>NC_132813.1:9132420-10520545 GCF_048594095.1 Paramormyrops kingsleyae | reverse complement strand
AAGGACTTGCTGTTGTAACACTGGAAAGCCAAAGCATTCATACTAACCTTAATCATTACAGAGATATCGAGATGTTTAAATGGATGAAATAAGAAATACGTAACACTTTTCATAAAGTGTCTATTAAATAATTTAGTCCTCACATCTGCAATGCTCGGTTTTTCCCCCAGAAAAATGGAATTTCAGGCCACAGTTACGCCCCTTGATTATATATTGATGTGTAAGACTTTAAATCAGGCTGATTTTAATTTGATCAAACCATAGAGACGGGAATGAAATATCAGTGGTCACCCCGAGCTGACGGAGGAGAAAATATGGCCATGTGGGTACCTGCCACCAGCAGTGCAGCCGTGTCCTTAAGGAGCTGATAGGAGATGTGAACATGATGTTCCTGCATCTTCAAAGGAGGGATGAACATGGTCAGAAAGTATCAGGCCTCATGTTCCACCTCTCTGCTCCTTAAAGGAAGTAGATTAATATTTCATCACCATTACGCTTCCCCTACCAAACTCCACATTTGAACCGTAACAATTATTCTCTCTCTAGACAAAAAGATGAATAACAACTATCTTTATGTCTAAGCATAATTGAACACTTGTCCACAAAATCACCTTTTGTAAAAAATGATATTTTTTACCCAAACCTATTAAATTTTTACACAACAAATGCTATTTTATGCTAAGCTCTTGTGGTACGTATAAATAAAATTCTAAACGGTGTCTCAGTTGTAAATTTATGTTTAGTTTCTTTTGTAAATGACAGTAAAATGCTCTAGGTGTGTCTGCTCCTACTTTTACGTTCCACATCTGCAAGCTGAAGTGACCAAGACACTGTCCTATTTCGTAAAATGCTTTAACCAGCATAATGGAGCACAGTGATTAGAGGAAAACAGTCTGCATGAAAGCCAGCTGGCTGAATATCATCGTCTGCCCTATGATATTGTTGTGTTGTTTTTTTTATAATAGTTTTTTTCTCTCTTTTTTTAATCATTGCAGTCTTTTGCCCAGGTCCTCTTCCAAACAGCTTCATACTTGTTCTATCAATTTTTAAAAATGTATTATTTACTTTCACTTTATTTAAATTATATTGCATGCATTTCTCATTTTGGAGGTGTTACACCTGTCAATGTGTCTTATTTGGCCCCCACAATGTAATAAAAACCTGCTTTTTTACATTTTTCAGGTCCCCACAAAGATCTGCGAATGCAATCAAAAAACTAAAAATTTGTTTGGTTACTTATGGTTAAGGTCAGGGCTGGGTAGGGGTCGTCATGTTGTGAGAGTTTTCCCTATTGAAATGAATGTAGAGTCCCCACAAAGATATTACAAACCTGTGTGTGTGTGTGTGTGTGTGGTGGGGAGGGTGCAAGTGATGTCCCCCAAATCCCATCTGTTTCCCTGTGGAATTGGAGGGGGTTATTTTGGGAGGGGTGCGTGTCGTACCCCTGCTGCTCCGCACTGCCCCTTACTGATTGATGATCTCCACTCCCCCAGGGCCACTCAGGTCATGACCTTCCACGACTGACCCCCCTACGGAGAGTCCTCAATCACACTGCTGACCAGCCCACTCTCCATACACACTCGCACAGGAACGAGCACGGCGACGTGCACACACACACACACACACACATTTACACTACACCACACACACACACACACACACACACACATACATTTACACTACACCACACGAAGGCATATTCATATGCACTTACACACGTTGGACCCATTTTTCTCTTGAAAAACAATAAAGACACATCTTTGGAAAAAAAAACCTCATGCGCATCACAGACGATTTAGCTGAGACCCAGAAAGCTGTACACGCAGATATCGACATGCACTCACACACAATTGTGCAGCCTCTCAAACAGAGATCATTCTAGCTGCATACAGACACAAATGTCCATACACATCTATTATCAACCAGGATCAGAATCAGAATTTATCCTGGAGGAACCTGCACTTGTACACCGAGGCAGACTGCTTTGTTAAAACAACGTGAGTTAACTGCGCAATGGCTTACTTTAATACGTACACAACTCAGGGATGTGCTCTTGTTCTTATATGTTATCGACAGTGTTTGTCTAAAAGTAGCAGAGCGTAATCCAGGAAATTCATCACACAGACGAATACATATTCAAAACACAGATTAATATTAAAATAAGCTCAAAAAGAGTTCTAGAGGACTTTGTTATCCTTTGAAATTCCACTTTAGCATCACTGTCACACTGTTGTCTATTCAGACAAAAAGTAGTACAACAACCTAAATATATTGTAATTATACATATTTAACGTATGCATGCATCTTGATTAATCTCTCGCCGGGCTCCCTCGCCCCAAGGAAGACTGCAGCTATCATTCTGCTACTTTCGCCTTCCCTCCCTCATTTTCCATCAACTTTTCTGCCTGTTTTCTTGATCAATGAGAAACTTCTGGAGCCACGGCCATCAATCAGGGACCCCTGGCCTATCTGTCTCAGGCAGCAGCCAATCATGGCCACTCGACAGCTGGTCCATGACAAATGGAGCAGGGAGGTAAGAGAAGCTGGCCGTCCTTATCTGATCTTAACCAGGTCACGGTACTGCTGTGATTCTGATTAACACACGCAGGTTGAGGTGAGAGCCCACGCACACACACTTTGCCAAATCCCCAGTGATATGGGATAAACCTCCTTCGGTGGGCCGGGTCCTGAGCTGCTCTCCGGCAGCCCGGCGGTTCGGCTTGTGGTTCGGGGCGCTGCGCTGAGACAAATGCTCATCACAGGATGAATCATGAACCCATATTCTTGGTCACGTCTAATCAGTGTGACTGATCAGAGCTATTAATTTATCATTTGACTTTCTGGGCCATTGATCATCAAATATTAACCCATCCTCCAAATCCAATTTGTATCATCTTAAAGAAACGGGGAAAAAAAAAACTACAAAAAAGAACAACTCAAAAAAAAAAAAAAAAGTATTTACACCCTGAGTGTTTGTTAGCTCCTTAAACGCAAAGCAGACCCCGGCGAGATTAGATTGATTTTCTCTGTGTTTTTTCTTTTTTTTTACTGTCTCTGCATCCCCCTCTCTACACCTTTCCATACATCATTCCTGTGGTCAGCGAAGAAGTATTAATCCCTCCAGCCCATCACTCACTCCACGGGACGGATGGGGGAGGTTTCAGGGCGGAGAGGTGGTTGGATAAAAGACAGCCTGGAATTGCTTTCTTACATGGTATCTGTGAGACGGTAATGCATCCACGGCTTCGGGGTCTGTGCTCGCTGGAAAAGCAGCGCTGTGATTGTGCCGGGCAGGACGCTAATTCGTTAACAACCACACAATTTACTGTGTTCTGCTAATTCACCCCCTTTTTTGGACGGAGATGTGAAAACACATCCATACAGCATTTAAAAAATTCTACCCAGAAATTTCTATCCATGAATTTTGTGGAGTCTATGACTTAAAGTAAAGTACCACTGGCTAGAAATGTTATTAAAGGTTTCTAATCTAAGTTTTCTGTTAGTGACAAAAAACATTGACATCGACAACGATGTGTAATTACGTAATTCTGCAGTGATAAATAATTTTCTTGTCGGTGGTGAAACACCTGAATCGTCGTTATTTTTCTTCTTAAACGGGTAAACGGCAAACAAACAGGCACTGACAATACGCTCGCCACAAACAGATCTCTGGAAGCGTATACTGTATATCCACCACATAGACTGTGTGTATGGTCCTTTGGGTAACATTACGGGGACCCGTGATGTAAATATGCTCATCATTTCAATGAACACGTTAAGTGGATAGCCTGAGATCGGGCACAGAGTCCCTTTAAGCCGTGAGGCCAGACGTGAGCTGTCCTCAGCTCCCTCTATCCCCATCTCCCCGGTAGTGACAGTTAGATTAAGGGGTTTGATAGATGCCCCCTCTCTCTCCTTCTCTCCACCCTCGCTCCCTCTTTCTCTCCCTCTATCTATCACTGGACTCTCTGTAATTGCGAGGCGTCTGCCTGGCATGGTGAGCCTTCATCCATCTACTTAATAACAAACAGTCAGGGAAACTAATGGTGCCTCAGCTAAAAGTTAATCTCCATCAGTAAGGAGATGGCGAGTGGAAAACCAGGGGAAAACAGGAAAGCGGAGGAGAAGAGAGGTGCGAGAGCCGGCGGTAATAAGGCGAGAGAGACGGGCGCCCTGTAAAAGTGAGGAGCAAAAAGTGGGTAGGGGAAACAACTGGGCTGGGGAAGAAAGGTGTTTTTTTTGGGGGGGGGGGGGGGGGGGGGGCGTGGGGGCGGTAAACAGAAGGGAAGGGATTTCGAGAGACAACAGACATATGGACAGAAGATACGTTACAAACCAGGCAAGAATTTGGTGATCGATTGGTAGTGCAGCAGCCAGAGAAATATGGACAGAGATGAGAGGGAGTGTGGCACAGGGAGATTTACGAGAGGCCAGCCAGACGGCCCAGAAAGTGGAGAGAGGCACACGCTCATAAAAAAGCAGCCCCCCCCCCCCAGCCCTTTTTGGCTTGGCTGCTCTTTGAATTGACCCACCGCCCTGCTCTCCCTGCCGGACTGGCAGCTCAGGGTCATGGGCAGCTTTGCTCATTTTACTGGAGTCAACCAGCGCAGCGGCCCACGGTGCCGAGGGTGGATGGCCACCGCAGCTTTTCCCACAATCCCCTGGGTGTTCGCTCCCCAGCCAGGTCATGCATCTCTACAAATGACAATTACAAGGAAGGAAGCTCTGTCACAGAAATATCTCTGCCATGTTACTCAAACAGGATCGTGCCAGGATGCTGAAACACTAATCCATGCTGACTTGGTATAAGCGCATGGGAGAAGCTGGCTATGAACTGTTAGGCGAAGGGAAATCACCTGTACGTCGCCATAATTCATAATGCGATCCATGAAAATGTGGAAAACAAGGGTTACAAGCAAATGAACGAAATGTCGTAATATTTCACAGCGCAGCACAATGTGACAAAACGCAGACCTCAAACCAATATATTTTTGAAATTAGTAGCATGTCATTTCAGTACATTTAAATACTCATAAATAGAAACACATTCAAGATGCATCAAAGCTATATATACAGTATATATGCATATATATATAACTCGTGCTATTATAAATATACAGACCACCCTATAAACAAAATTCCTGCCCATGTGGTTTTCAAGCGCTATGCATTTCATAACAGGGTTTTGTTTTGTAAGCTGACCTCACTATTGGCCTTAGATCAGTTAATCTGCGAACTCCAAGAACACACGGGGAAGATTTGCCCTTCAGAGGAGCATCCAGGATCATATCACCATTGCCAGCCCATAAATGGAAACATGGAATTGACTATCCTCTAAAAGTCACTAAAAGCAATATAAAACTGCATGGTGTGAGGAGTGAATGTACTTAAACGGAATCATCAAGTTTAACTTATAACGGCCTTATATCATCGCTGACTTAATGTCTTTTCAGAACCGCAGCATCCTTTCATATTCCGTCACTGCCACTGGATATTACTACCTTGTTGACATATAAGATCATCAGTTACCTTCAGAAACATAAGAATCTACTTCCTCTGTTTGACATATCTTTTAAAATGGCACTTTGAAAGTACATAATTTAAAATGCATTTCCTTTAGTGGAAAGAAAACAGCACATTTGTATTTAAATACAACCAATAGGTCTATAAATGACATCGGCAATTGACTTACTGGGGTTGATGACCCTGTCTTGGACAAACGATGTGGATGTTTATATGGATCTGATTACTTCAGAACTTTATTTGAGAGCAACGTACCAGGGTGAAGAGGAAAGGCCATATCCTTTCAGAACAGAGTTTGAAATCTAAGGTCAAAATGCAAAGGTCCTCAGCTTCCTTTCTCATTCGGCGAGCGTTCTTCCGTGGCTCCATTTTAAACTTTCGCAGTATATGTGCTATAGAAGTCATATCCACAACATATGTGCACCAACTTCCATATACCAAAATTCTTTAAAATTAAATATACTGCTTCAGCCAATTCTTTTAGATCACTAGTAAGTTGGAAAACACAAACTCGGATACCATATATGTAACTACGACATCACAGTATGTTTTATACAAGACCCCATTGTTTTGGCTTTTACAGCAACAGTAGAATGATATGGACAATAGCACTAATTACATGGAAAGGAATATTAATTAAAATGGTACTACTAATAGACCATTTATTATCGTTATAAGTAGATAGTTAAATTCCACAAAATGATTAATGGGGAAGTAGAAGGAAAATACAGTCAGAGCCTTTACATAAAGCATTTTGTCACTCCTGTTTTCCCGGTTCCCATTAAACTGTGCTCTGCAGCCACCCAAAGCCGCATTTCCTCTTTCGCATTGTTGGTCCCCTGCCCTGTTGGGTCAGACACAGCCTGCACTGGCCCCTGACACCGCTGCAGACACACGCGCACAGTTGTTTCATTCACTATCACGTGCAAAGACTAAGACACACACGAGAGAAAAGAGGCACAAAAATGGTTAATCATGCACAAACTCACTCAGGCGCACGAGTGCATTTAAACCGTCAAGAAACCAAAACCAAAATCACACACAGAAATGCAAACATCAACAATTGCCCCTGCTTGCAAATGAAACGATGCGCAATAAAAACAAAACGTATATTAAAAAAACACTCGATTCCGTTTTTGTAAATAATAGTAATATTCAGCAACAACTACGATACGCCTTACGGTACGTCAGTAATCGAGATTTTATCAGTATATCTAACTATGGCGGACTGGGAAATAATACATTAAACAATAAACAAAGTCAATGACTCCATTCATATGTTTCATTGACGTTATCGCGTCGCTGTTAAAGGCTTCTTTAGTTGTAATCGTGCCAATTAACAGTGACCCTCCCGCGGCGTTTAAAGGCCACAGTTTGGTTGATGTTACAGCGCCGGCTTGCTGCGCCTCTGTCACTCTCTCCGCCCCCCGCCGCGCCGCAGCTCCGGCCCAATGTGCCCGCCGATGTAGCGCCGATTGAAGTTCTGGCCGCCCGGTGAAAGCTCGCTGCGGGGGGGGAGGGGGCTGCGCGTACGGGGAGCGCTCGTTATAATTATTATGTTACTTAAGTGTAATTTACAACACAAGACGAGCCATGGCCGTCGTCGCTGTTTTCTTTCTTTTTTTATTCCTATACGAATAAAAAAAAATTTAGTTGCAAACTTATGGACAAAAGTCATTATTACGCACAATTAGGCCTAAAACCGTCATAAAACGTTAAAAGGTTAGAACAATAGCGACAACGTGGTCTTAAAACCTGCCAGAGGGTAACAATTTATAGCGAAAAATATAACAAGGTATAACGTTTTGAATCAAAACTTTTGATTGATGTTTAAATAGGCTGTATATTAGAATTTTGAGACTTTTATTTAAAAATCTTTGACAGGGAAAACGGTTAGCCTGTATTCTATTTATGTCTACTAAACAGTACAAAGCAGGGCAATAAATTTACTAGGTTGTTTCAACTGATTACCTGTAGACAAGGGATAATCAGGGATAATACTTGCCACGGTTCTGGCAACGTTTTTATAGCCTAATAGAATAAACATGAAAATAATCGCGGCACGCACCGCATAGGCTATCATTATTGAGTTCAGTAAGTTTCTTGAAACCTGAGATTAAGAAAATGGATCTGGATTTCCAAAGAATGGAAATGATTTTTGGAGCCTGTGTTTTCAGTAAAAGTGATAGGTTATACATTAGCAAATAAATGTGCAAGACAAAACAGCAAGCTAACCCATGACTAGCAAAACCATTTTAAATCAACTTCGGATGTTTTTTTTATCTTCTTTTGCAAAGTGCAAATACCAGTTTAAGTCGCCTATTTGTGTGTGTTTTTGTGTGTATGTAAAGGAGTGTGCCAATGATATGAATGAGAGAGCGCTTGTAATGCGTGAGCCTAAGTCAAAAGACCAGGCTGGGTGGGGGGGTGGCAATACCCCGCCGCGTTTTGACCTCGCAAACAACTCCCAACCTTCATCACACCCTCCGTCTCTTCACCGTCCCCTTAAAGCTCCATCGCTCATTTCGCGCAGTGACATATTCCAGCCAGCTGCCTCGGTCGATGGACAGCGGGAGCGGCCAAAAAGCACGGAGTCCCTAAACGCTCCTCGACATCCTGCTCGCCCGCCGAAGCCGGAGACACGCCGCGTTCCCGGCTGCGCTCAAGGAACCGCCGCCTCAGCCCGAGTAGGATACCCGAGCACGATCTAACAGTCCGAGCCGACGCTCCAAGGATATGCCCCCTTTTTTGGGAATCTGATACAAAATCTTATTTTCCCACAGAATTCTTTTTTTCCCTAAATTATTTTTCATTTAAACACACCTATCTTAGTTCATCCTGTTTAGTAGCCTATAGTAGTAGTATTTATATCAACAGTACTATATTACGGCAGCATCCTTTTTTACTAAGTGTATTATAGTCTATACATAATTTATTTCTATTGTTATTTATTTTCTGCTACAACTGTATATACTCTAGCTTTATTTGAAATACAGACGTAGCTTTATTACCGGCGGTAAAGCTTTCGGAGCATCCGTTGTAAAGCTGACCATCTTTACACATCGCGAAACCACATTATTTTGATCGCATAACCTGGATACAAGTGGAGAATCGCCTGCGCTGGACAGCCGCTCTGCTATCTCGTTTTCCCCGGTGTAGAATTGGCTTCCGTGTCGCATGGATAAAAGGGTAGGTTCGCTGTCTGTTATCATTATAATTACTATCTTACCCTCAATCTCTGTACACTTTACCGCGGGATACTACAATCATAATGACCATAAAATGCGCGCATTAAATATCTAGAGATCTAGGACTGTTTTCCATCTGTCTTGTTCGTCTTGTTATTATGTGCCATTTCGGCCCCACGACATGGCACTATTGCCTCTCCACTCACTGCCCTCTGTTCTTTCACCGGGGGAATCGCTACTTGTACTGTAAACGCTGCACCGAAGCTTAGTTAATATCCGACTATAATACAAGTCGTGTATTTATGGGCACGGTGGAACTTCACAAATATATATTATTATTATTATTATTATTATTATTATTAATATTATTATTATTAATATTATTATAATAGTAAACACAATCATAACAATAATGATAACAATAATAATAATGCAACTTTCCACTCCAATTACAGTTTCTGTGAATCCAATGCTGCTTGATGATTGTTGCCAGTAGGCTATGCCTTTATAGTTTAAATTTAAAAGTAGAATCGTTAAATATTCTCCTGATAAACATTTATTAGTCTCAGATGTAGCCTGCATATACTGCGTTTGTTCATCAAAACTTATTCAGCGGAGGAAGATGACGAGTTCGTCTAACCATAAACTGGGATACATCAGTCGAAGTAATTCATGCGAATTAACTTGTTTTAGAACAAGTACGAAACGGCTGTATAAAATAAAAGCTTTATCTGACTAGTATCGTCAGCAAGAAAGGGGGGTTTAGGAGCGGAGAATCTGTGTTGAAAAAGAATAGAGAGAAAGACAGACGGAAGAGCGAAAGGGAGACGAAGTCGGTAAGTAGGTCAACTTTCTTGCTACAGTGAGTTAATGACTGGAGCCAAGCGCAGTGCAAGATGCTGCCCTCCCCTTATGGCCCTGTTCTATATATGATGGACAAAATTACCGTGAAATCTAAGGCCATAAAAATATTTATTAAACAGAACTCTCCCTGTCTTTTCTTTGATTGTCTCTAACCTATATGAATATATAACTCATTCTAAAGTTAATTTATGTGGAACGTTTAATGATGAATCATGGATTAAATTAAATTGTAAACATATGGAAACACTATGTTAATAATTATTGTTTAAATTGTTGACTGCTAACATATTCGGTAGTTCAGACACAAACACTGGCCGTTTTACATCTTTAGCATAGCTATAAAAATATATAGGCCTAGTATCTGAAGTGGCCTACGTAGGCCTATCTGATTGAAAACGGTTTCATCATAAAACACATAGGCTACTGGTTTATATTTACATAAATGTTATTGTTTTGTCCGTCTTTTATTATGTTACCAAGTATTTCTGCAACATATGCACCAGCGCACATGAACACCTCACGAAAACAGTGGTGACGAAGCATTGGAATTACGTAACAATGTGTAACTTTTAAAAGTGCAATTTATAATAACCCCGCACTTTTTTCTTCCTGCACGGTATATGTCTTCAATCCTAAAGACATAGGTGTCACTAGACAAACACAATTTTCAGCATGCTGCTTATCCACTATCCTGTCTATCCCGATATGAAGTGTTTCAAAAAAATCCCCCATTAAACTTTTTCAAAGTCTCATTTATTAAGTGCTAAAACGGGATCATTCTTTGGAATATTTGAAATATGACAAGATAAACTTATACCTTGTTCGCGGGCGTCTCTGCTAGGAAATTAGCATTAACGAGAAACTTTAACAGGGCCACACTACTGAAACGTAGATTATTAAAGCACGGCATTTTTACGCTGTTAGAATTATATGTGCAGTTGTGTTATTTAATATAAAGAGTAGGCCTAACAGTTGAATCATATAAACGCAATATAATAAATGGTCTATAACTATTTGGAGAATAAATAAAATCATGACAGAAAGCTTTTCACAGGCGTTCGTCATAATATACATAGATTTTTAAATAATACTTTAAGTTCTTTACCTTTTCGAGCATTACACGTTAGTTATGTTTGCTTTTAAAGAACAATCTGTTGTTTACGTAGTTTGTCTGTTTCAGTTGTAATATTAACTTCCTTACATTATTTTACTTTTGAAGGTCACTGAAACGATTAATAGAAATGAAAATAAATGTAAACGCCTTTCGAGGTGTAAGAAAACGGTGTGCATATATCTTAATTAAACAGAAATATATGTTGTTTGGCTTGTATCAGTTGAAACATATTTCTTGTTAACCAGTTCTAAAGTTTCAATGCTGAATTAAACCACAATAAGACGACATTTAAAACTCAATTAGTGGAAATCATGAAAAAGAAAAATCACGTGATTTTGTTGGAGTTATTAAAACAAAAAGGTATGTAGAATCTTAAAAAAATGTAAACGCGTCTTTAGTTTAAAATATTAAAAAATAAAACATAAACACTACATTCCAAAAACAATCCCATGACAGAGAACACTCACTGGCCGCAAGTGCAGGTAAAATAATTTCCCGAAAGTAATCAGACCTAAGGCTTAAGCAAATAACCTGTTTTATTTTAAATTAACATGATTCATACGCATTTCCAGCACAAGCCAAAACAGGATTTTTGGTATTGTAATTGTCTCAAGGATAAAGTTGGGTGTTTGTGAGAGATTCTTGAATTTAACTTACTAATATTATTTCCATAAATCTCAATTCTGCATCTTGAAAAATAATTCCAGAGTTTGTCTCGCGCCTTTGAAGAGAGGACAGTGAACGTTACAATCGCTGGAACAGGCGTTGCTTGTAATACGCCATGTTAATGATAAAATTATGATGCCGTGCCACTTTCTTGGAGCAGGTGGACGCGTAAATCATTGAAAATGAATATTTGATATAAAATTGCGCTTGTATTATACTATGTAACTAAGTATATAATCATACAATATACTATATGAGTGAAGTGTACCTATAATGTACGTGAATTTTGAAGAAATGGACACGTGTTTGTTTTGCTATTGGTGCTTCTAGTGCATGGCGAGTGTGGGTGTATGTGTGTGCGTATTTGTATTTTTTTGTGCAAAAGTATGTTGGAGAGTAGAGCTCATTATTGTTTACAGACAGCTATGCGCACATGCTGGTGTGGGTCCCAGCGAGGTTGTCGGCAACGGTGAGGCGATGCGTGCAGAAAAATTGCACATCAAAGAGCCTCCAGTTTCAGTAATTAACGAGGAGGAGAGAAACTCATCTGCAGCTAACGACCCCACGCGCGGCGCTGGGCTCCTCCTGGCACAGTTTTCCATCTGCCTTCCTTTTCGTTATCGCTCATACTGCGCTTGTTACTGGTCTCAAATAATCATGGCCATTCCTTCCACCAGTAACAGCATTAATCATGACCTCCATTACTCTTTACTCAAGCCTTTCAGTCTCCCTCTCTCCGAGAATTATAAACCTCTTCTTTCTTTCAGTATGAGGACCTGGTGCAGTTCTCAGGGTCAGAGGGCATGCTTCTGGGGGGGTATAGAGAAACCATGAGGTCACTTCCTCCCCCCCACTACGGCCACCCTGCTGCAGACTCCCTCAAACACCACCGAGACCAGATATATGGGTCAGTACAATCATCCAAGTCTAATTTACTTCGCAGTGGGCTATTGTGTATTAATGAGTGTGTGTGTGTTGCAAAGCCAATGCATAGTATTGATTTGATATCCCTTTACTGTCCATGCATGTGCTTTTAGATGTTGTTTGTATTATACATTCTAATTTGGTTGCCCTTCACATCTACGCTCTGTATTTCTCGCAGCATATGCCAATGCGTCTGCCTGCTGGTTAGTTAAAACTCACTCTTCAATCTCCTCGCTTCTCAGTCACCCCCTGTTTCCACTGCTGGCACTCGTGTTTGAGAAGTGTGAGCTGGCCACCTGCTCTCCGCGGGAGTCCACCGCGTCGTCCAGTCAGCCACACCTCCACGGGGGCACCAACCACAATGACGTCTGCTCCTCCGACTCGTTTAACGACGATATCGCCGCTTTTGCTAAGCAGGTGCCCGCACATGTCCTTCTCTGCTTTCATAGAGGAATGGTTTTTCTGCTCAGACCCTCTACTGTAAATATTAAAATAACTTTAGGCAGTCATTAATATTGGAAATACTGGCATAATCACTAATGCAACACTGATTTTTTTCACGTTCCTCAGATTCGCTCAGAGAAGCCGATTTTTTCATCAAACCCCGAACTGGACAACTTGGTATGCAACACGCATAGGCAAAGACACACACTTTCACGCACATTCTCCTACTTTCTGATCCCATCTTGCTTTTAGACCATGGTTTCCTAGTTATATTCAGTTTCTTTCAGTTTCAATACTCAAGCAGCACTTTGTACTCTCTCTGTGCAAGAGTCTCGTCTTCTGAAGTATAAGGAAATCCTAGTTTGTCATTATCATAGGCCATTGTTTCCCAATCCGGTCCTCGGGGACCCACAGTCAGTCCATGTTTTTGCTCCTTTTGAGCTCCCTGCCAGTCAGTCCACGCTTTTGATGTAGCAAAAACATGGACTGTCTGAGGGCTCCCGAGGACCGGATTGGGAAACACTGTCATGGGCAACACGACTATAATTTTCCGCTTCTCTTTCCACTTGATTCAAGATGATTCAGGCGATTCAGGTTCTGCGCTTCCACTTGCTGGAACTTGAGAAGGTAACTGGCTTTCATCTCATTTTGCCCTCCAGCCTTCCCTTGCCTGTCGTGGTCGGTTCTCAGGAATAACAGACCTCAATGGCTACGGCCTGCCTGTCACACGTAGCATTTATAAACCTCTTTGTGATGTTTTACTTTAAGGTTCATGACCTCTGTGACAACTTCTGCCACCGTTACATCACCTGTCTGAAGGGTAAAATGCCCACTGACCTGGTCCTGGATGACCGGGAGGGCGGGTCAAAGTCAGACATGGAGGATTTCACTGGCTCCTGCACCAGTCTATCAGATCAGGTGAGTTACAGCCATATCTATGCTAGTAAAACCCACTGAAAAAACAGGGTGGCGCAGATCGAAGCAGCCTCTATAGGTATGATGATGTACTGTACTAAAAGCGCGGAATCTTGAAGAATTAATTCTCTTTGAAAAGTTAAATACTTTTGTTAAAGATTTTTGTTTTCAAAAAAGGAGAGTATTACTAGTATTATTCTATATAGAATATACTATATATACACTGTATATTATATACACTATGTAATATACTATAAAGTTTGTAAGGAATTATGTCTCTAACTTGACGTGAGAGGCCTGCTTCAGGCATGGCCCTGTGCGGATCTACCCTCATTCATTCCTCACATTGCTTTTGTCCAGAACCAGTCGTGGCTGCGGGACCCAGAGGACTGCGTTTCTACCCCCTCGGGGACCCCTGGCCCCTCCTCCTGCGGCATGCCCTCGCATGGCACCGATTGCAGCGATGCCGGTGCGCCTCGCAGAGCCTCGCCGCCTCATGCTGAAAGCCTCACTAGAGGCAGACTGCTTTCCTTACTGCTCAGCACTGAGCTGCACTAAATAATCACTTTGACATTACTGATAATTATATTATTCCACTGGTAATCGTACAGAGATGTATTTTTCTGGGCCTCAGGGCTTTTGGTCTCTGAATTTCTTTAAAGAATGAATTGGTCACTTCATTGAAAAATAGAACAGATGAATATGTAGAACAAGGAAAAAGATATTTAAATATGTACATGAATGTGTTTTTGTTTCACAGATACACAGTAATGTAGGCATGCAGACTCTGCTCTATTACAAACAGTGATCAGGGGTGCTGGAGGGGCATAAATATCCTGGCAGATTCAGGGGGGCCTGCATTTGACAAGATAAAATTAGGCAGAGAATCTAAGGTGACACTTTGTCTGGGACTGTCTGCACGTATTACTGGAAATGTTGGGTTTTGCTGGGTATGTAGATGCATGAGTAACTAATGGGCCGCAGAGTAAACTCCACAGACCCTCTTCCGTACCATGTGTCCGTGGTGACAAACCTCCCCGCTTGTCTCCCCGGACGGCAGGGGACGGTCTCGATGGCGCCGTGGCCTCCCCCAGCACGGGTGAGGAGGACGAGACCGACCGGGACAGGAGGAACAACAAAAAGCGAGGGATCTTCCCCAAAGTAGCCACTAACATCATGAGGGCTTGGCTCTTCCAGCATCTATCGGTGAGCAATGAGACAGAGCAGATACTGAAAGTGTGACGAAAGCGTGCCATTCACACCCTATTTCCGCGTATTTAACATACAGCGGCAGAAAAAATTAAGAGACCACAGCACAATTTTTTGAATTTATGGGTGTGCGTCTGTGAATAATATATATATATTTTGCAAACTGCAACCTGGTTCTTCGCTGTTTCTCATTAATGAAGGGCTTCTTCCTTGCTTTTTGGGACTTCAGTCCTGCTTCCCGGAGTCTGATATATCAGTGCACTTCACACCTGCACTGAATGTTTTCCATTCCTTTAGAAGGTCACTTGATGTCATCTTCCCATTCATGAGAAACTGTCGGATAAGTTGACAGTCATCTCTGGCATTAGAAAGTCGCTTCTGCCCTCTACCTGGCTGGTTTCTGGTCCTTCCCAGTGTCTCCTGCTTCACCTTGTTTTTGGAAGCAGCCTGCTGCTCAGCGTAGCCTCCTGCAGGCAGAACCAGGAGAAAAAACAGGATTTAAAAAGGCAGATTAATGTAAAAATATAGAGAGGTCTCGTCTTTTTTTCCACAGCTGCATATAATACAGACACTCCTCACTTAATGACCTACCTACCACCACACGGGCTTATGACCAGCTCTCTGACCAGTTGGGATCATACACTGATCATACACAAGATTCAATGGAGTCGGAAGCACAGTAGCAGAGGAAGAAGTAGTGGGTAGAATGGAAGAAGTAGCAGGAGGACATATTTTACAGCACTGCTTCTCTATAACTACACTACCCTGTACCCTCTACCCTGTACCATTGCAGTGCTATATTAGACTCCGAATTCAAGGAATTTAAAAAACATGAGTAGTGCTGCTACCGTTTGTCAAACCGCATAGACGGCAGGTCGATTAAGGACACAGACTCACAACCTGAAAGTTAGCCCTGGGGGTGGAGGGGGGGGGGGCTACAAACAACCTGCTTTACTCATTGGCTTACAGGTCTGGTGAGATAGGCAGCTATATAAACTGCTCATCAGGTCATGGTGAGCATGCAGTCTAATCCAGGAAATACACAGTGCAGAAGGAAGGAGGGAACATCTATTCTCTTATATTTAATTTAACCGGCATCCTGTCTGGGGCGTTGCCTTCATTGTGCCCTTTGCTGTCTGTCAACACTGTACCAGATTAGTAGTTATGAAAGATGGATGGACCTGTCCTTCATAAATCCTGTATTCCGCTGCTTTGTATGGGGACTGTTCTTGCGTCATGTTGTCCTCATGGTGTCTACGCTGCCATCAATGCAGATTTTTAATGCTGAGAATTAAGCTACCGTTTTTAAATTGATATAACTTTTGGTCGACTCCATTTCTATTTTCATATATACTTAAGGAAGGTACTTTAAAGATCTTCTGCTTTTTTTTTTTTAACCTATTTTACACACGTACAGATTTCATGTTAATAAAACACGTTGGAAGTAATTCAACTGAACTGCTAAACCAGAGAAATGGACTGAACACTTAAGTCATGACTGGAATTGTAACAAGTATGTGTTAATTAGCAGATAATTGGAACGGTTTTAATGACTTCCTGAAAGGATCCTAATTACCGAAGGTACTGCCTCATCGCCCCAGAGTGGGAGAGAGAGAGAGAGAGAGAGAAGAGAAGAGAAAAGAGGGAGGAGGGAAAAAGGTGTGGGGGAGAAGAAGAAGAGAGAAATATAGGGAGAGGTTTTTTCTTGCCCCTGCATACATTGTCTTAAGGCCCAGCAGTAAAGTGTATTAGAGAATTTTCACCACTGCGTTTCATCTCCTCCATGTGTTCCTTAGCACTGTGCCACCAGAGAGAACTGCGCAGACGCACGCGCAGCTACTGATGCATGCGGATTAAGCAGTTTTCCCCCGGCTTCTCTCAGCCTGCATCCCGCACGCACTTTCCTATTGTAATTTCCCATGGTGCTTTGCTGAGGATGGAGGTATATTTTAATTGCATCATTAGCGTGTTGATGGGTGCCGGGTCGTGTTGTGTGCTCGACGGTGAAAGACGACGAGCAGTACCGACATCAGAAGTCACCCGTTGTCAGCATTTTCCCCTCACACTCTAAACCCGTGAGTGTGACCAGTGAGTATAGAATATACTGTACGACATACTGACATGGTTCTTTTTGTCCTCTCCCAGCATCCGTACCCCTCCGAAGAGCAGAAAAAGCAGCTCTCCCAGGACACCGGTCTTACCATCCTGCAGGTCAACAACTGGTCAGTACAATCACCGTTGGTGCAGTTTGCAGCAACCTTCTGCTCTGAATTGATCAATACACAACGATTGGTTCACACTCTGAAGCAAAAGTAGAGTCTTTTGTTGTTTTTATTTAATATGTCCTTGCAATAATGCAGATGACAGACAGACAGATAGATAGACAGATACATACATGCAATGGAATTTTATGTAGACAGGAAGGAAATTTAATGTGATGAGAAGTAGCAGGTGAAGTATCACTTTCCCTAAGCATGTGACCATATGACATATCCTGTGTGTAACTTTCCATTATCTCTATTCTAGGTTTATCAATGCAAGGCGCAGAATAGTCCAGCCCATGATAGACCAGTCAAATCGCTCAGGTGGGGAAAATTTGCTGCGTTTGATATGACCCGTCAACCCTGACTTGTGTGTACCAGCGTACCGGACGTTACCTTTTCTTTGTCTGGCAAAGGTCAAGGCGCCCCCTATAGTCCAGAAGGAGCAGCGATGGGAGGCTACGGACTGGAAGGACAGCCCCATTTGGGCCTCAGGACTGCAGGTGAGAGATACAGGACAGTACTAGAAATACAAAAAATACAAGCGACACAGATATAGTTGCTTCTAAGACCAATTCTGACTACTACTACTGGTCAGGCTATATGACAGATAGGAGGGCGCAGCAGATAAGGTAGTGTAGGCTAGCTAGTCACTGGGGACGGGGGCACAATTTGTTAATTGTGTATTTTGTACAGCTAGCTAAATTCTTGATGCTCCATTTCTATGCATGTTTCCTCAAACCACTCCAAATGTTGACTTAATCGCAGTGTTAATCTGAACGTAAAATTGCGATCACAGAGATATTTTACATATCTGAGCGTCTCCGCTCTCTGCGTGCCGCATTCATTAGATACCACATTTTTACAGCAGTGCTTTTGAAGAAATACTCTAGTATAAACACTGTAGATAATGAAGCGCTAATTAGTGGAGGGGACCGGGGTGGGGGCGCGGGGGGACATAAACCGCAGCGCTCTGGTTATTAAATAGGACGCTGCACGGTACGGCTGCGGCATGTTCGTGCCGGTGCTTTTGTAAATGCTTCATTTGCACTTCATTTACAAACTCACAAGTCACGCTGAGGGTCCCCTGCACTGGGAATGGTGAGGTAGACAGTGTCGCACGTCTGTTATAAATACCGTTCATTGTGCCCCAAAGCCAAACCCACCAAGTCCCAAGACCATCGGCTATTTGTGAAGCCTAATATATTTTCAAATACGTGACTCGACACTCAGCCCCCACCAGCTCTGCCAAACCAATGCCAAGCCAACTTACTTTGCACTATGAATAACTGAATGTACCCTGTCTGAATTAATCCCAATTTATTTCCCCCATGAATTTCTCAACAGGACTTCAAGGAATGACCACCTTATCCTCAGACTACCCTGGGCCTGTCCTACCCCAACCAGGGTACTCCCACGGTCCCCCTTCCCTGCATCCGTACCCACCCCCACACCCAGCCATGCTGCTGCATCCACCCCCCCACCCACATCCTGCCGAGCCCCTCATAGGCCAGGGCCTGGATATACATGCGCATTAACTGGGGATGGGGGAGGGGCATGAACAGGGAGGCCACACCCACACCGAGGCACTGTCACCGCCTACAGCCAATCAGCACGGTCCGGCTTACACATCCAGCGATATTCCTTCAAGGACTCTCCTGCAAGTCCATACTTATACATATAAACCTTCACTTATTTATGGCAGTCAGAACAAAAACACTGCTATATGTGGAGATATATAAATGTCATAAACACCAAGCAGCAAATATCAATATTATGTACAAGCCAAGATCAAACAAAGCACAGCCTTTGATTCAGACACACTCCTCTCCTCTCTTCCTGTCCTCTCCTCCCACAAATTAGCCCAGTGGCACAAAGAACCCATTATTTTCTAAAAGCCCCCCCCCCCGCCCCGCCCCCGCGCATTGGGTACCTTCTCCACCCTCGCTCTTCCGAAGGTCACGCCGCTGCAGCCACTGGGAGGCCTGTCCGCTTCGCGCCGGAGCAGCGGTAATCATCCGATGACGAGATGCAGCTGCCGGTCCCTCACAAAGCGCCGTCCCCTGGATTTGCCGAGCGGCTGAAACTCGCGTTGGCCCTGAACGCGCAGGGCGCCACGAGAAAGAGGGCAGAGGGGCCGTCTCTCACCTAAAAAGGCGAACCGCACCGTCTCTGCCTGGCTAATGGCGCCCTCCCCCCCAAGAAAGGCCAGAGACCGAGGCCTGAACTCACAAAGCAGCACATGAATGGGCGAAGGATGCCTGTCTTCATTCTGCGACCGTACGACATTTCCGTATGTCTTTTTTGTTTATTATTTTCTGTAAATAGAAATATGTATCAGAGAAACGACTTGAAGGTTTTTATACGTTTCTTTTTTTTTTTAACATGGCAGTCTTTGTGGTCTGTAAACATTCTAAGGATTTCCCTCAGTCTCCACGGCGTCAATACTTCCCTTTTCAAAGTACTTCCAGCCAGCCGGTGTGTCTGCGGGGGCCTCTTCCCAGGGTGTTCCCACAGCCCGCGCCACACAGCGGCCTTCAACCGCGTCTTCCCCCCGTGGGTCAATGTGACCGCCAGAGCACCCCCCCCCCACCCAGCCATGCAACGCGCGTCTAAAACGGCTTTTCCCGTAACACAGGCATCTATGCTGCTGCCCCCCCCCCCCCCTCGCTGCACGTGCACCTCTGTACAGAACTGCCTCGTAATCTCCCCCGACTGCGGTAGAGTCGCGGGGTCATTCCTGCCTCGACTCTGAAGGAACGAGGCCGGCAAAAAAAGACTCTCAAAGCACAAACAGAGCTGCTGTAGCCCAGACCGTGTTCTTCTAACAAAGGACTTAGAAGATGATGTTAACAGTTATAATAATGATTATGACATTAAAATGCTCTTTTTCAAATATATTGTCCTGATTTCTTTTTCCCCTATAAACAGGACTGCTCTCTTCAAAGCTATCCACGGTTACAGTTAATGTCTTCCTTGCATATGCAATGCTACATTTTACAGATAATAGGTTATAATGCTTAATGTAGAATATTTTGAAGGGCATATATTAACATATATATTAATCTATTAAAATTGCAACCGCAACTCATGCTGTACTGAAATTCATTCTGGCTGGGTCTCATAAAAGGTTATTTCCCATTTAGAGCATTATGTTCATTTCTCTGTGATCATACTTAGCGATGTACATTTTTACATTCCTTCTTACTCCATTGTTATTAGTCCATAATATTCACATCCACTCTTTCTTGGGACTTTCTAGTGCCCCACAATTCTCTCTCTCTCTCTCTGTAAAATTCAAATTTGAGGCAGGATAATTAGTCATTAAATGTCAAACATGAACTCAAGCCACATCTGAGCTTTTGCACTCGAACCCCCCCCCACCAATGCCACCCCTGTTCCCTTTTACCCCCCCCCAAGTCTGCTCAGGTGATTGATGCAGCTTGCAGCAGAGGTCAGAGTTTGTCCAGGGGTCAACAGGAAGTGGTTTGGGTCTTTGACCCTCAATGATGACCCTCCGGGACACCCCTTTAACTCCTCTTCCTGTCAGCAAGGCCATCTGTCACTCCAGTACATTTAGCATCTGTAACTACAGCTTCTCACTTCTCAAATATTGTCTTAGCACAGAAACCAACCTCAGCCTCAACAAGCATCAAATTACCTACGGACTCCACCAAGCTTTATGCAGAGTGTTGTTCACAGGGCAAAGATGCAGTAAATGTGTTACTATGTATGCAGTAGCACTGCGAAGCAGTGCCACTGAAGAGAAGATTTAGTGTCGGCACAGTGACTGTCCCTCGCTGTCAGAAAAAAAGGCACAGAAAAAAAGTTCCCCCAAGGTACAAACAATATTAATGTACCCCGAATGGCGCGAAAGTCCATTTCTGGTCTTGTACCTACATGTATCTACAACTAGGGTATAATTGACGCTTGATGGTACAGCCCCAGTGACAAGTAATTGTGCCCTGAAAGGTACAAACTGGTACATTTTTCTGACAGTGTTGGGTGATATGGAAATGCGGCATAATGGCATCATGCAAGCTAGTGCACGCTAGTGCACGCTAGTGCAGCCGGGACTGTTACTCGTTACACGTAAATGACAGCCAGGGTATGAAAAGCAGATAAATAATTCAGCTGTATCTTTTATTAGGCTGGTAGCGCTCAGAGGTATGATGTAACACAGATGCTGGGCGTTAGGGTCTCAGCCTGCGCTCCTGCTGTATGAATGGAGGACCACGGAAAATTTTTGGCATTCCGAGACCTTCTGCTTCAGTTCCTGAGAAAAACAGAAGGATCACAAAGCATGCCGGGTGCCGGCGAGGCGATCGGAGCACGGTGCAGACGCCCGCTTCTCCCGTCTCCGTGGGCTCGGTCAGCCTGGCGCAGACTTCGCCTCTCCTTTCATCCTGCGATTCTCTCGCCATGGTTTACATTAATTCGTTTGTAGAATTTTGGCCGATAAATCAGCAGAGTGGATGGGTCACTGTACATGCCTGCTGCCCCCAAATAAGCTGAATTTTCCCATAAGGCAACAGACTCCGGAGATACACGTGAGAGAATCTGTCACCCATGTGCCTTTTAATATATTTACGCACCAAAGATGCGAATCAGGGTTAGTAATAAGCATCATTTTGGGATCAGTCTGTATAGGGGTGGTCTTTGTGTGCACCGTGTATGCAAGTGTGTGTGTATGTGTCTGTGGTCCAGGTATATATTACATTGTGGGGACCAAATATTCCCACAATGTGATAAAAACCTGTTATTTTGATGTTGTACAGACCACCTTTTCAGTCCCCACAAGGGGAAATTCAATTCTGTAAATGCAATCAAAAAAGTAAAAATGCCAAAAGTCTCGTATTTTGTTTGGTTACTTATCGTTAAGGCTAGGGCTGGGTAGGGTTATAGGTCATCATTCTTGGGATTAGCCTCATGCCCATAGAAATGAATGGACAGTCCCCATAAATACATAAGTATATGTCTGTGTATGTGTGTGTGTGTGTGCGTGGGTGGGTGTGTGGGTGTGTGCATGAGGGTCTGTCAGTAGGCCATTCTTTGTGCGAGAGTATGAATGCATGCCTGCATGAGTGAGGGCCTGCAGGGGGCTGGGGGGCTGCACTGCCGATCATTAATCATCCAATTACACACCTGTCAGACTACAGACAAGCGGGAGCGGATGGCCGAGAGCAGCTTGGGGGTAGAAAGTGAAACAAATATGAGGGAGGGGCCACCGGGCTGGTATACTTAGGCAGTTTTTTTTTTCAGGACAAAGATTGGAATGAAGGAAAAGGGAGGCAAAGCCACAAAGGAAAGAAAAAGGAGAATGGAGGACTGGGGTGTAAAACCAAAAGGCTGAGGTTAATCCATACATACGTAACACAGTGGGAAGCAGCCCCTCGGACTACAGTCCAAATGTCCATTTATTGCGTCTGATGAAGATCGCCGACCGCGAATAACATCAGTTAGCAGAACTGAGTCCGCAGCAGTATGTTAAGGTGGCGGGATGTCATGCAAATCGATGGACATCCAGGCACCAGTCTCTTCTGACCCAGGAACAAACCCAGTCAGAGGCGTCTGACCATAAGCCTCCTATCCCATTGTAATTCGAAAAAAACGCACTGTTAACGTTTAAGGTTAAAATCTGTAAAAGTTAAGTGTGAAGCGCATCACCAGCAACCAGCCGCGAATGATTCAATCATTGCAAAGATTCTCAGTTTACCACTGAACTGATCTGGGAATATATATGTGTATTAAAATACTTTTTGTGCCGTGTACCGTAACACGAGAATTCAATGCTTTTAATAATGCCCAGAAGAGAGAAAAGCCATATTGTGGATGTTTCGGCTGCATGTAACATAATCATTAATGCTGGACCCGGCTCGTATAGGACACTGTAAAGGACAGGAGCAGCCGATCGCAGCGAATAACGGTGCTCTTTTGTTTTACCAAAACTAAATTAAAGTTGCTGGACGCGTAGGTGGAACACAACGCATAAAAATGTCCCAGTCGACCTCACCTGACATTTCCTTGGCCCGAGGATGTGACGTAACTCCGACCATCGCGCGACGTGCGCTTGTTGCTCAAAGTGCGTGTGCGCGCGCTTCTGTTTTTTTTATTATTACTATTACCGTTCTTGTACAGTTATAGTACTTACCATGGTAATCATTATATCACTCTCCCGTTGCATATCCATATGCTAAGAAGTTGTACATTAGTATATTTAACATTACGAGCTACGTACGTTACTGATTATTTTACTAGACGTTTAACCGTGCAATGGGTTTTAATCTGTGGCCCATGCTATGCACCTGGTCTGGAACTTAAAGAAAAATTAAACATAAACATGAGAGTGCAGAAGTAGCCTTCAGTCATTAATTCTTTATTTTAAGAATATTTTATTTAGGAATCTTACTGTATGTTCATTTATTATGGTATCATTCATTATTGAGTATTTAAAAATTCTTTTGAAATACGTACGTATTCAAAGGGGATTATACTACCTTTATAGCAGCTAAGTTGTGTAATCAGTCTCTAGCTAGAGCAGACAGCCTGACTTGAGAGATTGTGTTCATTTGGTCCTGCAGTGGCACTGTGAGATTGTGCGTTAAAAATGGCAGGAAATCCGTTTTCTTTTTCCTTTGCAGAGAGACTCTTTCCCTTTGCCTGGTTGCCCTAGGCATTAACCATCTGTGTTTTCAGAACCTTACTCCCCAGGGCAATATATTTTATTTATGAGATCACTGTACATCTGTATTACATCTTATATATATATAATATATATATATACACACACACACGAACACACACACTGAGGTGCTTGATCATGCATCTTCACTGGAATAGTCCATGTGCCATTACTGTGTCTTTAATCCGAATGTATGATGTATGTTACATTACGTCAGATATACAAAGTGTATGCTAAGACACGCTGTAATAATTTAAATCCAGAATGCATACCAAGTGCATCTTAGGCCTTTCTGGTTGTTCTCCAGTTTCAGAGTTGAGCTGCGCTATGTGCATCGAAATGAAATGAGCGTGTGTGTTACCAGGGGATTATGCAGTAGCATGTTCCAGGGAGTGTTTATATGTGGGAGTGTTTGTGTGGTTGTGTAGATGGGGAAACTTCTTTATGTGTGTGCGTGCGTGCACGCGCGTGCGTGTATGTAAGGACTTACCCTTCCTTTCTTACACGGTTAAATATGGAGAGAGCATCCCTAAGCAGGGAGAGAGAGAGAGTAGAGAAAAGAGAGCTAATGAAGTAATGACAAGAGCCTACCTGATTTTGTTCCAAAATAAAGACCTTAGAGAGATGTAAAATATGGGATTAGGTATGCTTGACTTTTGACTAACTTTTAGGTAGAAATGTAACAAAAGCTAAAAGAAAACACTGATGTCGCATTTCATATTTAGTACAGTATTAATTCAATTTGTTTACATATCCGTACCTATGGAAAACCTAAGGCTCCTTTCCCCTCGCATTCAAAGAAATAAAAACAGAACTGCTGATTGGCGGAAATCAGGCTTCCTTGAGAAGATTAGAACCGGGCTGATGCTGCCATCTGCTGCTAAAGGGACCAGTACCGCTAATGAACAGGGCAAGACAAGAGGGCTACCGGTGTTTCCCACTAGGTGGCAACATTTGACGTACCTTTGGAGAGTCATGTTTCGCAAGCAAGACCGCAAATATTGCAGCGAAAGGCAGTTTAGTGACTTTTTACATAAAAGGGGCACCACTCAAAAAGCAAATTGTACAGAGAAAAAAGTTGGTTTCCGTTTATGGTATTTCAAAATTTTGACGCTCAGCATGATCAACAATCAGCAAACTGCATTGCAAGTGCGAATCTGCAGTTTTCTGTGATCGATGTAAGCTGAGGGTCTGCACCGGCATCGAGGGCATGAAGTGGGCAAGGGCTGCACGGTGGCTGGCTGGCAGAGCACTCGTATCACTCTTGGACCCTTGAGCAAGGCCCTTAATCCCAAAAACTGCTCCAGGGGCGCTGGAATAATAGGATGACCCTGCTGAGGCAGGGATTTTTAAATGACTCGGTGAAAACTTACCCTAAAAAGATTAGTTTTTCAACCAGGAGGGTATTACTAAAGCTTCTAATCCACTGTGATGGGTACATGCAATTCTGTATAACAGGCAGGCCCGTTCCCTGAGTTTGTCTTCAGGTCAAATTTGTAGGTAAGTCGGAAAAATAACTCAGTACACAATAATGCAGAAATCACGAAAGTAACAACATACGGTACTGCACTGTACCTCGAGCCGACGAACGTTTGAAACCGCGCGCTGTTTTCACGAGCATCACAAAGTAGTGCATGCGTTCGTTATTACGATCCATTGCATTTAACTAAATTTTTTATTATAATAAGCGTAATGCTTGTCCGTTCGTAAGTACGAGATATCCGTATGTAGGACGCTCTTGACCGGGTGAGTGCCTGTATTATCTTTTTACCATCATTTGAGTTGCACATGACTCAGTGAGTAGCAATTACGTCCCACCTCCAAGGTTGGTGGGTAGACTCAGCTGTGTATGTGTGGGTTTGCATAGATCACATTTGGAGACCACAGTGTCCCCAAAGTGTGGTAAAACCTGAACCTTCCTTACTTTTGGTGACATTTTTTAAAGGTCCTCATTTGTATAACCTCAGTTTTATATAAAAACAAACTGCGTGGATTTCCCCCAATAGTCCAAGGACGTGCTAATTAGGCTAATTTCAACCTCGAGCTACAGGCCGACCTGATTTCACCAGCCGGCTTCCTTTAGGAACCTTACAGTGCCGGCTCTGCTGTGTTTCCCTTATACTCATGCTTGCTTTCCTTGACCTTTTAGAGAAACTTTAAACATTTCAAATACTTAAGGTTTAGCGAAATGATGCTTTATTTGCCATATGCACAATACAGGTACATTAGAATTTCTGCATAAACCATCTTCTTCCCTTTTACATACACATATATGTACAGTTGAGAGCAAAGCTTTGGGTTCGAGGACATGGTCAACGCATTTTTTCTGGTGCATCTGGAGCATTTCTGGGAATTAGGGGCTTTGGTCAAAGGCCCAACGTACATGTGATTATTCTGCCAAGGATGAGACTCGAACCGGCAACCTTCCGATCGCAGGCGCAGAGGCCTGACGCAAAACGGAGCACGGGAGGGTGCAAATGCAGTCCCCTGCTACCAGGATTTATCTAGTTGAGCTTCTCACCTTTGGGTGATTTCAGTTCAGCGTCAGAGCCTCACTGGGTGACCCTCCTTCGTGAGCCTCCCTGCCAGGTAAGTTTATCTGCAGTCACGTCATATTCATTTTTTTGCAAAGCATATTGCTAAGACTGTGTTAAATGCATCATTATTTAATTTAACAAAGGACTGAATCACTTTACAGCAAAATAATTTCTTTTAAAGCTTAATAATTACTGAATTAGTGTAAACAAGAAAACAAAACTGTTTTTTTTTTAAACTCACTCTTGGTAAAAGTGACCTCTCACTTCTAACTTTGTCATGTCACTGTTACCAAGTACTCTAGCTTCCTGCCCAGCCCAGGCTGGGTGTTTGTCCTGTATTGTAGCCTTAAGTCTCACAGAATAGCTGCAACTTCAGCTTCTTGACCACTTGAGCTCTTGAAATTGTTCCTTGCAGGCATGACCCAACAAAAAAGGTGCGTGTGTCGGTCTCTGGCCACTTTCTGAATAATCTGGTATTACATCATCGTTCTGAGGCAATGAAGAACTGAAATTCTTCCTAGGTAACATTACTGAATGCTAGTCCTGTGTGTTAGTGATGTATTATTGTGATTCTTTCCATGTTCCATTTCTTATTTAAAAGTCTTTTATTGAGTCTCATGAGACAAACTTAAGATTGTAACCTACCTGTATAGCTTCTTTGACTGATCGACAGAGATTAGTCACAGTGTGTCATATATAACTTATGACACCCTCAAAAAAAATCATTCCAGCCGTACGCCCAAGTGGAATTGCTAATTATATGACAGTTCCGAATGGAAGGCTTCATGTAAAGCAATGACAGAAATAACGAATCACGCTCCTGTTTTCAACAGTCTGCGAGCCAACAAGCACCACGAAGACAACGAAACACACACAGTTTGTTTAGCCTGTAATTAAGAGGTAATGAACCACTTTATTATGCAATCGCTGCAACTGTGCCTTTCAAAATAAATCAGCTCTGACGGTAGTCAGATGATAAAATACTCTTCAGCCTGTTAATACGAGACCAGATGATTTAAATAAAAACCAGTAAGTCAATGCCATTTCATAAAAAGATTTTCGGTTCTACAAAAGACGTCTTAAAATTTGTGTTGGAGCTGAAAATTAAGCTTGTAATTAACTTATTTTGTATTATGTGGCTATTGTGCTTTTGCTTTGATGAGGATGAGAAGCTGCGCAGATTGAAAGATTATCATTGTTTTTCACAACTGATGCAAGGTCTTTGAAAACAATATACAGGAAGTTCAAGCTTTTGAATTTAATTTCAAACAAAAAGTCAGAATACGACAACAAATCGGTTTCACTTTTTGGCATTGTCAATCCTTGTACTACAAAGGAAAAGGAGAAATCACAGATCAGCATTTGTGTTACCAGTATTTCTGCAAAACCCATACAATGTGATGGAAAGCCACAAACACTGGCCAGAGAGCATAGAGAGTGCCCATCAAACCCCTTCAATGAGTCCTCTTTCAAGGGGAACAGTAATCCTGCAGTAATTCTGCTCAAACGCTTTAAAAATACTCATTCATTTTAATAAATGAATGCTCACGAACTGAAATAATGCAGGACCAGGGAGTAGCAGAATTGTCAAACACACTCATGTTTACTGCATGTGTACTATAATGTATGTGGAATATAACATCAATAATGAACGCTGTACCATTCCTAACAGATTCCTTAGGTGTAAATCCTCCTTTGGGTCAGAATCCTCCCCCAGGATTTGCCCTCAGCTATGCAGAATACAGACATTTGGTAGCTAGCTTGGATGCTTTTTGCTCTCCATCGATCCAGCGATCTGGGTCAAGGGTCACCTTGTTTTTGTCAAGCTGACCGGCGCTTATGTCCTCCGGCACAGTCCAGAGCACGTCGCGGGACCTGAGCTCACTGTGCGGCCGCTCTTTCTCCTTTTTCGGACTTCCGGTGGGTTTCTCCCTCAAAGTCTCTGGGGCTTCAGCGCTTTGCTGGGGATCACCACCCTCCTCTGATAACCTGTCACACCCCCACCTCACCTCACCGGGAGCCTCATCCCAGCTGTCGTCTTCTTCTCGGAGAAGCCCCAGAATCTCTTTAGATGTTTCACACGTCTCTTCTCCACTCAAAGAGGGCAATTCCGCAGCACTGCCTTCCCCGCTACAGTCCGACAATTTCGCCCCATCCTGTGACTCCGCCTCCACCTCTCTGGAGGCAGGCCTCCGGATAGTCCTCCTGTTCCCGGTTCTTCGTGAGCGGTTGCAGTGCAGAGTTCTCCTGCGATGCCATTGGCTCAGGGAATGCTGGGCCTCGGTGCTGAGCTGGCGGGCTGCCAAGCGAGGCCGGAAGCTGCTGATGTGGAACAGCGAGCCGTAAAGTGATGTCAGATAATAACCACCTGCAAGCAGGGGAAAGAGAAAGCCAGTAAAACGGGATGTTAGTGTTGGTAATAACTGTGCTGCGTAGAGCTACCCTGCCTACCCAGAATAAGGTCCAGGATTCCACATTTTTATTGAAACTAACTAGTTATACTCAAGCACGTTGCATTTTTTTCACATACCATTTTCCTGACTGTGTTTTGTACTTCTATGCAATTACGGCTTATGTTTTTAAAGCCTCTATGTAATTTTAATTTGAACTTCTGCGTTGTCTTTGAGTGCACCATGTAGCTACATCTGGCCAATAAAGTGAATTCTGATTCTGAAACAACCGTGGATTTAAAAAAATGAATATCTTAGATATTAAGCAACTGCATATTGAGGAGGCTGGACAAATAATCATACTTTTTCAAACACCAGTAGACATAATAATATGAAAATTATGTATATATAAATAGTTGTGTGTATATAAAAAACTTTTATGTATTTTCCTGTAAATATCTGTACATGTTAACAACTAGCTCTACATCCCAGAATATATATGGTGATCTTTTATATTAAAACTAACAGCCATGTTCTGTTCGTGCGATTGTTTGCTCTACTGTTTCTATTATCTAAGATAAGCGATTTGACTCTGAAGTTATTTCACAAGCTAATATTCATGAAAGGCTCGCCAATGAGACGCTGCTTTAACAGGCATAATCCTTTACAGACACATTCAAACCTGCAGTTTGACAGTCAGTTTGAGTAACACTGATGGCAGTTGTTGATTAACAATTTCCAGTATACTCCAGTTGTAATTGGTCCTCCAGGTCAATAGGAGGCGTCTTGCGATTCCACAGTGTGTTGTGAAGATGAGGCTTACCCTCTCCCTGTAGCAGCATGGGGTCTAGCAGCTCCATCATGTAGTCTGTATCCAGCTGCAGGGTGGAGATGTTACTGTGCAGTACCACCCAAGTGAGGCATGGTAGGAAGTCGTCTGCCCCATACACTGCTCCTGTGTGGGGGGGGGGAAGGGACAGCCTGAACTCAACAGGATGTTAACTGAGTTCGAGAAAAAGACGAACAGTCTCTCCCCCCAATACACTTCCATCTGACCATCAATTATTAAAGTAACTCTGTCCTTATTGACTGTATTTATCATCATCATCATCCTCCTCATCATTCCCTCCTTGGCTACTGGATACTTGCCGTGAGAAATTCACAGCTGTATTTATAAAGTCCCTCTGGTCGTTTATCTTCTGTCGATGCAGTCACCAGCACTCTTGATGCTTCCCTTGGTATCACAGACAGAGCTCTGTGGTACCAAGCTACAGCACAGAGGAGAGCTGCAGTACAATATGCCGCTCCCAATCTGTCATCGGGGGCCTGTACTACGAAGCAGGGTGACTGGTTTATCGGGGTAACTTGTCGGATTTAAGGTACCACAGTTTAAATGGACTTCATATTCGTTCACTTACATTTTGCCCAGACTACCTTAAATCCGACAAGTTACCCCGATAAACCAGTAACCGTAGTACAGGCCACTGATCACACATAATACAAAAATTATGGGATAATTTAATTAATACTAACAATCTCTAAGGGATTTTTATTCATACACAAATATTTTTTTCAGCCTTCCAAGCTAAAGGAAACCTATGCTATAATCTTGTATGTCTTACATACAAGATTTTGTCTTAAAATGTGGACTGTATGGGGGTCCCAGAGGGCTGTTTTGGGAAAAACTGCCGTAAGTCATCTTACAGGATTACGTGGATCTGCATGGTGGGAAGCAACAGGAGATAAAAACGTGATTTCGAGGGTTAATGTTACTGCATGATGGCGGCATGCATCTGCACGTATGAAAGCTGTCTCGGCCAGGCCGAACGCCAAAGCCGAGTTACCCCGACTGACACTCTTCTGTAGCTGTGAAAAGTGCGTAGGTGCTGGATGTCAGAAGAGCGAAGGGCTGCGTAACGGTCACAGTCGTGCTTTACCGTGCCGGTCACAACAACAAAAAGGTGATTTTGCAATTATAGCCCAAGGAGCGCAGTGATGTGGCACTTTGGCTCCACTGGCTGGGGCGAGTCTGATAACGACGGCGTGTTTACATGCAGAGCACGACATGAGGATTGGCAGCTTGAGAAGAAGATTAATCTCTCGCTGCCCTCTCAGTGACCAGATCCCAAGCTCACTGAGCATGTGTGGAACAGTTTAGGGAACTAAACCAGTGGTATTTGTCCCACTTCACACTGGTATGAGCTGGAAATATTACGACGACTAAAACAAAACCATTTATCACATTTCAGCAATACTATATGTATTTTTATGTTTACCTGTAATATTATACACCTGCTTTACCATATGTATATTTGGTATTAATATGACTATAATTTTTCCATGAACTTATATAATTACAGCTTTTCAAAGTAATTTAATTTAACTTTACCATCAGAAGGATCGCATCACTGTGTACAGATTTGGCTATGAGTTGTATTGGATTGTATTGCATCAATAACTGACCACCCCCTCTGCAGCTAGGGGGCGCCACATATCTGCACTCAGCTTTCCTACCAACCTGGAGTGGAGTTGGTGTTCATGCTGTGGTAGATGGTTTTGCAGACCTTGAGCAGAATCTGCACTTTCTTGCTGGGCGAGTAGGCCTCATGCATGGAGTCCCAGCGCTGCTGAATTTTCTCCAGAACCATGGCATCCGGAAGTCCTACGCCCATGGCTCCTCCAAGCTCTTCTGGTTTCTGCCCCTCCATTGTGTGCTGGTTCTGCTTTAGGCGCTCAATGAAGCCGTCCCGATCACGGTAGTCTTGAAGAGAGGCGTACAGGCAGGCGCAAACTGGCTTGAGTGCCACCTTGTGTATGGCAAGTTCTAACATTCCATCTGGGGAAGGAAACAGATTGACAAGATATGGCAGCTGATGGTGGTCAGTGGTAAAGCCGACGTGCTCAGTCAGATATGAAAACTACAGAGGTGGAAATTTCCAAGTCCAGAAAGTAAAAATCCAGATTTTGTTTCCAGTTGAGTACAGAGTCAGAGTACTCTGTACTCAACTGGTTAGTTGGGACAAAATCTCGGTCTGGATTTTTACTTTCTTTACCTGAAATGCCCCACTTTCAAAAACAATCAGGGGCAGATATGATATTTTGAGTGCAGCCACATATCAGGGAAATTGAATATAAAATAACGATCATGACCAAAGTCTACCACATATGTTCTACATCTTTGTGGAACTGAGACAACATGGCACAATATGAAAGCCACACTAAACATTCCATTTAAAATCTTATACAACCATACTGCAGCTGACCAGGCTGAGCTTAACACACATTCTTCTCTGCAGTCCCTATGTAGACCATAAACTGGTAAGTTACTAGAAGGGCATGAATTAATAAATTCAAACCACTGAAATAACACCTTCCAGCTTAGGTTGACTTTGTTTCGCCATTACAGGTCATTGGGCACAAGAAAGACAGATATGTCTATTTACTGAGCACCCAAAACCACAACATGCATCACCAAATACAGATATGTTTTAGTTAAAAACAACACAACTTTTTTTTTCCTCCTCACTACAACCCTTGAAACTTTCAAACTTAGGTCCAGAAATTAAACGATCCTATTACGTCACATCCAGAGTGTTTCTGCATTATAAGTCCTTCCTATATCATGGAAAACCAATTGCTGGTTTCAGAATCAGCGTCAGAAATGGACATGTTTCTGAAGTATTTCCAAGGCTGTCACAACAGGAAGACAGCAAAGACACAGTGAAGAAGCCAGTGAGGATAGAGAAATAGCAGCAAAACTGCTGGGCCCGAGAAAAATATCGCAAATATGTTCCCCTGAAGAGAGGTTTGGGAACCGAAGCAGTGTTCTAGCCATCCAGCAGTAGCTTTTTGGAGCGCTACGGAAGCCAAGAACAGCTGTGCCTGCAGTTATTTTTTTAACGCTGTTACCTCGAGATAAATCTTATTTGTAATTTTCTCTGAATAATTATGAGGATAAACATATTGCGATGCCAAGGGGCCACCATGCCGCACGCAGCGTTGCTCGCGTATGTACTGTAGCTGTGTTAGTGTGTGCATCCGTGTATTTAACACTGAAATTAAGTGTTGTTCCCGTGTAGCGTTTTACCATGAATTGCTGTCTCTAAATTACACTATGGTCACTGTACGCAACATGTGTAGATGATATATTAAAAAATACTGAAATTTCATATAAACAAAACTTCACATCCGCATTCAAATCTAACCAAATAGTCTGAATCATTATTCCATCTACACAATGACAGACATACAGAGCAACCCTTAGATACCAATGTAAACTGAAGCAAATATAAGCTGCAAGTCCTTTTAAAACACGTGGCTTACGCGCCGCTGAATTATCTCGTTATCTTGAGAAAATGGCATTAAAAAAATAGCTGCAAGCATGACCGTTCTGGGCTTCCGTAGAGAGCTGAATACATTCATGTTAGTTTTTATTGTGTTGCTGTTCATTGGCATATATTTTAGTGTTACATAGTATTTTTGTTGATTAAAAATACACTTATTACCCATAACACTTTTTGACTTTTGCAAAATACTGTTGGAACTTGATGCTTTTTACTTACTTTTTTGCTTTTTTTCCACTGAGAGCAAGAGAGCAACACAGTCTAGTGTGGTGTTTTACAGTCAGGCCCCCCTGCACAGTGCAGGCAGAGCAAGGGGACAGCGGGGGTGTCAGTATGGGCATGGAGAGCCACAGGGGGGGGCTAGTGACGAGTTGCATCATGCAAGCCGGGACATTCTGACTCACATCCCTTATGCCAACATTGTATCTCCCATCCAGCGGCATTATGAAAGGCTACTCGGCCAAACCTAAAAAAAGGCACCTTTGCACTGTGTTCTTTTTCACACATCGTTCACGCATCATGTCACATAAATAACCCTTAAAAAAAAGAGCAAACGCTGAACCGCTGCATATAGAACAGTACAAGATCAAAGCGTCTTCCTGTAAGGTGGCCATGTCACATGACGACCGTTGCCACGACACCACAGACGGCTCCCTCTCCGTCATCCGGTACAATTCAATAGTACAAGCATTATTGCATTTCTGAAAGTTTCGGGAAGATTATCGGTGTATACATACTCAAACACCTAGGCCTACTTCTTTGGCTAGATTGTTTTTAAAGCATTACTTGATGATTCTGTTCAACCAAACTGTAATTAAACTGCGATTTTTCAGTTCTTGTCATCGCATGTACATTAAATCTAACTGCTCCACCACGTCACTCTCTAGGGGCTGCCTTTATGTTGTTTTAATTGCCAACTTGTAAATCCATTACGGCTTCATTATATGGCTCCATTATAGCATGTCGTACTCATTCAATTGGCAAAACATGTTTTTGGTCATTGATTTTGAGTGTTTTTTTTTTCCCCTAAATCTAAAGGTTTTCAATTTTTATATCATGCTGAGAATGGAGCTTAGTCACTCAGAGTGGACCAAGGTCACAGGCAAATCTAGATCATAGCCTGCAGTCTACAGTCAAAGGCAGGGCACAGAAAGCCTTCAAGGAATGCAGAAAGATCTACTTCATACAAACGGAATGAAAAGTGGAAGTGAAATTGTTATGAACTGCTGATCGTGACCATTAATTAAAAATCTTCAATTTCAACTAGTAATCAAGTGGACACTGAAAATTCAGTGGACAGTGGTTGACAAGTGAGGGTAATTTAGCCTTAATAAATCAAATACATGTAGTTGTATATGTAGCCTTGATAAATCACATATGCAGTCTTGTAAAACACAGCTTTGGTTTTGGAATAATTAATATTAACACAACAATAAAAGAAAACCTCTGTGTAGGTTCTCTGTTGTTAACCCTACTACTCAAACCTTATAAAGACAACAAAATATCCGATTTACCAGTTAATATTCGTAGTGATCATTTCATGGACGTCTATAACAATAAAAATAGCGACATCAGACTTCAAACACAAAGACCCCACAAATGTCTGTTACATAGTATACATATCTCCTTAGTGTCTTTGAATTAGTTGAAGTACACGAGAAAAAACCACTCAGAGCTAAAACAAAACCTACCTATGAAATAAAATTCCCTCTTAATTATTTAGAGTTTCTTAAAGTTCTGAGAGAACTTGCAATTTTTATAATGAATATACATCAGCCTGCAGGTGTTATTACTAACCAAATTAAAGCACTACTGATGAAAGCGATCTTGGACACACAGGTACTGAACATTACAGACCTATCTCAACCCTCCATTTTCTGTCCAAAATAGTTTCTGTGCAAGTTCAATCATAGTTAGATACAAGTAATATTCTAGTCTGGTTTCTGTCAGGGAAACCGCAATGATACTGCTTTAACTAGAGCTGTAATTGATATTTTAATAATAATATTATTAATAATAATAATAACTGATGCCAGCACTGAGGCGCTGTTTTATGGATCCAAGTCTGACATTGTCGATACAGCCTGCAGTCTGCTAGCTTACCAAGATCTGCGTGGCTCATTGACGGGCCGTGGCTCATTGACGGACCGCAGTTCGTACCTTACACCGATAGAAACACAATCATTTTCTTTGCATTCTATTATATCAGCGCACCCTGGGAAGCTGGATGGCCAGTTGACCTTTAACCCCTACGGTTTATTTTCTCCATACTATGGAGCTTCTGATTCCTATCCTGTTCTAATATCTCTCATCTTACTTTTTGTATTTGCGTAATAATAATGTATCATCACACATCCTTGTTAAAAGCTTGGGACTTACAGAAATGGATTAAAGTGCATTATAACTCCGAGTGCACGTCACTCGCGTGGACCTCACTGTCTCTGGCGGATTGAAGATAACCCTGAATCGCAAACGGTGGTGTTGAATCTTTGTGTAAAGTAGTTGGGCAAGAAAAACAAAGTGATCAAAATGTGATCTTACAACTATTCTCAACAGCACCATATTAGGTACAATCAGGTAGGGGTCCTACCAAACTCACTGATTTTTGTCATCATGTGAACCTAAACTCAAACAGTAGGATGAAGTTTTAGTTAGCAGGGTTAAATAATATTTTATTACCTGTACTGAAAAATGTTATTCGGACATTATACACTTTCATACTTTTAAATACTTAATTCTAACCCCAGTTCTTCACAGCAGTTTTAATGGCATCTCTTCCAGTGCCGTTCACTGCTATTAGAACTATTATCAACTTTAACCACATGGGAACATTTTTTTATGCTTTTATATGTTTTTTTTGTTTTGCTTGTTCCATGTGGGGGTTGCATAGTGACTCAGTGGCTCGTTGCTGCCTCGCACCCGGGATGGTGGGTGTGTGTGGACTCTGCACATTCTCCCTGTGGTGCTGAGGATTTCGTCTGGGTGCCTGGGCTTCCTCCAGTAGCCCAAAGACACGTGGGTAGGTGACAGTGTCTCCAAATTGCCAGTACAGTGTGTGTGTGTGTGTGTGTGTGTGTGTGTGTGTATGCTACACTATCAGAGGTCCCTGGGCTATTTGAGTTGTGAGACCCCCCCCCCCCCCCAGTAATTTCTATGGTGGTGTAAATGCCCATGCAGTTCAGTACCCCTGTCCACTATCGAGTGGCATGACATCGCCATAGTCCCCTGGCTTGTGGCCTGTTCCAAGTTGAATGTGACATCATCGCACAGGAGAAGCGGAACGACTGATGGATAGATGTTCCATCCAGTTCTGACGCTATGCCCCGCTTGAAGTGTCACTTCAGTTCTGTGTGTTACTCACCTAACTCCAAGTCAGAGATGTCTCCTAGGCTGTCTATCAGGAGCTGTATCTCTGGGCTTTCCAAGAGGATCTCCCGCAGGCTGCTGAGCGCGGTGCGAACTTCCTGCAGCAGCTCGGAGCCAGAGGCGCAGCATGAGCTGCCCTTCAGTGTCTTGTCCACGAAGGCCTTCACGCTCTCGGCAAAGGCGCCGCTCTTCCTCTCGCTCAGTTCCTGCGCCTTGTAGTTGAGCCTCTTCTGCGGCGACATCAGCCCACCGATGGCCTGCCCCACGGCCGAGAGGCGGTTCTTCACCTTGTCGGCCAGGACCAAAGTGAAGCGCTGGCTGTGTACGTGGATGGGGCTGGGGGCGGAGTCAGACTCCTCCTCCAGGCTGCTGATGGAGAGGGAGTCCAGCTCATGGCTGGGAGCCTGGAGCAGCGAGGTGAGCGGAGGCGGAGACAGCCATATGCCGTCTTCGATCCAAGACACGCGGTGAGGGGACTGGGGGACAGGACTGCCCACAGGTGTGGTCTCGCTGGAGGTCTCACCATCCACAGAGAGCCTGTTCTGTCCTCTTCCCTTCAAGGAGCCAGAGCTACTGGACTGACTTGCCCTTCTGAGAACCACGGGGGTAGAGGGAGAGGAGTTGGGACGAGTCCTGGGGGGAACTGAGGGAAACAGAAAGATAATGAAGGCCGACATACAAAAATGTCCAAACAGTGCTCTTCTTCGGGGTATTTAACTATAAAATGGATGGGGGCCGGGGGGCTAAATTAACCTAGAGGTCATTTGTTATCTTCTTTCCCACTTCAGAGGCTGATTAGATGGAGGAGGGGCTGCCTTTGACAGACTCCATCCATCCATCCATCCATCCTTCCTTCCTTCCATCCATCCATCCATTTTCTGTACCCGCTTGTCCTATGAAGGATAGCGGGGTCTGGAGCCTATTCTAGAAGCTCCGGGCGTAAGGCAGGGAACGAGGCACCAACCCATTCCAGACAGACAGCACATGTTCATGTAATTCACATAAAATCAGTTTTACATATTTGCAAATGGGGAAGGATTTTGAATGGACTGGAGTAAGTGACAAACGTCCCTTAAATTACCTGAGCATGCAGCTGGTGAGGTGCTGGACTCGTGGTCCAATGACGGGCCCCTCATGTCACGTAGCCCTGCTCCCTTCCACGGCCTAGTCGTGCTCAGCCGTCTCTCCCGCCTTGCTGCGAATGGCCGACTCACGGAAGAGGGGCTGCTTTGGGGAGAGCGCTTTTCAATAAGCCAGCTGTCCCCGTGCTCGTGCAGGTACAGGGGGTTGATGACGCAGAGTGCCCCGTTCGCAGAGGTCACCTGACCAACCACAAAATCATAGGGTCATGAGATGGCACCTTGGCGTTAAAATAAATGAATAAATAAATAACACATATATGAAAAAAGATCAGTGCTTTTAATAGTACTGTTACCTGTATGGAACACATGCTGAGGCCAGTGGATGGCGGGGTCACATTCCTCTGTTGTGGGTTCGAGGACAAGCAGAGCCAAAACTCTGGAAGGAGAATTAAGGTGCACGTTTCAGATTAGAAAATGATTTGCTTTTCATCTCTCAACTGAACTTATTCCATCCATCTTTATGAGCAAGGATGGGTAGTTTAGGTCCAGGAAGCAAAAATCCAGACCAAGATTTTGCTTCACCCAATCAGTTGAGTACTCCGTGATTGTATCTTTATAGTGAAATGGGTGGTTGAAACAAAATCTTGGTCTGGATTTTTACTTCCTGGACCTGAACTGGAATTGTATCTTTATAGTGAAATGGATGGTTGAAACAAAATCTTGGTCTGGATTTTTACTTCCTGGACCTGAACTACCCACCTCTGTTTATGAAACTGTGGACCATCATCAATTTTTTATTTCGAACCATCCTATGGCTTAATTTATCCAGTTGTTAATAATATTTATATCAATCATATCTCCCCAAAAAACACCATGGCATATTATTTTCAGAACATATAGCATGTTTAAACCTACATGTATTATTATTTTTTGTAATATTCAAAATGCATTACGTAATAAACAATCAGAAAGCATCAGGCTGGAGGAGAGACTCACTCGGCCCTAGATGGGACAGATCTTGGTCTGTCTCCTGTGTGAGGTTGAAGACACGCTGTGGGATGAACAAGCAGACTGGCAGCACATCTCTGAAAAAATGAGTGGGGGGTGTGGCAGGGGATGGAGACTCACACCGTTAACAAATTGCAATTAACCATAGCACCGGTGCCACAAATTAGGCGGCGAGATCACTGACTGGGCTGCCAAGTATGAGACACCAACAGCGTATGTGGAGCTGAGATTGAGAAGCAATGGCAGAATGTGCCAGATTAACGGCCCTCTCACCTGCTCAGGCTGTAATAGGCCACCAGCTGGACCAGGTCTGAAAACCCTAGGTGGGACTCCAGAAGGTGAATAACTACAAAAAAAAGATGACAATCATGCTTATTTCCATTTCTCTGTGTATCTGTGTGCATGCCTTAAGGCTGATATATACTTCTGCATAGAATCTACGCCATTGGTATCTGCATATCCGCATATGCTATGCCGATAGTTACATTTCTGGGGAAGTGTGCATCAGGCTGTGTCATAGGTTATGTTCACGGGAGTTATACTTGCACAAAAAAATGTTCTGAGGGCAGAAGGAAAAATTATTGATTCAAAGAGATAACCAATCAGATTGCAGAGAAGGTGGGTCCAAGCAACTAGGAAGCGGGAGCAAGATATCTGATTGGTTGGTCCCACCTCCTCTACGACCTGATTGGTTCAGAGAAATAACCAGTTATTTTTCTTTCTGCACTGAGAACATGTTTGTGTAAGTGAAACTCCCATGAGCAGAGATTACACCATACCTATGCAGCATCAACAGCGTGGATTCTATGCAGAGTACAAATCAGTCATAAGAGGCACAATTATACATCAGGTGGAAGTTTGTACCTGCACCAGAGCGTTGGATTGGGAAGTCCTTCACATGCTCCCTGTTGCCCCCTACAGACAGGCACAGCAGCTGCGGCTGAGATGTCGAATCTAGCAGCACCAGGAAACTCTGTTCAAGAGGTAGAGAAGAAAAAGTTCCGGGCATTACATTTCACGACCTTAGGTCAAAAAAAAGTGGTTCGCTGACAGAATTGTGGAAAAGACATGGGCAGATTTACTCCGAAGCAGCTGAGTCATTTGGGAAGCTTTTCTGCAGAAGTATGGCCGTGTTCACATGGCATGAACTATCATACAAGCTGACATGGCATGAATTCATACTCCTTCAGAGGCCCATGCACACAGAAAGGCTGCAGGAAGTCTGAGTGTCGGTAACATTCAGACTAAATTAGATACCGCAAGCATGTGTGTCACAAAGAAAAAAATACGAGATTTAGTCAGTCATGAACAACTGCTCAAGCCATTTCTCCTAAATGAAAAAAAGGTAAAAGAAAAAATATATAATGGCACATGTATGGAAGGTCTTTTTCTTCAGAATTTATTGCAATTACTATTCTTCAAGTCAAGAACCTTTGCATCACAGATGCAAAGTAATTCCACCCTCAAAGGTCTGTCCCCAGACCTTGGAATTTCCCAGCCCGAATATATGTGATTATTCTGCCTTTTAGGGTGAGACTATCAGTGGCTGGACTCCATCCTCTAGATGTTTAAAGCAAATAGCTGAGCAAAAAGTGAGTGGAAACGCAGTGTAACCTGGCAGCCCTGAGAACTGAAGTTTCCGCCCCTGACTGCACAACACAAACCACCTACATGCCAAATTTCCATGCTTTTCTCGAATGTTTTTCGATTAATGCATATAAATGTACTTTCTTTTTGAAACAAGTGTACTGAAATGTATCATTAATTATTATAGCTGAGGCTTTCCAGTCACCACGAGGGAAGAGTAGCTGGATGGCAGAGAGTAAGATCTAGTCTTTAAATGGGTAACAGGTTAGAAAAACGGCTGGAGAAATCTCATCTTTCATTATTTATTCCTTTCAGTGATACATTTCGTTACTGAAAATGAAAAAAATGCGTGGTAACAAAAAGCAAGAATGCTACTTATGTGTTTCCTTCACCTAAACCACTTGCTTTAAATTCATCCTTTAAACTTGTAAAGTTATTTGCATATACATCATTTTCATTCTTATATTTCTTTTTAAGCTCACGCAGACAGAAGTTTTCTTACTTTTCTAAGTTTAATGTAATCGAATGTAATTATTGTTTTTTTCTGTAATCTAGTATTTCTTATGCTCACACTTGAATCTAAGCATTTTACTTAAAGGTACCTTGATTTATGCCATTTTAAGGATTGAAGTCCTTCCCTTTCTTAGTTATTTGAGTTATCTGAGGTGTCTGGTTTGTCCTTCACCTACAAAGTTACATATCAGTTCCTGTTGCTCGTCTAACAATCTTCCTCCCTACAATTAGATCTTCCTTATCTTTAGTCACTTCTGCAATAGGCGGTGAAATGGCACATTGTCTGTCAAAATGCAAAGAGGAAAAGGAACTAATCGAATAAGTAACCAAACTATTTTGAGTCAGAGCCAAGGCACGTAAAGCGTTCCCAATACGGTATTGGCCGCAGTTCAACCCGTCTGCTGAGTCTATGCATGAAAAAATACCCCCGTCCCCTTCTTCTTCAGTGTCTCCCCAGCACAATGTCAATACAGAAATCTTATATTTCGATTATCCAACTGAAGTCCATTTCGTTATAAGCAGATATCTCCATAGACAGGAAAGCTTTTTCAATGACTCACCTTTACAGAGAAGTTGAAGGACATTACTATAGAGCGGGGGTGGGGAACCCGTTCCATGGAGAGCCGGTGCGGGTTTTTGGGATGACCGCTCAATCAGCCAATCACAGTGGGTCCCCTAGGACTGGAGTTGAGAACCACTGTTTTATTATTGGCTGATTGAGAGGTCATCCCAAAAACCTGCACCGACTCTCCATGGAACAGGTTCCCCATCTCTGCTATAGCCTTTGGTAACCTCAGGCACATTTTCAAGATGCAAAAGCAGTTGTGTATCATTAGAAGTCAACTAGGGAGAAAATCTGAGAATGGATTTAATCGGGCACCAAGGCCACAACTGGGAGATACTAATTCTCCGCTGACAGAGGGCCAAACAAGCAGGTAAAACTGAGGGAATATGGAAGTGATATGAAGCGAATCTACCACAGAGGTTCCCCCCTCCTGCCTCATCAGGTTGGGACACTGTCTGTAATCAAAAGATCGCCGGTACCCGTTGTAGGTTTGACAGAGTGACATTTGTTGAGCCAAATTACACATCCATCCTGCCACGTAGCATGTTCTAAGCCAGGCAGGTTGAAAATAAATCAGATGGAGCATTGTAAGGATTTAACCTCATTCAATACTAAGAAATCTATGAAATGATGTTATCTGAATCAGCTGACCCCAGGCTGCTGTCCCCACAGTGCAGTATGAATGCTGTCTCTGTCCCAGGGGCCCCCGAGGGCCCAAGCGGACTGGCAGAGCCGCAGCCTGTCCAGTAGCGTGAGGGGCTTCTGCGCTACCTCTGTGCCATTTGGCATCTCAGTGGGGGACCTGCAAATAAAGGAAAGTGATAAAATGCCTTGGCAGCTCTATCCAGACTTTGAACAACCTTTAGTGAATTCACAATATATATTTGTTAAAAGGGAAAAAAAAAATGAATGCACATATGTCTACACTTTTTCTCGATATGGAATAAATAATTCGAAATATGAAAAGGACAACGCTATCAGTCACCTGTCAGAGCTGGCTGTGTCGCTCTTGTTGTCCTCCAATCCCCTCATCAGCCCTGGTTTTCAGGGGTAACAGTGTCAAGCAAGGAATCCAATTGGGTCCCTGAAACTGATAATGCTTCCCCACTGGGTGTGTTAACTGTCAATCTGCAAAGGCAGCAGCGAAAGAAACCTAGGAGTCAAGACAAGATGCAAAGAGTGCGAAGTTGTTATATTATCACCACTTCCTCTCTATCTCCACCCCCAGCCCCGCCCACCGCCGACCTTCCTCCATCCAGAACAGGCTCTACGGCGTTTGACACGACGCACTGTTACTACGTGTGCAATGCTACCTTCACAACGTCAAAAGTTTCTAAAGTTTTAAGTGATAAGCTTTAATTTAGTTTATTGTTGACTGAGTACTAAAAATTGTTTAATATGATGAAATTTGAAACGTAATTTTACGGGGTACAGCTAACTTGGAACTGACAGAAGACTGCTGTCAATCAAATTCATCAAGCTGAGAAATCTGAGACTTTGATCCTATTCACAGTGTCATTTGCCAAAAAATAAGGCAATAAGCATACTATGAAGCGCTATATTCATACTATTACATAATATATTAAAGTGGATAAATTTTAGTTTACAATATAAGGAAAACAGTATCATAATCTACATAAGAAGACCCATGAAATTGCCCAATAATGTAGTAATCCTTAAGTACCTCGATGAAATTTCATAATCGTTCGTACAACCGTTTACAGTTTTCATCAAAGGATATTACTAAGAACGAAGACGTTATGTAGCAAGTTTTGTAAAAAAAAATAATAAAAAAAATGAGTTAAGAACTTCTCGTAACATAGGCTACCGCATGAAATTAAGTTAAATGAATGAATGAAGCAGAACGTGGAAAAAAGCAATGCTACCAAAGGATTAAATAGGCGCGGTTGAGGGGATGGATATAGATCTATTAGTACCATTATACCAGTACACTTGGACTTCGCACCAGTTCCAGGCATGTGACATTGTGCGCATTTCTAGGATCTGTGAATGAAGCGAATCTTTCAAAATAATAACACCTAACCCAATAAGAACTGGTCCAAAAGCAGGAAGGCATGGCAGGGGACGGAGAAGCTGTAGCAGACGCTCACCTTTCGCGTTACTTTTGCAGTCTCCCCCGGTGAGCTTTACAGTCGCCTGCCCGTCACCTGTCTCCTTACACGCTGCTGGCTCGGCGCGCTAGCCGTGCAAAGTTCAGCCCTTTTCCTATTTCGTATCCCTCCTCTCGCAACACTCCCCTACCGCTCAACATCTTTTCTCTACCTCTCTTTCCCAACGCAAATAGTTTTGCATAAACGGCTTAATGCAGCGTGCGATGCATATACACATCGGGAGCGCGCCGTCCGCGTCGCTTCAGCCTTTTCCGAAGCTGCGTGCTGCAGCGCTGCACTACTGTGTGAGAAATTTCTGCAGTTCGGTTAGGCTGCGTCTTCCTCTTTCGTCCTCTGGCACGTGTGGTTAACCTCACCCCACTATTAGAATGCACAGCCAAATGAGGAACGTGAAACAGACTTATATCAAGCGTCCTACCAAAGCTTACGGAACAATACACACGAAACATCTTACAAATAACACTCTAATTTTTCGTCTTTTTGATAAACAGTAGCCTATAGGTACACATTGTTTTAAATTACAGTAAGCCCCTAAAACACACATACACATTCTGACACATATCCATCTCTGAGAATAAGGATGCGTTATGAAGATGCATAAGTACTTATGATGCATAATTCACTACTGCATACGTAGTGAATTAACCTCTATCCTGCCTGCTGCCTGCTTACAGTCTCGACTGTCATTTCTGTCTCGCGATGTGAGTTTTTAGTTTATGAACAATACAAAAAGCAATACAGACCAAGCGACTCCAGGGATACACGTACTCTTTCACCAGTGCGGCCGAAACCGTTGTTGGACATTTCAAATTGCGGATGCAGTACAAAAATGGGATGTGACATCTCATTTGAAATAAGCTGAGTGACAGATGCCGTGATTTGTGCATATTGACGGCATCCAGTCTGTAAATTTCATATAAAATGACCATACCACATCTGGTCTATAGTTATCAGTTTATTAACAGTTTTTAACTGCGTTACATGCATACCACCATCTGGCTAGATGAGGTACTGCACAAAACAAAAAAGTCAATAATATCGTCACCTTATAACCCCCATAAAAGAGAAATTATATTAAAATAATTATTTGTAACACTTAAAACTTGTCAGAAATTATGAATAAGAACTATGGGAAATATGAAATGAAAACCCTGTTTTATTGTCATGTTATATTTACAGAATCCCTATGTTGATTTTTTTAAGCCAGAAAATTAATTTACAAGTTGCATTTGGCTAATTAAAATGAAATAATTATTGCAACATTTCCCAAAAAGCTCTCTTTTTATATATAAAAAACCCCTCTATGTTTAAGCATAGGCTGCTCAGTCTGTAAATAACAAACACAATATGAAAAGTAGAGGTGTGGGAAAAGTAGGAACGGGACACAGAGAAAACCAAACTGCAGAGAGTAACCGATGGCAAAATGGCATCACGACTGACGATCCGTCTTCTCAGCAGTCCTGTTTGACTGGCTACTCTGACTTGTTGGAGGCGGGCTTCTCCTCAGCTGCAGCGCTCTGATTGGCTGTTTTGGCTTTATCCTTTTTATCTTTGCTGTCAATCAGGGCATGTTCTTGTCTCACCAACTCCTCCAACTCAGCCTTTAAGACAGAAGCATAGAGTCATTACACTCTGGGTGAAGCAAGAGGAGACGTGGGTGTCGATTCCAACCTAAATATCATCGTGTGAACTCAAAGAGAGATCAATGTTTTTCTTGGAATTAGTGTGAAAATTATCCAGTTCTTGTGTCTGTGTCTGAGCAATTCGAATTCACCCTTACCTTCCAACCAAGCAAGTCAGCAAGTGCCATACAGCCATCGTCACAAGTGCTCAGGTACACCACGTCCCTAAGACCAGTACGTAGCCAGTGTGAGAATACACACACATGCAATGACAGTCATTACACCAAAGGCGTTATTTCGTTTTATACCACTGCTTTGATAAATACTATTTACTATTTCTGTCACATGGGTGGGTATTTTTTGTGTAACCACACCGGTAGTTTTGGCAGCCTAGTAATAGTTCTATATTAATGTGCACTATTTTCACTAGTGGTACATATTTATTAAACATGTTAATATAAAACGTGTGACTTTTTACTCATAAATAAGCAGCCATTCTTATCAGCATGATTTTACTTGTCCAGCTTCAGATGCTCCAAGAGGCTGTCTGTTGACGGTTTCTATGGTAACTGAACTGCCTTGCCGCTTCCAATGAGTAGCTGGACCAGAGGATAGATTTATTCCTATAGCGACTATATTTTTAGGAGCACAATGGAACATTATTGGATGCTAAATTAAAAAATCAACTTGAGTAGTTTATTCTGTTACTATTTTTTGTTTGTGCCATGGGGATGAACCACTTCACGTTCTGCGTTGAACCGCATCACACCAGCATGATTACTGGTTATTTCCGTGTAGCCTAACACCTTTCTGTGGTTTATCCCTCACCTCATTATATTTTAAGATCTATTTGCTGCAAAACCGAATGCAGTCTCCAGAAACACACGCTCTGATTCTATTAATTGCCCGAATCACAGACCAACAACAAACAACCCAACAATCTCTGCAGGTTCCGCAGGCCGTAAATCTCTCCAGACTGGTAAAACACCGCTTTGCTACATAAATGAAGAAGAAGTCGATTTATTTTAAGACGGACACCAAGCATGTGGACTGGTAAGCTCTGTTATTGCTGAACAAATATATTTAGAATTAGGTGATCAGTGGTCATTGTTGACACACCACAGCACACAACAACGAAATGTGTCCTCTGCATTTAACCCATATGTGACTTTCCGTGACATAGCAGGGGGCAGCTAATTCAGCGCCCGGGGAGCAGTGCTTGGGGGCGGTACCTTGCTCAGAGTACCTCAGTGGTGCCTTGCTGGTCGGGGATTCGAACCTGCAATCTTTCAATTACAAGTGCACTTCCCTGACCATTAAGCCACCATTGCCCACATATATATGCTTTGATAACTGAGGATACGGCCTCACCTGTACGCTTTATCGGAGTCAAAGTCCATGCCTCCCCCAAAGCCAAGCATCCCCATGAGTGCGTCAGACTGCCAGAGAGAGGGGGGGGGGGGGGCGGTCAGTCAGACAAAGCACTGATGTCTCTGATGTCAATAATTTATTACAGTTTATTATATTAAAATGTGAAGTGAAGAATCCGGACCTGCCCTGTCTTCTCCATGTTAATGAGCAGCCTGGGAGTGTCTTTGGGGACTCTGTAAGCAGAGGTGCAAGGTGAGGCGGTCGACCGAATACGGAACATACACGCTGAAACAGCATCGCCGTTATTATAGACAGCGAGATAAAACACGTGGATCCCGAAAGATGGAAACACTAACTCACTAAGACTGGTCACCAAGATGAAGAAGAGGACTCACTTGCTGACCAGGGAGGCGAAGGGCTGAACCTGCAGCGAGGTTCCCATGATGATGAGGAGGTCACAACGTGGGAAATCCTTAGACGGTGAAAAAGGGGGAGACTGTCACTTCATAGGGATGGACAGAAAGAGGAGAAATGCAGACCTGCATACATTAATTTATGGATTCATAACAATTCTATATGCAGTTTGAAAACTGACCCCCCCCCCTTACCATCTTCATTGTAGTGAAAAATCGGGCAGGCAGATTCTCGCCAAAAAACACAATGTCTGTCAAAGGACAAATAAAATGAAAGAGCAAAGGGACAGATGAGTTAACAGCATCGCTAAAACCAAGCCGACAGACTCAGCTAATAACTGCCTTCATGAAACCAATTGTTGGTTCACGCCTTTGTTCTCCGAATGGCAGTTGTTTTACTAAAATAAGTAACAGACTTGTTATGCTGAAGATGCTTTTATACAAAGTGAGATAAAGACAGAAGAAAGCTAAGGGTTAGAGAAGAGAGGCCGTCAGGATCCAGCGGGTCCTACAGAAACTGTGGCTCACACTGGCTACGTTTTTGGTACAGTTAAGGGCCTTTACTCAAAGACCCAGTAGTGACATGATTACTCTGCTAGACACAGAATTTGAACACACATCTCCCACATGCTCAGCCAAATTCCAGGGGTCTTGTACTCTTAGGTTTGCCCCGTTGCTTCATGTGACAAGGATCCAATTGACTATTGTAAGGAAAAGTGTTCATGGACAGCAAAGGAGCTCCTGTGACATCTGAAGATGGACACCAGAAGACACTGAAACCCCCTTCAGATGCTAAATCTATGCAAGATACAAGATCCCTTCTAACTTGCATCAAGCCTTATACATCAGTCAGATGTATTGTGAATGACTAACTGTTCATTCATGTCCGCAAAGAGACGTCTGAAATATACCACGCCTTTGCTGAACTCCGATTAACCTTAAAATCTAACATGCTGGTAAATGGAATATATTGGGACTGGAAAAAAAAAGCTATTTTGAGGTTGGACTCACCAGGCTTGACCAAGTCGTTGCACTTCTCACACTTGGGCACTTGCTCTGAGAAGATCTTTTCTGTAGACCACAAGTTATCAAAATGGACAGGGTGAACATACAAAGACTTTTATAATCCTAAATTTTGCATCTGATTCAAAATGCTTCTCACCACTAAAGGCCTTTAACAGTTTTTCTCCCCATATCTGTCTGATCTTCTCCTGCCCAACCAGCCCCCTCATTCTCATAGATCTTCCTTTTCTGGCCTCCTCCCCATTCCTCCTTGCAAACTCTCCAGCTTTGGTCACTGAGCCTTCTCTAGCATGGCTCCTCATCTTTACAATTTCCTTCCTTCTAACACTGGTAACTCAACCTCCCTCCCAGGCTTCAAATCTCATCTTAAAAACATTTTTCCCTCCTAAAACTTTCTAGCTCCCTCCACTCTGTCTGTGTGTGTGTTTTTTTGAATATTGTTAGTTTCTTTGGTTTTCGAAAAGCACTGTATACATCTAATTATTAATACAACCCAATCTAAATAAAAGTAGGACAACCACATAATCTCATTTACCAAAAAAAACACAATGACATTTAGTACATACACAGTTTACCATAAATGCTAATGAACATATTCAAATACAGTAAAACCTCAGATTGCGAGTAACTTGGTTTGCAAGATGAGCAAAAATTTTTCTTAAGTTTTAACTTGATAAACGAGTGAGGTCTTGTAATACGAGTATTATGTATACGCTTTGTCTGCCAAGCGTCACATGATCACAACTGAGCTGATGGTTCCTCTCTCTCTCCTGCTGCAGCATTGTGGGTAACCGTCTCCCATGCTCGGTCTCAGTCGGCGTGCCTCACTCGTATAGCCAAAACTTAGAAAAGCACCACCCAAATTTTGGTGTAACAGTGCGAGCGATGAATCTGTTTAATGACAATGCAATGTCCACATTTCCATGAAATCGAAAAGGAGGCAAAAGCAGCTGTCACTGGATAGGTTCCTTGTTAAAGTCGCACAAAAAGAAGAAGATTCCAGTGAGCCAACAGATAGCAGTGATTCCATTATAGTGAAAGTTGTCCTACAAAATAACCCTCCTCTTCTCCTCTCTCGTCTCCCTCACACCATCCACGATTCTTTTCAAAGGTAAAGTGCAGGCTAATTTGTTTTATGTATTTTTACTTTATATTTTGTATTAATCGTTTTTATATGAATATTTTTGGGTTGTGGAACGAATCATCCGAATTTCATTTATTTATAATGGGAAAATTTGCTTTGACAGACGAGTGCTTAGGATTGCAAGCACGTTTCCGGAACGAATTATGCTCCCAATTCGAGGTTTTACTGTACATACACTTGTTTCAGTAATTCTGGTATTAGAAAACATGCCACTAATTCAATAACCTTGCGTGAGCTCATTTTCTGGCTCTCACCTTTCATCCAGTCCAGGGTATACTCCTTACGGCACAGAAAGCTCACACAGTGGGAGGTATAGAAGGTCCCATGGGCTTCAACCAGGTCCTCCTCTTGTAGTCCCGCTGCACGCTCCAGGGTGTCAATGTTCTTCCTCACCAATCAGAGCACAGATTGACTTCTCAGTGGCAACATGACAGACTGACTAGCTCACCATCTTAAGCACACTTACAGTTAAACAAGGCCTTTGCGAAACTTGGGACTTATGGTCTGGTCAACAGTGATAAAGTGACCAGCAAACTGACAATGTGAGGTGCTTATAAAAGAGACAAGCTTGCTGACCTGGGAGTAGCAGCGTCTGAGAAGACCTTTGTCCTTAAGCATCCTGATGAAGTAATGACAGACTGTAGGCTGTAATATATAAGCAAAGCTCAATACTTTGTGCACAGAAGCCTTCCACACAGGACTATCATGCAACAGTCCACATGCATCAGTAAAGTCTCTGGGACAAGCAGACAAAACACTCAATAACCAGAGTGAACCTGTAAGGGAACCTTGCCTACCTTGAACTGCCCAGGATACAGCTCCTTGGCCAAGGCAAAGAATGGCTCTGGGTGTTTCTGAGTAATAAGGGGGGGAAGGATTTCACAAGGGGAACGAAGACATGCGCGTGGATGGTACCATTTTAAGACCTGCACAGGTGGACTCGACCATCAGTGTGATACCTTGAAGTAGTCGATCTGGAATATGGCTTGGGGATAAGGCAGGTTGTACTTCTGCAGGTTGGCATAAAGGCCTGTCTCAGGAGAGCGGAAATCAGGGATTCCCGCAGCTAGGAGGAGGAAGGATTCTGCAATCAGCCCATTAATGTTTCAGATCAATGATGCAAAATGGTTAAAAACGATAAAGAGAAATATCACAAAATTCATACTATTTCCTTTATTGCAAGGAATTGGACAGGAAGGAGCCTTACATGTCGATATTCCTGCGCCAACCATGCAGATTATGTCTTTGCCTGCAGGAGAACAAGAGGAATAGCGTAAGAAAGCCCTTGAGAGCTATACATTTAAAGTGTAGTTCTATTCAATGTCATGTCTATTTAAAAAAGAACTATCAAAATTTTAACCACAGGTTGTATAATTTAATAACTTAATGAAATTACACAGCAAAACTGGCAATTTGATATATTTATCTACTAGCAATACGTCAGATTTTTTATGAAATTAAATTAATTTCTGTAGTTGCAAAAGAAAGCTTGCCTAAAATAAATAAAAAACTAAAATCTAAAGTGTTGTATATTGCTGGAAATTACAGCACCGCAACAGCATGCGAAGTCAAAGACAAACAAATATAAAAACATACAAAAGGTGAATGTACATTTTTGGCATTGTGGTGCAGCGATACTTACATTTACCGCTCTGGATGTAGCGGGCCACCCCATCTAGGGTCAGCTCATCCAGAACCTTTTCTCCAGTACCAAGACCCAGAGTCCGGGAGAAAAGACTACGTAGAAAGTCCACTGCCACATACAACACCACAGACACACCAGGAAAAAAGAAGAGAAAGACAAAAGATGCAATAAGTTCCTTCTTGTCATTTTTTCTAATACACCACAGCGCCCCCCGTTGGTGTCTTACTCTCTGCGTCCCCAGAAATGTCGTCTTCGCTGCTATCCGAAGGCTCTTCCTAAGAACGAAAAATCAACAAGTTTAACGAAACAATCGCGCTTATGTAGCCTTTTCATCCAATTCTATTACGATAATAATTATATATGTAACACTAACATAATTTCCTCCAAATACAGACTTCATTACATCATTAACAGCACATAAATATGACAAGTCGGTTTCTAAATAGTTTGTCATTCACCTGTAGATCAGGGGAACTCGCCTCCTTTTCTTCAGAAGATCCTGAAACAAATGCATTTATATCACCCTGCTGACATTATATTGCAATCAGCTAAGAAAACTCACTATGCACCCTATTACCCACTTTGCAAACCGCTTGTTTACGTTATAAACCCCCGAAGCCTAGCTGAATCGAGTATGAAAAACGTTACTTATGAAATCAAATTTTTACTTAGTTCTGCATTACGTGCAAAACAGCCCAAGTACAGCTAGCTGAGCCAACAAGCTAATGGTGGCTAACAGCAAAACAACGCAGGGCCGAGCGGGGCTTGCCAGTTAAACATTACCTGGTGCATCAGACATCTATTCGTCTATTTTTTAACTACAGCACAAAGCACGACGTTAGCCCACCCAGTGTGTCACTGGGATTTACAAGCAAACGACCCCGTTTGCTGTCGGTGTTCTGATGAGTTGAGCTACCTATCGAGACGTACTATCGAGCCTTTCTGCGCATGTGCAGTTCCACCGTTTTGGGATTAGGGTAGGCTTTAGGGGTTATGGTTAGGGTTAAGGCTATGGATTAGCACTACAGTAGCCTAACTCGACAAAGTAGCTCAACTCGACAGAACACCGTCCGTCTGCGATCACGCTCCGGAGGGAATCGCGGGCGCCGATCACGCGCTTCGGAGGTTTTACGGCAATAAGAGCAAAATTATAAGCCGGAAAAATACAACTTCGGTCAGCTGACTGGGCTGAGATTTTCAACTAGGGACAAGTCTGCACACACATGCACACGCATCTATATGCATGTAACAGTTTTATTACTTTGAAAATAGTATGTAGGGTTTACGAACTACCCCAACGCTTTTGATGCAGCAAATTTTAGGTTTATAATGGAATAATATAGATTCCTAAAGCGCCGCATGCGTGAGAGCAACCCTGCAAATATACTATCTACCTTAAAAGTCTAGAAAACGTTATCAGTGTTAAAATTCTTTGCATACAGAAAGTGTGAAATTGCTAAGTTATTAGTTATATCGTTTTGTACTTTTCTTGTCACATAATAGGTATAACAGGCACAAAATATTTTATGTTAAAAAGCATTGAAAAATGCTAATACAATGGACTGTTTTCCCCACAAGAAACAATGGAAATATCCATAATGTGTTCCGAACCTCCCAAAGCATGCCTTACCTAACCTTTTCATAATACTGTACAAAGGGGTTGTATAACAGGTCTACAAAAAATTTCAGGTGTCAAGGTTGAATGGTTTTAGGGTAATTTGAGGGTGCTGAATTCAAAAATCACATTACTTTTGCTGAATTGATTCTAGTTTTTGAGATAATGGACATCCATGAAAATAATGCATTCCCCGAATGCGACTTGTGTGTGATGACAAATGCAATAGCTTTTTGTCTGTCTTTTGACTCTTTAACAGTGTCTTAGGTAATGAAATGAATGATGAAGCGTTGAAGGAGAGTTAAGTTCACATGTGCGTGTTTGCATGTTCATTTATTGCTGTTGTTACTGTGGTGGTGAACATTTCCCCAGATCAAATCTGCCAAGTCCTTCCAAAGGAAGGGCATCATGGGAACACCTGTCTGGTATTTAGCCAGAAATGGTTGAAATGCTCGTGATAGGGCCATGAAAAAATTTAGTTTGGCCAGAAGAAGGGTATCCATTTAGGCTTCACAAATGCAGTTAAAATAAGATGTCCTTGGGTTTTTCACCTTTTTTGACCAGATCCACATATTTCACTAGAGGGTCAGACTTCCAATGTTCTTTCAACAGCTGGCAAATTTTCGAGCCCCCGATGGTCACAGAAAAGTAGAGGGAATCATGAGGATGATCTTGCAGCTGTGAAGTCCTCCCTTCTGGCTGGTGCAGAGTGGAAAAGAAAATGTAGTGCTTTGAGCACTTTCTCCACCATCCACACTTCAAAACCTTGAATGAGTTGTGAAGGGTATGTAGGCCACAACTTTCTACAATTACTGTGTTCCAGCAAATTGCTCACCACAGTGTGAATGTCATCATTGGACGTGTAGGAGTGATGTCGGCTAACCGTTTGCAAAGCCCATAGCACTTCTGCTTTCAGTGTGTCGGTTGAGGAGAATGTACTGAAGGCATTGCTTGTTCGGGGATCCGGAGACACTACCAAAGCGGGTGTAGGCCTATCTGTAGAGGTTGTATTTGCAGGACTGGCAAACAACTGAATGGGGACAGTTGTTGTCTGACTATCGACAAAACGCTTGTAAAGTCGATGGCTTTAGAGCCCATTGTTGCCAGTTTGACGACTTTTTTACAAGGGTGGCATCATGCTTCATAGACTCGATTCTCTTTTCTTTCCAACAAACAGATAAACATACAAAATACTTTAAGCTATTGAAACAGTTTTTTCTAAATATTGATTACCTAAGTGGCAGTGTGGTTAGTAATCATTGGACGAAAACTTAATTCACTTAATAGACAAAATATTTGGTAGAGAAAAAAATTATAGCACTTTTTACATTAAACATTTTTCTGGTATTTGGACTTAGTTCCACATTTCAATGAAACATAAAACTAATTGTTCAATAGCAGAATTTCATGTGAAATATTGTGTTGTGCATACATATCTTTACCCCCCAAATACTCAGTAACATTTTAAAACAACCAACAGGTAACACTGGAACAAACCAAAAATAAAAACATTGTTTGTATATTTCTGTCATCGATGCAAAAACAAAACAAAATTACAACAAAAAAACTGAAAGATTACCTAATTGCATAAATAAAATAAAAGTTATATACATCATTAATAATTACTACAATGATTTCCATTTTTCGGCACACCTCAGAATATTGCTCATAACAGAACTGATGTATGGGAGGTAAATGCACAATTTGTTGCGCTGACAACACTCAGCTGTTTTAACCACACAGTTGGTTATAACAAGTTTAAATAATTGAACGGCAGAAGTTTTGTAACCGGAAATGTGATTCAAATTTAGCAGCAGTTCACTATGCTGTAAAAATAACCATGCCCATATGACAGACAAGTTGTTTCTGGAAACATCTTATAAGGAATATCAGTTCACATTTTGACAATCAGAGGGCTGACATCCTTACTGGAGTCTGGCCTAAGAACAGGTAGTAGCATATAACATGAGGCTAAACTGACTGATTCAGTAAATATTACAGCATGTTTGTGTTCATCTGTGTGTACAGTACCATTGTTCTGCTCATTGGTCTATGAAAGCTCTCCAGTCTACAGGCCACTTGTTGCCTTGATGTCAGTCTCTGCCCCGCTGGACTGCAGACCCTCCTGGTACTCAACTCCCATGATGTGACAGTGAGGGAGAACCTCTTCCAGCAAGATACGCACCAGCCCTGGGTTCTGCACGCGCGGGAGGGACGACAGGTCGAGTTTCCGCAGTTTCCTGCAACATAAGGAGCAGCGGGACTGAGACATAAAAAAAAGCATCCATCGTTCAAGGGAATCCTAATAGATAATTACAGTCCTAAAATAAAGCTTAATATCAAATAATACATCTTGAAGTACCAAAAAAAACCTTTAAATATCGACCAATCTTGTTAAATGCTAACCAGTAATGCATGTTTAAAAACACGGTAAGAAAACCACTGCTCATGTTACCCACTGATGGAAGGTTGCAGGTTTGTCTGCAGAAATCAGGGGTACCTCAGATGATGTAAGGCGGAAAGACCCCCAACAGACACACGAGAGCAGCCAGACAGGTCGAGCTCCTCTAAGCTGTCCTTGAATATGTGCAATCGGGACAGGAACCAGTCGTCCACTTCAGGGCACCCACGCAGTGAGAGACAACGCAGCTTCTGTTGACTCACTGCAGGGTAGGAGGAACATGCATTAATTATCCCAAATAAACAATTACTCTGATTTTTTTTTGTGCTCACAGTGTGTGCATTTTATCCTGTATTTCTTGCACAATATGCACAGGACATTAAGAAAATGAATGCCAACAGATGGTCTGTAGATGATTTGTAAGAGAAATAAAATATATTAACACACATTATTACAATTCTTCCACAGATTTGGCTGCTCCTGTACTGCATACTTTACTGTGCAAGCATTTCTGTATCTGATTAACATGACTGTCCATCTCATACAAAACCCTCTGCACCTTGTCTACAAATGTCTAATAAGCTGTGGGGAGCTTATTCTGGCAGCCAGAAGATACTTATCTTGCATACCCAAGTAGACGAATATTATTTTTACATTTGTAACTGAGCGTTCAACCTAACTGAACTACCTAGCTGACTCTGCGAAAGCTGTAGATTTGTAATGTGCTCTTTGCCTCACTTGTACGTCATTTTGGACGCAAGCGTTTGTTTAATAAAGGTGATGTAAATATACCCAGGTTGTTAAGTCCCATGTAGTTAATTACTGTTCCACTGGCATCCACCTCCTCGATGGAGAGGTCTGAGAAATTGATGAAATCCAAGCTGAACTTTCCCTTTGCATTTGGTCTGACCCAATCCGACTGACCCGCCAACCTGGGGGGGCAGACAAAAGGACAGAACAACAGATTGAATGAAAACAGGCAGTGGCAGGCTGGCACGCATACATAGGGCGTGATAATGCCCTGTATCGGCTTCCCAGCCATTGTTAAAGTCGTGGACAGGTAAAGTGGTGCTGTAGCCGTTTTTAGTGCACTTCCAATCCAAAAAAAATTAAGAAATTATTTCTTTAATTCCAAGAAGAAAACATTTACAAAACATTCTTGAGAATAACGTATGCGAACGAAAAAATACTTAAGAAAAAAAAACTGTTTCCCCCCTTAAGCTTTTCCCAACCAACATGACTCTTTCTCCTTTCATCTAACACACGACACCTTTACAGTGACTTGTGCATTACGTTTGTTCACAACCATAGACAATAAAATATTATATGAAGCATATATAGGATTAATATAAAATATAATAGAACTTATACGAAACAAATATAGAATTAAATATTAACATACATATTAATGCATAATAACAAAAATTCATGTTATTGCTGCAATATTCCGGCCTCTAATTGTTGTGGAATTCTGTAGCCATAACAATTTAACACATACTCCGATAACAAAACATGACCTTAAGTTATTTCTAAGCCTCACCTGAATCCTCCCTTCAGGTTCAGGATGTAAAATGCTGCTGCCACATTGCTCCCAAACTGCTTCTGAGCATAACTGTAGTAACTGAGCAGGAAACAAATGCATTTGACATTAAAACGCATGTGTGTGTTTTTGAAACGAATCAAAAATGTTTGTTGTTGTTCCATTGTCGGTGCACGTACACATTCTTCCGCTGCCGAGTCCAGTTCCCTAGCCAGGAGCTCCAGCTGACAATCGCCTCGATGTCGTGGAAATGCTGGACCAGGAAGAGGAGCATCCGGGAGCGCAGGGGCAGCGGGCTTGGTGGGGAGCTCACTGAGCTCCAGGAGCGCCTGGCAATAGACAGACATGTCCATCCCAGACCTACTGGCCACATCTACAACCGAAGAACAGGAAACCAAAAACAGTGGAGACAATGGAGAAAGAGGGAACATTTCGCTTCAAGTTACCAACAATTTTCACTGATCCACTAAGATTTTAATATAAAAGACTTCTCAATATTCAATAATGCCATTAAATAAACACAGAACTGCAAACTGTGTTCTTATTCCTGTCAATTTTGTGGAAGCAGACCATTATACGATGTAAAGACCACCATATTTCGTATCCATATACCTGATAGCACAACTATTTTGTTGTTTGCTGTGATCCTATTGATGAATGTGACGGCCAACGCTTGTTTGCAGCCATACCGATCTGTGGCACCTTATCATGTACTTATAACAAAGTAGTGGCTATTGCCTTACATGAGAAATAAGACATTTTATTAAATACTAATCTGATGTGCACATAATAAATCGATTTTAGCTAACCTTTATACACCGATTAAGGGCAGTTGGATAAAATACCGAGGTATTCTTTCAAGAAGTTTAAAAACGTAATAGAATTAATATATGAAGGATAAACTTACCCGCAGAGTAGGAACCATCTTTTCGTAAGGACATGACCCCTACAGCAAGATATGTAGGACAAACTTTGCGTTTCCTCAAAAGTCGTTTTGATTTTAGTCAAGCGAGACTATATATACTGCCACCTAATGGACAAATGGTTCACTTTTCTTATACAATTCGAGATTAAATTGGCTTTCTCGGTTACAGACAGATAAGACAAAAAATGCACATAGATTCTGCAATCAAACCTGCATTTGCACTTTTACTTCTACCTGATAATTTATGATTTTGAATGCTACAGAATGATGTGAAGAGGCTAAAACTCATGTGACGTACAAAATATTCTGCATATATAACTGGGGCGTGTTTTTCTCATGCATCAGTTTTAGCTTTTGATGGGTCACGAAAAATCAAGCAGGAATAATCAAGGAGGCAAACTTTAACTTGGTTAATATGGAAGCATCTTCCCTTCTATTTCATGAAACATACTTCTTTAAAAGGCTCACCTGTAGTACAACGCAGATTTTCAGTCCCGTTTAGTATTTAGTACGCACTTTTGGTATTTTTTTTCTTAGAAGAAAATATTTATTTTAAGTATCAGTAATATATGATCCTAACTGGCTAGATCAATTAAACTTTTGTTTGCACATTTAAATCACAGTTATGGTGTTTAGCCCTGCTTTTTGTGAAATCATTCATCTGGTGCGTTTGTTTTCTATGTTACGGTTTCACCATTTATGTTGTGTTTGAAATGAGAGACTGAAAATGGCATTAAAAAAAAACCTTTAAAGGTGTTCTCTACAGTAAATGTTATCTTCTTTAAAAGGAAAGAGTTGTATTGTATTGGATCAGATTAAATTAACTTCATTATTCCCTGGCAAAATTCTTGCAAATTCCTAGTGGGATGTTACATTGCAAATAGAATATTGTAGCTTTAGGTTAATTGGGCTGCTATGTGGGTTCTTGATACAAATAAAAGCAGAGACAAATGTTAAGGAATATATAGCACCTTTATTAAAATCTGTCTATAAAAATATTGTAACACTTCACAATGTTTACATATGAAACATACAGGAAAGATATTACAGCCGTCTGAACCATTAAAAAACAAAAACACTGATGCTGAATGTTGGTCACAAGTATAAATTACAAACCCAATATGAACCCAAACGTGGCTTTCATATTGATTTTGTTTTCTTTAGCGAGGCTAAAGGTACTAGAATGTCTAACTTGTTACCCACCTAATGTACAAAAATATACATTGAGGTCATTAAGGATCAAACACAGACACTTGATCTAAAGCTTCTGAATATAACAGCAGCAAGTAGCTGTGAATTCACAGGTGAAAAGACTCCAGGAATGATGGTGATGGTGAAGCTTGCCGTGTCTGGAAATAAACTTGGACCTGGACAGAGAATCTCTCTTCGGTGATTTAGCAAAAATCTACTATGTGTCCCTCACAACACGATTCTGATTTTGGGTGGTAGGTCCTTAAGTGCCATTGCTCCCAAACTCCAGCATTCTCTTTATCAGTCTCTCCATGACTGCTCTTCATTCTCTGCTTTTAAATTTGACTTAAAACCTTCCTGTTTAAAGAACATTTCTCTTCTTCCTCAACTGCTTTGTCTTTCCCCTCCTTCTAAAGCAACCTTGGGTTTGTGAAAGGTGCTATATAAATGTAACCTATTTGTTGTTGTTTGTTGTTGTTGTCAGTTTGTTGTTGTCATTGTTGTTGTTCTTCTTCTTATTATTATTATTATTATTACTACTATAACAACAACAACAAACCACACTTGGAACCAAAAAAACCCTGGAATAAAACACTGCAAACTATATTGACCTGAAGCAGTCCACTGGAAGCAGTTTTAACAACAGGTAAGGCGTAAGGTTGTCCTTGTCTTGCCTTGCTTTCCTGATTCTCCACAGTTGTTGCTGCGCCATCAATAATGGTGTACCTTTATCTGATTATTTTCATCCAGGCTGAGCTGGACCAGCCTGGTTGCAGAGGCGGGGTTTCGGTAACTTGTCAGCAGGGGCCTGTTCAGAGCGTGCGTTAAGGGAGAACCCAAGCTGGGATGGCTGCAGTTTAGGTATAGCAGTATAAATGCTTTCATGCTAGCATTGACAGCTGACTGAATTGGCTTGCGTTAAAAATGTAAAAACATGACAGTCGGCATGCTTTTCAGAACGTTAAATAACTACCGGTACTTCTTCAGCCTGGCTTATACACCAATGAAAACTGTACTGTTTCCGGAGACGATCGTTTGGCCTGATGAATCTGAACTTGAAATTATTAAAATAATGCAATAAATGGTTTGCCAACGCATACAGAGGACATCACTTTCAAATATATACCCCTTTAGGTCACCTGGTCAGAGAAAGCACCAGTGCATCAATGCATATAATAATGTGTAGATTCAATGAGATAATGCTCACAGCTGCAATAAGCGGAACGTAGGGCTGCCACTGGCTCTACTGGGAGCGTCATTAAGGATACATGCTGGAGTTCTTCCTGCAAGTCTCCAGCCACTTCTTGTTCTTGTCAATGAGGTTCTGCAGTCGCTGTCCATCCAGCTCGGCTGAGGTGAACTGCACTGGACGCACACTGGCAAACCCACATGTACACGTACACGGATGCAGAGAAATAACACCATCACTGCCCGCAATAAACAGGCAACAGCATAATCACACTGCATTCCCAAACGTTCTGCTTCTGCACAGAGAGAACTCTGAAAGAACAAAACATTTGTTGTGGTCCTGTTACCTGGCTGGCGTGTACTTTGAGTACGTGGGGCGACTTGCCAAAGGAGTCCCTGAAAGAGGGGGACCTGAGTTCATGGTTTCCCCTGCGAAACAGAAAGTGTGCAATGACAAGGTGAAACAGCATCCCCTACTGGACACCCAGTATGACTCTATCCTGGGGCCTGTTTCACAAAGCAGGATTACTTGCTTAGCCAGATAATTTGCCAGATTTAAGGTAGTCTGGGCTAAATAGACTCACCCGGAAGGAGCCTGTTCCAGCGGCTGCTGAGCGTACTGTCCGCACCCCAGGCTGGGGTACTGGTGGCAGAGACGCCCCAGGCCCAGCTGGGGGCTTTAGATATCGAAGGGGGGGTGTAACAGAGCTGCGTAGGGGGCAATAGGGGCATCTGTTTTTGGGCCAAAGAGCCCAAGGCCCCTAGCACATTGTTGAGCTGATCTGACATTTGCTGTAGGGATTCAACAAGAAGTTGCACTTTGGCTGGTCCTGTGCGGTGGGGGCCTGGGAGCAGAAAGCAGCATAGAGAGAGAGATACAGATTACAGCATGGCACTTAATAAGTGCATGTTTTACGCTCATAACACAGAGAGGACTATCCAACCTCATAGCCTTTTATATTTCCTGACATTTTCAAGTGTCATCCTACAGACGGTGTGGGTCACCTGAGCCATTGTGGGCCTCCAAGCTGCTCAAGTCCGATTCGCTGACATCGAAGGTCACTCTCCTGTCTGCTGCCGTCCTCTCCATGTCGTCGTCAGAGAGCTGTTGAGACATTGTTAAAGTGGAAATGCTATAGATTCACAGAGGTCATGCGTCACCACTTGCTGGTCAGTGGTCAGAGCGCAGTCCACGCCTGGTGGTAACACAATGCCCCATTGATGAGCATCGAGAGAAGTTCTCAGGCTGAAAGAGGAGGCCTTCAGGGCAATGGTCATAATAGGGTCTTTGGAGTCACCTGAAAGGTACTGACAGCCAAGAACAGCTGCAGTGACGGTAGGCAGAGGCAGAAACCTGTGCACTGGAAGAGGTTTGGACAGGGCAAATTGTCGTGGTTGGTCCCAAAGAATCTGGAAAACTGTTAAAAGCCTCAAGAAGGGGAGGCAGGGCCCAGCTCTGTGGGGACAGGCTGCTAACAATGAGGAATACTACTAAAAGGTGGAAGGAACATGCCCTGCCACCAGGAGGCAGTGTTGGAAGCTGCTCATGGACTGGAGATGATAATGTCACAAGCCTCTGTGTTGGAAAAGCTGCATGGAAAAATTAAATTTGTTGAAGGCAACTGGTGCTGTTGGGGCGATGTGGTGGATACACCTCTTCAGTGTTGCATGTCTCAGCCTTCCCCCATATCAGGGCACTACAAGGGAAACCTGCTTCGTGGCTGAATCTAAAATTTAGGAGAAACAATATCGATTCCAGCTGGACCATGGGACGGAGAACTGAGTCCACCTGCCTTCCATGGGTATGTGAGTGCTTGTGAGGATATGGGAATGCTATCTACATGTGCATCAAGGACTTGGAGAAGGACCTGGTGCATACTGTGGGACGTGCCAGAAGAATATGAGGTACCGGGGGTAAAACTGCCTTCTATTCAGTCTCTGTATTTTATAGTGTGTTACTCAGCTTGGATGCTGTGAGACTTCAGTGGTAAGTGTTAAGGTCTGGATGGTCATTATGAAAAGGACAGGTGGGTCTCAGCACCTCCTCTGCCAGTGAACTCTCCAGCTGACTCAGCCGCTCCTCCTTCCTGCGGAGCAGAGCCTGCCCATGCTGGACTGTGGCTTTCAGCTGCTCGATGTGGATGGTCTCCTGTCACGGCAGGAGGGGAGGGGAGGAGACAATAGTGGAGAAACAGAAAGAGATGGTGAGGGAGAGAAGGCATAATGTAATGTCAAGTGGGAAAGAGAAGGAAGGAGACCGACCAGGAGATCAAGAAAAACAAATGACTTAGTGATGAAAATAACTGATGATGCAGGATGTTTTGTACTTTCACACTTTAGTTTTTGGGTTTATTCACAGAAAAATGTGGCAGTAATACAAAAGAAAAGGAAATTATCGTTACTACCATGAATGTGGGGGTGTAATAGTTTGGCACCCACCTTGATTTTGGGTTCACGGTTTGTTACAATTTCAGTACAGCAGGGAAAACAGAATGAGTTTTGAAATGTGTTATGTAATATGCAAACACAATTAAGAACAACAGTAAACCAAAGGCAGTTTGTCTGTCAAAGCGTTTGAAAAACAAATCCTAATAGATGCTTATTTGCATATTGTAAACATAAATATGTAAAATACATTAATCGAAAATATAACATCACATCATTATGTGACTACTAAGATTAAACAAAATACCACTTTTTGGCGACTCATTAGTGACAAAATAAATCACAGCCATCACCATCTAGCAATTATGACTGACTGTAACCAGCATTATCCAAAGCAAACTCCCCGGCACAATTAGCATAATGTTTTCCATGTTGAACAATTACTTGTGAATTTAGGTTCTGCTCGTGTCAGTAAATGTATTCATTCGTACTGAACCGAACAGTGACGTACTGAAAGGTACACGACAAACAGGCGTACCGTCACAGCCCTACATGAATGTTATATCTTAAAATATAAAATGCAGCGTATCTAAAGCGAGAGTCACCTGTTGGATGTTTCTGAACAGGTCCTGAGTTGCTGACCCCTTAATGGGGTCCTGGATCCAATTGCTCCGGGCTGTCCGTAGCGCTGCCTGTCTCTCTCTCAGACTGTTGCTCTGCCTCTCCAGGAAACGCCGTGCTTTCTGTAGCGATATCCCTTCCACCGAGATATACTGACGCATGCTGAAAGGGTGGAAAGGAGGACACAAGATGGTTTTTAAGTCACAAATATAGATATGCATTTCATAACTCTAGAGGCTTCAATCTCCTTGTCCTCAACGACAACAATCCCCTACACCTGCTTAACTTACCAGTGAAAGAATCAACAATGCATAAGTTACAGCAGATCACTAATGGAGGGAAACATAAAGAATGTGATACACAGATATTCAGAGGCAGAGATCAGCTGTGCAAACATACTCATCTATGCTGCCCTCACTGCCATCAGAGGGAGACAGTGGAGAGGCTGGGACAGGATGTTCCAGTTCATCGACCTGCATAGCCTTGTCCTTAGACGAAGTAGGCGCAGCCCCATTTTCGTTCTCAGTATCCATCGCTTTTCTCTCATCGTCTGGATCCACCTTTGCAGCAGACTGCCTCACACTCTGAAGCTGTTCCAAATCCCTGCAATAATATTGAAGACTCTTTGGAGAGTTGGAAATAACCAAGCACAGATTCCAAGGAAAATGACATTCTTTTGGAAAGTTTTCGGAATGCAGACATCTGATTAGTCATTGGTGTTCAACGTTTGCATAAAATCCCCCCAGGTGTCAAATTTTACTCAGCTTAAACCACATTTGGAGAAAATATCAGAGTTTTATATAAGCTACTATATTACTGATCAGGGCAAAATCTTGTGCAGTGAATCGACATATTCGATTTATTCCTGTCAAATGTGCTGATGAATGGGGAGCATCTCATGGGTGAGGGTTAGTGATGGACAAAATGATGCTTCATGAACCATTTGCTGTATTTTCTGACCCCACTAGATGGTGCTCTTGGTTAACTTTGGAACATGCACTGTGCCCTTTGTTGAACAGGTAAAAAAAAATCCAGCAAATGGTGCATGAAGCGCAATTTTGTCCATCACTAGTCAGTGCTATGTACCGCTACTGCAGGGTTTGTGAGTCACACGGCACACAGTACTGTAGGACGTACCTGACCCGGTGACTCAAGTGGTCACAGCGGTCCTGTAGCGGCTGCATTTTACTCTCTAGCTTTTGCTTCTCTTCTCTCAACTGGCGGGCTTCCTCCCGGACTCGGTCCCTCTCCGCCCGAACTCTTTGTACCTCCTCTCGCAAGCGACCCATCTCCTCGCGGGCAGTGTCCCTCTCCTGCAGAGCCTTACTCATGGACACCGAGGCAGACTCCTCTGCCCTCACCTTTAGTGTGTACATTTGTCGGGTTTGCTGTAGTTTGGCGTCGAGCTGCGTGCGCAGCTCCTCCAGCTGCGAGTCATGTGCGCACAGCAAGCGCTTTCTCTCCTGCTGGAGTACGGACAGAAGGTAGTCTCTCTGCCGACTCTCCTGGAGGGACACGCGCATGTAGATCACATAAACGTAACTTATGCAGCTTTTAGCACTGAGCAATTAAGTAGGCGATCTCTGGATACTCTTTGTGACGGAAATATTATTTGTACTTTGTCGTTATTATTGTGTATTGTCGTGTAATGTATTGTTTATCTGTTCTTGTGCTAGCTGTTTCGTAGGGTCGCATTTTCGTTTCAGATGTGTGAATGACAAAGTCACTTGTTTTTATTGCAAAAATGCATCACTAGAAGTACAGTGCTATGCAAGTCAACGCTTGTGCCTCGCTTACCTCGTCCGAATGCTTGTCCCTGATGGAGTTCAGCTCACGGCGATGCTCCTCTCTCAGCACCTCCAGCTTCCGTTCGTGCTCACGTTGCACCTCCTGCCGCACCTCCTGCAACACCTCACCCAGCTGTCGAGCCAGAGGCAGAGTGAGACAAAGGTAAGCCTTGGTGGTTGTGGTGGAGGAGGGGTATCCCAAGCACAGGCCTCAGGATTATGTGTAGGGGGAGGTGGGGGGGGGCTGTGGTTTTTACCTCTCGTTTGTACTCAGTCAGATGCTGCTCAGGATAAGTGCTTCTCAGTTCCCCAAGAGTTCTGCTGTCCTTTCTCTGCTGGACATTGTGCACACACATCTAAAACATCAACATTTGTGCTCTGGCAAAGGTGCGATTTGAATGTAAGGAAGTGGACCTCAATATTTAAACCCTGTATTTATATAACCCGGTTTGCAACAGAGGACACAATCAACAAACAGGGGTTTGATTGGGTCAGCAACTCAGGACCTGTTCAGACACATCCAACAGGTGACTCTTGCTTTAGATATGATACATTTTATATTTTAAGACTGTATACTGTTATAGGCCGACATGAATGTACTATCAAAATTTTTTCCTTTGATTTATTTTGTCACTAATGAGTCTCCAAAAAGTGGTATTTTGTTTAATCTTAGTAGTCACATAATGAGTACTGATTATTGGTTGTATATCTGGTTGCTGGATATCATTTTCATGGACCAGGAAGTGGTTTGAGCTTCAAAAAAATGCCACGAAAGTACAGTGCTATACCAGTTTTCCAGTGTCTACCAGTGACTTTATTACAATGCCTCTCTTACCTCGTCAGAGTGCTTCTCCCTGATGAAGTCTAGCTCACGCCGGTGCTCCTCTTTTAGCACCTCCAGCTTCTGCTCGTGCTCCCGTCTCTCCTGCTGCACCATCTCATCCAGCTGTGGAGCCAGAGACACGGCAAGATCTCAGTTCTGTGAAACAGTAGCTTAAGACCAGAACTCACTACCAAGATAACTGCTGGTCATCCACCTTGACCGTACCTCTTACATAACTATACAAGCCCAGCTCCCATGACAGCCGCTGAGTCACACAGGGGATCTCCTCATACCTCCACCCTCATGGCCTCCATCTGCTCCTCCTTCTCCCTCTGCAGTCGCACCCTCTTGGCCTGCAGCTCCCCAGAGATCTGCTTCCTTTGGTCCTCCAGTCTCTGCTTTTCCTCGGCCTGCTCGGCCTCCATCGCTGCCCTCAGCGCCTCCATCGCTGCCTCGCACTCCTCCCTGTAGAAGCAGCACATACTGGAAATATGAGACACATCCACTCCTCACTGAAAACACCATCTGACCACACAGATAAGGACATGTGTGCGAATGACAGTGATAACCTGTATACTACATCAAAATGACCTCCCATCTCGGACAAGGAAAAACACCTAAAAACTCCTTTAACTGATTAAAAAAAACCTGCTATGACTGCTGGGAGAGCTGCAGACGAGTTTAGAACTATATTTTATGGTTTATTTCTGCATTTTTACCATCTTATTTATTCTAAATACAGGCAGTCCACAAGTTACAAACACGTTTTGTTTCGTAAGTCTGTCTTTATGTCAAATCTGTAGGAAAGGTCAGAAAAATAATAATAAAGTACGATCAGTATAATCAATAAAAGTAACTGTATATGGTGCTGCACTGCACCTCGAGCCGACGGAGTGCTGAAGCAGTGCCATGTTTTCATAAGTGTTACAAAGTAGCGTGTTAGTTCTTTATTACCAACCATTGTATTTGACTCACATTTTTACTACAATAAGCTTTATGGTAGAGTGTTCGTAAGTATGAGCTGTCTGCAAGGCGGACGTAATTAGACCAGGGACTGCCTGTATGTGTATTTAAACTTATTATTGAGCCAAACTATGTGAAAAAGGGAGTTATAAAGGATATTAAAATGTGGTCCAAAACTCTACAAAAGACGACAAACGATCAGTGCTAAATGCAATAGTTCAGACCAGTGTTTCTCAACCCGGTCCCCCAGACGGTCTGGGGGTCCCCAAGGACTGGGTCGGGAGACACTGGTTTAGATGGTCTCTCAGGACAGTATGCGACCTGAGTTTTCGCTGCTGGGCCGCCCGCTCCTGCAGGGCAGCCTGACGAAGCTCTTCCATCTTACGCGTGGACTCCTTCATCAGCCTAGCCTGCTCCTTCTCCTCCTCCTCATCCAGCCGTCGCCTGAAGGCCCTGATGCCCAGTAAGGCAGGACGTGCACAGTGTGAATATATCACACACAGACACATGCAGACACAGACAGAGCCATGTGGGACGGAACGAAGCCACAGACAGACATCTACAGATAAATACTACAAAGCCAGCAGCAGGTTAAGCTCAGGATGGTTACACAAAAGGTCCCCTCTAAAGAACTTTTGTACTCGAGTCATTCCATTTTAATTCATCAAATGGCCTTTGCATAATTTTTTTATTTCTGTGAATTACAGCTACTTTCAAGAGCTCAGAAACATTTTTTAAATCCCTTTAAAATGCAGCACCTTTTCTTTACCACTGGAAGCAAAAAAAACATAATTCAAAGTGTTTTCATATGAGCTGTATTACAGCTACATGGCTCAGCTAAAGCTTGTTTGAATGCTTTTTATAGCATTTATCAACATCAACAAAAATAGTGATGTGAAAACTTTTTTGGTACTTTGTTCAATTAAAATGGAATGACCCATTTAAAAGCATGTATATAAAATATTCTGTTAAATTAAAAAAATATCACCCCAAAAGACAATGTAACATCTTAACAAATTAACTGGTCTAAGGTACACTTAGCCTTACTTTTATACAAGTATTTCATACAAAATATTAGAAAATAATAATTAGAATTTCCATGATAACCATTATGATACTGATTCAATTAAAGGCTTGTTGTGCCACGATGCCTTATCTGTACCTACAAGTACCAAACTATGGAAGAGCCTAAGCACTATAGCTAAGTGCGAAAGCCCTAAAGCTCTGTCTCCGTCCATGCCAAGCCCAGGAAGGCCTTCCCTTTAACGCTACAGCTCTGACAGGAAGGCCTTCCCTTTAACGCTACAGCTCTGACAGGAAGGCCTTCCCCTTAATGCTACAGCTGACAGGAAGGCCTTCCCCTTAACGCTACAGCTCTGACAGGAAGGCCTTCCCTTTAATGCTACAGCTCTGACAGAACGAGGAGCTGTCGTTACCGGAGTCTCTCCTCCCGCTCCTCTGTCAGTTTCATCTCCTCCTCCTCCTCCTGCTTCTTCATTTCCTCCTGTAGGTGCTGCAGTCTCTCCTGTTTTCTTTGCAGGGCCTTTTCTCTCTCCTCCTTCCCTTCCTTCTCATCTTCCTTCAAGTCTTCCTGGAGATACCTCGCTTGGTCCTGCCTCTTTTGCAAGACCCAATCCTTTTCTGCTTCTTCTTCTTCTTCTTCTTCTTCTTCTTCTTCTTCTTCTTCTTCTTCTTCTTCTATCTCCTCCACCTCCTCATCATCCTCCTCTTCCTCCTCCAGCTTGAGAGGCGTATGCTTCTGGCTAGGCTCCGCCCCCGGCCCCACCGGCCGATCTTCAGAGTCCACACTTCCACCCTCCACCTCTGGTCTGGGTCCTGAGCAGGAAGACTCGCTGATGTGGCTCTTCCCTGAATCTGGCTCCTCCTTACTCTCTCTCCGGTGATGACTGCGGAAAATATAAATTACATAACCAACCACGTTTGAACTAATATCGCATTTGGCATCCTGATGTGTCTGGCCGCACCGTGACTGAACCCACCTTTCCACTCTCTCTGCCTTCTTCCCGTCTTCCCTTTCAGCTCTTACTCTCTCTTTCTCTGTTTTCTCTGCTTTTGGGGAAAACTGTAAAGAGATTTAAATGTTTAAAAAAGGAAATAAAGTAAGCATCAAAATGAACTTGGGGGGGGGGGGGTTACTAACAAACTGCCAAAATGGGAATTGTAACTGAAAATATTGATCTTGTTCTGCTGAACACAGAACAATGCTTTACAGATACCAAATCATGAGATACCTGGACTTATTTTTTCCAGATTCATTTCTGCTCAATTTACTACACAGACAAAACAATTGTAAATAATGTAAAACTTCTCTGGATTTGTCCTTCAGTCAACCAAACAAGCTGAATATTCAATTCAATTCATTTCAATCCCAATCCCAATTCCAATTCCCAATTCATCTGATTAGCCATACCAATTAACTACATGCAATGTTAACAGTTAGGTTAGTTTAAACATCAGTCTGCTGTTTTACCAGTTGTATTTCAGCATCTACAGCACAAAGGTCATCCAGATCCCCAACTTTCTCTGTCAGCTTCGACCGGAATGCGACTTCCTTATAGAAAAACTTTGGGAAATATAATGGAATATTACGTCTATTTACATATAAAAACATTACACCTTTTCAGTAAAAATGAACACATCAGTTTTTCAGCATCATTTAAGTCCTGGAGTAAGAGCTACACAACGTGTCCTGGGAATTGAGAGCTACACTTATGCCTAGTCGGCTCCTTTACAGCTTTATGTTTGTAGCGTGCTATTTGGACAAAAGCACACTAAAACAAATGAAAATGTAGTACGCTACAAAATGTACACCACAATTCTAGCAATTTTCACAACAAGGAGACACATCGAATGATACAACACCTTAAGGTCATCCATAGAGGTTGACGCTGCGTCGATGACATCACTCAACTCCAGATCCTGCAGGAAACAGTCCGAGCATCAGGAAGGACCAGCAACACGCTCACGTCAGTCTGCTGACACTGCAAGCTCACTGCATCTCACCGCATAAACATATACAGGAAGAAATACTAGCCATCCATACACAAGCAGAGCCACTGCCATGCCGAGGGCACAGAAGACAAGGAAGCGTCTATGCTATGCAGAGATCTGGACAGACAGGCAGCTGGGCGGTTTCTACCGCACATACAGCCAGGTGGAGATGGCAGAGCACACAGCACAGGCCACCACAGCACCCAGGTGGGGAAGCAGGGGGGGGGGGGGGGGTCTGCTCAGGGACCAGGAAGATGAAGTAAAATCCGGAGCAGTGTGTTCCAATCCAGTACTCAGGGGCTACAGCACCATGCCGGCATTGCCGTGGCCAAATAGTCACCCAAAGAGCGAGGCGACGGGGGCAAGGCAGCTGGAATAGGAGAGAGGGGTCAACGACTGCAGACCTCGTGGCCCCTCAGAGAATGGACTGGGTTTCTCCGAGACTCCGGGAAAGACCAGGGGGTGCGGGAGGAGGCTGGCTTTGCATGCAGGCCATGCTGTCAGGGGAACCCAAACCCTACCTGGGCGGGAGGGTGCGAGTCCCGTCCGGACGCTCGGCTCTTCACCACGCTCCCATTCATGTCCTCAAAACGTACATCTGCCTCTTCCATCGCATCCACGCTTCTTTCACTGACTTTCATTTCCAAACATTCTATTATCTCCTCTTCGCTGTCCCCCATCTCGTCTCCAGCCAGAGCCCTCGACGCCTCACGATCCCCGGCTTCCTCCATTGCTGGCCATTTCTCACTGTCCACAGACCTCTCTACAGCCTCTTCACTCTTCTCCTCTTTCTCCATTGCCTCCTCTTCCTCACTCATTAAATATATTTCCAAAAATGGCTTGTCCTCCCCCCCACCCTCCACGCCCTTCGTCTCCTCTCCCTGACCCTCCATGCCCTTCGTCTCCTCTTTCCCACCTTCCGTGCTTTTCGTCTCCTCTCCACCACCCTCTGCGCCCTGCGTCTCCCCTCCACCTGCAGACTGCTCAGCCTCCTTACCCTCCTCTGCTCCCTTGCTGCAGTCTCCATCATTTCTTTCAGGTCTCTCCACAACTTCACCACTATCCTTCTCCTCATCTTCTCCCTCACTCCTCAAATACCTCTCCACTATCTCATCAGTGACCTCATCCTTCTCCCGATCATTTTGCACCTCCTCACTCCCTCCTATTGGCCTTTCCTCCTCCTCCCCACTGTCTTTCACTCCTGCATTTGCCTCTTCCTGCTCTCCTTCTTCACCCTTGGAATTCATCTCCTCTGACTCTGCTCGCTGAATCTGTACACATTCCTCCATCCCCGCTCTTCCCCCGGGTCCCTTTCTCTCTTCATCCCCTTTCATAGCTTCCCTCTCACCCTCCCCTCCTCTGGCTCCCTTCCCCTCCTCCTCCTTGTGTGACACACTCTCCACATCCTCTTCCTCCCACATCTCCTCTCCCTCGCCTTCCCACTCCGCGTCCTTCTGTCTCAGACAGTGAGAGTTGGGGGTGGGGGTGGGGGTGGGGGTGGAGGGGGCGACAGCACTGCTGCAGTCCCTGCTGTCCCCCAGTGGCAGAGAAGAATGCAGGAGTCGCCCGGCAAGAGAGTCCTTTGTTTTATGGGGTTGGGCCCAGAAGCGGAGGCAGAGAGACGGAAAGAGTCCGTGTGGAGGCAGAGAGACGGAAAGAGTCCGTGTGGAGGCAGACCAGCCAGGCCAAGGTGAGACGAGAGAAGGTGAGCGGACAGAAAGAGCGACACGCAGACAGAGGATCAGTACAGCATGCAAACCAGTCACACTTTTTATACTCCTCAAACTCCCTCAAAAAGGGACGTGGAAAACTAAAAAGAGCTGAATCAGACCAAAATAGAGCAATGGACAGAAACAAATCAAAAATGACCATTTAGACTTATTATATTCAAAAGCCCTGTCTGCTAGCTAACAGATGATATCACTGCTGTATTATCAAACCAGCCAGCTCTTCAAAGTTGAACCTAAGATTTTGCCGACAACCCGCTCGGGGCCTCGGAGGGAGCAGCACGGTACCTGGGAGGGTTTGGTGCTGTGGTCGGCAGACAGCAGCAGGTCCTGCAGCTCGGGGTCCATCCTCTCCTCGGGCCGAGCCAAGTCGCTGACCTCGCTGTCCTGTGAGCAGAAGGGACAGACAGGAGGCTGTGTGGGGCAGCACACCGTGGTAGCCAAGGGCAACTTTACCTGTATCCATCATGCTAACCAATGTTACTGCGTCAATTCATTCCTGTGACAAAGTAACTTGACAAATTTCCCCACAATTTCAATGCAATCGATTTTGGATAAAACAATAACATTGATGCAACATTTATTTAGCAAATAAATATACTATATTGGTATACTATATATTATACTATATACACACACTATACTAACATACTATAGAGCAGTAGTAGTCTAATGGTTAGGGTAGTTTAATGGTTAGTAAGATACCACCCCCAAGCACTGCTTCCAGGGTGCAGCACACTCTTGGTTGCTGTGCACTGGGGTGCTGTGGTGTGTCTACAATGACACTTAAATGAGGTTGAGGTGAGGTTTTGGTTCACCAGTACACCAGTAATGGGGGTATGGGTTGGGGTCACCATGTACCTCATAGTGCAGTCCGCCTCCCAGACCATCCAGATCCAGTTCCAGTTTTCTCAGCAACTCCGGCGTGGTCCGACAGCTCTGCCAAGAGGTTGTGCTTAGTTTGACGGCGCGTCAAAACCTCACTCATTAGCCCTACAGACAAAGCTCTACAATCCACCCATGATCTCCGGCTCTGTGCTGATGCAGCTCTGCAGTTCCGCCTTAAATATCAGCTCAACAGACATAGATCTCCAGGTCCTTCGTTGACCTTCAACTAAAGACCCCTTCAGCGACCTACTACTGGAGCCTACTTATTTACCACTGCACGTTCAGTCAAGCGCTGCTCCCCGAAACACAAGACCCTACCTCCTCATCAGACACCTCATCCGTGTCTTTGAAACCGGGCAATGAAAGTGACACTCGCTCCTGCTGTTTAGCACCCAACAGACTGGAATGCAGGCTGGAAGCAGAGACCTTTTCCTGATGCAGCGCAAAAAACGAGAAAGGGAGCGTGTCTTAGGAAGAGTGGACTTGCAGAACTTAACAGAACGCTGTACAGTTATTTAGACACAATAACATGACAATATAAATACATTTAAACGTTCAAACGTGAAAGATATTCCTACACAGGAACACTGTGTTTGTTTAAAAAAAAATAATCTGCAGCATGTGACACAGTTATCTCTCTGATATTACTCACCCCCAGGGGCTTCTTCAGAGGCTCAAGACCCCCCGAATTTCTGAGAGAGCCCCAGAGGGAGGGGGCAGGCAGGTCAGGTGAGCTCTGCAGAGGAGCGAGGGACCTCAGAGGGGACTGAAGTGGTCCTAGCGTTGAGCCTGCAGGCTACCATAGACAGAATCACAGGTAAGCAGGGTACTGGCAGACTGGAGTCTGACTAATAGACATTTCCCCATCCCCGAGCCATCGACTGTCCCAAACGCCGAGCTCACAGGCCCTAGGTTCCTCTCTGCTGCTGGATAAATAGAGTCTTGTACCAGCCTGTATCAGAGCTTTAACCATTACGCTACTCCAAGCTCCGTACAAAGATCAAGATCTATTGCTGTCTGCAATTAATGTTGCTCCATATCCTTGAATATTCAAATCCAACCTCAGAGGGGGCTTTTCTCCACTCAACACAATGGAATCACGAAAGGAAAAGGACTCAGGGATCTGAGAAGACAAGGAGCGCACACATCAAGTGTCTCCTATAGCTTGATAACATGAGCATTTGGCCAGGAATTTTGAGAGTGTCTGTGATGAATCGGTAAGGTCCAGTCATGGGTCGGATCAGCAAAGGTTAGTAGATGGATGGAAGGTCAAGGTGAGGGTAAAGAGCAGGGGAGTGTATCAACATTACTGCCCTACTTGACACTCTATGTTACATTAACAACACATCATCAGCTATGAGAAATAAATAACGATACAGTGGAACCTTGGGGCTCGAACGCCTCTTAACTCAACCAACTCGGACGTTGAACGGGTCTGTTGAATTTTTTTCAACTTGTACCAATACCAAAATCTTGGAACTCAACCATTCCTGCTAAAATTTGTATGGGTCAAGATGTGATGAAGTCTACCAATATGGACTTTGAATGGGTCGGTCAAGAAAAATCTAAGCACAACCCGACCAAAAACAAAACAGACCTGCTAAAACTTGATGGGCTGACACAAGGGCAAATGGACCTAATAAGATGCTGATGGCCATGAATCGCTGACAGTCTCGTGGTACCTCTCAATCGAGTTTGACGTGCAAAAGCTGTGTTTCTGTGTTCGATGTGATTTTTTTGTGCTTTATCTACAGTACTTTTAGTGATACAGTAATCATGGCCCCTAAGAAAGTGAGCAGTGATACCAGCAAACCAAAGAGGAAAGTAGTGCAGAACTTAAGAAGGAAATTATAGCGAGACTTAAAGGTGGTGCACGTGTGTCTGCTCTCGCAGTTTTATGTTGATTGTCAATGCCTTTCATCATTAGGTAGGTAGATAAGTTTAAATAGGCAGTAGTTTGGGGGTCTGGAATGGATTAAATTTATTTACATTATTTCTTATGGGGAAATTCGACACGGACCTCAACCAAATCGCAACTCGACTAGCCTTCGGGAATGAATTAAGTCTGAGTTCCAACGTACCACTGTTCTTTATTGATCCCCATGGGGAAATTCTCTTTTCGCCTATTCTGCCTTGTTGCCCATGAGACACATATACAGATGTGAGAAAGCCCCCAAACTGAAACAATGCTATACAGCACATAAACAATAGTAAATTATGGAAAATGAAAAGGGCAACTAACGTACTGAAACCACTGGGAACTCAGGATCTGAAAAGATGTTATTGTTTAGGGCCCCCATCTGCAAATCAGTGACAAGGTCGTAGAGAGGAAGCAGGGCAAGTAAAGGCGTGACACTTGCTGCAGATACCTTGAGGGGCAGCTTGTCCTTTTTCTTCCTCTCCTTCTTTTTCTTCTTCTCCTTCTCCTTTTTAGTTGGGGTCACACGGGCCTGAGCCTTCTCACGCTCCTGCACCACCAGTCGCCGGTACTGCTCGTCGCAAGGGTGGTCCCAGGTGGACTGTCCCGAGGAGAAGTTGAAGTAGTACACATCCCCCGTCACATCCTGGCTGTAAGAGGGCAAGGTGAGGCAGAGTCACTTCTGCACCTCGGAATTCAAGAGAAGAATGAGGTCTGCAGAAGAAAGGCTATAGGTTCAATTAAAAAATGGTGCACAACAACATAATTCATTCAGTTAAGAGCATCTGAAACATCCTTTAAGACCAAAGTCAGATGGTGAAACATATTTTAACATGGTTGACTTAAGTGCACCAGTGAGAAAGAATTAGAATTAGGCAATCAGTGATCATTGTTGACACACCACACAGTGCACAACGGAATGTGTCCTCTGCATTTAACCCATATGTGACATCATGACAAAGCAGGGGGCAGCTAATTCAGCACCCGGGGAGCAGGGCTTGGGGTCAGTACCTTGCTGGTCGGGGATTCGAACCAGCAATCTTTCAATTACAAGTGCACTTCCCTAACCATTAAGCCACCACTGCCCACAAGTATAATGAAAGTGTGGTGGAAGGATGTTCACCAGGGTTTCCACTCATCCGGCAGAGGAGCCACGATGCCTTCCCGTGCCAACCACAGTAGCTCCGGTTCCTGCTCAGGATCGATGCCGATCTCTCGAGCATACTCATGGACCTCTGGGAGAGAGAAAGAGCGAACCGTGATACAAGGCTAATATATTCTATACAGTTATGTTACATAATACATATAAAGACTGAAAAACTGCACGATCATAGTGTTTTACAACAATGCAATGGGGGCAAAAACTGAGCTTAACCTAAAACAATGTATGAATAACCCTGTCATTTGAGCTCCGATATTCATACGCTCACAGCAGGATGCATGCAGTGTGTATATGTTTCACACCGCGAAACATCACCCAATAGCGCTGAAAAGAACAAATGCTATGTTGAACCTTAGCTATATTTTATTTAGTCGTGAGCTAAATTTTTTCATTTCAGCAGACCCAGCGTCTTTTGCATTGTGTTTTAAAATTAATTGAGGGACTAAGTGTGTTTAGCAGTTTGTTCCCTAGTTAACCAGCTATGCATGACAGCGAAATCTTCTCTGAAAAGCTCGTCAAAAATAAATTTTTATACCTTGTTCAGAGGGGATATAGTTCTCATCATACTCTTCTTCCAGGATCAGCTGGTCCCCTATCTGGACCGCCGCTTCGGTCATGATGTCTGAGAAACAAATGAGGTATTTCTGTAAAGACAGAAGTCGTCTGTCTGGCTGACGCAGTTAATGACCACGCAAAACCTTTGTTCCTAGCTTTTTAAGTATTGCAACTAGGCTTTGAAAGAAGGACGAGACTAAATTAGCTGTGAATAAAAATCGCAACTACTAGGACCGAGGATTTGTTTTCCTTCTATATACATGCAAAGCAGAGTTCCAGTGATTTGAGTGAACCAAGATTTAAAACCGTTACTTACCTGCCCCTTACAATACCAGTTGCTCTCCGGATGAAGTATGCCAAATGAATGGATATTTCGTTTTATTTTTTCGCTATCTAACAATCGTCAAATAGGTAAACGCCTACATGGTCAGGCAACTAAAGTCAACAAAATCCGCCAGCTGCTTCTAAGGACGCCGTGAAACATCCTCTGACGTCCTCGGCAGCAACAACGAGTTCCGCATATGACACGTGATGTACGTAATGGTAAATGAGGCGATTCTCATTGGAGCAATTCGCTTCAAATTCCCCAGAGCATCACGGGACTTGTAGTTCCAATTGTGTCGCTGGAATTACTTGCTTAATCATGCTACAGAGGGGAATATAACATTAAAAAAAGACGTTCTTTTTTGCATTAATTGCTTAATGAAAACATCAGATAAGATTATAATGCATTTCTCATACATAGATTGTAAGTCATTTCTAATTTAATTCATGTAGCCATGTTATAGTATCGAATGCTAATTATCTTTAAGTTTCACCTACAATATGCAGAGTCAGTTTCATTTACCTAAACATTCCTGATGACCTGATCAATCCACATCAATATGGATATAACATCGAATGGTATAAAATTAGACACCAGGTTCAATCTGTGACAAATTCATGATAAAAGCATATATAGTACAGCAGTACGATTATTGTAGTTATTGTAGGTGTATTTTAAGTTTACGAGAATTAACTTAAATCCCAATGGATATTTTGTTACTCAGAACAAATTGACATAATGCATGTTTCTTGAGCACGACGTTTAGTTTTCACACAGATATGACGTAAGTGTTACTTATTGGGGCCGGCCCAAGTATTACAAGCTGCTTCGATTATGCATTCTGTAAATAATAGATATTAAAAGCACACCAATAAGCTGCATAATACAGCAGAACTGTTTCTCTTCGTTTATCCTCCTCAACATTAAAATCACTTTCGATTAAAAGTGTTCGTTTGATGAGCTGTAATTCTAAGGTCGCCCACACGAGGGCAATCAAGGACCGTTGCAGGATTTTTACCCAACGCCACCTCTGGTAAAGTTAAAACCAAAAATGTGCTTTTTGGTCTTGGCTGAAGTGTTGGGCCTACCACCGCAGATTTGACTAACCTAAAAAAAGTGTGTAAGAGGTACAAATGTATTAAGAGGTAATCTTTCCAAACCCATAATTACATAGAAGTCTGTCCATAAAGCTAGCTGTGCCTTAGTGTCAAGTAAAAGTGAATTTATTCGAATTGTTCACATTTTCAGCATCTACTCCAGACAGGAAGCCAATTTACATGGCTATCACTCCCATACAGTCTAACAATCGGTTATTCTCAAGTCTTTACAAAGTCAAACCATTAAATAAAAGTTTGCACATACAAGCTAAAATGATGATTCCCTCACCAAATCGGGTATGAGTAATAATTCATGTATCACAATGTAGCAGAATACAGCAGGTTAGCTTCTGCCTCAGGAAAATGTCGTAACAAGCAAAGATTTGGATACAATAACAATTACTGCAGAGCATTTCTAATCAAATTCAGCAAACCCCAGGAATGCCTCATTAATGACTACAGTCCTAAAATTAAGCCACGTTTCCCTGGTAACCTGCTTGCTGAAACTCATAAATACTGCTAGCCCATTACATTGCCAGGGCAGCAAGCAGCACACTGCTCAGGAAACGAGTCTTACATGCAACATGGAGTTTTTTAATTCAAACCCTTAAAATTCAATGGTAGCTTTGGTACATCTGTAAAAATGTATCAGTTGTGTAGATGAGACTCTGTAAGTCACCTTTCTGGAATGACAAAAAAATGTAGGCATATTAAAAGACACCGTGGGCAGGATAAAAGATATCGCTAACTGATAATTAGGGTGTTTATCATAATTATACAAATAAATGGCTAAACCACCTACAGCCTTTCTACAGGAGGATGTCTAATAAATTAACCAGGGCTGCTACAGTCCCATTTTCTGTAGCTGGTTTCTGTAGCTTTTGGTTTCTCAATCTCAGTGTATTCCATTCGAGAAAATGTGAAAGACCACTGCCAGATTATTTTGAGATGTCAATAGCAATTAGATACGTCCTTGGGCTTGGAATTGCCAGTCGGACTGATGATGTTTGTTGGACCCTGATGCCTAATGAGAGCCTAATGAGAGCCCAGATCAACTGCCTAAAGATTTGACTGCATAATATCAAATTATAATCAGGGTGAGTCATATATATTAAAGTCATTCGTCAAACAAGTAGACCATGCATTTCTTAATTTATTTCCTATGAGATGTGTATAGACCAATTACATGCATGAGTAGAAAACAAATGTGCAACGAGGTACTAAGCTGATGCAGAATTACTCACACATAAGTAATTAGTTGCAGGCAAGGTTTTAAAGTATTAATATTTAGTTGCACAGAGATAAACTGGTGTCTTTCAGTTCCCTGTAGAGAAGGGGTCTCTAGCTATTTTTCCCTGAAGGCCAAATTCCATGGGTGGGTGGGGGTCGATTGTGTGGTCTGGATTCAATTGTATTTTGGTCAGGATCTGGACCACAGTCCGCCAGTTGGTGACCACTGGCTTATGTCCAGTGCTTCTTGGGAAATGTTTCAAGAATGGGTGGAGGCATAGCTGATACATTTTTGAAAAGTAACTTTCAAATTCTATCCATTTACTGCCAGCTGTTCTAGTAAGATATCCAGCTCCATGATACCAGCAAATACCTATCTCAGTGATGCTTGCACGAAAAACAAAAAATAGATTAGCATGATAGGGGTCTGTGTTCCTGTCTAGAAGGTTGTGGGGTCAGATCCCATGGCCAGCAGTAAAAATAGTACTGTTATGCCATAGAGAAATTCCTATAAACTGAAGTGGTCCAGGGGTTCTGGATACTCAATCATCCCAAGCCTTCCTCACCTGTCTGTCAATTTGGATAAAAAGCTCCGATAAATGAATAAATGTAAATGTTTTGGCCAGAACATCTGCTAATAAATAAATGTGATGTAAATCAGGCAACACGTCTTGCTTTGGTGTTCAATAACATTTGGATTACTTGGATTCAATAGGCTCGATTTTTTTAGATGTGCTAGTGTGAACTATTGAGTTGTATCCACCTTAGGGGTGATCACTGAGGGAGATGGCATTTTTGTAATCGATATTGCACCTTTTCTATTTAACAATTAGAACTGCATGCAGCGGACAGCATCTCCCCACTTCCTCTCTTCAATGTGCAGCAGAACCAGTCTAATGAACGTTTTGATGGTCCTCACCCAAGTGTGAACCTGATAGTGTCACCACAGTGAGACCTGACTGTCTCTTAGAAGCAGGGGTATGTCACTGGCCACTTGGTCCATCCACCACTACCGTTTCTGTGCACTTCTGTTAAATGGTGAATTCTATCGCAGTTACCTTTTTAACTAAATGATAGCTAGAATGCTCAAACATTTATAATAATGTTGAAGTTTTTTTTTTACTTTGTCAATGATTGTTCCAGGGAACGTGTGTGGGAGTCTAAGGTTGCCAAATGCGTTTCCTGGAACAGCACTGTGTTCCACTTTTGGCACCCAGAGAAAAGGCTTCAGTTTCAAAGCTTGAATGAATCATTTTTAGCGTTCCCATAATAAGGAATTCATGACCCAATACTGAAAAGGAACAACAACTTTGTGTATCCTAGAAAATAAAAGAAAACGTGTTACACCATTTTGACTACCGTCTTTGAAACAAGGGATGATTAAGGTACATTTTGTACAACCATGTGTTTGATTTTATATGTGGGTGTTTATTTGTCCACGATTATCCTGTGTCTACCCTCATGAACTTTTATTCGTATTCATGAGCAGCCAAAACAAACTGTACCTTCTAACCCCTTTTCAGTCACTGTTGCATGTGCATACTCTTAGTGTTGCACTAACTTCAAACATGTTCATTCAATATACAACACAAATTAATAGAATAACATACAGTACCATGCAGAAGTCTTAGGCAGTCAAATAAATTATGTCTAAATGATCCTCATGTTTGCGTAAAGAAGGTATTTTGTCTCAAGAGTATTAGCTTAACCATTTCAAAACCTCTACCAAAATCACCCCTGTATTTCCAGCAACTGTCCAATACACCTCGTGTACTTTTTGACTCAACCACAAGCACTACAATACATCATTGACTTCTTTAGAATAATTTTATCAATTAATTAATTGAGCTGGATGTGAAATGTAGAGAATACATGGAATGGCTGGTGTGTCCCTGAGGAGAGGTTTGGGAACCAAAGTGGTTCATCTAGTTACCCGACAAGGCATCACTAACTTTTTGGAGAACATAAGAAATTTCAGGTAGTTTGTATTGTGTTATTCTAAACATGTTGTAATGTTAAATTTTTGTTTTGAGGAAATATACACCTACTGTACTACACAGATAAATAGCTTTAAACATTTCCTTTGACTGCCTAACACTTTTTACAGTACTGTATACAAACACAATAAACCGAATAAGCAATTTGAATGCATAAAAATTTAATCTTTATTAGGCTTTTTATTTTTATTCAAACTATACTAACTTTCAACAGAGAAGATGTAATGTGGAGACACAATGACAGACTAAATGTCATGTGATTGCTAGATAACTGTCATTAAGACATTTGTGACCCACAAAACATCAACAACAATCAGACACACATCCTGATAATTATCCTTTCTGTGTTATTTTAAGAAAATTTTAAAAAATGTTCTTATTGTTACATTTCATTAATCACATTCCTTAATATGATTCCTTATTTTATACCAGCACTTACAGCTGAAAATCCTGGGACAGTTTATAATTTAGCCAATTTATACGGCTGGATGGTGATACCTTGATATTAATCTTCATGCTCAGGAGAACGTCAACAAAACCACAGCTATATAAAATTGAGAAAACAGGGGCAGCCAATTCCTGAACCAATTCAGGTCATATGTTGTAGGGTTCAATGGTGAAATCATTCTGCTGACCACAGGATTTAAACCGGCGACCTTCTGATCATGAGCACAGGGGCCTAACCCACTCAACCACACACTGTCCCCGTAAATATGACAGGTTTGATTTGTACAGAGGCAGAGCTACCCTTGTCACCATCCACACATATACCTCCATGCAATTATGCAATGACACATGCTCAGTTCATAGCCAAAAGGCTTCCCGATTGAATTGCTTATTAAATTAAGCCTGTTATATGACAGGTACTGTATGAGAAACAACCATTCAGGTGAAGGTTTGCAAGGACCCTTAATCCTTAAACTTATCCTGCCAAGCCACTGACTTAAACAGCATAGTCTGCAAAAAAAAAGTTGCTAGCTATTTGCAAAGCCTGAAAGAAACTTAATTTACTCTTTTCTTCGAATCTCTGCTTATCGTGACACATTCCACGCGTGCCACTGAACAATTAATTAAACCGGAACAAATCAGGATAAATCCCGACATTAAAACCCCCACTGGCTGGAAATCTTTGTCCAGATAATATTGTAGCGTTGGCTATACCTCGTTGCATATTTCGTGTGGCAGCTCTGCATAGTCAGATTTTCGTTTTCTTGCTGATGCACAGTGGTGTAATGCTGCGAATCAATGGTGAAAACCACCCTCAAATGCTCAGGAGTGATAGCAAAAGCAGTTATGTAATGATGTCGATAATAATTAGTGATCTCAGCAGTGACCTGTATCGGATTCAGATATGAAGGGTGATAGGGGGGTGCAAAGGTGCGTCCTCTGTGTAAGTCTCATCGAGGAGAACCACAGAACAGATTGAATTGAGAGGGGATTGTTTCCCCCATCACATTAAGTAGGAATATCACTAGTAAATGCAGGGATGGACAGTTCAGGTGCAGACAGTAAAAATATCCGACCAGGATTTTGTTTCAACCAGCCAGTTGAGTACTCTGTCATCGAGACTCTTGATATGCAACTGATTAGTTGAAACAAAGACTTGGTCTGGATTTTTACTTTCTGGACCTAAACTATCCACCTCTGATTAAATGTAATATGTTCTTGAATGTCATGATTAATTGGATCATTAATAACGCAGAGCAAGGCCTAGTGTCAAGCAGCAGTGCTATTCACTGACCCACTGTGTGCCACACAAGTATTATAATAAGTATTATATATAATAAGCACATTTTAATAACTCCTTGACCAGGTACAGGACAATCAAATAGAAGAAGACTAGATGGATATTATTATAGCTGTGTACTTCAGTAGCTCCAAAGTAATATAAATGTATTTCAGTTTTTGTGTAAAGTGTCACTCAGAAGTTTCCATTTAGAGTCAGTGTTTTTATTTCATTAATATGTAAATCACATAAGCCTCTTATTGGGCGCTGGACTACAGAAAGTTAATTCCTTCAGCGGAAAGTCAGAAGGATATTTGTTAAAAGATGACTTGGTAGATGTTACCATTAATGTATAAATTGTCAAATCGGCGTAGTGTTATCCTGTATATAAGTCAGTATAGATTAAGACAATGGAATCTGGGCATTGGAATATCTACATGTAAACCTTTGATCTACTACTCACAGGATTATAAATTCTAGAACACATGCTCCAATTCTGTGTGTCCCCAGCAGCAAAGTATTGACGACCATAGGTGAAAATCACTGAGAGGAACGATGACGGGACAAATGGTGATAAATGAGCAGGGGGGTGAGAGAGAACTAGGAAGGGTGCATTTCTTTAAAAGATTCACCTTCTCTTCAGTTTTTATTTTTTTTAATTTTTTTGCTTTGGTAAAATTTTACCTGAAAGATTTATAAATACCCTGTAGTTACAAGCCTTAGAATATTATTTCAGATACTGCAGCGTTCATTTTTACTACTAAATTACAATTGATGTAGCATATAATGTCTGCTTGAAGCAGACCATACTGTGCGACGGATTGCACATTTTCATTTGATCATTCATTTTTTTTAATTACCATTCCTTTCTCCCAGTTGCTAGCACAGCAGCTTAACACATTTTTTCCGTAATTTGTTACTCATCCCGATTGAAAAAAATAAAATAAAATGGAAACAAAAATGGAAGAAACATCTTAAGAAATGGCAGTTTTTTTTAAAGACAACTGAGAAATGGATAAGTGAAGTAAAGTGAGATTATATCAACTATGAATGTTTGCTCTAATCCTGTCCTCATCCTTCAGTCAGCCACGCGTTAGCATAAAATCACTACGATTGAATGACTCACATCCATACAGTTCTGCTACAGGATATTTGCTGAAATAGTCAACACCGCAAGAAGACCTGCAAATAAGTCCAAAACCAATGCAGGTTATGTTTCCATGAAGTAACCCTGTTTACTCCTGGACCACAGACATCAGCGATCGTATTGATTAATAAAACTGAAATGCGACTCTATCTGTAATTTACTCTCTTAAATAAATGCAATTGCCATCTTAGATACAGCTGTCAGGACACTCTTGCTGAATGGGGGTCGATTTAGGATTTCAAAGAAAGACAAACACAGCAGGACGGAGGGATTCATTAAAATTCAGAAGTATTTTCAGAAGGAAAAAAGACACATAACAACAGGTAAAAGGAATAAGCGAAGTGATAAGCAAAGTCCAAAGGCAATTCAGCAAGTCAACAGCCGAGTCAACAATGCCCCTTTGGCCTGGTAGATTTTGCAGCAGACAGTGTAATTTGATTGACAATGGTTGCCAAAGGTGATAGAGCCACAGTGTTCTGTTTGTGTTTCAACATTCTCTGTTTATCTCTGCTGGCCAATTGCTCCATTACGCTCGGTCAGGGTTCCTCGATTGACCAGCTCCAGAGATAACTTCATTTCATGCTCTTATCATGGGACCCTCTATCAGACGATGGGACTGTCATCCTTAAATGTTAAGCCTTTCAAGACAGATGTATTTATTTAGTTATTTATTTATTTGAAAACTAAGTTTGAAAACTAGCTATTGTCTTTTGACCTGGCTGGAGACTGCTCTGCCTGTTTAAGTGGTGTTTTGACCTGGAATGTTATTCATTCAAAAGAGGAATTAACAAAAAAAAAATGGGTTAGCATAATACTATTCTTTTCAAGGATATTTTTTGTATTTTAAAAATGTATTTTTTTTTTTAAAGAAAAAAAAATCAGAAAAGTTTGTTTAATTCATAGCCAAAATGCATGAAAGAGACTAAAGATAAATAAGTAGTCAGGCAACTCAAATAAACACAAACCACAGAGCTGACAGACCATTCTGAGCATGTCTGTGTGATGCAGCCGGTGGCCTGACTTCCTGCAGGTGAGCCGACTGTTTGAGCTGCTCTTTTTAGAACTGTTTCAAGTCCCTTTGTTATGCAAAGTGAAATGCTGGTCTGATGTCTTTCCATTGTATAATCCTGGCAGGTCATTTAAGGTGCAAAACACATTTACACCACAGTGGGTAACTTTTTCAGAGTGGAAGAAAAACCACTCAAGATGCATTTTTACATCAGAGAAATATTGTCAAAGTAACATTTCGCATTGCTGTGAATTGCAAAGCATTCGTTGCATTACCAAGTTAATTTCACATCCCAGAGTGGGGGATGAAGGGGGGACACAGCAGGCGTTAGTCGGATCTCTGTGCTGCAGTCGGGGGTTTGTTTGTGTGTTTGCTGATTGCTGACTCTTCCGTCGGTGACCTTTGAACTCTGCTGTTGCACAGTGGGGAGGTGAGAGGCTGAGGTCCACCCTCCACGCCGACATGAACTTCACCATCACTGCCACCCATCCGCTTATAAAAGGCGCCCAGCGCTCTATCCTGCTACACTGACTCTCACAGCTCCAGCAACTACAGGTAAGAGAGAAACTCCAGGGCAAATACAGCAGGGGCTTGTAAGAGGAGCACAGGCAGCGAACGTGAGTCTAAGACGCTTGGAAGAAGGGAACAGAGTGATAGATGTGAGATTGTATAAAGTATAAAGTAATATTACATGGCTGGGAAAATGTAGAGAAAGAATTAAGGTGATCATGTTTGTCCTTTTCAAGACGTTTCTCATTCTATGCCAGAGAATAATTGTAATTGTCATTACCGTCTTGTGCATTTACATAGAGATCATTTTCGGACAAGCATTCCATAATAGTATTATGCTATTTCATGGTCAGATATGCATTATAAAATAACGGTGTAATGCGCTATTGTTCCAGAGTTTGCTTCTAATGTATTTTTGTAATGAGGTCAATGGATGGGGTTAAAAAAACACAATGTAATAAAGCTGGGTTTGAGTTTCTGGAGTGCCTTGCTTAAGCTATGCTCTCTTTGGCCTTAAAAATTGTTTCTGTTTGTGCTCCTTTGGAAAGAAGGTGTGTGAGAGAATAAACGGTAGAGAGGGAGGACAAGCAGATTTACACAAAATGCTGTCTTGTGTATTGGGTGTCTCCTGGAGAAGCAGGGTCCCAGGTCTTTGACGTCAAACTCGGTTTCATTTGGTGGGAGTTTGCTTTTATCTGAGCAGGGGTGCTATTAGTCACACAGTAACAAGCCGGATTGAGGTCCGAGGTCCATGTGATGCGCTAGCGAATTAGGTAACATGAGGAATGCAGAATAGATAGCAGTAGGGGGGTAATCTTATTGTAAGCCTTATAAATATGTGGTCAGGAGATCCCTGCAGTGAGTGTCTGCACATTGCCCACAAGGATTATAGACACTTTTGGTAGTAACTGGCTAAGAAGACAATGGACATTGTTTGTTGTTCCACAGGGCAAAGTGCCTCGGTTGTAGAAGGATATACCAACAGAGGAATCACTAATTACCTATAACCACAGTCTTACATTTACTGTTTTTCACTTGGACCTTGTTGGCTTGCTTACTGTATCTATCTTTTGCTCTCTTTCAGAGATCCACCATGAAGTTTGTGGCTCTCGCACTGTCGGTCCTGCTGGCCGCAGGTTAGTATTGGTATCGGCTACGGTCACGTTGCCCCAGAATCTAGGAATAAAACAAAGAAATGCACCATTTATAATGATCAGTATCTACTACTTTATGTATTATAATAGAGATCCTCTGCTGAACCTGAACAAGAGTTCAACAAACAATAAAATTAATGGGTGTAAATATTCTTCATATCAGTGCATCTGGAGTAAATGCTTCTCTAAAGGCAGAATTAATTACTAGTATGTCTCTAGCACATGGCAACCCAAGTCTTTATTTTTAACACCAGGGGCCCATGCACGAGTCCTGCAGGCTGATGCCCCCTCTCAGCTGGACCATGTGAAATCGGTTATAGATGTGTACCTGAATCAAGTGAAGGAATCAGTGAACAAAGCCCTTACTCATCTGGATGATACAGAGTACAAAGATTACAAGTAGGTCTATGTCATCCCACCCCATGATGGTCTTGTCCCCTGTAAATGTATATCTCTGTCCTTTATTCTCATGTTATCCTGGACATGCCGCTAATCTGACTTAATTCTGTTCAGCTCCACCAGATGTCTCAGATCTTTCCTTCTCTCTGCTTTATCACCCAATAGGCAATACATGACTCAGGGCCTCGACAAGGTTCACGACATAATCACGAAATCCGCAGACACCGTGGTTCCCTATGGTCAGCAGCTGGCGGTCATGACCGAAGACACCCGCACGAAGATCATGAATGATATCGATGGCCTGCGCACGCAGCTGGAGCCCCAGCGTGAGGAACTGCGCAAGGTCATCCACAAGCATATAGAGGAATACCGCGAGAAGCTGACTCCCGTCTTGAAGGAGTACACAGAGAAGCATCGTCAGGAAATGGAAGCGTTCCGGGTGAAGATGCAGCCCGTAATAGCGGAGTTGCGTGAGAAGGTCGCGACCAACGTCGAGGAAACCAAGTCCAAGCTGATGCCCATTGTGGAAGCTGTCCGTACCAAGGTGAACGAGCGCTTGCAGGAGCTCAAGGAAATGCTTGAGCCCGTTGCCCAGGAATACAAGGAGCACCTGACTAAGACATTCACCAACCTGAAGGACGGTAACCAAGACATCCAGAACAAGCTAAAGCCCCTGGCTGAAGAGGTGAAGGAAAAGCTATTAGCCATGTGGAACGTCATCAAGGACCACGCCCACCCCTAAACGTCTGCCCACTCACCTGCCTCGCCAGTCACTCTCCTACACTTTAATGGACACACACAAACACATGCATAAGACACGCTTCGCAAGCACCACACCGGAAACACCTTTGTGTCACAATCGTGGCAAATAGAAACAGAAAAGACAATGAGCTGATTAACATAGACACACATTATAAAGCTTGCTCTGCATTGGTGGCAGGTTCTGATCTGACCAGTGGTGTGATTCCTGTAGGATGTGAGGGCAGTGTGTGCCCAGCCACCGTGTTTGACGTCTGTACATCCCAACTGCTGCTTGAACCCCACCCTGCCGCATGGGTTCTTCTTTTTTAACCTTTCAGCTTTGTAATCTTCACCCCAGGCCTCCAACCGATAATGTCTGACCAATAAAATCTATATCATTTAATACCAAGTGTCTTTGCCCTGGGTTATTTATTCATTGTTCTAATCGCTATTGCTGGACTTCAGTACTATTCACAGGATTATGAAACATCGAGCAAAGCTGCGGGTTTTAATGCAGTCCCAAAGAAAGAACACACAATGAACTGTTCACTCAGGGACTCTAAGTATGCTACAGTGAATTGTTGACATGCTGTTAAATGACTAAATGAGTGATGATAATGAAAGGAGAACATTCCTTCTGGCACTCGTGTCTCGTGGTGGTGTGTGGCTCAGCAGGGTGGGATGCTGTGTCTGTAAAGGTTGTGGGTTCGAATCCCTGGGTTGGGTGAGTGGTTTCCCTGCTGGGCCCTTGAACAAGGCCCTCAACTGTGAGCCTGCTTTTTTTGTAATTGTGTCTGCTACATAAGTGAGATGTCTTTTTGGCTATTTGCTTCTGCTCCCTCCATAGGATACAGGCTTTAGTTAACAACATAATATTTGCCAAACATTCCCATAAAGCCATACTAGACATAGGAATGGAATCATCTAACCCATTTGACAGAACTGAATCTGGTTTTTGTTTGCTGAACCCCTGTGGCTCATACATAACACACCAGAAATGGACCCTGGGTTGAGACTTCACCATACACCTTGTTGTGATGGAGATTAAATGTCCTCCATTGGCAAATAAGCTACTATAACACATTTACCAGCTGAAATACCTTCAGGAAACCAAAGCAGTCTAAAGAAGTGTGTTTGAACCATTTCATATAAATATATAATGTCATACAATGAAGGGCTTCAAGGGGCAGTGATTACACTGGTTTTCCAGAGAACATAATAATTCAGCACCAGCAGATATTCAGCCAATACATCAAGCATATGAAAGTTATAAACATCAATTAAAAAATGTCAAGGGAAACACAAATCAAGGTTACCACATGGATGGAGTATGGCTGGAGTATGCCTGGAGTATTATAAAAAATACAGGACGAAACGCTGCACTGTTATTTCAACACACTTCAACTATGTGCCATTAATGCAACAAAATAAAAACATGCAAACCCTAGCAGAAAGGTTAGGGGACTGGTCACTGGGAGACTGGATGCTGTCACATCTGTCACAGCATAATTATAAGTGGGTTGATTAATGAGGGAAAATAATGAATCTGGTCTTCTATTGACAAGCTGAGGCATGACTTTGGGAAGCGTTTTTTAGGGAGGGAGATGGATTAGGTGCCCCTAGGTTGTATACTTCAGCACCATCCTTTCACCTGCTCTCTTATCTGCGGCATAATGAGCAGCTTTTGCGCTTCAGGCGCAGAAAAGGATCAGAAATCATACACAAACTAGGATTACTATTAGGAATAAACAAGCCTTTTTCAACCAAATCACCTGTTCTCAAGATTCAAATGTAAAGCATTTAAAGTAATGTCAAATGCATTTTATCCTTTTATTTTATCCAGGGCAAAATTAATGTGTTGCTGTTTGTCGCGCATGAGAATCTGAGAGCTGGCAGTTGGCAGCATCTCCAAATGTTGCATATAGGGTCAGTATGTCTGGCAGGACAATAAAGACGATCTATGCTTAACTCAGAGTGTTCACTTTTTTAATGATTACATTGGACTAAGTGCTGTTCAATGTGTTCAACCCTCGTCATTAGGAAAACCTGAGCCAAAGGAATATCAAACCAGGCTTGAGCAGCTTTGTAAAATGGTGACAGAAGCCCCCCTTTTTCCTGGCCCCTTAGCTCCAGGGTATCTGTGATTCTTCACGTCTGATTGTCGGGCCTTATGGGAAAGGATGCTTATCAGTAGACTGTGACTATCCAAGATGGCTGGAGGGCTGACGTGCTGCCTCACCCAGGACACGGGAAGATTGGAGTTCAGACAGACCAGTGGAGATCCTGAAGACTGATGGCCAAAGATTTACATCATTATTCTTGAGTCCCTTGATTCTTGTTTGGCTTTTATTTGTGGACCTGGGGGGTGTTTGCACAGTGTGTGTCCCTGTGCAGGATTTTTTTTTTTGGAAATACAATTAGTTCAGTGTTGAGTGGTGCCAGACAACTATGCTTCTTCATGATTAATGAACTTGTAGTAAGAATGAATTGATTTTTATTAGGCAACACAAACAATTTTGATGGCTTAATTGGTGGTAGGATCAGGTGGTTTCCTAACCCGCCTCTCCTGACACTATAAGAGCAGAGCCGTCCGCCATTGCATCATCGCAAATGGGCCTGCTGTCGGAGGGGACCGGTCCAGACAGAACCAGCTAGTTGTGCTGTCACGAAGGAGATTTTGGGGCTTGTTGAGCCTGCAGTAGCATGAACGCATCCAGGTGCTTGTGCTAGGATGGCTTTACCTTGTCATTAGCATCACACAACAAAACATCACCGCATGCCCTGGAGATTCTGTGAGAGCTACTGAGGCTAACAGTTGTGGCACTTTGGCTGTTCTCGCTACTGTTAGCAATGAGTTCATTCTAAATAAGAAAGGAGCTGAAATAAATCAAGCGACTTGGATGTCTCAGAAAAGTAGCTTTCAGAAGCGGCTAAGATTGAGAAGCAGCGAGTGATTGCATTGACAAAGCTTATTAAAGGGAAGGCTTTTACACAGCTGCAGTCTGATAAAGATGGATACCCAGAAAAAATCTGAGGACATACAGCAACATCTTTTACCTATTTATGGTGGCCGGGCGGTGACACCTAGCTGGACAACAAACGTCATTCAGCAGAGAGACCCAGAGATGGACCAGTGGGAAGAATCACCCTACGGATCTGGACCTGAAGGACTGGCAGGCAGATGGACATTGCCTTTGAGTTCTGCAGCCATGGAGTGTCTACCCACAGCTCACATGGATGGTATAGAGGCTCCATCTTTGTTAATTACCATTGCCCAGAGGTGGGTGGTCCAGGTCCAGAAAGTAAAAATCCAGACCAACCAGTTGAGTACTTTGTGATGTGACGGTGACTCTTTATACTTAGCTGGTTGCTTGAAAGAATATCTTGGTCTGAAACTTTACTTCCTGGACCTGAACTGAATCTGCCTTTGTCTAATTAATTATTCAAGATAGATGCTTGATCAGTGTCTTTTAGTTTGCATGTTGTCTGTCATTTGCATGTAACGTATAACATCTATCTATCTATCTATCTATCTATCTATCTATCTATCTATCTGTCTGTCGTTCGTCTATCTGTCTGTCTGTCGTTTGTCTATCTGTCTGTCTGTCGTTTGTCTATCATCTATCTATCTATCTATCTGTCTGTCGTTTATCTATCTATCTATTTATCTGTCATTTGTCTATCTGTCTGTCTATTGTTTGTCTATCTATCTATCTATCTATCTATCTGTCTGTCGTTTATCTATCTATTTATCTGTCGTTTTGTCTATCTATCTATCTATCTATCTATCTATCTATCTGCATGTCCTTCTTGTGGTGGGCTCATGTGGATCTTCTCTGGTTACACCCACCCTCCAAAAATATCCCATTCAGAAGACCCACTGTCCTTAAAGTTGCCGGTAGTTCGTTTGTGTGAAAGACCATGCCAGATATCAGACATGGGCCGGCTGCCCAAGGTGTCCCTCAACTTCCTGGGATAGGATCCAGGTTCAGTGCATCCCTGCACTGTAGAAGCAATTATAGAATATGGGCTATTATTCATTTGCAGAATAGCACAATACATCTGTAGATTCATTACAGTTATATGCTGTTTGTATTCTTTGGTCTCCCGTGTTGTAAATTGCTGGACGGTTTTATTAATACCCCCTACTCGCTCTCCTCATTTATTTGTTTGTTTCTGCTCTGATGGCAGCATCCTCTGAGCTTTCCTTCATCTCTCATCGAATACTTACAGCGTTCTGCCTGTTGTCAGTGTTTCTATCTTCTGTACCTATTCTGGCAGAAAATTTGGATGCACAGCATGTTCTAATGTGTTGTCAAAAAAAGGCTATAAAATCTTCATGCAAACGGCAAAACACTCAGATAATTCTGTCCAAGTTACTTCATTCCACCTAATATGTAGTACATCTACTAACAGGAAATGCTGAGAGTAGAGATACAAACAGTATCATTTTCACAGCTTTAACAAAAAGAAATACAAAATTACTAATATCTCACTCTTTCTTCTCTTCCCCTCTCTCTTGCTCAATCAAATTCCCTCCCTGGGGGGGGTTTCCATCCTCTCGGGTGTTACAGAGGCTGGTAATAAGTGTGTCAAAGCCCCCCAGGTTGCCGGGGTCAAAGTTCAACTGGAGATGAGTGCACTGTGGAGGCAGTTTGACCAGCTGGGTATGGAAATGATCATCACTAAGGCAGGAAGGTTAGCATGTCGGGCTCCTGGTACCACAGATGGACATTAGAAGCTTGAATGTAAAACAGCTGATTTATTATTATTGCTTGTCAGGCGGATGTTTCCCACATTTCAAGTCCAGATTTCTGGAATGGACCCAGCAGCAGAGTACGTTCTCCTGATGGACTTCATCCCTGTGGATAACAAGAGATACAGGTGGGAATCCTCATTCCCACAGAGCAGTGTCTCCCAACCCGGTACTCGGGACCCACAATCGGTCCATGTTTTTATTCCCTCCCAGTTCCCTGCTCCCCAGTAGGGAGCTGAGAGGGAGCAAAAACGTGGACTGTCCCCAGGACTGGATTGGGAAACACCGCTATAGAGACACATAAATGTTCAGCTTGAGCTGAGTTGGCCGTTGACACGGCGCTCCATGAGGCTGCCTCTCTGATCAATCCCTCTCGCTCCCCACCTCATCCCCCCAGGTATGCATTTCACAGCTCGTCCTGGCTGGTGGCAGGACAGGCAGACCCTGTGATGCCAGGCAGAGTGCACTTTCACCCTGACTCCCCCGCCAAGGGTGCCCAGTGGATGAAGCAGACCGTGTCCTTCGACCAGCTGAAGCTCACCAACAACCTGCTCGATGACAACGGACACGTGAGTGTCCTCTGGGCGAATGCGCGGCTCCGTAATTCCCATGGAAACCAAACTAATACTGTACATTTTGCATATATGTGTACAGATAATGTTAAACTCCATGCACCGGTACCAGCCTCGGTTCCACGTGGTGTTTGTGGACCCACATCACAACTACCAGCAACATCCCCACCAGAACTTCCTGACCTTCTCCTTCAGTGAGACTCGCTTCACTGCTGTCACCGCCTACCAGAATCACAGGGTACTGTTCCAGCGTCCAAACACAGTGATTCTCTGTCTGTGGCCTTCTAACAGTACCAAAGGATAGTGCTGCAGCTCTAATGACCAAGACTCCTCATAAGTGTCTGCTGAATTAGTCAGGAAATTTCTGCAGCTGATCATATTTGTTGAAGGATTCAGGTCTAAAAATCATCAAAACATCATAAGGCACACTTGTGCCTGTAGGGTCTGGGATAGGCTCCGGGTTAGGCTCTAGCATAGGCTCTGGGATAGGCTCCAGGTTAGGCTCCGGGTTAGGCTCTGGGTTAGGTTCCAGGTTAGGCTCTGGACCCTCCGTGAACCTGAACAGGATAAGCGGTTAAAGAACATGGATGGATGGAATAAGGCACACTCTAAAAATATCCAATTTGAAGACTCTTGCAATCCTTAATACTTATTACATTTTATATTAACTTTTGTTAATTTCAGTATCTCTCCCCTTTGTTCTTTTTCACCCAATCAGATCACCCAGTTAAAGATAGCCAGCAATCCATTCGCCAAAGGATTTCGGTCCAATGACACAGCTGAATGGTAAGATGCAGACAGGCTGCATGATATATTTTGTCTTTTTTTCCATTACTTGGGATATCTCATTTGTGAAATTCCTGAGATTTGTGAAGGTGGGTGACTTGTGGATTGATTAATAGCAAAAATTATATTGTGTAACTTAATTCAATGTCAAAAGAATCAGTAACACTTTACTTGTCGGAGTACAAAACACAATTCATGTGTTTTGTGCAGTTACATATTTGTTCATGATTTGTTCATGATTTTTACTTGAGTAGTCACTGAGTAACTAAGTTACTTGTGCCCCTAAGGTAAAGTGTTATCAAAATATCCATTGTTTTTAAACAATATATGTGACTATGTTTTTAAACAATATATATGTGACTATATATATAAAGATTATAGCAGGGGTGGCCAATCTTATGCTAAAGGGGGTAGTGTGTATATGCAGGTTTTTGGGATAACCTTTTGGGACAACCTGTTCAAACCCAGATGTGAGAAATCTTCAGCCTATCAGTCCTCTAAGTATGCTGCATTCCATTTACCACAGAGGTCAGAACTTGGACCTGGGAATGACGTCACACCCAAGTTAACGCCATTCCAGTTAACCAAGGAAAAGTCATTTAGCAATACCAGGGACCTGTTTCAAAAAGCAGGATTTCTTTCGTAGCCGGATAACATATCGGATTTAAGGTACCCTAGTTTAAATAGCCTTTATCTTCATTCACTTACATTTAGCCCAGACCACCTTAAATCCGACAAGTTATCCAGCTAACCAAGAAATCCTGCTTTCTGAAATGGGCCCCAGTTCTAACCCGGTTAATTGTTAGCCTTTGTTCGCAATATCGATGGATAACAACAAATTACATGGGATTTCGCGCATAAAAACACCATAGTAACATGTCCACAGATAGTGGTTGGACAGTACTGTGTGTACGACCAGTTTTAAGAGCCACAAATAAGACGCAAGTATTAATAAACAGTATAAAACTACAGCTTTAACTTCTGTTGATAAAGGGCACAGCCATCCTGAATTCTGAGGTCAGGCTTGTGTTGATTCCTCCGAGTTCATGAGTCAGAATTTCGACTTCAGGAAGCATCCCATTTGAAATTTCTGACTAGGAACTCGGAATTTCCAAGTTACCAGTTCAAATGGAACGCAACATTAGTAATCTAATTAGGTAGTTGCAGCGGAAAGCCGCAAACCCACCAGCTCTTTCTGGATTGGATTGCCCCCCTGGATTATAGTGTATATTAATTAATAACTGACATCTCAGCATTTAATGATGGCTGTTTTCTTAAAACCAGATAGGAAAACTGGTTATGACACTAAACCTTTTTTTATTTCCTGAAATCCAACTGCTCACATCAGGTGATAATGAAGCAAATACCCCTTTAGTTCATGAAAGTTTTATCAGATTTACCTGTACTTTGAAACATACTGGTTTTCAAGCCAAACTTCACACTAGAAAATGGAGGGATGATTTTAACCATATATATAGCACGTGGCCTCACTCTAAAGCATTCTGTGGGGGGAATGTGTGTGTGTGTGTGTGTGTGTGTGTGTGTGTGTATGTGTGCGTGTGTGTGTGTCTGCTCTGCTGGGACAGGCTCCTGACTCGCCACAACCCCATTATGAGATAGATGGGATTTTACTAGGAAAACTATGTAAAGCACTTCCCTCAAAACATACAATAGCATGTCCACTCTTTGGGTCACAAGTGCATTTCCCGACATCTGGTACATACGTCCGCTTTGTGCTTATTCTAGGTCTGCAAGATAGCATTGATTTCTGCAGACTTGGCAGTGATCCCAAATATCATTAGCATGGCTTATGAGCCACCTTATCTCGTGATGTTGAGGGGTGTGTGTAACTTGTATTGGGTTACAAGGATTTTTGTGGGAGTGGGAATATTCTTGTGCTCCAACAGGTGCCCTATAATCTCTTTCTCATTTCCCAGCTCTCAGGTGCAAGGAAGTAAGCAAGAGCAGAACAAAGCAAAGCAACGGCACCAGAAGAAGCAGAACCAACATTCAGGTTCGTAACTTAGTGGTGCAGAGGTCAGCTGCGGGAACATCTCACAGGGGGACCTGGGGGTTACCTTGGTCTGTCACATTAGTTCATTGCCAGGGTTGGACAGCTGGGTGCCTCACCTTCTCATAACTTTACAGTGCGGCATTCTGTGAGCTGGCCACCTACAGGGGTGTGGGAGAAATCAGGCGAATACCTCCCTCTCTCTTCCAACTGTGTTATGATGCATGAAGAAGTCTCTGCAGTCTGAAAGGAAGCAGGTGGCTGACAGGATGCACATTTAAGGAGTTATGCGATGGTCGTCATTTCTTTCGATTTGGAATGGGTGTTTAAGCAATGGGAGAAGATCTATGAGAAACTGAATAACGAACTATTCCAAGACAAAATGGGGGTGGACCATTGTGACCTCTGTATGATGAGCTGACTTTCTGACTGGTAACAGTACCCTTAAATGCAATATCTGTTAAAATACATTCTTATTGACAAAGTGCATATGGATGAAAACAACAAAAAGGTAAATGATAACGTAAACTCTCTCTCTGTCGCCTCTCTCCACAGATGTGCCCATCAAGCCAAACAAAATCTCCTCCACCTATGTCCTAGGTCACTCTACCCCCAGTAAACAGTCATAGTGGTCCCACCTGCATGATCTACACGCCCAGGAGGTGCAGACATAAAGTTGGTGCCCTCCTTAGGCAGAAGAAGAGGTGCTGCTAGGCTTTTATCTCTGAGAGCCCTATCACTTGTATTTTACCAGTCTGCTTTGCTCTTGTTTTCCTACTGAGGCAGAGTATAAAAAAGTGATGCAACCATTCGCTTCACAGAGCCTCCTTCATGTCAGTCCATCAGCTGCCTGCTTCTCCTTTACTTTGCCTCTAAAGTCTGATACTTCTGTGCACCGACGAGAAAAAAATAAAATCAGCCCAGACACCTGGGCACATCTGTGTGGTTTTACATCCAAAACCTTCCTTCTTTCCTCCCTTCCTTCCATCCTTCCTTCTGTCCTCCCATCCTTCCTTTCTGCCTTCCATCCTTCTTGCCTTCCTTCCTCCCTTCCTTTGTGTCTTCCATTCTTTCTTCCTGCCTTCCCCCTTTCCTTCAATCCTATCTTCCATTCTTTCTTCCTGCTTTCCTTCTTGTCTTCTGTCCTTCCTTACCTTCACCCTTCCTTCCATTCATCGTTCCTTTCTTCCTTCCTTCTTTCCTTCCTGCTTTCCATACTTCCTGCTTTCTGTCCTCCCTTACCTTCACCCTTCCTTCCATTCATCCTTCCTTTCTGCCTTTTGTCCTTCCTTTCTGCCTTTTGTCCTTCCTTTCTGCCTTTCCTTTCATCCTTCCTTCCTTTCTTCCTTCCTTCTTTCCACTATTCAATGCAATACTGGGTAATAATAAACCCTAAACCCTAAATGCATGTGAAATGTAGGTCATAAATCATTTAATAAATTACGCGAGGGAGTAAAATCCAGCTGACTTTTGGGACCTCTGCAGCTGAACCTGAGATTGCTGCTGTTCATTAAAAACTTGCATGTTCAGTTGCAATATTTTGCTAACCTTTTGGAATTATTTTAATTTCGGCAAAAATGGCACCTAAAATGTGGCCTGGTTAGTTTGCTTTAACAAACAACAAGCAAAACATTTTATGTTTCCATACCTTTACGGAGAAAATGGTTTTTATCATGCTTGGTCATTAATGATAAAACTATGCGAACCTTTATGACAATGGACTCTTGATGGAGGGTAATTGGATACCAGTGAATTCAGTTGTGGGTGTGACCTGCCCTGTCTTGACACAGTATTAGTTACCGACTCTTCACAACAGATATCTATTCAAGTGCAACATGACCAGATCAGAGTTGATTTCAGACAACCTCAGAAGAAGAGCTGGTGAAGCTTATATGACTGGATAGGGACATGGGCAAAGGTCATGGTAAGAGTGAAGTGTGCATCCTTTGGAGGTTATAAAGAACCGCAGGGAAACAGCATTGGGGCATAGCAGAGATCCCTTTGCCAAAATCTCACTTCATGTGGCTGCTGTAAGAAAATCCTGAACAAGAATGCCGCTCATGGAAGGACACTACAGAGGAAACTGCTACTCTCCAAAACACGCACACACAGGTTTGTAATTATATATTTGTGGAGAAAACTCTAATCCCAACATGACGACCTTAACCCCTACCTAGCCCAAACCTTACCCCTAAGTAACCAAACAAAATACGAGAATTTTGGTTGCATTCACAGATCTTTGTGGGGACCTGAAAAATGGGGACAATTTAGTCCCCACAATGTAATATAAACATAATCCCCCCCCCCCCTCACACACACACACACCGCTGCATCTGTACTGCATGTTCCACAGATTTTCTGGGACAATTTTCTGTGGATTGATGAGAGAAAAGTTGAACTCTTTGGAAATCAACAAACAAAGCAATGAACTCCAACACCATGGCCCCACCCCAACTACGAAATACAGGGGGAAGAAGCATCATTGTTTGGGCTGCTTCGCTGTCATTGAGGGAACAGTCAAGTGAAAATTACATTCAGTCCAAGACTTGGACTCCCTACCTCCACCTAACTGAGATGCTGTGCCATGACTTGAAGAGAGCTGCTCACAAAGGAAATCCCTGAAATACGAAAGAACTTGAACAGCTTTCCATTAAAATTCCTCCTACCTGTTGTGCAAGTCTGATCAGCACCTACATTTAATGGAGGTTATTGCTACTGAAGGACGCTCTACAGCTACTAATAAAGGGTTCTCACTAATTTCCTAGCCTAGAAACACCAAAACACCGTGTCGATTAAAGATATCAAAAAGTACAATTATTTGTGTGTTATTAGTTCAAGCAGATCGTACAACGCGCGTATTTGCATAAAGCGAATAAAATCGCATCAAGCGCATACACACAAAACTACAAATCCCAGAATGCTTTGGCCACCAAGACGTACCGATTACCCTGGTTCAGCTTGGATGCTGACAGCGCCGAGAGGGAGGCGGAGAAGAGGGAAGAAGCAGTAGATTGTATTCGGGGAGGAGATGCGGATTATGGTGGACAGTAGGGCGGCAGGTTGTCCGTGTGACTGAACGATGTCAGGACAGGCAACAGCACCGAGAGTCGCCGGGTGTCCAGCCTTCGCTTTCTGACACCCGGAGACATTTAAAGAGAAGTATTTTATTTTGCTCAGTTTTTAAATATTTTAGTCATTTATATTTTTATCCTCGTTGATCTGGTACTGGGAATTTCCTTATATTTAATATGTAATCTGATATTCACAAATACAGGACTATATCACACAAATATGTTTTTGTTACGTGTGTCAGTTTTACCTGTTTTTAACATTGATCAGGGAGCGGGAGGTTATGCATAAAAACGGCAGTGGGGCGTAAAAGGTGGCAGCACATTTCTAAATTTAAACTTAAGGACCACAGGAGGAAAACAGCAACATCGGGAAAAAAATAACAGTCGGCTCTTTTTTTTGTACAAAATAACGCATAATAATAACGGTGTCGGTACTTGGATAACAGCATCTAAAATTTACGCCGGACCTATAAACAGCAATGCTGCAATAATTATTACAGGCACCAGAAAGCACGGAAAAGGAAGAACAAGTTCGGGTTAGGAATAAGGAGAAGGGCTAAAATAAGAGTAACACTTTACATTGGAAACGTCTTAAGATGGAGGCACCCTGGCTTCTATGGATGATGCTTTGGACACTGTTCGGTAATGCGAGCCCCGACTCCGGGCGCGACGTGCCGGAGCCGCTGGCCATTCGCGTCCCTCTGCGACAGGGCCTCCCGTCTGAAGCGCAGCCCGCGGCCAAGCAGCGGGCCCCGGGTGCGAGCAGGCGGCGCAGGGGCGCCGAGGGCATCAGCTTCGTGGACATGATCGACAACCTCCGGGGCAAATCTGGACAAGGTTACTACGTGGAGATGGCAGTGGGGACTCCGCCGCAAAAGGTAAGGTCATCCCCAAGCACCCTCTGCAGCGGTGTCCCGGCTGATACCCGGGCACCTGCACCCAAAACCCTATCCTGAACCAGTCAGGATGCCCTTTCCGTCGTACTGAGCCATCTCAGGTATTGCATAAAGTATTAACTTTCATCTGTACTATGAGTCTTAACGTAGTATGTGTCTATATTAACTTTATGCCGCTAGCTTACTCACGTTTAGGACTTTTTAAATAACATCTGGTTATCATTGTGAAATCCTCTTTCAGATCACAGCACTGGTGCTCTTTGATTATGAATACCAATGTTTTTTTTTTTTTTTTTTTTTTTAAATCAGGGAAACATCTGGATTGTTGTCTGGATAAGAGGTCTTTATATAACAAATGCATTTTATGGGTTTCCAAGAGTGTTTGTGTGTGTATAAGTGTGTTTGGGAGAGTGTGTGTGTGTGCGCGTCTGTGTGTTTGTTGGGTGAGGGAAAGAAACGGGACAATTGTATGCATCCTTTCTGCCAGCTGCGGTGCAGGGAACGGGGTGGCACTAAGGAGGGGGGCGAGGCATTATGCTGGGGGGTACCCCCAGAAAGCACTTTGACTGAAGTTGACCTCCCTTGGCCCCTCCCTTTTCATACAACCAAAACGTTTACAGCATTTTTTTTGAGAAATACAACTCTTAACAAATGAGAAAAAAAAATCAAGAAAATTGCTGCACAAACTGAGCGGATAATGAAACACAAAGCTTGAGTTATATGAATCTATTTCCTTTGGAGCAGGGGATATTTGTCCAACCAAAAAAATTATATTTTTTAACATATATATTTGTGACCTTGACTACAGAGCAAGATACAAATGTCATGGAAAAGGACGGCTGCTGGTTACTTGAAATCCTGTGATAAAATGTTGGCTTGGTTGTTATTTGATGCTTACAGATATAATTAATGGATTTTTGTGGATGAACAAGACTGTGTTAAGTAGCGTTAAGTTAGGGAATCGTGTGCTGGGAGAATGTCAGCGATCAGGTGTGTAGGAGTTGGGGGGCAGGGTGGGACTTGCACCCCCTAATATTTAATTTGACTTCATTCGTCTAAAAAAATATAACTTTAGCTTAATTAAGTTGTGTCCCTCCTCAGTATCAAACTTTCTCCTGTGCCATTGTCAGCTATTTCCCATCAAATGCCATTGGACGCGAGAGAGGTGAGGAGTTATCAGTGTTTCCCGGTAATGGAGACAGATATGGGGGTGCAGCGGAGACCTTCATGCATTTCCTGTGGGGGTCCCTGGTGAGGCAGGATGCAGCTGTCTACCCTGAACTCTGGTGGAGGGAAGCGAGGGAGTAGAGAAGTATCGTGAGTCTGCTTACCCATCAGAAATATATGGAGAGGATGGGGTGGGCGGGGGGGGGGGTGTATAAGGTAGCAGACACCAGAATTTACTGCAAGGTGATGACTGGGATTTTTCCTGTGAATTCCTGTGCATTGATTGGCTGCAGCTCTGCGGAAGAAATTTATTAATGTGTGACTTCGGTTTAAGTCGCTTACATGGAAACTGATACCACCGTTTTGCATGTCAGTCATTATAAACAGGAAACGAGTGGCGCGATCTGCCCCCAGCTTTCTGAAAAGTTCGAATGTAGAGGCAGGATTTCTGTTTCTATTACCATTTACATTAATTTAGGAAGCACCTTTGTCCAAAGCTATTTGCCAATTATCTCTGCCAGTCATGAGTTTTGCAGTACCTCTAACCCTGGGGATTACGTGACACCTCACGTGATGGTCAATTCTTTGGGATTGAAATCTTATATACTGGGATAAAACTGGATATTTAATGTGGATCATTAAATGAGTGATGCCTTATACTGACACTGTTGAAGCCTCAGAGGAGCAGTCGCTCTGTTTGCTGTCCCCACAGTCCTGTGTCTGTGTTCTTCGTAATCAGCTGCTCTTTGCATTGTCTCTTGTCCCTGCTCCCCTCCTCTGCTGATTGCTGATCTCAGGTTGCCCTTTCTCTCTCTCTCTCTCTCTCTCTCTCTCATTCTCTGTCTCTCTCTCTTACTCTCATTCTCTCTCTCCCTGTCTTCATATCGGATTGTGCCCAGTCAGTTGAGTCAGTCAGTCAGACTGCTAGTCTCTGGTGTCCAGTAGGATGCGAATCAATAATTCATTTGCCCTTTAGATACTTTGATGAGCTTCCTGGCACTTTAGTGACCGTGGCTGGAAATGTAGTAATTCATAATTTTTCGCCTTTCATGTCCATGTGGAGAATCGTATCCTCGTCCAGCCACCTGGCCGGTCCCTGGGACACGTTTGCTTCATATTCCCGCAGACTGCTGGTAACCTTCCTGATTGTTTGCTCAGAGCTGTAGGAATCACTGTTCGTTCAGACCAGCCATTTCCACTGCTGAGCCTTGATAATTAGTGGCCCACAATCTACTTGTTCCAAAGAACACATATTTCAGTTTATAACAGGGGTGCGAAACCTGATCCATGGAGGGCCGGTGCAGGTTTTTGTAATGGTCTCTCAATCAGCCAATCACAGTGGGTCCCCAGGACTTGAGAGCCACTGCTTTATTATTGGCTGATTGAGAGGTCATCCCAAAAACCCACATCAGGTTCCCCACCCCTGGTTTATAATATTGCCTGAATACTGGTTTAAATGGCCATGAGTTGTATAATGTAACAGATGATTGCGGTGCACAGTCAGTTTCTCCTTTTGCAGTATAGTGGTGGCCCCTCTATAAATAGCTATAAATAGTAGCTCACGATACACATATGCTACAGCTGAGTGTTGAATGGAAGTTTTAATTTGTAAATCTAACCTCACTGTGCCTTAATACTCATTTTCAGTGTGTACAATCACTCTCGGTGTTACAGTAATAGTCTGTCATCGTCTCTCAGCAGAAAATATCGAATTACAATCTGCGTCGCCAGGAAATTGTGAAGATTCTGATTTGCATACATGTTTATCCCGTTAACTGTGTCAGCCTTTAATTGGTTCAGGTTCAACCACTGAGCTTCGAAACTCACAATATTAATTTCACAGTATGTATACAGGGATAATATAAATTGAGCCAATTTAAAGGTCTGCTGCTTCAGGTCCCCTCAGATAGGTAGTGATGGGGTCAGTTTACTGCGCTAATAAGCCAACGATGAAGACAAGGGCACCAAGTCAGTGGTTAGGCTGCATATCAGGCGGCAGAATAAGGTCTGGTGTCCAAAACTGCTTACGCTGTTGAGGGTTATGTCTGGCCTGCGGCCCCCCAGGAAGCTAACAGCGAGAGGCAGGGGGCTCCCTGGAGGGGGTGTCTGCCCATTGCAAGACATCACATGCATGATATCACACCATGGGAGGAAATCCAGAGAACATGGGCAGGGTGTGCAAACTCCACACAGACACGGCAGTGGTGGGGATGAATGACAAAACGCTCGCCACGCTGCTCATGTCACACACCCCCCGCCAATGAAGGAAAATACAGATTCAACCATCAAGACAATATGGTAACACTTTACTTGAGGGGGCACAAGTAACTCAGTAACTCATTTACTACTCAAGTACAAATTATGAGCAAATATACAGTAGTAACTGCATGTGGTAGATGAACCGTCATGATTTATTAATGATGAATAAACATGGGATCAGTACAGAACTTTATGGTTAATTAATGCATTAAGTAAGAGTGTACTACCACATTATTTGTGTCCCCTGAAATAAAGTGTTACTGAAAATAAAATTGAAAATGAAAACGATTAAACATTAATTTCTTGGTAATAACAAAGACTGAGACTAACATGATTCTATAAATTGTTATATTGTTTACATTGTATATTATTTTTTTATTCCTACTTAGGTTTTTATATTATTATGTGAACTGTTTTTGTCAACACACGGTTTGGATTTTATTACTGTTTCCTAAGGTGGTGTATGATCACTGGTTATAAACGGGAGCAATTACTATCCATCACATTCTTTAAAATTTGCTGTGTGTACGTGTCCCACAGCTGAACATCCTGGTGGACACAGGCAGCAGTAATTTTGCTGTTGGAGCAGCAGCTCATCCTTTCCTTCGCAGATACTACCACCGCTCTCTGTGAGTACACTGCACAAACTACCAACATATTCTGTTAGTACACTGCACATATTACCACCGCTCTCTGTGAGTACACTGCACAAACTACCAACATATTCTGTTAGTACACTGCACATATTACCACCGCTCTCTGTGAGTACACTGCACAAACTACCAACATATTCTGTTAGTACACTGCACATATTACCACCGCTCTCTTTGAGTACACTGCACAAACTACCAACATATTCTGTTAGTACACTGCACATATTACCACCGCTCTCTTTGAGTACACTGCACTTACTACCACCACATTCTGTTAGTACACTGCACGTATTACCACCACTCTCTGTAAGTACACTGCAGATACTACCACTGCTTTCTGCGAGTACACTGCACTTACTACTGTCACATTCTGTTAGTACACTGCATGTATTACCACCGCTCTCTGTGAGTACACTGTACGTACTACCACCACATTCTGTTAGTACACAGCATGTATTACCATCGCTCTCTGTGAGTACACTGCACATACTGCCACCGCTCTCTGATTACACTGCACTTACTGCCACCACATTCTGTTAGTACACTGCACGTATTACCACCACTCTCTGTGCGTACACTGCAGATACCACCATCAATCTCTGTGAGTACACTGTAGATACCACCACCACTTATTGTGAGTACACTTCAGATACTACCACTGCTCATTGTGAGTACACTGCTCATTAGTTCACAACACTGACATCTAGTCTGTACTAGGCTTTCTGGTGGCTTGCTCTTCTTCACAATCCTCCTATTATTATATTAGTATTTGAATTATTTGCTTAATTTGTATTATTATCCATGGCTAAAGACTTGAATAAGGGAAGATTTATACTGGAGATATTTAGACCTACTACATGAGGTTCAGCTCAAACCAACAACCATCTGGTGCAAATATCCTTAGTGTGTTTGTATTCTGCTTTTCAGATCAAGTTCGTATAGGGACCTTGGCCACAGTGTGTATGTGCCATACACGCAGGGCCGCTGGGAAGGGGAGCTGGGCACCGACGTGGTGTCTGTGCCCCACGGACCCAACGTTTCCCTGCGGGCTAACATCGCTGCCATCACACAGTCCGACCACTTCTTCATCAACGGCTCCAACTGGGAGGGCATCCTTGGGCTGGCCTACGCTGAGATTGCACGAGTGAGTGAGTTAGATTGGATCTCGAAAGGGTGTAGGATGGAATATTCTCTCATGCCAACCTTGCATTCAAGGGTAGATGTGTAGTGGAAGTAGATGAAGGATAAAAGATATAGGCCTTCTATCAAAATGGGGAAGCGAGTATGGATGAGGATATTGGAATATGAATCCCCGCTTGCTCAGAGAGGGGTGGAAGTGGACAGGTGTGTAAGACGCATGCAGGAAAGGTACAGCAGGATATCATTATTTCTGTTTCATGCCCAATGCCTGAGACATGTCTACTTTAATTACAGTACCTGTGGGACTCCTCTCCGTCTTGACCTTGACCACCTCCAAACTAGACGAGAAAGATTTTATGACCGACACACACAGGCATTTGCACGACTGCCGACTGAAAGGTCAATAAAGACCAGAGGAGCCATGTTTTCTCCGCAACCTAAACCTTGTCTTCTTTCTGCCTGAAGCCCGACGAGACGCTGGAGCCCTTCTTCGACTCGCTGGTGCGGCAGACCACAGTTCCAAACCTCTTCTCCCTCCAGCTGTGTGGCACCGGGTACAGCCAGAATTACAGCCTGGACAGCGCTACTGTGGGGGGCAGCATGGTGAGGCCAGAAAGTGGACGAGGGGGGGGGGGGGTTAGCGCTGTTACTAATCATCTCTGACCACATTTAGGATCTCTGCCATGGCTCCATGTGTGTGAACTGCTTGTTCTCTGCTTGTTCTCTGCATGTTCTCTGCTTGTTCTCCCCATGTCGTAGTGGGGTTTCCTCCGGATACTCCAGATTCCCCCCACAGTCCAAAAAACATACTGAGGTTCATTGGAATCACCAGAATTGTGCGCGTGTGAGCGAATGGTCTGTGAGTGTGCCCTGCGATGGGTTGGTGTCCCATCCTGGGTTATTCTCCGCCTGGTGCCCGTCGCTTCCGGGATAGGCTCCGGACCCTCTGCAACCTTCAATAGGACAAGAGGTTACTGAAAATGTGGAGAGAGAGAGAGAGAGATATGTATGTGTGTGTGTGTGTGTGTGTGTATCAATCTATTTTCCAAACCGCTTATCCTTCTGGGTCGCGGGAGCTTATCCCGGAAGCTACAGGCACGGGGCAGGGAACAACCCAGGATGGGGAGCCAGCCATCACAGGTGTGTGTGTGTATATATATAGAAATATGTGCTGTATGAAGTTTTCCTCTCCTGTCCTCAGATCATTGGGGGGGTAGACCCCTCCCTGTACGTGGGCGATCTGTGGTACACGCCGATACGCCGTGAGTGGTATTATGAGGTCATCATCGTGCGCATCGAGGTGAATGGGCAGGATCTCAACATGGACTGCAAGGAGGTGAGAGCCTGGGTGGAAAACGCTGGTTGGTGTTGTGGGTGTTTTCCTGCTCCTTGGCGTCTGTGTGAGTGAAGTGCATGTATTTGTACGCTGTGCAGTTCATGTGAAAGTGCCACTCTCTCCTTAGATTCAGGTCAGGTTTAACATGCCTGCATCCGCATGGATTATTCTTAAACCGCTGCTTAAACAGACAGAGAAACACAAGAAAGATACAGTAAAAACATTGGTAAAAAGTTTTTAAAATAATGCAGTTGATATCAGGGTTGGGGCCATTCCGGAATGCATTAATCAATTCCAGTCCAAATCAGGAAATTGGGAATTGGATTTGGAAAAAACAATAGGGAACAGAATTGGAATTGAATTTTAATTTCAGGGAGATTTAAATTCCAGCTCCAGTTCCATTTCCTGATTTAAATTGGACCCGGTGAATGTATTCTGGAACGCGCCAACTCTGTCTGATTGCTATAGTGAGCACAACTTTAATCAGCTAACAGATTGATTAGAGATGTCACCTAGGATTACCATTATAAAGAGTGACAGTTACTCTCAGTTCCTGGTTAAATCTATGCTGTAGCTGATGTGATGGTGAAGGTGAAACTATGAAAGCAATAGCAAAGAACCCTGACGACTAACATGGAAGGTTTTATGTTTACTATTAAATTAGTCTTTTATTCCATTTGAATACTGGGTAATGTTTTAACCCGAACGGCACCCATTTACTCTTTATATTCACGTCTTACTTGTCATTTTTCTGAATATTTACAGCATTGTATAGCTCATGAATCTACTGATGGCTCTCAGATGTCTTAGCTCAAAAGTTACTGAACCATTTTCAAAATCTTACCAAACCCACCATTGTCTGTTCGCTGTTCCTGTGGATGTCTTGTTGTAGAAAAATGGATCCAAAATGGGTCAGTTTTGAGATATTCCAGTCTTTTGTTTGGTTGGACACACACACACCCAGAAAGGACATTCTAACCACTGGGAAACATGATTTTTTTTTATGTGGATTCAAAGGAGGTTAGCTTATTTAAAAATAGACATTGCATGGAATGACCCATTAACAAAATTTAGGCCGTATAGAGACAGGGGTTTGGCAATGAAGGCTCTCCGAGAGAGTAGGTCTAAAAACCCATTTGTACTGGGAGAGTCAGTGACTGATTATGTCTGATATTCACCAAATATCTAACTGTGTTCTGTGGCCTCTGTCTGTACTCATAGACAGAGTGTGCTGGGGACTGATTCTTCCAGTCATTCATGGCGGGAGAGATGGATACTCGTCGAGTCTTTTTATAAAAAGGTGGTCAGGCTTTCCCTTGTTTACATCTCCCCCCCCCCCCACCCCCACCCCCCCGCCGCAGTACAACTATGACAAGAGCATCGTGGATAGTGGCACCACCAACCTCCGCCTCCCCCGCAAGGTTTTCCAGGCCGCCGTCAAGGCCATCGAGGCGGCCTCCTCGGTGAGCTCACCCCTCCCTGATCCCGGCCCCCCCAGCACTGTCCCTGAACGGGGGGAGGTCCCGGCCTCTCAAAGCAATGTACACCAGCCTCTCCATTGATTTCATTGCATCAGCTTCCTGTTTGTAACCTCATGTAATAGAATAGATGTAACGTCATGCCTCACATGTCCTCCTTCAAGAATTTACTACTGATAAAAATGGAAACTTAAGTCATGTTTTTTACAGTATGTAATGATATATGTGTGTGTGTGTGTGTGTGTGTGTGTGTGTGTGTTTAGAAAGAGAGAGAAAGGGAGAGGAATGTAACAATACCATTGTTTTCATACTGAGTACTCGTACTCGTACTTGCTTTCTGGTACTCACTGATACCAATTAGGATGTCTAAAAAAATAATATGCAATGTTTTAATTTAAAAATTTCGGGATAACCATTATCGAAATCATCCCACCACACACACACACACACACACACACACACAATCACAATCACACGTGTGGCACTAAGCAAGGCACGTAATTTTTTTTAGGTGGAAAAAGAAAACGTGAAAGCATGAATAAACGATATATGGAAAATCCGTTAATCTTCCCAGATGGGGGGCAGTGGGGCGGGACATGCTGATTAGCGGTGCTGATTCTCGCCTTTTAGTCTCTGCGGAAAATAGTACCTCAAATAATATTACGCTCTGTGTTTATCACCATTTTGACATTATGCTGGGAGAGCTTCTGTTATTCTCACTGCAAGAGGGTTACAGTTTGACATTTTCTCTCTCCACGCCAAGCCAGTGTTTGCTGCATGGTGGGTTTTTGCGGAGGGCTGCTGGTGGCGATTCTATCATACTCTTCTTTATGTTTAATTTTTACATGTTTAATGACATTAGTAGTGTTGTACGAACCTGCTTTTGTGCCTCCTCTGGATAGTTTAGTAGAGCACAGTTTGCAGACTGCTTTGCTTTTGTTTTCATTCTTAACTTTGAAGCATCTCCGCATTGCAAACATTTTCTCCCGTTATTTTGCTCTATAATGATATCGCTGAAACGTCATTACTTGGTATTGGTTGTAGGCAAATGCGTCGGTGTTACATTGTTACAAGGACGAGTACATAAGGACGGTATCGGATCCAATATCGGTAGTAGTATTGAGATCGGTGCTTTCCTAATATATAAGAATTCCTATCTACTCTACCAATGTACAAAAGGCAAATGAAGGATGTTGAACATACTTAACATATTCACCAGTTTCATTGATTCTGCTGTAGCTCATCATCACTTTCATTACTGTATGCCCTCCCTTCATCCCCATCCCTTACCCCCCCCCCGAACTCGGCAGACCGAGCAGTTCCCATCAGGCTTCTGGCTGGGAGAGCAGCTGGTGTGCTGGCAGACAGGCACCACTCCCTGGCACATCTTCCCGGTCATCTCCCTCTACCTGATGAGCGAGAACCGCAACCAGTCCTTCCGCATCTCCATCCTGCCGCAGGTACGGCGGCGGGGGAGGGGGGGGGCGATTGAGGCGGCCCTGAACCCCAGGGGCGTCCTGTGAAAAGGGCCGGCGGTGGAGGCATCGCCAAAGGACGACAGCAACTGTCTGTGTGCTGTTATGGCCATTAGTCTATCGTTCCACGAGTCCTGGCCTGCATGCCTCTGTTGATGCCTGGACCTGTCTCGCTTTTTAACTGTCCACCACTGAATATTTCTTATTACTAAGAATATAATTAATACTTGCTGTTGCTTTTCTGCATTGGGTTTTGGTCATACCAAAATTCTTACTTTTGTTATTTTTTTTTTGCAAAAAAGAAAAATTTGTATTGCAAATGCTTCATTTTTGTATTTGTTATAAAACAACAATGGCATAGCAGTTTGATATTGCTTTTGCATTTTGATACAACCACTGATGTAACCGTTTTTTACAGGAATAACATTAGTTTCTAATGTGAGAGCTGCAGACTTTTAGACGGTGTCGTATGCTTAAATGCTGTGTTCGTTGACTGGGGAATGAATGGCCAGTGTTTTCGAGCGTCTGCTGTCCTCCGTGCTTCTCAACGGGGGCCCGTCTCTCGGCAGCAATACCTCCGGCCCGTCGAGGACGTGGCGTCGGCACAGGAAGATTGTTACAAGTTTGCCGTGTCCCAGTCAAGCACCGGGACCGTCATGGGCGCCGTGATCATGGAGGGCTTCTACGTGGTGTTCGACCGCCAGAGGAAGCGCATCGGATTCGCCGTCAGCACCTGCCATGGTACGTGGGAGGGCACGGGGCACGGGGAGAGCACTGTTTGTGCTGTCACCATGGATATCATTCACGAACGACTCATTTTTTTGTGCTCCAATGAGTGCGGTTGTGCTGAAGGTGCAAAATGGACAAAAGCACATAAAGGCACTGCATGCCTGGCACTGCATGCCTGCCAGTGCTTTAGCCCAGCATGCTTTTCATTAACAAACTGGAATTCAGTAAAGGCAGTTACACGGGTTTTGTTAATCCCCCCATGGGGTCATGGGGGCCCTGGAGCCTATCCCAGGCAGCAAAGAGCACAAGGAGAAGGTAGACCCAGGACAGGATGCCATTACAGAGCACATACATCCAGTCATATACTTAGGGTAATTTTGAGCAGTGTTTCTCAAACCGGTCTTTGGGGACCCCAGACGGGCCATATTATTGGTCTCCCCCAATGTGGACCATCTGATACGTTGCCTGGCTTCAGAAACACTGATTTCGATTGGACGTCTTCGGACTATGTGAGGGATTCCTCCGGACGTGGGGAGAGCATACACAGCACACATACGGGGCTGAAGGCAAGACCTGAATCTTCAGCGCTGGAGGTTTGCGCAACCTACTGAGCCAACAAGCGACCACTGATGCTGTTAAATTAATTGGTTGAATCTGATGGGTTTAGCGACCAGGTGGAAAAAAACACTGCTGGGGTCCTTCTGTCACGGTTTAAGAAGTCCTACTGAACCGTCGACCTACATGTAGAGTTTAACAGTCCTGCCATACAATGACCGGTCTTTTTGTGTGTCACCCGCCCCCCCTCAAATTTCTGCCTCAGTTCACGATGAATTCCGGACAGCTTCGGTGGAGGGCCCATTCCACAGCATGGACCTGGAGGACTGCGGCTACAACATACCTCAGACAGACGAGTCTACCCTGATGACCATCGCCTACATCATGGCTGGCATATGTGCTCTCTTCATGCTGCCTCTGTGCCTCATTGTCTGCCAATGGCGCTTCACCCGCTGCCTCCGTCTGGGTGGGGGCGATTTCGCCGACGACATCTCTCTCCTTAAATGAGGAGGGGTAAGGGGGTGAGGGGGTGGGACAGGGGGTGAGTGGTGTCACGGGAAACGAGGCAGGCCAGCACACTGGAAATAGATGTTGTTTTGTACTATTCTGGTGTGCGTATCGTCCAGTGGTGCGGGTCAACATAAGGAGGCACCAGACGCATCAGAACTTAAGAACAAGCCAAGAGAGTAGAAGACTTTATCTCCCTATTTCACTACACGGGGAGGAGAAACTTCACTTTCCACTCCAGTTCAGAAATGCAGGCGGTGGACTGCCTCACTGATCCGCGTTTTGGGGGAAGCGGTTTTGGCTGGGATTTGGGTAGAGCTACTATGAGCGTTTGTGCCCGCTTTTGCACATGGGTAATGCTGCCTTGTATCTACGACAGAGAGATGGACTTTGGGGAATATCAATATTTTGTTTGATTTTCACATCAGCAGTGCCAGTACTCCCTCAGCAGTGTCCCCCTGAAATAGAACAGAAATGCTAGCCGTACAACATTTTCTTACATAGACATATGCAAGAACATATGTTTAAAGGGAAGAATATCAACTATACTGAATTCTTAAGTTGATGTGATTTGGCACATATCTAGGTCTTTTCAAGGGTTATTAATTCAAACTTTTAAGATGTACAGTCTTTATATGCAACTGCACACCCCAACTGTTCAGTCCCCTCTTCAGTTATAGATATGAATAGTGTTGTGATTATAGCAAATAACATGTATAAATGTACACAAAAAGAACGATGCATAGAGAAGTACATCTAAATGAAGTCTAATGAAGCCTGCAAGTTCATCTGGTCTGTTTGATTTGCTGTAAATAATTTGCCCTGGATCTCACTCAGGTGAACCTGACTGTACTGACATTCAATAAAGTACATAATATAATCGTCTCGGAGTAATGACCTCACTAGATGATCCAGTTCTCCTGGCTCAGGGCATGTCCATAAAAGGTTATGCAAACAAGTCCCAGTTCATTCCAGTAAGAGTGTGACCTCCTTCTTTTTTAAAGAAAAAAATGCTTCACGCTTACATCCCTGAAAACCATTAATCTACTAACCATTAATCCTGGTCACTGGGGAGACTGGAACTCATCCATGGCAGTACAGGACACATGGCTGCAGTAGATCCCTGCATGGGATGCTGGTCAATCACAAGGCACACAAAACAGCCCATTTAGAGATGCCAGTTACCCTAACCGCATGTCCTTGGACTAAAGCTTCCGGTGGTGACCACCATGACAGGGGTGACATGCCATCTCTACACACACACACACACACATTCATATCTTTGAGGGGACTCTCCATTAATGTCTATGGCTGTAATCCTAATCCCAACTATGACAACCTTAACCCCTACCCAGCCCTAACCTTAACCATAAGTAACCAAATTAAATACAAGACCTTTGGCATTTTTAGTATTATTAATTCACAGATTTTCATAAAATTGAGGTTATCCTTATGGGGACCAAAAAAGGTCAAAAGTTACAGGTCCGCACAATATAATAAATACAAACACACCCACACTAATCACAATACTGATTCAAGCCCCCAACCCAGGAGATGTGAGGTAACAATTCTATCTAGTGAGCTACTCAGCAACCCCATTCCACCCTGTTACACTTTAAAATTACTTTAGTATATATTTACACATATTCATTAGCTGTTCTAGTAACTCTATGAGTAGCTGTTGTAACAATATGCAAAATGTGTGTACTTAGGGGATAAAGGCCTTGTGTTGCATACAAAGGATGTGGGCGATATGACGTGAAGATTTCATAGGCACAGTGGGAGGAGCATAAGCATAGGCAGTGAGCCTCAGAGTAATGGCTGAGTAATTTGGGAGGTAAAGCAGGTGCAACTTGCTATTTCGTGCTCAGTTTCTGCCAGCTTCTCCTGTCACAGGCGCAAGCATGTCGTAGAGGAGCCTGTCACTGGTTCAAAAAAGAGAGTGTCGACTCACGATTTGGATGGAAGTGATAAAATACATGGAGTAGCTTGCAGACCCTGTACAATACTCACTGGATGTTACTACAGCTTTATAGTATGAATGTAGGAGGCAAAAACTACAGACACAAATAAGTATCAGAAATGATCGCCTTAAAATCAAACGACAAAGCTGATACATACAACACTGAAACTCACTGGATACAGACCATCCAATCAGGCACAAGATAATTCCCAATAATCTACCTGCAGCTGTTCCTCATAAGAGGAGCAGGGAAATTCCATACATGCAGCTCTGAAAATCTGAAGCAAGAGAGACACACCATGACAAAAACTATAATCAGTAAAGGACTGCAAGATGGCAGAAAGAATTAGGTCATGATTGGTAGCTTTGAGCTGTATTTCTCAAAAAAAAATATATGGGTAAGATGGATTTCCCCAATTTTCCATGTTTCCACCTGTTTGAAAACTTATTTTGGTTTGCATACCAGGCACTGATAGATGTGCAATATACAATCTTATAAAAAAATTGACAGAGCCCCTTAGACCTGTGGAAAAAGAGCAACATCATGAGGATTCTCTCCCTTGACATCTCCATTGTGTTTAACACCATCCTGCCTTCCCTGCTGGTGGAAAAGCTCAAGGAGATGCAAGCTGAGGATGCCATGGCAACCTGGATCATAGATTACATCACTGACAGGCCACAGTTCATCCAGTGCAAGGGACACCATTACTGTTTACTCTGTACGCTGCTGACTTCACACTCTGGTCCATGCCATTTGCAGAAGTGCTCTGATGATTCTGTGATTATGAGACGTAGCAATGAAGGATGAGGAGTAAAGGATATTGTCCTTGGAGTTATTTATGTTTCTGATGACGCTGGACAACAGAAATTCCTCCCTGGGGATAAAGTTCCCTCTTTCATAGGTTAATCAATGCTTCTAAAATGTGTGTGGGCCTTGTGATGGACAGTCATCTATCTGTTTAGGTACATTATAACAAAATAAGGTACAAGGTGGGAAGTAGAACGCATTGTGAAGTAGATGGATTATTACCTCAAAGATGATGACTAAATTAGACGTAAAGGTAACAGAGGAAATAGTAAAATAATTAGGTGAAAAAAGCTGAAAGTTGCATTTCGAGTATCAAGTACTTTTATTTCTTATAACTGATACTATTTAATCCCTTCATTCAATATCAGCTTGTGTATAAGGCTCTGCTCTGCTCTTTTTCTATCCTTAGGTTCTGGAAGTAATGAACTGCAGGGGTGTGTCACCTGACTTTCTCTTTGCTGGGTGATTCAGTCCATTACTGCAAGGCATCTCATTCAGCACTCACATCAGCTGGCACCTAATGCATTTTTGTAATTTGTACATCGTGGGGACCAGATTTGCGGAGACAGTTTTATTATCATATTTTGTCGGTTTTATAAGAAATGCAATTAAAAAACTAAAAATACCAAAAGTATTTCGTTTGGTTACTTATGGTTAAGGTTAGGGCTGGATAGGGGTTAAGGTAGTCATGTTGGGATTAGAGTTTTCCTCATAGAAATGAATGGAGAGTCCCCACAAAGATATAATTACAAATGTGTGTGTGTGTGTGACCGAGAGAAGAGAACGAAGAGGAACAGTGAGGATGATGTACAGTAATTGTGGACAGTCAGACTAAAATCATACAGTGACTTCAAGGTTTAATATTTCCCTTATAATAATAAACCAAGGCTCCAGGCTTCCTGCTGACCCTGAGTAGGATGAGCGGTTGGATAATAAGATTGATGGATAATATAATCATAAAAATATAATACAATAAGTTCCCATAATAATTATTATGGGCTGGCATTCTGTCTAGGGTGTCCCCCGCCAACGGCCCTGTGTTTCCCAGGATAGACTGCAAGCTCACCACAAACCAGTACTGCATATGTGCTATGAAAGATTAGTGGATGGATGGATGACGATTATTTCTTTAGCTTAATGGGGGCAGCTCGCATCCTTATGAGCCATTTATTAAAGAAAGAAATGCAATTTGTAATTATGTTCCATCGTTTTAATGACATAGTAATGCCTCATATGCAAAACATGGTGATTTGCGGGCTATAGTACAATCATACAACCATAGAACTGCTGAGACATACATAAAATTAACATTTTTACAAACTACCGCTCAGCGACTGTGACACCCCACCTCTTGTCACTTGCTGTCTGTATGATGCATTGTGGTCCTGAGGGGACGTTATTTCGTGTACACCTGTATACGGATGGTATTACAATAAAGCCCAGCTGACTTACATATTTAGGTAGGGAACAGCTGTCAAGGATCGGGATTCAATCCCTACACAAAAACAGCGATGCCCCCAACATAAATACAGGTCACCTAGGCAACCAATAAGCGGAATAGTACATTTGGGAGGAATCCCGGTTTTTCATAATTTGGTGCTTTTGGTGGCGTTTCAAGAAAGGCACTATTTATAGTGTCATTTACTTACATATTACATACAAGTCATCCTCGCGCCCCCGTGTGGTTCAATTACGTTTTATTCATTGCCTTAAATACGGTCAGGATGTAGGTTTCAATCAACCAGAAAAAAAGCGAGCAAAACGCAGTGGCGTCATGTTAGCTAAAATACTACGTATTTATCTGTTGTCTCAGATCTGTTTTTAAAGGCACAATCTGTTTGGGGGCGTGTTGACGGAAGTGACGTCACCCCCTGATTTTGTCGGACGACGCGGAAGCACAAGTGCCGTTTGACAACATGGAGGGATCGAGCTCGGACAGTGCTATACTGTCGGAGGAAAGTTGTGCTCCTGATCGTCAGAATGAAAATATAACCTGCTGTTTGCTGTAAATATTTCTCGTCGCTAAGGTAAGAAATAGGTTTTGTTACGCGAGTGTTGTGCCGTTAACGTGACACCTCCACGATTGTACCCTAGTTTTGCTTGTCAAAGTAGCTTCAAAGCTTTGGAAATGACTAGGGTACTTCATGAAAGTACAAAAGTATTCCAGTAAACTTTTCCGTGTCGGTTTCGGTTTGCTTTCTACGTATTTCCCTTGCGTTTTTTCCTAAGCTTAGCAGGTTGTTGAAACGAAGTCCCAAGCCACTTGAAATATATTTATACAAACGATTGGGAAGATCCACTGCTTTACCAAGAACATTAATATTTTACAGTAATATCACAACGAGCTGTTGTATAAGAACCATATGTTTAGAAATTAGAAAATCAAGTAATCTGGCAGTATCTTTAATTCTATTTTTCCCCAACAGACTTCGACGGAAGTTGACTGACAAGTGTGACGTGAGCTAAAGGTGAGAGACATTACCGTATTCTGTTTGCATTTTTTTTCGTACAGTTGATCAAATCAGAAAATAGTAGCTTCTGTGATTCCTATAAACCATCATGAACATATGGCTAACAAGTCAGTTTGATGATGGATAACAGCGCCCATTCATGTAGCATGATCAAAGTGAACATAGATATGCAGTCACTGTTAGCTGACCATTACCTTATTTTCTCTTGTGAGCCTTTGTGAAAAGGCTCACAAGATATCTGCTAGATATCTCACAGGCATCGTTGATGCATCGGCTACTCTGTTGAGTTGCATGGTTAACAGTTCACACATAGTGATCAAGCGCCAATTTGCCAGCTTTGATCGAACACTGATTTGCCTTCAATCTGGGGGTTTTATCAGCAGTCTACAAAAACTATTGGAGATGGGAAAATCGGAGCTAAAAAACTTCCTTTTGGACGTAGCCTGCTGCCCTCTGACATCTGACATTGGGAAACATTGTGCTTCAGTGCATGCAATTTAGAAATTATATAATTGTACTGAAAACAGTTGTTTTGTGCACTCTCAGTCTAAAGGCCGTGAATTTGTCTTTAAGTTAGCATTAAAATATGCCACATGTGCGCTCATGTATTCGAGATGGAGACTGTGAAATGCAACAGTAACTGCAGGCAGTGTTAACAGCTAGATGCCAGACATGTTTTGTGCCATCTTTCAAAATGGCAGCGTTGTTGACAGTGTGATAATGTTTTGAAGTTAGATTGCTGGGTAACTAGAGTTGCCAGTACCATTGCTGTGAAATTTGACCACCATTATGGAAATGTTACACTCTCTGTATATTACTCACTATTTGCACGTGTTTCTGTGTCTCTCTCTTTCATACTGCCTGTGTTCTTCCTTACGAATTTCTTTCCTGCCGCTTCTTCTTCATCGCTTGGGTTTTTCCTCTTGACTTATTCTGCAATCCCTTCTCCTGCTCTTCCTTTCAGTGCTTCCCTATTCTCCTACCCTCTGAGAAGGTCGATGAGGAGGAACAGAGGTGAGGAGGCGTGCTCAGTGTTATGGCCTTTTCATTGTCGCACTTCCTCGCCCTCCTGTTGCCACCGATACCCCTGCTCCTCCTGACGACCGTTAAGCCCCACCCGGGCTTCGGGTGGCCGGAAAGCGGTGCCTGCGTGCCCGGCCGGTCCTGGGCGGTGCGACTGGGCGCCAGTGATGAAGACGGGCGCAGACTGGACGACCTCGCCGAAGCCGTGGCCCAGGAGGCTGGACTTCAAAACTGGGGCCAAATCGGGCAGCTCGAGGGTCACTACCTGTTCTGCTACGCCCCCCATGGGCAGCCAGAGGAAATCTCGGCAGCGGCGAAAGTGCTGGCTGCCCATCCCGATGTGGCTTGGCACTCTCAGGAGCAACCCCTGCGCAGAGCCAAGCGGAGCATGGAATTTAACGACCCCAGATACCCCAAGCAGTGGCATCTGGTGAGACGCAGCCTTTTCTCTGTGTAACGGTCACGCTCAGTTTGATGTAATGATTATTATGGTTTCCTAGGACTGGACTATGATTCCATCAAAGTAAGCAGGAGGAGTGCTGATGCTGTTGCTGCGTATTACAATAGCGCTGGCCTAGCCTAGCATTAGCATTAAGTCTCTGCTGTAATTAGCGGAGCGTCATGTTCCTTCTCCACCCATCTGTGTGATGCTGTTTTTCTGGTTCTCTGAGACTAATCCTCGCCTCTCCTGCTTTGTGAATCCCCCCCATCCACCAGCACAACGAAGTGAGAGCGGGGATGGATATCAACGTGACGGGGGTGTGGGAACGCAACGTCACGGGTTCTGGGGTCACCGTAGTTGTCGTTGACGACGGGATTCAGCACACGCTGCAGGACATCCAGCCCAACTATGTGAGTCGCACATTCTTCGTATTCATACTTCTTTGTATTGTGGTATACGAGCTCTCTTTCAGGCACAGGTGCTTCTCTGAAATAACATGGGGATCAAAACAAAAAGAAAAATGTAATGCTGTAATGTGCAGTATGCCAGAGTCTGTGGTTAAGGGTGTGAACTCACACCTGTATATGGTCATGCATTTGTGCATACTTATGGGCATATTTGCGTAGATAGAGATAATGCGTGAAGCGGGATTTGTGAGAACCTGGCTAGGAGTCTGTCTTGTAAACAGAAGATCACAGGTTTGCACACAGGCCTGCCTTCCTGTGGGTTAGGACCAGCGGGTTAGGACCCCATGCCCGTGATCAGAAGGTCACCAGATCGAATCCTGGGGCTGGCAGACCGATTCTGCCATTTGGCCCCTGAGCAGGATCCTTAACCCTCAAATACAGGGGTGCTGCACGCTGGCTGACCCTGTGCTGTGACCCCCCCCTAGTGTGCTTTCCCTTGTATATGTGTGCATGTGTCTCATGGAGAGCAAGATGGGGTAGATTATTAAAGCATCACTGTTCTGTTCTATTCTATTCTATATTTCTGTATATACACACCCAGAGGTCACTTTATTAGGTACTCCTACACAGTACCACGTATGATTCCCCTTCTGTCTTCAGAGCCACTTTAAGGACAGACAGCTACAGAGATGCAGTACAGTTATACTGAGCTCGTGTTTTTGCACTTGCGACCGTACTGTTGGCTTTAAATGAATCTGGCCAGGAGCGGACTAACGTCTCTGGGGGCCCCGGGCTGGGGGCCCCTAAGGGGCCATTTGAGCCATTTTTTGGAGAAACGAGAGGGAATTAAAAATGATGCAATGTTAATAATAGGCTAATCAAAGCATGGGGTGCTAACTGATCAGGGTGGGGGCAGGAGTGCTGTCAATAATATTCGCTTATGGGGGGGGTGGTATCGTAGCTGTGGATTGGTCAAATCTAATGTACACTATATGGCCTAAAGGACCACCACCTTGGCCAACATCTCATTATGAAACCTGAGGTAGTAATTTGAAGTTGGTCAGTTGATCGTTCCTTTAATATCCCCTGCTTTTCTGGCAAAGCTTTCCATTAGATGCTGGGACGTTGCCGGATTTGCGGCCACTGATGTCGGGTGATCAGGGCCCTTTCTGTGCGCCCCGGCTTGCCGACTCCTTTACCACTTGTTCGCAGACGTCTTGTCCTCCACAGTCACTTCACTTGTGTTTGACCAGGGCTGCTCTAGCAGGGCAGAAATGTAGCAAATTCACTTGTTGGATAGATGGTGTCCTATGATGGTGCCAAGTGGAGAATCACTAACCTCTCCTGTACAACAGCCACCCATTCTGATGATGTTTGTTACAGGAAATCGCGTGACTCTGTGCTTAATTATGCACCTGTGTCAGCAGTAGGTGTAGATTAGACAGGAAATTCCGCTCATCAATTGGGGTATTTGCATACTTTTGGCCTTATGGTGTTAGTGTGTATTATTATGGATTATAATATTTTAGCCAAAGTGGAGTGGACATTTGATCTATGTACTTTGTTACCAAGAAAACCCCAAAAAAGTCAAGATCAGCGGCGGGGGGAGAGAGGGGTGGGAGGGGGGGGGGACCTAGAGTGCGGGGCCCAGGGTTGTTAAACACCCCTCCCCCACCCCGGTGTTTTCAGCCGAACGGCATCCTCTGGCAGGATGTTTGTCACACCATTCTCTGTCACCTCTAGTTAATCCGCCCCTGCTGAATGTATTCAGGTACATCCAGGTGGTTCCCCGCTTGCGGGAGCAGACTGTTTGTACCTAATAAGCTGGCCACTGAGGGGCTGTGTATATATTTATCTGTGTGTGTCTGTGTGTGTGTCAGAGCATGTGAGCGCAGTGGAGCAGTGAGAATTTCCGCTCCTCGTTCACTAGGCTGTTGGAACCGCGCGCTCCTCCGCTCTTATTCGCACTAAGCCGCTCCGCTCAACACCGCTCCTCGCTCACGAGGCTGTTGGCTCCGCCCGCTCCTCCGCTCTTATGCGCACTAAGCCGCTCCGCTCAACACCACTCCGCTCAACACCGCTCCTCGCTCCACTAAAATGTCCTCCCGCTCCGGTCAAATCGCTCCACGCTCGCTCCTATTTAAAAGAGGCAAAAATAATCTGCATGCCTAACAAATGTCGCCTTAAACCGAAGCCTTATCATAAAGAAATATGAGCAACGGCAACATTGCCACTCATAAAAGAAAATATTTATTTTTAAGCAACATATAGAGGCAACAACGGACAGGTTTGGCAATGGCATTCCACACTAAAATAGACTTAAAAATAAAGGAATCAGTGGGCTTAATAGCCTAAAGAATATACAGGCTAAGCATCCACGTTTTAAATTCCGCTGCGTCTCTCTATAAAATAAAATTTCACTGACAGCGTTACGTGAAATTAAAAAAAATTCTATTAGACCTACTTTGAATGACAAAACGAATTTATTTGATTACCAATATTTACTTCATAGGCTTTTATACTTTAATTTACTTTATAGACTTGATATGCTACAACCATAAAACGTGCTCACGTTTTGCGTAGTACACTCATGTTTCTGAGAAAAGTGATTCCAAAGTGAATATTTACTCACTGAAACAGTTTCTCCACATTGTTGTTCTTGCTGTACGTTCTTGTCATCTATACGTTTGATAAGAATAGTACACTTGTATGATTTATCAGTTTTCTTTGTGAAATACTTTGCGAATTCCATCTCGGCCAATTTGTGTAACAGTCTTGATAATTGTACAGATGAATTCTGGGTAGATTTGGGCACGCCTCAGAATCGTAGTGTGAGCGGTATCGGAGCGAAATTGGAGCGAGACAGAGCGGCCGCTCCAGCCTTAACTAAAAAACCGCTCAGCGCTCTGAGGCACACTCACACACCAACCTCTCACACAGTATCTCCAATTAGCCTCAGCATGTCTTTGGACTGTGGGGGGGAAACCAGAGTACCCGGAGGAAACCCCACGGCGACATGAGGAGAGCATGCAAACTCCACACACGTGTAACCCAGGCGGGTCCCAGAGGTGTGAGGCAACAGTGCTAACCACTGCACCACCATGCCACCTGATACTGGAACAACTTAGTAAATTACACCAACACTGGGGGGGGAAACCCAATAAGACCCAGACACTCTGTCAGATACTGAAAACACATTTGACATTCTAACTTATTTGAACATAAGAACATAAGAAATATACAAACGAGAGGAGGCCATTCGGCCCATCGAGCTCGCTTGGGGAGAACTTAACTAATAGCTCAGAGTTGTTAAAATCTTATCTAGCTCTGATTTAAAGGAACCCAAGGATTCAGCTTGCACTACGTTATCAGGAAGACTATTCCATACTCTGACTACACGCTGTGTAAAGAAGTGCTTCCTTAAATCCAGTTTGAAATGTTCTCCCACTAATTTCCACCTATGGCCACGAGTTCTTGTATTTGAACTAATGCTGAAGTAACTATTCGGTTGAACAGCATCCAAACCTGTTAGAATCTTATAGACCTGGATCATGTCCCCCCTCAGTCTCCTTTGCTTGAGGCTGAACAGATTTAGCTCAAATAACCTTTCCTCGTATGACATTCCTCTAAGACCAGGAATCATTCTTGTGGCCCTACGCTGCACCTTTTCTAAGGCCGCTATGTCCTTTTTAAGATATGGTGACCAAACCTGTACACAATATTCTAGGTGAGGTCTCACCAAGGAATTGTATAATCTTAGCATTACCTCCCTTGACTTAAACTCCACACACCTGGAGATATACCCCAACATCCTATTGGCCTTTTTTATTGCTTCCCCGCACTGGCGAGAATGAGACATGGAAGCATCAACATACACACCAAGGTCTTTCTCATAATGAGCTACCTTTATTTCAGTAGGTCCCATAAAATACCTGTACTTTATATTTCTGCTCCCTACATGGAGTACCTTACATTTGTCTATGTTAAATTTCATCTGCCAGGTGTCAGCCCAGTCACTAATTAAATTAAGATCCCGCTGTAGCTGCTGAGCCGCTAGTTCAGTATCTGCTACACCACCCACCTTGGTGTCATCTGCAAATTTCACCAGTTTACTGTATATATTGGTGTCTATATCATTTATGTAAATAAGGAACAAAAGTGGTCCTAAAATTGAACCCTGCGGTACCCCACTATGAACGCAGGCCCACTGTGACATCGAGCCTCTTATAACTACTCGCTGCTTCCTATCCGTTAACCAGTTATCAATCCAAGTCGCTACAGTTGAGACAACATCATCCGAGTCTGAGACAGAAATAGCTTCTGCATGTTAGTCTCCCCATGACATTTAGGAACTTCAGACCGTGCTAAAAAATGACTAAGGTTATTAGGGGTATTTATTGCTATAGAAATGTGACCATACTCAATAGCAGAGAACACCAGATTTAGACGAGATTTAGTTCATTTTATTAATTTTTACTTTAATATTAATTTTATTTATTTTGTCCTAATTGTGTTTGCAGTTTTATAAAATAAATAATTTGATAACACATTCTGCTTCCCTGCCATACTTCCGTGAACTCTGTACTATTACTCTCATGTATTTACAGCCGTGGAAAAAAAATGAGACCTCAGCATATTTTTTTTGTTTTATTTCTCAACTTATGGGTGTGCGTCTAAATACTATATATTTTTTTGCAAACTGCAAACTGGTTTTTCTCCGTTTCTCGTTAATGAAGGGCTTCTTCCCTGCTTTATGGGACTTCAGTCCTGCTTCTAATAGCCTGTTATAAACTGCCCTAGCAGTGCACTTCAGACCTGCACTTAATGCTTCCCATTACTTTTAAAGGTCACTTGTTTTCATCTTACGATTCATGAGAAACCCAGTATGTTTGCATGCACACTAAGAAAATCAAATTACTGTGTCAGTCCGACTTGAACCAGACTTTTAAAGTACTTGTTAACATGTTAGTCTGACTGAAACCACACTAAATTGAATTTCTCTTAGTTGGACTAACAACCAAATAATACGATTGGAAGTCGATTTACTTCTGCATGTATACGTTCAATCAGACTCCAATTGGCCTAGGCGCTCTGCGCATGCTCCACGCACTGACTGTTGGATAAGTTAACGGTCATTGCTGGCTTCCGCCCTCTACCTGGCTGTGAGTGTATATTAGCTCACCCCTGATATTTCCTCAGAGCCCCGAGGGCAGCTACGACCTGAACTCGAACGACCCGGATCCCATGCCTCATCCCGACAGCCGGGGCGATAACCACCACGGCACGCGCTGCGCCGGCGAGATCGCCGCAGCTCCTAACAACAGCTTCTGCGCCGTGGGTGTGGCCTATGGCAGCCGGGTGGCAGGTAGGTGGGTTGGGGTGATGGCATTGGGAGGTTGGAGTAGAGCGACAGAAGAAGCTTCACTACAGGAAGTGAGTCAAACGTTTGTCTCGGGTGGTCCAGTTAGTAACTGCTCAGGCATCGAGCTGTATGTGAACTACGTCCTAAGTGTTGTTGTTCGTCTTGCTGTTTCATGTCAACAGATAATTTGTATAGACATTAACCTTCTTGTCATCACCGTGTGCTTCATCGTAAGGCCCGTAGCTACAGTGAAATTTTTATAAGATTGAGATTGAGATGCACTTTATTGACCCCAGGGGGAAATAGTACAAAATTGACGCTTTATCTTGATGGTCGGTGACGCCCTTCTTTCAGAATAGTGTTGCTTCTCTCCTTCGACTGTCTTCCGGTTCGATGCCATTTACCTGTGAGGGAGATTTTCTCCTGTTGCCCATTCCTTAAGACCTGTTTTAAGGGCATTCAGTAACCAGAACTCCGCCCCCACACTGTTTTGTCCGACATCCAGGCCAAATGTCACAGATAAGTCAGCCCAAGGACGTCTGAGGGCCGGGTTGACCAGGGCAAATGCCGCTGACCGACGTCGATGTCAATCCTCTCTCGCTTGGCTTGTATAAACAGTAGCTGTTCGAGTGAATTTATGTTTGCTTTGAATTTGCAACAGCGACCTGTTGTTTGTTGCGTCACATGTCGCCTTCCTGTTGTTGCGAGATTTTCAGAGAAGAAGAAAGAGATAGATGAGTTAATTAGAATTTCTTAATATTTAATGTGGTTGCTTAAGTGATTGAGCTGGGAACTGAATTAATAATGACAAAGTCCCTTGTCAGTGAGTCACCCACGGCAGCTTGGTGCTTCAGAAGCGGGTGTGAGGGCCCTGCTCTGGGTGTGGAGGCTGCCTGCTTTCCCCATGGTGCTCTGGCTACTCCTGCCTCCTGCTGTGGGACAGTGCACCCTCCATATTGCGGGGGATATGGGCACAGGCCCCCCCCTGTGATTTGGAAAACCGGGTAAATTTATTATTATTTTTTGTCTCCTTGGTCCCCTTGGCGTAAACATGCCAGGCGTCCTCCAAACCAGCCCCGTACATATATTTTATGCATTTATGACTGTCTCTTGTCCAATGTGCTCTTGTGCCCTGTGCTGTTTGCTGGAACTGGGCTCCAGGATAATGTTTATGGGCTGAAATGCTTAAGGAGGCTCCTGCAGAAACTTGTTTATCTGTGTGTTGGTCAGGTATCCGAGTGCTGGACGGGCCCCTGACGGACAGCATGGAAGCTGTGGCGTTCAATAAGCACTACCAGGTCAACGATGTCTACAGCTGCAGGTACCGGCTCTGGCTCGTTCAGAAGCGCTGTACATATGTACATGCGGCCCACGGTTCAGACACATTCTGCAGTCTGTGAGCGGATCCCCTGAAGTTACGGGTTTGACGGTTATTTCCTTATTACACCTGGATTTGTTGCGTGCTACCAAGCACAGGAAATTCAGATAATCAGCAATGCTGGCCAAAGCCTGCAATATCCAGGAACACATCCGCTTATCCTCCAGCCGCAAGGAACTTCCAGTTTGCTTAAAAAGTGCAAATATGAGGCACATTTCATGCATCTCAGCTGAACGTTACGGTCCGCATGCTGTTTGCAGGAATTCGTTCTCAGTTGTTGAACTGCTTATGCAAAAGACATGCTATTGTTCTGAAGGAATGGCTATGATTCTCGGTTCCTCATCGGCCAGGAAAGAAAACCATAAGTCAATAAACTACAGTGCCTTCTGTTGTTTTAACAGGCTTTTGTAAATACCGTTTTGTATTTAACTTCCTTAATTATTCAGTCTTGTGATGGTAACTGAAAAGCGCCTATTTTTGCTTCTTCTTTTAATTCTCCTGCAGCTGGGGTCCTGAGGATGATGGACGGACTGTTGATGGGCCGCATCCCCTAGGAAAGGTCAGATTTCAGATTGTGAATGAAAATAGAAACTGGCCAAAGTCAGCAGATAGACTTGTATTTCTCATTGTTCCCACCAGGGGGCAGCTGTGTGTTCTCCATAGTAAAAGGTAAAACTGGATTCCTTGATGTCAAATAAAATGAATCCTCCAGAGGGAAGTTGCGGCCTAATATTAACATTATAAAGTTTTACAGTGGGAATGTATCATCTTAGTGCAAACCGGTCCTTGGGGGGCCTCTAGGCAGTGCCTGTTTTTGCTTGGGAGCTGGGAGGGAGCAAAAATGTGGACTGCCTGGGAGGGAGCAAAAACATACAGCGACTGGGGGATCCCCAAGGACCGGTTTCCGAAACACTGTCTTAGTGCACTGTTTAAGAGCATTTTTCCTTAGTGTCAGCTGGTAAGTTGGGAGCAGTTATCTTATGAATGTGCTGTAAGTGCCTATAAACCTAATTAAATCCAGGATAGCAGTGCGTGAGCGACCTAATGAATAGCCAGGCGGTTCTGCACCGATGGGTGCCAGTTTGCTGTAGGTCAGTGATGCGGCAATGTGCGCCCAATACCTTATTGAGTTTCCTTTGTTTGCTCGTCACCTCAGATTTCGAGGTCTGTTTTATTTGCCCTTTAAAGTGGCAGTTAGGGAATTGTAATGTAAAGGAATGTTTCTCATTTTTGAACAATGAGTGGAACAGAGACTCAGTTGGCGCGGCGGCCCGGGACGCCTGATCGGGAGCACGTGCGGCGATTGGCTCCTCCGGTGCCCATGTGGTCCGCAGCTGCCTCCACAGAGAGAAGCGTTTGGATCGGCCGGCCGAGACAGCGACGTCCGTCCCAGATCTCACAGCCTGGCATGTGGCCGCTGTCGGAGCTTCTCCTCCTTAGGGCTGTGATGCCGTGAAACTGGCGCCACGTCAAAACTCCCGGGAGCTGTGAAACCGACACGGCACAACGGACCCATTTGGCGGCCCGTTGGCACCGGTTGTCTCGGAAAGGACGGCGCCCCGCGTGCGATGGCGCTGGGGAGCCGGTGCCGGGGCTGATGCTGGCCGTCGGCTCTGATGTAACGGCAGTGGCAGGGAAGTGTTTTTCGGGCCAAATGGAGCCCAGAGCTCGTGGCTCTTAATGACGGCCGAATTTACTCAGGTGGCTCTGAACTGCATTGGAATGGCTGCCCTGTTTCCAAGTAATAGGAGCAGAAGTGACTTTCAGTACTTTATCCAGATGTTGTGCTGTCTGTTGCTGATTTCAGCTGGGATGTCAGTTGCTGTAGCTACTTCTCGCTTGCTTGTTTTTCCATCCAGCCCAGTTTAATCCATCGCAATAGTAAAAATGAAGAATTAGCAGTAATTGTTAGCATGCTAATCCTCCATGCCTGGTTTTTAAGTATAAGCTAGGAGTTGGTCTGATTCTCTGGCTATGGCTGGGGGGCCCGATGGAAGCAGTGAGGGTGCTGTAGTGTGTCATGTGGTCCTGTTAACGCCAGTGAACTCCCGCTGACTGGACCCCCACCAGAGTTCCTCTCCTCCCAAGTGGAAGCTGGGGGGGGGGGGGGTTGAAGTCTGGGTGGGAGTCCCATCACGCCTAATGGAGGTAGATTCCCAGCCTCAGAGCACCGGTCTGCTCTCCAGATGGACCACAGAGTGCGCGAGTGGCCGGGGCGTGTGTGCTGGCCCGCGCGCGCGCGTGTGCGTATGTGTGCGTGCTTGATAAAGCAGATGTAAAAACAGCTGTGCCTGAGTTCACGACTGCAGCGTCTGAGCGTCTGCCAGCAGGCGTACAGGTCACTTGTGCGCTTTAATTCCCGTGTGCATGTGGTTCGCTTTGTAGTTGTGACCAGTAGGGGGAGCCAAGGGCAACACAGAGGCCAGGCTGTGCAAGCTTCTAGATAAATCACCTTCGTTTGGTTCCGTCACTCTGACCTGCGGGGATCAGACAGCACATGGGTACTGCTAGGCCGGTACCCCTCCCCTCTCCTCCCAGAATCCCTCTGTCCTCCCTACCCGACTTCCGGTAGTCGTGTCTGGCAGCCTTTCACACCCCCTCTAGGAAAAGTACTTTACGATGTCCGGAGACCGGAGGGAACAGCTCTGGCGGCAGAGACCGAGGCCAAGACAAGCTCGTCTGGCTGGGGTTCTGGCTCCCAACACTCCTTTATGTGGGTTTTGTCCCCCCCCCCAGCCCAAACTCACATCTTCAGAACACATCTGGCAGGATTGCCAGAAGGGGGCCAAAACCGGGTGCCTTCGCGGTCCAGCGCGCTTATGGCGCTCTGTGACATGCCCTGATGTGCTGATCATTAACAGTTCAAGACAGGACTTCTCAAAAAAAAATTAAAAAATTATAGCGAAAAATTTCCCCGCCGTTCATCATAAACAATTAGGGGGCAGCTCCATTGAACTGTCAAGGAACAATGAATCGACCATATTTATTTATTTATGGATGGGGGGGCATTTTAGTATTTCATTTTTATTCAAAACTGAATAAAGGGGCCTTTGTGTTGAATTCTTGCCACGACTGCTTACTGATACACTCTTCTTCCTCCCCCCCCCCACATTTGAAGGAGAGCGTTTTGTCTTGGCGTTTGGGGGTGTGTGGAATTGAGATCCCGTTAGTCTTAAGCAGCCTATGAGCAGTCGGTAGCCATGGGTCGCTAAGGCCGATGTAAACCATATGCGCTGTTGCTCCTCCGCGCCCCCAGGTAGCGCTGCAGCATGGCGTCATCGCCGGCCGGAGAGGCTTCGGCAGCATCTTCGTGGTGGCGAGCGGCAACGGCGGTCAGAACGAGGACGACTGCAACTACGACGGCTACGCCAACTCCATCTACACGGTCACCATAGGTGAGCCGCGAGGAGGGTGGGGTGAGATGGGTGGGGCTTAGATTATGATGTCACTGTTCACAGCCATCCTTCCGATGGTGATGTCATCATTTTTATGTTTAGCGTTAATTTTTTTTGAATCGCGATGCGAAGATTTCATGCAAGTAGTGATGTTGTAGGAATCAAGTGATAATGTAAATATTTGCAGTTCTGCAAAGATGTTTCACTCAAGTATTTGGAAATCTGTGATACAGTCACCCCCACACCCCGAGTATGCCGGTGAGGTGAAAAGTTTGTTTTTGTGCATGTGCATATGTTCCTGTTTTGCGTGCAGGGGCCGTGGACGAGAACGGGAGGAAGCCCTTCTATGCGGAGAAGTGTGCCTCCATGCTGGCGGTGACATTCAGCAGCGGCGACGGGCTACTGAGGAGCATCGTGAGTGTCCCCCCCCCCCCCACCCGAGCACAGCTCGACCCGAATCGGTGCCCCGGTACCCGCAGCAGGACAGGGTGTGAAAATGCGATTCCGCACCCTAACTCCAGAAGGCCGTTTTTATCGCCCCATGGAGACGGAAGCATGGGGGTGGCACATGGAAATGAGCAAACTAGGGGGGGGCACTAAGAGACAGCATGTGAAAGGCAGGGGAAATCTAGAGACCGAAAGCGAGAGTTTGCGGGCTTCTGTGTTTGCTCCTGTTTGCCGTCGTCTCCGTGGCGACGTGAGCTCGCCTTGGCGATCGTGCCGGCGGTCACACACAATGATCTTTTTCTTCCAGCGCTCGGTGATCAGCTGACTCGGGGCACCGCTGGCTAAGTCAGGGGTATCTGAGGTCAGGCAGAATCGTTTGAAAGCCTAATTGCATCCACATCTGTTTATGCTTAGACGGGTTCCCGAATTGGGTAGCTGTTGAGTTTACTTTTTAAATAGTTTCTATTGCATGGAGAAAAAAAAATCCGATTTAATTGATTGGATTGTAAATGTCATGGTTGTGTTCAGTGAGCCGTTACATTTATTTGAAAAGAGAGGGAAAAAGTTTTCTCCCCGTTTTTCTTTTAATCTTCATCACAGATGTAAGAAGTACGGCCCGCTTGATAAGCTTGTTGCTGTAATGTTGAAGAGACCAGCCTGTTGTTGCCTCTGGTCCAGGAGCTTGTACACAATGAAGCTGGCCGGGTCTCTTTCTCACTCACGCACGTGCACACACACACACACACACACACACACACACACACACACAATGCAAATTCCTCTTGCCTCCAAACTGATATATCCTGCACATTACAGTGTTTAGCGCACTGTCACACACATGGAGAATGTCTCCTACTTTACAGGGTTTACTTTTAGGAGCGTTGGGTGTTTTTAATGGCTCTCAAAAAAAGCACTGTCTTGTTCCTGGGATTTTGGGGCTTTGGAGTGTGATCCTCTGGAATTCCTCCTCGGGAAATCTGCCCAAGAGGGCACCGTGCAGTTGTAATGTGAACGTGGCGCTGTTATTTTGTGAATTTAATGTAATCCAATAAGAATGAAAATGTTCAGAATGCAGAGGGCAGTCTATGTGGAAGAGTATGGCCTTTGTTCATGCACTTCCCTTCTGTTTTTCAGCTAACCTTCACTGGAAATTCATTAAACGTGTGTCCCACGTGTGTTTCACTCTCCACACTTGTCCTGCTCATACCTTCTCTTCTTGGGTCTCTTGGGGTCTGAGCAGCCCCCGTCCCCATGACCCTTTGGTCATGTTTTGCCAATTTAACAGCCCCAGAACGGGTCGTAAATATCTCAGCGGCTGAAGCCTGTGCCGTGTATGTGTCTCTGAAGCCTGTGCCGTGTATGTGTCTCTGCTCATCACCGCCTGCTCCGTACTGCTTTGTGCAGCGAGCGTTTGGAACGATGCTTCAGGACATTTTGGGGATTGTTGCTGCTGTTCTACCTTTTCAGAAAGCCAAGCCGGAACTGCTGTATAAATTACACTGGTCAACAGTGAAAAAAAGGTCTAACTTTTTATAGCTGATCTAGGATAATTTTAATGCGCTAAATCCAAAAATCACATTGGTTTTGCGCTACCAGGTCAACTTTTTGATCTATTGTCGAAATTAGATAAACTGATGCCATGCAAAGCATTACGTAAACTACATTGTGTGCGTGCGTGTGTGTTTCTCATTTATAGGCCTATACTTAAAATTTTGTTGCTGCATATTACAAATATTGTTATTTAGAGTTTCAAAGTTAATGAGATGGCATCATTAAGAAGATCTTGCAGAAATAAACCTGATGTCTTTTGTTACATTTGCGGCGAATACATTCTGACTAGAGACATCCCTGCCGCTGGACATTCCAGAACTTCAAGGAAAAGGAAATTTAAGCCCCAAGTTTTGAACAGTGATGATTGAACATACAATTTGCATATATAAAGTTAATTTTGTGGTAAATAAAAATTTTTCGAGACAGAAAATCGCACTATTTTAAAATCAACTTAGCTGAAAAACCTGACCTGATCTACAAAAACTGATGCCATATTCGTGTTCTGTGGGCCAGAAATACGCAAAATCAGCAGAAATATATTAGACAACTCACAAAAAAAATTTTTTGTAACCCAGTGTTATTGTATGAAGTTACTTTAGGTGAAGGCATTAGTCAGCCAAATATAGTTATGATACTACAGAATGTTCTGGAATCCCATCCATCCTGGAAGAGGCTCTAGGTTTAGAGTGAGCCTGATGGATGCATGGATGGATGGAGGGATTATTACTGTTGTATTACTGTGGGATTATAACCTGCTCTATGCCATCATCATCATCATCATTGGTGACACTTTACAGCAAGATTTCTCTCCGTGGGCGTAGGTGACCTCCGATTGGTCGATGCAGCAGGGCACGGGCTGCACAGAGGGTCACACGGGCACCTCGGCCGCCGCCCCGCTGGCCGCTGGCATGGTGGCGCTGATGCTGCAGGTGCGGCCCTGCCTGACGTGGAGGGACGTTCAGCACATAATAGCCTACACTGCCACCAAGGTAAGGGGGGAAATGGGCGGGGATTCTGAAATTTCCCTGGGTGGAGGCTGGATGCTGATAGGTCATTATGACTGTGGGTGGAGTTAGACTGAGGGCGGTTAATGTGAGTGTATTTCAGCCCAGACTGAGAAGGTGGACCAAGTTGAATATTTAGGCGTTAAATGACGTATGAAAAGGATGAGGCTTAAGCAAAACACAGCCCGTCTCCTTAAGGGTTTTCAGCCTCGGATCTGCCTTATGAGAATAACATCTGGAGTTTCTGCTCACAGCGACGTACTAATCAGAATGTATTCTTCAAACTCCCAGCAGCTCTGGGCCGGAGACATGTGTTACCTAGTAGGAGTTCTGATTAATAGGGGCATGTTTTAGGAGCTGAGATAAGAGCGATCGGCTGTGAGAGCACGGTATTAGGTGTTCCTACTGGCTCTGACGTGAGCTGTTCGCACTTTCTAATACACTTGACATGTTTCGATAACACTGAAGGGCTGTTCTTGGTACTCTGTTACTCTCTGGCTAATCCATCGGCCCGTTTTCCCGCACGTGTCCGGCTTCCCGTCCACGTGGCCGCAGTATGAAGACAAGGAGGCGGACTGGATGGCGAACAGTGCTGGTTTTAGGCACAGTCACCTTCACGGCTTTGGGCTGCTGAACGCCTGGAGGCTGGTCAACGCGGCCAAGGTATCCCCCCCCCCCCCCGCCCCCCCACCAACGGCACGTCCAAAATGCATGACAGCGGCTCAGCCAGGGTCCGCCTCGCCCCACAACTTTTTAGGTGAGGTCACCCGCTAATTGATATGGAGAATTAATCCCCCCCCCCCCCAACTCTGCCGGTGTTGTAGGTGTGGGAGACTGTTCCGTTCCTGGTGTCGTATCAGAGCCCGGTGCTGAGGGAGGAGCGGACTATCCATGCCCACCCCCTCGTGAGCACCGTTACCTGGAATGGTGAGCAGGGCTGGGGGCAGGGGCTCTGCAGTTTCTCCTGCCCGCTCTGTGCCTGGGTGTGGTGATGCGTGTGCCTGTAGCTGCTGAGTGAAGGCTGGAGTAGGCGGTCCCTCCCAGCCAGCCTCACTCAGATCTTTCCTTTTTAGGCAATGTTTCTTGTTCTCTGTGTTGTGTATGTCTCTCTCTCTCTCTCTCTCTCTGTCTTACTCACCCACTTTGGCTTCACTACAACTCAAGTTTAGCTTTGCTTGCATTCATTGGGACGTTAAAAAAAAGTTCAGACGTAGCAGAGCATTAGGTCACAGATATCAGTGGCACATTTCAGGCAAAGGACATAGGAGCTCGTGCCCATAGTGCCCATAGTGCTCCTAGTGCCCCTAGTGCTCCTAGTGCTCCTCCCGGCTGTTTTTCGTTTTGCTCCTGTTCTTCCCTCCCCATGTTCCGGCCTGGAAGTTCAAGCTGAGGACACCCTTGCCATTTCTCACATGAGGAGACTGGGGCAGCCTTTCGCAAGAAGGTGGATGCGTCCCGGTGGTGGGGGGGGGGCGGCCTGCGATCTCTCGGCGTCGCTCCTCCCCCTGTCGCTCGTAGGCCCCCTTATCGCCGGCTTCCGCGCCTCCCGCTCGCCGCTAACATGTAACCTCGCCGTCGAGGCCACAGCGGCGCGGCGGCTTGAACAAAGGGGCTCCAGCTCTGCCAAGATAGAGTCCGACAGCGACTGCGCTCTCTGGTGGGTGGAGCCTGAGCCCGGGCCGTGCCAACTTCTCCCAAAGGGGAACACGCCGCCAAGCTCGAACTTGGTGAAAAACTGAAAGTGACGGAGTACGACACATTCCTGCTTTTCCTTCTCCTTTCCTGCTTCATTTCATGTTTAATTCAGACTTCTGCTTTCCGAAGGCCCTGCTGCAGTCGCCCTGGCAACTGAGCCGGTCACTTTCCATTCAGGCAAAGCCTGCAGCTTTGCGGTTATACTTCACATGTCCTGCTAAACCCGTAACATTGTCACAAGCAAAAAAAGAACGTCAAATATTTTTAAGATATTTATGTGTGTGAGCTAATATCTATAATTATCTTTAGCTGGGCAAAGAGCAAATGTTTTTAATGCTTAGGGGCAAAGAGACCGAAAAAATGATGAAACTTTGCCAACTTTTGTTTTAGGATGTAAGCAATTTAAAGCAGCTGGGAATATGTAACGATTGTGATTGTTGTCTTTTTTTTTTTATTGCCCATTGAGAGACAGAAGTTTGTGCAATGCACTTCCCTGGTAACAGGCCTTCAGTGCTTCCTTCCCAAGTAAACAGGCAGGGCTCTGTGTTTTACCCTGGGAGTCGTAAATCCTGAAGATAAGGAGCAAGTTCAGCCTGGAAAGAAAAACAGTCATTAAAATATCTGAGACACTGGTGGTGTCTAACAGCGTTTGGGAGGACATGATCTGAGTCCCAGTATGTTGGGGTCCCCAGTGGGTCCTCCATAGATCCGTCGTGCACCTGCGTGACAGAGGTGCAGTCCAAACACACCCCGTTCGGCCTGTTTTCTCAGCCGTTCCCGCAGACGCATATGCAAGACGTGTCGCAGCACGATTTCTGAACGCCGTGCACCATCAGATATTCGCAGCACATAAATTCAGTGCTTAGTGCTGTAAGGTTTATGTAGGATTTGCCTCATTTTGGTTAGAATTTGGTTATAATCTTAACGTACTGAAGTACGTGTAGCTGTAAAAGAAAAACTACATTCTTTTGCATTTTTACATAATTAGGTTCCAAACATAATCTAGGTTCCAAACTTTTGTGAGTTATGCATTGTTTTCATGTTATTTCCAAATGTTTAAAGGCTTCTCCTCTTAAGTATTCTTCATTTGCCATGCAAGTACCTTTCTCAAATATCTCTAAAGCCAGTGAAAATGTGTCTCTGCACGCTGCTGATCAGATTCGGTGGGGAAAATGATGGAGAATGAACTCAAAAGAAGCCACGGTAAAGATTTACTAAACTTCACAGCTTATTGGCCATGAAAATCCAGAACTTGGCACTAAGGACATTTGCATGATCAGGTCGCAGGCACCTAGGGTGAAGCTCTGAGGAAGGTCTCTTAACAGTTGATTTTCCAATCAATGGATAAAAGCAGCCAATCTTCAGCGGCCTTGTAAAATTCAGAAGACTGATGGTGGCCACATACACTGTATTATGACGATTACTCTGAACTCTGCACTTTTACATGACAAGCTTTCTGCACAAGCAAGGCCCACTTTTACTGCCTGCAGCTGTATTAAGATTCATATTTATTTAAATGCCCCTCGATGTCCCTGGATCGTTCCTATTCGATTATCGTGAAGATTGAACACGCCCCAAACTACGCTCTTCCGATGGGACCAAAACGATCCTTCACGAGCCGGCCTCACTTTCACTGCTGTTACGTTGTTACGCTGTGATGCCCTGTGAGCTTTTTACGATGCTGCTGATCACACTGGGGTGTGGGAAGAGTACAACCCTCTCAATACCCCCCCCCCCCCCACCCCCGTCTGCATCCCTGACGGGAGCCGTTCTTCCCTATAAGGAAATGTAGTGCAAAGCTGCAATGACAAGAAACAGATGAGGAAATGCCTCTGAATTAGAGGGTCCTGGTGCAAAGTGTGCAGGGGGGGGTGGCAGGGGGGTGCTGAGTCAGGACAGTCAGATCACAGCTGGTCGTGTCTCATGTGCTTCCTGCAGGTGCACAGTTATGGGTGTGTGTGTGCATGAGTGAGCGTGTTTCTGTTACCATGGCAAACGGAAGTATCTGTTCCCTTTTGGTTGGTAGATCCCCCGTGCACTGAAGGTGTGATGTTATATGTACCATATATGTATATGTACCATCCAGTTACGGCAGCCGATCTGCTGGAGTCCGGAATGCAGACGCTGGAGCACGTGTCTGTTGCCGTGACAGTGAGCCACCCTCGCCGTGGAAACGTGGAGATCACGCTCATCTGCCCCAGCGGGATGACCTCAGTCATCGGGGCTCACCGCAGCATGGACGTGTAAGGGCCTCCCAGTCTCTGCTGACATGCTGGCATGACATCAGTCCTTGACATTGGTGTAGCTTGTTTCGATTTAGTTTACAAACAACATTGTGGTATTTTATAATTTTCCTAATGCAGTGTCCTTGGGACCCCCCCCCCCCGACAGTCCACATTTTTGCTCACTCCCACCTCCCAGCACACCTGATCCAAGCAATCAAAACACTGAACATTTGTGTCAGGTATATTTTGGAAGCGGATAGGGAGCAAAAATATGGAGGGTGCAAAAATCTGGGGGTTCCCAAGGGTTGGGATGTGAAACACTGTCCTAAAGAGAACTGGAAAACCCCAGAATGTCATAAAATATTACACCCCCAGAAAGGCAATATAATCTCAAAAAAGGAAAATAATCTCAAAAAAAGTATAGATGACACAAGCAGTTGTTGGTAACATTAAATTGCCATGGATGAAAAGTCCTCCATGGTAATTAGAATTTCCTGTGCAGGGAAAGATTGCATCAAAAAATGATGTCACTACGAACTGTTTGCTTGTCTGTTTGGTGCTGCCTGTTGAGACAAGTAAGGGAGATGTTTTGGAACGGTGTTTGTAACTGTTCTTTATTACGACGCGTAGTGACCCCTCAGGCTACAATGACTGGACCTTCTCCACGGTGCGCTGCTGGGGCGAGAGGGCAGAGGGCGTGTACAGCCTGCAGCTTACTGACTACAGTAAGACACCCATCCATGTTCTCTGCACCTTATGTATCTTCAAATTAGTCCAAACTAGAATTTGCTAAGAAAACCCTCAAGGATTCTCATTGGTGGTCTCCACAGTCTATACATTTCTGCTAGTAGTTGTTGCCCCTTAGTAGCATTAATAAAGATATGGTTTCTTTCCACTTTTTTTGTTTTTTTTTTTAAAGATGTTTGTGGTAGCCCTGTAGGGGGCGCTGTTCCGACTGCATTCTGTTGTTCTGTGGCTCAGGACAGGGCGCTCTGAATATAGGTGTCCTGAACCAGTGGAAGCTCATCCTCTACGGCTCCTCGATGTCCTTCGACGAGGTGAAGGCCAGACAGAGGTACGGCGGCTCCGTCAACGTAAATTCTGCTTGCCGATCGCTCCCGCAAAAGCCTGTGTAACCGGTATGCGCTGTTTGGCAGGGTGGTGGAAGACGCCATGGGGGGCCAGTACCTGAACAGCAGTTTCTCTCTGCCCTGCCCCCCCGGCCTGGACATCCCCCCCGAAAGCTTCAGCCCGTTGACCTCCAACATCCTAAAGGTCGGTTTCTCAGATGTCCTACACGTCGCTCCGAGTGCTTTTCTTGCCCAAAAGTTAATTAAGCAACATATTACGTGTGCTGAGGTCAGTACCGGTGCTGGCTCCCTTCATCCATTGTCCTTTTGTTTCTGCTGTCCCGTTCCCTCTTCCCCTTCCTTCCCTCCTGGTTCTTCCTGTTGGCGCGGACACAGTCTCTGCTGCTCCTGGGTTGCCTGGCCCTCTTCGCCTCGCTCTACTACATGCTGGAGGTCACCCTGTTCCACGTGGACTCGCGGGGGCTCTGCCGGCGACGGCGGGGCCACAGCAACATCGAGGAGGGGGACGAGCTGGAGGTGGGCAGCATGCTGGCCCCGGAGGACAAGGAGCCCATCATGGGCAGACACTCTTCCACGTAGTCCTACCCCTCCAGGCCCTTCTCCTGCACGTAGGGGAAGTCTGTGTATCTGCGAGGACCAGGATCTCCTGTACTGGTACAGAGGAAGTCTGAAGAGGGTGTTAGAGATGTGCCTTTGCCTGGATGAACTGGGCCACTTAAACAAGTGCAGCATAAACACACGACATGGGATCCCCAGATCTTTTCGATGACCTCAGTAGGTCTCTCTCTCTCTGCTGGAGCATGCCGCTCCTTCACCGGGGATCACTGTGACTTTTAACCCTTCATTGCTGTTGTCCAGTGCCGGGGCGAACACTCCGTTTCCCATAGAGCCTCATTGCTGCCAGGCTTTATGGGAAATGCAGTCATGCCAGAATATGTTCCTCAGTCTAGGGTGGCGAGCGCATCATGGCTCTGAGGGGGGGGTCGTTAAGCGTAAGGGAAGCCAGCAGACAAACCAACAGAGGCCACCCAATCATATTCCCCCAGTGTACTGGGAAGGTTGGGAGGTCGCTCTGATGTTTATAATGGGGAGTTAGTATGCATAGTAATGTAACACCAACAACTCCTTTTTGCACATGTGCATGAATGTTTTTTTTTTTTTGGTTTTGTTTTTTGCTGTATGAATGTACTGTGTGTGGAAGGAAAGCATGGCGAATAGTTTAGGTTCAAAACTACTGTATCATGTTTCAGGAGTTTCTTCATGGAATATGAGCGCGACTGGAATGTGTGGGACTGTTACGTGCCGACTGCAGGCTCTCAGTCATCTCGCTACTTGAAGCAGTTGTGTGACTGACTGACTAAAACATGGTACAGTCTGTCCTGTTTTTGCAATTGTATTTGAATTATAACACAGAATTCCCTCCAAAACCATATTCGATTTTTTTGGTATTGGCGTCTGCTGCTCTCTGTTAGTGAGGATTCAAACTTTGCATTTCTTATGTGCTTCACAGCTGGTCTGAGTAGATTTCAATAAAGGGCGTCAGCCCAGAATCTCTGCCTTTCACCCACCTTTTCTTTCCTGAACGGCATCTTTCTCAGTACATGTTTCTCTTTTCTGGCCATATTAACAGGCTGTGCTCTGGTGATGGACTTACGCGTTTGTGCCCCAGCTGAGCCGGTTCATGAATCGCTGAAGGAAAGGTGGTGTTCTAGGTGAATCCACAGCACGTGCATTCAAGCATCCCCAAGCCCACTTTGGCAGTTTAAATCAGTATATTATATCACAGTAAAATATTCCCCATGAAATCGGAAAGTTTTCAGCGGTCAGGGGAAGTTCTGGGACTGACTGCGTCTTCGAAACCTTTCTGAACTGAATGTTTTCCCCATTTTGATGGTGTGTCAGATTACCGATCTCCCGTTTTTGCAGCAGTGACTGCAGCGTGTGTCTCGGCAAGGCAGATCCTCTCAAGCAACAAAAAGGACTGGCCCGGTGATGGAATAATCGAAATATCCCCTGAAAACACAGGCATTCAGACTAATTTTAAAATTAATCTTGATCTTTATTTCAAAATTGCTTTCAGTTACGATGTACAAAAACACTCTGCATTAGTGGGGAGAGCTAATGGCCACGGCCGGGATCTCTGGAGGGAAAGAGCTGTGCTCACTTTCCCAGTAGCCCCAATCTTCTCGCATTTGATAGAAGGAAGCAGACCTGTGTCTCAGGGCCAAGCCGCGGAGTGTAAATTTGGCACAAGCAGCACCTGCATGGTGACCTTCATGGCGGTGAACGTGGTCATCTGTGTCAGTGCTGCGATTGACTGAACTTCAACTTGATACAAGACGAGGATGTTTTATAATAGAAACGCATGCAGTGTTCTGGCTACTTGGAATTAAGGCTTTAATTTACAGTGTACACTAAGATTTGCAAAAACATTTACATATTTAAATGTTTGGTTGACTATGTAGATGGGGAAATATGGTGTAGTCGTCATTATCCTTGCATAGTGTGTTTCTTCTTGACAGGTTGGCAGTTTGGTCAGCTTTTCTCGTGGATTATTCGCTCACTGTTTCTTCTGGTCTTCACAAAGTTCTTGAGGAGCCAGTCCAATTTGTTAAGACTGAACGTGTGGAGTTGCTCCAATCTTTGATTGGTCGAGGGGAGGAGCAAGGGGCAGGGCCGATGGGGGAGGGGCTGCTGGGAGGTGGTGAGGGGGCTCAGTTGTGGATCTGTCGGGGTCGGCCGTACCCCGTCATGCCGGCCTGAGATGCTCCTTTATTGGAGCCCATCTGCAATCCGATGACATTCTTGCCCTCCTTCAGCTGATCCTCACTGAAATCCCGTCGGTTCTCCTGGGCTTTTCTGCCAAGCATAAGTGAAAGATATTGTAGTTTATGAGTTCAAGTTATGAGAGCACTGATTTGAAGTCGTTAAACCGCTAACATTTGGTATTTTTCCTTCAGCAGGGACATCGTAGAGTAGACTGCTTGGCTTGTCTGACACACCTAAAATCATGCAACCTTTCCTGTTTTGTTGACACAATTGTGACTTCTGTGATGACAACCAGTTGTGGTTATTGGGAACTTATAAATCTGACATTGGACATCAGACCAGAGTTCGAGACGGCTATGTTAACTCATATGTTGGCATTTCATAGTGCAATGTAGTTGCCATATCTAAGACATGAATGGTGTATGACTCACTTGTGGAACCAGCTGGGGTCGCCACGGTAAGTGCCATCGTCCTTAGTAATTGCCAGGCTGCCCAGTGCCACCAGGGTCCTCTGAACCGCTGCCAAGTCCTTCCCTGCGATCAGGGATGACAGCAAAATAACTGTGAATTTCCAATACCAAGGATTTCTGGGAAAACAGTATTTTGCCGGTTCTGGAGTGAATGCCTAGAGCAGTGTTTCCCAACCTAGTCCTCGGTCCACGTTTTTGCTCTCTCCCAGCTCCCAGCCAATCAGGAACACCGAATACTTGGTAGAGGTGCACTGGGAGCTGAGAGGAAGCAAAAAATGTGGACTGTCCGGGATTCCCCGAGGACTGGGTTGGGAAACTCTGGCCTAGAGAACTCAAAGTTGTGCTTGACGCCCGCTCACCCTCCCAGAGGTCCACAGTCTGGAACATGTCGGTCTTGGTGACACCATAACGCTCCGCTGCAGCCAGGAACTGAGACACCTGCTCCATCTGCTTGAAGGCCATGCCTGAGCTCTGGATCTTCTTGATGGGCTTGTCACCGGGGTACAGGCTGTTAATCAGCTCAGCCAGCACCTGGGAGGAAGCAGGTAGGTGTGGTGCGGTGAGAATGAGAGAGACGGACTCATTTGCACACATTGGGGAGAGCAAATGGTAGCGATAAAGCTGGTAATTATTTGCATAGGTGGAGTAATGAGCCACTGTGTTCTTACTGTGTCACAGGCAGCACACTGAGGAAAGGCCACATCTCTATCATTAATCATGATGATAAGTGCAAATTGGAATTTCAAGGAACTGGGATTCAGTTGTTATGTGGTGCCTCAACAGTCACTTGTTACTTACGCAGCCATCCTTTAGCCAGGTCTGGAAACCAGTCTTCCCAGGCTCTGGTTGACCCACCCCGCTCCCGCACTGGGCTATGATCCATTGCGCCAGCCGCTCTTCCAGCTCTGGGTCGTACTTCTTGTCTATCTTTCCTTGTACCTCGCGGCTCAGGCCGTAGGAGGGACCTTTGTTAGCCATGGTTGGTGCTGGCTGTCAGTTCAGCGAGTTCGGGGAAGGGTTAAAAAAACAAAAACAAGAATTGAAACATTTTCATTGGCTCAAACATGGCAGGTGATCTGCATCGCTTGCATAAAAAGTCAGTACTGGAGGCCCCGAAACATTCACAGGCTTATCCCAGAGAACCAAATCTAATCACTTTTATTTATTTATTTGTTTATTTTTTTTTAGCAGACACTGAGAAGCCCTGCTGTGACCCTTGCCCTCCAGGACTGACTGTAATGCTCTTTGGTGGGACACGTCAATTCATGCTATCAGAAAAACCACATGCCTGGTGAGAGCCGCATCCGCAACCAAGCTGGCAAACTTTCCGTTCTCTTTTCCTCTGACGAATTACAATAATATAGCTATGCAAAGGTGTTCAGCTGCTTTGCCTGCTGGGAGTCTCCCGATCTGTGTCACATGCTTGTTTGTGTTTGGTGGCCAAAGTTCATGCTTCCTGCTATATGACAAGGTGTGGATTTTAGCAAAGTCTGAGTCATGAATGAGTGAATTTTCTATAGTTATATTTGGTTAACTGTCATTAAAGTCATTAAAGGTCAAACGGATTGGTCTCTATGTACCAAGGGTGCAAACTCATTTTTATATGGTTATTTACCTTTAGTCTTATCTGAAAATATTTTACGCTGACTTAAAATGTAAAATGGACCAGTAATTGCTTTCAATTCCATCGCTGTTTAATCAGCATAAACTGCATTTGTTGAATGCCTATCCGTTCCATGTATAATCCTGCCACACATTAAATTTTATAATATGTTTACAGTTGGAAGCCACAGTAATGAATAGCTCTTTAAATCATGCTCTTGCATGCCAGATATGGGACCACATGCATGGGCAACACGTGTGGAAAGTGCATAGTGCTTCACCAGCCTCTCTGTCGCTGAGTGAATAGAGGAAATAGCTTAGATGGCCAGAAGTGTTTGGTTGTAATTCAGTTCAGGCCATCTAGAGGTTTTGAGGTAGGCGGGTGGTTCAGTGTTCAGCGTGACGGGAGGTCAGGCACACAGACCAACACCTCCGTCAGCTAACGCGAGGGTCAGTGGAAGGCATACACACACAAACGCACACGCACACACACACACACAGAGATCCCGGCACCGCTGTCACCTGGGCCATCTTGACGTCAATACACCACGACTTTCTGGACCTGAGGGGGAAGTCGGGGGTCAAAGGTTATAATTTCCGCCACCATTGCTCGGTCATGAGATGAAGCTGAAACATGCTGCACACAAATGCTATGCTGCATGGCTCTGGAAATGCTGCCTTCAGCCTTTCGAAGCTGTCACATGATCCCACACTCCCTGAACACAGGCTGCCTCCCACTCTTTTGTCAATGTACGTCTCTCCTTCTCCTCCAGTGATGTCATGTCACCCACTGAAGCATTTCAGTGACAGCTGTCAACTGGCAAAAGTCCTGAGATATTTTCTTTTATGCGGTTGTAAGTTTGAATACTTTCTGCAGGGGAAATTCGGAACCAAACTTGAATCCAGCCTTGTCCTTTTCTTCGCTCAGTTTCTAATCAGTTTCTTAGAAGCCAAATGAAGCGTTCTGCGTATAAACATGGGTGGCACCACTCTGACTTATGTTTCTTGCTATGTGTGATTATTGTCTTCCTTTGAAAAGGTGTTTCATAGCAACCTCCAACAACATCCTGTTTTAGGGACGATAACGCTCTCTGAAATGTGCTCTTTGAATTTTCATGTGCTTATTTGTCGACTTAACTGCAGAACTTTCTTGCAAATGTGCACAGAAAACATATGTATGGCCTTTAATTTTTTTAAACTAGGTGGAGTTGAATTTTCTAGTATTTGTTAACATGGCTGGATAATTGGATTAACAAGGCTGTGAAACAAACTTGGGTTGGTAGCAATGTGTAAAGGGAATTGTTGACCCAGGACTTTACGTGCACATTACTCACAGTCTGTCATTTCTAAGGAAGAACCCACACATGAACTCTTAGGGATATAATGTCCGTAACCGGTGACTTGTGAACGCACTGACTGCCCATTACGGTGAAACAGTAACCCAGCCCAAACCTGCAGTTTGAATTAACAGCCCTTTAAAATCCTCTGAGAGCTAATAATCAAACAAAAAAAAAACGCCCATCTTTACACTCCACCCTCTCCACTGTGTGGTGCTCCTCTTTCCCGGCGTGGCTTCTGGCATCGCCCTGTTCTTGTGTCTCAGCCCCACTTCCTGTTGTTCAGTGGATTACGCCATCCACTGAGCCGCTGCCCTAAGCAGTATCCTCCCCGATCTACCCCCCCATCCCCCACACACGCCCTATCATCCAACATCACATCATTAGCAAAGAATTTACTTCCAGAGACACAGGCTTTACAGCTCTGACAGAGAGAGAGTAAGACCCAACACAAAGAACAGCCATCTGCTTAAATTCTTTGGGCTGACATATCTGCCACTATTCCCTTAACAATCCAGGTCCAGAAAGTAAAAATCCAGACCTTGATTTACTTTCAACCAACCAGTTGCATATAAAGAATTACAGTTACAGAGTACTCAGCTTTTTGGTTGAAGCAAAATCATGGTCTGAATTTTTACTTTCTGGGCCTGAAATTTCCATCTCTGATCAAAACATGGTATTCTTTGCACAAAACTCGCCGTGCAGGTCAGGGCATCGCAGGCAGATCCTATTACTTTTCCAGCCCACGCTTGTCGCCAATTGTTTTACAACCCCCCCCCCCCCCCTCCTCCCTCCCCTTCGCAGAACAGCCAGCTGTTTGTCAGAGCTGCTGTTAGGGTGCAGGAAGCAGCTTCTGCGCTCGTAGCTGCTCAGTAACATCAGTGGCAGTATGACACAGCTGGAGCAGCACAGTGAGGCTCTATGGGTCAACGGAACTTTACTGGGCCCCAAGTCTCTGCCATCAGAATTACAGTCATACCCTTAAATCACTGCAGGCGTCACTGCATATCAGTTGGTGTTCGGAAGCTGTGTACCTTCTGGTGACGTGTAGTAATAATCTGCATGGACCAGCTACGGCTGCTGTCACGGCTGCGTTATGCTAACGATCTCCTTGGTGGACCTGCCACTCAGCGGGAGCTGGGCCCAAGGCCACAGTGGGCATTTAGACGTGTTTGAGATAGCTAATCTCTTGTTGGTTTTGGCCTCGCCCCAGTCTCTGGGATGGCATCAGAAGTTGTAGAAGTTACACCAGCAAGTCAAGGGCAGAGGAAATTGAGGTGTGAGGTTAAATTGGCCTCGTACTCCGTCTGTCTCTCTGTCCCTGAATTAGACTTGATGGAGGAATATGTCTCATAGGAATGAATCAACCAATGAACAAAGCAAAGGTTTCACCTCGTGTCTGATGGATGGCTGGTGGGGAGGAGTACCTGGTGCAACATTCTTCTGAGTGAGAACAAGATGTTTCATGGTAACTGAAACACCCTCTATTTTCAGGAAATTCTCCAAATACATTGTTTTACTGCACATTCTTTACGTGTCAGAGGTTCAGTGGCTGTAACAGAGCAGTTAAACTAAGGAAACTCATGAGCTTGTCACAAATGCAAAAGGAGCTGACAGCAGTCCCGGGCTTCAGGCTGACATCAAAAACCATGTTCCTCTGCCTTTTGCTGTGGACGTTGTTACATGTGGCCACTCATTGCTAGAAGCTAGATCCAATTCTGCTGTCTCTTCTTTGGCGCCTAAGAGAACCGTTAGATAAGATAACAGCAGGTTTTCAAAACTGAGAGGTCTATTGTGTTGATTTCCTTGCCTTTGTACTTGTAAATAAGAATACATGTTTGTGTCCGTGGGTGCCTTTATTTTTCAATTTCATTGTTCTTTTCTCTGTGTGTGTGTGTGTGTGTGTGTGTCTGCCTTTATTTGTCATACTCAGTAGTGTCTGCCTTGGGAAAGAACCAAAGATGTGTAATTAACAGACCATTTATGGCATTACATTGCATGACCCAATAATCCTGCTGACAAGGGTTCCTTTGGCATGTTTGTTAGTTAAGGTTCACACGCCAGCAGCGTCCATCTTGTGTCAAACCAACAAAGCCACAATAACGGAAATCTCCACACCAAATATACCTACCAACCACCACATCCACATATCTATGTAAACAAGTATCTTAACAGAAAAATACACCAAATGACGGATTGAGCAGCAGGTATCATCAAAGATATAGTTACATACATACTCAAGACAAAACACAAGTTCAGCAAATGACTATGGATGTGGAAGTGAATTGCACCTCTACTACGCACTAGGAGGAAGCTCTATCTTTAACAGTTTGTAGACTGAAAGCGACACCCTTCTGCTAGCCCTGACAGTTAGTCCAGTTACCTGGAAAGAGGTAACACTACAAATCTGTCAATCTGATACAATCTGAACCCAACGTGTCGCAGCTTGCGTGGGATCTCTCTTTCCCACACCGTTGTGGCCGGCAGAGCCCGAGCGATGGCGCGTACTCACTTTTGTGGAGGAAGAGTGAAAGGTTGAGGGCGTGGACCACAGGCGGGTGGAGGCTCGGTCGGACGTGTGCAAGTTCGCTGGTTATGCTCGCGCTGGCTCCAAGCTGAGTGCAGAGTCCTCCCTGTAGGAGTGCCGATTTAAAAAGTGCAGATGAGCTAAAATGACTTCACCGCACTGAGTTTGTCTGGAAAGAGAGAGAGAGAAAGGAAATTACAGCCTTAAAAGGGCAAGGCCTCCCCCTGTTTGTCCCCCCCGCCTTCTCTCTCTCCTCTGTCCCTCCTTCTGTCTACCTATTCCTCTACATTCAGCCTGTCTCCCCCTTTTTTTCCTCCCTGTTAAAAAGTGACTCCTTATTTGGGAAGAGGACGGGAAGTCAGCAGCACAGAGCCAAAAGGCTCGCTTTGGTCAACTTGACGCATTTTCCAAATACCTCATTGTACCACTTCGTCTGCAGGAGAGAGAGGGGGAGGGATGGATGGCTTTTGGGGAAAGACCTGGAAAGATTGTTGGGGGATATTGATGAGCATAAAACTGCCATTACATCTGTTCAGCTCTTTTCCATATTGCACGTGTGTGTGTGTGTGTGTGTGTCTGTGTGTGTAATTCACCTACAGTACTGTGCAGAAGTCTTAGGCAGTCAAGAGAAATAATGTTTAAATGATCATCTAGGAGAACAGAATAGAAGAAATGTCTGGTAGTTTGTATCGTGTCATTCTAAATTTGCATGTTTTGTAATGTAAATTGTGTTCTGAGGACATTGCACTTGCTACCCAGATAAATAGCTTTAAGCATTTCCTTTGACTGACTAAGACTTTTGCACAGTACTCTATGTGGTAACATACATTGATTATAGTATTTGTTTCTTCTGCAAATCAGTAGGTTATTTGTTCAGCTGGTTAAGCTTCATTCTGGTTAACATTTGCTTGCATATTACATTTATATCAACTGACATATTAATTAAAATCAGCTATTGCTAATGATCATATGAAGAACCTTGGCGAACTTTCGAGGGGCTGAGATGTGAAACAGTCGAGGAGAAAATGAGCAGGGAGGTTTGTAAGATGGGAGCAGAGAGAGCGAGCTGGTCGTGATGAATGAGCACGGTAACTTGTCCCAGCACTAAGTCGGCCCTTTTATGTCCAGGACGGCCTGCGTCTCAGCGTGTGCTTGTGTGTATATGACAGTGAGAGGGAGAGACGCGCAGTGCGTGTCACTGCCTGTTAGAAATTCCCTAAGGATGACCGCTACCTCCAGAGTCCAGTGCCATATTTGTGAGCATTTTCAGCTTTACCCCTCCACCCCCACCCTGTGTCTGCTTTATTTCCTCCTTCTCTCCCCCCCCCCCCCCCCACCCCCACCCCACTCCTTACTCTTCCTCTGAACATCTCCCAGAAATTCAAAGGCTGGTTTGTTATAGCTTGATGCCAGTGCTTGGGTCAAAACATTAATTCTGTAGTGGCTATAAAGTTCTTATTGGGAGCTACGACTGCGAACCAAAATGCCAATTGCAATAAATGAGTAATAATAAACAACATGAGAATGTTATATAGCCTTTCCGCTATTTCAAATCATCCTACTAACGTTTGCCAAATACATACTGTGTCAAAAGTCATAGGCTGTGAAAGATAATGATCTTCTTGTTGGTGTAAAAATATGACATTGTGTCTCTTAAAGTGTGTCAGTTAATCATTTCTAACCCCCTCTGAAAGCCACTCTAGTATTGACTGCAACCATTCAATACTTCAATATGGCCATGTTGTCTGGACCATTAACATCCCTTGTATGACTGATAAATAACTAATTCTTTGAACTATTTTAATTGATTAGTCAAGTGAGCAGCTGCTGATGAACACACAATTTCATGGAATGTCTGAGGTGCCCCTGAGGAGAAGCTAGTCATAGTCATCCATGATATCAGTGACTTTTTGGAGAACAGAAGAAATTCCTGAAAGTTTCTTTTTTTTAATCACGTCGCTCTTAATTTACATATGTTCTAATGTTAATTTGTGTTTTTGTTCAGAGTAAATATGCAGTTACCACCCAGATAAAGTTTTAAACATTTCCTTTGACTGCCTAAGACACTTGCCCTGTACTGTATATATGTAAGATGTTCCTCACATATTTCTTGGGTTTCCTTCTCAGTCCACAACTTATAGGTGTCTCTATATTACAGTGAGTGTAATGGTGTGTGAGTGTGCACCGTCCTCTACCATCTGTGGTGTTCCCCTGCACGGTGTCCGCTGTTTCCTGAGATAAGCTCCAGGCTCTGTGCAGTTTCCGGGTGGGTGAATGGTTAGATGTTTAAAATAGTTGCTTTGTTGTTGAACGCTATGCTTGTGAGTTTTGCACAGTTGGCTGCTTTGCGCTGTTTATATCTTCCTGCAGCTTGGTTCAATGGCAATGGCACTAGAAGAAATGCCACTGGAAGGTGAATTGTATTAGCAGAGTGCCGCTGTAACTGTGCAATCGTAATTGTAATGCATTTTAATTGTGTTGCAAATTAGCACCAAATTATAGGAATTAAAGGGTCAAAGTATTTTCCATCCATCCACCTACTAGGGTTGTGGTGAATGTGGCACCTATTGCAGGAAACACAAGGCATGAGGCATGGGGCACCTTGGGCTGGGCCCCCGACCATCGCCATATATACTTGCTGACTATATACAGTATATAGTGAGCTCATATCCCATCTAGGGTATACCCCAGCCTTCTGCTTTATGTTGCCTAGGATAGGCACCAGGAATCCCTGTGACCAATACAGGAGAAGCATCTAGAAGATGGATGGATGTTTAATCCTTTATTGTCCCTCATGGGGAAATTCTTTTTATGCCTCCCTCAACTTGCTCTTTGTAGAACAAGCTCTCCACAAAGGGCAGCCACCTGCTGGGGCACCCTCCAACCTCAAGGACCTGCAGATGTGCTGAGGCTGGGTTTGAACCGGTGACCTTGCAATTATAGGCACACATGCTTAGGCCACTGAGCCACACGCTGCCCCATATATATATATACCATAAATCATATATCTGACAGTGCAATGAGATGGAGCAAGTAAATTAGTGTGTTTAGAATGCTGCTCCCTTATTTCCTCCCTTATTGTTGTTTAAACCTGTGCTTCCCAACCCGGTCCTTGGGGACCCACAGCCGGTCCATATTTTTGCTCCATCCAGGCTCCCTGCCAGACAGCCCACATTTTTGCTCCCTAGGGAGCTGGGAGGGAGCAAAAACATGGGCTGCCTGTGGGTCCCCGAGGACCGGATTAGGAAACACGGGTTTATACAGATGCCTGTGGTTGTTGGGATAAGGGTTTTCCCTGATCTGATTTTGTAAAAAAAAAAATAATAATAAATGCATCTGTGTGTGTGCCCTTTCCCCCAATAAGGATTAGAGGAAAACAATGAACGACACTTTGTTTGAATGTTTCAAGAAAACCCCCTACTCTTTTTCTGCTGAAAATGTGTGTTTATCCCTCACAGTCAACAGCTTCTTTGGCAAGTCGCATTATCTATTTCTTTGTGGTTAAATTGTAATTTTAGTTATAGAATTTTAATTATATGACGTTATAGAATATCGATGGATGGTGCCATTACCCCTGCACATAACTCTGCTCTTTGGATGCGTCTAAAGTCCCATGATTTCTTTATTATATTTAAATTATTACTTTTTTCCACTGCTGTTAAATTAGCTGCGGCTATGTTTTTTATATACTTTTAAATAACTGCCAGATTTGTCATGCCACAGAATTTCTATTCTTTTTTTCTCTACTTATTTTTATCTGTTGTATTTGCAGTCAGTCTATATGTGTTTTTCACTGCAGTGTAACACCTTGTCTTTCCTGATTCAGTTTTTTTTGCTTCTGAAGACGCCCCCCCAGAAACTCACACCTTCCCAAGTAAGGAATTGGCAGTTTTTTTTATGCCAGCCCCCTCTGTCTGCATAATGATGATGTCACTGCCTGACCCTTGAGGCATCCCTGTGACGACAGAGTGATGGCATGTCCAATGAGATTCGGACATGTGTAAGTGATGTTGTACTCGCACTAAGAGGCATTTGCTTAACCCTGAATGGCCCCTGCATTCTTCTGTCAATCCTGGCCTGCAGCAGAGATGTGAGAACTGATAGTTTCTCTGGACTCGTTGATGAGAAACCTTGTTTCTCTGCACTCTGTCTGATTACTACAGTACATAAGCATAGCGCCCGGCACGCCCCCTGCTGGACGTAAAGGTGCTTTGCATGTGTAGAATACGTTGGATCTTTCTTGCGGGGGAAGGTTCCCCTAGATACGTGAGCGAGGGCTATTTGATTATGCTTCCCGTGTCGTGAGTTACACATAGTCTGAGTCTATTCGTTGTTGTATTAGTTTGTGAGGTGGCATGCATTCGCGTCATATCTGGGCTTTTCCTTAGGTACAGCTTGGGCGGAGCCTGAAGGGGGGGTGGGGGGTTGGTTTGGGTACAAGAATGAGAAGAATTCCTGTGTTTATTCCTCTTCGTCTCTCCAAACAGACTATAAACCGTGACCCTAACCCCAGCCGGCTCCAGCTACAGCACCTCCACCAGAATTCTTGTTGAGTATGTTTACATGTTTTCTGCATGCTTGTGCTGATGTCATCTAGCACGTCTGTTGAGTTTGAATTTGTGCAAGATACAGCCAGAGAGAAAATTAATTTGGATCTTCGAATGTGACTGTCAGCCCTGTTCACTGCAGATATTGGTCGCAGTAAATGTTTAAACTGGCCCTTTTACGCATTTCTAGAGAAGTGGCTCAGAGGAAAAGAAAATAGGAGTTTATGTGATGCGGCGGATAAAGAAATAAACTTGTGACCAAATTGTGTGTCTGTCTGCTATGAATCCGTCTGACTATCTTCAGAAGAAAAGGCCCAACCTGTACTGTTAAGGCTTTACTGCGAATAAATGAAAATTGAATCTGTGTTTGGTAACGCCTGCTTTAGCACTGACATCAACTAAAACATTTTCCTACACATTACTGGACCCAGAAGGTTTGGGATTGAAACCCACAAAACCTCAGTTCCGAATCCAAACCATGTTAAAACATCATTGGAGTTAAAAAAAAAGTAGCAATGAATGAGTAAGATTTTCTCAAGGTAATGTGGAAATTCATTCAATACATCTCATTTATTATTATTAAGTGCTACCGTACGATGTTAAAGATTTTAAGTCTGTTTTTAGCTATTTAACAAACTCATCCTTGCAACAAAAAAATGACCTTTATTGTAGTTCAGGTTTGGTATGACACACCAGGTCGTTGCTACCCATTCCCTCTCATTTCCTTCATTTAATCCAAGCGCATCTATCTTAGGAATTTTGCCAATTACAGAAACTGTATATAGATACATGCTGAGTGGTAGCACTAAGAAAAGTTATGGCTAACAGTGTTGAGAACAGTCTTAGTGAAAATGAATCATTTACCGTAAGCATGAGTATTTCATTGATTGTATAATCATATCTGTGGTGAAATGTTTTGCCCTTTGTGTGATTTTAATGTTCTTGTTAAAGGTTAAGGAAACCTTCCTAGGCTGAGTTATTCTAGAATATGAACGTGTCTTTTTTTTTTTGCTTTGAATGACATAACATATTGTCAGTCCTTCAGTGTTTCATTCTCTGTCTTTGATTCAGGAACAAGCAGCATCAGTATGTGCTTCTTGGTGTTAGGTGGTGCCAGACTGCTTGGCAGCCGGGGCTGTGGGGGAGGGGGGGTTGCTTTTAGGGGTCCAAGGTCCTCCTAGAAGACGTACAGCAGGTACCCGGAGAAGGTGTTGCGCTGGTTGTGGTCGTTGCAGATGTACCTCCCGGACATAAGCTCGACGTAGACCTGATCTCCGGGCTGCAGCTGCAGGAGGACCGTCTGGGTGGCGCTGTCTTCCGCGTCCTCCCGGTTGTCTTCCCACACCCCCGTCATGGCCTCGCCGTTCTTCGTCAGCTGCACCATGTGGTAGAGCCTCAGCCCTGCCGTCACGATGTCGGAGTAGGCGGTGAAGGCGAAGGAGTAGAGGCCGGCCCGCTGCGCGGTGAAGGTGCCTGGAGACCGACGAGGAGAACAACAGGTAAAGGCAGAGTTGGAGAGAGAGGAGGCCATTCGGCCCATCAAGCTTGTTTGGGGAGAACTTAACTAATAGCTCAGAGTTGTTAAAATCTTATCTAGCTCTGATTTAAAGGAACCCATGGTTTTAGCTTCCACTACACTAGCAGGAAGACTGTTCCATACTCTAACTACACGCTGTGTAAAGAAGTGCTTCCTCAAACTTGATCATAGTACAAGAAAATCTGTGTTAAGTAGGATATAAATATCTTATTTAAACATTGACAACCCAACAATTTAAATTTGAGACATGAATGAAGACACAGACAGAGAAATACAATTTAAAAACAAGCAAATATATATATACAGTTACCTAAATGGGCCCAGGCTGTATGGAATGTACAGTAATAGATTATTGTTACAGTATAGAATGTGCAGTAGGGATTTTTTGTTACAGTTTTGGGACTGAATGGTCTGAGGAAGAACAGTTCCAAACAATTTAAAATAGCTGTCCGTGACACAATCTTCAATTATGTGTTAATCATGCCTACCACATAATCATTATTTTGACTGGATTGCTGTCGGGAGCCAGTGTAGCGATGCAAATCAAACCAGTCGGTTTAAGTGAAAAAAAAAAATTGTGTGGTACTTGAATGGTAATTTAAGAGTCAATTTCAGAGCACTGATCACTCTTGTCATAGTAATAGACAGTATCCTTTGTCTAATATATGACTCTAAAAGGACTCAGTGGTTTCAGCTGGAGGGATGCTGGTAAGACGTTCCTTTTTCCTGCGCTGGTCTCTCTTACCCAACGAAGGATTGTATGCGTTGCCGTCATTGAGGGTGATGATGCTGTAGGGAATGGGCACGTTGCGGGTGAAGGGGCCAAAACAGCGTTCAGGGTAGAGTGGGGGGCGCATCGTCGCCGTAAATGCTACCCTCATTCCATCTGGGGGGAAGGGGGAGTGACAGGTGTATAAGCCAATGATAGGTTGCAGAGTTCGGGGCACCCATGAAAAATTCATGTAGCCTCGGGCAGTGCTGGAGAGTAACTGGTTATATGTAATAGCGTGTAATAAATGTAAATAACTGTAATATGTTACAGTTACTGAGGAAAAACATGTAACTAAATTACAGTTATTAATGAAAATGTTGGTGATTACAAACGGGTTTCTGAATATATTCTTTCTGATACAAAGCTTATGTATAGATTACACCATTCATTTTGTTGCTCTGTGTCTTTTTACTGTGCAGAAATGGCTTCTTTTGGCATATTTCCAGACAACATGGGTCAGCAAAGCCGTTGGGACAAACTTCTCAGCTTGTAGCTTTATTGCCAGCGTTTAGCAATATTTGTTACAAAAGTATCAAAAAGTAATGAAATGTAATATGTTACATTACTTCGATGATTTCATCGGAAAAAGTTACATTCCTTATTACACTGTAACAGGTTAGTCTGTAACACAGGTTAGTCTGTAACACAGGCACAGGCCTCTGGTGACGTACCTACGACTGTGCTGATGTCGCTGCTCAGATGGGTGATGCTGTCCCAGATCTCTACCAGGTTCTTGAAAGTCTCTTCCTCTATCTGGTAGAACCTGTTAGCCACACAACAGCACCCCGTCTGACGCCTGAAGATACAGTCACAGGCCCATTTTCCACATGGGAGCTCTCCGTGCCAGCCCACTGAGGAACAGAGGGACTGGAGTTACACTGTGGGATATTAGCGTGAGTCTAAAACATGCTTTTAGGCTGTGTCAAACGTTAAAGAAGAATTACAAAGCAGAAAAATGATGGTTAAAAAAAAAGAATGAGACATAACATGATTCATAGCGGAAAGGTTAAAAATATCAAACTTACTCCATGCTAGATAAGGCATGCTGATAAAAGGACACAGATATGTCACGGTCACGGTTCAGGCAAAAGTCTTACCCGCAGAGTCTCGCATCAAGTCAAAACTGAAGGCTTGAACTCCGACACAGAGAAACAGCACCCCCCAGTGGCGAAAAGCAGACATCGCAGCCAGATTAATCATCATCTTGGAACATGAACAGATGGATAGAAAATAGTTCATGCTCCCCATAAAATGATACAATTTAAAATTTATTTTGTTGAAAACAAATCAGTATTATGGCTCTCCATTGCTAGCTGGCAACATCACTGCCACTGAGTGCTTTATTCCACTATTTCTGATCATACTGCATCTGACAAACAAATACTTCGGAACGAATTTGAAATGTTTTAAACATGCAAGTATTGTAGATTGAGTTTATCACTCAATATAGTATTTTTTGGATTAAATTATGATTTTACTCCTGGCATGGGGATTCAAAAGCAGGCTTATAGGCTAATTGGTGTGTTTAAATGACCTAAAATGTGTGTGTGTGTCTGCAGTGAACTGGCTTCCCATCCAGCAAGCACCCAAGAGAATTTAATAATATTAAAAAGGATCGTAATTCATTTTATACTGACATTGAATAAATCTGGGAAGTGATTGTTGTGTATGTGTCAGATATTGCTGACTTATTTTATTTCCCCCTTTTTAATTATTTAACATCTCGACTTAAAATGAATGGGATTGTGAATGAAGCTGGTTCTGAGGTTTCAACTGAGCGCATCAGTAGATGTTCTGACGCTGCCGGAACCACACGCTCCGCAGAGAAGCAAGCAAAACGAAAAAAGGAAAGAGATTCACATCCTACAGGAAGACACCGGGTTCTAGACAATCCCTTCTCGGCGTCATGGAGACGCTGTAGCTGCATGATGCAGCTTTGAGCTGCGTCTGTGTGTACTCACTGTGTCGATGGCGGCAGCCAAACTCTCCTTCTCACAGACCCAGGGAACCCAACAGCAGCCGTGTTCTGTTCCCACTCCATACAGATTCTGGCTTGGGATGGTTGGGTTTTTGAGTTCCAGGAGCAGCCCCACCCCCCACCCGGTGATGGGAGATGAACCACGACCGACAGCAGTAATGGCTCATTCTGTATCTCTCACCTAATCCCAGATCCAGGACATCTGATGTCCAGGACCAGATAACACTGACATATCTTATAAATGGGTTATAATATCTAGTCTCTCAGGAACCTCTTTTCAAAGTCACAATACTTTTAATATGTCACAGGTGTCATATTTTATACCTGAATCCTTCTCTTATTGTCTCCTATCCTTTCGCATCTTTATTGTGTTGAGAAATCGGGTGCTTTCTGACCAACCTGTTAGTCGTGCACTTCACTGTAAACACAGTGACAGGTGATACCAACCCATCAATAGAGGCCCTACTTTTGAGAAGGTGTCGAGTGTCGTCTGGTGTCTGATGTTGGGTCGTCCTCTTCTCTCTCTGCCGTTGTCTCCAAAAGCCATTAGTGAAAGATGAAACGCTGCCTGTACCCGTGTCCCAGTTATAATTCAACAAGTTATAATTCAGAAGATGCTATCACTGCCTTTCCATGAAGAAGTAATCCATCCATCCATTTTCTGTAACTGCATGCCCCGTTCAGGCTCACGGGGGGGTCTGGAGCCTATCCCAGATGCAATATTCTTGTATATATTCTGTGCATTTTATTGGTCATTTCTTCATAATGATCTTATCTGATGCAATGTGCCTAAAATGGAGGTTAATTAGCCTGTTTGAAAAATAAGACAGGGTAATATTTTTATTGGGACCACCTATTTTCCTCTGGAATTCTAGCAAGATCTGATGCCTTGTGTTCAGAGATACCTTTCTGCAAACCACTGTTGTACTAAGCTGTCATTTTCGCACTTGTGGCCATATTGTTAGTTCTAACTTGTCTGACTGTTCACCTCTGACATTTCTCATCACCAGTGTATTTTAACCCATAGCACTGCCCCTCACTGGAAGTTTTACGTATCACAATATTCTGCATAAATTCGAGGCGGTACAGTGCATGAAATTACCATGCTATAACCATCATGGCCTGCACCAGCAGTCATACCACATTTAAAACCACTTAAGTGACATGTTTCGTCTTTTCTAATGCTGTTTGTAGTAACTGAACATCAGTCTACATTTGTTAACAGGTTGCAGCTACAGTTGCTGTTTGAGCAAGCAGTTGTACCTAATAAAGTCACCATTTAGTCTATATGAGAAAGCATTGCAACTAACAGTATTCTAAAAGTATCCATCCATCCATTCATCCATCTCATTGCCACTCATCTTGGGGGGGGGGGGGGGGGGGGGGGGGCTACAGCAGTATAGGGCACAAGGCCAGACTGCACCCAGGATGGGATGCCAGTTCATTGAAGGTGACTTTGAATGTAAATTATGCTCCATAGATCCCTTTATCTTCTGCCAACTATTGATCAAGAAAGGTACTATAAACATGCTTATTAACAAATAATTGTGCTCATCATATTAATCTGCATATTATTGATTGTAATACATAACACTACAATAATCCATTTATTCATCTTCAAACTGTGTATCTAAAGTATTTCTATGGGATATACACCTTCAATGTTTCATTCAACTGATAAAAACAATAAAATCTTGAGTATCTCTTATACTATAGATCAGCAGTATTTAACACTAGGCAACTCCCTATCTTCAGGGCTTTGCAGAAGCATCTGTACTAGCAGAGGACCAGCAATGGTACGATGTGATGATGGTACCACAGATGGTCACACTGACCCACATCTTCTAGGCCAGTGTTTCCCAACCCAGTCCTCGGGGAACCCCGGACAGTCCACGTTTTTGCTCCCTCCCAGCTCCCAGCCAATCAGGAACACCGAATACTTGGTACAGGTGCACTGGGAGCCGAGAGGAAGCAAAAACATGGACTGTCCAGGGTTCCCCGAGGACTGGGTTGGGAAACACTGTTCTAGGCGAGATAATTTTTTTTTGGTTTAGGCCTCATTCCATTATTTAAATATATGAAATTCTCAGCTCGATCAACCATGATCATGTGCCATTGCTACTATTAAGTTACAACATTTTACAAATGATATGGCTAATATTGCCCATGAAAGTCAATGGTTAAACACACGCATATTCTATCTACTTGTGGAAGCAATATTTATTGATTAGATTAGAGGAAATGATGAATACATGGTGCAAATAGGAATAAGCGTAAATATTTATCAGTTTTATTTATTTTATATATTTTTTTACGACTCTCTCTAAAACATAATCTTGCCTCTTATGCCGCATGACTAAAGTCCCATTTAACGTGACAGACATCTTTGCTAATTCTTCAAAGTGGAGCATGTTAATAACAGAAAAGTTCCCCTTGTGTCTGTTTTTCCAATTTTTCTTTTTGCAGTTGAACAGACTGACAGCAAGTCCATCTGCAGCTTCTTCTGCTCGTACTTCAGTGGAATGTCCGAGTGTATGAAACACACACAAAGCAGAAAGTAAAATCAGGAATAGTATTTATATCATAAAATCACATGTGCGAGTTTTACAGAGTCCGGGTGTGGCTAAGTTAATATAGGATGAATGACCTGATTTGCTGGAATTGGAGCAAACAGGCCGGGGAGGGATGAGGTGGTGGGTGGAGTCAGTCCTGATCCTTGACTACTATTGGCCAAATCACCAGGCTTAGTTTGCACGACTAACTGAAGTTCGGGGGTTGGTGCTGGAGCGCCAGTTCTGAAAAAATTCATATACCACAACTAGATGTCAGTGGGGTCGAAGGTCATAGGTCGCTGGTCAAGCAGCAGGGGAGAGGAGGTCGGAGCATTGGCCTCAGTCAGTGGCATAGAGCAGGAAGCCAGTGAAGGTGTTGAAGTGGCTCTTGCTGTCACACAGGAAGCAGCCAGGGAGCAGGTGGACGGACACCTGGTCCCCCGCCTCGAGGCTGACGGCCAGCACCACGGTGGCACTGTCCTCCTGGTCCTGGTCGTTCCTCTCGCTGAGGGAGGCCAGCTCCCTGCCGTTGACGCGGAGGCTGCCGCAAGCAGCCAGCAAGGCGCCCGCGGAGCCAGAGTCGCTGTACATAGTGACCGCCAGGTTGTAGACGCCCGAGCGCGGGGAGGTAAAGATGCCGGTGGCCGGGTTATAGCTCTCGCCGAGATTGATAAAGACGCTTTGGTACATTATAGTCACCTCCTGCCGCAGAGGTCCTAAGCAGTTCCGGACGTCCAGCAGGGCCACAGAGAAGGCGCTTCGGCTGGCTGCGGCGTTAGGAAGAGAGAGGAAGGCGAGGCAGTGAGATGGGATGCTCCCAGCAGGAGTGCAGCTGGGGTGGAGAGGCTGGCCGGCGGCTCACCTCGTATGCCGTCCAGCGCCGCCTGCGCCGTCTCCAGCTCCTTCCGCAGTTCGCTCAGGCTCAGGTTAAAGAACCGCTCCATTTTCCACATGTGCCTATGCATCACGCAGCAGCCGCAGGACGCCGCGTCCGTCAGGCAGACTGCGGGCGGACAGGAGCATGCCGTCTGAAGGAGCTCTGCCAACCCCCCTCCCCCGCCTCACCGCTTCCCCACACCCAGACTGTGCCCCTGACTCACTGTTCTCCGTGTTGGAGTCTGCGGTGTCGCCGTGCCCCGGCCCGTTCCAGGTGTAGTTCCAGTTCTCCGTGAGCGCAGTGGCCAGCAAGGACAGCAACAGGATCCCTGAAATGCCGGCGCATCATACATATCCAGAGCAAATAACAGTGGACGTTACAGTTACAATTTATGTATGCTCTCTGGGATTTGAACCCATGACTTTTCACACTGCAATGTGCTATTTATCAAGCTACAGGTGTATCAGGTAATATCAGTCTGTCTACGTGACAAAAAACATTGGATAAAGGAGGAAATTATCTCCTTTAAATCTCATCACGATGCACTTAACATACATTAAATGCATGCAGTATTACAACCCTCAACCAGAGACAACAAAATCACGTGATAGGAAATTAAAATAAAAATAACAAGTATGCATGTAACCAGACTACCTACAGTGTAGCCATTTTATTTTGAATGTCCATTACATCTGAGCCAAACTTGGATTATACTAAATCGCACTGTGTTGGAAGCTGGAGGGATTTCATACATATTTGTACTGAAATCACAATCAGAATAGGCCAATTTGTCATTTGCTCAATCAAAAAAGGGAATTCTAAATAACTACATATAACGACAAATCTAAAAAGAAAAAAACACATTAGATATATATGTAGAAAGTAAATATGCTGGACATATATCATTAAATGATTTATATGCATGATCACCCAAAACATCGTAGCTCTTCCATTCGACCAATGTAGAAATAAATTAGCTACTCAAATAAACTCATAGAAATACAGGATATTCCAACAGTATGAAAAAACAGAGAATAAAAGATGAATTGTACTAAGTGTGACATCGTTGGTAATTGTAGAAAAAAAACAGACGCATATTAGGATAATGGTGAACCAGGAAAGGCTTCATATTACTGCGAACTCATTAAGTGACTATCATCTATCATGCGAACGTATAGTAACACAATTTTAAAGTGCAGAAGTATAGTGTAAAGTATAGTTTAAAATGTAGCAGTGAGACACCTTGCTAGCAACTAATTGGCAATAGTTTAGTTAATTATTTTTTTTTAGGAAGCTTCAGGTGAGCTTTACAGTATTTATCACGCCGGGGACCCTGCAGTCTCACCTCTCATTTTTCCAGAGTGAAGGTCTTCGTAAGCGGGATGAATGGGCCTGGTAAGGAATCACAAGGCTATAAAGTGTGAAAGGACTCCACCCCGCCTACACCCCCTCCCCCCCACCCCCACCCATGCACGCATGCGGGGAAATGAGAGACCCACCTGGTAGGATCTGTGGAACATGCTCTGTGTGTGTAATTTGGTTTTCTAATCCAAAGCCGTGCTCACCACTCTCCTGAAAAGGTCACCATCTTGCAGATAAGATTAGTTAACACATAATTAATTGATCCCAGGCAGAAATTCTTTGCATACAGCAATAAGGTAGATAAAATGCAATCATACAAACAAAAACAAAGTGCAAAGACAGTACAAAAAAATACAAATAGAGACTGTAAATTGTGCACAACCGCAGACTTGGGGACATGAAGGTGAGATAGATGCAAAGAAGAAAATGAAACTGTCGGAAGTGGCCCAAGCGAATGCCAGGATTGAGAAGGCAGTGACACTGGGGGAAGCCAGAAGGAAGAATCTCAGCTTCTCCACCGAGAGGGATAATCCTGCAGGGAAAATGTCTCAGGATGCAGGATAAGTCATGTTCCTTTATGAGGCTGCAGTATTATTCCCACTAGAGAAAATGATCAGCTATATTTCAGCTATGTAAAGAAGGCTTATAGTTCGATGACCTATAGCATTTTACGTTCTGCAGAATTTAACATATGGAAGGACCTCATCTTATTCAGCGATGGAGTTCAGCAGGAAATCCACCACTTACATCCTTGATCTAAAGGAGCTGGGCTGGATATGGGGTGGGAATAATAAAATATTATAATAGGTATTATGTCCTTCAACGTGTAACAGCTGTTATGCTGGCTATGGTAACTAAATGCTGTTGGAATGACAACACCCCCCTCCCCCATCTAATCCTTAGTCACTACCCCCCTCCTATCCAAAAAAAAACTTAATTAAAAGCCCAATTTTGTGTGATTTGTCTTGATGTAGACAGGTTCAAAATGAAAACTCACATAGATCTCCATCCATATAATGTTTTTGTGAAAATGTCAACAGAGCGATCAAATACATTTTGAGTTATTGTATTCACAAATGTAACCCACAGCTGCTCCTTGCTCTTCCCTTTGCCGTCACTAAGTGGCATTGCATGACTTTTGCTATCTCAAAATTAAATAGTTCCCAGATCACCACATATATAATTATAGTATTACCCGTATCTTATTATCACTTCGCAAAAATATTGCAGTATATGCATTAAGATCTCCACCTGAGGTGCAACTGTAGGTGGCAGGAAAAGGTAGCTGCAGAAGACACTTGATCTTGTGAACACAGTAACTATAAAAGTACCTGATGAATCTCTTCCCAGGTTCCCAGAAATATTGCATGGGTCTTCCGGCTCACGAAAATGACACTGGGTGATTTTTCAAATCCTCATTGGACTGGCCATCAGGAGAACCCTTCAAATGCATGAAGTACCATTTGTATGACTACCTCTGGGGGGGGGGGGGGGACTTAAAGGAATGATAAGAGATGGGGATGGGAGTGGAATAGGGGCCTATTTAGGAACATCCCAGGGGAAAAAAGTGACATCACTTAATTCCAGGACTCCCACTCATTTAACAGGTGGTCCTGCCGGTTGAGTGCTCATGAGTACATAATGATGTCAGTTAACAATGAACACTTACAATTATACAATAGCTAATCTAACGAAATCAGCAATACTTGTTTTGATATTATTATATTATGTACAGTTAAAAATCTAAACAAGTATAATAATTTTCATATGTTCCATTTTATGAGTCACGTAATAGCGTATATATAACGTAATAATTTCTGCGTTATAATTTGCTTGAACACAATACACCATTGCGTTTATAACTATTTATTCTTTAAAAGTGCATTAAAAGTTTACACTACTAATAAGAATGTGATGTTGAAATTTCGGTCCAGTGCCGCGAAACATAGGCAAGAATCAACATCGGAATTATACTTAACACAATCTATATACTTCATTGTCTTTAATATTGCTCAATTGTCCGTGGGCAATTTTGGAATTAAACCCAACAAAGCATAATCAGCCTCATATATATCAAATGTAGTTTGACGATGAGTCATTCTTTTTCCTAATAGGTCGGTTTCACAAACCAATAAACATGTGCCTTTCTAATTAAGTCATATTCGTATATTTTTATTTCTTGTAAGCAATCCAGGAGTTTCCCGTTAAGCTTCAGAAATGCGAGTGATTCCCGTCTCAGTACCACGTGGTCAAACACGGAAGCGCAAACAGACATTTAAGGGAGAGGCGTATAAATTCGCTGTTGCTTATTGCTAACTGCAAGCAGGAGTGAGAACTTTACATTTTGGAAATAGGTAGGTAGGCAGACGGATTTATGTAGCATTCTTTTTCATAGTCATACAATAGTTTCAGTTGGTATTGTATGTTTCGTAAAGTGTTTTTTTACGGTATCTGTACTCCTCCTGTAAAGTATTGTAAATATATATGAATAGTTTTGTTTCAGATTGCTTACTTTAACAGTTCTTAAACAAATGTTCAGTTTATAACCTGTAGTTTCAATGTGTCGATTTTATAAACAAAATCTCATGCATTAGTCTTCAAATGGATGATGCGGAACGTGCGCAAAGTGCTGCACGTATTTAACGAGACGGACGTGAAACGACTGTTTTCAGATGTGCGTAGGTCCTTACATGTGTCACGGTATGGCTGCGATTGCCTGCTGTTAAATTTACTGGTAACACTTTACTTGACGGAGCACAAATACTATAGTATTATCTTATTACTTATGTGTTATTTAACCACAAACTAAGTCTTGAATATATACTCTTGTCATGTTCGTTCATCATTAATGAATCGTGACGCATGTTTTATGCCAAGCGGTTGCTATATTTGTTACTGTATCTGTTAGTTTTGTAAAAAAATTTTTTTTACAATAAGTCGTTAATTTGAAAAGGAAAAATAAGAAGGAAGAAGGAGAAAGAAAGAGAAAAATATATCATCCCAAAATTTGCAGTGACAGAAACGGTAAATCCTTCAAGGCTCTGAGGGTACATACTGTGGCTTTCCCTTAACGAAGGGCGTGTCGTGTGTGTGTGTGGCATACATGTTCTAAAAAAAATAGCCTTTATGTTGGGTGAGAATACACCACAATCAAAAATATACTGCACTGCACTGTATGATTTACAGTAACTTCTCAATATACCAGTCAAGCTGTGAACATAGTTAAGATGTAGTACGGTAGTAAATAAACGGCCATTATGCAGTATAGTGTTTGAAGGCATGAACTATTCTGAAAGTTGCCTGTTTATTTCCCTGGTGCTTCTCAAGTCTCACTGCAGCCCTAGATTGGAGAACAGGTTACTAAATGTGGATTGAAGTACGTTCTGAAGTCATGTTGTCCCTGGGCCAGGCTGACATGGGTGAAGGAAAAGCAGGATACATTTGCAAGTAAATGGTAGCCTTAGTTGGTGTAGTTGCTGTGGTGTCTCTGGTTTGCCGTGTTGTCTTTGTGGCGACAGTTTCCGCATCCTTCCCATCCTCCCGGCTGTACAGTGGATAGATGCTCTAGCAGGTCAAAGCTATATTTCCAACCAGAAATAACATCATATCATCAAAGAATGGCAACATACTTTCGTAAATCCTTGGAACTTTGTGCAGATTGGTTATGGCAACTGCTTTTGTTGAAACAAGGAGGATTTATGGCTCAAATGATAAGATCATATGACTAGTCAATGGGTGTGAATCAGTTTTGTGACAATGCCTGCTCCGCCTTGAAATGGTATTCTGTGGGAGAAAGAATGTGTCAGATGTCTACTGCTAGTTGAGTAACTTTCAGCTAACGTAGAACAATAACTTCAGTGCAAATAGTCAAACAAATGGATTTGTTGAATAGTTAACTTGTGAGCACAGCTTTTCAACTGAAGGATATATCTGTGAATGTAAGATTATCAAGGATTTTGAGATTCTGCATGAAGCAGTGGTACAATTTCCATCCGAGCCTGACACTCTTTACAGGAGGATGCTCAGAATCCACTGTCCTCTCCAGGAGTGGGGGGTCACAAACGATTAAATGTAGGGGTGCCAATAATATTGAAACCATTATTTTACAGAAACAAAACATACTACTCAATAATATGTTTTGTGTTTGCAAAATGTACTAAAAGTCTTTGGGTTCCCCAAATTCCTGAACAGAGCATTTGAAGCATTTTGTGTATTGTTTTATATAATAATTTTTGCCCAGTTTTCAGGACCCGTGCCAGTAATGCTGCAAAATCCTGTGACCCTTACCCCTTTTTGAGTTAAATGAAACGTTCCTTAGATATTGGCCCATGTCAGATGTGTGCAAGCAGATTTACAGACTGGAGATAAATTAGGGTCAAAGGTCACCCGTTTATCCTTCTATCACCACCATTGGAAAACCGCACCCCCATGGGCTGGTCTCCATTGGTTATAGGTCAATTGATTTGGTGACAGTTTATAAACAACTGTTGGACCTTTTTGTTTTTAAAATAGAGAAAACGCCAGATTAACATTTTAGACACGGGTGTCCAAGCGGATCAGCGGGTGACTGTCTTGTGGGTGACTGGTTCTGTAATCGTACTTCTGTAAGTTCTTGTTTTCTACCACGGTCCGATTTATTCCTGCTTGATGTCTAACAAGGGGAAGATGTTTTTTATAGTGTTTTTAAACCAAGTTATAAAAAGGTATGATTCTGTCTAATTCAGGAATCTTGTGTTCCTTTTTAGTGTCACGTCTCTTCATCTGACTAAATGGCGAACGTGTGCGGATTGAGGACCCTAAAAAATGAACCAGGTATAAAAAATGTGTGCCGGCTGAGAGAGACACTCGCACATCAGTGTTCTGAGCAGTTTGCAAACTCAAATATAGACAATCTGAAATGTTTCTTGGGTATTCTGCATAAAGGAGTGATACAGCGTCCCTCCAAGCCTGACAAGCTGTACAGGAGGGGGGTCAGAGACAGTTATCCTCTCCAGGAGTGGGGGTCACAAGCATAGGGGTGCCAGTAATGTTGAAACCAGTATTTTGGCAGCAAATTAGACAATGTTGTTTGCTGCTAGAAGTGTTATGGATTGCTGTGCAGAGAGTACGCTGTGCGTACCCTTCTTATTAACAGTTATAACTTCATGACATCACAATTCTCCATATATATAACTGTTCAGTATTATAATATTCGTAGGTACTGCTTCAATCTGTGCCTGAAAATTTGGATTACATGTAATATAATTAGGTGCTGCAATCAATACGTGTGTGTACTTCTATCAGCTTGGTGGGTGCTAACCCATGGACTGTGAAACTGCATTGAAATCTCCCGAAATTAGGTAAAAATAAGATTATAAAATGTGATACGTAGAATGTTTACAAAGGGGCAGTTCACCCCAAAACTGAAATAAAGAGTTTTTAGATGAGTTTTAGTGTTGTCTGTCCATCTAGGTCAGGGGTTCCCAAACTATGGGTCGCGACCCGAAATGGGTCTCGTTTTCAGTGGGTCACCAATTGACCAAGGAAAGATATGGCAGATGTGTTGCAGTGCATCTTTCTGTGCACCTGTCAAATAACCCTCTGCAGAGGATTCTACAAACTGTGCCGTTGTCATGTTGAAACTTCATGGTATTGGATACTTCCTATCCAATCAGAGCGGTCTGTTTCTAGTCGTCGTTTTTCTTTAGTGCGTATATACAATCAGTCAGCCATTCAGTCAGAAGAGCTAGTGTTTTAGTCGTCAAAATGTTCAAACATAGCTATGAAGAAGAATATATTTCACTTGGTTTCACGAAAGCTTTATGAAATGTGGAGGAACGTCCATAATGCGGTTTGTGCGGATAAGTATTAAGTAAGTGTGTGTAAAAACCAACATCCTATTAGTCAATGTTTTTTTTTTAACACATTGGAAAACTGTAGAAAACAAGCTGTCCCCTAAAAAAATGATGGGTCATGACAATGTGAATTTGTTGGTATTTCATAATATATTTTGGGTTTGGGTCCCAGGCAGACGACAAATCTGCCTTTTCGGTCCCCAGGTGGAAAAAGTCCGGGAACCCCTGATCTGGGTTCTTCTAGGAGTTATCTTGTTCTGGAGAGATCTACCGTAGAAATGCTGGTCTTCTCTCGAATATAATAGGAGTGAACGACATTCTTTCTGTGGCTTTTTAAAGCAGCAAAAACATACACTGGGAAAGTTGAACGGCAGTGTCTCTGACCAGAACTCATGACCCGGTTACTCAAGATAATCCACAGACTTTATAGTGAGCAGTTTAGTGTAGGAACTATTTTCTGTAATATCACTGCACAGAAGATATGAGCATGAGTTCCTTTGTGCAGTGATACTATTGGTGTGTGGAGTTCGGTAGAAAAAAATAGTTCCTACATTAAACTGCTGAACAACTGTCCCTTTCAGCTGGAAGTTACATGTAAAACAATACTAATGTGTGTTTCTGATAAACAGTAGAAGTGTAACAGCCCTGTGTATTTTAATGGCAGCTTCCCGGTTCCCTTCTTGCCCTTTATTACTGTTCTGTCCTTATCGCTTCATCACTCGTCTGTATCTTAGTGCCCCTGAAGTCGGTGGAGGTGCAGGTGGATGTCCAGGGTCACGTGGCTTCTGTCAGCTCCACCCTTCAGTATGAGAACCAGGAGTCCAGTCCAGTGGAGGCCGTCTTCATCTTCCCCATGGAGAGTAACGCCACCATCTACAGTTTTGTTGCCCGCATTGGGGATGTTGAGATTAAGGCCCAAGTCAAAGAGAAAGAGCAGGTGTGTTTTTTTGTTCATAGTGTGTCTTAGGGTGAGCTGTCTGGAATCATCAGTTACTTGTTCTTCACAATGACACCATAAACAGAGACTTTGTTAGACATAGTAAGTATCTCTATGTTTGTCCCTGTCTCCTCATCGTCTGTCAGGCTCAGGAGGAGTATGACGATGCCGTCAGCTCAGGGCAGCAGGCCTTCCTCCTGGAGGAGAGCGATGAAAGTTCTGACGTGTTTCGCCTGAGTGTCGGGAGTCTTCCTCCGGGACAGAGTGCCTCTGTTACGCTGAGCTACGTGACTGAGCTGGCCGTACAGGCTGATGACGCCCTGAGGTTCTGTCTGCCTGCCGTCCTCAACCCACGGTACACGCCAGCAGGTACAGAGGCGCTGAACCACACTGGCTAATTAAGCATCATAACTGTTTAAGTATAAAGAAGTTTCAAAAGCTTTAAAAATGTTCAGGGCACCTTTTCAGATGGACATGAAATGGTCAGGTGTTCATGTTCACTTATACCATTTGTTAATTACTTCTCATCTCTTCACTCTTGCAGGCAGTAAAAGCCTGACAGCAGCGGGATCTGGTCCCCAGGGGGAAAGTGTCCCATACACCCTGTCCCTCGGTGTCCACATATACTCCCCCAGCACCGTCCAGAGTGTCCAGTCCAACTGCCCCCTCACCCCACTGGAGTTCCTCTCCCAGGATAACACTGAGGCCAAAGTAGCTCTTTCTGCATCCTCTTTGTTCTCTTTGCTTCCTGTTTTCAGAACAGACAGAAATTTATACCTGAATTACTTTATTGAACAATATACATCATGCATATTTATTCTGTTATAGTCTTTCAGCTGTCATGCACTTAACCACATTTATGTCTCTGTAGGTCAGTCTGTCCCCTGGTCACAAGTTTGACCGGGATGTAGAGCTCCTGCTGTATTACGGTCAGCCTCACCAACCCACTGCTATACTGGAGGCGGGGCAGCCAAGTGCGCAACCAGGTGAATTTGCACCTTCGGGCGTGAAAATATGAAGTGGATTAAACTTGTTCTTCTATTCATTGTTGGTTCAAACACGTTAAAGCTTCTCCCATCTTTCTGTTTTCTTACCTTTTGATTTATAGGCTCATTGATGGGTGACATTGTAGCCATGTTGAGCTTCTACCCAGAGATTCCATCTATACCATCTTCTCAAATGACTTCCAAAGGGGAGTTTATATTTGTGGTGGATCGTTCAGGCAGCATGGACTGTCCAATGAACCAAAGCAACTACGAACAGACTCGCATCAGCAGCGCTAGGGTGAGGTCACTAAAACCATCATACCAAATACCTTGAGTTTCTCTGATACACCCACTGACGCATAGTGAGAGCTAAAGGTGCACAGTAACATCTACTGATACATGCTAGATCTGATGTTTCCTTACATTGTTCCCTGTTTAGGACACTTTACTGCTGCTGTTGAAGAGTCTTCCTGTTGGCTGTTACTTCAACATCTATGGCTTTGGCTCCTCCTTTGAATCCTATTTCCCGTCAGTAATCACTCATAACGTCATTTAGTGGTTTAGTATTAAAAAAAGCTTTCTGTTTAGCCCAGTATATTTTTGCATCACTGGGTTAAATCTTCCTTTCTGGCTTAGTGAGAGTGTGGAGTACACACAGGCCAACATGGAAACTGCTGTGCAGAAGGTGAAGTCAATGCAGGCTGATATGGGAGGAACAGAAATCCTTCAGGTCCTCCAGGACGTCTACAGCAAGCCCTGTCTGCCTTCACGTCCACGCCAGGTGTCTCATACCGCCACCTGCTGTTCATTGCTGTATTCTGCTTAGTTATTCCAGTATATACTGTACAGCTACTGTTACTTGGGTCTGAGTGTTTGTTGTGCCGCACAGTTGATCCTGCAGTATTAGAGTTAACGATATTGGCAAAGAGGAATACACGATGTATGATGAGTTTAAGTTTATGTCATGAATGACAGTAAATTTCATTTGTTGAAAAACATACTCTTGACTTTAGAACATCATGTCTCAAGCTCATTACTGTAAGTTTCTCTGAAGTTACCCTGTGATGACAGTTTCTGTTTCTTCTTCCATCTCTCTCTGCCAGCTGTTTGTCTTCACAGATGGAGAAGTGGGAAACACCAAAGATGTGATTGATCTGGTGAAGAGACATGCGTTGTCTCACAGGTCAGCATCACCTTTCTGTGTGTCTGCAGATGCTGTGGAGATGTATGGTGTGTGGCTCTGTGGACAAGGATTCTGTACCTATGATCGAAAGGTTGATGGTTCAAATCCTGCATTGGGCAGAATGATGTCACTGTTGGACCTTTGAGCGATGCCCTTCACCCTCACTGCTCCAGGGTGTGACTGACACTGTTTTCTCAGTTCTACGTTACTTTAGATAAAAATAAACAAATTAAATGTCCCCACGAAGATGAGAGACTGATAAATGGGAGTTGTTGTGACATGCATTCAGCATTTGAAAAGAATCCTTTTATGAATTTGTAGGTTTTCCAGGCTTTTAGTATTTGTGTTTGAAGGTTGGAGTCTTTGTAGTAAAGTTTTGGCCACTCAGAAGTCACCTGAAATGTGTGTGTGTGTGTGTGTGTGTGTGTGTGTGTGTGTGTGTTTCCTCACTGTACCCAGGTGCTTCACCTTTGGCATTGGGGAGGGGGCCAGCAGTGCCCTGGTGAATGGCATGGCTGAGGGCGGCTCTGGACACCCACAGTTCATCACTGGAGCAGAGAGACTGCAGCCAAAGGTGAGGAGGAGTCACACCTGCATCTGAACTAGAGAAACACAAGTTAATCCATGCAGCTTCCTCTCCTCAGCTCATATAAAACTCACTCCTACTTCTCTAAGCTTGTTTGTCGTCCAGCCCTTTCAGCCAATGAAGACTGTAGATCCAAAGATCAAAGCCAGCATGTAAACATTCCTCTAATCCCTGTAAAGGTTTTAGTGTTTGACGTCTCAATATTCATATAATGCTAAATACATACATCTGAAATGTTGATATAGTCATGTAGGTATCTGACCAGCCTCTCACATGTGTCTAATATGCATATGAGTATTTCTCTAGTTAATATTTTATTTTTCTGTTGTAAATGATCATCATACTATTGCAGATAATTCAGAGAACAGGTCCCCATTGGACCATGAGTGAGGATTGTTGGTCTTTAATTGTCTCTATACTGTGCTAATCTCTAGTATGCTTATGCCCTATCAGTAACTAACACGAGTCTTTTTCTACTCCTCAGGTTATGCAGTCTCTTCAGTTTGCCCTGCAGCCTGTTGTAGAGGACATTTCAGTTAAATGGAACATTCCAGCAGATATATCTGTCACCCCCCTGTCTCCTCTTCCCAATGTGATCTTCCAGAATCAGAGGGCAATACTGTACTTCCAGCTCACAGGACAGGTTTGGAACCTTAACTTACTTTCAGGCATGCAGCCTGATTCCGGAATCTCCTATTCACCTCCTGGCTTATTGAAGTTTTGAAGATTTCCTATCCATCTAATGACCCTAAGTCTAATATTTGTGTATTTACAGAGGGTTTCATATAAATACTCAGTCTTTGGTACTTTGGAAATATTATTTATTTAAATTAAAATTCAAGTTGTGATATATTTTTCTTATTCTTGAAAATGTCATGCATTTTGCATCATTTTTTAAATATAAATTAGAATTTCTTGTCACCTGATATCACTTTCCTCCCTCCTTTCACCACTTTGTCTACCCAGAGTTCCGGTAATATTTCAGGTTCCGTGAGTCTCCATTACACTCTGGATAAGAAGGCTGTGGAAAACACACTTACCCTTAACATGAAGCCGAAGGAGGACAGCAGGTAAGATGCACACAGACACACTCAGATCATTAGGAGATGCTGGTCATTTTCAGCTGGTTTAATTATGTCTGTCCATTTGTCTGTTGGTCCCTTAGCATGCTGATACACAGACTGGGGGCCCGCAAAGCCATTTTGACCTTGGAGGGGGAACGTGGAGAGGCGGGCGATAAGACTGGGAAAGAGAGAGCAGTGGAGCTGAGCATCCAATCAGGAGTCAGCTCCTCCTACACGGCTTTCATTGCCGTCAACACAGAGAATAAGCAGCCAATCAAAGGACCCCTACTGCGCAGAAACATCCGTAAGTTACATGATTCTGGTGGATGAATCTCTGAAGAGGTGCCCTTTATTTCCATCTCTCAGCAATAGGTTTGGAACAGACATGTTTTATTATGAAAAAGGACAATGGTAAAAAATTTGTTTGTATTGGTATAGCAGAGAGGTGGTATGGTGGTGCAGTGGTTAATTAAGAACGTTTCGGGAAAGACGTCGGAGTGTTAAGGGACAACTTAAGGTAGAACTTATGAAAGACAGTGTTAGGAAGGTTTTGAGAAACGCACCCTTGGTCACTATAATGATGACATAAAATATTCATACCTTTTCCTGCAGTTGCATCATTAAAAAGGACTATGTTTAACTTCCCCGTAGTTTGATACTCTGTGATGGGCTGGCATCCCATCCAGGGATGTACCCCAGCCTTGTGCCCTGTGCTGCCTGGGCTGGGCTCTAGGTCCTTCTGTTACCTTATACTGGCTGCCAGTTCAAATCTCAGATGATGGTGATGTCACCGTAGGGCCGCTGAGCAAGGCCCTGAACCCCCACAGAGTGATGTCACCGTTGGACCCCTGAGCAAGGCCCTTAACCTCCACAGAGTGATGTCACCATTGGGCCGCTGAGCAAGGCCCTTAACCTCCACAGAGTGATGTCACCATCGGGCCCCTGAGCAAGGCCCTTAACCTCCACAGAGTGATGTCACCGTTGGGCCCCTGAGCAAGGCCCTTAACCCCCACATAGTGATGTCACCGTTGGGCCCCTGAGCAAGGCCCTTAACCCCCACATAGTGATGTCACCGTTGGGCCCCTGAGCAAGGCCCTTAACCCCCACATAGTGATGTCACCGTTGGGCCCCTGAGCAAGGCCCTTAACCCCCACATAGTGATGCCACCGTTGGGCCCCTGAGCAAGGCCCTTAACCCCCACAGAGTGATGTCACCATTGGGCCCCTGAGCAAGGCCCTTAACCCCCACAGAGTGATGTCACCGTTGGGCCGCTGAGCAAGGCCCTTAACCCCCACAGAGTGATGTCACCGTTGGGCCGCTGAGCAAGGCCCTTAACCCCCACAGAGTGATGTCACCGTTGGGCCCCTGAGCAAGGCCCTTAACCCCCACAGAGTGATGTCACCGTAGGGCCCCTGAGCAAGGCCCTTAACCCCACAGAGTGATGTCACCGTAGGGCACCTGAGCAAGGCCCTTAACCCCACAGAGTGATGTCACCGTCGGGCCCCTGAGCAAGGCCCTTAACCCCCACAGAGTGATGTCACCGTTGGGCCCCTGAGCAAGGCCCTTAACCCCCACAGAGTGATGTCACCGTCGGGCCCCTGAGCAAGGCCCTTACCCCCCACTTGCTTCAGGAACTGTCTGACCCTGCCTTCAATTGTATGGCACTTTGGATAAAAGTATCTGCTAAATAAATAAACTGTAAATGAAATGCAATTTACAATTAGACATGTAATTGTAATTAAGTGGGTGGATGAATGTCCAAGGGTAAGACTAAATGCCTTATTTTATGAATGATTTTTACATGCTGTTTTATTTTTACCTGCAGAACCCATGATGTTTTCAGCACCCCCAGGTTAGTGTGTAACAATAATATTCTTATCAATATTCTTTATTAATTTTTACAGTGTTTCATTTTGATTTGCAGGACGCATGATGAGATTTGCTGCCCCAGGTTCGTTTGTATATCTCTCACACATTCTCTCTCACACACACACACACACACACACACACACACACACACACACACACACACACACACACACACACACAGGTTTGTAATTATATCTTTGTGGGGACACAATGGGCAAAACTCTAATTCCAACATGACAACCTTAACCCTTACCTAACCTTAGCCATGAGTAGCCAAACAAAATACAAGACGTTTGGCATTTTTACTTTTTTGACTGCATTCACAGATCTTTGTGACAGACCTTCTTTCCTCTAAAAAGTGAATTAAAAAAACTACCAATACAAACCCTTTGACTTGCCTTGAAAAATCAAACTATCCACTCAAAACATTTCAATCTTTACTCACAACCAAATGCTGCTTTCAGATCCCACACGAAGCAAGTCAATAGATCTGCAAATTGTGTCTAATAGGTGAACACTGGTTACAGTTTTGCCAGATGAGCGATTGTTTCAATAAATGAGTTTTGATAAATGACAGTTTTATTCTTAGAATTGGGTTTAGTGTTTTAGCAATTCAGAAAAACTGTAAATCATCATTATCTCTGGCCTGCCGATCAGTTGTTCCCTCCCCCCTTCGATCAGCTAGTTTCAACACCGGCTGTTTGGCAGATTATCTGTATATAATTTTTTTCTTTCAGCTAAACAAATTTAAGTGGCATGCCAGTGGTAGTGGAGGAATTCGATATTATCGTTTATCTAAATATTTAAAAATTAAAATATTGCATATTGTCTATTTAGATATCACCCAGCATTACAATATAGTTTGTATGTTAAAGTACCTTGCAATGGATTGGCGTCTCTTCCTGGGTGCACCGCTGCCTTTTACAGCGTGCTGCCTCCTGTTTGCTTGTATGGGTTTCTCATAACATTTTCTTTTGCTTTATTTGTTTTTTGTATGCAGCACCCCAAGCCTGTTTCATGAAATGTAAGTTTAACGTTTACCAAATATCTCCCGTAGATCTATAATGTATGAATAAATGCATCGTCTATAGGAGACAAAACAGCCCACGCTGAATATTGTAATTAATGGCATCTTATTCACCAAATCTTGTTTGTAATTTTATGCATTACGTTTATTTTAGGTTCAGGATCCTTGCCTGCTGCTATGTTTGGTGAGTTCATATAAACATCGAATAGCAAACTTTGTTTTAGAGAGAATCATCCATCCTTTGACTTGTCGTTTTTGCTGAACATTTGCTGAATTATGTAGGTAGATTAGGTTAATGGCATCTTATTCACCAAATCTTGTTTGTAATTTTATGCATTACGTTTATTTTAGATTCAGCACCCGTGCCCACTGCTATGATGGCATGTGAGTTCATATGAACATGAAGAACATAAGAACTATACAAACGAGAGGAGGCCATTCGGCCCATCGAGCTCGCTTGGGGAGAACTTAACTAATAGCTCAGAGTTGTTAAAATCTTATCTAGCTCTGATTTAAAGGAACCCAAGGATTCAGCTTGCACTATGTTATCAGGAAGACTATTCCATACTCTGACTACACGCTGTGTAAAGAAGTGCTTCCTTAAATCCAGTTTGAAATGTTCTCCCGCTAATTTCCACCTATGGCCACGAGTTCTTGTATTTGAACTAATGCTGAAGTAACTATTCGGTTGAACAGCATCCAAACCTGTTAGAATCTTATAGACCTGGATCATGTCCTCCCTCAGTCTCCTTTGCTTGAGGCTGAACAGATTTAGCTCAACTAACCTTTCCTCGTATGACATTCCTCTAAGACCAGGAATCATTCTTGTAGCCCTATGCTGCACCTTTTCTAAGGCCGCTATGTCCTTTTTAAGATATGGTGACCAAACCTGTACACAATATTCTAGGTGAGGTCTCACCAAGGAATTGTATAATCTTAGCATTACCTCCCTTGACTTAAACTCCACACACCTGGAGATATACCCCAACATCCTATTAGCCTTTTTTATTGCTTCCCCGTACTGGCGAGAATGAGACATGGAAGCATCAACATACACACCAAGGTCTTTCTCATAATCAGCTACCTTTATTTCAGTAGGTCCCATAAAATACCTGTACTTTTATATTTCTACTCCCTACATGGAGTACCTTACATTTGTCTATGTTAAATTTCATCTGCCAGGAAAGAAGCAAACTTTGTTTTAGAGAGAATCATCCATCCATTGATGTCGTTTTTGCTGAACATTTGCTGAATTATGTAGGTACTTAGATTAGGTTAATGGCATCTTATTCACCAAATCTTGTTTGTAATTTTATGCATTACGTTTATTTTAGGTTCAGGACCCATGCCTGCTCCTATGTTTAGAGGTGAGTTCATATAAACATCGAATAGCAAACTTTGTTTTAGAGAGAATCATCCATCCATTGACTTGTCGTTTTTGCTGAACATTTGCTGAATTATGTAGGTAGATAGATTAGGTTAATGGCATCTTATTCACCAAATCTTGTTTGTAATTTTATGCATTACGTTTATTTTAGGTTCAGGACCCGTGCCTGCTCCTATAATGGCATGTGAGTTCATATGAACATCGAATAGCAAACTTTGTTTTAGAGAGAATCATCCATCCCATTGACTTGTTTTTGTTGAATTATGATAGTTAGATTAGGAGATGGCTTATTTGCCTTGAGAAAGGGTTTTTTATGACCGTTTTAATTATCATGTCCTTGACATTTATCATTCTATTATTAATTATATAATACGCCTAATTCTGTACCAATTTATACCGTTAAAATGTAGATGTTCAGTTTACAAACCTAATTGTTTTAGTTTTTCTTGATTGCTTTGGCACATTTTATGGAACATATCGAACATTCTCAAGACTATAACAGCATTTCTCAAAACAGTTAATGCATATAGCACAACACTATGGATTATCTTACTCAAAACAATTAACCCATCTATAAAAATCAAATAATTCCACCAATGAATTAGTCAGGCCACCAAAATGAAAAGTACAATCAGCATAGTTTTAACCTTGAGAGTCAAAATGCTTAAATATATTGTCAGCATGTCAATTTAAGTATATTCCTGAGCTCTATAATTCTGAATGATAGTCTGTTCCCACTTCCTCATTGTCAGTGACTGATCATTCTTCTTAAGCAAACTGGCTTTACATTACAGTAGGTGAAGTTCACTGGAAAGAGAAGGTCCTCGCATGCACATGTAACTTCTTCAGATGTCAAGACACAGTACAATAGCAAACAAAAATCACACAGCACCGTATAACAAAATGGCAACAAAACCAAGTACTGTGTGAAGCAAAACCACATCAATGCCGTATCGGTATATTAATGGGATAGATTTTAAAATCATTTTGAAAGCTTGGTTAACTGTTTTGCACGTGGCTAACACAGTGCTCACATACATATATTGTTTTGGGGGTAAAAATATTACAGTGGAAAACTACAGTACATAATCTACTTTGACCAACAAGATTAAAGCAACTGAAAATTGTACTAAATGATGACAATTGTACAAAACCATTTGCAAGTATGTTGTAAATCATTGGAAATGTTTCTGTGAAGCAATGAGAAATGATGTTCTGTTGTGCAGAAGTAACATTATGGTGTGGGGATTACATTTATTATTTTGCAAATGCTGCTTGTCATTTGAGAAATGCTCCCAGGCAATTGAGAAAAACTGTAAAGGAAAAGGCTTGTTCTTACAAGTTTGCCCTAACACTTTGTTTTGATTTTATTCCCTTTAAAGCAAAAAAACGATGTCGAGGTAAGTTTAAGGTAAAAAGGTTGAAATAGTGAAATTCCATTTTGTTTCCTTAAGAACATAGTCCTCAGCCCTTCCACATTGGGGGGGGGAGGGCGGTTAGGGCCACAGGGCCCCGCTGATCTGGGGGGGAAAAAAAAGGAGTAAAATTTTTGGGTGCCCCTGGCGAGAAGACCAAAGCAAACATATTTGGCATCCTCCAAACCAGCACTGTACACATTTTATTCATTTTTAAATTAACTTTTGTGTGTGATCTGCTGGCCTTTGCGTGTCGTCTGCAGTTTTCAGAAGACTCCCAAAATTCCCAATAAAATTCAATTTTTTATCCCGACTCTGTGATATATCAAAACCACAATGGATGCAGAAGGGCCGATTTGTATTTCACTCATGTAGAGCCCTTTGTCAGTGTCTTCCGAAAAACAAGAAGTTCAGCTCACAAACCACATTGTTTTAAAATAAGGTTTTGTTTATAGCAGTTTATTACATCAGTTTTTTCCCCCCCCATCTGTAGGACGCATGTCCCCCGCTATGGGTAAGTTTAACATTTTACCCAACATGTCCTCAAGAGCTATGATATAAACATAAATGAATTACGGTTTTATATTAAAGACAAAAATGTCAGTGCTATTGTAATTTATGACAACTTGTTTGTCAACTCCTGTTCATAATCTTTGCATTAAATTGTGTTTAGATGCAGCCCCTATGGCCCCTGCTCCTGAACAAGGTTAGTTTATTTACTTACATTAAGTAAATAAATAAGCATTGTTTTTTGAGGTCTTATAATTTGTAATAAAGGAAAAGGTTTCTTCATGCTACTTCGTTACACCACCAATGAAGTTTCCAAAACAATCTATTTATTATTTTATAAGTAATTTCCTTCTAGACAAAATACTTCTTGGATAAACTAACACATTGACACAGCCTTTCTACATCATACCACAGAAATATTATAGTCCCTTAGTGTTTTTTTTTTTTATAATATCACTATGATATTTGCAAGACTTTTATCAACTGTCAACTCAAAACAGACACACCAGAGACAAAAGATCCTTTGCTGGAATTGATCAGCCTACAGAAAGTAGATGGATCCTGGGACCTTCAACCATCGCTGGCCTCCATCTTTGGAAAAAAGGAAGAAGAAGTGGCCACAGCCTTACCTGGAAAGGTGATGGACTCTCTGAGATGTTCCACACTTTAAGGGTCCTAAAGACAGTGAAGCTTGTTTCAGTTTGGTTGTATTTTCAGGCCTTTAGCTCAGGTCAGTGAGGGACCTTGATCCTGTTTTTTACTCCACAGCCTGAGTTTTTATCAGTCTGGGCCACAGTGTTGGCAGTTCTGTGGCTACATGGTCATAAGATGGACTTCAAGGATGAGTGGCAGTTTGTGGCTGCAAAAGCTGTTGCTTGGATCAAGGCTCAGTCAGGTAGGAGAGAGCTCTCCCTTTGTTTGATACACATTCATTCATGGTATATCATGGGTAATATAACTGAAATAGAATAACATTTTTCAAATTTTGTCTTTGTATTGGATTTTTGTAAAATAATGTTGGCAACAAAAATGTTTGTGTCTGTACTGTAGGAGCTGATTTGACCGGGTTTGTGGCAGCTGGGAATTCCTTCCTTGGCCTCCAGGTGGAGCTGCAGAACTTTGGCCTGCAAGAGTGAATCAGACCCTGAATTGCCATCATATTAGCCTATCGCTGCTGCACGCAAATCATATCCCAGCCAAGATAATTACTGTTCTGTTCTTATTTGTGAAACTGACCATACTGACATAAAAGGAACATTCTGATGTTCCAAGCAAAGTAATGATTCTGCCTACATCACAATTAGGTAGACTGATCGATTCCAGTTAATTTAACGTGTTTTCTAAGTGTTCCTGCTATGCTCCTTTGTAAAACATTTTACAAAACATTTTGAAAAGAATAAGAACGTTTAACACAATAATGACTTTATGATTTCATTGATTCCAACATATTATTGTGCTTATAACTACTTAATAAGCTATTTATTAAAAGTTTAAACCGCTAATCAGAATGTGAGGTTGGGATTTCGGTGCTGCAAAACACAGGCAAAAATCTAAATCAGCACAGAATTAATTAAGATGGGTAAATGCTTCATTGTCTTTACAAATTGCTCAGTTGTACACGTGAAATTCTGGAAACAGACACAACAAAACCATACATTAACTTTTTGCGAAATCATCATGGTAGCATGAAAATATCAAATATAGGTTGAAGATTCATGTATTAAATTCCTTTGATCAATCTTTCTTTTTCTGATAGATCTATTTCATAAACTAGTAAACATGTGCCTTTCTTATTAAATTATCATATATATCTATCATATATTTCTGTGCTGTGTAAATCAAACCCTCCTGTACAAGCGCCGGTAATTCTGACCCCAACATTATTCCTGTTTTGGTACCATGTGTTTAAATGCAGAAGCGCCACAATTCCAGAGGGGCTACATTTAATGTTCTGTGATCAATGGCAAATAGGAGTTAAAGCCTCCATCCATCAATCTTCTCAGACCACATCTTATTGAGGGTCATGGGGGGTCTGGAGCCTATGGGCACAAGGCAGGGAACAACCTAGGATGGGGTGCCAACCCCTCACAGGACACACACAGACCGACAGGCAATGTGGTAATTCCAGTTATCCCCCCGCTGGGTTTGGACTGTGGGGGGGAAATCCCACAACAACATGCAAACTCCACACACATGGAACCCAGGCTTGAACCGACAGCGCTAAGCATGGAGCAGGAATATGTGCAAACATTTAAATCAGTGGATTTAATCTTGGACCACTGCTTCTCAAATGAAAGATATTTTAGTGAGTGTGTGGGGCATTTTAGTAACGGAGACTACTGCTCATTTAAAATGGAGAATCAGTCTTTTGGCAGATTGCGGTAAAACCTGTTTAGTGGAATGGCAGCTGGGATGTTGGAGCCAAGACCCACTTTTTCCACCTTTTCCACCGCACTGTAAGCTTAGTCTCTGCCAGGAGGCCAGGAACTTACAGCAAGAAATTTGGAGAACAAAGACTCAATTCCCAGCATAAATCTCCCAGGCTTGGGCAGGCCGGATACAGGCCCGTTGTTTGGCTTTCTGGACCCACTTGATGTATCCTGTGGTAATTAGCACGATCTACTCAATCCTCTCCCTCATCTCACAGACAGTAAGGCTTGTTTCTCCCAGGCCCACTTTGACACACAGAGCTGGTTCCAGCACTATCACCCAAAGAGGAGTTTAAATGCGGTGAATCCTATGGATGCCTGGGGGATTTCCCAGGAGGCGATGAGGCAGCATCACGTCCCAGTTTTACCCATCCTTGTCAATGATGAATCAGAGCATCTGAACTGGCCAATGAGCCGGTCAATCTCATAGGTGACATAGGTGGCCGCCCAGGACGCCAACTTCTGGGGGTAGCGGGGATGGTGTCACTGGCAGCCGATTTCACTTCCAAGACAAAGTGAAATTGTCTTGCTCACACCTCTACAAGTACTCAGGCGCGCTGTGGTGCTGGCACAGAACAGCTACGTGATGTGGGGTGTCACCTTTGCAGCAAAAGTGCAATACTACAGTAAGTGTTCCCTAGGGTGACCAGATAATCCATGTCAGGGAGGACACATTGAGCTACTACGGGTTTTACAAACTACTTTCAAATTGAAAGGCTCCTATGCTCGGCTAAATAGTTCAGCTCTGCTTGTGCTTTGACTGGTTTGTTTCCTTGACTGAAAGACTCATCCAGCTGTTTCACATTAGCATTAGTGACACATGCATGATTATAGGAGACTGACCAATCAGCACACAGCAAGAACTCAGTGCTCAGTTGAAATCCAGGTCCGTTTAATTGAAATGGTAATTTACAATTCCTGTCCTAGCTCAGATTGTCCTCCCTGACATGGATTATCTGGTCACCCTAGTGTTCCCAGTGTGCTCCATTTTAAAATTCCTTGTGACGGGATTTACCACCCACCCCCTCTAATTTACTCCCATGAAATAAGCCACATCGGAATTCTAGTTAACACAGTTACAAACTTTATTATCTTTAATACTGCTCAGCTAAACGTCCGCGATTTTGAAATAAACCAAACAAGCATAGCCCATGTTCACTGTTCGCGAAATGATCACGGTCGTATCTTCATCAAATGTAGTTTTACGATGATCTGTTACAACATTGTAATATTCTCTTGATTAATCTCTGTTCTAATAGATCAGTTTCATAAACCAATAAACAAGTGCCTTTCTAATTAAGTCATATTCCTATATTCTTATTTCTTGTAAACAATCCAGGAGATTCCCGAAAGACCCAGAAACTCTAGTGTTTACCGTATCAGCACCACGTGGCCAAACGCGGAAGCGCAAATAGACATTTAAGGGAGAGGCGTATTGATGTTGTTTATTACGAACTGCAAGTAGGAGTGAGGACTTAATATATTTTGGAAGTTGGTAAGTAGACGGATTTACATAAGAATTGTTTTTTTTTTAAAATGTTTTCCATAATCGTAAAACATCAGTAGTTTTGTTTCAGATTCTTACTCGAACAGCTCTTAAACGTTCAGTTTGACTGTAGTATTTTTTTTTTTTTACAAATTTTTATCTCATTATTAGTCTCCGAAAACATGCATGATCCAGGATATGAGGAAAGTGGTGCGCAGAGAAACGGGCGTAATACTGGCGATCAGATGAACTATGCAATGACTGCAGTTGTCTATAGTAAAATTTACATTATTACACTACACTGCACTACACTAATTTACACTACGAACGAAGTAGGGAACAACGCCCACCAGGGTATCCCGTACATAGAATGAGGTGTGTGACGAGGAGCAGGAAATAAGGAGTGCAGTTTTCAGTTCACAACTGCATGCTATACAGCATTAATAGCTCCTACCAGCCAATCAGAAAATAGCATCATGTAAATTCCAAAATAAATTACACTTGATCCCGCTGCAAGCTCGTTATTACATAGATGCGCACACGGAGTACGGACGAGGTGAAAGAACAAGATCTGATGGCGGCGGTAGACAGGGCTCTCATCGGCATTGACGGTGTGACACACGCTCCGCCCCCAACCCATCTAATCTTACTCCAAACCATTGATGAAACTTGAGAGTCCTGGCAACATACAGTACTTTCAAAATCCCCTTGAACCTTGTTCATAGTGATTTTAGGGGCTGCCCTCATTAAAACACAGGTGATCTATGGCTCAAATGATAACAAACCGTGTGACTGGTTAATGTGTATGAATCACAGTTTTGAGAAAATGCCTGCTCTGCCTTCAAATACCATTCTGTGGGAGAAAAAATGTGTACTGCTAGTTGAGAAATTTGTAGCAAATACAGAACAAAAATAACTTCAGTGCAAACAAACAAATGGATTTGTTGAGTAATTATGACTACAGCTTTTCAACTATAGGATATATAAATGTCATATATGTCATATTATATATAATCAAATATCATATATATCACATATATGCATCATATGTATGGAAATATGTATAATATCAGTGTGTTCCTATGGCCATCTATTGAGGACCTGTGATCTGATTTGAAGAAGGCAGCCCTCAAGCACAAATGTAAGATTATCAAGGGTTTTGAGATATTCTGCTTGGAGGAGAGGTACATTCGCCCTCTAAGCTTAACAAGCTGTACAGGAAGAGGCTCAATAATATGTTGTGTGTTTGCAAAATGTGTTAAAAGTCTTTTGGTTCCCAAAATGCCTGAACAAATCATTCAAACCATTTTAGGTATCATTTGTTTTATACAATACTTTCTGCTTATTGTCAGGAAGAGTGCCAATGCCAAATGCAATGACTGGAATTGAAAAAAAAATCAGAATAATATGAAAAGTAAGATATATTTATATTCACAGTCATAGTCTACTTTAAAAGTTTATTAGTAAAAAGCAAAAACAAGATATGATTATTTGTGTAAAACATTTCACGTGGATATGCTTGAAAATATTTTACGGAGATCAAATAATACAGAATAACATTATACAATAAGAATAACACATGAACCCAGAAGGTTCTCTGTTGGTTATGGGAATCGAACCAGGAACTTTTGCGGTGTAAGGCGACAGCATAAACCACTGTGCCACTGTGTTACTGTATTCAGCATTTATAACATTTACACAATTTACGCATTTAGTCTGTCTGCAATTCTTTGCCAAGCCAACTTCCTGGCTTTATTTATGGCCACGGTATTACCTTTTTTTGCGATTACATCTTTGTATTCTTCATACAGCTCCATCTTAACTGCGATAGTGGAACGACATGAGGCTAAGTTTAGAGATGGCGTTAGTTTGAGTCTGACTTTTTCAGGAAAGTCTGGCTTTTTTTAGCTACTGTCATGTAATACATAACAATGCATAACAACTAACCAAATTATTAAATATAAAATACATTATATATTTTTTTGCTCAACTTATTTTCTTGGGAGGGGTCTTTGGGGGCCAAGGGGGAAACGAGGGTGGTAGAGGTTTCAAGGAGGCCCGCAGTCTGTGTCCCGGCCCCAAAACTTGGCACTACCCCCCTGTACATCCACAAGGGTTAAATATATAAATAAATACAAAACACATAACAAATTCACCTAACAGCATTCTGGTGTCAGAATCCTCTTAAGTGAAATACAGCCACACTTTAGATTAGTTTAGATTTCAGCATTTTAACCATGTTAAGGTACCTGCTAGCTAACAGTAGGCCTCTGTTGGCATCACAGTAAGTTTAATGTTAACTAGTGACCTCCTACCTATCGAAATGTCCTACTAAAAGTTACTGCGCATGCACACGGCATATTTGTTTTTCGTGAATACAAACCTATAAATTCTTGCTACCATTCCATGCTTCTCGAAGACTAGTCTGAAGTAGCTCAGTGAGAATACAGTAGAGCACCAAGTATTTCTTTATATTTTGATGTACTGTACTTCAGAAGTATTTTTTCAACAGGTAGTATGTTCTGATGGGTGAATCTGGGGCATCAGATTATGCTGCCTGTGGTTTATGACCATAATATCTAAACAGGTTAAATATTGGTATCAGTATTCTTCCTATGGTTTAAAAGCTACAGACTATCATTAGCACATTACACTTGTAGAGTTAACTTGGGTGGCACACCCAAAGAGCCAAATTTCGAATGGGAGGGGCAGTGTCGAGTAGGAGGGGTTTATAATGAGGGATAGGGTCATATGATTACAGTCATAAACTCCTCCCACATTACACCTCCTACTCAACATTTGGCTCCAGGTTGCAGCGATGTGTCGCTCCCCCTGCTAGGAATATTAGATGCCGCAGCAAAAACTGATAGATGTCACTATAAATATATGCTGCTGTAGGAAATTATGACAAGGTAGATCTGACAGATCCGACAGAACACCAGTATGTACTGATCATACAAGAAGCATGCCATATTGGCTTCGAGTTTCAGGACTGAATCCTAGTACAGAATCTAGGTGTACATATAATCCAGGCTAATTCAGGAATTGTGTTTCTTTTTAGTGTGGCGTCACCTCATCTGAGTAAATGGCAAGCGTGTGTGGATTGAGAACCGTAACTAACGAACCAGGTAAAAATGTGCCATGAGCAGCCATCCATTCATCAGCAAAGTGAAAGAATATGATCTGAAACGTTATTGGAAGAAAAAATAGTTATATGTATATACCTGTATAAGCCACTTGTGTTTCTCCTGTATACTGAAAAATCTGTGAAATTAGGTAAAAATAACATAGTCAAGTACGATACTAGGAATGTTTACAAAGATGCATTAATCTTAAAGATAAAAAAATTGCAAATGTATACCTCTGATAAACAGTAGAAGCGTAACAGCCCTGTGTATTTTAATGGCAGCTTCCCGGTTCCCTTATTGCCCTTTATTACTGTTCTGTCCTTATCGCTTCATCACTCGTCTGTATCTTAGTGCCCCTGAAGTCGGTGGAGGTGCAGGTGGATGTCCAGGGTCACGTGGCTTCTGTCAGCTCCACCCTTCAGTATGAGAACCAGGAGTCCAGTCCAGTGGAGGCCGTCTTCATCTTCCCCATGGAGAGTAACGCCACCATCTACAGTTTTGTTGCCCGCATTGGGGATGTTGAGATTAAGGCCCAAGTCAAAGAGAAAGAGCAGGTGTGTTTTTTTGTTCATAGTGTGTCTTAGGGTGAGCTGTCCAGAATCATCAACTAGTCGTTCTTCACAATGACACCATAGACAGAGACTTTGTTAGACATAGTAAGTATCTCTATGTTTGTCCCTGTCTCCTCATCGTCTGTCAGGCTCAGGAGGAGTATGACGATGCCGTCAGCTCAGGGCAGCAGGCCTTCCTCCTGGAGGAGAGCGATGAAAGTTCTGACGTGTTTCGCCTGAGTGTCGGGAGTCTTCCTCCGGGACAGAGTGCCTCTGTTACGCTGAGCTACGTGACTGAGCTGGCCGTACAGGCTGATGACGCCCTGAGGTTCTGTCTGCCTGCCGTCCTCAACCCACGGTACACGCCAGCAGGTACAGAGGAGCTGAGCCACACTGGCTAATTAACCATCATAACTGTTTAAGTATCAGGAAGTTTCAAAAGCTTTAAAAATGTTCAAGGCACCTTTTCAGATGGTCATGAAATGGTCAGGTGTTCATGTTCACTTATACCATTTGTTAATTACTTCTCATCTCTTCACTCTTGCAGGCAGTAAGAGCCTGACAGCAGCGGGATCTGGTCCCCAGGGAGAAAGTGTCCCATACACCCTGGCCCTCGGTGTCCACATATACTCCCCCAGCACCGTCCAGAGTGTCCAGTCCAACTGCCCCCTCACCCCACTGGAGTTCCTCTCCCAGGATAACACTGAGGCCAAAGTAGCTCTTTCTGCATCCTCTTTGTTCTCTTTGCTTCCTGTTTTCAGAACAGACAGAAATTTATACCCGAATTACTTTATTGAACAATATACATCATGCATATTTATTCTGTTAAAGTCTTTCAGCTGTCGTGCACTTAACCACATTTATGTCTCTGTAGGTCAGTCTGTCCCCTGGTCACAAGTTTGACCGGGATGTAGAGCTCCTGCTGTATTACGGTCAGCCTCACCAACCCACTGCTATACTGGAGGCGGGGCAGCCAAGTGCGCAACCAGGTGAATTTGCACCTTCGGGCGTGAAAATATGAAGTGCATTAGACTTGTTCTTCTATTCATTGTTGGTTCAAACACGTTAAAGCTTCTCCCATCTTTTCTGTTTTCTTACCTTTTGATTTATAGGCTCATTGATGGGCGACACTGTAGCCATGTTGAGCTTCTACCCAGAGATTCCATCTATACCATCTTCTCAAATGACTTCCAAAGGGGAGTTTATATTTGTGGTGGATCGTTCAGGCAGCATGGACTGTCCAATGAACCAAAGCAACTACGAACAGACTCGCATCAGCAGCGCTAGGGTGAGGTCACTGAAACCATCATACCAAATACCTTGAGTTTCTCTGATACACCCACTGATGCATAGTGAGAGCTAAAGGTGCACAGTAACATCTACTGATACATGCTAGATCTGATGTTTCCTTACGTTGTTCCCTGTTTAGGACACTTTACTGCTGCTGTTGAAGAGTCTTCCTGTTGGCTGTTACTTCAACATCTATGGCTTTGGCTCCTCCTTTGAATCCTATTTCTCGTCAGTAATCACTCATAACGTCATTTAGTGGTTTAGTATAAAAAAAGCTTTCTGTTTAGCCCAGTATATTTTTGCATCACTGGGTTAAATCTTCCTTTCTGGCTTAGTGAGAGTGTGGAGTACACACAGGCCAACATGGAAACTGCTGTGCAGAAGGTGCAGTCAATGCAGGCTGATATGGGAGGAACAGAAATCCTTCAGGTCCTCCAGGACGTCTACAGCAAGCCCTATCTGCCTTCACGTCCACGCCAGGTGCCTCATACCGCCACCTGCTGTTCATTTCTTTGTCCTGTTCAACACTGATTCTTTATTCCAGTATATACAGTACGCCTAGTGTTACTTGAGTTCAAGTATTTGCTGTGGAACATTTGTGGTCATGCAGTATTAGAGTTAATGATATTGGAGCGGAATATATGATGCATGATCAATTTACTGTGTTGTTTATGTCATGAATGACAGTGAAATTCACTTGTTGAAAAACATACTCGTTCCTATAGAACATTATATGTCTCAAACTCATTACTCTAGGTTACTCTGAAGTTACCCTGTGATGACAGTTTCCGTTTCTTCTTCCATCTCTCTCTGCCAGCTGTTTGTCTTCACAGATGGAGAAGTGGGAAACACCAAAGATGTGATTGATCTGGTGAAGAGACATGCGTTGTCTCACAGGTGAGCATCACCTTTCTGTGTGTCTGCAGATGCTGTGGAGATGTATGGTGTGTGGCTCTGTGGACAAGGATTCTGTACCTATGATTGAAAGGTTCATTGTTTGAATCCTGCAGTGGGCAGAATGATGTCAGTGTTGGACCTTTGAGCGATGCCCTTCACCCTCACTGCTCCAGGGTGTGACTGACACTGTTTTCTCAGTTGTACGTTACTTTAGATAAAAATAAACAAATTAAATGTCCCCACGAAGATAAGAGAGTGATAAATGGGGGTTGTTGTGACATGCATTTGAAAAGAATCATTTTATGAATTTGTAGGTTTTACAGGCTTTTAGTATTTGTGTTTGAAGGTTGGAGTCTTTGTAGTAAAGTTTTGGCCACTCAGAAGTCACCTGAAATGTGTGTGTGTGTGTGTGTGTGTGTTTCCTCACTGTACCCAGGTGCTTCACCTTTGGCATCGGGGAGGGGGCCAGCAGTGCCCTGGTGAATGGCATGGCTGAGGGCGGCTCTGGACACCCACAGTTCATCACTGGAGCAGAGAGATTGCAGCCAAAGGTGAAGAGGAGTCACACCTGCATCTGAACTAGAGAAACACAAGTTAATCCATGCAGCTTCCTCTCCTCAGCTCATATAAAACTCACTCCTACTTCTCTAAGCTTGTTTGTCATCCAACCCTTTCAGCCAATGAAGACTGTAGATCCAAAGATCAAAGCCAGCATGTAAAGATTCCTCTAATCCCAGTAAAGGTTTTAGTGTTTGATGTCTGATTCATATAATGCTAAATACATACATCTGAAATGTTGACAAATATAGTCATGTAGATATCTGACCAGCCTCTCACATGACTAATATGCATATGAGTATTTCTGTAGTTAATATTTTGTTTTTCTGTTGTAAATGATCATCATGCTTTAGTTGGATAATTTAGAGAAAAGGTCCCCATTGGACCAGGAGTGAGGGTTGTTGATCTTTAATTGTCTATATACTGTGCTAATCTCTAGTATGCTTATGCCCTGTCAGTAACTAAGACGAGTCTTTTCCTACTCCTCAGGTTATGCAGTCTCTTCAGTTTGCCCTGCAGCCTGTTGTAGAGGACATTTCAGTGAAATGGAACATTCCAGCAGATATATCTGTCACCCCCCTTTCTCCTCTTCCCAATGTGATCTTCCAGAATCAGAGGGCAATACTATACTTCCAGTTCACAGGACAGGTTTGGAACCTTACAGTTAACTTACTTTCAGGCATGCAGCCTGATTCCGGAATCTCAAATTCACTTCCTGGCTTATTGAAGTTTTGAAGATTTCATATCCATCTAATGACCCTGAGTCTAATATTTGTTTATTTACAGAGGGTTTCATATAAATACTCAGTCTTTGATACTTTGGAAATATTTTTTAGTTTAATTAAAATTCAAGTTGTGATATATTTTTCTTATTCTTGAAAATGTCATGCATTTTACATCATTTTTTAAATATAAATTAGAATTTCTTGTCACCTGATATCACTTTCCTCCCTCCTTTCACCACTTTGCCTTCCCAGAGTTCCGCTAATATTTCAGGTTCCGTGAGTCTCCATTACACTCTGGATAAGAAGGCTGTGGAAAACACACTTACCCTTAACATGAAGCCGAAGGAGGACAGCAGGTAAGATGCACACAGACACACTCAGATCATTAGGAGATGCTGGTCATTTTCAGCTGGTTTAATTATGTCTGTCCATTTGCCTGTTGGCCCCTTAGCATGCTGATACACAGACTGGGGGCCCGCAAAGCCATTTTGGCCTTGGAGGGGGAACGTGGAGAGGCGGGCGATAAGACTGGGAAAGAGAGAGCAGTGGAGCTGAGCATCCAATCAGGAGTCAGCTCCTCCTACACGGCTTTCATTGCCGTCAACACAGAGAATAAGCAGCCAATCAAAGGACCCCTACTGCGCAGAAACATCCGTAAGTTACATGATTCTGGTGGATGAATCTCTGAAGAGGTGCCCTTTATTTCCATCTCTCAGCAATAGGTTTGGAACAGACATGTTTTATTATGAAAAAGACTTGTAACAATGACAACAAAGGCATTCTAATTCTAATTTCTCCCAGGGGGTGCAAGCTGAGAGAGCCCACCCAGTCATTCATCCAGATAAATACATTTAGAAAAAAAGAAATATCTATATATTAAAAGTTAATACCTTTACAATAAGTAATTGTTACACTTTGATCTGATTAAGAAAAGCCACATTTTCAGCATAACTTCACAGTACAATTTCATTTGATATCATATGTTCAAACCGCATTTTTATCTGACTCTATAAAATAGCAGGAGAATGCACATTTTGTAATTATGTCTTTCTGGGGACTCTATTCATTTCTATGGGGAAAACTCTAATCTCAGTGTGACTACCTTAAGCCCTACCCAGCCCTAACCTTAACCATAAGTAACCAAACAAAATACGAGACTTTTAGCAATTGGAATCATGTGCAATGACAAGTTCGTTAAAAATTTACACCAACAAGTTCTCGGGGTAGAGGTGGCATGACGACTGACACATCCAGGCCTGGGGGTCTGTGTATAGGAAGTTTGCATGTTTTTCCTGTGGTTATTTCTTAGTTACCTATATATTGTGTGTCTATGTGTCCTGCAATGGATTGGCCTCCCATCCTGGGTGTACTGCTGCCTTATACAGTGTGCTGCATGGTGGTTTGCTTGGTGTGGGTGCATCATAAGATCTTTCCATGACACTTTGTTTTTTTTTCAGATGCAGCATACCTACGCACATGTAAGTTTATCAATTAACCCAACATGTCCTAAAGACCTAAGATACAAACAGGAATGAAATCACGGTCTATTATACTAGACCAATAACCAAGGTTAGCTATTTTAACATTTTGTTTGTAATTTCTGCATTATTTTCTTTTAAAGGTTTTCTACCCATAGGAATTCCCTGCTCAGGTGAGACAAAGCTTATTTAAAAATCTTTTCTTTTCAGGTGCAACCTTTAACAATTAGTTACTTCTACAGTCGTCATGTCCTCGGCATCTAACATTTATTTATTGTTTTCGTATATATAATTCACCTAATTCTGACCCATCTTGCATGAAATGCAGTGATTTTTGAGGTGTTCAACTCGAAAGTTGGTTTAGAATAAAAGGTTTGTTTATAACACTTTACCAACCAAGTTCTCTAAGATCTACAGTGCGCCACATTGGGCTGCTTTTGAAGGTATAATGTCATTGTACAGCGAAATTTGGTATTACACTCCAGTGACAATTGAAATGATGGACGGATGGATGGATGGGTAACAGAAATTATATACAAAAATAGATTTGATGCTATTGAAAATGACAGCGTTGTATTCCCCGGGCAACCTTGTTATTTGGTTCGTCCATCTAATCTGTACTCATCCCACACTAAGCACTTCGTACAATTTCTAGGAATGCTAGATGGATCACCTGGAAATGTGAAAGTTAATAATTGTGTTTTTATCCGAGTCCTTGTTTTAGGTCTGAAAGTATACTTATTCATTTATTTCACATTCCAATTATGTGACGATTTACAGAATCTTTCCCCACTTGTATTCCTTTGTGGGTTTTAATAAACGTTTATGATAATGGACTGTATATTTTCTATATGCTTATTTGTATTCTGTTTATTTCTCTTTTGCACTATGATCAAAATTATATAAGCATATCAACTGTAACAAACACACTAAAGCCGAAGGAGTTTTGGAGTGGTCAGTGCAGGGCGATGTATGGGACAGATGCAATCTGTAAGCCTTACATTTTCCAAAAGGCTTAATTGCGCTACCACAGTGACGTTCCTTTTGCAAAATAAAAAACAACAAAAAATGAATGTTTTTATTTACAGTGTATATATAAGGGATTACCTACAAATAATAACAGTATTTACAACTCTTTGCTCTTTCACCTAGAGTATACCAGTTCTTTGCCCACAAAACAGCAAATAATATTCCTCACAGCACATGGCACTGATATTTCAACACATCTGTCTTATCAGAGAACTGACCTATTACAGTACTATCATCTGCATATTTTACTATTGAGTTTGAACAATGGATGGGTACAGAGTTGTATGTGAAAAGGCAGTAGAGGTTGGGGCTCTGAGGTATGCCTGTATTGACCGTTAGTGTGGATTAGTTAAGTCTGACATATGACTTTTAATGTTCCAAATGAGTGAGTGTAACACAAACACTGCTCACTTAACTACCAAGTTCCGTTCCTACGACTAGGGCTGCTTTTCCAGCGCAGCAGGTCTTGTACTTTAGGGACTTTGAGAAAGTACCAAATGTACGGTACTTCACAGTGTTGGTTTTCCAACATGAGGTGGGGAATTTTGTACTGAATTTGAGAATTGGACGATGTGCAAAATTAATACCCACATTGCATGTTCTGCACATCCAATTCTCACATTGCTAGTAAGCTAGATTAACATCAGGATTTTTCTCACTTTCAATTTTATATATGGACATTATAGCACAGGGGGTTTAAGTTTTGCTAAAACATTTTTACTCTTGTCATAGAAAGAAACCTTAGCTAGCTTTGCAATTTTAATTGTCATTCCTTTTATATATTATCTAATATATGTTAAAAAAAACAGCTTAAAGTTTACCTCTGCTGCTTTTGCATGAGCGCTGCATGCATTCTCCGAGACAGTCGTAATCATTTTCATCCTTGCTGTATTAAAGCACTCCTAGATGGAGTTGTGATAAATTTATGAACTCCTTTTTGCTTTATAAATACCCCAATATTTATTACAACAAAATCACTTCGCCAAGAAAGCAAATATATAGCGTGCTGCCCAGTATATTAAACCAAATACTTGAAAAATTTCTTGTCAGGCAATTCTGATCTTTTTGTTGTATCTGTTCTTCCAACCAGATCGCAATTAATATTTTTTTTAGTTCATTTATCATTGTTTTAAAAAAGTATTTAATTTTCTCTTTATTGCACTAAACAGGAGCAGCACTCCTAATTTCATTGTGTATTTAGTACACAATGACAATAAAGCTTCTATTTTATTCTATTCCATTCATAGCACTTTGGTCATTTTAATTTTTTGCTTTACAGCAGCAGTGAAATATTAGTACATTTAAAGTTTTACCCAACATCTCCTAAAAATGACAGTGAGAAAAAAAATCAAGCAGGTTGAAATTTCATTTAATTCTATTTGTTTGTTTGTTTGTTTGTTCCTTTACAGCAACATTGGCATGTTACTCAGGTAAATTTAACATTTTACCCATAATGTCTCCTAAAAATGACAGTGAATAAAAGATTAAGCATGCTGAAATTTCATTTTAACACCCCATCTCACTGATGTAGATCTCTTTTTCAGTGTCCAGTTCTGAAAAGTTATTTTAAAAGAAAAGATTTCTTCATGTCACTTTTACCATAACACTTTGTTGTTTTTTTCCTTTACAATAACAGCTCAATATTGCTCAAGTAAATTAAACATTTTACCCATCATGTCTCCTAAAAATGACAGTGAGATAAAAAATCAAGCATGTTGAAATTCCATTTAATTCCATTTGTTTGTTTGTTTGTTTGTTTGTTTTTTCATTTATAGGAGTACTGGAGTCAGGTAAATTAAACATTTTACCCATCATGTCTCCTAAAAATGACAGTCAGAAAAAAATCAAGCATGTTGAAATTCCATTTAATTTTCTTAACTCCCCATCTCACTGATGTACATCTCTTTTTCAGTGTCCAGTTCTGAAAAGTTATTTTAAAAGAAAAGATTTCTTCATGTCACTTTTACCATAACACTTTGTTGTTTTTTTCCTTTACAATAACAGCTCAATATTGCTCAGGTAAATTAAACATTTTACCCAACATGTCTCCTAAAAATGACAGTGAGAAAAAAAATCAAGCATGTTGAAATTCCATTTAATTCCATTTGTTTGTTTGTTTTTTTTTTCATTTATAGAAGTACTGGAGTCAGGTAAATTAAACATTTTACCCATCATGTCTCCTAAAAATGAGTCAGAAAAAAATCAAGCATGTTGAAATTCCATTTAATTTTCTTAACTCCCCATCTCACTGATGTACATCTCATTTTCAGTGTCACCTAAAAATAAGAGAGCAGAACACCTGGGGTTGGGCAGACTGGTTATAGGCTCATTGTTGGGCCTTCTGGGATCATTCCATGCATTCCCTAACAGTTGGCATTATCTTCTCAATCCTCTCATCACCCAAACATATGTCACCATGATGTAGTGAGGATTCTTGTTCCCATGCCAACTTTTCCCACGTTGAGCCGTTCTCAGTGCTGCTGCTCAGAGAGGAGATCAATCTGGGTGAACCCCATAGATGCAACATGAAGCACCAGTATTAGCCACCTTCATCCATGACACGTTGGAGCATCACCTTGAGCGTCTGACTGGTTTGCTCAACAAGGCCATCTGTATAGGATGGTAGGCAGAGGTGGTGCACCTTAATGAGCCTGCAAACTTCCTTCACCAACTGGGAGACAAACACCGTGCCGTGGTCGGTGGGGACGTCTTTGGGGATGCCCAAATAGCTGAACAATGTGAATAGCTCGTAAGTCGTGTTCTTAAAGGTGGCCCTCCGGAGAAGGGTGTTCACATGGTAGCTGGTGACCACATCATGTCCAGGTGAATGTGGTTGAAGGGCATGGTGTGGAGTGGCACTGAGGGTCTGGGTGGTGGCAGATGAGGAGCTCTTTGCTGGTACGCAGGATGTCGCCATAACAAGACTTTTAGGGAGTGGTCAGTATGGAGCAATATATGGGACGGGTGAAGTCTTTAAGCCTTACATTTTCAAAAAGGCTTAATTGCATGCCTACAGTGACACCTTCCTTTTGCACAATAAAAAACAAACAAAAAAACATTCTTATTTACAGTATACATAAGGGATTAGCTACAATCAATAAGAACAGAGTTTACAAATCAAAGTGTTTTTGACTCTTTGCTCTTTCACCCAGAATATACCAGTTATTTGCCCACAAAACAGCAAGTAATATTACCCACAGCACATGTCACTGATACTTCAACACGTCTGTCCTCAGGGAAGTTTTAAAAAGAACGCAACTTACGAGCTATTCACATTGTTCTTATTGATTGCAGCACTGAATAAGTTCAGATGGCAGACGGCTCTGTTCACAGGATGGGGGCTGCAGGCTACAGTGCCGACCCGGCTGCCCTCTGTTTGCTGATTTATTTTCTAACGTATCTCACTGATGTAGGATTCTTTTACAGCATCTACAAAAAATGGTCCAGCGCATTAACCTCATTTCTTTTATAACTAAGATTTCTTCATAGCACTTCACCATAAATCTGTGTGCAATATTACTCATTAGTGATCACAAAAACTTGTGCATTAATAATATTTCTATTTATTTATCTTATCCACCAATTTATATTTACTCTCTGACTCCTATGGCTGGCTGTTTTTATATATGCACATACTTACAAGTATTTAATCGTATGACTGTTTTTATCTGTAATTGTTTTAATTCTTTTTTTTATTTCTTTTTCTCTTAATTGTACTAAACAGGAGCAGGACTCCTAATTTCATTGTGTATTTACTACACAATGACAATAAAGCTTCTATTCTATTCTATTCTGTTCATAGCACTCTGGTTATTTAATTTTTTTGCTTTACAACAGCAGTGAAATATTGATAAAGTATTTTTAAAATGTTACCCAACATGTCTCCTAAAAATGAGTGAGAAAAAAAATCAAGCAGGTTGAAATTTCATTTAATTCCATTTGCTTGTTTGTTTTTTTGCCTTTACAGAAGTACTGCAATCAGGTAAATTAAACATTTTACCTATAATGTCTCCTAAAAATGACAGTCAGAAAAAAAATCAAACATGTTGAAATTCCATTTAAAAATCTCACTGATGTATATCTCTTGTCCCCTCAAAATAAGAGGTCCGGTTCAGAAATGTTATTTTTCAAAAAAGTTTTCTTCATGACATTTTTACCATAACACTTTCTATTTTTTTCTTTTACAACAAAAGCAGATGGTTTCTCAGGTAAATAACATACCCAACTATGTCTACTGAAAAGTAGACAGAACAAGAAAAAAAACAAATAAAATAACACAGAATAAAAACAAGCATAATGAAATTTCATTTTATTTAACAACATGTCTCAGTGTTGTAGAAAAATAAGAGGCCCAGTTCAGGATCCTGTGCATGTCCATAGCGGTTCAGCATAACACTGTGTCTGTTTACGCTGGTTTTTTTCTTTTTTTTTTAGATGATGTCATATCATGTAAGTTTAACATTTTACATATACGACTCCTAAAAATAAGACAGAAAAAGTATAAAAAATAATGAAGCATGTTGAAATTCCATTTCCTTAACAATACATGTTATTGGTGTTGATCTCTTTTTCAATGTCCGCTAAAAATAAAAGGTCTACTTCGGAGACCTTACCAGAAAAGGTTTGTTCATAGTAGTTTACCATAATATTGTTCTGTTTTTCCTTTTGCAGGCGGAATGGAATATCTGTCAGGTAAGGTTGTCATCTTCCATTCCATACTTGAGGTTCTGCAGGTCAGCTGTAGCCTTTCCTTGTGACCACATCCTCCACCAATGACGTCCTCTAGGTCTATATGCCTGCAGCTTTGCACGACTGGCTTGGCCTTTTCTTCCACCTTGGCTTCTCCTTTTGTTGCCAGCCATGTCTTGTTGGCATTTCTTGAGGCCAATGGAAACCATGGTTACCATTGACCTGAGTGGGGCTCCCCCTGCTGGTGCTCTGTGGAAACCCAGTGGACTGTCACCACACAGCATAATGCAAATGCTAAAGCCATTATGTGTTTAACAAATGAATGTGTCTGATTTACATTTAAATGCCTCTTGTGCTACCAGTTGTCTCCACGTGGAGAGACACACCCTTTCTCTGTCATGCTTTTTTTCCCCTTTCCACATTTCACCCTTCCTCCATACACTTCCCATGCTTACTCCACACTTTCCATATGGGAAAATTGGACGTGTTGTGAAAAATGATGACCATGATATTTGCAAGGCTTTAATCAACTGTCAACTTAAAATAGACCCTCCAGAGAGACAGAAAGTTGGGGATCCTTTGCTGGAATTGATCAGCCTACAGAAAGTAGATGGATCCTGGGACCTCCAACCATCGCTGGCCTCCATCTTTGGAAAAAAGGAAGAAGAAGTGGCCACAGCCTTACCTGGAAAGGTGATGGACTCTCTGAGATGTTCCACACTTTAAGGGTCTTAAAGACAGTGAAGCTTTTTTCAGTTTGGTTGTATTTTCAGGCCTTTAGCTCAGGTCAGTGAGGGACCTTGATCCTGTTTTTTACTCCACAGCCTGAGTTTTTATCAGTCTGGGCCACAGTGTTGGCAGTTCTGTGGCTACATGGTCATAAGATGGACTTCAAGGATGAGTGGCAGTTTGTGGCTGCAAAAGCTGTTGCCTGGATCAGGGCTCAGTCAGGTAGGAGAGAGCTCTCCCTTTGTTTGATACACAGTATATCATAGGTAACATCATGCATGCATATAAGCATTTAGATGATAATGTGTATTTGATCATCGCAACATTTAAAAAGTTCTGTTTTCAGGGGGTTTGCATAGAGGTATTACACAATGAAAGGTGCGGTGGAAACACGAGATCTCAACAGATTAACAGTAAATGTCAGACAAGCAAGAAGAGAGTTTCTTTGAATCTCATCAGCTTAGTCTTTTGAATTTTCGAAAATCAAAGAAATCAATCAGCTCCACAATATGTGTTTGTTTGATTAGTTTTCTCCTGAATAACAATTTTATATCATTCTCCTGCCTTCCTTCAAACATTTCTTCAACAAAGGATATTACTAAATATGAATATTACTTTACACACATTTCCCACCAATTTAAATTCCAGTAGGTATTCAAAAAGGAAACAGACCGAAAGAACACTGCATACTCAAATATGTTTAAATCTTATAATTTTTTTGTTTTTCAGTTTAAAACAGTCTTTCACGTTTTGTCTTTGTATGGTATTTTTGAAAAATACAGTGGAACCTTGGAACTCGAATGTCTCTTAACTCGACCGTTCCTGCTAATAACTCTACCAATTCAGACCTTGAACGTGTAGGTCGAGAATAATTTAACCGCTCAAAACTCAACCGAAAACACGGAACAGAACAAAACAAAACAGACAAAACTTATACAGATCGAGACGGGTCTCTGATGGACCAACTTGGACGCTGATGCCTATGAATCGCTGTTAGTGTCGCGGTGCCTCTCGATCGTCTATAACTAATATATATATAACTGAAGCTGATGTTTTGCAAAGCCTAGCTAAGCTCAAAATAAATAAATCACAGGACCCTGATGGCATCTTACCTATAGTGTTAAAAGAGATGAGGGATATTATTTGCCGACCCTTAACATTACTGTTTCAAAAATCCTTATCTGAAGGTGTGGTACCTTCTGATTGGAAGCATGCCAACATAACTCCCATTTTCAAAAAAGGGGATAGAAGTAATTTGTCAAACTATAGGCCAATCAGTCTAACTTGTATAACTGGTAAAGTTATGGAGGCTATAATCAAAGAGAAAATGGTAGATTACCTGGACTCAAATAACATTTTGAGGAATAGCCAGCATGGATTTAGGAGAGGTAGATCCTGTTTAACAAATCTGTTGGAGTTTTTTGAGGAAGCTACTCAGGAAGTTGATGATAAGAAGGCCTATGATGTCATCTACTTAGATTTCCAAAAGGCTTTTGATGTTGTTCCCCACAAGAGGCTCTCACTTAAACTCAAAGCGACAGGTATTTTAGGAACTGTAGTGACCTGGATTGATAACTGGTTAACAGATAGGAAGCAGCGAGTAGTTATAAGAGGCTCAATGTCACAGTGGGCCTGCGTTCATAGTGGGGTACCGCAGGGTTCAACCACTTTTGTTCCTAATTTACATAAATTATATAGACACCAATATATACAGTAAACTGGTGAAATTTGCAGATGACACCAAGGTGGGTGGTGTAGCAGATACTGAACTAGCGGCTCAGCAGCTACAGCGGGATCTTAATTTAATTAGTGACTGTGCTGACACCTGGCAGATGAAATTTAACATAGACAAATGTAAGGTACTCCATGTAGGGAGCAGAAATATAAAGTACAGGTATTTTATGGGACCTACTGAAATAAAGGTAGCTGATTATGAGAAATACCTTGGTGTGTATGTTGATGCTTCCATGTCTCATTCTCGCCAGTGCGGGGAAGCAATAAAAAAGGCCAATAGGATGTTGGGGTATATCTCCAGGTGTGTGGAGTTTAAGTCAAGGGAGGTAATGCTAAGATTATACAATTCCTTGGTGAGACCTCACCTAGAATATCGTGTACAGGTTTGGTCACCATATCTTAAAAAGGACATAGCGGCCTTAGAAAAGGTGCAGCGTAGGGCCACAAGAATGATTCCTGGTCTTAGAGGAATGTCATACGAGGAAAGGTTATTTGAGCTAAATCTGTTCAGCCTCAAGCAAAGGAGACTGAGGGGGGACATGATCCAGGTCTATAAGATTCTAACAGGTTTGGATGCTGTTCAACCGAATAGTTACTTCAGCATTAGTTCAAATACAAGAACTCGTGGCCATACAGTAGGTGGAAATTAGCGGGAGAACATTTCAAACTGGATTTAAGGAAGCACTTCTTTACACAGCGTGTAGTCAGAGTATGGAATAGTCTTCCTGATAACGTAGTGCAAGCTGAATCCTTGGGTTCCTTTAAATCAGAGCTAGATAAGATTTTAACAACTCTGAGCTATTAGTTAAGTTCTCCCCAAGCGAGCTCGATGGGCCGAATGACCTCCTCTCGTTTGTATAGTTCTTATGTTCTTATGACCGAGATCGACGTGCAAAAGCTGTGTTTCTGTGTTCGGTGTGATTTTTTTGTGCTTTATCTACAGTACATTTAGTGATAAAGTAATCATGCCCCCCCAGAAAGTGAGCAGCGATACCACCAAACCAAAGAGGAAAGTAGTGAGAGTAACTAGAACTTAAGAAGGAAATTATAGTGAGACTTGAGACTTATGTGTGTCTGCTCTCACTTCGTCGGAGCGTGGGATTGTCATTTGTTTGTTTATGTGTGCTTTTCATTTGTGTATTAGTTTTATATTGATTGTTAATGCTTTTCGTCATTAGTTGGGTAGGTAGATAAGTTTAAATAGGTAATCATTTGGGGGTCTGGAATGGGTTAAATTCATTTACTGTACAATATTTCTTATGGTGAAATTTGACTTGGACCTCCATCAAATCACAACTCGACCAGCCTTCTGGAACTAATTAAGTTCGTGTTCCATGGTACCACTGTAATGTAATACATGCAACATATTGTGCTGAATATTCTGCTGTATTTTGGCATAAAAAATGTTTTTCAGTTTATGCAATGTGACAGTATGTTTGTTGTGAATATGTTCTGTAGGAGCTGATTTGACCGGGTTTGTGGCAGCTGGGAATTCCTTCCTTGGCCTCCAGGTGGAGCTGCAGAAGTTTGGCCTGCAAGAGTGACTCAGACCCTGAATTGCCGTCTTATTTGCCTATCGCTACTGCACGCAAATTATCCCAGCCATGATAATTACTATTCTGTAGTATTTCTTATTTCTTAAACTGACCATACTGGCATGAAAGGAACATTTTAATTTTCCAAGCAAAGTAATGATTCTGCCTAAATCACAATTATGTAGACGTACAGATTGGTTCCTATTAATGTGGTTTCCAAATGTTCCCGCTATGCTCCATTTTAAAAGTTATTCTTTTCAAAATATTTCATAAAATGTAACGTAATAATGACTATATAATTTAATTTGTTACAGCACATTATTCTACTTTACTTATTAAGCTACTAAAAGTTTACACTGCCTACAAATCAGAATGTGATGTTGGGATCTCAGTTCAATGCTGCAGAACATAGGCAAGAATCTAAACTGACACAAGGTAAAGACGGGTAAATCCCTCCATATACGTCCTGTGCTTGGTGATGCGAGTTCTATGAATTACTTTTACAGTATTAGTTGTAAATTAGTGTTAATTGTTAGTCGTTGTGATTGTGCCCTTTCATCACTCCATGACTAATCAAAACACAGTCAAAGTACACAAACACCACTCTGTACATTGCGTGTAACACAAAACGAACGATCAGGCAACAGAAATGGATTAGCGACATGGTAGTCAAACAACCGAAACCAAAAATCGAGTGATCAACAGAAGTGAAACAAAGGTACCACAAGCCAAAGTAAATTACTGAGAATACAATCAAACCAAAAGGCAGCAATAATACAATGAAAGGAGCAAAGCTAGATTCTTTCAGGTACGGCGAGATTTTGAGCTCATAAAGGGTAGAAACCAGAAGCAGGGATATGGAGGGAAGATCTGCAACGGAGTAGGTGGACCGGACTGTAGCGACCGGAATGGCCAAGAGCTAGAGTGGAGGAATTCCACTGACTCCATTGGCAATTCATTGGCTTTGCCATGTGTCCAACTTGCCATGGGCTGGATTGGACATCAAGCAACAGCTTGTTCTGCTAGGTCTGCTTGTCTTTAATGTTGTTCAGTTGTCCGTCCTTAATTTTGGAATTTAACCCAACAAAGCATGGACCACATTCACTTTTCACGAAGTGGTCACGGTCGTATCAACCTCATATCAAAAGTAGCCTAGTTTGATGATGATTTAGCGCAGAGGTGACAAACTGCAGTTCTGGGGGGCCGGAACCCTGTGTAGCTTAGTTCTTTTCCTGTTCCATCACAAGCGATTCGGCTCTAGAGCTGTGTGGTAATTAGCACAAGGAGTTGAATCAGGTGTGTTAAATGAGGTTAAACCAAAAATGTGCAGGGCTCTGGCCCCAAAGGACTGGAGTTTGAGACCACTGATTTAACATTATGATATTCCCTTCACCAATCTTTCTTTTTTCTAATAGATCAATAAACCAATAAACATGTGCTTTTCTAATTAAGTCATATTCATATATTCCCATTCCGTGTAAATTAATCCAGGAGATCCCTGTAAGATCCAGAAACACTAACGATTCCCGTCTCAGCACCACGTGGTCAAACGCGGAAGCGCAAACCGACATTTAAGGGAGTGGCGTATTGATGCTGCTTATTACGAACTGCAAGTATAGGAGTGAGGACTTAATTTTTTAGAAACTGGTAAGTAGACGGATTTAAAGAATGTTTTTTTTATGTTTTCCATAATCGTAAAACTGATAATTTATGAAACTATCTGTACTTTTCCTGTAAATCACTGTAAATATATATCAGTAGTTTTGTTTCAGATTCTTACTCGAACAGTTCTTAAACGTTCAGTTTGACTGTAGAAATTTTTACAAATTTTTATCTCCTCATTAGTTTCCGAATACATGCATGATCTAGGATATGAGGAAAGTGGTGCGTATAGAGACACGGGCGTAATAGCCTACTGGCAATCAGATGAACTATGCAATGACTGCAGTTGTCTATAGTTAAATTTACACTACACTGCACTACAGTAATTTAAACTACGTATATTACTGTCTGTCAAAATATACTGCACTGTATGATTTACAGTAACCTCAATATACCAGTCAAGCTGTGAACATAGTACAGATGTAGTACGGTAGTAAATAAACGGCCATTATGCAGTATAGTGTTTGAAGGCATGAACTATTCTGAAAGTTGCCTGTTAATTTCCATGGTGCTTCTGAAGACTCACTGCAGTCCTAGATTGGAGAACAGGTTACTAAATGTGGATGGAAGTACATTCTTAAGTCATTTAATACAGCTGGCTCTACAGTGAATAGATGCGCTCTAGCAGTTTACTCAAAACAATGCACATTATTTAACCTTGAAATCAAAGTTACATATTCAGCAAAATATTACAGCGTATTACCCAGGAACGGCAGCAATATCAGGGCTTACCGTGAGACACGCATCTCAACCAGTTCACACGCCCATACGCCACGTGCGCTGCGAAGTAAAGGACAGCGCCCACCAGGGTGTCCCGTTATTAACGAGGTGCAGGAAATAAGGAGTGCAGTTTTAAGCGGAGTTCACAACTGCATGTTATACATCGTTAATATCTCCTACCAGCCAATCAGAAAATAGCATCTGTTGTTTCCGGGTAAATTCCAAAATAAATTACCCTTGATCCCGCTGCAAGCTCGTTATTACATGGATGCGCACACGGAGTGCGGACGTGGTGGAAGAACAAGATCCGATGACGGCGGTAGGCAGGGCTCTCTTTGGCATTTGATAACCGTGATACACACGCTCCGCCCCCAACCCATGTAATCTCACTCCAAACCATTGATGAAACTTGAGGGTCCTAGCAACATACTTTCAAAATTCCCTGGAACTTTGTTCATAGTGATTTTGGTGGCTGCCCTCGTTGAAACACTGGTGATCTATGTCTCAAATGATAACAAACCTTGCGACTGGTTAATGTGTATGAGAAAATGCCTGCTCTGCCTTCAAATACCGTTCTGTGGGAGAAAAAATGTGTACTGCTAGTTGAGAAATTTTTAGCAAATGCAGAACAATAACTTCAGTGCAAACAAACAAATGGATTTATTGAGTAATTATGACTACAGCTTTTCAACCACAGGATATATAAATGTCATATACAGTGGTACCTCAGAACTCGAACTTAATCCATTCAGAACTCTGGATCGAATCCTAAAAAGTTCGAGTTCTGGTCGAATTTTCCCCATAAGAAATAATGGAAAACCAATTGGTTCCTGACCTCAAAAAATTACACCTAAATATGTTTTTAGCATTTAAACACAAAATTAACTGGATAAAACAAGAAGAGCATATATACTGTACTAAACACATCTAAGCACATTTATCAAAACAGTAATTTGTAAAGTAAGAAAATAAATGTATCCAAACAATGTGTAAAGTTAAACAAAAAAACACGTACGTGTCCTGCCCCGATCATCCACTCCTTCTGTGTGCCACGCCCCCTCGTTAATCCCGTGTAGAATCCCCGTGTGATCAGCTGTTTCTGGTTGTTGTCATTAGTCCTCTGTATTTCGTCTGCGTTTCAGTTTGTTTCCCCAGTTCGGTCATTGTATTGTCCGTCTGCGTTTTGCCTGCCTTACCTGTAATTAAACCCCGTATTCCCCGATACCTTGACGTCTGCGGCTTTGTTTCCAGCCCATTCCCGCTCAGCACGACAATATTATTATAAATAAATGTATTAATGGTTTATTATTAAAATAATTAATAAGAAATCTTTATTTTTAAATGTATTTTATTATATAATAATAATTACTGTCTATCATTGTCTAAATGTATTTTTACTGTCTAAACATACAATATGTATTCAGCTAGTGTAAACATGCACGATGCTATCACAGCGAATGCGAGGCTGAGACTGAAGCTTTACCCTTTGTTTCCATTGAGAGACGTGCCACGTGACTCATTTTCCGCACGTACAAGTTATCTTAGGTTAGTGTTCACGGTTTGACTTCTGAGATTTTTTCGAACTGGGTGGTTCGACTTTTAAGAAATTCGAGTTCTAATGAGTTCGAGAACTGAGGTACCACTGTACATCATGTTATATATATCCTCAAATATCATATATATCACATATATGCATCATATGTATGCAAATATGTATCATATCAGTATTTTGCATTGGTCATCTATTGAGGACCTGTGGTCTAATTTGAAGAAGGCAGCCCTCAAGCACAAATGTAAGATTATCAAGGGTTTAGAGATATTCTGCTTGGAGGAGAGGTACATTCGCCCTCTAAGCTTAACAAGCTGTACAGGAAGAGGCTCAGAGACAGTTATCCTCTCCAGTAGTCCACAGAAGATTAAACATAGGGGTGCCAATAATGTTAAAACCACCATTTTACAGAAAAAAAAAAACATACTACTCAATAATATGTTGTATGTTTGCAAAATGTGTTAAAAGTCTTTTGGTTCCCAAAATGCCTGAACAAATCATTCAAGCCATTATGGGCATTGTTTGTTTTATACAATACAGGAAGGGTGCCGATGATTTTGTAAAATGAATAAGGGTGTTTTCACACCTGCACTTTTTATTCTGGATAAATCGGACTTGGGATTGTTTTTCGTCTTGGTGCAATTCATTTTGTCAGGTGTGAACACAGTTATCGTACTCGGGTACTGACCAAAACAACTGTACCGAGACTTTTGAGAGGAGCTGGTCTCTGTAATTGCACTCAGGTGCAGAACTGAAACAACTGAATGTGGGAGACTGGAACTGGAGGGACTGGAACTGAAGGGTTCGGAGCCGAGGAGGCTGCGGCTGAGGGGTCAGGGACTGGGGGTACCGAGGTCGGAGAGTCAAGGACCCAGGAGGCTACAGCCAAGGGGTTAGGGACCAGGGGAACCGAGGCTGAGGGGCCAGGGACCAGGGGAACCGAGGCCGAGGGGTTAGTAACCAGGGTGATCGAGGCCAAGGGGCTAGGGACCAGGGAAGGTGGCGCAAGGGTCACCAGGATGGGAACCGCTGGGGTTGGAGCATTAACTGCCGACACTGGAGCCACTGGGGGCAGCACTGGAATGAAGAATGTTTGTGATTGGTGGTTAGCGCTGAGATCGACATGTTTGTTAGCGTGCAAAGCTGCGTGTTGGCTCCGTATCCAAAAACCTTTAAATTGACCTAAATTATATTAGAGAGACTTTTGTGGATTGTTTAAGAATAAGAACAGTGTGACATTTGTTAGTTTAGCAAAAACACCAAAAGCGTTGTCCACGCCTCTTAATTTAATTTGCGTTACTTGACATCGCACATCCTGCGATGACTATTGCACTTGCGTACATTGCGAAGACGATGCCAAAACGATATATTTTGCAGCCCTAGAATATGGTAAGTAGAGCACCAAGTATTTCTTTATATTTTGATGTACTGTACTTCAGAAGTATTTTTTCAACAGGTTAATACGGTGGCCCCTAGAGACAAAACACACACAAAAGAAAAAGCAGAAACAAAATGAAAATGCGCAGCAAATTAAAAAAACACACGCAAAAGAAAAAGCAGAAACAAAATGAAAATGCGCTGCAAATTAAAAAACACACACAAAAGAAAAAGCAGAAACAAAATGAAAATGCGCAGCAAATTAAAAAACACACGCAAAAGAAAAAGCAGAAACAAAATGAAAATGCGCAGCAAGTTAAAAAAACACACGCAAAAGAAAAAGCAGAAACAAAATGAAAATGCGCAGCAAGTTAAAAAAACACACGCAAAAGAAAAAGCAGAAACAAAATGAAAATGCGCTGCAAATTAAAAAACACACACAAAAGAAAAAGCAGAAACAAAATGAAAATGCGCAGCAAATTAAAAAACACACGCAAAAGAAAAAGCAGAAACAAAATGAAAATGCGCAGCAAGTTAAAAAAACACACGCAAAAGAAAAAGCAGAAACAAAATGAAAATGCGCAGCAAGTTAAAAAAACACACGCAAAAGAAAAAGCAGAAACAAAATGAAAATGCGCTGCAAATTAAAAAACACACACAAAAGAAAAAGCAGAAACAAAATGAAAATGCGCAGCAAATTAAAAAACACACGCAAAAGAAAAAGCAGAAACAAAATGAAAATGCGCAGCAAGTTAAAAAAAACACACGCAAAAGAAAAAGCAGAAACAAAATGAAAATGCGCAGCAAGTTAAAAAAACACACGCAAAAGAAAAAGCAGAAACAAAATGAAAATGCGCAGCAAGTTAAAAAAACACACGCAAAAGAAAAAGCAGAAACAAAATGAAAATGCGCAGCAAGTTAAAAAAACACACGCAAAAGAAAAAGCAGAAACAAAATGAAAATGCGCAGCAAGTTAAAAAAACACACGCAAAAGAAAAAGCAGAAACAAAATGAAAATGCGCAGCAAGTTAAAAAAACACACGCAAAAGAAAAAGCAGAAACAAAATGAAAATGCGCAGCAAGTTAAAAAAACACACGCAAAAGAAAAAGCAGAAACAAAATGAAAATGCGCAGCAAGTTAAAAAAAACACACGCAAAAGAAAAAGCAGAAACAAAATGAAAATGCGCAGCAAGTAGACAATCCCAAACCGGAAGTGCTCCACCACGCTAGGGGGCGCGGTGAGCTCATGTGGCACAGTCGCTACACAGTAGTGATGGGAAGTTCGACTGAATTAACTGATTTGATTCTTTCGAGCTGTCCGTTGTAATGAATCGATTCTAAAATCGATTCTGTGATTCACTTTTTTTTCCGTCTTTTTTGCGCCTGACCGTATGAGTCAACGAATCATGGGATCGGATAATAAATCAAACGGTGTCTCAAGGTTACGTTATTTGACTGAAAGATGGGGCTGGTGTTAAACAAAAATGTTCAGCTTGACTATTCACAATAAAAAAAACAATATATAAAAAGCAGAAAGGGTGTCGATGCTGAATAAACACGCGTGTATATATAGTTCTTATTTTCTTGACTTTAGCCAAATTCATGTGCATGAGTATCAAGGACTACATCACAGTTAACAACTGCAATATTACCAATACAATCACACACACATACAATGAGCATGAGTAAACTTGCATACGTTGTTGTGTAAACGTCAAAGTTAATAAATATCTTTGGTTTTTGATGAAAGACATATGGTTTTATTATGCAGAAATGCAATAATTTACTGTTGTGATAAATGAACACAGGGCTGCCAACTCTCACGCATCTGGCGTGACACTCACGCTTTCGGATTCTCACGCTCGTGCAAGAAATCTTACTGCAAATTTATATTATTACATTATAAACCTAAAATTAGCTGCAGCAAAAGCGTTGGGGTAGTTTGCAAACCCTACAGACCATTTACAAGGGAATAAAACTGTCACAAAGGTGTAAATGCGTGTGCGGACTTGTCTGAAATGGAAAATCTCTGGCCAACCGGCTGACCAAAGTTGACAGCCCTGTGAACAGCTGCGTTAATTTTATTCCTTTCAACAGCGTAACTGCATTTCCGCAGCAAATGCCGCGAGGCGGCGAGGGCTCTTGGGATCGGTTCGCAAACCATTCGTTTTAGTCACCGACCGAGTGTCCGAAAACCGTAAGTTCGATTTGTTCATCGAACGGACTCTCGGACACTCCGTCGGCGACTCAAACGGATGGTTTGCGAGCCGATCCCAAGAGCCATTGCGGCGTTCACAACAGTAAATTATTGCATTTCTGCATAATAAAACCATATGTCTTTCATCAAAAACCAAAGATATTTATTAACTTTGACGTTTACACAACAACGTATGCAAGTTTACTCATGCTCATTGTATGTGTGTGTGATTGTATTGGTAATATTGCAGTTGTTAACTGTGATGTAGTCCTTGATACTCATGCACATGAATTTGGCTAAAGTCAAGAAAATAAGAACTATATATACACGCGTGTTTATTCAGCATCGACACCCTTTCTGCTTTTTATATATTGTTTTTTTTATTGTGAATAGTCAAGCTGAACATTTTTGTTTAACACCAGCCCCATCTTTCAGTCAAATAACGTAACCTTGAGACACCGTTTGATTTATTATCCGATCCCATGATTCGTTGACTCATACGGTCAGGCGCAAAAAAGACGGAAAAAAAAGTGAATCACAGAATCGATTTTAGAATCGATTCATTACAACGGACAGCTCGAAAGAATCAAATCAGTTAATTCAGTCGAACTTCCCATCACTACTGTGTAGCGACTGTGCCACATGAGCTCACCGCGCCCCCTAGCGTGGTGGAGCACTTCCGGTTTGGGATTGTCTACTTGCTGCGCATTTTCATTTTATTTCTGCTTTTTCTTTTGCGTGTGTTTTTTTAATTTGCTGCGCATTTTCATTTTGTTTCTGCTTTTTCTTTTGTGTGTGTTTTTTAATTTGCAGCGCATTTTCATTTTGTTTCTGCTTTTTCTTTTGCGTGTGTTTTTTTAACTTGCAGCGCATTTTCATTTTGTTTCTGCTTTTTCTTTTGCGTGTGTTTTTTTAACTTGCAGCGCATTTTCATTTTGTTTCTGCTTTTTCTTTTGCGTGTGTTTTTTTAACTTGCTGCGCATTTTCATTTTGTTTCTGCTTTTTCTTTTGCGTGTGTTTTTTTAACTTGCTGCGCATTTTCATTTTGTTTCTGCTTTTTCTTTTGCGTGTGTTTTTTAATTTGCTGCGCATTTTCATTTTGTTTCTGCTTTTTCTTTTGCGTGTGTTTTTTAATTTGCTGCGCATTTTCATTTTGTTTCTGCTTTTTCTTTTGCGTGTGTTTTTTTAATTTGCTGCGCATTTTCATTTTGTTTCTGCTTTTTCTTTTGTGTGTTTTTTTAATTTGCTGCGCATTTTCATTTTGTTTCTGCTTTTTCTTTTGTGTGTGTTTTGTCTCTAGGGGCCACCGTAGGTTAAATACTAATGGTAGTATGTTCTGATGGGTGTATCTGGGGCATCAGATTATGATGCCTGTGGTTTATGACCATAATATCTAAACAGGTTAAATATTGGTATAAATATTTTTCCTTTGGTTTAAGAGCTGCAGAGTATCATTAGCACATTGCACTTGTAGAGTTAACCTGGGCGGCACACCCCAAGTATACATCGCTGCAGCCTAGGAGCCGAGTGTCAAATGGGAAGGGCAATGTTAAGTGGGAGGGGTTTATAATGAGGTTTAGGGTTGTGGTTAGATGATTAGTTATAAACACTTCCCACATTGCCCCTCCTACTTAGCATTCGGCTCCAGGCTGCAGCAATGTGCCTCTCCTCCTGCTTAGAAGTATTTGATGCCGCAGCAAAAACTGATAGATGTCACTATAAATATATGCTACAGTACGGTAGGAAATTGTGACAAGGTAGATCTGACAGATCCAACGGAACACCAGTACATACCGATCGTACAAGAAGCATGCCATATTGGCATCAAGTTTCAGGACTCAATCCTACTACACAGGGGCGGACTGGGACTAAAAAACAGCCCTGGACTTTCTCCCAAATAGGCCCACCAGCTAATACTAATCAAGCTTTAGACAAACCCCAGATTTGTATGTTAAGTGTCAGTTCCACAATAGCCCACCACAGAAAGACAGAAACAAATTGCATGTAAATGGAAAACAATGAGATTTTCCCTCCCCAAATTTTTGGTTTAACATAGAGCTTTATTTAGCCCTCTTTCCCACTTGCTAGCATGTCACGAGTGTTAGGAGTGGGTGGTTTGTTTTCCAGTTTCTTTCAATACCATGGTCTTCTGTCTAGCTGCAGAGATGACCTTACTACTGACAAGATAAAATCACAGCCATCTCGCAATTAATTTTTAGAGCGTCTATATTTTTTATATAAAATATATTTTTCATCATCATGCAAGTCCAGTTAATAGATGCTGACTGGATGACTATAAGAATAAATGTAGAATAGGCCTGTTGTTTTATGTTGAGGCCACTTACCAGTACCTCTTCCTCCCATGAAATTTCCTCTGCTGTCTGTCCCTTGTGACCAGTCTGTGGATGCTCAACAGGTTCAACTTTCACCTGGTCTTCGACACTCTTGCTGGGTGATTTAGCGTTTTGATCTACATTACTGCTGCTGCTGGCAGTTAAACTGCAGCCAATTTTGACGCATCATTTTCGAGAGACTTGGCTTTCTTTTCTTTTAACTTTTCCCATCCTCCTTTCTCCTTACGTTTTCGACTTGCCATCATTCCCGCAGCTGCAACTTATGATTCGCTCTATTTTGTTGCCTTTTACTGATGGATTTCACCGGACAAATGATCGTATTAGCGCCATCTGCTGTTAGCTGATTTCCCATTTAAGAGGAAAGGCAGGCCGACGGCCGTGGATCAGACGGCCGATCTGGACTTTTCCAGAACGCACAGATTGCCAGTCCGCCCCTGCTACTACAGAATCTAGGTGTACATATAATCCAGACTAATTCAGGAATTGTGTTTCTTTTTAGTGTGCTGTCTCCTCATCTGAGTAAATGGCGAGCGTGTGTGGATTGAGAACCGTAACTAACGAACCAGGTAAAAATGTGCCATGAGCAGCCATCCATTCATCAGCAAAGTGAAAGAATATGATCTGAAACGTTTTTGGAAGAAAAAATAGTTATATGTATATACCTGTATAAGCCACTTGTGTTTCTCCTGTATACTGAAAAATCTGTGAAATTAGGTAAAAATAACATAGTCAAGTACGATACTAGGAATGTTTACAAAGATGCATTAATCTTAAAGATAAAAAAATTGCAAATGTATACCTCTGATAAACAGTAGAAGCGTAACAGCCCTGTGTATTTTAATGGCAGCTTCCCAGTTCCCTTCTTGCCCTTTATTACTGTTCTGTCCTTATCGCTTCATCACTCGTCTGTATCTTAGTGCCCCTGAAGTCGGTGGAGGTGCAGGTGGATGTTCAGGGTCACGTGGCTTCTGTCAGCTCCACCCTTCAGTATGAGAACCAGGAGTCCAGTCCAGTGGAGGCCGTCTTCATCTTCCCCATAGAGAGTAACGCCACCATCTACAGTTTTGTTGCCCGCATTGGGGATGTTGAGATTAAGGCCCAAGTCAAAGAGAAAGCGCAGGTGTGTTTTTTTGTTCATAGTGTGTCTTAGGGTGAGCTGTCTGGAATCATCAGTTACTTGTTCTTCACAATGACACCATAAACAGAGACTTTGTTAGACATAGTAAGTATCTCTATGTTTGTCCCTGTCTCCTCATCGTCTGTCAGGCTCAGGAAGAGTATGACGATGCCGTCAGCTCAGGGCAGCAGGCCTTCCTCCTGGAGGAGAGCGATGAAAGTTCTGATGTGTTTCGCCTGAGTGTCGGGAGTCTTCCTCCGGGACAGAGTGCCTCTGTTACGCTGAGCTACGTGACTGAGCTGGCCGTACAGGCTGATGACGCCCTGAGGTTCTGTCTGCCTGCCGTCCTCAACCCACGGTACACGCCAGCAGGTACAGAGGAGCTGAACCACACTGGCTAATTAAGCATCATAACTGTATCAGGAAGTTTCAAAAGCTTAAAAAATGTTTGAGGCACCTTTTCAGATGGACATGAAATGGTCAGGTGTTCATGTTCACTTATACCATTTGTTAATTACTTCTCATCTCTTCACTCTTGCAGGCAGTAAGAGCCTGACAGCAGCGGGATCTGGTCCTCAGGGAGAAAGTGTCCCATACACCCTGTCCCTCGGTGTCCACATATACTCCCCCAGCACCGTCCAGAGTGTCCAGTCCAACTGCCCCCTCACCCCACTGGAGTTCCTCTCCCAGGATAACACTGAGGCCAAAGTAGCTCTTTCTGCATCCTCTTTGTTCTCTTTGCTTCCTGTTTTCAGAACAGACAGAAATTTATACCTGAATTACTTTATTGAACAATATACATCATGCATATTTATTCTGTTATAGTCTTTCAGCTGTCATGCACTTAACCACATTTGTGTGTCTGTAGGTCAGTCTGTCCCCTGGTCACAAGTTTGACCGGGATGTAGAGCTCCTGCTGTATTACGGTCAGCCTCACCAACCCACTGCTATACTGGAGGCGGGGCAGCCAAGTGCCCAACCAGGTGAATTTGCACCTTCGGGCGTGAAAATATGAAGTGGATTAGACTTGTTCTTCTATTCATTGTTGGTTCAAACACGTTAAAGCTTCTCCCATCTTTCCTGTTTTCTTACCTTTTGATTTATAGGCTCATTGATGGGTGACATTGTAGCCATGTTGAGCTTCTACCCAGAGATTCCATCTATACCATCTTCTCAAATGGCTTCCAGTGGGGAGTTTATATTTGTGGTGGATCGTTCAGGCAGCATGGACTGTCCAATGAACCAAAGCAACTACGAACAGACTCGCATCAGCAGCGCTAGGGTGAGGTCCCTAAAACCATCATGCCAAATACCTTGAGTTTCTCTGATACACCCACTGACGCATAGTGAGAGCTAAAGGTGCACAGTAACATCTACTGATACATGCTAGATCTGATGTTTCCTTACATTGTTCCCTGTTTAGGACACTTTACTGTTGCTGTTGAAGAGTCTTCCTGTTGGCTGTTACTTCAACATCTATGGCTTTGGCTCCTACTTTGAATCCTATTTCCCGTCAGTAATCACTCATAACGTCATTTAGTGGCTTAGTATAAAAAAAGTTTTCTGTTTAGCCCAGCATATTTTTGCATCACTGGGTTAAATCTTCCTTTCTGGCTTAGTGAGAGTGTGGAGTACACACAGGCCAACATGGAAACTGCTGTGCAGAAGGTGAAGTCAATGCAGGCTGATATGGGAGGAACAGAAATCCTTCAGGTCCTCCAGGATGTCTACAGCAAGCCCTGTCTGCCTTCACATCCACGCCAGGTGCCTCATACCGCCACCTGCTGTTCATTTCTGTATTCTGTTCAACACTGATTCTTTATTCCAGTATATACAGTACGCCTAGTGTTACTTGAGTATTTGTTGTGGAACATTTGTGGTCATGCAGTATTAGAGTTAATGATATTGGAGTGAAATATATGATGCATGATCAATTTACTGTGTTGTTTATGTCATGAATGACAGTGAAATTCACTTGTTGAAAAACATACTCGTTCCTATAGAACATTATATGTCTCAAACTCATTACTCTAGGTTACTCTGAAGTAGCCCTGTGGTGACAGTTTCCGTTTCTTTTTCCCTACAATTTTCTTCCATCTCTCTCTGCCAGCTGTTTGTCTTCACAGATGGAGAAGTGGGAAACACCAAAGCAGTGATTGATCTGGTGAAGAGACATGCGTTGTCTCACAGGTGAGCATCACCTTTCTGTGTGTCTGCAGATGCTGTGGAGATGTATGGTGTGTGGCTCTGTGGACAAGGATTCTGTACCTATGATCGAAAGGTTGATGGTTCAAATCCTGCAGTGGGCAGAATGATGTCACTGTTGGACCTTTGAGCGATGCCCTTCACCCTCACTGCCCCAGGGTGTGACTGACACTGTTTTCTCAGTTTGTACGTTATTTTGCATAAAAGCCAAATAAACAAATTAAATGTCCCCACAAAGATAAGAGAGACTGATAAATTGGAGTTGTAGTGACATGCATTCATCATTTGAAAAGAATCATTCTTAAAAGTGAGAATATGTGTTATGAATTTGCAGGTTTTCCTGGCTTTTAGTATTTGTGTTTGAAGGTTGGAATCTTTGTAGTAAAGTGTTGGCCACTCAGAAGTCACCTGAAATGTGTGTGTGTGTGTGTGTGTGTGTGTGTGTGTGTGTGTGTGTGTGTGTGTTTCCTCACTGTACCCAGGTGCTTCACCTTTGGCATCGGGGAGGGGGCCAGCAGTGCCCTGGTGAATGGCATGGCTGAGGGCGGCTCTGGACACCCACAGTTCATCACTGGAGCGGAGAGACTGCAGCCAAAGGTGAGGAGGAGTCACACCTGCATCTGAACTAGAGAAACACAAGTTAATCCATGCAGCTTCCTCTCCTCAGCTCATATAAAACTCACTCCTACTTCTCTAAGCTTGTTTGTCGTCCAGCCCTTTCAGCCAATGAAGACTGTAGATCAAAGCCAGCATGTAAAGATTCCTCTAATCCCCGTAAAGGTTTTAGTTAGTGTTTGATGTCTCAATATTCATATAATGCTAAATACATACATCTGGAATGTTGATATAGTCATGTAGGTATCTGATCAGCCTCTCACATGTGTCTAATATGCATATGTTAATAAGTATTTTTTTCAGTTAATATTTTATTTTTCTGTTGTAAATGATCATCATACTATTGTGGATAATTCAGAGAAAAGGTCCCCATTGGACCAGGAGTGAGGATTGTAGATCTTTAATTGTCTATATACTGTGCTAATCTCTAGGATGCTTATGCCCTATCAGTAAGTAACACGAGTCTTTTCCTACTCCTCAGGTTATGCAGTCTCTTCAGTTTGCCCTGCAGCCTGTTGTAGAGGACATCTCAGTGAAATGGAACATTCCAGCAGACATATCCATCACCCCCCTGTCTCCTCTTCCCAATGTGCTCTTCCAGAATCAGAGGGCAATACTGTACTTCCAGTTCACAGGACAGGTTTGGAACCTTAACTTACTTTCAGGCATGCAGCCTGATTCCGGAATCTCCTATTCACCTCCTGGCTTATTGAAGTTTTGAAGATTTCCTATCCATCTAATGACCCTAAGTCTAATATTTGTGTATTTACAGAGGGTTTCCTATAAATACTCAGTCTTTGGTACTTTGGAAATATTATTTAATTATATAAAAATTCAAGTTGTGATATATTTTTCTTATTCTTGAAAATTGCATTTTACATCATTTTTTAAATATAAATTTGAATTTCTTGTCACCTGATATCACTTTCCTCCCTTTCTTTCACCACTTTGCCTTCCCAGAGTTCCGCTAATATTTCAGGTTCCGTGAGTCTCCATTACACTCTGCATAAGAAGGCTGTGGAAAACACACTTACCCTTAACATGAAGCCGAAGGAGGACAGCAGGTAAGATGCACACAGACACACTCAGATCATTAGGAGATGCTGGTCATTTTCAGCTGGTTTAATTGTCTGTCCATTTGTCTGTTGGTCCCTTAGCATGCTGATACACAGACTGGGGGCCCGCAAAGCCATTTTGGCCTTGGAGGGGGAACGTGGAGAGACGGGCGATAAGACTGGGAAAGAGAGAGCAGTGAAGATGAGCGTCCAATCAGGAGTCAGCTCCTCCTACACGGCTTTCATTGCCGTCAACACAGAGAATAAGCAGCCAATCAAAGGACCCCTACTGCGCAGAAACATCCGTAAGTTACATGATTCTGGTGGATGAATCTCTGAAGAGGTGCCCTTTAGAATCAGAATGAGAATCAGCTTTATTTATTAAGTGTACTGGGGCACAGAAGAAATTTGCATCCGGCTACTTGAGACAATAAATGACACTATACAACAATGTTACACTATACAAGAAATAAAATTTGAAACATACACACATGGGTAACCCACTGTGCAAAGTATAAGGTTGAGTGCAAACAATAGGGGAAATTGACAGAAGGCAGGTGACACAGCTTAGCTGTTTATGAGGGTGATGACCTGAGGGAAGAAGCTGCTCCTGTGTCTGGCGGTTTTTGTTTACAGAGTTCTGTAGCTCCTGCCAGAGGGGAGGACCTGGAAAAGATGTGTCCAGGGTGTGATGGATCTGCAGTGATTTTCTCTGCCCGTTTCCTAGTCCTTGAGTAGTACAAGTCCTGGATGGAGAGCAGGGGGGAACCAATGATTTTTTTCCGCCGCCCTCACTGTTTGCTGCAGTCTCCTTTGGTCCTGTTTAGTGGTTGCTCCAAACCACACTGTGACTGATGAGCAAAGGACAGACTCAATGTCTGCAGTGTAGAACTGGCTCAGCAGCTCCCGTGGCAGACCGTACCTCCTTAGTTGCTGCAGGAAGTACATCCTTTGCTGGGCCTTGAGGACTGAGTTGATGTTGGGCTCCCACTTCAAGTCTTGGGAAATGGTTGTTCCCAGAAACTTGAAGGTCTCCACCGTTGCTACAGGGCTGTTGGATATAGTGAGAGGAAAAAGTGCCTGATGGTGCCTCCTGAAGTTCACTGTCATCTCCACAGTCTTGAGTGTGTTAAGCTCCAGGTTGTTCTGATTGCACCAGAACACCAGCCGGTCAACCTCCCGCCGATATGCAGACTATAATGCATGAATAAATGCATTAAATGTGAGACAAATAATATAAAATATATAATAAATATAATATATAATATAAATATGAGTCAAAACAGCCAACGCTGAATATTGTAATTAACAGCATGTTATTCACCAAATTTTGTTTGTAATTTTATGCATTACATTTATTTTAGGTTCAAGACCCGTACGCGTACGTGGAGGTGAGTTCATATAAACATTAAGAAGCAAACTTTGTTTCATAGAGAATCATCCATCCATTGAGTTGTCGTTTTTGCTAAACATTTGCTGAATTATGTAGTTAGTTAGATTAGGAGATGACTTATTTAAAATCTTTTCTTTTCAGGTGGTGGCTTGAGAATGGGTTTGTATATGGCCGTTTTAATTATCATGTCCTTGACATTTATCATTCCATTATTAATTATATAATACACCTAATTCTGCACCAATTTATACCCTGAAAATTATATGTTTAGTTCACGAACCTCATTGTTTAAGTTTTTCTTGATTGCTTTGGCACATTTTATGGAACATATGGAACATTCTCAAGACTATAACAGCATTTCTCAAAACAGTTAATGCATATAGCACAACACTATGGATTAGCTTACTCAAAACAATTAATCCATCTCTCAAAATCAAATAATTCCACCAATGAATTAGTCAGGACACCAAAGTGAAAAGTACAATCAGCATAGTTTTAACCTTGAGAGTCAAAATGCTTAGACATTGGTGTATATATTTGTTTTCATTTGCAACATCCATGATCTGTATGTTACCAGTCAAAATTGTACCCAAAATGTCCTCGTTCATTTATGTAGTATTACATAATTGTATAATAGTTGTATAATAGATTGGTTTCTACCTTATTTTAAATCTTGTGTGTATTTTCTTCATTTTGTTCTTTTGTTTTTGCAGTGCAACTCTGTAATGGAGCAGCCTGGCCCCCCCCCGCTATGGGTAAGTTTTAACATTTTACCCAACATGTCCTCAAGAGCAATGATACAAGCATGAATGAATTTGCTGTTTTATATAAAAGACAAAAAGTCAGTGCTGAATATTGTAATTTATGACATCTTGTTCATCAACTCCTGTTCATAATTTTATGCATTAAATTGTGTTTAGGTGCAGCCCCTATGGCCCTTGCGTCTTGTCATTTTATTACACGAAGGAAACGTAAAGGTAAGTTTAACATTTTAACATTTAGTCGTCGTACCTTCCACATCGGGGGGGGGGGGGGGGGGGGTTAGGGGCAGAGGCCCCCTATGATCAGGAAAAATCTGAGTAAAATTTCTGGGTGCCCCTGGTGAGCAGAGCAAAGCTAAATAAAAAGATATGAGAAATGTTAGATACAACGATCACTGTGAGATCACTAAAGAGGCTGCTGTACAGATGCTCGCTGTCCTCCAAACCAGCACTGTACATGCAGCCATGAAGAAAATTGAGACCTCAGCACAATATTTTGTTTCACTCGTATCTAAATTTATGGGTGTGCAGCTGTGAAAAATACATATGTTTTTTTTGCAAATTGCAGCCTGGTTCTTCGCTGTTTCTCATTAATGAAGGGCTTCTTCCTTGCTTTATGGGGCTTGAGTCCTGCATCTAGGAGCCTGTTTTGAACTGTCCTATCAGTGCACTTCACACCTGTGCTTAATGTTTCCCATTCCTTTTGAAGGTCACTTTATGTCATCCTACGATTCATGAAAAACTGTCGGATAAGTTAACGGCCATCTCTGCCATTAGAAAGTCACTTCTGCCCTTTACCTGGCTGGTTTTTGGTCGTTCCCAGTGTCTCCTGCTTCACCTTATTCTTGTGCACTGCAGTCTTAGAAATTTTGAGGCTGGAAGAAACCTGCTGCTCAGCGTAGCCTCCTGCCAGCAGAACCAGGGTGAAACCAGGATTTAAAAATGCAGAATTAAAAAAATAAAAATAAAAAATAAAAAATGGAGTGGTCTCTTTGTTTTCTATAGCTGTCTATCTTATGCATTGATGAGTTACTGAACTTTTTGTGTGTCGCCTGCTGGCTTTCACGTGTTCTCAGTGGCTTTCAGAAAACTCCCAAAAAATTCCCATTCAATTCCCCGCGATACTTCAAAACTGTGATGGGGAAAGTCGGGATGCAGGAGGGTCGACTGTATATCATTCATGTAGAGCCCTTTGTCCGTGTCTTCCAAAAAATAAGAGGTCCAGCTCACAATCTTCATTATTTTTGAAAAAGGTTTTGTTTATAGCAGTTTATTACATCAGTTTTTTCCCCTCTGCAGCAGCCATGCCCCCCCCTATGGGTAAGTTGCACATTTTACCCAACATGTCCTCAAGAGCTGATACCAGCATGTATGAATTTACTGTTTTCTATAAAAGACAAAATGTCAGTGCTGAATATTGTAATTTATGACACCTTGTTCATCAACTCCTGTTCATAATTTAATGCATTAAATTGTGTTTAGGTGCATCACCCTAGTTCCCTGATCCAGTCAGTGGTTGATTCATGTAAACATTAAGCAGCCGACTTTGTCCCAGGCAGAATAATCTATCCATCTATCCTCGACTACTTGTAGTTTCTCAGAACATTTTCATTAAATTGTGTTTAGATCCAGGATATTTGCCCCCTGCTCCTGAACAAGGTTCATTTATTTACTTACATTAAATGCATTGTTTATTTGAGGTCTTATAATTTGTAATAAAGGAAAAGGTTTCTTCATACTACGTTTACAACACCAGTGAAGTTTCCAAAACAATCTATTTATAATTTTGTAAGTAATTTCTTTCTAGACAAAATACTTCTTGGATAAACTAACACATTGACACAGCCTTTCTACATCATACCACAGAAATATTATAGTTCCTTAGTATTTTTTTTATAATATCACCATGATATTTGCAAGGCTTTTATCAACTGTCAACTCAAAACAGACGCACCAGAGACAAAAGATCCTTTGCTGGAATTGATCAGCCTACAGAAAGTAGATGGATCCTGGGACCTTCAACCATCGCTGGCCTCCATCTTTGGAAAAAAGGAAGAAGAAGTGGCCACAGCCTTACCTGGAAAGGTGATGGACTCTCTGAGATGTTCCACACTTTAAGGGTCCTAAAGACAGTGAAGCTTTTTTCAGTTTGGTTGTATTTTCAGGCCTTTAGCTCAGGTCAGTGAGGGACCTTGATCCTATTTTTTTTACTCCACAGCCTGAGTTTGTATCAGTCTGGGCCACAGTGTTGGCAGTTCTGTGGCTACATGGTCATAAGATGGACTTCAAGGATGAGTGGCAGTTTGTGGCTGCAAAAGCTGTTGCCTGGATCAGGGCTCAGTCAGGTAGGAGAGAGCTCTCCCTTTGTTTGATACACAGTATATCATAGGTAACATCATGCATGCATATAAGCGTTTAGATGATAATGTGTATTTGATCATCGCAACATTTCAAAAGTTCTGTTTTCAGGGGGTTTGCATAGAGGTATTACACAATGAAAGGTGCGGTGGAAACATGAGATCTCAACAGACAAGCAAGAAGAGAGTTTCTTTGAATCTCATCAGCTTAGTCTTTTGAATTTTCAAAAATCAAAGAAATCAATCAGCTCCGATGTGTTTGTTTGATTAGTTTTCTGCTGAATAACAATTTTATATCATTCTCCTGCCTTCCTTCAAACATTTCTTCCACAAAGAATATTACTAAATATGAATATTACTTTACACACATTTCCCACCAATTTAAATTCCAGTAGGTATTCAAAAAGGAAACAGACCGAAAGAACACTGCTTACTCAAATATGTTGAAATCTTATCATTTTTTTGTTTTTCAGTTTAAAACAGTCTTTCACGTTTTGTCTTTGTATGGTATTTTTGAAAAATACAGTGGAACCTTGGAACTCGAAAGTCTCTTAACTCGACCGTTCCTGCTAATAACTCTACCAATTCAGACCTTGAACGTGTAGGTCGAGAATAATTTAACCGCTCAAAACTCAACCGAAAACACGGAACAGAACAAAACAAAACAGACAAAACTTATACAGATCGAGACGGGTCTCTGATGGACCAACTTGGACGCTGATGCCTATGAATCGCTGTTAGTGACGCGGTGCCTCTCGACCGAGATCGACGTGCAAAAGCTGCGTTTCTGTGTTCGGTGTGATTTTTTTGTGCTTTATCTACAGTACATTTAGTGATAAAGTAATCATGCCCCCCCCCAGAAAGTGAGCAGCGATACCACCAAACCAAAGAGGAAAGTAGTGAGAGTAACTAGAACTTAAGAAGGAAATTATAGCGAGACTAACAGCGATTCATAGGCATCAGCATCCAAGTTGGTGTATGTGTGTCTGCTCTCACTTCGTCGGAGCGTGGGATTGTCATTTGTTTGTTTATGTGTGCTTTTCATTTGTGTATTAGTTTTATATTGATTGTTAATGCTTTTCGTCATTAGTTGGGTAGGTAGATAAGTTTAAATAGGTAATCATTTGGGGGTCTGGAATGGGTTAAATTCATTTACAATATTTCTTATGGTGAAATTTGACTTGGACCTCCATCAAATCACAACTCGACCAGCCTTCTGGAACTAATTAAGTTCGTGTTCCAAGGTACCACTGTAATGTAATACATGCAACATAACGTGCTGAATATTCTGCTGTATTTTGGCATAAAAAATGTTTTTCAGTTTATGCAATGTGACAGTATGTTTGTTGTGAATATGTTCTGTATAGGAGCTGATTTGACCGGGTTTGTGGCAGCTGGGAATTCCTTCCTTGGCCTCCAGGTGGAGCTGCAGAAGTTTGGCCTGCAAGAGTGACTCAGACCCTGAATTGCCGTCTTATTTGCCTATCGCTACTGCACGCAAATTATCCCAGCCATGATAATTACTATTCTGTAGTATTTCTTATTTCTTAAACTGACCATACTGGCATGAAAGGAACATTTTAATTTTCCAAGCAAAGTAATGATTCTGCCTAAATCACAATTATGTAGACGTACAGATTGGTTCCTATTAATGTGGTTTCCAAATGTTCCCGCTATGCTCCATTTTAAAAGTTATTCTTTTCAAAATATTTCATAAAATGTAACGTAATAATGACTATATAATTTAATTTGTTACAGCACATTATTGTACTTTACTTATTAAGCTACTAAAAGTTTACACTGCCTACAAATCAGAATGTGATGTTGGGATCTCAGTTCAATGCTGCAGAACATAGGCAAGAATCTAAACTGACACAAGGTAAAGACGGGTAAATCCCTCCATATACGTCCTGTGCTTGGTGATGCGAGTTCTATGAATTACTTTTACAGTATTAGTTGTAAATTAGTGTTAATTGTTAGTCGTTGTGATTGTGCCCTTTCATCACTCCCTGACTAATCAAAACACAGTCAAAGTACACAAACACCACTCTGTACATTGCGTGTAACACAAAACGAACGATCAGGCAACAGAAATGGATTAGCGACATGGTAGTCAAACAACCGAAACCAAAAATCGAGTGATCAACAGAAGTGAAACAAAGGTACCACAAGCCAAAGTAAATTACTGAGAATACAATCAAACCAAAAGGCAGCAATAATACTATGAAAGGAGCAAAGCTAGATTCTTTCAGGTACGGCGAGATTTTGAGCTGGTAAAGGGAAACCAGAAGCAGGGATATGGAGGGAAGATCTGCAACGGAGTAGGTGGACCGGACTGTAGCGACCGGAATGGCCAAGAGCTAGAGTGGAGGAATTCCACTGACTCCATTGGCAATTCATTGGCTTTGCCATGTGTCCAACTTGCCATGGGCTGGATTGGACATCAAGCAACAGCTTGTTCTGCTAGGTCTGCTTGTCTTTAATGTTGTTCAGTTGTCCGTCCTTAATTTTGGAATTTAACCCAACAAAGCATGGACCACATTCACTTTTCACGAAGTGGTCACGGTCGTATCAACCTCATATCAAAAGTAGCCTAGTTTGATGATGATTTAGCGCAGAGGTGACAAACTGCAGTCTTGGGGGGCCGGAACCCTGTGTAGCTTAGTTCTTTTCCTGTTCCATCACAAGCGATTCGGCTCTAGAGCTGTGTTGTAATTAGCACAAGGAGTTGAATCAGGTGTGTTAAATGAGGGTAAACCAAAAATGTGCAGGGCTCTGGCCCCAAAGGACTGGAGTTTGAGACCACTGATTTAGCATTATGATATTCCCTTCATATATTCCCATTCCGTGTAAATTAATCCAGGAGATCCCTGTAAGATCCAGAAACACTAACGATTCCCGTCTCAGCACCACGTGGTCAAACGCGGAAGCGCAAACAGACATTTAAGGGAGTGGCGTATTGATGCTGCTTATTACGAACTGCAAGTATAGGAGTGAGGACTTAATTTTTTGGAAACTGGTAAGTAGACGGATTTAAAGAATGTTTTTTTTATGTTTTCCATAATCGTAAAACTGATAATTTATGAAACTATCTATACTTTTCCTGTAAATCACTGTAAATATATATCAGTAGTTTTGTTTCAGATTCTTACTCGAACAGTTCTTAAACGTTCAGTTTGACTGTAGAAATTTTTACAAATTTTTATCTCCTCATTAGTTTCCGAATACATGCATGATCTAGGATATGAGGAAAGTGGTGCGTATAGAGACACGGGCGTAATAGCCTACTGGCAATCAGATGAACTATGCAATGACTGCAGTTGTCTATAGTTAAATTTACACTACACTGCACTACAGTAATTTAAACTACGTATATTACTGTCTGTCAAAATATACGGCACTGCACTGTATGATTTACAGTAACCTCAATATACCAGTCAAGCTGTGAACATAGTACAGATGTAGTACGGTAGTAAATAAACGGCCATTATGCAGTATAGTGTTTGAAGGCATGAACTATTCTGAAAGTTGCCTGTTAATTTCCATGGTGCTTCTGAAGACTCACTGCAGTCCTAGATTGGAGAACAGGTTACTAAATGTGGATGGAAGTACATTCTTAAGTCATTTAATACAGCTGGCTCTACAGTGAATAGATATGCGCTCTAGCAGTTTACTCAAAACAATGCACATTATTTAACCTTGAAATCAAAGTTACATATTCAGCAAAATATTACAGCGTATTACCCAGGAACGGCAGCAATATCAGGGCTTACCGTGAGACACGCATCTCAACCAGTTCACACGCCCATACGCCACGTGCGCTGCGAAGTAAGGGACAGCGCCCACCAGGGTGTCCCGTTATTAACGAGGTGCAGGAAATAAGGAGTGCAGTTTTAAGCGGAGTTCACAACTGCATGTTATACGTCGTTAATATCTCCTACCAGCCAATCAGAAAATAGCATCTGTTTGTTTCCGGGTAAATTCCAAAATAAATTACCCTTGATCCCGCTGCAAGCTCGTTATTACATGGATGCGCACACGGAGTGCGGACGAGGTGGAAGAACAAGATCCGATGACGGCGGTAGGCAGGGCTCTCTTTGGCATTTGATAACCGTGATACACACGCTCCGCCCCCAACCCATGTAATCTCACTCCAAACCATTGATGAAACTTGAGGGTCCTAGCAACATACTTTCAAAATTCCCTGGAACTTTGTTCATAGTGATTTTGGTGGCTGCCCTCGTTGAAACACTGGTGATCTATGGCTCAAATGATAACAAACCTTGCGACTGGTTAATGTGTATGAGAAAATGCCTGCTCTGCCTTCAAATACCGTTCTGTGGGAGAAAAAATGTGTACTGCTAGTTGAGAAATTTTTAGCAAATGCAGAACAATAACTTCAGTGCAAACAAACAAATGGATTTATTGAGTAATTATGACTACAGCTTTTCAACCACAGGATATATAAATGTCATATACAGTGGTACCTCAGAACTCGAACTTTATCCGTTCAGAACTCTGGATCGAATCCTAAAAAGTTCGAGTTCTGGTCGAATTTTCCCCATAAGAAATAATGGAAAACCAATTGGTTCCTGACCTCAAAAAATTACACCTAAATATGTTTTTAGCATTTAAACACAAAATTAACTGGATAAAACAAGAAGAGCATATATACTGTACTAAACACATCTAAGCACATTTATCAAAACAGTAATTTGTAAAGTAGGAAAATAAATGTATCCAAACAATGTGTAAAGTTAAACAAAAAAACACGTACGTGTCCTGCCCCGATCATCCACTCCTTCTGTGTGCCACGCCCCCTCGTTAATCCCGTGTAGAATCCCCGTGTCATCAGCTGTTTCTGGTTGTTGTCATTAGTCCTCTGTATTTCGTCTGCGTTTCAGTTTGTTTCCCCAGTTCGGTCATTGTATTGTCCGTCTGCGTTTTGCCTGCCTTACCTGTAATTAAACCCCGTATTCCCCGATACCTTGACGTCTGCGCTTTTGTTTCCAGCCCATTCCCGCTCAGCACGACAATATTATTATAAATAAATGTATTAATGGTTTATTATTAAAATAATTAATAAGAAATCTTTATTTTTAAATGTATTTTATTATATAATAATAATTACTGTCTATCATTGTCTAAATGTATTTTTACTGTCTAAACATACAGTATGTATTCAGCTAGTGTAAACATGCACGATGCTATCACAGCGAATGCGAGGCTGAGTCTGAAGCTTTACCCTTTGTTTCCATTGAGAGACGTGCCACGTGACTCATTTTCCGCACGTACAAGTTATCTTAGGTTAGTGTTCACGGTTTGACTTCTGAGATTTTTTCGAACTGGGTGGTTCGACTTTTAAGAAATTCGAGTTCTAATTAGTTCGAGAACTGAGGTACCACTGTACATCATGTTATATATATATATCCTCAAATATCATATATATCACATATATGCATCATATGTATGCAAATATGTATCATATCAGTATTTTGCATTGGTCATCTATTGAGGACCTGTGGTCTAATTTGAAGAAGGCAGCCCTCAAGCACAAATGTAAGATTATCAAGGGTTTTGAGATATTCTGCTTGGAGGAGAGGTACATTCTAAGCTTAACAAGCTGTACAGGAAGAGGCTCAGAGACAGTTATCCTCTCCAGGAGTCCACAGAAGATTAAACGTAGGGGCGCCAATAATGTTAAACCCACCATTTTACAGAAAAAAAACATACTACTCAATAATATGTTGTGTGTTTGCAAAATGTGTTAAAAGTCTTTTGGTTCCCAAAATGCCTGAACAAATCATTCAAGCCATTATGGGCATTGTTTGTTTTATACAATACAGGAAGGGTGCCGATGATTTTGTAAAATGAATAAGGGTGTTTTCACACCTGCACTTTTTATTCTGGATAAATCGGACTTGGGATTGTTTTTCGTCTTGGTGCAATTCGTGTTGTCAGGTATGAACACAGTTATCGTACTCGGGTACTGACCAAAACAACTGTACCGAGACTTTTGAGAGGAGCTGGTCTCTGTAATTGCACTCAGGTGCAGAACTGAAACAACTGAATGTGGGAGACTGGAACTGGAGGGACTGGAACTGAAGGGTTCGGAGCCGAGGAGGCTGCGGCTGAGGGGTCAGGGACTGGGGGTACCGAGGTCGGAGAGTCAAGGACCCAGGAGGCTACAGCCAAGGGGTTAGGGACCAGGGGAACCGAGGCTGAGGGGCCAGGGACCAGGGGAACCGAGGCTGAGGGGCCAGGGACCAGGGGAACCGAGGCCGAGGGGTTAGTAATCAGGGTGATCGAGGCCAAGGGGCTAGGGACCAGGGAAGGTGGCGCAAGGGTCACCAGGATGGGAACCGCTGGGGCTGGAGCATTAACCGCCGACACTGGAGCCACTGGGGGCAGCACTGGAATGAAGAATGTTTGTGATTGGTGGTTAGCGCTGAGATCGACATGTTTGTTAGCGTGCAAAGCTAGCCGTATCCAAAAACCTTTAAATTGACCTAAATTATATTAGAGAGACTTTTGTGGATTGTTTAAGAATAAGAACAGTGTGACATTTGTTAGTTTAGCAAAAACACCAAAAGCGTTGTCCACGCCTCTTAATTTAATTTGCGTTACTTGACATCGCACATCCTGCGATGACTATTGCACTTGCGTACATCGCGAAGACGATGCCAAAACGATATATTTTGCAGCCCTAGAATATGGTAAGTAGAGCACCAAGTATTTCTTTATATTTTGATGTACTGTACTTCAGAAGTATTTTTTCAACAGGTTAAATACTAATGGTAGTATGTTCTGATGCGTGTATCTGGGGCATCAGATTATGATGCCTGTGGTTTATGACCATAATATCTAAACAGGTTAAATATTGGTATAAATATTTTTCCTTTGGTTTAAGAGCTGCAGAGTATCATTAGCACATTGCACTTGTAGAGTTAACCTGGGCGGCACACCCCAAGTATACATCGCTGCAGCCTAGGAGCCGAGTGTCAAATGGGAAGGGCAATGTTAAGTGGGAGGGGTTTATAATGAGGTTTAGGGTTGTGGTTAGATGATTAGTTATAAACACTTCCCACATTGCCCCTCCTACTTAGCATTCGGCTCCAGGCTGCAGCAATGTGCCTCTCCTCCTGCTTAGAAGTATTTGATGCCGCAGCAAAAACTGATAGATGTCACTATAAATATATGCTACAGTACGGTAGGAAATTGTGACAAGGTAGATCTGACAGATCCAACGGAACACCAGTACATACCGATCGTACAAGAAGCATGCCATATTGGCATCAAGTTTCAGGACTCAATCCTACTACACAGGGGCGGACTGGGACTAAAAAACAGCCCTGGACTTTCTCCCAAATAGGCCCACCAGCTAATACTAATCAAGCTTTAGACAAACCCCAGATTTGTATGTTAAGTGTCAGTTCCACAATAGCCCACCACAGAAAGACAGAAACAAATTGCATGTAAATGGAAAACAATGAGATTTTCCCTCCCCAAATTTTTGGTTTAACATAGAGCTTTATTTAGCCCTCTTTCCCACTTGCTAGCATGTCACGAGTGTTAGGAGTGGGTGGTTTGTTTTCCAGTTTCTTTCAATACCATGGTCTTCTGTCTAGCTGCAGAGATGACCTTACTACTGACAAGATAAAATCACAGCCATCTCGCAATTAATTTTTAGAGCGTCTATATTTTTTATATAAAATATATTTTTCATCATCATGCAAGTCCAGTTAATAGATGCTGACTGGATGACTATAAGAATAAATGTAGAATAGGCCTGTTGTTTTATGTTGAGGCCACTTACCAGTACCTCTTCCTCCCATGAAATTTCCTCTGCTGTCTGTCCCTTGTGACCAGTCTGTGGATGCTCAACAGGTTCAACTTTCACCTGGTCTTCGACACTCTTGCTGGGTGATTTAGCGTTTTGATCTACATTACTGCTGCTGCTGGCAGTTAAACTGCAGCCAATTTTGACGCATCATTTTCGAGAGACTTGGCTTTCTTTTCTTTTAACTTTTCCCATCCTCCTTTCTCCTTACGTTTTCGACTTGCCATCATTCCCGCAGCTGCAACTTATGATTCGCTCTATTTTGTTGCCTTTTACTGATGGATTTCACCGGACAAATGATCGTATTAGCGCCATCTGCTGTTAGCTGATTTCCCATTTAAGAGGAAAGGCAGGCCGACGGCCGTGGATCAGACGGCCGATCTGGACTTTTCCAGAACGCACAGATTGCCAGTCCGCCCCTGCTACTACAGAATCTAGGTGTACATATAATCCAGACTAATTCAGGAATTGTGTTTCTTTTTAGTGTGCTGTCTCCTCATCTGAGTAAATGGCGAGCGTGTGTGGATTGAGAACCGTAACTAACGAACCAGGTAAAAATGTGCCATGAGCAGCCATCCATTCATCAGCAAAGTGAAAGAATATGATCTGAAACGTTTTTGGAAGAAAAAATAGTTATATGTATATACCTGTATAAGCCACTTGTGTTTCTCCTGTATACTGAAAAATCTGTGAAATTAGGTAAAAATAACATAGTCAAGTACGATACTAGGAATGTTTACAAAGATGCATTAATCTTAAAGATAAAAAAATTGCAAATGTATACCTCTGATAAACAGTAGAAGCGTAACAGCCCTGTGTATTTTAATGGCAGCTTCCCAGTTCCCTTCTTGCCCTTTATTACTGTTCTGTCCTTATCGCTTCATCACTCGTCTGTATCTTAGTGCCCCTGAAGTCGGTGGAGGTGCAGGTGGATGTTCAGGGTCACGTGGCTTCTGTCAGCTCCACCCTTCAGTATGAGAACCAGGAGTCCAGTCCAGTGGAGGCCGTCTTCATCTTCCCCATAGAGAGTAACGCCACCATCTACAGTTTTGTTGCCCGCATTGGGGATGTTGAGATTAAGGCCCAAGTCAAAGAGAAAGCGCAGGTGTGTTTTTTTGTTCATAGTGTGTCTTAGGGTGAGCTGTCTGGAATCATCAGTTACTTGTTCTTCACAATGACACCATAAACAGAGACTTTGTTAGACATAGTAAGTATCTCTATGTTTGTCCCTGTCTCCTCATCGTCTGTCAGGCTCAGGAAGAGTATGACGATGCCGTCAGCTCAGGGCAGCAGGCCTTCCTCCTGGAGGAGAGCGATGAAAGTTCTGATGTGTTTCGCCTGAGTGTCGGGAGTCTTCCTCCGGGACAGAGTGCCTCTGTTACGCTGAGCTACGTGACTGAGCTGGCCGTACAGGCTGATGACGCCCTGAGGTTCTGTCTGCCTGCCGTCCTCAACCCACGGTACACGCCAGCAGGTACAGAGGAGCTGAACCACACTGGCTAATTAAGCATCATTCAAGATTCAAAGCATTTATTGTCATATGTACAGTAGAAAAGTGCATTTGTCTGTGCAATTAAATTCTTTGCTGTCCACACAAAATGGTGAGGTACAATATAATAGAAAAATAGTAAATAAATACTTTGAAGTGTAATGTGCAAAAGAGCTTAATGTGCAAAAAATTACAGTATGAGGTAGGTGATGATGTCCATTAATCATACTCCTGTCGGCTGTTAAAGAGTCTGATGGCAGTGGGGATGGAGTTGTTCAGTCAGGAGGTTCTAGATTTCACACTTCTGTACCTCCAACCTGAGGGCAGAAGTGTGAACAGTCCGTGTTGAGGGTGTGTGGGGTCTTTGAGGATGGAGGCAGCACTCCTCTGGACTCTGCGGTGGTTGATGCTCTGCAAAGAGGGCAGCTGAGTCCTGATGATCTTCTCCGCAGTCTTCACCACTCTCTGCAGGCGTTTAGTCCATAGCAGTAGTGCTTCCATACCATGCGGTGATGCAGCTGGTCAATGTGCTCTCCACAATGCAGCTGTAGAAGTTGCTGAGGATCTTGGTTGACATAACGAACTTCCTCAGCCTCTTCATGAAGTACAGTCGCTGTTGAACCTTCTTCAGCTGTGTGGTGTTCAGTGTCCAGGTGAGGTCCTCACTGATGTGGACACCCAGGTACTTAAAGCTGCTCACCCTCTCCACTTCAAGCTCCTGGATGAACAGTGGCTGATGAGGCCTCCTCCTCTTCCTCATGTCCACTATCATCTCCTTTGTCTTGTCCGTGTTGAGGGTGAGGTTGTTGTCCTCACACCATGACACCAGACTGGCCACCTCTCTCCTGTAGGCCGTTTTGTCCCCTCCAGTGATGCGACTGATCACTGCGGTGTCATCCGCAAACTTAAGGATAATGTTGTCTTCGTGGGAGGTGACACAGTCTTGGGTGAACAGGGTGTAGCAGATGTGGCTGAGGACACAAACCTGTGGGATGCCAGTGTTTGTGGTGATGCTTGCTGAGGTCCTGTTATTGATCCTGACACACTGAGGTCTGCTAGTCAAAAAGTCTAGGAGCCAGTCACAGAGGGTGGGGTGCAGGCCGAGTGTGGTCAGTTTGTGAGGGATGACTGTGTTTAAGGGGGAGCTGTAATCATCAAAGAGCATCCTGATGTAGGAGTCTTTGTTTTCCAGGTGGGAGAGGGAATAGTGAAAGGCAGCAGCGATGGCGTCGAATATGGAACTGTTGGACCGGTAGGCGAGTGTCTGGGATGTTGCTCTGGATGTGGGCCAGCGCCACTCTCTCAAAACTTCACGATGATTGGACTGAGTGCTACTCGTCTGTAGTCGTTCATGTAGGTGGCCCCAAGAAAAGCACAGCCACCTGCATGAACAACTACAGACCAGCAGCACCCAGTCCAATCATCGCGAAGTTTTGAGAGAGTGGCGCTGGCCCACATCCAGAGCCACATCATAACCCATTAAGTATCAGGAAGTTTCAAATGCTTTAAAAATGTTCAGGGCACCCATTCAAAGGGACATGAATGAGTGTCAGGTGTTCATTTTCACTTTTACCTTCTGTTAATTTCTTCTCCATCTTCACGCTTCCAGGCGGTAAGAGCCTGACAGCAGCGGGATCTGGTCCCCAGGGGGAAAGTGTCCCATACACCCTGTCCCTCGGTGTCCACATATACTCCCCCAGCACCATCCAGAGTGTCCAGTCCAACTGCCCCCTCACCCCACTGGAGTTCCTCTCCCAGGATAACACTGAGGCCAAAGTAGCTCTTTCTGCATCCTCTTTGTTCTCTTTGCTTCCTGTTTTCAGAACAGACAGAAATTTATACCCGAATTACTTTATTGAACAATATACATCATGCATATTTATTCTGTTAAAGTCTTTCAGCTGTCGTGCACTTAACCACATTTGTGTCTCTGTAGGTCAGTCTGTCCCCTGGTCACAAGTTTGACCGGGATGTAGAGCTCCTGCTGTATTACGGTCAGCCTCACCAACCCACTGCTATACTGGAGGCGGGGCAGCCAAGTGCCCAACCAGGTGAATTTGCGCCTTCGGGCGTGAAAATATGAAGTGGATTAGACTTGTTCTTCTATTCATTGTTGGTTCAAACATGTTAAAGCTTCTCCCATCTTTCTGTTTTCTTACCTATTGATTTATAGGCTCATTGATGGGTGACACTGTAGCCATGTTGAGCTTCTACCCAGAGTTTCCATCTATACCATCTTCTCAAATGACTTCCAAAGGGGAGTTTATATTTGTGGTGGAAGGTTCAGGCAGCATGGACTGTCCAATGAACCAAAGCAACTACAAACAGACTCGCATCAGCAGTGCTAGGGTGAGGTCACTAAAACCATCATACCAAATACCTTGAGTTTCTCTGATACACCCACTGACGCATAGTGAGAGCTAAAGGTGCACAGTAACATCTACTGATACATGCTAGATCTGATGTTTCCTTACATTGTTCCCTGTTTAGGACACTTTACTGCTGCTGTTGAAGAGTCTTCCTGTTGGCTGTTACTTCAACATCTATGGCTTTGGCTCCTCCTTTAAATCCTATTTCCCGTCAGTAATCACTCATAACCTCATGCTGCTGCTTAGTATAAAAATGATGTTTTCTGTTTAGCCCAGTATATTTTTGCATCACTGGGTTAAATCTTCCTTTCTGGCTTAGTGAGAGTGTGGAGTACACACAGGCCAACATGGAAACTGCTGAGCAGAAGGTGAAGTCAATGCAGGCTGATATGGGAGGAACAGAAATCCTTCAGGTCCTCCAGGATGTCTACAGCAAGCCCTGTCTGCCTTCACGTCCACGCCAGGTGTCTCATACCGCCACCTGCTGTTCATTGCTGTATTCTGCTTAGTTATTCCAGTATATACTGTACAGCTACTGTTACTTGAGTATTTGTTGTGGAACATTTGTGGTCATGCAGTATTAGAGTTAATGATATTGGAGTGAAATATATGATGCATGATCAATTTACTGTGTTGTTTATGTCATGAATGACAGTGAAATTCACTTGTTGAAAAACATACTCGTTCCTATAGAACATTATATATCTCAAACTCATTACTCTAGGTTACTCTGAAGCTACCCTGTGATGACAGTTTCCGTTTCTTCTTTCTCTCCAATTTTCTTCCATCTCTCTCTGCCAGCTGTTTGTCTTCACTGATGGAGAAGTGGGAAACACCAAAGATGTGATTGATCTGGTGAAGAGACATGCGTTGTCTCACAGGTCAGCATCACCTTTCTGTGTGTCTGCAGATGCTGTGGAGATGTATGGTGTGTGGCTCTGTGGACAAGGATTCTGTACCTATGATCGAAAGGTTGATGGTTCAAATCCTGCAGTGGGCAGAATGATGTCACTGTTGGACCTTTGAGCGATGCCCTTCACCCTCACTGCCCCAGGGTGTGACTGACACTGTTTTCTCCGTTGTACGTTGCTTTGGATAAAAGCCAAATAAACAAATTAAATGTCCCCACAAAGATGAGAGACTGATATATTGGAGTTGTAGTGACATGCATTCAGCATTTGAAAAGAATCATTCTTAAAAGTGAGAAAATGTGTTATGAATTTGCAGGTTTTCCTGGCTTTTAGTATTTGTGTTTGAAGGTTGGAATCTTTGTAGTAAAGTGTTGGCCAGTCAGAAGTCACCTGAAATGTGTGTGTGTGGGTGTGTGTTTTCTCACTGTACCCAGGTGCTTCACCTTTGGCATCGGGGAGGGGGCCAGCAGTGCCCTGGTGAATGGCATGGCTGAGGGCGGCTCTGGACACCCACAGTTCATCACTGGAGCGGAGAGACTGCAGCCAAAGGTGAGGAGGAGTCACACCTGCATCTGAACTAGAGAAACACAAGTTAATCCATGCAGCTTCCTCTCCTCAGCTCAAATAAAACTCACTCCTACTTCTCTAAGCTTGTTTGTCGTTCAGCCCTTTCAGCCAATGAAGACTGAAGATCAAAGCCAGCATGTAAACATTCCTCTAATCCCTGTAAAGGTTTTAATTAGTGTTTGATGTCTCAATATTCATATAATGCTAAATACATACATCTGAAATGTTGATATAGTCATGTAGATATCTGACCAGCCTCTCACATGTGTCTAATATGCATATGAGTATTTTTTTCAGTTAATATTTTATTTTTCTGCTGTAAATGATCATCATGCTTGTGCAGATAATTCAGAGAATAGGTCCCCATTGGACCAGGAGTGAGGATTGTAGGTCTTTAATTGGCTCTATACTGTGCTAATCTCTAGTATGCTTATGCCCTATCAGTAAGTAACACGAGTCTTTTCCTACTCCTCAGGTTATGCAGTCTCTTCAGTTTGCCTTGCAGCTTGTTGTAGAGGACATTTCAGTGAAATGGAACATTCCAGCAGATATATCCGTCACCCCCCTGTCTCCTCTTCCCAATGTGCTCTTCCAGAATCAGAGGGCAATACTGTACTTCCAGCTCACAGGACAGGTTTGGAACCTTAACTTACTTTCAGGCATGCAGTCTGATTCCGGAATCTCCTATTCACTTCCTGGCTTATTGAAGTTTTGAAGGTTTCATATCCATCTAGTGACCCTGCATCTTATGTTTGTGTATTTACAGAGGGTTTCCTATAAATACTCAGTCTTTGGAATTAGTACTTAAATTTATAACAACCTGAATTTTTATTTAATTTTCTTATTCTTGAAAATGTCATGCATTTTACATAATTTTTTTAATTTAAATTAGAATTTCTTGTCACCTGATATCACTTTCCTCCCTCCTTTCACCACTTTGTCTCCCCAGAGTTCCACTAATATTTCAGGTTCCGTGAGTCTCCATTACACTCTGGATAAGAAGGCTGTGGAAAACACACTTACCCTTAACATGAAGCCGAAGGAGGACAGCAGGTAAGATGCACACAGACACACTCAGATCATTAGGAGATGCTGGTCATTTTCAGCTGGTTTAATTATGTCTGTCCATTTGCCTGTTGGCCCCTTAGCATGCTGATACACAGACTGGGGGCCCGCAAAGCCATTTTGGCCTTGGAGGGGGAACGTGGAGAGGCGGGCGATAAGACTGGGAAAGAGAGAGCAGTGGAGCTGAGCATCCAATCAGGAGTCAGCTCCTCCTACACGGCTTTCATTGCCGTCAACACAGAGAATAAGCAGCCAATCAAAGGACCCCTACTGCGCAGAAACATCCGTAAGTTACATGATTCTGGTGGATGAATCTCTGAAGAGGTGCCCTTTATGTCCGTCTCTCAGCAATAGGTTTGGAACAGACATGTTTTATTATGAAAAAGGACAATGGCACAAAATTAGTTTGTATTGGTATTGCAAAGAGGTGATATGGTGGTGCAGTGGTTAATTAAGAACGTTTTGGGAAGTATGTTGGAGTGTTAAGGGACAACTTAAGGTACTGTAGAACCTATGAAAGACAGCATTAAGAAGGTTTTGAGAAATGCACCCTTGGTCACTATAATTATGACATAAAATATTCATACCATTTCCTCTCTAATTTGTACAGTAGTTCCCCTGTATTCATGGGTGATACATTCCAAGACCTACCGCAGATACAATATATACTTTGTACTGTATGTATTGCAATGAAAAAGTGTTATGTATTAATAGATGACAGAACATAATAAATCATATTTCTATACTCCTCAAAGGATGAAGGAATAATGAAAAAAATAGGCCACTTTTATACATTGTACAGTGAAAAACATTGTATCATGTACCTGTACATAACTTTTAATGGGAGAAATTTATTTGTTCAAAATTCTTAGCCTGTTGAGTGTCCTCACTGGCTTACAGCCTGAACTCACTCGGCTCATTGTTTGAAACTTATGAAACTCTCTCTGGAGTTTTTAAACTTTTTTTCAGGCCACAGTAAAACACTGTATCTTTTGGTTATTTACTTATACAGTACATACACTTGTCATAATTATACTCGTTTGTACTACTATACTCACAGTTGCACTACTCTAATACATGCCCACCTCATACTACATACTTATGTATTCGTTTAATAAATACGCTGCTGTATACCCTAAGCAGTCACTTTTTCTGCCTCTTCTATATCTTTCTAGATTCTTATTTTATGTTTTTGATACTTTACCTTTTTGTTTGTTTATTTATTTAACTTAAACTGGTATATTTTCTCTCCCTTGATATTCACATGTATCATTGAAGCATTGATGGGGAATCGCACGCATTGAGTTTCGTTGTAACTTGTAACAATGACAACAAAGGCATTCTAATTCTAATTTTTCCCAGGGGGTGCAAGGTGAGAGAGCCCACCCAGTCATTCATCCAGATAAATGCATTTGTAAAAAAATTAAAAAAAGGAAATACCTTTACAATAAATTATTATTACACATTGATCTGACTGACACAAGCCACATTTTCAAAGAACTTCACAGTACAATTTCATTTGACATAATATGTTCAAACCACATTTTTATCTGACCCTATAAAATCACAGGAGAATGCATGTTGTGCAGTTGAGAGCAAAGTAATTCCTGCAGTTGCATCATTAAAAAGGACTATGTTTAACTTCCCCGTAGTTTGATACTCTGTGATGGGCTGGCATCCCATCCAGGGATGTACCCCAGCCTTGTGCCCTGTGCTGCCTGGGATGGCCTCCAGGTCCCCCTGTTACCTTATACTGGCTGCCAGTTCAAATCTCAGATGATGGTGATGTCACCGTAGGGCCCCTGAACAAGGCCCTTAACCCCCACAGAGTGATATCACCATCGGGCCCCTGAGCAAGGACCCTAACCCCCACAGAGTGATATCACTGTCGGGCCCCTGAGCAAGGACCCTAACCCCCACAGAGTGATATCACCATCGGGCCCCTGAGCAAGGACCCTAACCCCCACAGAGTGATATCACTGTCGGGCCCCTGAGCAAGGCCCTTAACCCCCACAGAGTGATCCTTAACCTCCACTTGCTTCAGTAACTGTCTGACCCTGCCTTCAATTGTATCGCACTTTGGTAAAAGTATCTGCTAAATAAATAAACTGTAATTGTAAATGAAATTGATGCAATATCAAATTAGAAATGTAATTGTAATTATATGGTTGGAATGGGAAAAATTTCCAGACTAAATGCCTTGTATGAATGATTTTTACATGCTGTTTTATTTTTACCTGCAGAAGCTAGGATGCTTTCAGCACCCCTATGTTAGTGTATAACAATAATATTCCTATATCAGTATTCTTTATTAATTTTTACAGTGTTTCACTTTGATTTGCAGGAAGCAAGATGCTTTTTGGTGCTTCAGGTTAGTGTGTATCACTTTATATTTGAACATGTTGTAATATACACAGACAGTACTCACAGAAAGTCTTTTGACACTTGCTTCATTTCATAACAGTATTATTTCAGGTAAATTATTTCAGGTATTTCAGATTACTCAGATAAATTTAACATTTAACCCAACATGTCTCCTAATATGACAGTGGGATGTTGAAATTCCATTTAATTCCATTTGTTTGTTTGTTTTTTCCTTTACAATAACAGGTCAATATTGCTCAGGTAAATTTAACATTTTACTCATCAAGTCTCCTATTTTGTTTAACAACATGTCTCAGTGTTAAAAATAAGAGGCCCAGTTATATTACAATGTTTGTTTACGCTGTTCTTTTCTTTCCTTTTTTTCAGATGAAGATGAATTAAGTAAGTTTAACATTTTACCCAACATATACGACTCCTAAAATAAGACTGAATAAGTAAAAAAAAATAATAATCAAGCATGTTGAAATTCCATTTCCTTAACAATACATGTTATTGATGTTAATCTCTTTTTCAATGTCCACAGAATTATTAAAACAAGTATTAAGTGTAATTTCTTTACCAACATGTCACACTGATGTAAATTCCTTTGTTGTGATTCTTTATATGTAATTTAAAGTAACAGGTTTGAAATTGACAAAAATGTTAGTTTCTTAGCAAAATAATCTATTTTAGTGTTAAAAGTTATTTCCCTGTAACCAGTAAATTACTTGGATAATATAGTATCTATAGACAACTCCGATGTAGAGATGCTGACAAATACCCCTTGAAGGGAGCAGTTTATTGTTGAAATAAGAACAAAAAATATTTTAAAAGAGAAGGACCTATTTGGAGAAGGCAGGCCTCAATGACACTGCACTTTACTGCATAGAAAAATCTTAGAGGGCAAGAGACCAGTGGGTTACTTGCACATTGATGTCCTTGGTCCTGGCCAGGCACTGCAAGGGTCTCACTGATGTATATCTCTTTTTCGGTGTCCCCTAAAAATAAGAGGTCCAGCTCAGAAATGTTATTTAAAAAGAAAAGATTTCTTCATGATGTTTTTACCGCAACACTTTATTTTCCTTTTACAACAAAAGCAGATGGTTTCTCAGGTAAATGACACACCCAACTATGTTTATTGAAAAGTAGACAGAATAAGAAAAAAACAAGTGTGTTGAAATTCCACATTTCTGTGTGATTAACAAGAGAAGTCCAGTTCAGAATCCGCAATTAAAAAGAAAGGCATGTTCATAGCAGTTTGCCATAACAATGTTTTTTTTTTAAAACAGATGACGAGGAATGTTGTTATATAGGTAAGTTTAAAATTTTACCCAATGTGTTCAACTCCTAAAAATAAGACATAATAAGTAAAACTAAAATAAGTATGAGTATCAGGTCAGGTTAGGGAGCATGCGCTGGAGCGTGTTGCACAGCGAAACTTCTCGGGATCACGGCCGGTGATTCCTCAGGCAGATTCACGTTCAGTCCCACCCTCCAGAAATGGCCATCCAACTGCCGCCGCCAGATGTTACGTGGGCGTCCCCTTGGCCTGGTCCAGCCGCTTGGGTCCTCAGCAATGAGGATCCTGCAAGCCGGATTGCCCTCTGGGAAACGCGCCACATGGCTGCAGTGCTGTAACTGACGCTCCCTCACAACGCAGGTAATGTGCCTTATTCGGGACTCCTCTAGCAACCACTCGTTCGACACAAAGTCAAACCAGCGGTACCTAAGGATTCTCCGAAGAGACACAGTACCGAAGGAGTCCAGTCTTCATCTCAGGTCACTGGATAGTGTCCATGTCTAACAACCATATAGCAAGACGGGGAGCACCAGGACTCTAAAGACTTGGACCTTTGACCTTTTGCAAAGATATCGGGAACGCCACACACCCCTTTCCAGCGACCTCATGACCCCCCATGCTCTCCCAATCTGTCTACTGACTTCATAGGAAGAGTTACCAGAGACATGAATGTCGCTGCTGAGGTAGGTAAATCTCTCGACAAGGTTGACATTCTCCCGGCAGACAGACACAGTACTGATGGCTGTGCCCAAGAAGTCATTAAATGCCTGGGTCTTGGTCTTTAACCAGGACACCTGCAATCCCAGACACTCAGACTCCTCACTCAGTCTCTCGAGAGCCCCAATCAGAGCTTTCATTGATCACAGCGTCATCGGCAAAGTCAAGATCAGTAAATCTTTCTTCACCAACAGATGCCCCACAACTGCTGGACCCCATGACCCTGCCCAACACCCCGTCCATACAAGCACTGAACAGAGTAGGAGCAAGAACACACTCCTGACAAACCCCAGAATCAACTGGGAAGAATGCAGAGGTTCTCCCTCCGCTCTGCACGGCACTCACAGTACCAGTGTACAGTCCGGCAATGATGTCCAGCAACTTCAGGGGGATCCCGCAAAGTCTCAGGTTGTCCCACAGGGCAACTCGATCAACAGTCGAACGCTCTACGAAATATCGACAAAGGCTGCAAAGAACCTCTGCCAATATTCACACTTGCGCTCGATAAGAACCCTCAGTGGAAGGATACGGTCGATGATAGACTTCTTAGGCGTAAAACCAGACTGCTCCAGTCACTGACAGGCAAGTAAGTGATCACGGATCCTGTTAAGGGTGATACTAGTAAGGACCTTACCCAGCACTGAAAGCAGTGTTATCCCCCTGTAGTTGCCACAATCCAGGCGATCACCCTTCCCTTTCCAGATAGGGACAACAAGTCCTGTTTTCCAGTCAGCTGGAATGATGCCTGACTCCCTAATGGAAGTAATGATTGCCTGCAATGCCGGGAGGGCAGCCTTAACACCAGCCTGGAGAAGGTCACCCTGGATATCGCAGATCCCTGTGGCCTTTCCTACCCCCAGCTGATTCACTGCCCGTGCAATCTCAGGGAGATTGGATGGTTCACAGCTGATCGGAGCGTCAGTTTCGAGAACCGTGGACCCAGAGATGTCCAACGTCCTAGCCGGAGGGTCAGCTTTAAACAACTGCTCAAAGTAACCGGCCCAGTGAGTCACAACTGCAGTGTCATCCGTAAGAAATGTTCCATCACTTGCCTTGACTGCAAGTCTCTGAGGAACAGACTCAGATGTGCGTAATGCTTAGATTCCTCTGTAAGCAGGACGTGGGTCACTAGACCGCAGATGGTGTGTCACCTGCTCACAGATTTGTCTAACAAGCGCCTCCTTACCTGCCCTCAGAGCCTTTACAGTCGTCCTTCTCAGTGCCCGGCACAGACTGGAGTTGCCATCAAGTCATGCGCTGCGACTCCTCTCCATAATATCCAGGGTGCCCTGCGAGATGAAACACCTCCTTCTGGGAACACTGGCAACACCAACACAACCCTCAGCAACCTCCCCAGAAGGAGGTGTTTCTCATCCTGGAAGGTCTCCCACATCACAGTAGAGTCAGCAGTCACACAATCTGCAGGTTCTTCACACAAGTTGCATGCAAACTCATCAGAAACAGCTTGATCTTGGAGTCTGGCTAAGTTCAGCCTCGTTCTCCTAGTAGGTGGTAGCCTTTCGGATTTAAGCTGAATCTTCCGAGTAGCAACAAGAAGTCTGTGGTCAGAATTCATAAACTAGGCACTTCTGTAGACCCTGCAGTTCTGCAGGAGCCTCCAGCATCTGCCCACGAGGATAAGATCGATCGATCTACTCTACACCACCAGTATAGGAGTACCAAGTCCAACGATGCGGCTCAGAGCGTTGGAACCAGGATCCAGTGACTCACAGTCCCTGACCTTTCGCAAAGTCAAGGAACATGGAGCCACTTTCAGCATGGTCTCCATGCCCATGGGGATCGACACAATCCTTGTAGCCAGCCCTGTCAGTGCCAGTTGTCGCATTGAAGTCACCCATGACCAGAGGAGTGTCACCTCGTGGGTACCCTTCAACCACCGAGCGAGTTGCGAGTAAAATGTCACCCTCAATGAGACATCACTCACTGTGGTCAGAGCATACACTGAGACAACAGACAAGATGCCCAAAGAGTGCCTTAGTCTGAGTCTCATAATGTGCTCGTTGAAAGGAGTGACATCAGACACCATCGGAAGGAATCGATCCGCTACGGCAACAGCTGCTCCCTGAGTATGGCAGCTATCAGACCAACCAGACCAAAAGTAGGTAAACCCACCTACAGAGATCTGACCACTCCCCGGTCTGCGTACCTCAGAGAGTGCCGCCACCGAAACGTGGAGTTTACGAAGCTCCCCCAACAGCAGAGGAAGATGGTCATCCTGTTCCACACGCCTACCTCAAACTGGGACCCAAGTGCTGCCATGCAGCAGGTGATGTTTTAATAAGGCTTTAATAGGACTATGTTTTTCTGTAATTGTTTGAATTCTTTTTTATTTTTTTTTCTATTTATTGCACTAAACAGGAGCAGGAGCAGGACTCCTAATTTCATTGTGTATTTAGTACACAATGACAATAAAGCTTCTATTACAATATATTCTATTCTATTCATAGCACTTCGGTTATTTAAATTTTTTGTTTTACAGCAGCAGTGAAATACAGTGGTACCTCAGTTCTCGAACTCATTAGAACTCGAATTTCTTAAAAGTCAAACCATCTAGTTCGAAAAAAAATTACCTAGAGCTCAATCTGAATCTCAGAAGTCAAACCGTGAACACCGACCTAAGATAACTTGTACGCTCGGGGAAATGAGTCACGCGGCACATCTTCTCAGCGGAAACAAAGGGTAAAGCTTCAGTCTCTCACAGTTAGCTGTGATAGCACCGTGCATGTTTACACTAACTAAATACATATATTTAGACAGTAAAAATACATTTAGACAATGATAGACAGTAAAAGTAATTATTATATAATAAAATACATTTAAAAATAGATTTCTTATTCATTATTTTAATATTAATAATAAACCATTAATACGTTTAATTATAATAATATTGTTGTGCCGAGCGGGGATGGAACGGAGACAAAGGCGCAGATGTCAGGGTATCGGGGAATACGGGGTTTAATTACAGGTAAGGCAGGCAAAACGCAGATGGACAATACAATGACCGGACTGGGGAAACAAACTGAAACGCAGACGAAATACAGAGGACTAATGACAACAACCAGAAACAGCTCATCACACAGGGATTCCACATGGGGTTAACGAGAGGGCGTGGCACACGGAAGGACGGACGATCAGGGCAGGACACATTGTTTGGATACATTTATTTCCTTACTTTACAAATTACTGTTTTGATAAATGTGCTTAGATGTGTTTAGTACAGTATATGCTCTTCTTGTTTTATCCAGTTCATTTTGTTTAAATGCTAAAAAAAAAAAAAAACATATTTAGGTGTAATTTTTTGGGACCGGGAACCAATTAATTGGCTTTCCATTATTTCTTATGGGGAAAATTTGATCACAACGCAAACTTTTTAGGATTCGATCCGCAGTTTTGAAAAAAAAATTGAGTTCTGAGGTACCACTCTATTGATAAAGTACATTTAAAATTTTACCCAACATGTCTCCTAAAAATGACAGTGAGAAAAAAAATCAAGCAGGTTGAAATTCCATTTAATTCCATTTGGTTGTTTGTTTTTTCCTTTACAGCAGTATTGCCAGATTACTCAGGTAAATTTAACATTTTTCCCATAATGTCTCCTAAGAAATGACAGTGAGTAAAAGATTAAGCATGTTGAAATTCCATTTTGTTAACACCTCATCTCACTGATGTATATGTCTTTTTCAGTGTCCCCTAAAAATAAGAGGTCCAGTTCAGGAAAGTTGCTTTCAAAGAAAAGATTTCTTCATTGCATTTTTACAATAACACTTTGTTGTTGTTTTTCAGCAGATCAGTGTTGCTCAGGTAAATTTAAAATTTTATCCAACATGTCTCATTAAAAAGACAATGAGTAAAAGATTAATCATGTTGAAATTCCATTTTGCTCCATCCTTAAGACATGTCCAAGCTATCTTAAGCGTTTAATGTAATGTCCTTGTTGATGCTTTGACTGCTTGTTTTCTTGTATAGTTGTTGGTTGGATATTTTGTTGGGCCAAAAGATCTGGCAGATTCGTCTCATGATGCCTCATCTGTTGTGGAAGACCTCAAGTCTCCTCATGTCTGTACTGACCACACGCCAACACTCTGAACCATACAGGACAGACTTTACGTTGCTGTTGTATAGGAGCATCTTTGTTTTCAGGCTGTATTGTTTAGACCTCCAGATGGAACGGAGTTGGGAAAAGGCACCCTGAGCCTTTCCCAGCCTTGCTCCAATGTCTTTATGGACAGCGCTGTCCTTGCTGATAAGGCTGCCAAGTTAGGTGAAGTCCTCCACATCTGGATGGGTGTTGTGGGGGTGGAGATTTGGGTTGGGTTTTGGAGGCGTTGATCTTAAGTCCGGCCTGTCTGGCATATTAGTTGAGCCTGTCAGTTTTCGATTGCATGTTGGAGTGGTTTTTTGAAAGGAGAGCAAGGTCGTCTGCAAAGTCAAGGTCTTCCAACTGAGAGGACAGAGTCCTCTGGGTTTGTCTGTTGTTGTGTTGGTTGTGATCTAGTCTATTGCAGGTAGGAAGAGGATGGGAGAGATGATGTAGGTCTCTAATCTAAAAAAAAAAAATCAAGTTTAATAGGGCTAGAAATTTTAGTTGCTTTAATACTATAATAGACTGTTTTGTAATTTCCCTCTAACCAGTAAATTACTTGATTTTAAAAAGTAGCTGTTAATGTTACAGGTACAAAGATGCAGACAAATGCCCCTTGAGCAGAGAGGTTTATAGTTGAAATAAGAACAAAAATATTTTAAAAGAGAAGGACCTATTTGGAGAAGGCAGGCCTCAGTGACACTGCACTTTACTGCATAGCAAAATTTTGGAGGGCAAGAGACCAGTGGGTTACTTGCACATTGATGTCCTTGGTCCTGGCCAGGCACTGCAAGGGTCTCACTGATGTATATCTCTTTTTCGGTGTCCCCTAAAAATAAGAGGTCCAGCTCAGAAATGTTATTTAAAAAGAAAAGATTTCTTCATGATGTTTTTACCGCAACATTTTATTTTCCTTTTACAACAAAAGCAGATGGTTTCTCAGGTAAATAACATACCCAACTATGTCTATTGAAAAGTAGACAGAATAAGAAAAAAACAAGTGTGATGAAATTCCATTTGTTTAAAAACATATTTCTGTGTGATTAACAAGAGAGGTCCAGTTCAGAATCCACAATTAAAAAGAAAGGTACCGTATGTTCATAGCAGTTTGCCATAACAATGTTTTTTTTTTTTAAACAGATGACGAGGAATCTTATTGTTGTTTTGGTAAGTTTAAAATTTTACCCAATATGTCCTTGGCTCTGGCCCGCCACTGCAGAGGTGCATGGTTTGTAATGAGGGTGACAGGCTGCTGAATTTGGTAGGCCCTCCTGAGCCTCCCCTTCCATGGCAGCATATCATTTCTTGACTGGAGTGGCCTTCCTTGTGTACTGGGTGTATTTCTCCTCCATAAATCCTAGGAGAGAACTGCTACCAGGCTGATCTCGGAGGAGGCAGTTTGCAGTCAGAAGGACAAGGTTCAGTGGTGACGCTGGAAGGCAAGTTTGATGCCCCTCGCCAGCCCAGCAAAGACCATACCTATTTTTTTTTGTGATGGGGCCAAGGATGGCTTCAGCCTTGCTCTCTTTGAGTGGGCCCTATCAAATGAGGAACCTTAGAATCTTAGAGTAAGATTTCAGAGGCTAGCTGGCACGCCGAGTGGTAGGTATCTCATGAGGTATGGAGCCCGGATGCAGGCCCAGTCCTAATGTGGACAACATTCATGCTTGGGGGTATATTCAAATGCAGTGAGGTATGGAGCCCGGATGCAGGCCCAGTCCTAATGTGGACAACATTCATGCTTGGGGGTATATTCAAATGCAGTGAGGTATGGAGCCCGGATGCAGGCCCAGTCCTAATGTGGACAACATTCATGCTTGGGGGTATATTCAAATGCAGTGAGGTATGGAGCCCGGATGCAGGCCCAGTCCTAATGTGGACAACATTCATGCTTGGGGGTATATTCAAATGCAGTGAGGTATGGAGCCCGGATGCAGGCCCAGTCCTAATGTGGACAACATTCATGCTTGGGGGTATATTCAAATGCAGTGAGGTATGCCTGAATGACATCCACAGTGGGGAGCTTGCCAATGAACCACTGAGCAGCAGGTCGGTCCTCCTAGTTTCTCACCAGTCCCATCCCGTTTAACATTTTACCCAACATATACGACTCCTAAAAATAAGACAGAATAAGTAAAAAAATAATAATCAAGCATGTTGAAATTCCATTTCCTTAACAATACATGTTATTGATGTCGATCGCTTTTTCAATGTCCACTAAAATTTAAGGTCCGGAAACCTTACCAGACAAGGTTTGTTCATAGCAGTTTACCATAATATTGTTCTGTTTTTCCTTTTGCAGACGGAATGGATTATCTGTCAGGTAAGGTTGTCATCTTCCATTCCATACTTGAGGTTCTGCAGGTCAGCTGTAGCCTTTCCTTGTGACCACATCCTCCACCAATGACGTCCTCTAGGTCTATATGCCTGCAGCTTTGCATGACTGGCTTGGCCTTTTCTTCCACCTTGGCTTCTCCTTTTGTTGCCAGCCATGTCTTGTTGGCATTTCTTGAGGCCAATGGAAACCATGGTTGCCATTGACCTGAATGGGGCTCCCCCTGCTGGTGCTCTGTGGAAACCCAGTGGACTGTCACCACACAGCATAATGCAAATGCTAAAGCCATTATGTGTTTAACAAATGAATGTGTCTGATTTACATTTAAATGCTTCTTGTGCTACCAGTTGTCTCCACGTGGAGAGACACACCCTTTCTCTGTCATGCTTTTTTTTTCCTTTTCTACATTTCACCCTTCCTCCATACACTTCCCATGCTTACTCCACACTTTCCATATGGGAAAATTGGACGTGTTGTGAAAAATGATGACCATGATATTTGCAAGGCTTTAATCAACTGTCAACTTAAAATAGACCCTCCAGAGAGACAGAAAGTTGGAGATCCTTTGCTGGAATTGATCAGCTTACAGAAAGTAGATGGATCCTGGGACCTCCAACCATCGCTGGCCTCCATCTTTGGAAAAAAGGAAGAAGAAGTGGCCACAGCCTTACCTAGAAAGGTGATGGACTCTCTGAGATGTTCCACACTTTAAGGGTCTTAAAGACAGTGAAGCTTGTTTCAGTTTGGTTGTATTTTCAGGCCTTTAGCTCAGGTCAGTGAGGGACCTTGATCCTATTTTTTTTACTCCACAGCCTGAGTTTTTATCAGTCTGGGCCACAGTGTTGGCAGTTCTGTGGCTACATGGTCATAAGATGGACTTCAAGGATGAGTGGCAGTTTGTGGCTGCAAAAGCTGTTGCCTGGATCAGGGCTCAGTCAGGTACAGTAGGAGAGAGCTCTCCCTTTGTTTGATACACATTCATTACCGATACATCATATGTAATAGATTAACTGAAGTAACTGAACATAATATAATTTTTCAAATTTTGTCTTTGGCATTATTGTAAAATTATGTAATGCATCAACACAACATAATGTGCTGAATAGCCAGTTGAATGTTAACAAAAATGTTTTTCAGATTATGCAATGTGACAGTGTGTTTGTTGCGACTGTATGGTCTGTAGGAGCTGATTTGACCGGGTTTGTGGCAGCTGGGAATTCATTCCTTGGCCTCAAGGTGGAACTGCGGAACCTTGGCCTACAATAGTGAACCAGACCCTGAATTGCCATCATATTAGCCTATTGCCACTGCACGCAAAGCATCCCAGCCTGCTATTATGTTAATTCTTGAAGTATCCATGCTGATATCATTTAAATGTCAGTTACCTAAATCACAGTTAGGTGGAAGAATAATTTTGCATGACTTCTATATTCAGATGTATTTTTAGCAATGGTATTGCTAATACATGAACTAGTTTAAACCAATGTATTTCAGCCCAGTCCTTGGGGACCCCAGACAGTCCACATTTTTCCTTCCTCCCAGCTCCCAGCCAATCACGTTCCTTCCCCCCAGCTCCCAGCCAATCACAAATACCAAATATCTGATATAGGTGTGCTGGGAGCAAAAAAGTGGACCGCTTGGAGGCCCTGGAGGACTGGGTTGAGAAACACTGGCATTCTGTCACATAACAGTGAGAACCGTAACAGACACACATGCAGACCCCATTGTGATTTTCTGAGATGAAATGCTACTGCTTCCCATTTTTGACTGTACACACACAAGTTGGCAAAAAAAAAACTGTCCCGCCAGCACAGTGGGATTTCAGTGATATTTGATAAATGCGCTATATAAATGCTGTCCATTTACCATTTACATAAATCCTGTATAATGTGTCCCAAAATGTGGAAACTAAACATTAGTTAAAAAAAAAAAGCCTTTACAAAAAAAATGTCAGGTGGTGCAACTAAAAAATATTTGACAATTATTTTCTTACTCAGCCTTCATAAAGTAACCATTTCTGTCTGCAATGCATCAGTTCTTCCCCCATTTATTTGTGGTCAATAATTGCAGTTGCGCCGCCTGACTTTTCAAGCTCATTTCAAATGAAACAGATGTCTGCTTGGACACATGCGCCAACTTTTATCCTTGATATGAAGTTTATACATACAGTTTTCGATACAAATTAAGTGTTTTATCGTATTACAATATGATCATGGTTTAGCATGGGTTGTACCACCTGACATGAAAACCGTAAGCCTAACCATGAGTTGAAAATGGTCATTTTAGTCAGTATGTAACTTGGATCTAACTTTTTTCACAGCATCATGAAGACGACTTGGGGTCTTCTTTATGATGTAACATCTGGTCCAACATTTTCTACATTGACTTTTAAATAAACCCCCCCCCCCCTTTTTCCAATCATGTCACCTGGCATTTGAGGTCATATAAATTTACGGATGAATGTTTTTCAGTTATTTTAATGGTTTTATGACCATAGTGTTTCGCAACTTTTTATGAGCTTAAAAGATTTCAAATAGAATAATGCCTAATAGATTTTTTTAAAACTGCTTAAATACGTTTAAGAAATTTCGCTGCTCATTTGTTGATGGTTGTACCACCCGACAGACAACAATGTCAGAACTGCATATTATTTGAAGGTATTCAAAATATATTCACATTAAAGAGGTTTTCATACAATAAATGTTATGCATGCTACATATTTAAGGATTTCAAGCATCTCCTTTAGTAACAGTAAGAGGAAATAAGAATGATCAGTTTCAGTGCACGTCTACAGACTGAGCAGGTCTGTGATGAAAAAGCAGGAACTGAATCAAACGACACTTGTGGTTTTCTGGTTTGCCAAACCCTAATGAATTTATTTGTCGCCCAGTTTATAACAATGACACATGCATAGTGAATTTTAAATATCCATGAAAAGCTGATCTACCAGGATAGTCTAAACAAGTGGTTCTCAAATCAAACTTTAGAACCAGTTCACATTTTGTTGTTCCACAATCTACAGCAGTATTATCCATCCCGGTCCTTGGGGACCCACGTATGGTCCACGTTTCTGCTCCTGACAAACACATGGACTGTCTGCAGGTCCCCAAGGACCAGCTTGGGAAACACTGATTTACACACATATTTCTAAGTGATCGAGCGGCTTTATGGTGACCTTTCATTACCTGGGTTTGAGTTGCTGCTGACATGAACAAATACGTGGACTTATGGGGAGGGGATGAGGACCTGTTTGAGAACAACTGGCCTAAAAGGACAAACATTCTGTTTGCAAAGGAATGCAACTTATATCTCCCAATAACTATTACTATCACCATAAGTGAACCATTTCATATCGTGCTCAGTCAAGTTCACACAGAGTTATACTAGAACCTGCTCCAGACCAGAACCTAAACCCAGGGTATAATGGGCCAGAGAAGGAAGCCTGGACCACATGTAGGAGCTGGACCTGGTTGTTAAAGACTCCATAGAATGCCAAGATCCCCATTTGCTGGTCTACATAGACCCCAATGCGCCGGGCCTTGGGACCAGTGACCGTAGTCTCCTTCCCAGAGTGCCACACTGAGAATCCAGTCCCAGACCAGTATAGACCCCATGACTGGTTGTTATGACCCAGCCTGCAACTATCATCTGACCTCTTCCTGCCCAATTCCTTGTAGGTGACTCCAACAGTGATTTTCTGGCCATTCCACTCTACCTCCCAGTAGTAGGGGCTCCCAGCCAGTGGCTCCCGACATAAAATCTGCCGCCAATATTGGAAGCGGTCAGGGTGCTCCGGGTGGCCCTGGATCTCAGCCCGCAACGTTGCCTTTCTGTCTTTCTCGGACACACGGATGTGGCGGTAGGCAGTGTTGAGATCCAGGGTTGGCTCAAAGCGGTCTGTTGGGATAGAGGGAATTTTGACATATTAAACGAATAACCTTAAGGAAACATCTACATTGAGCATCAATCCAGCTTAAGTCTTGTGTCTTCTGCTAGAAGGCCTACAAAATGTTTCCTCTTTCTGGGATGAAGACATGAAATGAGACAATCAGATTTTTGTGGCAGTGGATTTTTATCTTTACAGGGCCAGCTTGGAATGAATCACATAAGCTAATCATTTAGCATTAAAAACTCACATTTTAAAAGTTCATCTCTTGTCTTGGGCTCAAGGGCTGGTGGACTGCTGCTGGCTGAGGCTCCACTTACTGAAAAATTGATTTTTTGAAAGCCAGGTCCATTGATTTGAAATGGTATTGCATCTGAAGTCTTTATAATCTGAAATAACTGTGTAATGTTAATACTGTGCAATATTATACACTTAATATCCTTGGTATACCCTCGTCAGAGGTGGATAGTTTAGGTCCAGAAAGTAAAAATCCAGACTAAGATTTTGTTTCAATCAACCAGTTGAGCATACAGAATCAGTCACAGAATACTTAACTGGTGGGTTGAAACAAAATCTTAGTCTGGACCTGAACTATCCACCTCTGAACCTCATTCAGCTTCCCCTGCAATGTTACTGGATTTTGATGCACATCTTGCTTTATTCACCTGTCATTTGGAATAGTTGCCTCACTTCATTTTGAGCTCCTTCAGCACCGGCATTGCTGGACACAGGAGGCAGAGGTCCTGTATCGTTCACTGTGAAAAAGAAAATGTCCATGTTGCAAAATCCAGCCACTTGGGACCCACTGATAACAGACCTTATAAAGATGACATTTACATAACATTACATTTTCTTGGTTATCTAAACTCAAGATTGATTCAAAAGATCACAAGAGCGGAATGGCACTCCCTCCAGAACTCCCTCTGGAAAGATAAATAAAGACGTGATTTTATTTTCCGGGACCAGAGAGCATTAAGCAGACTTACATGCCTGGAGCAGCCTAGCCGTACTGGCTTTTAGAAGCTCCTGCAGCTTCACCCTCAGCTCCACCAGGATGGCCTTTACGGCCCGGAGGGCATCCTCTGAGTCTGCCCCCACCTTCATATCTCCACCATCCTGGAATGGAGCTTCCAACATCTGGAAGTTCTGGACAGGCACAGAAAATATTCATACAACATGTGCAGCAAGCTTAAACTTTACATTGACTCTGCAGCTAAGGCAGCCCACTTCCAGATCATCATGTTAGGAGTGTTTCTCTACATATGACCATATTTAGAAATACTTAGGATTCCCAGTTTCTTCACAAGAAAAACATTTGCTCCACCTGAAAGCAATAAATCCCCAATGCCATTCCTGGACTGCAAGTCTGAAACACAATTTCCAGATTTCCCTGCTTAGATACACCTACTAAACATGGTGTTTAGCTGATTTGGATGCGTTTGAGCAGGGAAATCTGAAAACTGTGTTGCAGACTGGCCCTTCAGGACCAGTTTTGGGGAACCCTGCAATGAATTAACTAAGTTTAACAGAAGTATCCAATATAATATCAGTTAGGGATTAAATAACTACAGTAAAGAATAAATATATCTATGTTGTCATGACCCAACAGAAGCCAAACTATGATGAGCTATCTGAGAGTGTCCAAGTACCTTTAGGAAACACACACTGTCCTGGATGCGCATCAGCCAGTGCAGTTCTTCATCCCTCCTGCGCAGCTGTGCCACTTCCTGCTCCAAGCGTTGGATCTGCCCCTCACAAGAGGTGCTGGCTGCGCTCTCACGGGAACAAAGCAGCTCGTTCACTTGAGTACTCATCTGTTCCACATTGAGTACCAGCTCTGCAAAGATCTGACCACTTTCTCTCTGTAGAGCTTGAGAAAAGTCCTGAAACAAGCATATTTACAATGAGAGAGGGTGTTAAAGAGCAAACTAAAATAAAATGAAAATTACATGCAACAGTTTTAGACAAGTGCTTGACAAGCTTTTACAAAAAAAAACCTAACAGGTAAATCCTTGTACAAACTATCTTGAAAACAAGCTACCTCACAACATTCCTGCCACCAGGTACGTGTGTGTGTGTGTGTGTGTGTGTGAGTGTGTGAGTGAGTGAGCGGGTATACCTTCCTGGTCCCCATATGGGAAAACTATTTTATAAGAATCCGTGACTGCAATGAAAAAACTATAAATGCAAAAACTCTTGAATTTTGTTTGGTTACTTATGGTTATGGTTAAGGCAGGGTGGGGGTTAAGGTTGTCATAGTTAGCGTTAGCATTTTTCCCATAGAAATGAATGAGCGTTCCCCATAAGGATATGTTTACCTTTTACACTTTTATGTGTGTGTGCGTGTGTATGTGTTTGAGTATCTGCCCCTTTTCAATCACATAAGATCACCGTATTTGTTTTCGGCAACCGAGGGGGACCGCCCCCCACCCCACCCCAGTCGACTACCTGCCCCTTCTGAATTCTCTGCACCTGCCCCTAGCAGCAGATTTGCTTTAAAATTATATGGCCCGTGTGGGTACAGGGGGTGGAGGACGTTCACATACCTTGTACATTCTAGCCGTCTGTGGCAGACGTTGTAGGTCTCTTTCCTTCTGCTGGATCTTTCCCTGCGTGTCGGCCAGCATCTTAGCTACCTCCCGCTTTACAGACAGACCACAGGGATGACGGTCATCACCTCAAACCAACCAGACTGCAGTCACGTGAAATGTTAATACACAATGTTAGTTGGACTATAATGTTGATGAAGCCATACCTCCTTCTCCTTCTTCTCCTCTTCAGGACTGACCACGCAGTGGCCCTTATGCTCATGATTCTTGCACATGTTGCAGATGCACCGCTGGTCATTGCGACAGAATAGGTCCAACGGGCGCTGGTGATCCGGACAGAGCCTTGGGTTCCCAGGGAGCTTTGGGTACAGGCTTCTCTCACCCGGGCCCTCGTTCATCTCGTCACCTAGCGGAGCACAGGGCAGCGATGGTGCGGCCAGGCAAATAGGTGCAGGGCTTACCTCCTGCACCCTTATCTTCAGCTTCTCCATGGCTTCCACCAGTAAGGTGTTCTTGGCCAGCCTGGGCCGTGGGCTAAATGTCTGTCTGCACTGGGGACAGCTGTAGACTTTCTTTGCCTCCCCTCTGTCCCAGTGGCTCTGGATGCATGGCAAGCAGTAGGTATGTCCGCAAGGGAGAGTCGCAGGTTCGTGCAGCGTCTCCAGACAGACGGAGCAGTTAAACTCCAGCTCTGAACACCCCAAAGATGCCATGGGAAAGAGGGAGGGGTAAACTGGGAAGAAAAAAATAATAATCCTAGTGAAAGATCTGAGGAAAATAAGCTGAAATTGTCTGAGGATGAGGAACACAGCCTGAGAGCGAAGAAATAAGCAGAAAGTTCCCAGCCTGCGAACTATTACTGAGCAAACGGAAACCGCCTCCGATACTGGATAAGCTGGAAGGGCAGCCGGTTTTCTGGATCATCTGCATTCTTATTGATCCTGTGTTATGCAGCCTGGAACCTCTACCAAAGTTGATTTCATAGCATAGTTATGCAGGGGGAAAGGGCTTACAGAGGACCATCTGGCTAGACCAGTCAGGCATTACCAATCACAAGAGAAAACAGCAGCTGACACATCACGGACCCAAAGTACAGCAACACAGAAAAAGTGGTTGCACGTTGCATGTATGAATTAGAGCTCAGATAAAAGTCGCAACACACATTTTTCAGTAAGCAAACCATAACCTGAAGTTCGGGCTAGTATTTCCTTTCACTAATCACTGAAGTCCACCCACACACTGTGGAAAATTCAACCTGCGTTCCCCGCGTACTGTACCATTTCCTTTGGTGCTATAGCTTTGTTAGCTACACACCACAACAACAAATGGAAATTCATTTTTCATTAATGTATTTTGATTATAAATCCTCATATTATCAGAAACTCATTCACACTTTGCCACAACATAGAAATAAAATCCACTATTATGTGGTATTTATTAAGAATACCAAGTCGTTGCTGAAAAATTCTGTTTAAGGTGTTATATAGGTCTTGCTCACAGTTACTTCCTTAAGAAATGTAAACTGGATGCCTTACAACCCTGCATTTGCTTGACCACTGAACCTCGTCTAGTTATTAATTTAAATTAATTTATTTAATTAAGTGTGCTGGCAGTGGAATTTAAATAATACACGGGATGTCCATGAGCAGAGGTCTGGGACCTGATATGTATACATACATACATACACACACACATACATATATTCATGTATAAATGATTCTTGTATTCAGTCCTCATCGCTGTATATGATAAAAACGATAGACCCCGGATGAAAACACGGAAGTCAACAAGAATACTACAAAGCAGCCGCCGAAAATGGCAAAATAAGTGCTGCGGCGATATTTATTATCGCTTGTGTAAAATATGTAAAAGCATTTTTATAAGCTACATTAATTCGAGCCTATCGCTTTAAAAAATGACGTATTAAACCCAAACCAAGTCTTTCTTCCGCCATAATAGATTGTGACAGCTGAAGAGGTACTGCCGTGAAGTTGTATCTAATTGTACTTTATATTTTAAAGGTGAGCACCACTTCTTGCAATTAAAATATTATTTGGATTTGATTTGCATATCGGATTCAGCTGTCATTTTGAGCAATTATTTTGCAATATGTACTCAAGTAAGAAAGAACGAGGAACGAAGCCTTTGCGGTTCAGGCCTGCATTCCCCAAGTTTTCTGGTGAAGACAGCTGCCGACGAGTTACTGAAACGTCCTGAGTTTCTGCTTCATCAAAGGTGTAATTCAGCCATGTAATTTATGGCTGAACCGGGACACAAAAACGAGCTGCCGGCACTGCTTGTTCTCATGCAATCCTCAATGGGGTTACATTGTTTATAGCAGGGATTTGATTCTCTAGTTTTATAGAGGACGGTACCATAAAGATCACCTTTCATCTAGTTAATATCATTTGACCTTGAACTAGGTAACCTAAATTATAAATGGAACGGGAGCAGCACATTGCATTTGTATAGTGCGTTAGGGCAAATGACAGAATTAAACGTGGCTCATTAGGCTGCTGATAAGTCAACAGACTTACCTGAACATTAGTGGATTTTCGAAACTTTGGACATTTCGTCACACTTATATGGGTCTGTCACCTTTAGTCTAATTACCTCTGGTATAATCGCTACCTGCGTATCGATTGATAAACTGTGTTCGGTTATAAATTCTCAGCATAACTGGATTTTAATACTGTTGTCTCTCTTCAAGTTGAATTTAAAGGCGACATTCGGGCAAATTAGCTTAGATAATTCTGAATAGACGCTAGTTATTCAGTGGCATAGCAACACTAATTGATGGGTTTTTAATTTGTCGATCATAGTCAATCATTGATTGATACGACTGATATTGACCTGCATTGGTTTCTGCTGTTGGAAAGATTAAGTTTTTTCATTTGGAATATAAGAGTTTGATTTTGGTAGGTCTGCTGTAGATGTCAGCCTAGATCAGCAACTTTTTCACAATTTTTATTTCTTATTTTTGTGATTACAATGATTAAGGTGATGTACGTTTTTGTAAATTCAGCCTTAATCATACAGCTTTAATCTTTGTCAACATATGTATATAATAACTAAAACGTACTTAATTTTTTCCGTTTATTTGTACGGTGCCCTGTCCTGGACTGGCATCCCATCCAGGGTGTACCCAGGCTGTCTGAGATTCGCTTCAGGCCCCCCCGCAACCCCAAGATAAGTGCTTGAAAGATGGATGGATGAATGGATGGGTGCATTTGAATAGTGACACATTTCCACAGCTACATTAAGAACTTATACTTAAAATCAAATTTAAATATAAAAAATAACAACTATTTCAAGATGTTTAGGTATCCATTGTTGCAGACTCCGTCGTTCTGCCATAAGTCACAAAGGTCGCTGCTGCTCTTCAGTGGAATCCTGTCTGAACTCCTGCTTCTGAAGCAGGGCTGGATAAGAACAGGGAAGTTTTCCAGTTTGGGATGCTCCTTTTCCTCCAGTCCACTCCACATCAGAGAAAAGAGAAAAAAAGTGACAGTATTACCCAAGCACCAGCAAGGACTCTCTGTGCCATGTAGACAAGGTCTCTGCTGGTTTTCCTTTCATAGCCTAAATCATTTCACATTCAGGACAGGTGTTGGTGTAGTTTTTGAGAAACTTTACCAAAAGGTACCATTTCAAAGACCGAATCGAAAAGATTCCTTCTTAGGCAGACAGTTTGGCGCCAGAGGACAGCTTAGCACAAGAATTGTAAGCTTACTTCCTTCCCTGCATTCTTGGACACAACCTCTCTTTGAACGTCTTACTGGGAAAGATACCAAAAAATGCAGGCAGTCGAGTCTTAATGAAAGCCGGTTCTGTAAATGCCAGGGGGAAGACGGCCAGAACCCAACCACAAATGTGGAAACTGCATATAGTGTTACCTATGGTAATGAAAATGGGCAACTGGGTTTGTTTAACAAGAACACTTGTTCAAGCTGGACTCTTTCCCCATCGAAGGTCAGGCCTCACAGTGATGGTCAGATTCCCTTCAGTGGCTTGTGGGCCCATAGCCGCTGCCTACACCACAGTGCTGCTGTTCCAATCAGGACCAATCCCAGGCAGGCAAGCCTTAGAGAATGCCTGTCTGTAAAGAACGAAGCACGGTGTCGCCGTGCACTAGAGCCCAATGGGGCCTTGTATGAGAAGGACAGTCCTGGGAACTGGGCAGCAGTGCTGGTCTCCCTGTGCCTGGTGGAAGGCGAACCAGCCTTCCTGTTCACCCTCAGGTCCAGCACTCTCAAGGGGAGGCACAAGGGGGATGTCAGGTAAGGTACCCTGGGCTCAATGAGAGAGATCCGTGGTCATAGTTTTTTCCTTTTGTTGTTGCTGTTGTTAACAATTAATGTCTAGAACAGGGTTCCCCAATTCCAGTCGTGGAGGGCCAGTTTGCAGCTTTCCCTGCTCACACACACCTACTAAACCTGGTAATTAGCAGAGTTTAAATGCATTTGAGCAGGGAAATCTGCAGTCTGTTATTAGGGAACATTCCTCATTCTAGCAAGATGTCTAGTTCGTGTATGTGCTTTTGTTAGGGGTGGAGGGAAATTGATTATTAAATTGATTGATTGATTGTTAAAAATTCCCGGTTCTTCAGGGTGGTGATTTTTTATATCACCCTGAACTGAAAAATAAAATTTGAAATGTAAACCAAATGCAGGTTACTGTAATTGTCTTGGTCAGATTTGCTGCTGTTAATATAAGCTATGTACTGTGCAAAAGTCTTAGGCAGGAAAATGATGCTTAAATTATCTTCATGTTGGTGTAAAACCTATATTATGTCTGTCAAAGTGTGTCAGCATAGTCACTTCAACATCTCTCCTAAAGTCATCCCAGTTTTTGCAACAACAATCCATTCCATTTTTCTACTTGACCCGTACCCACCTCTTATAGCTAATCAATACCTCAGTGACTCTCGTAAACTAATTAAATTTATTAATTAATAGCGCTGGATGTGTAATGTAACAAATAGATGGAATGGCTGGGGTGGGCCTGAGGAGAGGTTTGGGATCTGAAGCAGTATTTATCTAACCTTCCAATAAGTTATCAGGAAATCTTGGGAGAATGGAGGAAATGACTCTTAATTTTCATGTCCTAATGTTAAATTGTTTTTGTTCTGAGCACAGAGTAGCTATAAACATTTCCTTTGACTGCCTAAGACTTTTACACAGTACGGTATGTTTGTTTCATATATAATTTCTGCATTAAATTGTGCAGTTCCATACCCCTTTACATGCGAAGTGCTTATTGACATCAGTCTAGATTTCACTGGTTTGGTGTTGCCTTCATAGGCTGGGTATGTTTAGTCACCTTGGATTGAGATTAGATGTGGACGACCTGCTCAGCTTTGCAGGGGGGAAGCGGGATCCTTCGGACGGAGATGTGGTCGACACGGCGCTGCGGGAGGCTCGTGAAGAGATGGGCATCACTGTTGCAGCGGGCAGCGTATGGGGCGTGTTGAAGCCACTTAGGGACTGGGTGAGGACATCCATGCCCCATTCAAAACTTAGTAACGCTCTTCAACCCATAAGTACTAGTCAACACAGTTTTAGGCTGCATTGGGATGAACTTTACTTTGTCCATTTCACCCCATAGAATTGTCTAAAGAAGGAACGGAATTGACTGTATGGATTTAGATTTAACTGTATTTGACTCTCCCTGCCGGCCCCTGGAGGATGGGCTCCCCCTTTGAGTCTGGTCCCTCCCAAGGTTTCTTCCTTCTGGGGAGTTTTTCCTTGCCACTGTCGCCTATGGCTTACTCACTGGGGGCTTTGGGTGGGGATGCTGTAAAGCGCTTTGAGACGATGTAATGTTGTGATAATGCGCTATACAAAAATAAATTTGTTGTTGTTGTTGTTATTTGAATTTCACATTATATACAAATTAAAATGGGTGTGACATGGTAAATACCTGCATTTGAAAAGGAGGCAGCATAATATTTTAGAATTAGAGATGTGTATCATTTGTATGTCATCTAACAATCCTGTTCCGAGATCCGTTTCGCTTCCAGTGTTTCAGTACATGTCACACCCTGAAAATGTATGAATGGCCTCAAGTATTAATTGCTGTTTGGGGCACAAATAACTTTGTTGCTACTCAAGTACAAATCGTGAGCAAATATAGTAACTGCATGAAATACATGAACCGTTATGATTCATGATGAACAAACATGAGATCAACCTGTAGCTAACACTTAGTTTCTGGTTAATTAATACATTAAGTAAGAGTGTACGACTACATTATATGTGCCCCCACAAGTAAAATGTTGCCTCTGCTTGATTTCTTTTTTTCAGTCAGGAATGATTATTGCCCCTGTAATAGCAAATCTAGGCCCCCTGGAGGCATTAAACTTCCGTCCAAATCCTGCTGAGGTAATGACTATCAGATTAATTTAATGTTTATGCATGATAGAAACTGTTGCGTTATTTTTTTTCAGTATATTGAAAAGTCCGGCTATTTCCACCTTATTGCATAACCTCTGATCTGCTCTGTTCTCCTCCTCCTAGGTGGATGAGATCTTCACCATCTCACTTTCTCACCTGTGCAGCCAGGAGAATCGTGGCTACACGCACTTCCGGAAGGGCGAGCACTACGGCTACACCCTTCCCGTGTTCCGCAACGGAAAGCACCGGGTCTGGGGGCTCACGGCCACGGCTCTGGACCACACGCTCAAAGTGGTCATGCCCCCATAATGCCCAGAGACAAGAAATAGCATCAAGGCTAATATAAAATCTTAATTTGATTTGATCCATGTGTGAAATGGGACAATTCATTTATGTAATTGGACTTTCTTTGTTTAGACCTGTATGGTCTCTATCATATTTGGGGCCTCCCAGTGTTTTTGCCAGCTGACACTGATCTGACACTGATCTGTTGATGTTCTCTTTGCACTATACCTCTCTAGAATAGACATTTCATGCCACTCGTGCAATTGTTGAGCGGTGTCACTGACCAATAAAACGGTAAAGTATTTTGAAATGTATTTTTTTTTGTTTGTGTATGTATGGACTGAATATAAAAGTTATTTTAAAATTTGAAAATGTAAAAAGAAAAAAAGTCATTTTATTAGAGAGCAGTCACATGGGTTATGCTTTATCACATTTTTTTCACACATAAAAATCAACGATTGTCAAATTATATCCAGATATTTGTGTGCAGTTTATTCTTAGGTTGTTAACACTTTAAAGTTATATGCACTTTAAGGAACTATTTTCAGATGAATCAAGAGGCAGCGTTTGAAGCCATATTTAACAGACTGCAAGAAGTACAATATTAAGATGTGCTTTCAGGAAGTGGGTTAGTGAGTTAGTAACTCTGGGAGAACTAACTGTCATCTCCTACATTCTTTTTCGAAATGCAAAAAACCCCCAAAGTTTTTGCCAGAAAAACCACAATTTTCAAACTGTTTACATTATTTTCCAGTACGTGTCATGCAAATGCACAGAATGTAGGCGAAGGTGCTCTGTGTGGCTGTGGTGCAGAACCTCAGCTTCTGTGGTATCTCAAGTTCTCATAAGAGTGTTTGTCATCATTTTGGCCTCTTTGAAGAAGGACAAACTTACAATGAGGTTGTCCCTCCTGTAAAAATGGCTTCAAGCCTGTATCACACTCTTACTGAGTGAACATCAGTTTGCTTTGAAGGTATTAAATTACTTAGAACGTATACAAATACCTATTACAGATGTAACGGGTATTTGCTCATATCACTGCTGTGTATCATTTATGACACAAAGTCATTGTTTCTACATTGAGCTGCAGTGCAGTGGTTCTCAAATTATGCAACATCGCCACCTATTGGTATGCAAAGGTATCTGTTACAGGGCTGAATTTAATGGTGCAAGGGTATGACAAATGAGAACCCGTAAAGTGTTACTGTCCTCACCAACAAACCTCAACCCCCCCACATATTTAACCATCACCCCCCTCAGTGTCACAAGGTGTAAAAAGTCTGAGAACTACTGCTTTAGTGCAAGAATTATGGAAAATTTTGGAATTATGGAAAATATTCACTCAGCTGGAGCAGGATTTTTTATCACACCCAACATCAATTATAGCAAAAACTTCTGTGAAAGAAGTGTAGACATTATTGAGTACACCTGAACCGTTGGTGTGTATGTGACAAGCTTCCAAATGTCATAGACTTAAGTTTTTGAGATGGCCCTGTGAACTCAGCACTAGCAAATAACCACTTCCTTTAAGAAACAAGCAACCACAACGAATGTGGTTGAGACAAATATGTTGACAAATCGGTTAACGTGACGGGAAAACTGAACATTTCAAACAAGTGCTGAAATCAAAGTGTTGTGGTTAAGTTTTTTGCCAATAAATAAAGAGAAAACTAAAGTAATGATAAGCTTTAGTCCAGTTGAACCTTTATAGAATGGTGTAGTTCTTTGTATGATACACTTGATCTTGCATGCAATAAAGGGCTTCTGTGCCTACTCAGCTAATCTCGTCAGGATGGTGATTTAGAAAATCTCTATGATTCTTCAGTTTAGATGTTTAAGTGGAACATATTTCAGTGTTTAACTTTTCCTAGTATTTTTAACATTTCCTAATTGAAAAAAACACTGGCATACTTAATGAGACATGTCTCTGATGAGCAGTGAGTCTAGTGAGACGGGGTTTTAGGATATCAGAGAGTGGGTCATGGTCCAGGGGAAGGTGCTTTAGGGCAGTGATTCCCAAACCAGTCCTCTGGTAACCCCAGATGGTTCATGTTTTTGCTCTCTCTCAATTTGCTGGGAGGGAGCAAAAACGTGTACCATCTGGCCATCAACGAGGACCAGTTTAAGAAACACTGCTTTAGGAGATGAGATCTGGGGGCCACCTTGGGAGCTAGGGTAGGGCACACTCCACCTGCTCACGGCCATCTGGAAAGAGCAGGCAGTTAAAGGGCCAGCTGAGAGTTAGCAGCTCCAGTGCCTGGCTGCACTGCTGCTGCGTGCTGATACAAATGGAGCGGCAGGGCTGCAGTACACCACCCTGTGGGCTGCACTGGGGCACCACTACTGCGCACACTAGCCTGCGCAGGGCCTGGAAACACGGCACCTCCATCAGCACCTGCCAAGATGATCACCGGAATCCCTGTTTGTCTCATCATCACTTTTTGTATGTGGGCATTTATGAAGGACAATGCATGCACACTTGTATTAGCTTACTTACTAAAGCATTTTTTATTGTAACACTTTAGATACCTTCATAATGCATTATAATGCATTCATAAAGTATTATAAACATGGCTATAACTGTTTGTAAAAAGGCAAAACAAATTATAGCCATGTTTATTAGCACTATAAATGCCTCATGAAGCACTCATCTATAATGCGCTATAGATACTTTCATAATGCATTATACTGACCATTATAATGTATTATGAAGGTATTTACAGTGCATTATAGTTGGGAGCATTCATAATGCATAATAAACATGGCTATAATGTTAGAAATAGTTATAGCCATGTTTAACACTTTATGAATGCATTATAATGTGTTATGAAAGTACCAATAATGCATTATGATGACTGCTTTAAGTGCTACCAGTTTTACTTTAAAAAGCTCTTAATTAGAGCTTTATTAACAGCTGGACTGGTTGAGGTGTCATACTGCCCGCTCAGTGCCTCCAATGCCAGGCTCACCTTGTACTGTCGGAGCACAGCAGAAGCCTCCCTCTGGTCAGTAATGGAGAGCCAGATGTTGGGGAATGAGGTGAAGTTGTAGCTCAGGCCGTGGCACATCTCCACCTTAATTGGCTCACAAGAGGAATCTAAGGTAGATGGTAAGGACACAATGTGCTGGGTTCTTGACCTGGCCTAAGATTTGTATTTTCTAAAAGTAAAATACAATTTTGTCATTAAAATATATATATTTACCATAATTTGTTCTGTACAATTCTAGTTAGCCAGTTAAAGTAATGTGTGTTGTACATTATGTTTTAATGTGTGAGAAGACAGTTCTTTCTGGGGGAGGTGTATGGTTCGGAACGTTAGGACTGAAGGTTGTTGGTTCGAATCCCTTAGCTGGCAGAGTGATGCCTCTGTTAGGTGCTTTGGACAAAAGCATTTGCTAAATAAATGTTGATGACCAATGACTTTGACCAAAGATAAGAAGATGGAAGATGGAAGGACACTTTTTTGCTCATTTATATAACAGAATATTTAGCAAACTGATAATTCCATCCTATTCTATTCTTCCTTCAATGGCACAAACAGCAGTTCCTTCTTTAGGATTAGAGCCAAAAGCATATCTTCGCAGGTATCGGTCTTTGACCTTTAGACCATCCTCTCCTGTGTGCTAGCAGCATGGATGGAGGTGTGAGAGCAATGCGGTGAAATCACCGAAAGGGACGTAGGTGGCATTGTGGCAGCCACGCTCGTCTGCACCATCTACGCAGTCGTTCCAGCCGTCGCACAGCCAGTTCTGGTGCACGCACTCACCACTGCCGCAGGTGAACCGCTCTGGGCTGCAGCTTCCTGGATCTGAGGAAGCAGGTGTCAGAATGACACCTCCACCCTGCAAGTCAGCAAAACCCCATAATAGTTTTGATTCCTAATTCGCACGGTTGACTTTGACTTCTGACAATTATTTATTAATTATATATTATATTAATTATTATATAATATTTAGATTAAATGCAAGGGTGTTGATTTGGGTATAGACAGTTTGGACGTACCCTTATCAAGTGGGGATACCATGTGTGTTTTCGGGGGTGGGGGGGAGTCGGGGCCTAATTTGGTCCCAACTAATGTTTATTTTCAAACCAAACCTAGATTACTGTTTCCCAATCTGGCAACCAAAGTCGGTCCATGCTTTTCATCCCTCTGAGGTCCCTGCCAGACTGTCCACATGGAAGGGAGCGAAAATGTGGACTGTCTGTCAGGGAGCTGGAAGGGAGCAAAAATGTGGACTGTCTGACAGTCCACAAGGACCAGACTGGGACTGCCCTTTATTAAATTAAATCTAATTATTATATAGTTATTTAGTATTAGGTGATTAAATAAATACTGTGACTGGGTGGGCTTTACAGGCATTTTCATAACAACAGCCAATGAGAGCAGAGCACACTCTCTGACAGGGCGATGGCCTGGTATGATGCAAGGAAGCCACTGTCCGCTACGCCTTCATCGGCCACGAACAGAACAGTCATCAGGGGTCCCGAGGAGGTCAGCTCAGGGGGCCGGCTGGTGCCACAGAACCTGGGACAGGCAGAATACAGGTGTCTTCCTCATGCCTCTCTGAACCACTAGGTGGCGCCAAATACCAATCATCTGTGTGGGACACCCTGCATGTGCTCAAACCATGCACAGGCACCACATATATTCCACATGCCAGCTTTTGAGCATCACATGCAAAATGCATTTTTACATCTACATACAATACACATACACAATTCTTATGCTTTACGTATCTGAATTTGAAAACAGTGACACTTCCGGTAGTCTAATATCTGTCTATTAGTGATGGCCAAAACAATGCTTCATGAACCATTTGCTGTTTTTTTTTTTACCCCAGTAGATTTTGCTGTTTGTTCAAAAATGGACTCAAAGCATGCCCCAAATCAAGCCAAGAGCACCATCTAGTGGCGACAGAAAATACAGCAAATGATTCACGAGGCCTCGTTTTCGTTTTTGGCAGTCCCTACTGTCTATTTTTCTGCATTTATTACTACTTTGTCATGCTCGGTGTTCAAATATTGATTAATAACATTAACTTCATTAGTCCCAGGAATCAAAAAAGTTAAAGTGTTTTTGCATATTGTTAGCACCTTTGGTTTCCTGAAAAGCGCTATAGATGCACATAAAATTATTATTATTATTGTTATTACTATAATTATTATTGTTGTTCTTCTTCTTTTTATTATTGTTGTTGTTGTTATGAATAATAACAACAACAATAATAATAGCAGTAGCAGCACTAATAGTAATATTAATTTAGAGGAAAAAAAAATGTAAGCACGATGAAAGGATTAAACAACTGTTGACAAAAAGTGCTTTGAAGAGATGGCATCAGACCTGCCCAGTACTCTGCCATCCCCTGTGCGTCCGCTGTCGTGCACTTCAACATAATCAAACTGGCACGTCTCCTGACTTTCCAGGCTAAAGTTGTGGAACTTCAGACTGATAACATGACCCTCTGCAACAGTTATCTGCCACCTGCACAGCTAATAAATGAAGAGCGAAAGAGAGATTTGTGGACAACTGTATGAAATACCAGCAAGTTGAACAGGTCTGTGTTGGTAAGGATAACAATTAGTTTATTAGACAGGCATGTATTTACCCAATGGTGAGGAAATATGGTAACACTTTACTTCAGGCTTACTTTAATTACTTGTTTTTAGTAATTTATAAACACATTCGTATCAGACAATAATGGATTCATAAAGCATTATAACCATGGCTATAAACATTTATAAAAAGGCATAACACATTACAGCCATTGTATTATGCATTCTGAATGCCTTATGAAGCTCTCATCTATGATGCATTTTAGATACCTGCGTAATGCAGCACAAAGCCTCCTTAATGCTTATACTAACTGCTATAATGCATTATAAAGGTATCTATAGTGCATTATAGTTGAGAGTTTCAAAACACATATAATGCATAATACATATGGCTATAATGTTTTATTTCTGTTGATAAATATTTATAGGCATGTGTATAATGCTTTATGAATCCATTATTAATTGTCCTGAATGTGCTTAGAAATGACTAAAAACATGGCCTTAATAAAGTTTTACCGGGATGATTTATATAAAAGTATAACTACGGGTTTAAAAGGTACTGGTTTACCTGCTGGTGTGGGTAAGGTTTGGGGTGGTTTGGACTTGACAGTGATCCCGCTGTTCCAGTCATTTGCCCTCCACAGTCTATAAGCAAAAAAGTACAACGTTATTTGTAGCCATGCCTGAAAATACCCACACCCTCCCCCAAGGCTGCAGCTCACTGTACCTTACTATTTATCCATTTCCTGTCAGTCGACTGACAATATATGTATCCCACTCTTTATCCTGCTCCATTATCTATCACCATTGTTTACTTTAATGGACTACATACTGTATATGCAGCCTTTCCCCCTTGTTTTGCACTTAAAATTATCTTGAAACTCTCCCCTGTAGTTAGGGGACAGTATTTTATGCCACTTTATACCTCTATATGGATGCAAAGCAAAGAATTTCCTTGTGTTAATATAGTAATTATGACTGAATATCAGTTTGCATTGAAGATATTAAATATTTTACAGTGTCTTCATTCTTTAAAGGAAACAGAATAATATAGGCAATGTGTTGTGGAGTTTACTTAATTTGAAGTAGAACAGCAGATGTAATGGGCATTTGCGCATATCACACTGCTGTGTAAAATTTATGACACAAAGTCATTGTTTTTACAGTGTAGTGCTTCAATGCAGTGGTTCTCGAAGTAAGCAACACAGCGACTCCTAGTGGAACACAAAGGTATCCCTATGAACAATAGGGAGTCTTGGTTGGTCTTAGAGATGTCAGGCAGCAATTTGGAGCTTTGATATGTTTGTCTTCATAGTTACCCTGTGAGTTTAGGTGTGCTTCACCTTTATGTTTGTATTTGCAGTTGGCCTCGTCGCTGCGGTCCTGGCAGTTGGGCTGTCCGTCGCAGACAGACACAGGAAATACACAGCGCCCACCATCACAGAGGAATTCATCACGGAAGCATCCCTCTGAGCGTCAGCACACAGAGACACACACAGCTGTCACTCTTACAGAGATTGCAGCCTTTACAGCAACTGCAAACCACAGCTATTATAAACACTTAATGTTTAATATCATTAAGCGCAAATAAATTCTTCCCCCATTCCTAAAATTATATTCCAAAGCCTAAGATGTACACTAGTGGCAATAATTGTGGAAACGCTTAGCATTTTTGGCATTACTCTCTAAAAATTACTAGATTAATATTGTTGGTAATGTTTGTAAATAATCAAAGAATGTTACAAATACCATACACTGGACACTAGGGTATGTTATCGGCGGAATCATAATTTCATTCACGGCTCAGGATGACAGCACGATATTATCTTTGACTAATAAATCCCCAAACTGCCTCAAATCTCATATGGCCTTTTTCCACACTTACCGTTATCTCTGTTTTTCCAAAGTACCCAAATCAGTCTATGCAATCTTAAAATTCTGCCCTTTCTGTAGTTACCCCAGGTTTAAATTAACCTCACCCTGCCTCCCCACCCCCTTATAATAATGTCCTCCAACTCCACGTCTATCATTCAGTAGAGTGCTTACTTTGGTGGGGCAAAATAGCCTGATACTGTGCGGTGAATCCACCACCCGCAAAGCTGCTGTCTGAACGGAATGTCACCCACACCGTGCTGCTGTTGGTGTTTACTGTAGGGGGCGCCACATTGCCACAAAATCTGCTGCGAAGGCGCCAGTTCAGGAGCACACAGATATATTAGTATTAGACAAGCTCACCTGATTTAATGCTTTGCAGTAACGTGTTTGCCTTTAAATGATTTAAAAGCAGCATTAACCAAAGACATATAAGCTTAAAAAAACAAATAGATATATGTAAGCTAAAAATTTATATATATAAAGACATATAAGCTAAAAAAACAGAGATGTGTAAGCTAAAAAATAATATATATATAAAGACATATAAGCTAAAAAAACAAATAGATATATGTAAGCTAAAAATGTATATATATAAAACATTGGCTTAGATGAACCTGGTGATGAAGGCGGCCTCCTCTATCTCCTCTCTGAGCTCCAGCCAATCAAAGAGACAGGGGTGGGGTCCCTCCACAGCCAGGGAAGACACACGCAGCTGGACCAGGGCGGGCGGGGGCACCCGGATCACCCACAAACAGAGGGTGTCTGGCGGGTAGGGACCGGGATGGTTAGGGGAGCTGAAAGAGCCAGCTGGGTCAGTGAGGATACCCCCACACTCTGGTGGCAGAGAAAAGGAAAAGAGAAGGGGGAGGAGCCAATGAAAGTATTTTACTGAGATCCAGCGCTCACAGAAAGTCGTGGGATGCTTGCTTAATTCTGTAACGATGTTGCGCCCGCATCCCTGACACAGTTAAACAATTCAGGGACATAGAAGCATCTCACAGGACACGCGGGGAAATGTAGAGACACAAATTCATCTAAACCACGTGGCTTTGGACTTCGGGAGTATGCATAGAGAATTCCGCACTCTGGAAGAAAAACCACATACACAGAGCAGTGATGGATAATAAACCCACAACCCCAAGAGATGTATTAATCACTGATCCACCCTTCATAGAAAAGTTATAGCTAAAGATCGGTCAGTCAGAAAAACAATCACCTCCTAATGGGTAATTCTGAACAGGACCAGGGGCTTGGAGCCGATCCCAAGCAGCACAGGGCACAAGACTACAGAACACTAGGTAGCCAAATGATGCTTCATGAACTATTTTTTCATGCTGTATTTTTGGCCCCACTAGATGGCGCTCTTGGTATGCTTTGGGGCATACTTTGAGCCCTTTTTCACTTTGAGCACCATCTATTGGCATCAGAAAAAATAGCAAATAGTTCATGTGGCTGCGTTTGGTCATCACTAGAGAACTCCATCACAAGACACACAGACACAATTTCAAGACACAAAGTAACCTAACTGTGTCAACATGGGCAGAATGTTCAAATCCCACCCACACCATAGTGGCAAGATTTGACCCCCTACCCAGGACGTGTGAGACAACAGTGCCACCCACTAAGGCGCCATTCCACCCATGACAAAAACCATGCTGTCCAAAATTACATACAAAATCCCGCTTGGATAGACTTACTAGGAGAAGCAACATCTACTTCCACATGTGAAACATCTGTGAAGTATGGAGAGCTAGATCTCGTGGGTACAGATAGGAGAACTCCACTCGATGAACCTAATGGAGTCATGATCACTTCTTCCTGAGCGTTTTCATCCTTTACGTCTGGGTGATCGCAGGAGAAGAAGCTGTAACCATTAAATCTGCTCTATGGCAGTGATTCCCAACCCGGTCCTTGGAGACCCACAGTTTTGCTCTGTCCCAGCTCCCTGTAGGAGGGAGCAAAAATGTGGGCTGTCTGGCAGGGAGCTGGGTGGAAGCAAAAACATGGACCGTCTGTGGGTCCCCAAGGTCCGGGTTGGGAAACACTGCATTATTGAATTAAATCCAAGGAATCAACAATTGAAACAAATGAATTAAGCCGGTTATTTAAGGCAGCACATAATTACATGTGGAGGTTTATTCTTCGTTTACAGTAACACTGCCCAGTGCCATTATCACCATACTCACATTGATTGTTCTGCCATGTAACACTGACAAACCTACACTGGACTCTGCACTTACTTATGAGGACGAGAACAAGGACCAGACCCATGACTGTGATTAACAGCAGGATGAACAGAGCCACCAGAATAGCCCCGCAGCCGCTGCAGGGTCTGCGCAGACGCATCAGGCTGAAATCGAGCCACCCATGCGCTTTTTGGAGTGGAATAAAATATAAGTGGATAACAAATGTTAAGCAGTGATCTGCATTTCATGTAACACACTCAAAGTACACTCAGGCCACTTAATTAGGTACATCTGATTAGCACTAAATAAAACACCCATTACCGTACAAACAGACTGAACTCTTCATGGAATGATATTGTAACTATGATTTACCATTAGGAGGAGTAAGCTGTTTGTGTTACCAAGCAGGTGTACCTAATAAAAAGGCTAGAGTGTATTACAGTATATATTTAGCAGTACATATATGTACAAACAGCATTTTCTTAATTCTTCATTGGAATAACAGCTGGAAATAAATCTCCAGTGAAAGTTATATACATTGTTTTACAAACCTTATTTTAATTCATAAATTACACAAGCAGGTACCCAATTAAACTGCTGATGAGTGTATATTTTATTCATCAGTTAGCATACTATACTACGTAATTCAGCTCACCAGTAGCTGGCCTCGACTCAGCATTAGTGAGAGATTTGTCCCATTCCCTGCTGTCTTCTAATTCTAAATGACCTTCGACTTCAAAGGCAGGGTTGAGAAAAACACTCTAGATACATAAGAAACAGTTGAAATTACCGCTGAAATTATATTAACAGCAAAAAAGAAAATCACAGAATTGTACAGTTTATATGTCACATATTGCAACCCATATTTCACAACTGCCAATACCGCGATGTTCCTACCTTACAGATGTCAGATGATGATATTTCCACAGTGACGTTTGTGAGCTCCGTCATTTTGGTGGCAAGTCAGATTGTAAGATAATACGTCTATCTCAGGTTCCTCTCGGTGGCAATCTGTACTGTGCTGGATGGTGCGATGACAACGAACAATTAAAATGTTATTGCTATAACAGCACTTTGATGAAATTGTCGAGTTTTACAAACCGTTCGTTCTAAAAAATAACAACAAAAGAATGCATTTGATTATTATTATTTTTTTTTTTACCGTTTTCCCGTTTGTACTGGGGAGAATCTCCAACAAAGTGCGTGAAGTGTAACCCCCCCCCCCCCCCAAAATTCCCCCCTCAACAAAGCCGAATCAGCTGAGAGCGATGAATAGGTCAGCGAAAGGTTATTTGTACCATGAAATTCTCCAGATTCCGAGCTTCGCGTTTTTCTTAGTGTTCCTTCTGTTTCCAGAAATCTGTTATATTTTACCTAAATATTTTGTACAAAAAAATCGCCTTAAGATATTTTGTAAAATTCATTCTATATAATTTCAGTATTTATTTACTAATTTCCTTGTTTTTTGTACCTTTTGTATGCATGAGTGTCTTCCACAGATGGTAAGATTTCCTTCCATAATTTCAAAAGGTTTAGGTAGTGTGATGTTTCAGAATTTTTGCCCTGTGATAGATGGACAGCACATTCAGGTTGTGGCCTGTGGGTGGATGGATGGATGAATGGATGGAAATATTTTGAACATATATTTTAGTTAATCAGCCATAACAGAATATATGAACCATGCTTGCCAAATGGTGGCACTGTAGCTCAGGTGGAAACCTCAAACGCTTTGTCCCTGTGGTGATCAGATAATCTGTGCTTTTCCATGATTGAAAGATTCATCCAGCTGTTTCACATTAACATTAGTGACACATATGTGACCAATCAGCACACAGCAAGAACTGAGTGCTTAAGGGAAATCCAGGTTCTTTTCATTGAAATGGAAGTTTACAAATCCTGTCCTGGCTCAAAGTGTCTTCCCTGGCATGGATTATCTGGTCACCCCACGCTAGATTCACTGAAGCAATATTTCTATGCCATTGCATGCAAAATCTGCTCTTTGTAAAACTATCAACTGGAGAAATAATTTGTTCATCACAAAAAAAGAGGGAAACAGGTGCAAACACATTGTCTGCAAGAAATAAAGCACTAAAACACAACTACAGTCAAAGTTTGAGTTTACTTTTGGAAGTTAATGGGTAATCTTTTGTCAAATAAAAAGATAAAGATTGTTTCACAAATTTAGTGAGTTGGCAGCATAGATATAAAGATTTGGCGCTTGGTGCCTTGTTTACGAGAAATGATCTCCAAAGTGAGCACTGCGGGTCTGCTCTGTGCGGCCGTGCTGCTAATCCACAGCGGTGGTGAAAGTAAGTTTTTATAGTTTTACTTTGTTTTTTTAACTAAAATCTATGTAAACCTTCAATTTTAAATATGTTCTATCATGAATGCTGAATCAACTTTGCTTACACCTGTAATGAAAGTGCCATTCAAAAAATAATAATTTGTAGAGTTTGAATTAAAATTTAAATAAACCTATAGTAGGGCAAAAGTATCGTAAGTCGAAAATGCATTTTAATATAGTACACTTAACCTAACAAACATGCCAGCCTAACCTTAAACATGCTTTGAACACTTACTCTAGCGTACAACTGGGCAAAATTAATAACACTAAAACCTATTTTATAAAAATGGGTGAATATCTCATGTAATTTATTGAATTATTAAGCAAAAAACATTTACTTATCATAAAGTCAAAATATCCTTACACGGACCATCGAAACCCAGGGAGCGTCTGTATAATCCGCTAAACAATTGCCAGTAAAATGTGTACCAACTGTAAAATTTGAGATCCATATTTTACTGGCACTGAATTCTTGCTGACCTTGTACTTTGAGTTAGAATGCAACAACTATCCAATTACCCCATGGGGGTGTGAAATTTAAAGAAGTCTCGTGCCCCTGTGCAAGGTACTTTACTCTAACCACTCTCTGCTTTTCAGCACAGGCACAAGAAGGTGAAGAATATGAATATTTTGATTATGTGGAACAGCCAAAGAACTGCTCAGTGTCAGAGTCCATCGCAGGAGGCTGGGTGTCCTACTCACTAGGGGGAGCCGCAGGAAGTGTGCTGACCTACCACTGCAATGAGGGGTCCTATCCTTTCCCAGTGAGTGAGAGAGAATGTGCTGAAGATGGAGAATGGTCCACCATGAGGCTGGCCAATGGGAGGATGGCGTCCCAGGCAACATGTAAAGGTAAGGAGAGGGTCTTCCACAGCCAAGCCTATCACTGAGAGGTGGTGAAGTTTCTATTACTTCTTTTCAATTATAGCAGTGTTTCCCAATACACTCCTTGGGGACCCACAGATAGTACATGTTTATGCTCCCTCCCAGCTTCTGGGAGCTAAAATGTGGGCTGTCTGACAGGAAGCTTGGAGGAAGCAAAAACATGGACCGACTGTGGGTCCCTGAGGACCGGATTGGGAAAGACTGAATTATAGAGTTAAAATATTCTAACTGTAATCATTTCCTATATCCCTGTATTGCTTTTAATGTATTATTTTAAGTCACGTTTTCTAGCCATTTTTTGGCTCTTACTGTGACCTTTTGACCTCAAAGGTACTAAGATACATAATAAACAAATAGTCATGCACATGTGGAGAGCTCTGCTTTCTTCATTATCAGAGGTTCAGTGTCCCGCTCAACTCCAATTGGATAATGGTCAGTTCTGGCCTCGAAAGGAGTGGTTTCGTCCAGGAGAGACGCAGGAGTTCTTGTGCAATAACGGGTACAATCTGTATGGGTCAGCTCTGAGAAACTGCACAGCCTTGGGCCAGTGGACCGGTATTCTTCCCATCTGTGATGATCGAAGTAAGAGAACTTCTCTACTGTGTAACTCCTAACGCATCTATGGCTATAGCCAACACAATCGTATAAACCCGTCTCTAAAAATTCCACACGTATCACTGCTGAGTGGATCTTCAGACTTGAATTGTCAGAATGCACTTATATACTCACATCCAAACCTCCATCTCTCATCCAGCGGACGACTGTGCGAACCCAGGCACCCCCCCAGGAGCTCTAAGTTTTGGACACCGGTTCCGGGTCGGAGAGATAGTCAGGTACCGTTGTCAGGCGGGCCTGGACCTTTTGGGATCAGCTGAGCGGATCTGTCTGGACTCACTGGAGTGGAGTGGCTCAGAGACTCGCTGTATGGGTAAGAGCTCTGCTGTGTTTCACAAACACCTCTGTCTGAGCATAACATGCTCAGGGTAAGCAGTCGGAGTGCAGAGTAACAGCATGGTTTCATTTCAGAGTAAAGCTGAAAGGTCCTGTAGTCGTACCTGTAAGGAATATAATCCTGAGCTTCTCTAATACAGTGGTCCTCAAGCTTCTCAATCTTCTTGTCTGGAGGCCCCCTAAAAACTGGTCAAGTCTCGCAACCCCATTCAATATGTCAAATTTTTTTGAGGGTAGAGAGCTGTAATAAATCTCAGGGGGATGTTGGGGGGGTGGGGAGATCCCTGGGGATAAAATTTGTCAGCGGATTGGGGGTGGGTATTTTGCCAATAAAAAAAGATTAAAAGTAAATTCAAATAAACAAATATGTATCCTAATTCATAACACTTTACTTGAAGGGGCATAAATACTTAGTAGTAACTCAGTTACTACCAAAGTACAAATCAAAGATTGAGATAAAAGATTCATCATGATTCATTAATGGTGAAGAAACATGTCATCAGTATTTCACTTGTGTTATTCTTTACTTGTTCCTTCAGTAGTTAACAGTTACAAATAGTTACTACTTGGGATAAAAGATGTCACAATTCATTAATGATGAACAAACAGTATGTAACTAAGATTTAGTTTGTGGTTAATTAATACATAAGTAATAGCATAATACTACATTATTTGTGGCCCTTTAAGTAAAGTGTTATCTACAAATTTGTATCCATTTTAGAGTAATTAAATGTAGGTGGAATACAGCATCTCTGAAGGATATTCCTGTACTGAGGATGACAAATAAGTAAAAAAAATTATAATAAAAAAATCATTGTTCCTCCAACACCCCCCACACCTGCCCTCCCAGCTCCATTCGCCTTTGATTCCCCGGAATCTGTGGCCCAAGCAATGTCTGGCTCCTTCTCCGGCATCGTGACGGATTCCCCCAAGGTCAAGAAGACAGGTGATGCCTACATGTCCGGCTGCACGCGTGTGTGGAATACAGGCAAATACAGCAGAACACACACCAGCTTATATGTTGTAGTGCTCTTGCAAATGTACGGCAACTGCGTCATGCATTCTCACAATAACTAAATGTCTTTGTATGTGTGTGTGGGGGGGGGGCGGTCTCTGGCCTGTGGTATGGACAGTCTCTTATGGCAGAACTATCCGGGTGGCCGAAGACAGCCTAAACATCTACATCTTACTTGACACCTCTGGCAGCATCACTAAAGAAAACTTTGAGCACGCCAGGAATGCTGCGATCAGACTTATACAGAAGGTACAGTATGTGGGTGAACTGCAGTGTAGCAATTCAAAACCAGTATGTACTTAATATTTGCCAACCTGCAATACAATTGATCCAATGTATCTTTTTTTTGGCCAGCATACACTTTATTTTTGCTGCCTGAGATATGTTTGTAAAATTCACTGGTTACGTTTTGGGAAAGTTTTCCTGTTAAAGTTACACAGGTGTTGATTGCGTATTTATCTTGCAGCTTGACAGCTACGAGGTTGAAATGAGGTTTCATGTCGTGTCATTTGCCAGTGAAGCCAAAGACATAATATCCATAACTATCCCATATGCAATCTCCGCGGATCAAGTTGTGGAACGCCTAAATGAATTTGACCATAAAGGTATATTAGTGGCATAGGACGGTCATTCACTTTCAATTACGAGGCATAGATTCTCTGTCATTCCTGAACTTATAAAGTTGCTTCTGTATCGTAACCTAAAAAGAGACACCTGTTGCTTTCAGCTCATGGGAAAAAGACAGGCACCAATCTCTACGCTGCCCTGTACAACGTGTACGAGAAAATGGCCATCCTCAAGAAAAACAGACCGAAATTCAACGAGACTCAGAACATCATCCTAATCATAACAGATGGTAAACATGAGTCTGCCACAAAATAGGATTTGAGAATCTGACCATATTTGTTCTGGATAAATCTTGATGACATTATCTGAAGTTATAAAAGTTATTAAAGAGCTACAGCTGAGCTGCATGGACTCTGAGGACAGCCCCATAGTCCAGTCTCTGTCACTTCTACGCTCACCAACTTTCTTTTTTTTTCCATTCTGCAGGTCACATCAACACAGGGAAGAGCCCAGAAGAGGTCCTTCGAAAGATCCGAATATTGCTGGGCATCAATAAGTACAGTGTGGACCATTCAGCTGAGAACTTCCTCGGTCAGTAACAACAGAATTCAATAGCAGAGCTTGAACAGATTGATCACTTATTGCAGCTCAGCCTTTGCACTTTTTGGACACATCAATTCATAATGTTACACATGGACCTGGATATGTCCTAGATATGGACATAGACCTTTCTTACGTGGTTATCTGTCCCATCACTCATGTTTCACAGACATCTATGTGTTCGGAGTGGGGGGCAAAGTAAATAAAAAGCAACTAAATAACATTGCATCCAACAAGAGGAAAGAGAAGCATCTGTTCTTTTTGAATGACAATGAAGACTTGAAAATGGCATTCGACAAGATGATTAGTGAGTTTCCCTTCTTGTCTCAGTCATTAAATAAAAAACATTTCATATTGATTTAAAAGTGTAACCATGATTTTAAGTTTTCTTTCTTAAAATGTCTTAGAATGAACCATCATATTGATAAAAAAGAAAAAATGCTTTTTACATGCTTAATTGGTAAAGCTATGCTTAACTAATAATGATTTAATGCATGAATTAATACAAGAGGTATCATGAATTTCTGTTGCTCACTATCATCAGTAAAAAAAAGTTCATTCACAGTTACTTCATACATTAATTGATATGCTACCAAATTAGCTGGATTTCCTTAACTGATGACCCAGTGAGACTCATTACATAAAACCCCAGTGACTTCACCATTAGTTCATGGTGAGTAACAGGAACTCATCATATATCTTGTATTAATAAATGCATGAAGTCATCATTAGTTAAGTATTACCTAACTATATCATTTGTTGCCTTATCAAGTCTGACCATTTAATTAGTTTATTCAGACTCTGAATGCGTGTCTCCCCTTGAACAGGTGATTCTGGGGTGACCATGTGTGGTGTGGCACACGAGAACAGATCAAACAAAGAGGATTACACAAGGCCCTGGCATGTTAATATAATGGTAAATGTGCAAGTACAAATTTCAAATCTGCATTCATGGAGTGGCTAAATAAATAAGAATGTCAGCAGGTCTTTAATATAATGGAGCTGGGAGGGAGCAGAAATGTGGAGTCTTTGTGGGGCCCCGAGGAGCAAACTGGGAAACACTGGGTTAGATGATGGAAGGATGGGCTAATTCTACCATGTACATCTCCAGACTGGGGGGGCGGGGGTGTTAAAATCCTGTTCTTTCTCACAGTCCAGATAGGGGAATTGGTGTCTGTAAATTATCCATTCTGTGTACACCCTGCAATGGGCCAGCATCCTGTCCAGGGTGTCCCTTTGCCTTGTGCCCTATGCTGTCCGGGATACACTTCCCTTGCCCCCCCCTAACCATTTCCTGGATTTACAGTTGAAGGATGGATGGATATATTGCATACATATGTCAATATAAACCTGCCATAGTTGGTTTCCCAGTGCAGGGTTATGGTGAAATATATAAATATGTTTCATATGGTAAATGTAACATTTATTGCTGTACTTTTATTGTAGAATTGCAAGGGCTCTATACTGACTGAGAACTGGATCCTGACTGCAGCTCATTGCTTTACTCAAAAGCACGTGGACCACCCAGAAAGCGTGGATGTCGTACACGGTCTGAACACCAAACACTCATACTCCTCGTAGCCCCATGCGACTTATAATAGCCAAATGCGACTTATAATAGCCAAATATTGTACATACACATGCATTACTCAGTAGAACTGCACAAAAAACGTTTTTAATGAGGTCCCACAACATTATTCCACAAAACCTTAAAACAAATACATTAAGTTATAAAATCAGTCCAAATAAACGATTTAGAGGCGGTATTGAATATAATTCAATGAATAAATAATTATAATATTATTAAGTGTAAAAATTCAACATGCTTATCTAAAATGTTGGAGAAGCCCTGCACTTTGATTTAACTATAATTAATCTTATCTTTAAAACTGTAAGGATCAATTCTTGCAGAACACAGAAACATTAATTCCTGTCTAACAAGACAAGACGGATTATTTGTAAGTGCTGTCGAATTTCTCCACGCAGTGGCCACTTTGTTAGGTATGCTGACTTGCTAAATGCAAACATCCTGCACCTCCAGACAGTGAACGGTGTGGCTGCAACTTAATATATGCAGCATGCAGTGTTTCAGTTATTGTTCAGCTTGGCATTTAAATAAAACATGCGATCTGACCTATTTTAAACATGGCATGATTGTCGATGGTAGTTCTAGCATCTCCAAAAAATTCTCCTGGGACTTTCACACACAGCAGTGTGTTCACAGAGAACAGAATGATCAACAAAAATCATACAGGGTAACACTTCACGAGACATAAATAATGTAGTAGTACACGCTTACTTAATGCATTAATTAACCAGTAAATGTTTGTTAAGTACTGATCCCATGTTCATTCATCATTAATCACTCATGACAGTTCATGGATTTTATGGGGAAACCTATATTAGTTCATGATTTGTTCTTGAGTAGTAAATGAGTTTTGCCCCCTTAAGTGGTCTTACCATTATTAACTAATTAGTTAACTGTTAACAAATATAGTGCCTGAATGGAATACATTAACTGTCATGACTGATTAAGAATGAACACTTAGTATTTTGTTAATTAATGTGTAATTAATTAAGTATGTACTACTACATTATTCATGTCCCCTCAAGTAAAGTGTGGCATCATGCAGTCCTACCTGCTCTGACCTGCTCAATCAGATTTTTGTTATTAAAAACACACTGTTAATGAGAGAGGTCAGATGCGAATAGCTAGACTTGTTCAAACTAACAGGAAGGTCACAAGTGCAAAAATAACACTTCATCAGTTCTTAACAACTCGTAACAACTCATATATTATTGAAGTGATTCAGGAGGAAGAAGTGGATCCTAATATAGTTGTCACTAAATAAATATTTGAAATCATAGTGTATATTTGACATTAATACCAATTTGAGTAAAACACTAATATAATGCGAATTTCTGTGCGATATCTTTCAGGGAATGGAACGACTAAAGCAGCATCTGTGATTCTCCACCAGCAATACAACGTGCGTGGCCTCAGGCACAAGGGCGTGAAAGAGTTTTATGACTATGACGTTGCACTTGTTAAGGTGGCTCAGCGTATTAAACTCTCTGAAAAAGCTAGGTGAGTTGACCTCTGTGACATGTGCCACCTCTGAAGCAGAGGGTTCTGTGTTTTTCTGGAACCTGCAGGATGGTAATGACATTATGTCTGTGGCTGATCCTAAATGATGCCCTCGGTAGTGCAGTGTGTACAGGAAATGCAGTTTGCCACAGCTGTTGTTACTGTGCTGTCTTACAGGCCTATCTGTCTTCCCTGTACAAAGCCATCAAGTCGCGCATTAAAAATGAGTCCCAATGTAACATGTGAAGAGCACGGTAAGGAACTGGGCATTACAAAAAGCATACCTTCCAGAATATCTATGACTGACATTATGAAACATCTATACAGAGACTATCAAGCTTTACTTCGATTCAATTCAATTCAATTCAATTTAATTCAATTCAATCCAACTTGTATGGTGCATTTTCACAACATTACATTGTCTCAAAGCACTTTACATTATCCCTGCATAAGGCCCCCCAGTGAACAAAACCAGAGGTAACAGTGGCAAGGAAAAACTTCATCATAGGAAGAAACCTTGGGAGGAATCCGACTCAAAGGGGGAGCCCATCCTCCAGGGGCCGGCAGAGGAAGTCAAATGAACAAAGTCTCTTATATGTATTATGTGGGCATTACAAAATATATTTTACTAGTCAGTACTGGTCGACCCTTAGTGAAATTTAAAGGATTTAGTAAATACTAGCTAAACTACAGGGCGATGCAGAAGCTGACTGGTGTCCCTCCAAGGTTGGGTGACATGAATAACGTAGTAGTACATGCTTACTTAACACATTAATTAACAAGTAACTCATTAGTGCGAATATATTGTCCATAGCATATGTGTGTACTTGCCCAGCGATGGACTGGAATCCCATCCAGGTTGTACCCCAACATTTGTTTTTCCACGCTAATGTGAACTGCCAGCTTCGCCAAACTGCGAATGACATAGCAGAATGACCCAAATGCCTAAGAGACATAATCAAACCTGTTTTGCTGTGATAGCCGGTGCTCAGAAACATCCATCCCCATGTATGTACACTACGATGTTGGTTTACAGAGAATAGCGTGATAAAAAAAGTCAGGGGGAATTCCACATCTGAAAAGGCCGTGTTAGTTATTGTGGTCAAAGGCGAATTCACAGACTCATTAAAGCTAAAGGCCAGAACCACAAAGCTCAGTTCAGCAGTGATGGGCAGAAAGGTATCTCTGAATACACAAATTATCTACCACTGAAGAGCTTCTGTAGACTAGCTAGGTGTATAAGGTGTCCGTTGAGTGTATATCTGTTCATGTTAAGGATTTGATTGTATTATCATTATGTCTAGAATTTTACATTGCGAGATAAAATGCTACCATAGTTTCATCGATTGCCTGTTACAAGGATACAATGTTCATTCTTATGTGCTTGCAGAAAAAGCCCTGCTCACGTTGGAAGAGATACCAGCCTTCTTTCTGGCCAAGAAAGAAAAGCGCAAACAGGCGATCATCCACTTTGGGAGTAAGGTGAGGATCCAGACACATTTTAACCCCCCTCCCCCCCCAAAGTCTTTTGAGTCTGTTAGGTCAAATGATACAAAATTTAATGTCTGCCAGCCTCAGTGGCATCTGCAGCAGATAAAAAACAAAGGCGGCAGTGTCAGCCAATGGGATCCCTAAATGATTTAGCTTGTCTTTCATTGGCAGAGGCCGGACTGCATAAAGCACGCAGCTGTCACCTTTTCACCAAATAACACAGCATCCTTGGAAGACATTGTGACAGACAGGTTCCTGTGTACCGGTGGCTCAAAGCAATACGAGGACAGCATCACCTGCAAAGGTAACTAATAAAGCATGTCCACCAGTAGCTTTATCATACTGCATTGTTTTATTAAAGTCAAACAATGAAACACTAAAACAATGGTTCAATATAAAACAATGGTTATTATGTAAGCGGGTGCTGTACTACCTATAAAAGGAAATACAGAGCTGGAAAAAACTGAGACACCACAGCAACATTTTTTGTTTCACTTATTTCTCAATTCAGGGTGTGCATCTGTGAATAATATTCATATTTTTTGCAAACTGCAGCCTGGTTCTTCTCCATTTCTCATTAATGAAGGGCTTCTTCCCTGCTTTACTGGACTTCACTCCTGCATCTAGGAGCCTGATACTGTCCTATCAGTGCACTTCACACCTGCGCTTAATGTTTCCCATTCCTTTAGAAGGTCACTTGATGTCATCCTACGATTTATGAGAAACTGTCGAATAAGTTAACAGTCACCCTTGGTATTAGAAAGTCGCTCCTGTCCTCTACCTGGCTGGTTTCCGGTCGTTCCCAGTGTCTCCTGCTTCACCTTATTCTTGTGTCTTAGAAATTTTGAATGTGGAAGCAACCTGCTCAGCGTAGCCTCCTGCCAGCAGAACCAGCATTAAACCAAGATTTAAAAATGCAAACTTGTTTAAAAATATAGAGTGGTCTCTTAATTGTTTCTAGAGCTGTATATAAATATGCATTATATGGGCATTAGAAAATATACTTTGCTAGTCAGTGCTGGCTGAAGCCCATGTGGACCCCTATGCAAGATTCATGGCTGGAGGGGTGGGTGAATGTAGGGATTTCATTTGGAAAAGTGACATTACACCGGCAGTATGCTAAGCTGTCATTAGGGTCCCCTCACAAGGTGGCTGTCTATGTCACCTGTCGGACTTGGCAGTACAGTTAATAATGATCATTATGTGATACTAATGTTTGCTTTTTTTAAAGGAGATTCAGGTGGATCTCTATTCCTTCGCAAGAGGCAACGTTATTTTCAAGTGAGACCTTTTCATTGCATTTAGAGGTGTTGTGAATCACTCAATATGAGCATTTCAGTGCTGTTTACTTAAATTAGATGGCTGAAATGTCAATAATAATAATAATAATAATAATAATAATAAAACACCTATGCTTAAAAGAATAACATGCATGAAAATTTTGCTTTTGACATAAAACTATGATGTTTGTTGAAATGTCATTAATTAAATACTCCATGGCAGCGATGTGCATGTTTTCATCAAAGTTTCTCTTTGGGTCCTGCAGGTGGCAGTGGTGAGCTGGGGTACAAAGAACATATGCAATGTGGGAGATTCCGGCGACAGTCCACCTGACAACGCCCGTGACTTCCACATCAGTATCTTCTCAGTGGTACCTTGGCTGCAAGAACATCTTGGTCCGGAGCTTGAATTCCTGCCAACAAGCAAATAAGGAAAACACAAGAAAAAAAATTGTACATAATAGAGGATTCAAATATTTTGAAACTCAAATATGCATAATTCTGCCATAGTAGCCTATGATTTTGCTCTGTTCTTTATCTTTGCCTTTAAAAAATAAATATATATAGATGTATCTGTATCTGCTTTTACAGTAGTAAGCAAAAGTCTTAGGCGGCTAGAGAAATTAAGTCTAAATAACATTTATGTTGCTGCAAAACTATGATTTTTATGCCAATGAAAGTGGGTCAGCCTCCCCATCAAAATCTCTCCTGAAGTCATCCCAGTAGTTGCAGTGACCAGTTGATATACCCACATATTTAACCTGACCACTAGCACAACTTGCTTGGTTAATCAACACCTTATGAAGTTAATTAACTTATTAAGTTATTTTCTTAGGTGAGCTGGTGGTGAAATTTAACAGATACATGTAATGGCTGTGTAGCAGTTAGCACTGTTGCCTCACACCTCTGGGACCAGGGTTCGAGTCTCTGCCAGGGCTCCATGTGTGTGGAGTCTGCATCTTCTCTCCAGGTCATCGAGGGGTTCCCTCCAGGTACTCTGGTTTCCTCCCCAATCCAAAAACATGCTGAGGTTAACTGGAGTTATCAAATTGCCTGTCAGTGTGAGCGAATGACGTGTGAGTGTGCCCTGTGATGGGTTGGCACCCCATCGTGGGCTGTTCCCTGCCTCGTGCCCATATGTTCAGAACCCCCCCTGACCCTTAACAGGATAAGCAGTTTCAGAAAATGTATGGACGGATGTAATAGCTGGTGGACTCCAAGGGAGAGAATTGGAAACTGAAGCTACACTTCTATTTATTTTTACTGACAGTGAGGCTTGTATCTTTTATCTTGCATCTTGCATTATCCATCTCTCTCTAATACACGTGAAAGCACTCTCCCAGACGTGCAATCTATAAATCGCAAATGATCGTGAAATTGTGCAGAGCTGAATGGTTTTAAAGCCCCACCTTTGAAATGCCCCCTAGGATATGAATGAGTTTGAATCAAAACCCAAAATGTCTACTTCATAATAACAAGCAGCACAAAGAAGAACATTAGTGAGGCTGAAATTGAGGTCCTATTGGTGAAGGTGCAAATGTACCTTTCCAGTCGTGTTACCACTATGGATATCACATAAGATACTAGACATTTAAAAATAGTCGTTATCAATACCAATGAAATTCCACGATTCTCAACACATAATTTAGCACCACGATAAAAAAAAAAAGAGAAATTCATGTAAATTCATGGTGCAACTTATATAATATCTTGCATACATGTGTTAAGTGTAAATGTTAAATATAAATGTATATGTTAAATATAAATGTTAAATGTAAATGTGAAATATAAATGTAAATGTAAATGTTCCATCTAAATGAAGGACTCGAAATTTCGAAAACTGCTTGTTACACCAAATACGGTAATTGGCCACGCCCCCCATTCGTGACGTCTGTATTTCCCATGATGAAGAGCTCCATTCGGTCCCACTCAAAATTGGGTCTGGGCGAATTACTAAATAAAACAGCGCGATCCAGAGGGGAGTTTTGCATTATGCTGTGGTCTTGGTTTAAATCACAATCACTTTATTCACACACGTCATAGAACTCAGTGAAATTATTATGGCACAGATGCCGGGGAGTGCGCACGTGCATGGGGGAAGAATAGGGAATAAAACTGCAAACAGGATAAAGTGCAATAACAGGAGAGTGCAACAAGAGATGAAACAATGCAAAATGGCAAGTCAAATATATTCAGGGCGTATGTGTTTGTGCAGCTTTGGCAAAATACAAATACCACAGATAAAAGTGGAAACAAATATGCAAACATTACACATTAGTGTGTAAACTTCTCCATCTTTCTTGGCAAGCAACCAGATACTCATGAAGGTAACACAGTCTCCCTGGGAGCGGCTGACCAAGTGAGTTATAATAACAGCACAGCAATTCAATCGATCTGCGATTTACCTAAAAAACACATTCAGTTAAGTGTAATCAATCCAGATTTGCTGTAATATCAACGAAAAGCAGAGGGAGTCCTAACCCTAACCAGGCTCAGAGGGGGAGCCCATCCTCCAGGGGGCAGCAGAGGAAGCCCTAACCCTAACCAGACTCAAAGGGGGAGCCCATCCTCCAGGGGGCAGCAGAGGAAGCCCTAACCCTAACCAGACTCAGAGGGGGAGCCCATCCTCCAGGGGGCAGCAGAGGAAGCCCTAACCCTAACCAGACTCAGAGGGGGAGCCCATCCTCCAGGGGGCAGCAGAGGAAGCCCTAACCCTAACCAGACTCAGAGGGGGAGCCCATCCTCCAGGGGGCAGCAGAGGAAGCCCTAACCCTAACCAGACTCAGAGGGGGAGCCCATCCTCCAGGGGGCAGCAGAGGGAGTCCTAACCCTAACCAGACTCAGAGGGGGAGCCCATCCTCCAGGGGGCAGCAGAGGGAGTCCTAACCCTAACCAGACTCAGAGGGGGAGCCCATCCTCCAGGGGGCAGCAGAGGAAGCCCTAACCCTAACCAGGCTCAGAGGGGGAGCCCATCCTCCAGGGGGCAGCAGAGGGAGTCCTAACCCTAACCAGGCTCAGAGGGGGAGCCCATCCTCCAGGGGGCAGCAGAGGAAGCCCTAACCCTAACCAGGCTCAGAGGGGGAGCCCATCCTCCAGGGGGCAGCAGAGGAAGCCCTAACCCTAACCAGGCTCAGAGGGGGAGCCCATCCTCCAGGGGGCAGCAGAGGGAGTCCTAACCCTAACCAGGCTCAGAGGGGGAGCCCATCCTCCAGGGGGCAGCAGAGGGAGCCCTAACCCTAACCAGGCTCAGAGGGGGAGCCCATCCTCCAGGGGGCAGCAGAGGAAGCCCTAACCCTAACCAGGCTCAGAGGAGGAGCCCATCCTCCAGGGGGCAGCAGAGGGAGTCCTAACCCTAACCAGGCTCAGAGGGGGAGCCCATCCTCCAGGGGGCAGCAGAGGGAGCCCAAACCCTAACCAGGCTCAGAGGGGGAGCCCATCCTCCAGGGGGCAGCAGAGGGAGTCCTAACCCTAACCAGGCTTAGAGGGGGAGCCCATCCTCCAGGGGGCAGCAGGGAGAGTCAAATCGGAGAGATGGCTAAGTGCCAAGTCACACTGTCTAAGTCATAAAACGTGAAACATTATACAAACGGCACTCCACATACTGTACCAGGACCTTCATATACATGTAGTGGAGACAAAAGTACAATATTTGTCTTTCAAATGTAGTGGAGTAAAAGTCATAAGTTTGGGGAAAAAAGTAAAGTACAGATACTCGAAAAATGTACTTAAGTACCTTAACCAAGCAAATGTACTTAGTAACTCTCCACCATTGCATACATGAACCTACTGCATCAATAATACACCCTTTGGAGATGCACTAAGACTTTGGTTGCTTGCTTTGCTTGAGTTTTAAGTTTATCAGACTAATCCTCTTGTTTGGTCGTTTGCAGTAATGCTTACTTGATTAAGGTCAAAGGTCAGTCATGGTGTTCATTTCTCAGAATACACTCATTTGTTTATTTATTTATGTTCACATATAGCAGATGAATAAATTACAATGTGCTGTAAAGGCTGTGAAATTAATTCCATATTACTATACATTTCTGTTATATAAATTGCATTTTTTTTTTTTAATTTAACAAATGTTCCCCCCATATCTGCTTGGGGTTGCCTCCAGGTTCTCTGGAGTCCGTGCACAATCCAAAAAACATGCATGAATTGGGATCCATAGGCGTGACTGTGTGATCTGCAGTGGGTCTTGGGTTATTCCCTGCCTTGAACCAGAAGCTTCCGCCATAGACTTCAGACCCCGGCGACCCTGCCTAGGATGTGCAGGTACAGAAAATGGATGGAAAACAAAACATTATGAAACAAGTCTGACCTGGTGCCCCTTTAATATTGAAACACAGAACTATTGTTTGAATGATGACCACACTAGAATTTGTATGGAAAGACTTGAGATTTTTCCTTTTCTTCATAAATGTGAAAAAAGACGAATAATTCAGTATTGTGTATTTGCAATGAATTTAGCAAACAGCTTTAAATGATCAACTATCACTACAAATGTCAATAGCAAGGTTATTTCTTAGATATTGGGACAGCAATATATACATTAAGAATAACATTATTCATATATAATGCAATGTAAACTTAAAAAGCGCAGATTGATTTAATCCTCAGTTTGCAGGCATTCTGTTCATCGACATCTGCTCCCTCCAATCATCCTTATAGACCGCATTGTTCCGAACACGATTCCTCTGCTTTAGTAGCGGTCCTGAAATTAGTGCATGCGTTTAACTCATTGACATTTAAGGTTAAAGCCCATACTTACTGACTCAACTTCAAGTCGGCAAAAGTCTCTTTCCAAAATATATGGCCACTTTACTTGTGAGTCATGCATCAATCATACGTTTTTTAAAAATAGATGAATAAATAACGCGTCAAAAATCAAGTTACAACAGTATAAATATATGTTGTCAGAGAACCTGATTAATTTGTAAGAATGTGACTGACAATGGCTTTAAGTTTGGTGGTCAGTTCTGTAACAGTCTATGATTAAAATCAGACGGAAAGCCACGTAAGGTCAAGGATTCAAAGGGATTGTTATCGTCAGATTTACAGACTGCTCCGCCCGCTACTTGTGTGAAGGCTTCTCGACATGCCAGGAATCAGTGCCAAGAAAATGTCACTTCCATGTACAACAATGTAGAAGAAGAGAAGAAAATGACAGCAAACAGAAAAGGGCCTTAAGCGAAGTTATATACAATGACGACAATAATTATTTTACGGTATATTTGCAATGTTCATTCACCTTGAACTACATAGCCCTACATAATAACATAAATTCCCTGAAATACTTACAAATTCATTTACTTGCAAGTGATATTGCTTATATGAAGAAATACATAATTACCATTAACTAAAGTTTTTTTTTGTCCATATAATGCCTAGTTCGGTTGAGTTACACCATTATATAAACTGTAGTACTACATCCAACAACAAACATCTATACTGTTAGTAACAGCAAATTTAAATTGGATAAACTACATACAAACAACATGGAAAAATATGCTCACAAATGTAGTATTTCATTCGGGTAAAAAAGCACAATTGCAGAGAGTAGCCAAAAAGGGCTGGATGCCTCTATCTGGCCTGTAAATTACTTAATTGGATTAATTAATCAGATCAGTATGGGATTATGACAGCTGTCTTTTCACAGCACAGCTTAGCTAAATGGATCATTTAATTTAATTGACTGTTAGTCTGAAATAAACGTCTTTTATTGTGGTGCCAAATTCTATGTGGGAGGGAATAAAAAAAGGCGCGGAAATGTGTTGTTCCGGTCTAATCCAGCTAGAATATTAGCTACAGTATAATCGTAGGGCTCATGACACCTTTACTGAGCCGAGTTTAGAAAGAATCACCGGCCATGATGTGCTCTGAGGCCCCTGAAATATGCATACCCATGAATAGTGCTCCTGTACCATTCAGGATATTCCCTGTCTTGTTCCCTGTGTTTTCTGGAATAGGTTCCAGGCTCACATAGATCCTGAATCAAATAAGCAGTTATGGACGATGGATGGATGGTTGTGTAGACCAGTGTTTGTCAACCCGGTCCTTGGGAACTCCCAGACGGCCCATGTGTTTGCTCCCTCCCAGCTCCCTGTTAGACAATCGACCTTTTCTGGGAATCTGGGAGGGAGCAAACACATGGGCCGTCTGGGGATCCCTGAGGACCGGATTGGGAAACACTAGTGTAGAGTATCCTTACACCACCTGACCGGTTTGGCCGTTATAAGCTTCTTCTATGTTTCTATGATCAACTCTAGGATGTTCTGAAGTTCAAGGCTTACATTATGGGCACCATCTCAGAATAAACACCACTCATCCAGGTGTTTCCCATGCTAATTACCTCCAAAGTTGGGTCCAAAGAGAGATGTGACTCTCACATTTCACAGTTGATAAAACATTTACATATTCTTGTATATCTTAAGATTGTTTCCTACTTTTCTATCCAGTCGATTATCTATAACTACCTACTGCTCACTAAAACAAGATATTAGTTGGAACCATTCCGAATTTTTGAGGTGGATGTTTTCATGATGTTGTGTTGAAGACCTTCAGAGTTTCAGTTCAAGATCAAGTCAAAAATCTGAACAACTGTGTCCACTATCTTACCCACTTGATCCAGTACAAGAGATGTAAATTAAGAAAGACCAGAATGACCCAAAAACGTGAGAAAAGCCTATTAGGGGATTAGGCATGTGTCTTCCTCAGAGATTTTTCTTGCTGGATATTTAGCCTTAATGAGCAGAAGATTAATTAAAAGTTTTAAAGGGATAAGCCAAAATAAAGCAGAGCACATGCTGCATTATGCACTCTCCTTTAACAGACACTTCCTAACGGACTAATGACATAGGTGTTGGTGTTAATCTTGCCAATACTCCCAAGCGCAGTATAAGAAGAGGCTTTTCTGGTAGGCTGTCTGCCCAGCGATCCATGGAGGAGAAGGAGGAAAACTGAAAGGGTACAGGAGACAAACAGAATTCCAGTGATCGAAAAAGAACGTCACTAAAGAGACACAGTGCCATTAAATTCAGATCTGACTCTCTGGGTGGTCTTTGGACATGGCGGACAGGGTGATGTTTTCCGCTAGGCGGCACCACGAGGAGGAAACTACGAGGGAGTCGATCTTTACCTACACCAACAACAACAACACAAGAGGTGAGACACAAATGTATGGCAACGGGATTGTAATGTAATGTAATGATTGTAATGTAGTACTTGGCAAAAGTCTTAGGCAGTCAAAAGAAATATCTAAAGCTATTTATCTGGATAGTACATGCACATTTGATGAGAACAAAAAACACAATTTAACATTTAAAAGCATTCCACAGACAAGGGGAAATGGAAATGGCGCGCATTCAAACACGACAGGCAACAGACAAAATTGTTTTTGTGTGTAGAATATTATAATTGAAAAACTCAAAAGCTCAAACACTTCACAAAAACAAAACTCTACTAATATTGCTTACACTAAAGTGTAAGTTACATAATTATATCTATCGTATGGTCTGTATAAAATAGTAATATTCGATCCTGTTCCTGGAGATCCCCCTGCCAGAAAGTTTTCATTCCAATCCACTCTGCAATAAACCTGCCACATTCATTATTAGCCTATTAAGGACCATCTGAGCCTGATTATGATAGGGTTGGAATGAAAACATTCTGGCAGGAGCAGGATTGAGAACCACTGCTATAACCTAAAGTAGGGGAAAGGCCATGTTCAGTGTGTATGCAGGCCAGTGTGTGTCAGGTGACTTCTCATAGTCACATAATTATTGTAGGAGCATGTAAGAGCTAAATAAGTTATCTAACAAATAGTTTAAAAAATATAGAGAACTTTTAGGAAGAATTTGTAAAAAGACACTGATCCATTTTCCATGACTACATATCTAGTACAGGGTCATGATGAACTGGCCATTCCGGAATGCATTCATCAGTTCTAATCCAAATCAGGAAATGGAACTGGAGTTGGAATTTAAATCTCCCTGAAATTCAAATTCAATTCCAATTCTGCCCCCCATAGCTTTTTTTTCCCAATCCCAACTCCATTTCCATTTCCTGATTTGGATTGGAATTAATGAATGCATTCCGGACATGTAAAATGTCCAAATAAATTCATTCGGTCAGTAAAAATACAGCAAGAAGTAAACTTAAAGAAGTAATTTTTTTCATAGATCCCTTTGTGGGGCCCAATTACCACATTGCTCCACGATGGGTGTACAACGTCTGCACCGTCTGGATGATCTTTGTGGTCATTGCTTCCCTCTTCACCAATGGCCTGGTGCTGGTGGCTACAGCAAAGTTCAAGAAACTCAGGCACCCGCTCAACTGGATCTTAGTGAACCTGGCCGTGGCTGACATAGGGGAGACCATCCTGGCCAGCACAGTAAGCATCATTAACCAGATCTTCGGCTACTTCATCCTGGGACACCCCATGTGTATATTTGAGGGGTACGTCGTCTCTGTCTGCGGTGAGTGGCTCTTTTTCTGACTGCAGGGACTTGGTCAGGGTCACATTCTTCTAAAATTGCTATATTTAGTGTGCAATATTCTTTTCCCTTGGCTATAAATATATAAAGAGACAGAGACCCATGGAACAGCTGCAACAATTATAGAGTAAATGATTCTATTGAGAGTCGAAGAATGAATATTAGAAAGCTGAAAAAATTCACCTTTAAAAATGAACCAAGGACAGACCTAAAATTCTTAAGTCTAGACTGCGAGTGAAGCATAATTTTGTGTTCATTATATGTAATGAAGGTAAAATGGGAAAGAAATGTAAAGATTGATGTGCAAGAAAAGAACAAATATTGGTCTTGGTGATTAGAATTGAGAGGGAGTCCTTATTGTTCTGGGGGATGCCTATGAGTTTAACTCATACACCAGAATGCCAGGTCTCATTAGTGTTAGGTTATGATCCTTTTTAAAAGTGCACCTTTGCATAGCAAACTTGAGGTAGACTCAATCGATACTTCTAAAGGTTGTTTTCCAGTCCAAATACTGTCAACAGATGATTTAGCAGAAACACTTTGAGGGGACACAAATAATGTAGTAATGCACTCTTACTTAATGCATGAATTAACCAGTAACTAAGGGGTAGTTACATGCTGATCCCATGCTTGTTCATCATTAATCAACCATGACAGTCCATGTATTTCATTCAGGAAATATATTAGTTGCTGAATGGAATAATTAACTAATATAGCTCCTGCACAGAATACATGACTTGTCATAATTGATTAATGATGAACTAAGTTAATGGTTAATTAATGTATTTAGTAAATGTGTATTACTACATTATTTGTGTCCCCTTAAGTAAAGCGTTACCACAGAAACCTTATTGAGCCCAATACAATAATTAATGGTTCATTTCAAGTGGTTCAGTATTGTAAGATTAATCAATCGAGAACGTAAATAAACTCCAATTTGCCTGCACAGGTATTGCAGGTCTGTGGTCCCTAACGGTGATTTCCTGGGAGAGATGGGTGGTGGTCTGTAAGCCCTTTGGAAATGTGCGGTTTGACGGGAAATGGGCCACGGCTGGTATCATCTTCTCTTGGATCTGGGCCATCCTCTGGTGTGCACCTCCCATATTTGGCTGGAGCAGGTATTGCTGAGAGAACCCATTTAAACATTTTAAACAATATGGCAAAGAACTGGCGAACTTTTTTGTTTGTATTTATACAATGACAACCATTGCTGGGGAGGGTTGACATTTTTGGTTATCATATTAAATGCAGAGGACATTTTGGTAACACTTCACATGAGGGGGCACAAATACGTAATGATAACTGTTACCCTTGAAATACATATTATGAACAAATATAGTTGCTCCTTGTCATAAAAGATGCACCGTGATTCATTAATAATTTCACTTGTGCTATTTTTTACTTGTTCCTTCAGTAGTTCACAAAGGTTTACAGAATTAACAGATACAGTAACAAATACAGTAATTACTTGAGATAAAAGATGTCCCAATTCATTAATGATGAACAAATATGAGATCAGTATGTAACTAACGATATAGTTAGTGGTTAATTAACACATGCACAAGTAATAGCATAATACTACATTATTTGTGCCTTATCTAGCAAAGTGTTACCAAAATTTGTGATTGTTATACTTTTCTTCAAATCAAAAGCGAAAAGGTGATTGTTGTTCATTTAATCCTTCAATTAACAGTAATAACTTGCTGTTCTCCTTTTAATCAGGTACTGGCCCCATGAACTTAAGACTTCCTGTGGGCCAGATGTCTTCAGTGGCAGCGAGGACCCTGGAGTGAAGTCCTACATGATCACACTGCTCTTCACGTGCTGCATCCTACCACTGGCCATCATCATCATCTGCTACATCTTTGTATGGTCGGCCATCCACAGCGTGAGCAGAGCTGCCAGTGATGAAGCGAATTTATCATATTCACAGTCTCTCTAATCGACAAATACAGCAGCATTGAACCAGCACTAACCAATGGAAAATTGATAGCAAGCAGGAATAATAAGACAAAACAGTACCAGGAAAGAGACCTAGACAAAGAATGTTTAAAGTTGTTTATCTGTGTAGTAAGGATATGTTTGTTCAGGGGAAAAAAACAAATTTAACATTAGGACATACGTAAATTAACTTCCAAGAATGTCTTTTCTCCAAATAGTTACAACTTTTTGGATGGCTAGATGAACACTGCTTCAGTTCCCAAACCTCTCTCTCCTTGGGGGCACCTCAGCTGTTCCATGTATTTGTTAAATTTCACCACCAGCTCATTTATCAAAAGGGCAACAAGGTCTTGATTGGCCATACAAGGTGTGCTAGTGGTCAGGTGACTTTGGTGCACCGTAGGTGGCCCAGCAGCAGAAGGACTCGGAGTCTACGCAGAAAGCGGAGAGGGAGGTCACCAGAATGGTGATCGTCATGGTCGTGGCCTTCGTCATCTGCTGGGGCCCCTACGCTACTTTCGCCACCTTCTCCGCCTGTAACCCGGGCTATGCCTGGCACCCGCTGGCTGCATCGTTACCCGCCTACTTTGCCAAGGGTGCCACCATCTACAACCCAATCATTTATGTCTTCATGAACAGACAGGTCAGTCTGAAAAGCAGGTCAAACTTCACCAACATGTACTGGGTCAGGTTTCCAAATACAAATATCCATTGATTGACTTTGACTTGCATATGCAAAAAAATCATAATGGGAGATTTAAGCAGTAATTTCTTTCATCTTTCTTAGGAAAAAAATGAATAATTTGTCCGCTTCGTTCTTCTCTTCTCCACCTCTTATAGTTTCGTAACTGCATCCTGCAACTTTTTGGCAAAAAAGTAGAAGATGGCTCTGAGACAACCAGCAGCAATGCTACAGAAGTCTCCAGTGCCTCCTAGACCCACATCCTCAACCTGCCATGGTTCTTCACCCAGTCCCACAACATGGATGTGATGATGATGATGATGAAGGAGCTCATACTGAACTCAGAAATCATTTGCGTCTCACTGTTTAAGGATTATCCAAATCATTAGCTGCCATCCAAAGAATTCCATTGTGGCACTAACCCAACAGATCAGAAACTGATGTGCAATTTCAATCATAATCAGTTTTTAAAAATCCATACCACCTAAATTAGGAAACGTGGTACATTTCCTGTAACTGGGATGGGACGACGCAGATCACACCTGTAGTTTCATTCATACTGTTTTGATGCATTGCTTAAGTTCCATATAACTGACATGAATGCAAATTAAAATAATAAAAAAAACTATATAATAGCTGCCAGTATGTACATGTTATTGTATTTTTTTCTAAAGCAATAAAATGGCAGAAATGAAAGGAAAAAAATATATTTCTTTTGCCCAATGGATTTTTCCATGGACAGCACGACAAACTGCTCTCAGATCTACAGGCAAGCATTCTCCTCATACAACAAGGACTAAATACCTTTGTCAATACAATTGATCTGATCATGGGATTTTAAGCAACACAATTATGTTCCTTCACAAATTCCATACTTGCCGCAAATGTCCACCAATGAATGTCCTTTTTAAGCAACACGGTACAAATGGCAAATCACTTTACATGCACTGGTCTGGGATGGCCAAGAACTACTGGCTCAGAGTAATATAAAGAGAATCATGTAGGATGAAGTGCAAAGCATGCGGAATATCCTCCAGATTCCAAACCGTGAATGCAACAGTGGAAGCTCAGACCTCTTGTCTCTCTTTTGCCAATTCATTGGAAATGTTCTGCTTCCTACAGCCTCATATGACAAGGGAACTATGAACAAGAGAATTAACAAATGTTGTTGAAAGGCAAATTTATTAATTATCATTGTACAACAAAATACAGATGGACAGTCTTTTCCCCCCAAAGTAATTTCGAGAATCTTATAAGTGACAGAATCCATGCGATTTTTCTAACAATTTGTTTTATCCGCCATTACTGTACTGAAAGCTTTAACAATGCTGCCTTCTCTCATTATAAAGGGAGTCCTATTCTAAATACTAAAAGACTGACTAGCTGGAGGAGGTAGTGTTCAGTGCCCAAAGTCATTCTCTTTCTATTGGGTGGGGCAATAAAAATATGCACCAATCACCCTTCAGAAAACTGCCTATAGAGAGCCTCCGATTTGCTGTCCAGGAAACTTGGGACAAAGTGTATTTGCAAGATCTCAGAAAAACCCTCAGATAGACTTGGTGCAACAAATTTGTTCCTGCAAAGAGAGAAGAAAAATCCTTTGATGAACTGGCTCAGTAAACCAGAGGAAACACTTATATAGATAATTGATGACATTGTGATGTTTATTAACAAAGATCAAAAGCTTTTCCTGTCAATGCCTAAGTACCCTAACTGAAATGCCTTTGAAGTAAATGACATAACAATGTTGCCAATTCAATATATATTGATATCCAATAATTATCCAACAATCAAGGACAATAGCCATTTACTCACTTGTAGCTGTGAAAGATCATGTCGTTCACAGTGGCATGTTTCTGCTCGGACGGCATCATCTCACGGAACTGCGGAAGACAAAGCAGCACGAGATGAGTCGGACACGTCAACAGGGGGTCATGAGTGAGCACTGGCAGGACCGGGTCCAGTAGGGGTACCGACCCTGTTGTTGTGCTTGGCCTGTTCCAAGGTGGCCGAGAAAAGGAAGCAACGACAGGCCACTCCCATCTTCTGACAGACATCCACGTACCTGAAGGCAACGAAAGAGGTACAGCCGATGGTGAGGAAGAGGCCAAGGCTGCAGAAACAGACAAAACGTCCCACGAACAAACAGAAAAATGTGCAGGAGTTCTGTATGGTACCGTTTGCGGGATTCGGGGTCAGGGTTGGTGTTGTCCACGGCGACACTGCGGCCCTCCTTCAGAGCGCGCTCACAGGCTGAGACACAGTTCTGCCACGACCCCAACGTGTCCTGACAGCAGTGGGGGGGGGGGGGGGGGGAAAGCTGAATCATTCAATCAACACCATGCCACAAAGTCACTCTCACCATGAGCCTGTACTAGATTAATTATGGAGGATGAATGTATGTATCATTCCCAATGTATTCTGGAAATGCCCAATTGATCAAAGTGAATGGCTGTTTGAAAAAACGAACAGTTTTTTCCCACAACTCTTTGCTGAAGTCAAAAACATTTCAGGAATATGATACCCATTGTCTGATGTGACTGAGAATTATATCATAAAACTGGGTCTCTTGAGCTGCACTGCATTATAAAATCTACACATAAAGTCACACCATAATAGTGTATTCACCCCTCCCCCGCAGCTGCAGTGACACAGTGAATGCCAGGCTGCCGATTGTCACATCACTAGCTGATCGGTAGGATTTTGCTGCCCAACGGCGCTTTAAATAACACAGCCCTGATATGTGTGTGTGCACTTGGCCGCTGCAGAACACTCCCTCACCCTGTTCACGTATACATAGCCCTGCGGAATGATGTGTTTCTGGAAGAAAGTGGACTTCCCAGCTAGGAAAATAAATGAAGAAAACGTTATACGAGGGCAGGAGAGAAGATGGCCTCAACATCAAGGCAATCAATAAGATTAACATATAAATAAGACTTTAAAACCTACAAGCAGGAAAACCCACGGCAACGATCACTTCCTGCCGAGGAGAAGTGAGTGTAGCGTCAGGTGGGTCGTACAGCCGGTCGTTCGGGTCACACGCCCTCTGAGCAGAGTGACGAGAAGCATGACGCTCTCAGTTTGCACACTAACGGCGCTGGAGTAGCGCTTTGCTGTTTAGAGTTCCACACCTGGAGCTTACCGGGTCGTAAGGAGGAGAGCTGTAGGGGGCGACCTTCCAGCCCAGGAAGAACTCCTCTGGAGTATGAAACCGCAGCCCGACGTTCAGGGCAAACTAGCAAAAATAGACAAGAATTAAGTCCTCCACAAACTGACAACTAGCAAGGTGAAGGACCACTTCACCAGAGCTTGTAGTTTTCTCCGCGCCTGGGACATGGTCTGCAGTAAAAACAACCAGACAGGAGATGGTGACCATAGCAGTGTGAGATGTTCCTGCTTTGAAGTCTCTTACCAGTCTGTCACTGCAGGAGAAATCTTTCTTTTTTTTGCCTGGTGCCCAGTTGGCTGGTCGACCGGCAGCATCTGCAGACAATCATCAAAGAATAGACTCTTCTTCTATATTTATTCATTCAACAATGAAATAATGCCTTTTTGTGCTCCCATCAACCAATCCCCAGCTGACTCCTACACTGAGCTCTTGGTTTTCTTCACACTGATGTTGAAATTGTTAGACTGTGACAGCAGGCTGCCTTACCTCCAACGTAGAAGCTCTGGGCTTTCTCAACTGCTATGCCATCATTGGCCTGATATGGAGGAAGAGGAATGTAAAATTTCACGCATCAAAGGTGTAACCAGCTGGACCGTCTCGAATCCGAAACCTGGTATTGTGTGGGAGTCTCTTACCTGTTTACACAGGTAGTCCCACATTCCCAATACTGGCTTCCTATAGATCCCAGGGCCGGCCGCGACGAACACCTGGAATGTCAACATTACGGGAGAAATCCCAAAAGTCATCATAAACATATATCACTTAATTTTGATAAATGCGACGAAAGTCCACATATCAGTCAAAGCTAAATTTGCGCCGGACCTGAACTGGCAGCTCCAGCGTGCTCAGCACATCCTCCACTTTGGACTTGAAGACCTCAGGCCTCTGCTTGCCCCGGGCGATGCCCAGCTGATTGGTGAAAAACACCACCTAGTGGAGAGTGACGGAAACACAAAATGTCCATTCAGTGTCACACCTGAAAGGTCTTCTCCGACTGCCGGAGATGACTGATAGCGTGATCCTTAGGAATATTTGACAGCTAGATCATTAGATGAGACTGATGAGGGAAAGTGAAAGGACCACAAAGGTACTAACCTTATAACCGTCCTTTATTAGATTAGCCAATTTGGGCTTAATCTCAGGGTACAGAATCCTGCAGGTGAAAAAAGACAAACAATATATTAATGAAAGTGGTCAAGAGGAAGACAAGGGGACAGGCCATTCAGCAGACCCACCTCCAGTCATCTGGACTTGTTGGAAACACTTTGCCTGACTTGGTGGTGATGATGCAGCCGTCAAGATCGAAGCCTGCAATCTGGACATAATGCATTTCTGTTCAAACACATCTGACCCACTAACACAGCATTTCCCAAATCAGTACTCAGGGAACGGCAGACGGTCTACGTTTTTGCTCCCAGAACAAAAATGGGGACTGTCTGGCAGGGAGTTGGGAGGGAGCAAAAAAGTGGACTGCCGGGCAGGGAGTTGAAAGGGAGTGAAAATGTGCACCATCTATGGGACTCACCTTTTTCCTGCCAGTAACCCCCTTAGCAGTGAAGAGCATTAGGTGTCCGATCTGTTCCCATTGGTCGCGGGAGCAGGGCGAGGCAGACGCTGTTGTTTCCGCGGTGCTGTGGCGGGTGCTTGCACTTTCTGCTATCTCTTGTAGCCTCTTCAGCTTCTCCTCGATGAGGCTTTCGGCATCCTCCTCCCCACTGGACGGCTCGGTCTTCCGCATTCGCTTGGCACTAAAGTCGTCATCTTGGCTGGAAGGCCTCTTGACACTCTAGGTGATTTCGGATAGTTAACTTGCTTTATTTCTTATTGCTCTACAAAATTATTTCATGAATTCTCCTATAAATGTTTCCAGATTAAATTCTGCTGAGCAAAAATTCCAACTGTACAGGCAGTCCCCAGATTAAGAACGTCTGACTTATGGACAACTCATACTATTATATTAAAAATACAGGTTAAATAAAATGTTTTGTTACGCACTACACTGTAACGCTCATGAAAACATTGTGCAGCTTCAGCATTTCGTCGGCTCGAGGTGCAGTACATTACCGTATGTGGTTTCTTTTATTATTACAGTATTATTATTATTATTGTTATTATTATGCACCGTGTTATTTTTCCGACTTGCCTACAAATTCAACTTAAAGACAGACTTAGGCAACGGATCTTGTTTAGAACCTAGGAACTACCTGTACATCACAATCATAAAATTAATTTTGACAAATTATGCTCAAGTCCCCCACACTCACATTTAAAAATATAGTAAACTCTTCGTAATACTTAAAAATCACTACACAACAAATATCCATCAATTGATCTTCCATAGACAGCTATCCAGAACAGGGTTCTCCCAATAAGCACAAAGCAGGGGACACCCAGGCAATCCGTCAGAGGGGACACACTACCACGCAGAATCACATACGAAGGGCATTTCAGAGACACCGATTCAACTACATGTCTTTGGAATGTGTGAGGAAACCTGCATGAATTCGGGAAATACGAGCAAACTCCATATACTCTGGGTTCAAACCCCCCAGCACCGAAGGGACGATGCTGATGGTCTCACCATTAAGCCCCTGTGCCAAGTCTGAGGCTGAATCGAGGTGAATAGAAAAACAGAATATATTCCTGTAGCTTGGTTTGGGATACCTTTTTAGGAGAAGGACTAAAGAAATCTCGGATACTGCGCTTTTGGCCCTCTCTGTGAGGCTGCTGCTTGCTCATCTTCACTTTTCCCTTTGGAGTTACAGGCGAGGAACTTCCACTGGGGCTGCCAGAGAAACGCACGGTGAAGGGGTAACTTTGATTGACGAGGTAGAGTGTCACTCCTTTTGTCAGGCACCCAGATTTCCCCCTACCCAGGGCGTGGGCGTCCAGGGAGGAGGGGTTTGGACCAAGCTGTGATTCGCAGACATGAACATGGAGACAGATCAGGGCTGATGACTGACTCATTTTAAATAATGCATAACTTTCATATTTGCATCTTTCTACTATGTATATGGCACAACACTGATTTAGAGGGTTTTATTCATAAGTACCTGTGTCACAATCACTGACTGTTCTTCATAACAGGCCACCAGCTTAACTGTGGAAGAAGACAACCCGATAGAAATTAACATTGGCTGATAGCACTCATGAGCATTTCCTTACGTGAAGATCCAAATGAATCTGCTTGCTGGTGAACAGCCTCGGGCCCACAGTCACAGCTCAGACTCACCCTGGTGTCTTGAGCACTTCTTGTCAGACACCCTGGAATCCAGGCCCCGGCCTAAGATTAACGCCCGTCCATCAGCCAGCGGCACACTGGCTCCTGCCTCACTAACCAGCATGCACTGCATCTATAAGGGGACAGAGCAGATTCCAGTACACTGTGACATACTTGTGAAAGCTGGAAATACATTTTTACATTTTGGTGGTGAATCAAACACAAACAATAATTAGGTAATTTGACCTATAGGACAAAGATTGCAAGAGATTAAATAAGGACCTGCATTGTGTGAATTCTTGTTTATCCCTAAATTATTGTCAGGGATTTTCTTTCATATACATTATAGTCCTTGGTCAGTTATTTCTCTATCCTCAGTGGTTCTCACTTTGAACTACATACATTGCCCTTAGTCCCTGTCTACTCCATTAAAAGTGCTTCCCTGTCTTTGATCTTCTTGTCTTCATCTCATTCCACCCGATAACAGCTTGTTTAAAATCAAACAACTCTGACTAAACAAAGCCAGTTCAATTTCTAGGCTGTTTTAAATTAACTTGATCTGTTCTTTACCCTGCAGCTGTCTAAATTCTCAGACTTTGTACAATTGCGATAATCCAGAGCTATCAGAGAAGGCATGGAAATTGAACACCATACCAGTCCACCAGCAGGTACCCAGACTAATACGTATATGGTAATGTAAGATTACCAGTACCTCTTTCATGCCTTCAGAAAAAACTGATGAACACTGGGAGAATATCCATGCTCTGCACACATATAGCTGGGTTAATTATCTGTTGATTAGGCTTATTTTACTGTTATTACGTTATACTCCGAATCTGCTTATAAAGTGGCAACTAATTATTACAAGTTACCTTTTGAGGATATGTAGTATTTCGTCACAAGTGTGGTTTATGCACCGTTTCCCAACAATGCAAATCAAACCTTCGACTTGAGAATGACTGTTTTTAAGTTTAATATTCATATCGAGTAACCACGCTTATAACCTACAGTTTTCTGCGTAACCGATACGCCGAATACTGAGAAAATCCAATAAAATAAGCTTATTTATAGCTTGAAAGATAAAGCGACAATCTGGCTAACAAATACTGTCATATAATCCGTATATATAATATCTTTTTATAACACATCTATAACCCTTCTATTTCCAACCAAATGTTAAATACAAAAGTCATTAATTTCGTGAAATGGTAACTATACTTGCTTTTTCAAGAAATGCTAATTAATTCTACTAACATGTTTAAGAATATTATCAGCCAAACATGTAATAGTACAGTCGGATCCTATATTTGACTTCACATTCGATCACATTTCCAAACAAATTTACTTTGTTTTTATCCAACTATTTAAAAATACGTTTACTCACCGTATTAGGTACGTCACGGAAAAAATTCCCTGTGATATCTGAGACTCGATATTTTGGTTCCGACGTAAGGCATTGAGTGTCAAAGATAGTGTATTTTCTATTAAAACATTATTTCAATTTATAAACTTTGTAATAAAACACACATTTGTTGTATTACAAACCGTCGGGTGTTTTTACTCTTTTAGGCAGAAGTTTACAAAACGTTTGTTAATTTTAGGTTATATTTTTAAAGCACATATTAACAGCTACTTAAATGCCAAGTTACCACAATATATGTACTTTATTACAAGATGGTATGTGACAACCTGTAAATAATGTAATGATGTAAATAATTCATTATCAATGATAGTCGGAAAAGACTTGCTTATCTCTTACAAGACAATAATCCACGGTTTTCTGGTCAATTTCTTATGGTGAATGTTTTGTCTGTCTTTCTGTTAAATATTAACGTGCACATTGCACACTACATTGTTAGCATCAGCGTTTTAGTGTTTATACCAGTGTCCAAATTTTTTTACAGTGAGGACTACTTATTTACAGAAAATACGACAGTATTCTAACTGGGAAGAATGGAAGATGCATCGCGATCGACTAAAATGCCTTTAATGATCGAAGGTTGGGCTCCACTGGTTTACACCATTAATGAGAATATTCAAATACATTTAATTAAAACTGAACTGCTTAAATCTGCAACCGAAGATAATAAAATATCAGGTTCATTCATAATTCTGTTTATGTGGAGTGTGGTGGTGAGGACATATGTAGATTATTTATTACATTTGGAACAGTCCATTATGGACACATTACAGGGTGTGCCTTAATTGTTGATGGATAAAAGCATCACAGAAAGATGTAAGATGCATTCTTGCTTGAGGGATGGTTTCTGCTTGCTTTAAACTCAAGTATGTACGGAGCTTTAATCCCCGATAAAGTAGAAGACCCACAAGTGACAAGCTATCCGATTTACTTTAAGTTAAACATATAGTTCTCTTAGGTAGGCTAACTATAACTGAATACTATGTGATTAAACAATAATCTAGTTCGCGTATACGGCTAAGTACCAGTGAATTGGAAAGACTTGTGATGTTGAAAATAAATCTTGTCTGTCTTAATGAACAGGCTATAACAAAAGAAAGGTAACCAGGCAGACGCGCCATAAACTTTCATTCAAAGGGAAAAAGTACAGTGCGGCTTGCGATGAATTATGTTTTTTTATCGCAATCTCTTTAGGATGACATCACGCAAATTAAATTGATTAACCTAAAATAACAATACTTATTGTAACCTGTCTTAAGGCTAATCCAGCAACACCTGTTTTTATCATAACAACATCACATTGCTTGGCAAGTACTGAAATCCAGGTCCTATTGTATTGATTATTGTTCCCTTGCACGCACGCCAACATCACCCCACTGCTATAACGGGTGTATGCCTTAACAGCCACTGGAGTCTAGTCACCTGATGCAACGACGTAGAACAGAGTTTGCTAGTGCTCCCCCCCCCTACTCCCCTGAAACTATTCCTTTTGGTGTTTCCCAACTATTTTGTTTCAAGAACCCCTGAATAGGATTCCTTCTTACTGCAGGTAATGCAAGTTAGTATGGTGGTGACAGGTAAAATATGAAAAATCAGGAAGCAACGTTCCATTAGTTAAGGTCGTTGGTTGAGAATGCGTGAGTTATGGAGAGTCCTGATGATTTTCGTTGGCATAGACTAGCAAATGTCTGGCAGATTTTGAACACAATAACTGCATTTGTTCCTACATATAAAGTTGTAGGAAATTCAGGGATTGGTAACCCTGATCCTGAAGTGCCAGTATCCAACGGGTTTTCTATCCTACCTGGTCTTTGATGAACCACAGCTGATCTAAGGCAGATGGTAACATCAGGTAGAATAGAAAACCTGCTGGATGCCGGCATTCCAGGATCAGGGTTGCCTATCCCTGGTACAGGGTTTCCAAATGAGTCGGTTCACCTGCAAATTCATGATAAATGAAACCAGCAGTGACAGGAAAAATTAGATTTTATAACCCACACTAGGTGTAATTATCTTTTGCTCTAAAATCACCAAAATTTGTATCTCCGTGCATTTATTACTAATAGGCAAAAACAAGAGATAATTGAAAATCTGTGGTTAAAAACTATACATTTCTCTCTGAGCTACAGGAATTTGCTTAAAGATAATTATTAATGTGAGAATGCTGCAGTTACACAGACTGACACAAATTCTGTTCAGGCATCCCTGATGTAATCATATAAAGGGGAATTCATTTATTTTTTTTGCAAGTCCTAAATTAAGTCTAACATCTTTTAAAGTGAAGATGCATTAGATAATTGGGTCTCTAATGGATCCAAGCCATGTTCTCATTATTTCACAGTTTCATATGATAAAGTAATTATGTCTAAATATGATCAGTACCCTAGTGACAAGCCAGTCAGACTGGGAATGCTGGGAGGTACTGTAATCAACATCAGGGACTGATAATTGATGTAGGACAGTGATGGCCAATCTTATGTGCAAAGGGCCAGTATGCAGGTTTCTGGGATAACCTTTAGGTCAGCTGTTCTATCCCAGGTGTAATGATTCTTCAGTCAATTTGTCCTGTAATTAGTAATCTAATTATTGAGTTGCAGCAAAAACCCGCAAACACAGCGGCCCTTTCTGGATAAGACTGGCCACCCCTGAACCCTGATGCAGGACATAAACTAATTTCATGTCCCAATTCCATTGAGGGTTTGATGCATTGTTGTTGCACATATATATCCTTATGTGGATATAACTAAATATTAGAATCTTGAATAAAACACATATTTTGCTAGGTCACAATTCTGTTTGATAACCCTTTTTCTTTTCAGGTTTTGTGAGTACTATTTGACAGATTTTAACTTTTCTTTCCTGTGATGCTTTAAAATGATTAAATTTCTCAATTCAAAAAATTAATCAGTTCATTTTTATCTTAGAAAGGAATTGTTCCCCATTGTTGATATTTTACAGACAATTTCACAATTACAGGCACATTCTGTGTTTGGAAATACTCAGCTGCTTGTTTTCTCATTGTCACACCCCGCTCCGTCCAATCCTAATGTGTGCCACGCCCCCTCGTTAACATCATGTGGAATCCCAGTGTTTTACAGCTGTTTCGGATTGTTGTCATTAGTTCAGTGTATTTAGTCCGCGTTTCCGTTTGTATCCCCAGTCCGGTCATTGATGTGACGTTGTAATGTTGCGTGCTTTGTGCTCTGCGTTTTGCGTTTTGGATTAAACCCCTTATTCCCCGATTCCTGGCTTCCGTTCGCCTGCTTCCCCGCTCCGTGCTACACGCGCTGTGACACTCATTATCAAACAAAATATGGTGATTATTGTTTAAATATTGTTTAATGGAATGTTGAGCTTGCTTAATCTTCTGTACAATATAATAAAAAAATTATACATTCCTCAAAGCAAATTTTCGTCTTCAGTCCAATCTCTTTCACAATCATTCAGTTTGTTTATAATGTACCACATACCTGTATATGAAATGAATACCACAACTTATATAAATAATAAATGTGGTTATATGCAAAAAATAAACATGCAATATATTAATGAATAAAAATTATGATCATGTAGGCCTATTTGGAAAATTAAAACTACCATATACATTTATTATACCTTTGTTTTATACTTGTTTTTACTTGACAATGTGTTTTTGTTCCCTTACTTCTTTTTAACTTTAATTATTTTCTCCATAAAGAGGGGCCTGTGAAGTCAGTCAATGCTGCTTTTTTTCTCAAACATTACGTAGCGTTAATAGTTACCTATTTGTTTTAAAAAAATCTATCACAACGTCCTATGCCTCGATCTGAATTGTCTCATCTGCTGGGAAATTTAATAATTAAACGGCTTGCCCTACCCCGAAACGAAAAAAAAAACAATGGTATTTGCTGGTATTGTTTGTTCTGCAACACACCTACTACTGTATTTTAAAAATAAATATATAAATATGCTAAAAAAACATAAAACAACCCTCCTCCGTAGAATTTCCCTTTCTGTGGAACATTGTATGTTCAGCAAGCGCCTTTATTGCGTATGAAGATTTAATATGTTTAATGTTATGATTTTCTTGGAGTGAATTTCATGAGTACTAGCCTAACAATCATGGATTTTTGGTCGAATATTTATGGGCTAATATTGCAGCTGAAAACTACTGTCGAAATTTAAGACATGACTACAAACAAATATACTTTAAAAATATCTTCACATTTGAAGAACAGGAAATAATTACACTCACCTAAAGGATTATTAGGAACACCATACTAATACGGTGTTTGACTCCCTTTCGCCTTCAGAACTGCCTTAATTCTACGCGGCATTGATTCAACAAGGTACTGAAAGCATTCTTTAGAAATGTTGGCCCATATTGATAGGATAGCATCTTGCAGTTGATGGAGATTTGTGGGATGCACATCCAGGGCACGAAGCTCCCGTTCCACCACATCCCAAAGATGCTCTATTGGGTTGAGATCTGGTGACTGTGGGGACCATTTTAGTACAGTGAACTCATTGTCATGTTCAAGAAACCAATTTGAAATGATTCGAGCTTTGTGACATGGTGCATTATCCTGCTGGAAGTAGCCATCAGAGGATGGGTACATGTTGGTCATAAAGGGATGGACATGGTCAGAAACAATGCTCAGGTAGGCCGTGGCATTTAAACGATGCCCAATTGGCACTAAGGGGCCTAAAGTGTGCCAAGAAAACATCCCCCACACCATTACACCACCACGAGTAGCCTGCACAGTGGTAACAAGGCATGATGGACCCATGTTCTCATTCTGTTTACGCCAAATTCTGACTCTACCATTTGAATGTCTCAACAGAAATCGAGACTCATCAGACCAGGCAACATTTTTCCAGTCTTCAACTGTCCAATTTTAGTGAGCTCGTGCAAATTGTAGCCTCTTTTTCCTATTTGTAGTGGAGATGAGTGGTACCCATCCGCCTCAAGGTTGTGCGTGTTGTGGCTTCACAAATGCTTTGCTGCATACCTCGGTTGTAACGAGTGGTTATTTCAGTCAAAGTTGCTCTTCTATCAGCTTGAATCAGTCGGCCCATTCTCCTCTGACCTCTAGCATCAACAAGGCATTTTTGCCCACAGTTCTGCCGCATACTGGATGTTTTTCCCTTTGCACACCATTCTTTGTAAACCCTAGAAATGGTTGTGCGTGAAAATCCCAGTAACTGAGCAGATTGTGAAATACTCAGACCGGCCCGTCTGGCACCAACAACCATGCCACGCTCAAAATTGCTTAAATCACCTTTCTTTCCCATTCTGACATTCAGTTTGGAGTTCAGGAGATTGTCTTGACCAGGACCACACCCCTAAATTCATTGAAGCAACTGCCATGTGATTGGTTGATTAGATAATTGCATTAATGAGAAATTGAACAGGTGTTCCTAATAATCCTTTAGGTGAGTGTATATTGTAACGTTATATATAGGCCTGTATCATAAGGTTTCACGTAAATTGGCTTCAAATAAACTTTACATTCTCGTATGAGTCCTGAACTTTGTTGTACTAAATCAGCATAAGATACATGGTATACATTTCCTGCTGTAGTGACTGATTTGGTGTCATGCTGCTGACTTCACTCCTAGCCGTCATCATTATGTGCGAAATTGTACAGCTGATCTCGGATCAGTTTTGAAATGTATAATGAATCTACTATATCCACGAACTACGCCATTGACTTCCACTGCGGCGTACTCAGGCCGGAATACGAGGTATAATCATCTGCCAACAGATCACACAAGGAAACGCAGTTGAAAGTAAGTAGTATGGGGTTTGATAGCTCGAAACACTTGGGTCTGAAGTTTTTTTCCATGTAACACGTAGCTATTAGCTAAGCCGCTGTCAAATGTAGAAGTTACGGTAACTTAGCATTCTAACATGATTCTGTTCACGATAGCCTCAAAGTTATTCCCACCCTTGAAAAAGAAAAACAAGCTAGAAAAAAGAAAATAAAGCTTGTTTCTATTGACTTTATTGTAATTTCTTTCTCTCGGCAAGTTAAAAAGGTGTTTTTAGCGTTCGTACAGGTAGTTATCCGTTTCTCTTTGATGTAGAATGAGGAAATGTGTCACCCATCACTCCGAAAAACCAATGGGACGTTACTTAACTTAAATATTACTGCGGGTACAAAAATATGACTTGCATAAATGGTGTTTCATGATCGGACTTGAGTTTAGTGTACAGGCATTGTATGATCATATAAACAAACCTACGGTTTCTAAACCCTATTTATATTTGGAAATGCCTTCCTGTGGAATGATGAGATCTGAGAATGTACAAAACAGCCATGGTTTTTATTCGCAAAGGACATCTGTGTTTTTAGAAATACACCGTATTTCCACATATGCATTGACATTTCTTTAAAAAAAACTTTCACTTGTTAATGTATAAATATGTGCAAATCTGTGTTTCGTTTGTGCCAGGATTTTGTAGCTATGCTGTACGTTTTGTTAGGTTCATTTTGTAAATAGGGCTGCACAAAGACCTGGCTGGGCCGCTGAAAAATTCTCCCGATATTCCCACCCTTCTCTAAACGAAAGATGCCATTATCCATGGTCACACAATAAATACCAACTGGCACAAGAGCTGAGCAGAAGAAAAAGGCAAAGCATTTTCATTAGTCATGCAGTGTCCTTACACCCTTTTTTACGAGCTTAAGGCCTGATAAACAAGAAGCAACATTGTTTCGGAAGCCAAACAAGACGCCTTTGAAAGCAAATCACCTGCAACCAAACTTCTTGGGCCCCTGAATGTTTTCCTGATTCTCATCCTTTATGGTCGACCCTGCAGCATGTAAAACATTCTTCGTTGTACTCCACGTCTGACAAGCGTACATGCCAGCTAGCTAACATTTTACATCCGGAACTGGCACAGAATCTCAGAATCCTGAGGCCATTGTAAATTAGGTATAATTTAAATAGCATACAGTAGACCTAATAAAAAATGGAAACATTTTAGATAGAATTAGACTACAGAACTATGCAGCTAAATGCTATGCTGTAGGAAGAAGTTTAATTGCAGGTGATTTGCTATCAAAGCCATTCTGTTTGGCTTTGGAAACATTGTTGCATCTTGTTTATTAGGCTTTCAGCTTGTAAAAAAGGGTGTAAAGAAGCTGCATGATTGTAGAAGATGCTTTCCCTTTGTCTTTAGCTCAGTTTGCGTGTTGGTATTTATTGTTGTATAATAGCTGCCTGGTTTTCCATACAGAGCAAGGCAGAATATGGAGAAAAGCTTGCATTCTACTCCTTTGAGCAACTGTTTCACCATATCAAGGGCATTATGACAAACAATATATAATTCACGTGACCATTTAATATACCAATTTGAATGGTTGAGGAAGATACTGCATAACCCCCCAAAAAACAAAATTATTTATTTATTTGTGGCTTAATGTGAACATAGGCAAAGCAGTTTGTAGATAAACAAGAGTAATATCCATGAAATTGGCATCACTGTTTTCAGTGTTTGATTTATTTTTGGCTCTGCTTGTTAATGTTTTCTTTATCCTTAGTCCTTTTCAGAACAAAGAAAGCTAATTTACTCATTAAAAAACTCGTTTAAAATCCACGCCCTCATCAACCTCTCAAAGTTACGGTGCCAGAGAAGTACTGCTGTTATTATGTTCAGAGATATAAAACATTTAATTATTTCATAGACTCAATAAAATCAGTTCACATGAATGTTTGGATTAGATTAAATATAAAATGCCAAATAAGAAAAAACAAAAAAACTGAAAGAGTGTGTAGCTGTGTATATAGTGTGTACAGGGTCTGATTGAGGCAAGTTAAGATTTAGTAAAATGTTTGTATGTATGAAATACAGTGTTTATGATCCAAGTTATGTACAGAATTCCCTAACAGGAAAAACAGGTTTGTGATGTCATGTAAGGTCCCTAAGAGGTGTGTGTATACAGTATATGTATTACCATTCAACTTGCGCTCACCTGTTCTACAGTTGTGGAAATATACAATTTGGGGTAAGTTTTTTGTATGCATATTTGGCTTCTTTTATTAGCTTATTGTGTGTGAAATGAAAATGGTGCTGATTTATATCATTGCAATTTGTTGATTTATTTTTTTAGAAATATAGTGTTGCACTCATTTTGATCAAAAATGCAATATTAACTTGACTAAGAATCAGCATCTTTTTCTATTTACAAATCAGGTTAAAAGTATAGTTTGATATTTGGTGAAAAAAATGTGTTAAAATGCTGATTATATGTAGATCTGGATAAAAAGTCTGAATGGTTCAAAACAATTGCTTGACAAAAAGCAATTGTGTGTCTTTGATAGGTATAGGCAGAGACGTGCACAAATGCATCAAACAGTATTTTGTTACAAATTACAAATTCTTTCTCATCAAACATAAAATAAAAAATACTGGTGTTAGCAAATGTTTTAAATTAAAATATACAAGTAATTTGTTATTTGAAGATACAGAAATACATGACGAATACATGTACCATTACAGCATTAATAATGTGTAGTAGTTACAAAATATACCGTTTGCCCTAACTTGAAATAGAATAATAATTATGTGAATTTACATGTGTTATCGCATTAATTGTGAACTGTGAGCTCGACAGGCTGCAACGGCGTTGGGGGAATCCTGGAGATGGAGCCACGATACATATTGTTCATGATCTCGTATTCCGGTTTTGGTCTCTGTTTCAGAACCGCAACACCCTTAATTTATACCCAGTGTTTCCCCCAAAATTAGTGGCGGTGGTTGGCTGGGCGCTGGTGTGCACATGCAAGGAGGCGCACCAACACATTCGGAAATTAGTTATCATAATATGTGAATTTCCCGCTTTGTTTTACAGTAGGGTGCTGAACAGGCACAAACTTGAGGAATAAACTTTTTTAGATGTATGCTCAAAAAAGCTGTAACCAGCGGCTGTGATGCATATAATATTCAACGTCTAGTTCACCAGTCGGTTCTCCCTTTTACAGGCTCAGTGGCTGTAAAACAGCTACATTTAGCTGATAGAAATTAAAATTGCCCTTAGGAACAGGAGTAGCCAGCCTGATGTGTCGCTAATGAAGGCTTCCATACATGACCAACCCCAAGATGCCGCTGCCTGAGCTGCCTGCTGAAATGAACTAGAACGCCACAAGTAGGCTAGCAAGCTAATACACAAGGTCTAGAGCACAGCACTGCTGTTTGCTTATTGCCCTATTTTTCTGTCATATAATGACATTTACAGAGCAATTTCTGATAGTAATTTCACTACATACTTTACCTTAAGGTAATTTGCACTGAGCGTCAAAGATTCTTCTTTCCTTGGATTACTGGTCATGGGAAAATGAAGTTTACAACGAGCAAACTGGGCCCAACAGGATTGTCACGTGATTTATTTGCATTTAACCAAAAGACAGTGATAGACTATATTTTAAAGTCTGTAAGCCTGGTGATGAAGGTTCTTAAAATGTGAGAAAATAAATAAAATCAAATGACATATTCTATTAAGTATTTTAAATACATAACATACAGTATCTCAAAGTATTTTGAGAACATTTTAAACTGGATTTGAGAAAGCACTACTTTACACAGCATGTAGTTAGAGTTAGAATTGTCTCCCTGTTAGTGTAGTGCAAGCTAAAAACCAGGGTTCCTTTATATCAGAGCTAGATAAGATTTTAACAACTCTGAGCTATTAGTTAAGTTCTCCCCAAATGACCTTGATGGGCCGAAAGGTCTCCTCTCCTGTAAATTTCTTATGTTCTTAAGCTCTTATTTTGTTACAAATTACATCTGTTTTTTTTCGTCCAGCAAAATGCAAGTTACAAAATACACAAAAGTAACTAAATACGTATATTAAATTAGATTAAGAACGTCCAACTTATGGACAACTCATACTTATGAACAGACCGCCATAAAGCTTATTATATTAAAAATTCAGGTTTAATTCAATGGTTCATAATAATGAACGCATACACTACTTTGTGACGCTCGTAAAGACATTTGTAGCTTTAGCCGTTCGTCGGCTCGAGGTGCAGTATAGCACCGTATATAGTTACTTTTATTATTACCGTATAATCATCATTATTATATACTTTATTATTATTTTTCTGACTTAGCTACAAATTTGACTTAAAGACAAACTTAAGTAACATATCTTATTTGTAACCCTGTACATTTTATTGAAATCCTCCACATCTCTGGGTATAAGTTACAGTCTTGTGGATTTTTAAAATATTATTTTTGTTTGTTTGTAAGCAGGTGAATCAGTTGTACCAGCTTCCTTACCAAGTGAAGACAGGTCGCATCATAATGCCACTGAGCACAAATACTTTGTCTCGCTGCCACACCCTTAAACCACTCCTTGTTTGGAAGGGGTGTAGAATCAAACAGGATATAGAAGAAAAACAGGATATGCACGCAGATATTCCTAATTAGAATACAGGGTGGGATGTTGCTTTTGCAGCTTAATGCTTTTCATTCATATAAGGTGACTGACCTTAGCTTTCTTAGTGCAGTGGTACAGATAACATTTTAAACAGGAGAGCCTAAAAAGTACAAGCTGGTATAGAATTCTGGTTATGTTGGAAGTTATGAATTCCACTGTTTGTAAATAGTACAATAGCGCATAATTAATTTTATTATAATGCTACACTAATTCCTTGTGGGGTGAAAGTAAACCATGTGAAAGATTTTGCTTTTGCAAGGTAGGCGAGGACGTTCTTGTATGTACATAATTGCAATTACCGGAACACACCCAGTAACATCAGGAACCGGTTCTCGGCTTTCCACACGGCTGTAGTTTAAATGCAGGAAACTCAAATGTTTTTTCAAGCTCTGCAGGTCCCCACCCTTTGCTCATCTGTGACTCACCCTCAGTCCTCTCCGTCATGAGTTCTGTCTGCTGCTCGTCTGCCTTATAGTGCTTTACTCAGCAGTCACTATTTCCAAGGGATCCCCGTTCTGTTTGTCCTGAAGGTGACTGAGGGCTTAAGCATTGCGACACTCCTGACTTGCACACATTCTGCCTGTTTTTTCGTACTCAAGTGCATCACACTCTGAACAGGCTAGAGTTAAAATGGATTTTCTTTCTTTTGCATTTTTATTCTTTTTTCCAAAGCGACATACATGAGAAAGCAGGGTCAAACGGTCCCTGGAGCAATTGGGGATTAAGGGCCCCGCTCAGGGGCCCAACGGTGACATCACTCTGCTAACCCTGTCATTCGAGTCTGTGACCTTCCAATTACAGGCATAGAGCACTAACCCGCTGAGTGACACTGCCCCCTTTTGGTATACTTTCTTACCACACTGATGTGAAGACTTCAAATGACAAAATAATGGTGCATTTTGTGGATGCAAATTGCACCGCTTAATCTTGCATCTTATCTTGTGTTATTTGTTTAATTCCACAGGATTCTCCTATAACGAGACGCACTTAGTGTTGGCATCGTCGACTCGCCAGTTCAGAGCAGCATGGCCCGTGTGAAAGCATACAACATGCTGATGGGAGGCATAACGGAGCTGGACTTCCAAGGAAAGGCAGTGCCCAGCGATCTGGTGCTAATTGGCGATGAAGCTTTTCCTCTGGCCATGAACCACGTGGGCCAGGTCCTAATGGCTGCTTCCAGTTATGGAATGGGGCGCCTTGTGGTGCTGGGCCATGAGGAATACCTCACTGCCTTCCCCTCTGTGGTGAAGAATGTCCTGGCGTGGCTGAACACTCCCAGTAAGCCCACTGTGGGCATCCACCCGGCTTGTACCTCATTTGCCCAAAGCCTTAGTTGCCCCAATGAGGTGGGCAATTTCCAGAAGAAGATGGGGATCTACGTCACAGATGCCTACAGCATGGCTGGCTCAGAGAAGGAGCTGGTGAGTTATCTGAAGGGCGGAGGAAGCCTGCTTGTGGCTGGGCAGGCCTGGGACTGGGCCCAGAAGAACCCAGGCCAGAATGCCCTTAGAGATTTCCCTGGAAACAAGGTGTGCAGCGTGGCTGGGATCTACTTCTCGGAACATAAGGGCAAGCTGGGCATGTTCCCAGTGCCTAAGGAGATTCCCTCCAGCTGGCTGGCAGTGTCGTAAGTGCTGGGGCTGCGGGTTTGTAACGGGGGGATGGATCTCTGTGGTGATTTGAAGCACAGCCGTAACTTTTCTACATACATTTCTGTACCTGCAATTAGACTTAATTTCATGTAGGCTGTACAATTCCATCCTAGGATAGGCAAGGACTTCAAGGATGACTACAAGTTCCTGCTGGACGGGGTCTCTGAGTTCGATATAAGGGGTGGAGCACTGCCTTCTGAGATCCTGGTGCATGGTCCGTTGGCCTTCCCCATCGCCACCACTGGTGACGGCAGGGCCTTTTTTGCCGGAGCTTATTACGGACAGGGCCGTGTAATCGTGGGCACCCACGAGGGCTACCTGGGCCGTGCTGAGCTGTCCCGCTTCCTATGCAACGCGGTGCGCTGGCTGGACGAGGGCCGCAACGGGTGCGTGGGTGTCCATCCCAACCTGGCTGCTGCCCACTCCCTGCTGACCCAGTCTGGCCTGCACTGTGAGCTCACCAACTTCAGGGAGGACCTCAGCGTGTACGTCTGCAAGTCCTATAGCGACGAGCACTGCACGAGGATTCAGGGGTTTGTGGCTGAAGGAAAAGGTCTCCTCATTGCTGGCCATGCATGGGCCTGGGCTCAGAACCATGGCAACCACAGAGTGATGATTGCTTACCCGGGCAACCGCATCCTAAATAAAATGGGTATCAGCATCTTGGGAAGCACAGTGAACGCAGGCCTTTACAAGGCCCCAAAGCCTGAGACGGCCTGCTCGGAAGTCTACCACTTCCGACCCATGCTGCAGCGGTTAGCAGGCCATGTGATGTGCGGGGAGCCTCTGAAGCAGAGTGAACAGGACTCGCTGAAGCACCTGGGTCAAGACTGCAGCGCCTACCTGCACATGAAGGCTCACAACTGCCACTCCTACGCCTCCATCCTATCCGTGCTCACCAGCGTGGTGAAGCAAGGCGGAGTGCCCCAAGTTGGCAAGAACCGCCCCATCAAGGATCCCAAAGAGCATTTGCTCCTCAATGTCAGCAGCCAGCTGTATGAGGCGTTGCCCAATCCAGATGAAATTGTGCCCCATATTGTCAAACAGAAGAACCAGCTACCTGTTGTTTCCAACGCCAAAGCATTTATCAATGGAAACACCGCAGGTGATTTTTCACCCAATCCCTAAGATTCATTAACAAAACATGTAAATGTATGAAATATTATGAATACATCGTAACTTCAGATCCACTGTAGTTTGTTACATTAACCCAGAATATGTATCACATTCATCTTCAGGCCATGAAGAATGGAAAAGCACCGGCCTGTACCTCTCACCTGGAATGAGAACGTATATCTCAGTTCCTTCGATGATTGTTGGGAAGGGTTGGCAGGTAAATGCTTGTCACCTAACTTGCCTGAGAACACAAGCAGAGGTGGAGAATTCAAGTCCAAAGAGTACAAATCCAGACCCAGATTTTGTTTCAACCAACCAGTAGAGTACTCTGTGACTGTGACTCTTTATACTCAACTGGTTGGTTGAAACAAAATCTAGATCTGGATTTGTAATCTCTGAACCTGAAATCTCCACCTCTGAACACAAGTATAGGTCTCTGCTGGCTGGATTAGTGAGCGTGTAACCTTGGTGTGACTCGACCCCTCCCTAGTTGCAGATCGGTTGCCAGACAGACAACCTTGGTAATGCGGGGGAACTGAGGAGAGCACCTGTGGTGCACAAGCGCTTCCCCGTCAACTCAGAGATGATCCTGGTGTCAAACCTCTGGGGTGGACTACTTTACTTGGTAGCACCACCGAACAGCACAGTGGGGGATTTTGAAATCCATGCACAATGGGCCATCCTTGCCCCCTACTACAAATCTGGTAAGAATGCCTCCCCCCGATGGGGACACCCTGAAAGATCAATGGCACATCTATAGACCAGATAATACCTCGTAGCATAAAAGTACAGTGAGATATTGGAACCAATCTCATATACATATTTTGGAATCACATGATTACATGTCATGGGGTTTGCATGTTCTTCATGTGTTCGTGCAGATTTTTAATGAGGTTTGCCCTCCCAGATCTAAAAATGCACCGTTTGGTTAATTGGTGCCGCAAAATTTCCCATAGCATGGGTTGTGTGTATGAGTGTCTTGTCTGCAATAGGCTGGCATCTCATTCAAGGTGGTCCTCTCGGGGGACCTGGTAAGGGCCTGCTGTCCTGTGCAACCTCAGAAAGGCTTCAGATTTTCTTTGGACCTCCATTGGCTAAGCAGCTATGAAAGATGCATGGATGGTGGATGATTGTAGGTTAAACAACTGGAAGATGTTATCATTGACTCAGTCCCTTGATAGTAAAATATTTTTGTAATCCGGCTGGAGGTAAGTGACACAACAATCCTGTTACTAGGTGCTGTCTATTCTGAGCGTTAAACGCTGACCCATCGCAGGGCACACTCACACACCATTCACTCACACACCATTCACTCACACACCATTCACTCACACACCATTCACTCACACACCATTCACTCACACATCATTCACTCGCACACCATTCACTCACACACCATTCACTCACACACCATTCACTCACACACCATTCACTCACACACCATTCACACATATGGGCAATTTGGTAACTCCAATTAACCTCAGCATGTTTTTGGACTGTGAGGGGAAACCAGAGTAACCAGAGGAAGCCCCATGATGACACAGGGTGAACATGCAAAATCCACACACGCAGCCATGGTGGAGACTCAAACCCTGGTCCAGGGGTGTGAGGCAACAGTGCTAACCACTGCACCACCCTCTACAATATGTTTTGCATATTTTAATATATTTTGTTATATTTTATGTCCAGCTGTTTTATCTTGACTGGCTCACAGGGAGTCCTGGGACCTGCCTCAGGCAGCATGGACCACATAGGGCATCAGATATAACCCTGAATCCCTGCCTTTCCCACCAGGAAAGACCACAGTAGCAGAGTGGGTGGGTGGTCTGCGAGCTGCACCCGCTCCCTGGGCAGAGCTGGAGTTTGATAACATCATCCTGACGATGAAATCCAAGATGGTGCAGGATTTGGACAGGCCGGATGAGGTGGCCGTCCTCTGGGACAGCATCATGAAAGGCGTGGCTGACCTGGCCTCCATCCCTGCCAAATTACCCCGCAAGGAGCGATTTGTGGCCGACGTGCAGATATCTCATGGCAAGTCTGTTCTTCGCCACCATTGTGTTAGCGATTGGCGATCTCCACACTGTCCAGAGTACCAATTTGTACTTTTTTTGTTACTGGGGCTGTACCCTCAATAGTCTGCCAATAGTACCCTAGCTTTAGGTAAATGTACCTTTTAAGGTACACAGATGTTCTCTGAGGAACATCTTCAAGGTACAAGTAACATTAATGTACCCCCGATGGTACAAAAATGTTTCTCAGAGTCGATTCCTGTATCTTAAAAGGTACAAGGACCTACAGCTAAGGGCAGACCCTTGAGGGTACACTTAGTGACAAGCAAAGGTACAAATTGGTACTCTTTTGTTTTCTGACAGTGAATCAGTGGTGCGAACAGGTGCTGGATCCTCATCCAAGCTAATGAGCTACTATGGTGGGTAACTCCCATTACTTTCCATTCCCCAGGGTTCATGCATGCTGGCTACCCTATTATGTTGCATGGCCACTCTGTGAAATGCCTCCTGGAACCAAAGGTGGCCCGTGAGAGAGGCATTTGGGGTGCAATCCACGAGCTGGGCCACAACCAGCAGCGGAATGCTTGGGAATTTCCCCCTAATACCACCGAGTGCACCTGCAACCTGTGGTCCATCTATGTGCATGAGGAGGTCCTGGGTGTTCCCCGGGCCAAGGCCCACGAGGCTGTCAATCCCAACAACAGGAAGCAGAGGCTTCAACAGTTTGTGAAGGAAGGGAAACAATATGGCAAGTGGGAGATGTGGACGGCACTGGAGACCTACATACAGGTAAGAGACTCGATGCTCATGGGAGTTTTATTTACCCAAAAATGTTTTGAGGCAAAAGGAAAAATGATTGGTTCAGAGAGACAACCAATCAGATTGTAGAGGAGGTGTGTCCAAACAAATAGAGGAAGTATGACCAAGACACATGATTGGTTGGTCTGCCTACTCTAGTTGCTTGCTCCACCTTCTCCACAATCCGATTGGTCATCTCTCTGAACCAATCATTTTTCATTATGCCCTCAGAAAATTTCTGTGTAAGTGAAACTCCCATGAAACTTGTGCTGTATTAGTGAGGAATGCTATGTGTTTTACTCAAAGGGATTCTGTAGGTTGATGTGAGCTAGACATTTTGCAGTTTGTGATGGATTGGAATAGGACACTGAAGAATTCAATTCTGGTCAGGAAAACCCTTTTCAGACACTGCTCAGAATCTAGAATTCTTTTTATAATCTCTAAGCCAGAAGAATTTATCTCTCGTCTTGTGCCGTGCGATTTTACCAACCTTCTCTTCTGCTGTCACTCAGCTCCAGGAGAAGTTCGGCTGGGAGGCCTTCAAGAAAGTCTTCTCTGCCTATCACAACATGCAAAATGTGCCTAATGACAGAGATGGAAAAATGAACCTGTACGCCGAGACTTTTTCCAAAACCGTCAACCAAAACTTGGCACCCTTTTTCAAAGCCTGGGGCTGGCCCATTAGCGCCAGTCTTGAGCAAAATCTGGCTGCCCTCCCAGTCTGGAGTGATCACCCAATGGTCAATTATGCTTGAATGGAGAGCTCTAAGGCTGAGCAAGTAATGCATTTGCATAGTTAGAAAAAGCAAGGTTCCCATTCATGTTTTATCAATATGTTTTTAATAGGTGGAGAGAGAAATATATGATTCACTTGTACTTTGGGAAGAGAAATAAGATCCAGTAAAATAAACAATAAATAATAAAGGTGTCTAATACAGTAAAGAAACCTAGTGGTTATTTTTCGTAAAAATATAACCATGCTACCTCACTATTGTGTCTTTTTTTGGACCGATGTGTTTTCTAAGATACGGTTGTGGTGCACAATCAACATCAAACGGAATGTAAACTCACTTCAGGCATTTGGAATATCACACACACTGTGTCAGGCTCTGCAGTGTCATCCTGGCCTCCGTGATCTCGCCAAGCTTGCTGCTGCTCTCACACTTTACTGAAACAGACGCATTCTTTGCCCCATTCCTGAAACCCCACCACAAGGTCGCTGAGTATTTCAGGTGCTTAGGTATTTACACTGGCAAACTTACTGTGTGATTGCTCAGTTGTATGACATACATATATAGTGCTGCTTGAAAGTGCGTGAACATCGCATGTCTTTGACAAATAATCTCATTGAATTATCAGAACGGTAATATTTGCTTGAGTAACAGAGTAACAGTCATATATGATGTATCCATTCATCCATCATACAAACGCTTTTCCAGTAGAGGGTCGCAAGGGAACCTGGAGCGCATCCCAGATAGTGCACTGTGGAGGTGATGCCAGTTCATTACGGGGCACATGGAGACGCCCTATGGGCATTTAGAAATGCCAATTCTCCTGCATGTTTTTGGAGTGCGGGACGAAACTGGATTTTCAAAGGAAAAATCTAGCAGAAGGAGGATTTGTGAACTTCAGAGAAAGAGGGAATGAAAAGGATTTGGACCCCCAACACTAACTTATGTGGCAACAGTGCTACCTAATGTGGCACAGAACATCCAATACATCCATCCTTCCATCCGTCCATCCATCCATCTGCTCACTATTTGTCCTGGAGCCTGTCCCAAACAGCACAGGGCACAAGGCTAATATTTTGGATGGGATGTCGGTCCATCTCAGCGCAATAACATGTTCTATGGTATTTATTAAAGAAAATGCATGTAGCGGAGGCAGATATCATTGTGTGCAATCAAGCAGGGATGCATCAATTAACAGCCATAACTGCACTTTTCCTTATAGTTACTAATCAGTCTCATTTTTTTAAATATATTTGTTCATTTCTACTTACAGATTTGGTTTACCTGCTCCACATTTTTGTGCTGTCTCGCTCGTAACATCTCGGTTTGGCTGATGTTTGGATTTTTTGGTAACAAAAACAATTTCTTCCTCTTAATCCATTCTTTGATAGATTTCCTGAAATGATCATTGTCATGCTGCAGAACCCGTTTTTGGCACAATTTAAGATCAGACAGATGGCCTGATTTTCTCCCCAAGAAGAATTTGGTTCCATCAATTTTATGTTATCCAATTATCCAAAGGCTGAAAAGTAGTTAACAAAAACATCAATTATAGACTAATCTGTCTAGACGATATTCTTCTAAAATATTCAAGATCATCCTGCATCACCTACTGAAAGACAATCAAAAGTGTTTTTTCAAGGAAGGGTTTCTTCCTGGATGACTTCATGTGATACCCAGTGCTGTTCATGTTTCTGTCATACTGGTGATGTACAAAAATTTGCTGCAAACAGAGACCTTACAGGTTTTCGATGATCTTCCTCTTTTTTTTTTTTTGGAAATCCTGTTTCATTTTTCTTTGTTAGTCTAGAGGAAGAATGTTCATATATAATGGCAGTACTTTAGTCATGGAGAAATTGGTTGTTTTTGCATATCTAATCTTGCTCTTCATGAAAGAAAAATAATTTTGGGGTCAGGGAACAAGGTCAGCCAGTAAATGGAGTTAAGGACTATGCTCTAGGTTTCAAATCCACAGCCTTCCAGACATGAGCAAAGATCCTTGACCCATCCATATTTCCCTTTACTCACTGTCAGTAGGTGAATAGTTCAGGTCCAGAAAGTAAAAATCCAGACCAAGATTTTGTTTCCACCAACCAGTTGAGTACTCTGTGACTGTGATTCCATATGTTCAACTGGTTGGTGGAAACAAAATCTTGGTCTGGATTTTTACTTTCTGGACCTGAACTATCCACCTCTGCTCTTGGAAAGTCTCTTTAGATCAGGGCTGCTCATTCCTGCTCCAGGAAATCAGCCACCCTGCAGAGCTTAGGTGAAGCCCTAATTTAACACACCTGATACAGATAATCTGATACAGTGTGTTAAGTAGCACATTAGCATAGCCCGCTCTCGTACTGAGACACTACTGAAGGGCCTGATTATCTGTATCGGGTGTGTTAAATTAGGGCCTTACCTAAGCTCTGCAGGGTGGTAGATCTCTAGGAACCCTGCTTTAGATCATGATATGGTGCAGTGAAATAATATTTATGGAGAGAACCAAGTAACATATGTTTTTTTTTACCATCCAGTTTTCATATACAGGGTTGTGGGGGTCCAGGGCCTGTCCTGGAAGCTACAGGCACAAGGCAGGGAATAACCCAGGATGGGGTACCAAACCATCACAATCCACACTAACACACCATTCACACCAATGGGCAATTTGATAACTCCAAGTCACCCTAGTATGTTTTTGGATTGTAGGGGAAAACCCATGAAATCGCAGGGAGAACGTGCAAACTCCACACGCGGATTCAGGGCAGAGACTCAAACGCTGGCCCCAGAGGCGTAAGGCAACAGTGCTGAACACTGCACCACTGCGCGGTGCTGACCACTGCGCCATCTCGCAGTGCTGACCACTGCGCCACCACACAGTGCTGTTTCTTTAACCATTAAACCAAAAAAAAGCATGACCTAGAGATCCATTTATCTCAGTCCATCCATCTCCACTTATCCAGTAGGGGATTAAGACAACCCTGGCACATTGTACACAAGACAGGGAACACCCTGGACACAATGCTAGTCCACCCCAGCGCACATGACCCCCCTCTGGCATTACTAGATGTTTTTGGACAGTAGGCAGAAACCCACACAAGCGGAGAGAGAACATGCAAACTCCACATACGCAGAGCCGGGCGGAGGTGCCAAACAAGAGCCACGCACGGAGTCACCATCCCACCCCCTTCACACTCAGTATAGCTAATGAATATTAATTCAGACATATTTGTAATACACAGCAACAGAGCAAAACCGAACTTTTTTGTGACAATGCAAAGTGGAGGTGAAATTCCATTAACAAAAATTTTAGATTTCCTTATACCTTTATAAATACTACATTTTTTTTATCTTGCTATATAGACTGAAACATTTTAAGTGAATGGTTGAATGCCATGCAGCTTGGTATCGTGGATATTCTGTACATATATTGCATGCCCACATCTGTGAGAGCGAAAGCATGACTGAGTTTGACAAGATCTGGGTGCCGCCCACCGTATCTCCATCTGCTTACTGCCTTGTGTCTGGAGAAAACAGCCAAAATGATCAATGTGAGGTTAGTTGGGGATGTAATGAAAGTGGCACGGCATACATGACTCAGTTCGTGAAATATCTTCCCTGCTAGATATTCCACGGTCAGCTGTAAGTGGTATCATTGCAGAGCGTTTAGGAACAACAGAAATTCAGACCATGCAGGATCGCCAAGTGGTAAAAGCCACATAGTGCGTAAAAGTCGCCAACCCTCTGTTGACTCAATAACTGCAGAGTTCCAAACTTCCTCTGGGATTAACCCCAGCACAAAAACTGCATGCAAGCATCACGAAGTGCAATATAAAGCACACTGTCACTGGACTCTGGAGCAGTGCAAACGTGTTCTGTGGAGTGACAAATCAGGCTTCTCTGTCTGGCAGTCTGATGGATGAGTCTGGGTTTGGCGGATGCCAGGAGAACGTTACCTGACTGCATTGTGCCACTTGTGAAGCTTGATGGTGGAGGGATAATGGTATGGGGTTGTTCTCCAGGGGTAGGGCTGGGCCCCTTAGTTCCAGTGAAGGGAACTCTTAATGTTTCCGCATACCAAGACATTTTGAACAATTCTATGTTTCCAACTTTGTGGGAACAGTTTGGGGAAGGTCCTTTTCTGTTCCAGCATGACTGTGCCCCAGTGCACAAAGCAAGGTCCATAAAGACATGGTTCGGTGAGTTTGGTGTGGAAGAACTTGACTGGCCTCACTGAACCTTGACCGCAACCTCACTGAACACCTTTGAGATGAACTAGAACGGCGATTGCGAGCCAGGCCTTCACATCCAACATCAGTGCCTGACCTCATGAATGCTCTTCTGGATGAATGGGCAAAAATTCCCATAGACATAATCCAAAATCCTGTGGAAAGCCTTCTCAGAAGAGTGGCAGCTGTTAAAACTGCAAAGGGGGGACCAACTCCATATTGATGCCTATGGATTTAGAATACTTTTGTCCATATGGTGTATTATCCAACAACAATGGGATCTTAGTTGTAAGATTGAGACCATAGATACTAAGAATCTGAGGCAATGGTAGCTATCTCTCCAATATAGCTTGTAATAAGCCTTATTAGCTTTGCCCTGCCGTGTATCTCTCATGATTGCATATTTCATCAGCCTTCTATTGTTCTGCTGTATCTTAGCCTAGTTGGGTTATTATGTGTTGCGCTCTGCTATCTATACATCTGTATCAAACAATGAATCAATAAACTACTCAGAGAATCTTAGTGTACTGTCCTCTGTTGCTCTCTCTTTTGGGCCACCTGGTTCAGTGCGTACAGACCACTGGCGGCTCCTAGACTTTTCATTTGTGGCATTAAACAGAGAAAAGATCCACATGTTAGCCTCATCCAGTCTTCAGCATTAGCTCATATCTTAGTCTGCCTCGCCGGAGCAGAACTGCCAGCTCCTAGTCATAATAATCAATGATCCAGAGCATTGCCTTTTATAAATGTGTTTCTCATCTGTGATTGATGCATTCATACGCAGCACTGCCACCTTGTGTCCTTTGCTGTCTGGGATCGGCTCCAGGCCTCCCTTTGACCTAGACCAGGCTTGGAGGTTAGAACAGTGTTTCCCAACCCGGTCCTCGGGGATTCACTGACGGTCCACGTTTTTGCTTCCTCCCAGCTCCCAGTAGGAAGTACTGACGAGTGTACTGTCTGCCAGGAAGCTCAGATGCAGCAAAAACTTGGCCCGGCTGTAGGTTCTCGAGGGCCGGATTGGGAAATGCTGGGTTAGAAGATGGATGGATTTTCTTATCTAAATGTCCCTTTGTGTGCACAAGGGTGTGACCTGCAAACGACACGCATTCCGGTGACTGCGCCCTGTGCTTCCTGTGACCGGACTTATCAAGGACCTGTACTGGGTAAATGGTTATGGAAGACGGATGGATTACTGGATCAGCATCTCTATTAGGTCTAGTTTTTCCAAAATGTATCTTTCTCTGTTTTCTGTTAAATCAAGCAAGATTTCGATTCTGCTGTAAAAATACTTTGCAATAACCTGTTTCAGAAATTGACCTATACGAAAAGCTTGACAGATTGATTAAGAAACAAACTGCTGATGCAATTTTGTTTAAAAAAACAAAGTTTAACAAGATGAAAAATCGCAGTGCCCTGCATCCAAGCCAAGCTGACCATTTTCAGTGCAGAGGTATTTCTAACAGTGCATATATTTTCACACTTGATATGGCTTCTTTACCCCAATGAGGGACAGCGTTTCAATAAACATGTATTAATTTTTAGTATTTCTGTGTTAATTTAAATATATTTATTTTATTCTTTGCAGGGAATTTTTAATAGTAAATCACATTAGCATAAAATATATCCGTTTTGCATATTGCAGCATGACACATATCCAGGTTTTTAGATTCCCATGTTCTTTGTCCGTTCACTTAATATTCGAGGACATCACAAATCTTACATTTGTTAAAATGCAGTACTTTTGAAGAAATAACGTAAATATAAAATGCACCATAATTACATTGTATACTGCTATGCGCATTGCCTGTAGCTTCCAGGATAGAGTCCAACTCTGCATTGGACAAGCGGGTATAGAAAATGTATGGCTGGATGCACTGCTACACGCGTTTATAATCAGAAGTCCGTTACCTTAGAAAACCCTGGTCAAAGACACACATTAGGACAGCATGTACTTCCTAAAATAGCCACTAGATGGAACAGTTGTCTAGACGTAGCTGACTTAGGGCATGTGACACTCGCCACCTTAATAATGAAATTACCGAAGCAGGGATTTTGTTGCATTTAAACGCACATATACAATAAAATACCGTTTTACAGCAAATTATTATCTGAAAAAAATATTTTTGACAGGGATTTGAAAGTTGGTCCACTTTAGGACCATGTGCGCCTGTTATTTTTTAAACCGCTCCACTTAATTACTCAATTAGTACAATCAATTTGGTAATACATTTCTTCTCAAATTGAAAAAAAAAACTACATCTGATCATTGCAATTCTTTGTCCCCCATAGCTAATACATGCAACATTTTACTTCTGAGATCTTGGAGCAATTTGTGGGTATAAATAGTATATATAATTAACCACTAATTGCACAATTAGGCCATGAGAATGGATTGGAATGAAAACCATCTATATACAGCTCTCTGTGGACTGAGTTTGGGACCCGTTGTGAGTCGTGGCTGAGTTTCTCTAATACATCGACGGTTACCATGTGTTAAGAGAGCATTGGTGCAATAGTGATGCAAGCAGAATTTTGATAATATTGTTGGTGGTTTTGTGAAACCACAGGTCACCATACCAACCAAAAATCCTCTGGGTGCTTAAAAACACCCCCCCCCCCCCACACACACACACACTCTATTCGCATGTATCTTACAATGGAATATCAAATCAAGCATGTCCTGTGCGCCCCAGCAGCACATACACCAAATCATGCATGTGAGCAACTTGTACACTTAGAGGGATGCTTCACACATTTCCTGACAGGGACCAGATGTAGGGTCCATATTCATGGAAAAACAAGTCGGCTGAAAATACAACAGTGATAAAAATTTATAGTACAGCGACAGAGCTCGCGCAGGAAGCACAATCCCATAGTTGGTTTGTCTGAAATCGCTCCACACTTTCGACACAAGTCCTTCGCGGTGAATAAATTTTCGCGTTCTTCTCCGAACGGCATTCATTTTGCAGGCGTGTAAATCCCACCTGAAGTTCAAAGCCACATCCTAACTAACCGGTGTGGGTCACAAAGTATGGACCAGGTACAGCCATGGCTGGAGCCCGCTTCCGAGACTTTGTACGTGGACTGAAACGGGGAACTTCCGAGGAGCTGCGGTCAGGTGTCATTACTATGCAGTTTTATTGGCAGCTAATGTGAAACAGCCGGATGCCGTGACTCATCCTAGTAAATGTGTGATAAATTACTCAATTTCATGAAATGTAAAGGGGCTGCATCTAAAATTGGAGCCACACCCCAGAGACCTCAGAGTGATAGGAGCGCAGCAGCCAAACAAGGCCACGCTTCCGTCACAGATGCGCACTGTCACAGTGTCACCGACTGTCGCTAAGGTTACAGATGCTACAGACTCAGTTCACAGTTACTAGAACAGTAGTGGAAACAAAGAGCCTGGTGCCTCGGGGCAGATAAAAATCCTGCTTTTTTTTCTTCAAGGGCAGGTTGCCGATCTGAAAGAGGTCGGCATTGTCACCTAAGCATAAAAGACCAGAGAACAGAGGCTGTTCATTTTCTGAATTTCCTGTCAGCCTCCCAAACAGCATGAATTCACATTTATTCATATATTTCCTAATGTATTTATTTATGATATTCAGTACCCCCCCACACACACACACCACCTTCCAAAGTCCATTACCGTAATCCATCACGGTGGCATCCCTTGACACACAAACAGCCTCCATTGCCATGGCAACCACCTCCAGCCCAGCTCTGCACAGCTCTTCTCTGATTGGCTCGATGCCGGGCAGTCTGAGCCCGTCTGGGAGAAGTGGTAATTGGCTGGGAGTCTTCATCATCCACCTCCCCATCCACCCTTTTCACACTGGGGGAGAAGGGGCAGTGGGATAAGGATAATTAAGCCAAAAAGGAGGGGCATACATCTATGGTGGGGGTTGTGGTTTTGTGGTTTGGGGTCTGCACAAGGAGTGTGTGTGTGTGTGTGTGTGTGTGTGTGGGGGGGGGGGGGGGGGGGGGTTGGGGGTCGATGGGGGAAGTGAGGATATTTGCATCCCAAGGGAGTAGATAGTTATATGTGGAGAGGTGGGGCTGATGGCCGTTTCTTCAAACGAATTTCACTGTACTGTACTGTAAAAAGGGCGCCTAGAGCAAGGGGACGCTGTATGGGAGAGACGCACCTGTTTGCGAATGCCAGTGCGTGGCAGAAACAACCGAAATTGCGACTGAATCCAAGCAGGTGGCTCTGTGAAGTCAGGATAATATTCTAAAGCAGTGTTTCCCTAACCCGGTCCTCAGGGACCCGCGGCCAGTCCACATTTTCGCTCCCTCCCAGTTCCTGGTAGCAAAAACATGGACTCTCTGCGCGCCCCTGAGTACCAGATTGGGAAACACAATTTTAATACAATACTAAAATATATTTAGTAAAGCATTTATGATGTAGTCTTTCTTTTATTGTTATTTAGGGACATAAAACACTGCTATATACGATTAGGGACTGTTTTATAGCGAATCTAGTATATCTGATTCTTTCATCCCTCTCACAGACCAACATGATACTCTTCTCTCCTTTGGAGGGAGACCAGCAGCGCTGCAGCATTTTTTATAGTTTTCTGCTTCACTCGCAGGCCCAGAGCCGCCACCCCCCAACCCCCCCCCCACCCCCAGCCCCCTGCCCCCACCAGCCGTCACCGCCCGCGGAAATGTTGACCTGCTTGACCGTGTGAGGAAGCCCTAACAGCTACAGCACTGCCAAGCCGGCCGCCCAGCCTATACGAGACGGCCATCCGGCTGGGGTCAGCAGATCCAGGCCAGCTGGCCCTTCTAGGCAGATGGTGGACCCCAAGCACTGATCCCGGATCAGCTAACCCAACCCTAAGTGTGTTTGGTGCTCAGGGGCCACTGTCTAGGGCTTGCCAGGGCTGGAGATGCAGTGTGCCAGCCAAAGCCTGTGGTGTCTGGCAGCAAAGGCAGAGTCAGGGGCTCTTCCCACCAGCTGCCGTCAGTCCAGTGCCCAAAAACCCCACACGCTTAAATCCATGGGCGGATTCATTTTACACAGCACGCAAATACGGGGGAAAAAATGTCTCACACATGCAGGGGAGATGCTAACATTCACACAGATAGTCGCGTGCATGCATCAGACAAAAGATACGCCTCTTTTAATCATCCCCCTTCTCATCGCCGCTCTCCCGACACAAAAGCAGGTGAAATTCTTCAGCTCCCCTCCTGCCAGGTTTCGACGACCGTGCCAAGGGAGGCCGGACACTCGTACAGAACTGAACAAGCCCAAGACCACGGCTCAGCAGACTGCGTACAGGAGTAACTGTGTTTATTTCTGGCTTTGAAATGGAAGTGCTGCAAAAAAAAGGAACAGGAGAAAAATACCGATTTAAAACTTGAGTATCAGATCGAAAGACTAAATGGATTTACACAGGATGGTAGTCACGGCGACAGTTATTCATTTGCAGTTGTCATTTCAAAGCATTCCAAGATAGGATAAATTTAAAAAAAAAAAATAGAGTCCAACATAAACAAAGTGAGAGATTTGATCCCTCGAGTAGTGTACAAACAAATTCACTTTTCCGAATTTTTCAACAGTTTACGAGAAAGCAAAAAAATCCACGCACGCTCACACACAGGAATTCTTTTCTTTTTTTTTTTTCTTAAAAAAAGTGCAAGCAAGATCACAGCACAATAATTTACAATAAGACTGTCCCCATCGTTTCTGGGGACTGAGCACATTCTCCTGGCACCCCACCCTCCCACAAGACCCATATCTGAGAACTGGGAGGAGCGAGAAAATTTGAGAGAAAGGGGAGGGGGTCCTGATTGCATCATAGGAAAAGTCAAATCAAGCGCTAGGACCATACCCTCACGTCAGGGTGTTTCTTCAGCAGCCCCAGGTAGAATCCTGCAGCCATCTGTACCCTGGGATCTCACAACAATGTCCTTTGTCCACCCGATCCCCACGTCCTCCCGTCAGCATTCATCAAGTTCATCTTCACCCCGCCCATCAGAATCCCTCATTACTGACATTCACGTTAGAAGTTCAAAAAAATCTGTCAGATGACACTTTCGGCCACATACATTAAAAATAAATGCTGGTTCAGGAAATCCATGGGAAAAGAAAACGATAAGGACAAGAAAGACCAGCTCTCGGAGATCAAATTCAACCCAATGTCGTCTCATGAAAAATCAAGAGAGGGGAAATTCTTTGGCTCTCCTGGGCTTCTCCAGTCTTCCAGTCACATTATTCAGGGGTCCATCTGTGTTGTGTATTTCCCTCCGTCTCTCCAGCTCTCCATCTTAATGCCAAATTCCATGGCACTGGGAACCACCCATGAAGGATCTCAAAGAGGTTGTCGACAGTATAGATAATGTACATTATATACGTTACAGTTTCAAGAAAGAGTTTCAACAAGTAGTTACTGACCAGTGGCTGGTGATTGAGGGGGTATCAGTAAAGGGAATCGAAAAGTATTTAGCATTTAGCACAAGTGTCAGTTCTTTCACGTTGATCACTATAGAAACAGGTCCAACTGTCTTACAGACAGGTGAGCCAGACTAACTGTATGAAATTCTTTGTCAACCCCAGCTCTGCCTCCTGATACAATAGAAACTGCAGGGGTTTGAGTCAGCCCACACACACACACACATAAACCAAACACGCACACCAGGAGCCCCCTGCTGGACAGTCTCAGGGGGTGTATGGTTGAAACATTCCTACTGAGGCACTACTCAAAAGCAGGAGCGTGCCTGCCTTCAGTCCATACAGCATGCATTATCAGCGCGCGGCCCAAACGTTACAGGCTGGGAAGATGTACTGAAATACGCGCTTGTGGCAGGACGAAATCCAGTGGGCAGAGGAACCGCGTTCATCTGGCGAGATTGAGGCGCGCGGGGAGCGGCACAGCAGGGTAATAAGGGACAGCAGAGTTCCATTAATTCCCCCCCCCCCCCCCAAATTAATGATTCCCATTCTGCTTTTTTCTCCAAACTTAAGTCCCCTTCAAATCCATAGCTATTTGCATCGGCTCTGAAACAAAGCACAGGGGGTTGGTTTGGGCTGTATTCCGGTAAATCTGTATGCTGCAGTATTTTGAATTCCAAATGGCAAATTTCGTAGCTAAGATTTCAAAATACCGTAATAGTGCTGCTTTTAACTATACCGTCAAAATACGGTACATTGCGGTATACCGTCTGGACGATGTGACGGTACGAAAAATTTGATTCCGCCCAAGCCTAATGGTGGGTCACTTTTTTGCCGTAGCACAGAACGATGCCGTGTTTTCTGCGCTTCTCATCATTTCCCCGTAAAGCTAAACCAAAGCACTTCACCAGCAACAAGCAGGTCACCTCTTTGGACAGTACAAACACCAGTGTTGGAGGAAAACAAACAAGAAAGATCTCGAGAAAGGTCACAAAAAACGACGGGACTTTGGGTTAGAGACAAACTCGTTTTGCCGCCAGCTCGCAAACACACGCTGGCTCGCCAAAAATACTTTATGTAACACGTTTTAATTAAATGTCCTAGCAGACGAAACAGCCTGACAGATAGCAGTGAGCTCATCCTACAGTCACCGTTATTACTCTTTTATACAAAAAAATAAGTTTCTCTTCAAGAAGAAATTCGCAGGAGCTTAAACGAGACTTCAGTCGTGCCCTGTCTGCCAAAAAAACAGAATTAGTTGTGGCAATACCGTTAAAAATTAAATGAATGGAATAAAGAAAAATTTATTCTAAAATTCCGATTCTTTCGGAATTCCCCCCCCCCCCCCCAGTTCCCACTAAGCACCTGGTCAACTATAGTTGCGCTTTTCCACAAAATGTTTAAATGCACACAGAGATCTGAACCTCTCTGGGGCAAGTTACAAACACATTATTGCAAATTAAGTGTGCTTTTTTCCTTATTTTATCCATAAAATGTTTTTAATAACACCTAACACCATGCAAAGAAAAACAAAAAAATGGGAAAAAAATATCCATTTGGGCTGTTTTTAAAACAAGGCCCGATAGATTAAAAATCTGCATTGTTCCCATATTTACAAACACACTTTCGCATACACACAAAAGTGAAAGCATTATCAAGTCCCATTCAACTCACAGCAATCCGATATTGGCTTCTTCTTTTTTTTTTTTTTAAACAAGGCTTAAAGTACAGTATGTCATAGTCTCCTTGAAATCTTGACACAGAGGAGTTCGGTGTTTGCAGGAGCTCGATCTCCCTTCGGGGTGTTCACCTGCTACCTTGGGCTCCCGTATTGGACACAAGGTGTCAGGATCTGAAAGACGTGGCCGGGGAGGGAATAAGCCAGCAAGACATGGGCCGGCACTTGTGACTGTACCCGCCGACCGGGCGGAGGGTCAGAGACCATTTGGATTTTTTCGGCTCGTCTTCCTGATGGGACCGACAAGTCTTGAGTCTGTATCCATTGGGATCTGAGCCTCGGCTTCCTCCCACAGCTGCACGGCGCTAATCCACAAGGGAGGGGCCATGCTCATTTCTCCACAGCTATGGGGCACTGGCAGGGGGGGGGCGTGGATGGCGGAGGCGTGGGGCTCTAACGGCCGGCAGAGTCAGCCATGAGCAGGTCAGGGGGCCGCATCCCGTACACGTATCCCGCCCCCTCTGCTCACCTCCCCCCCCCCCCCCCGCCGGCACCAAGGTTATGTGAAGAGAGCCGACATGGGAGCAAACGTAGCCCTTCAGAGCACAACTAGAGGGCACTCTGGGCAGAAGGGTCCACTCGAGTGCCCTTGTGTGTCTGGTGTTAAACGGCTGCTCGGCTAACGGTGTGAAGGGGGCAAGTTGGTACTGAGCTCGTTTGGCTTCGTTATTAATACATCACGATGGAAAAGGAACATAAAAATAATAATAATAAAAAATTAGCTCCCGGCACCGTCCTGAAACCGCTCCTGCTGACCACAGAGGGGAGGAGAGATGGAAGAGAGCGGCGTGCCCATGCGGCGGAAGCGGTCAGGCACCTGGGCGAGCAGTGCATTCTGAGTCGGGGCACAAGCTGGGGGGGGTGGGCGTTGGGTGTTGACCCACTCGGGAAAGAACTGGAGGATTCTGCCCGTGGTTTGGGCCTGGCGGTTAAGGAGTGAGCCCGAGAGGGCGAGGTGGGTGGAGCTAGGCAGGGAGGGGGTGGGGCAAGGGGATGTGCAGTGGGCGTGGCTTAGGTAAGGGTGATGTAGGCTGACGCCTTCTCCTTCAACTGCCGCAGACACAGGTGGCAACTCCAACTCCCTAGAAGGAAAAGAAAGCCAATAAGATCTCAGCACAATTCCCATTAACCAATAAGGAAGACTTCAACGATTTTGACAGGCATGACTATTTACTGCTTTGTAATTAAACGGCATGCAAGGTGTCATGTGACGAGACAACAAAGATACCGAATATGCAAAGTTGTAGCCAGGGGAGAGAAAATGTCAGAGGAGCGCGGAGATTCAGAGGGCCTGGTACTTGACAGGGACCCTCCTTTACATAAAATTACACATAAAATTGGAAGAGGGGGGCCAGAATTTCTAAGTATACCCCCAGCCGTAGCTTACTAGAAGATTAAAAGCTTAATGCACGAAATTGTGGGTACGTGGTTAATGTGCGTTGAATGTCACTGACGTGAAAAGCATGAGCTACAGGTGGCCTGTCCAAAGCCCCCCCCCCAGGCTGCTACCCTACCCTCTGGAGGTTCTGCCATGGGGGGGCTGAGGCAGTACATGTGGTACCCTCTGTCACAATCATCGCAGAACAGCAGCTGATCCTGCAGACGAAGGGGCACAGGTAAGCGGAGCGGCGGAGAGGTAACATTCACGGCGAGCTGCAGGAGTGAAAACCGGCAGGGCAAGTGTGTGTGCATGAGGGGATGGCACCGTTTCTGTATAATCATTATGTATGATCATTCCTGCATTTTACTAACTACAGACTGAGGAGACACAGTGACCCTAAAAGGTCACATATGCAAAGTGGCAGAAGACAGCAGGCTGGAGGATGAACCGTAATGGCGGTTTTTAGCGCGGTAGCCTAATCTAAACATTTATGTACAGCGTGCTAAGTGTGTTCCCAAATTTCACAAGTATTCATTTCAAAGTTCAAGCTACCTAACAGTTACACAATTTCAGCAGAGGTTATGTTCAGTAAGTTGGTAAAACCCTTTCTTTAAAATTAAATATCCCAAAATGAGTTTCATATAAATTAGTTAATATCACCCATCAATGAGCCACCTTTCCATAACTATATTCGTTACACTGTGATTACGGCTGTTTCATTTCTTGTTTGTGTCAAATATCTGTTGATCTATAGAAAGTAACTTACGCACTATGCAAATCATCAGCTAATTTCCTGTTCCTCCGTATCAATGTTTTCTATTAGAGTTCTCAGATTGCGAAGTTATGTCCTTGATAAACTATATTCTTGCCGTAAAAGTTTCCTATTTATTTATGGAGCTATATAAAGGCATAATGTAGCTAGTATGATTAAATTGGCAAAAATCAGAAAAAACGATAAATGATAATTATTTGTAAAATAAGCCCCCATTTATGTGTTTACAATTATAATAAACATTATAAACATTGTAACAAACATTATTTTAATGGATTTATCGTCATCATCATTATATTTTGCTGGGGTTCTGTGGTTTTCCATTTCCTGGAAATCCATGTCTAAATGTGTAAATATTCTCTGTCAGCTCCAGCACACTGCAAAAACAGACGAGCACGGCAGTGGGGCCTGCCACTGAACGCACACTGGCGGTGTTAAGGCTGCCGGAAGCTCCTACTCAAATGACATTAAGAAAGGGGGGGGGGGGGGGGGTCACAGGACCTGATCCTACCCATGGTGACAGAAGTCGTTATTTTTTTACAATTCATTAAACATAAGAGCGAGTACTTCTAATTAAAAAGAATGTCTTTATTATTTGGATGACATCATTGGTATGAGGTATGCGCAGGGCATTGGAGAATGGGCCCAAATGGACGGCCAGGCAGGGCGGTTTGCAGGACGATGCTCACGTCGTTCTCCGAGGTGCCGCACAGGCTGCAGGACTTGCACTCGATGCACTGCCAGCGGTAGGTTCTCACGGCAGCTGTCATGTTAACCGTGAACTGCAGGCACGACGGGTGACCTGGGTGGACGGGCATGCACATGCGCTCAAGGATGACATCACCATCGTCATCACAATCATCACCAGCACGGTTACTGCAATCATCAGCATTATAATCATCATCATCACCACCACCACTGTCATCACAATCATCGAAATCACCATCATGACAATGACCACTGTCATCACAATCATCATCAAAAATCATTATCATCATCACCACAATCATCATCATCACCTCCACTGTTATCACTGTCATCACAATCATCATCATCATCACCATCATCAAAATCATCATCATAGTCATCATAAGGGATTGTCATCACAATCACTGTCATGATAATAAACATCATCACCATCATCAACATCATCATAATCATCACCATCGCTATAATCTTCAACATCATCACCACAGTCATCGTAAGCACCACCGTCTCCATAATAATAATAATCATAATAATAATAATTATCATCGTCATCACCATCGCTTATTCAGAATGGCTGTCATTACCAACCTGGTCATGATCTTTATAGCCAGGATTTCTAATTATCACACTTTGATTATCATAAATGGTCATGTTAATACACTGAATGTTACACAGTATCGCTTAATTCTTCAGTCTGAGGTTCATTTTGATCTGTTTCAGCGATAATCCAATCTCCCTATGCCAAGACTCTGTGTTTCGTGACATCGGGACTCTGGGAGTTTGGCCCCAACAGGATCTGAAAAACAGTTAATTTGCAGTTTTTTCCCTATTTCCAGTCCTGACTGTTCAACTGCCTCATTGGGTCTTGATGAATGGTCACAATAGCTGGGGGCCCTTGGCCCCACACAGCCCTGGTAGCCCAACCCCCACCCAGCCGTACCCGATCGTCCGCAGTCGGCGCAGGAGATGAGGTCCTCGGGACAGCCCGTCTTCTTGGAGCCACCCAGGCAGAAGTCGCAGTAGCCGTTGGGGATGACGGAGCCGTCGGGGGCCTTCTTGGCTGAAACGGGAGCGAGCGAGTGGGGGACTTGTGAGTTCCAGAGGGAGAGCACTCATGTGGGAGGGCTTGGCTGTGGCACCGCGTCCCTGGGCCAGCGAATCGCAAGTCCCCACTCCTCTGGACAGAGCTGCCTCGAAAATGGTTTCTTTCCGTTCACATCACCTCAGAACACTAGTACTTTAGCTGTAACCAGAGGTGTGATACGGAAAGGAGGTGGGCACACTTTGGACAGATGTCTAAGGTACCACCGGACGGGGGGGGGGCATTGCCCATGCAGCTCAAACAGCAAACAAACCAGCAGCAGGAAATCTGGGCGGCCAAAACACGAAATGAAATAAAACAGTGAAAGAGGAAACGAGGACTTGAGGAGGAGGAGAGATATGCCAAGGCAGACCAGAGAGAGAGGGAGGGGGGAGAGAAAAGTGTGAAGCAGAGATGGGGAGAGAGAGAGAGAGAGAGAGAGAGAGGGAGAGATGATCGCCTGGAGATGCAGTGTCGACTGCACAGGGCTTTCCCCGTCCCATATGTATGTTTTGGAACAGCAAGCAGCGCCGTCCCATGGAACTTGGCAGCGTGGGACTCGCCTCCAGCAGAGCGTGGGGGAGGGCGGTGGGGGGGGGGGGGGTCACTGGCTCCGTCGGCATACCCTAAGGCTGCTTTTATATTGTCACGGGGATCAAGACAAAAGCAGACTTTCTGCGCCTGAGAGACAAACAGGCCCAAGGTGGGACTCATTACGTGGCGAGATTCCGGTCTGCGGTTTGCTACGTTTCCTACTGCGTGAAGTATAATCACGGTCCATGAGTAATTACCCAGGTCTGCTTATTGACACAGGCTGCATGTTCCCAGATTTATTGCACTAAAGTATAAAGCAAATGCATACCTATGCACCTATCTAAACACACTGCTGCACAGCCAGAATTACACAGCACAGCAAACTCACACGCTATATTACTATACTATAACACTACTTAATTACTACACTATACTATTACTATATCTACGCTACACACATAAACTTCTCCACCATCCAATCTCTTTAAATCGATTAAAACACAGACACACCCAAAGCTGCACACAATTCCGCCCACACCACTGTATGTATTGTATTAAAACAGACTCAATTTCATCTATAGAGCATCCAAATCATTAAAACACCTACACACACAATGCCACTGACACACAGATCTGTCCGAAACATGGAAGCGCACATGCATGTCCGCTGTGTGATGCCGCAGCGAAGGCCATTGTGGTGCCGTAATCAGGCCCGGTCTGCTGTGTCATTTGGAAAGCTTGGGGGCCTGAAGTGGTTATTAATCCTGCTCTCAGTGGATTGTGACAGCGGTGGGGGGATGGGGTGGGGGGGAATGCCGGGGGAGATTGTTTTCTCTAGAGGGGCCGCTCTATAATCCCTGAAGAAATACAGAAAAGCACCCCCCCCACACTTATTACGTGGTAGAGAGACGCTGTCCGTGGTACTGTACAGTCCTCTGTAGACAACCCAGGGTCTCACATTCAGAGCAATATAAATACTCTCACGCAGTGCATACAAGGCAATCCAATCACATATAAGATGTGCAAGCTAATTATATGCAGTGGACAAGAGAGGAAGAACGAGGTTGCAGTGAATTTGTGACGCACTATGTATTATAAATAAGGTTTGACTACAAAAACATTCATTATAAGAACATAAGAGACAGTAACACAATGGGAGTAATTCATACTCAATATACTCCACAGAAATGAGGGTGTGGTTTCATTTCTCTTGTCTTTAGCCCAGGATAGAGAGCTGGATCATTTGGAAACTTCATGAAGCAAGTGGGTAAACGAGCTGGATGGGATTGGAAAGGGGGAGGGGGGGGGGGGGGGGAGCTGACTGGAGGAATGATGCGGCAGACCGCAGTGTGACAAACCGCGAGATCATTTCGGTTAAAACGAGGAGCGGCGTCCAGAAAGAACACGGCAGAGCGAACTCCCACAGCCGCAAAACCGCGAGGATGCTGAAACGCAGAAACTCCCTCCCAGCTTTCTCGCTGCTTTTATTTAGTCTCCCTCTCACCAGCCTGCTTTGGCATCCCTAGGGGGGGGGGGGTAATGCTGAAACACCCCATGTATATATTCTCAGCTCTTTCGATCGTTGTATTTTCCCAGCCAAACCTCGGGGCCCCGGCGTACCGCGCAGAGATAATAGGGCGGCCATGTTAAATCGGCATCCCCGGACGAGTCTGAGGTGACACTTCCTGCGGCTTTCTCTGATTGACAGAAAGATATGCGAATGAGTGTCTGAAGGCGGGGCTACTGGTCCTGTGGTGCCTCGCTGACAGGTCTTTCATCTGTCCCTTCCCAAACTGAATCCACCCCCCCCAGCCTTAGGAACGGGGGCCCTCATCACAACAGAACAGAACATCTCCAAATGAGGAGGTGAACAGAGGCTGGAAAGAAGGAGAAAGAACCTCCAGGGCTGTTGAGGGTAAACAGCACCCCCCCTTCCCTCAGTACATGCCTCCATTCCCTCCCCCAGATCCCTGAAACACCCTTCCAATTACTGAGAGAATATAATCAGAACCCCACACTTCACTGCTTTCAAGTGTGTCTTGGGTCTACAGGGAATATAGGGTGAGTGTACAAGCCCTTCCCCCCCCCCCGAGAAACCCGGTGCTTTTTCACAGCTTCTCACCTACCGCACTTGTGGCCTCCTGCACCAGCATACTGATAAACTCATGACTGACTGAAAACTGTAAACTTTAGCGGAAATCTCCCTGTAACCGGGAGCCCTGACTCTCCCACGCATCCGGACTGTCCCGAAGGCGCTTGAGGAATCTGCCGGGGAACCGCCGCCCACCCGGCATTCACGAGGAGCGGCGAGGAGACTCGCTCCCAAACGCGGCCTGACCGCTCAGCGGACCGGCAGACGTGGCATGAAGCCCGAGGGGCGGAGCCAGACGTACAGCGCCGCTGAACGGGGCAGCGCTAGACGGCGAGTCGGGGCAGCGGAGCGTGAAAACGCACGTTTGGCACTGCTGTCACTCAGCCGCCTAATAAACGGAGCGTGGCGCAAAACACTACTGATTTACGGCCTTCTCTATATTGTATAACAACTAATGCGAGGTCCCAGCAGCAGCGCTCACACACACAGACGGCGACACACATGCACTCCAAAGCACGCCATCCTACCCCTGGCCTGACTTTACAAGATCAGACGGGAGACAGTGTTGGAAAACATTTATCCATTCATAAACTACAACTTTCATCACAGATTTTAAAAGGCAATGCATTTTTCATATTTTCAAAATATTTATAACACGTACCAGGCATTTCACATCTTCCCTCCATGCTTTTATTATTTATGGAGTGTAACTGTCCTACTCAAATGCCATTTTGCAGTTGAATGTACAGACATGAATTTCATAACAAGTAACATAACTAGTAACACCTCTGCAATGGCGATTTCAATCAAAACTGAATTATCGACCAATCATGAATTGCCTATTGTCTATTCCCAATGGGCTAGCTTATAATAATCTATTTTTCCTCCTTCGATGTCTTTTGCCAGAACACAACTGTAGTCTTATGCAAAAAGTGCATTTTCCCATTGTTTAGAACATGAAAAAATATAAGTATTGATATTCCTAAATATTACTATTATATTATATTCAAAATTCCCCATTAAAAATAAGCATTTAATTGTGCTCTACTGTAAATCTCCTTTTCAGTAAAAAGAAAAACCCGGCTAGAAAGTATCAACCCGGATGTTCATTTAAAATTATTGTATTTTGCTATCGGTATAAATACTGTTGTAGCTAAATATATGTTCATGAACTGGCATCTTTCAGATCCATAGTGTAACTTGTCAGCGGTTGACCATCACATTCAAGGAAGGAGAAACAGACAAGCCCAGAAGCACGGGAAACTGTACAATCCAGAGAAGAAAGGCGCTACCATTTGCTGGTCTGGGAAAATGACGAGCTTCATATAGCATTATCACATAGGAGTTAAAAACTGCATGCAATAAATGCGAAGCAACTGCCAGTGCGGGAAGGATTATGCGGCCCAGACGCGGCACACAGCGTTCCCAACACGCAGAGCACGGCAAGCGCCACGCACATGCATGCAACCCCGGCCCGCCTCTGCCCTGACCACTCAGCAAGTTGTAAAAGGGAAGGCCTGGGCAGCAGTGTGAGAAGCGACGTCGCGGAAGGAGGGGACCAGACGGCTTCGCCGCATAATAAAACCTGATCGATGGATGCAGCATGCTCCGACTGACCTTCCCGCCCCGCGCCAGGCTGCATTTAGGACTGTGGTCCTGTTAATAGCTTTAGTTCACCTGCTGACACACACACAGCGCAATGCTGCACATGCACAATCACAAACAGCACCCACTGACACACACACAGCGCAATGCTGCACATGCACAATCACAAACAGCACCCACTGACACACACACAGCGCAATGCTGCACATGCACAATCACAAACAGCACCCACTGACACACACACAGCGCAATGCTGCACATGCACCATCACAAACAGCACCCACTGACACAGACACACACACACAGCACAATGCTGCACATGCACAATCACAAACAGCACCCACTGACACACACACACATACACACAGCGCAATGCTGCACATGCACAATCACAAACAGCACCCACTGACACACACACACATACACACAGCGCAATGCTGCACATGCACCATCACAAACAGCACCCACTGACACACACACACATACACACAGCGCAATGCTGCACATGCACCATCACAAACAGCACCCACTGACACACACACACATACACACAGCGCAATGCTGCACATGCACCATCACAAACAGCACCCACTGACACAGACACACACACACAGCACAATGCTGCACATGCACAATCACAAACAGCACCCACTGACACACACACACATACACACAGCGCAATGCTGCACATGCACAATCACAAACAGCACCCACTGACACACACACACAGAGCGTAATGCTGCACATGCACAGTCACAAACAGCACCCACTGACACACACAGCACAATGCTACAAATGTATAATCACAAACACACACACTAGAATAATGCAAGTTCATAGCCACAATCACACACATACATAGTCAACCTCAAAAATGGCCACTCATACACACTAATGCATCATCTGCATGTCCCCAGACACACACACATACACACAACACACACACCAGCACATACTCAACCCTACACAACTTAATACAAAATCCATGACTGATTTTCCTGTTAAACAAATGCAAAAAAAAATTAGAAATTGCATGGACTACTTGAAGATTCCCCTGGAGGACAAAAGTACATCAGCATATACTGTGACAAAAGACAGAGAGGTTAAAAGATTATTTCTGTGTCTCTCACATGGTCAGAGAAAAATGTAATTAGTTTCGTTAAATCACAATTTAAAGCCTTCACCCACAATTCTGCAGTGCGGGGCTGTGAAGCTGCCTTGTACTGGCTCTGTGAGCCTGCACCGGTCCAGCAAGCGGGAAGTAAGATCACAGGCATGTGTGACCATTAAAAATAAAAAAAAGCGAAAAGTAATTTTACAGGAGCGAAGGTTTTCCGAAAGAGGTATTAAAAGGTGAGGAAGGTGACATCCTTGGACCAGAAAAACGTCAACCAGGATGAACCAGGATCCCAGCACGTTTTAATGCCCATTTCAAACTGGGCACAGCAAAATATCACTCAGCTGCTTGTCTGTGGCAATACGAATGGTACATCAGAAGGAGATTTTAACTCCATCTATTTTCCTTTTTTTCCAAGCCTTTAATGAACCCCCCCCTCCCCAAAAAAAACCTTGTACCCACCCTGCTCCCCTCACTCCCCTCCCCCAACCCCCACTAACAAACACTCTTCCCCCTCTGTGCTCAATGTACATAACAACATACACTTTAGGATGGGGGGGGGGGGGGGTTGGGGGTGTGCTCGCTCATTGCCATGACAACGTGATTGCTAGGCAACAGCAATCTCTCTTCCTGCTTTGTTGCCGAGCAGCAGTGGCAGTGACAGCAGAGCGGCCTGATCAGGGCCTAGGAAGGCAAATATGGGCGGGTGGGATCCGGCAGAACAACACGGATGTGGGGGGGAGCACATGACAGAATGGGGATCCTTAAAAATGATGTGGAGAGCATAACGAGGTCTGGACTGTTCTCTCTAAAGCCCTGATGGGAGGCTTATACCATAAAATGGGTCAGTTCTCATAAAGAGTCCGACTGCATTTCATTTAGGAAACAAACGAGTCCGTCGCTTTATGGCTCCTTTTGCACCTTCTGACCCCAGTTATCAGCTCATGAAAACAGGATAACATTACGAAAAAGAAAAGCTAAAAACCAAAACCATCCCATCGATATTAAAACCGCAAGGTGCTAAATTTACATCCCATGCATAGCTGAGTGTAAAGACAGCAAATGAGATTGGCTGATTGGGAGTGATCGCTGTTGATTCAGCACAGCATGAAAATGAAAAAGAAAGAAAAGAAAAAAAAAACAAAACCCAGTGACCTTCACAGACCTAGACTGTATGCCCACCCCCCCCCCCCCGCCCCCACAACACCCCTTTTCACCCATTCCTTGTCTGTCCATCTAGATAAAGGAGCGTCTGCATCCACGTTCAGGCCTCCTTAATGTGGCCCATCCAGGTCTGCACCCCCCCCACCCCCACCGTCCCCGCAAAACCAATTTCAGGTGCATGCAAGAAAGACAACCTCTAAAGCAAACAGCCCCCGCCCCACCCTGCACTGTATGAAAAACCAGAGGAACAGCCATGAATTTTAATGCGCCTCCCCGTTTCTGCCGCCATCCAATTTCAGCAACAGAAATAAGTTAATAGCAAAAACGAGGGAGAAAATAGATAAATAGCACCAAAAAAATGAGAGAAAGAAGAAAATCTCATCTTCTGGTTGAATAATGCATCATTTTTCAAATAAAAAACTGAGTGTGGGGGGGAGGGAGGGAGGGAGAGAGAGAGAGAGAGAGAGAGAAGGGAAGGGAAGGGAAGGGAGGGGTGGAGTAAAAATTAAATGAAAAGAGAAGAGAAAAAAAAGTGAATTCCATCGAAAGCTGCACTTCAGTCGTTTGCAGTGGTCTGCGGAGTAGGCGTAGACTGCAGAATGAGGTGTGTCTAGACAGTAACTGCTGTCTTTCTGCCTCCTTAATAACACATGAATAATGTACAGCCAAGACTGCATTATTAACGTTTTTTTATTAATATTTGTGGTGCAATGAATCTCTCTCAATGTATACTGTATATATTTATTTATATATCTATATAAATATAGACACACACATCTGTCCATGTAAACAAACAAATGAGGATCAGAGGCATCCTTGTTTTCCATCTGCACGCGCACACACACACACACACACACACACAGCTTATCACTCTCCCAGCTCAATCTACTTCAGAATAACTGAGACAGTGCGATTCTTCATCCACGGTACAAAGAGACATTGAAAACCACAGGCTCGACTGAATAATAAGGCCAGAATGTGCCCGGGCGCGACAGACGGACGCTCGGAGATCAGGAGTTTTCCGGCCGGGAGCCTCGTCGTGCTTCCTACCCATGCGTATCCATGGAGCAGTGTGCTCATGGCTTCCCATAAACTCCTTCGCTATCGACCGGGATATCAAAGACGGCGAGGTTACTCCCCTATGCGAGTACCACGTCACACATCAGCCAGACAAGGACCTTACTCCAACTAACACATCTGAATATCTAATAAGTGTGAATAAGAATTAAATTACTGCTTTCAGAAACAGTTCATGGGAAACGGAAATATATTGTTGACGTGTTAGTGATTTGGTAAGTAATACTCTTTTATAATGTGATCTGTCAGTGCCTATAGACTGGGTCTATCTCATATCAGGGCAGATATTAATCTGGGATTTAGAGATGAAATTTTGTCGAGAGCCTCTTAAGCACTGTGTAAGGGTTGGGTGGAGGGTATCACAGGAGTGCGAGATGTTAAGGTAGTTTGAGGCACTTACGCTTGTGGTTGTTTTTACGCTGGAAGGGCAGGGTGTGGCGTTCCGAGTCCTCTTCGCCTTCCTCGTCCGCCAGGTGAGTGTGAGTGTAATGGTAGCTTAGGCCTGGCCGGTTCTTATAGCGCTTCCCACAGACTGGGAGTGAAAGTGCACAGGGAGACAGACAGAGAAGCAGACGGGCACCCGGTGGTTATAGCTGCAGAAATAGCAGACTGAAGCCTAATGCTTCAGCAAATGGACATTCTGCATCGCTTAAAAAAAAAGCCACTCTGAGGTGAACAAAATTGAAATTTAAAAAAAGCAAATTAAGCGGCATTCGAATGGAACAACAAGTATTTTTATGCAGATTTCATAAGCATATGAGACTTATTTTTATGCATAAATTTCACTGACCAGTTGTATGGAAACGTTAAAATTTTTTAACTTGCTTTCTGATTATTCACTAAAAGCCTCGCAACCTAGTTATCGACCACAGAATATTAAGCCTCTGCTTTATGTGGCTGTGTGTACGAAATGCATGTGGATTTCGTCCAGTTTTTAGTGGCCTCTCAAGACAACAATAGCTAGAGAGATAGGGATGTTTGTTCCCGGCCCAGAGGCACTCACTGTCACAAACGTAGGGCTTGTCTCTGTCCTCCACGGAGGCTGGTTCCTGTCTTTTCCTCATCCCTCCAACTCCACAGGCCTGCAGAGAGATGCACGCACGCTACAATCTTGACATTTGCAGAAGTTCGGCTCGGAGAACAGTCACAAATAGCAAACCTCACATCTAACCAAACAGTATAGTTGCATAATGAGCTACGGTCTACAGTATGCATGACAGGAATAGCCCTCCCTTATATAAAAATTAAGGATTAATGCGCAATGAGAATAATACAGGGTTTGCCAAGGTGTGAAAATACAAAGACCAGTATCTACTGTTAGTAGATTCTGGTCACTTGGGCAGAGATTCTAGCTAGACTCATTGCATAACTGTAGCTTTTTTAAAAAGTTGCATCACCCATCCAAGACATTGTCCTCTAGAATGAGTTGTGCAAGCAAATTCACAAATATTATATTTGGTGGTTTCAGCACCCAACTGTGGACTAAGCACAGCAGTGTAATAACACACAAATACTGAATTGCCCACATTTAACATAAAAGCAAGGGCAAAACATGGAAATGAGTTTGGGGCTGGGTATGTAAACAGCAGGTCACATGCCGGGAGATTAGAACACAAAGAGCTGGACAAACTCGGACAATTTGTTCTCTAATTTGAGGATGTGCCTTCAACTTCACGCCAAAACCTGCCGCAAGCAGGATTTCTGCCCCTGAAAGATGCAGCAATGTTTCTAAACGGTATCGCGTTGCAGTCACAGAGTCATTCGATATTCGACTAAAATGGATCCAGAGCGATACGGACAGAGCCCATGCTGACACGGTAGAAGAAAGGAGGAAGAGAGGTCTTCGGTGGAAAACAGCCCCCTGAACTCGTCGAGCTCAAAACCTTGCAATTTATCCAGAAACTGCTCAGATACTAACAGCTAAATAGCTATTTATGCTAACTTACGTCATCTTATACAGTTTATCATTCGAGGTTATATCGTTAACATAAATACATGTGATCGTAAAGAAACAGTAAAGGAACAAACACACTCAGGTTAATTTTCCTGAATCTTAATAAATTTGATGAAAGTGAGAGCTTTATACTAGCCTACAGTTAATCCTGTGTCATCACAGTTCTCAGTTCACTTATTAAAGGATCTATTGGAATATTGATCGATTTGACCGAAAGACAAACACACTTAAGAATGATTCTCAGCCAGAGCAGCCCTGTGTGAGATGCGGTCTGCCGCTGGCTTGTCTCTTCAGGAGCTTCACTCTATGGCTCTTATCCTTGGCCGTATTCAGCATTATTACTCTCACTGTCCCAGCAGATACAGGGAAAATATTAATTCTCCACTTCACTCTCAGCTGAGGCCCACAATATTTTTAAAGGATAGGTGGAAGGGTCGATTATGAAATTGTTAGTGGGGGGGGGGGGGGGATCTCAGTGAGTATCTGCTGAAATTAAAATGTGTTGAAAAGATACTTTATGGACATGCCACTCCATACTGCAACGTGGGTCACTTGGGCGACCGCAGCCAAACAGACCACAGCCGGCTCTCACCCGATAGATTTGGTCTGCGGAAATGAAGCTCGTGTGTAAATGTATAGCTTTGGGTGCTTTAAACGATTTGAAAATCACTTGAGAGTTTTTGTGTGCCTCAAAATATTACCTGCGATTCTGTCGCTCTGCCGATGGGGGTCAAAAAAATTGATTAAAAACACCATGAACACAACTTCTCAAAAGACATCAACTCAAATCCCTTAGGATGCAAGTTGGCTGATTCACTCAGCATTTTTCGATTCAGTTTAGAAGACGCCATTTTGGGCCTGGATTCAGCAACACCATCTTCTGCTGCACGATGAGCAGGGGCTAGATTGCAACCGTCGCTCTGTGACAGCTTTATATATTTTTTCTTATTTCTTCCATGTTATACTGCTTGTTGCAAGGGATAGCAAAGGGGGGGGGGGGGGGGAAGGCTCAATTTTGAGTCAAAACCACAGCCGGGAAGACATCTGTGGGCAGGACAAGTAGGAGTGATAAGGAACAGCACTCCGTTTAAGCATCTGCATAAAGCCCCACACTGTCTCACTCCATTTCCCCTTGGCGAGAATCTCTCTCATCCGTTTCCACGGCGTCAGCATTTAAAGCGCAGCTTCCGCGGATTCTCACTTCCGCAGCCGTGCCCCGGCTGACAGGCGGCCCTTTCACGGCGTTCCATTCAGGGCTTTTGGTCTCGCCTCTTTGCCTTTTCTTAGCACGGCGGATTTGTGGACGAGAAACAGTTAAAAAATGAGGCTGTAGGGGCGATCCTGCCGCTGTAAAGGATTAACCGTCACGTCAAAATGATCGTTTAGATTGCATGTAAATCCGCTACACGCTGATACTATTTTCGAATGGTGTTTTGCTATTTAATTAGGTGGTTACTTTTAATGTTCTGTAGGTTGCTTTGGATTTAAATGATTTCTCGAAAATTAATGAAGTATTTTAAAAGAATTCTCTCATCCTTGTTTGTGGTTCAATGCAGGCTTTTGTTAACTGAGGAAGGGGAAGGTTTATATACAGCACAAAGAAAATGGCGTCACCGAGATGGAAGAAATACCAGCGATTTAATATATTCTACTCTCCACACGAAAGCTTCCAATTCAAAGAGAAACTAATATCTCCCACTTACGTCAGTGGATAGAAAAAAGCATTAGACCTCTGTCCGGGAAGCATTTGGAAATACGCTGATGAACAAAGTTAATGTGGTTCTTTTAAAAATATCTTTGGCCGGAATTCTGCTTAATGTGAATTAAAATTTGCTGCTTAATAAAATGTCGAGGAAGCCCAGTACGAGTCACATGTCCTCTGGAGAGAGAGTTCTGGGAACAGCAGAAACACCTGGAGACCACAATCGAATGCCCACGGGAAAATGGGGGAAAGGCTCTCTTACCCGGCCCTTGGTGCGATTCTTACGTTTCGGTAAGTCGTCCTCCATCTCTTCCACGTCCAGCTCGTGTGGGAAATCTCCAACCAGCAGCTTCTGCAGGAGAGCAGAGGGAGCATCCTTTCAGCAGGGGTTCCAAGACATGCTCTAACAAAAAGTAGCTTTAATTATATATATATATATTTATACATCAAATTTATTTTTTATATATATATATATATATAAAAAAGAGAATAATATACAAACTGTCCCTGACATACAACCTAAGCAATTTACAATGACTCACACATACAACTGGAGGTTTTTTTTATTATTAAGTAAATGCATGAAAAAATACATTTTGGCGGCCGTACCCACAATGGCGTTATGCTACCGAGTGTGCAGTGCGCAGTGCGCAGTGTGCAGTGTGTGCCATACAATAGGGAATGTTCTGTACTGTATGGCAGTGAGACCATCCCGGCCTCACGCACATCTCCCAGACTCACATCAAAAAGTCAGTGCGATTATCCTATTCTCACACACGTCCATTTTGACGTGCGACTTGTCTGTCGGAACGGACCCCAGTCATAAGTCGGGGACAATCTGTTTGTTACAATGATGCACCTGTGTGTCTGAAGTCCTCACTTTGTTCACTGGGTGAAAGAACTGAACGTTCAGTTCTTTGGTTTGTTCAGTGACCGAAATGAATACTTACAGAATGGTTCATCATTAATCAGGTAACCCTCCCAAAAACGGCATCCGGACACTGTTTGTTTACAAAACCAGCACCACTAACCCCTCTACTCACGACAACAGCTCTCCTGAAATTATTTTCTTTTAATCCTAAATGTCTCATTAAGTAAAACGAGCAATCACATTTTTAAGGGAAAAAAGAGAAAAGCCTACATAAAGGCTACATAAAGCCTACATAAAGGCTACATAAAGGCTACATAAAGGAGGGCGAGCAAGATGTGAACGCTTTATATCCTCAGTCCCGAGTCTTCCTGTTTCGATATGACAGGATGAAAAGTGCAGCTTCTCTCTCTTGCCCATGAAAATGCCAAACCCTAGCATATGGGCCCTTATTTAAGATAACTGTCAGCCAATGGTGGATCGATGGGATTGTTGTCCTTTGCTGGGCAGGTAGAGATGAAACAGATGAGCGGAGAGACCAGCATTCATATGGATACAGACACAGAGACTACTCTGTGGCCAGGTTTGAGTTCTCTGGCACTGCCAGGCGGCTGGTAGAGGAGGGGCAGAGGGTGGGGTTACAATAATGAGCACATGGGGGCGGGGCTTAAAAAAAGAGGAAATACAACAGAGCTGGACAGAGGAGGTGAGGGGAATCATGGGAGGACGAGGGGACGGTTCCAGACTGGCTCCGCCCTTCTCCACTACCATGACCATGAGTCACGCTGATCTTGGGAAGAAGGGAGCGGGGTAGTAGGACACGCCTACTGATTTGCCCACTTGCTCTGAACTGATCGGAAGTCAGTGGAGCTGAAAGGACAAGGAAGTGAGGGAGTGGCCAGCAAAGGAGCCAGGGCGAGGAGGAAGGGGTGGAAGAAGCAGACTCTGAGAGGCAGAGGAGGAAATTCAGGAGACAAGGGAAAGGCTACGGGGAGCAGAGAATGAGAGAGGAAGGCCCTGCAGGAGGTGCCCCCCTCACTTACCCATCTACACAAATAACTAACCCCATAAAGCATCTAAACCCATAAATTCCAGTAGTCTACAGTCCCTGTCTCTATGCTGTAGCGCCATAAAGCACGTATCCATGGAAACATGAAGCTTGAGGTGTTAGAAGCTACGTCTTCGGTGTCAGTTGGTCGGTCTCACCTGGCACTCGCTCATAGGCTCCTCCTCCTTGGTCTCCACCTTCTTGTCCAGAGTCTCAGCACTGAGCAGTGACTCCAGCACCGGTCCTTCAGGGACTCCGCCCTCTTTTTTTAGAGAAGCCTCATAGTCTAGCAAAAGAAAGAAAGAAAAAAACAGGCCTAACCCATCACTACCCATCAAGTATGTTTACCCGGCAGTAAAGAGAATCAAGAATTCGGACGTCGCTGTGCTGGGTCTCCTCTTACCGATCTTGAATTCAAATGGGCCAAGACGGGGGTCCTCTAAGATGTTTAGCCGTCTCTTCTTGCGCCAGCAGCGGGCAGGGTAGGTGTACAGCTGACCGGGAGCCAAACCTGGGCCGACCATTCAAACGTCAACTGAGATCGAACGTTAACCGGCCCGAAACCCACACCTCGGGTGTTTACACGTTCCCAGGAAAAACGGCGACCAGATTGTCCACTGTGACCAGGAAAAGGTCAATGGTCGCTGGGCGCCGGAGTGAGAATTGCATCACGTGCGGGTAATAACACCAGAGAGCTGAAACAAAACAGCATGGATCGTAATGGACGTCGCTTAGCCCTTAAAGGGGCCTGGGTCTAGCCTTTTAGGGCCTAGCAGAATGCTTGATTCTGTCTGAAATGCTCTGAATGCTCAGATCAGCATTGGCATTATAAAGTGGCATTACATGACCCACAGCCGTATTTTGTGCCTGCGGAGACCAAAAACATCACGTTGTGTTCATTCGATTATCCCTAACAGATGCCGGTGTTATACTGCTGGAGAGAACAGAATGGCTGAAGACTGTGGAATAAGGCAGCAATATCACCCCAAAAAGAAAAACATATAAAAAAAACAATGCAAATGTTAAATAATTCACAGCGGACCCAGCCACACTATCAAGCTCAAGTGAATCTTTTACTATGTCACCGGTCAGGCAGATGGCAAAGCAGCAAATCCGACAGGAAGTGAGCAAGTGTCAAAATCGGGGACTTTTATTTTTAATTGGATGACTGTCACAACGACGGAGGAGGACATCCCAGATACCGCAGCGACCGTCACAGATGCCAAGGCACACGCAGACCCCCACCTGGTCCGCGGTGAGTCTTCTCCATCCAGATGTAGCAGTTACTCTGAGCAACGCCTGTCTGAGAGTCCAGGAAGGGCAGCCGCATCGAGCGCTCGGCGCACAGGCGGGCGTTGTAGCTGCGGCAGTGCTCGATGGCTTCGCGGTAGAACTCCTCACCCAGGCTGCCGCAGAGAGTGGAGTACAGCGGGGGAGGGGGTCCGTGTTCAGCCATGATGGGTCACATGACAGGGGTGCGTAGTTCCACATGGAAAGATGCATGGAAGAAAGACTAATGTTGCAACAGGACTGAGAGAGATAAATTATATATATATACACAAACACAAATAATATACATTATATTTATATACACACACAAACACACAGTAGAACCTTGGGACTCAACCATCGACCATCTTGGACATCGAACGGGTCTGTTTAATTTTTTGCGTCTTGTACCTCGACCTAAATCTTGGAACTCGACCGGTCTTCTTAAGACTTGTATGGGTCGAGACACGTCTCTGATAGGCTGAAACAAAGGCGAACGGACCAACTAGGACGCTGATGCCTATGAATCGCTGTTAGTGTCGCGGTGCCTCTCGACAGAGATCGACGTGCAAAAGCTGTGTTCGGTGTGAATCTTTTTGTGCTTTATCTACAGTACATTTAGTGATACAGTAATCATGGCCCCTATCAAAATGAACAGCGATACCAACAAACCAAAGAGGAAAGTAGTGAGATTAACTGTAGAACTTAAGAAGAAAATTATAGCGAGACTTTAAGGTGGCACATGTGTGTCTGCTCTCGGTTCAGGGTATGGGGTTGTCATTTATTTCATGTTTATCGGTTTTGTATGTGTAATTGTTCATGTGATTTGATTTTTAACGCTTTTTATTATTAGTTAAGTAGGCAGATAAGTTTAAATAGGCAATCATTTGGGGGTTTGGAACAGATGAAATTCATAAATATTATTTCTTATGGGGAAACTTGACTTGGACCACCATCAAATCACAACCAGCCTCGACCTTCTGCCACAAATTAAGTTTGTGTTCCAAGGAACCACCGCTGGCTCTTTGTGTGGCGTTTGCGTGTTTTGCCCGAGTTTCCTCTGAGTACTACGGATTCCTCTCAAAGTCCTAAAAACATGCACTTAAGGTTAATTTGTGTCACCATTTGTGCTGGTACCATGAATGTGCACCATCCAGGACGTCCCTGCCTCATGCCCTGAGCTTCTGGGGCAACATTTCATGATGAACAGTGATGGGAGATTTCTGCATAACGCATTGCATTATGCTATGATTTTGCATTTCTCGTGCATCTCTGCATGGAATGCGATATTAATTTGCAACAATCAGGCTTGCCTTTGTACTTATACAAAGAATCAAGCGCTGGCAATGGAGGCTGGCATAAAGGGAACACAGTGATCCCAGCACTGCGCTTAAAGGGCACTGGAGGTGACAGCTCACTGACAGCACTGCATCGCCTTGCCTAATTTCAGCACCGCCCATGGAATTAACGCAGTGAATCAGTTTGTATGTTTGAATCCACCCTCTGGCTTTCTTGACAGCCACCCATCCACCCCAAATTTGCATTTTATTTTTAAGAACATACAACCCTGCCAAAATTAACCCCAACCTCCCGCCATTAAACTGTTTTCCAAGATGCAAAGAAATTACAGCCCTGCCAAAATTAAGTAAGCCGACATTCAAAAACAAACAGTAGAAATAAAAAGCTAGCAATTATTCCACTGTGCGCTTATCTGAAGGCCACTTATTAAACTACATTATTTAACAAGGGCAATTATTCCATTGTGTTATAGTTTGTATTTCTCAGTTGCGGCCATCTTTGAAGTTCATACAAACTACAAGAACTACAAGTCCCATGCTATACATTTCTTCCCAGGACCTGGGCAATGTTAGGTCAGTATATGCAGAAAGACATGAGGGGGAAAACAGCACTTCATAGGTTAGGGGCCAGGAGATGCCCTCGACGTGATGTCTGCCTGACAGGCAGTGGCTCCTCCCTACACTGTGTTTTGCTCGCCTGCACAGCCACCGCTGCTCACCTGTTCTTAATGACGGTTCCGCCAGATTGCCTGCAAAGACAAAAACGTAAAAAAAAAAAAAAAACTGTCAGAGCCAAAGAGGGAATCTGTGACCTTCTTTAACACATCTCCAGATGTTTCCCCGAGTGCAGTGTTTGACGAGGACGACAATCACAAACATTAAAAAAGAGGGACAGCACAGAACTAAACTGGTAAACAGCCCTTACCGAAATCTGTGCCGGTTTGAATAACTTGTAAATACACCCTTATTTTCAAAGGACTGATTTTCATATTAGACAAATATAAATTGATACAAACCCCACACACCCTATAAAACTTGCAAAGCGGTTGATTTTTAAAGTTTTTTTATTAAATACTTTTTTATTTTACCACCTATTTTTATCTGTCTATTAGGTACGAAAGGATAAAATACAATTTGACAGATAATATAAAACGGACCATATGCGTTTAAAAATGTATACATACATATTCTTTTGCACCACACAATACTTCTTCGGGGAAGACTAGTCCTGCCACTCAAACCAGAAACCAGACATCAAACATAGGAAGAACAAAGGCCCTGTGTGTACACACAGCCAGTCGGAACCCTAGGGCCCCCCTTGGGCCCCCCCGCCCCTCTGTACAGAGACTGAGGGTCGGGAATGGAACAGGATCCACGCGAAGGGCACAACGCGCCTCTCGCTAAACCAGAGGTTAATGGAAGCCTTGTACACGGTGTAATTTATACATTATGCATAAACACTGGGGTGATTACACGAGTCCGCTGGCCAGCCTGAAAGTCACAACCTTCTTCAGACTTGCCCACCGGGACGGGAGGGGTGCGGCAGGGGGTACTGAGTGGCACGCCAAAACAGCTCCTGAAGCCCCCAGGTATACAGAGGACTCCATGATGCAAGTCAGCGGGATTGGGGCTCTGTGGATCACGGTCTGACCACTGACTGACTGTCCGTGGGGAAAAAAAGGATTTAGGCTCAGGCAGCATAAGCAGGCACACTGAGAGCTGAATGTGTACAAGAGAAGTCAGTGACCTATAGACAAAAATGTATTAATTACGGTGACCAATAATTCACTAATGAACAACTGTATTAGCAAAATTATTTCCATTAACAACCATTTTAAGCCGAGGACAGACTTTTCTGCGCACACACACACACAAAATGCAAAGCAGCCAGCTCCTAGCCTCCTCTCTCTCCACAGTCAATCCGCATCCCTTCTTCAACATCCCCCCCCACCCCCCCCCCCAACCCAACCCTCCCCCACACTCCCATTCCAAGGCGCCTTGATCAGAGCTATTGGAATAAGTCAGTCTCTCAATAATAAGTTGACAGCTGTAGAAAATGGCTGCTTTCAATTTGATCGCTTCTCCTGCAGTCTCATTACATTATGCCTCGGCCGTTCGTCCTTGAAAGCTTAAAAAAATAAAAATAATGAAAAAAGATTTTGGGTTAGAGCACGAGAGGGAATGGGATAGGGCGGATTCGTCCCTGAAACCAGGCCGACACAGAGGATGAAAAGCGCTCCACCGACAGCGCGTTCACCTGGCCATCGTCACTGCACATGCGCTCCCATCTAGTAAGGCGTCGGGTACGAGGATTCTGGGGGTCAATATGCCAGGCGAGAGCTGGCGTATAATTACGAGCCTGTACTGCCATATGCTGGTTTTTACACGGCACTTTCTGAATCCGAGTCTGAATCCACAATATGAATTTTAAATAAGGAACAACTATGGTGACTCGGCAGCTCAGAGGAGAACACCCGAAAGGCGCAACAGAGAGAATTTCAATTGAGCACAAAACGGAGGAAATACAAAATTACGACACTGGCATATAAAACAAACACTCCACAACCGCCACGCATCCCGGCCAATTCCTCGCACGGGAAACTAAAACAAGCCGTGAGCTGCAAAATAAATCCTTACTTCTCCCCCCAGTCTTGAAGTCTCGACACCAGACAAACAGACATAAGCAACCAGCGAAAAACAAAGAGCAACAGCCCCCCTAAAAAAAGCACATAGCCAGGAGCGCCATGAACTTGCGGGAGACGTGCACGGCCCCCCAAGGTAGCGCAGCCCACACCGTAACCCGCAGCCCCCTTGATAACCTACTTTTCTCTGGCTTTAAAGAGGCCAGGGATTTAAGGGGAAGGGCTTGCAGTTTCAGCCGGCAGCTCTCTCTGTTCCATATCTCCACCATTCTTTTGAGAGTTTATGAACTTAATCTCCCAAAACTTCATCTCCTTGCTCCAATTAGTTACAATTAACATTCTCCCTGCTGTAAAGGAAACGGTGAGCTCCCTCTACAGGCCAAAAGGGTTAATGGGTGAATCGAAAGCCAGAAATCTGCCAGGTTTAATGCCGTTAAAATCATTGACGACACAGGAACTGCTTATAATAATCAAACTCATAAGCTAATTTATAGGACACACACACGCACAAAAGCACTTTACGAGGCCCAGTCTGAAAACCAATTACTGAAGTAAGTGCAAACAACACATTATTAAGAATAATTTGCATATCCTGTCACCTGACTAGATGTAGGTCTAGATATCTATTTAAGTCATTGTGTAATCTACTGGGTAGGATGTGTTACCTATTTTTTTCCACTAGCCATATTTAATATCCTTTTCGTACAATGTAATGCACATCTAAGGTACAACAGCAGTGCCCTGCCTGGTTTGTAAATCCCAGAAGCTCACAGCTACACAGTTAGATCTCAGATCACTACTCCATTGACAGTGAGGCTGCACAGATGGTCACAGGCAGGATGGGCAGGTGTGCAGGCTGCACAAGAGCAAATAAAGACAGAGCATGTAATGGCCTTTAATAATAATAAAAAAATAAAAATAAAAAAACACAACAGCTCCCGACTGCTCATAAAATGCTACTGGCCGGGGCAACAGCTTTTGTGAGCTTTGCCTTTTGGATATGCAATCTGCACGCCCATCCCCCACGTCTGCAGATTAGACTATGCAATATCACCCCCACCCACACCCATGCACACCCCTCCCCTCTCCATCCCTCTCTCTCTCAGTACCCAACGAAATGATTTCTCTTCCTTTCTTTTTTTTGTACTCTGCCTCTACAGATGTGCCTGCACCTTTCCCTCTGCACTCTAAAGATAGCTGCCACGCCGAGGAGGGCTGATCTGGAGAGGAGACGACCGTAGCCGGAATCAGAAGCATACTGGGCCCCCACCAGAATCTCCCATCAGACACCCCCACCTGCAAAAGTTAGTGCCAAAAAAAACAAAAAACAAAAACAATCACAAATTTCCTAATCACTGCTCCTCAAAAACCACACAGTTCAAATTATGCCAGTTCAGCAAGGAATACACTAATCAACCAGTGAAATTCACATAGAATGATTTTGTATAGTAAACTTATATCATTTACCAGCCAGCCTCACAGAGAATGCTATAGCTGTGATCCATCACTGTGCATATTCATACTCGTAACGTTCACAATGCCGGGCTAGTGTGCGGAATCGTAACCTGCGGTGTTGTGCCCCTAACGTATGAGCGTGCATTCCTCCCCACAGCTCTGAGAAGCACATCTAAACCTCTTCTGGTAATAATATTTACATTCCCGAGACGTTCTGCAGGCTCGCAGGCGAGACTTGCGGCCTCCTCGCCCGCCTTCGACGAAGCTGGGGAGATTCCTGGGTACGGCCCCGGCATGGATGTAGAAGGCGTTCCCATGCCAACACTGCAGAAACAGCCATGCCTCTACAATGGATGAATCTGGATCTGTGCAGTGGCTGAGTCGCTACGGTTTTTTGTCGCAGCGTAAGAGAGATACTGCTGGGGAGGCATATAAGTTAAGGTGAGGGTCTTAGCAGTCTAATGTGAAATAATATGGTGAGTCAGACAGGTTGGGTGCAGCACAGTGGGAGGGGTTTACATCCCCACCAACTCTTTTTTTCCTACATTCTCCTCAGATTCTAAGGATTTCAAAAAAAGAAAATGGCAGACAGGCTGTCAAAGCCGGCGGAATAAAATGAATATTTTCCCTTTGCCCCTTAATAATGTTCTGGAATCGTGCGTGAGGATCCGTTCGCGTAATTGGAACGCCGGAGGAGCTATAAATCTCAGCTGATAGACCTGCATTCCATACGAGATTGCCATCCACCGATGCTGTGCTTGGAAATGTACAGTGTGGCGTCAGTGTGCACACACACACACACACACACACACACAAACACATGCTCAAACACACATGCACATACACGCGCATGCACACACACACACACAAACACATGTGCGCATACACCTGCATGCACACACACAAACATACGTGCACACACACGCACATGCACACACAAGCGCATGCACACACACATACACAAACTCATACACAAACAAGCAACTGAAAGCACAGGCGATTATTCAGCAAGCATCACACATATACATACTCAGAGAAGCTTACAGAGAGGCACAAACATATATGTTTTTTTTAATGCTGTGTGATTGCATTTATTGCCAGGAAATCCCCCCCATCCCCCCACAGTCCTTAATAACGCACTTCTCCCCCGGCGAGAGGGCCTCTTTCATCCTTGCCGCGGTTGCTGCGTGTCGCAGCAGACACTGTCTCTTCCACCGGCAGACAGTGAGCACGGTGACCCAGGCGCTGCTCTGAAACGCAATCCAGGTGAGGCCGCTGCAGCAGGCTGCATGCTGCAGTGACATGCACTGCAGTGTGGCCCCTCGCCGCCGCACGGCCCCCGCTGCTAGCCCAGAGCGTGGCAAAGATAAACTCACAATTTGGGCCAATTATTTGCTAACAGAAAAGTGGGGAAACGAGCAGTTAGCAAGTTTTAATTATTCGCTCTGCTCTACTTTCCCTCTGTCCTCTCTCTCTCCATTTTTCTATTTTTGTATTTTCTACTGACACTTTGTGACTTTCTTTTCACCCCCAATTCTTTTTCCATCTCTTTAACTATTTGACTTCGAGACGAATTTCATGAAACAAATACTGGGTGGTTAGTTCACAGTTCTAAACCCCAGTCACCCATCCATCCATCCACCCATCCATCCATCCATCCATCCATCCACTCATCTGCTGGATCCTCTTCTCCCCATTGACTTGCTTCATCTTTCACCTCAGACATTTCCACGCTTTGTTCCTGCATGCAACCCCCCCTTCCTTGGTAACTTAGGGCCCTGTTGGCTCCAAAACACCCCCCCCCCCACCCCAATGTATACCACAACAAAGTCAACCAGTCAATGTTATATAAAAGTAAGTGTGTCAGTAGTGGAGGTGGGGTGCTGTTACCGGTCCCCTGTTACTGCTCTGAGACCAGTCCACGTGCAACACTTCATGCATCCAACTTATGATCGCTTGCTGTGATCGAATGACTGACACAAAGTTGGAGAGCTTTGGAGAAATAGGTCATAGATCTAAAAATACCTCTGCATGTCTCCAGTCTCTTCATAAGGACAAAAAAGCATGTGCTCTGAAGGAAGAGGCACCGGGGGCCTTCGTCACAGCGCCGCCCCGGTGGTTTAGATAAGCAGACTTTTTAACATTCTACATGATGACAGAGGATGGGGGAGGGGGGTGGCAGATACATAAAATAAAGCAAAGAACAATCTACAAGAGGAAAAAGCTCAGGTTCCAGCATGTTCTACAGGCTAGCAGCAGAAACATCACCTAAATGCAGAATAATATATAACCGCCCCCCCCCCCCCCCCCCCCCTTCAAATCAGTGAGGCAAGACAGAGTAACTAGCAGATCAGTCAGCAGACAGCATCCAGCTTGGAAAGGAGTGACACAGAGAGCAAGGGAAAGTGAGAGACGGAGGGAAAGAGACGACAGAAAAGACAGACAGCAAAACAAAGCCAGGGGGGTGAGAACGGCAGTGAAGGAAAGGATGGGAGAGAGAGAAGAAAAAAAAATCAGAACAACAGAGGGAGAAAAGAGAGACGGAGAAAAGGGAGGGGCAGAGAATGAGGGTGGTGGTGAGGGGGACAGAGACCCAGAGAAATATAGGTGTTGCAGAGAGAGAGAGAGAGAGAGAGAGAGAGAATTCAGACCAATGAGGCATTTTGAATTAACCAGGAGAGTCAAGAAGACAGAGAGGGCAAGAGAGGGAAAAGAGATGGATATGGGCAGGTAGAGATTAAAGGGACACTAATCCTATAGAAATGGGTTAAGGAAAGCTTGGTAGAACATGGTAGCTTTTCAGGATGTGTTCCTGCAGACTGTTCAGGCAACAGAAGACTGAAGCACACAGCTTCTGGTCAGAAGCACCAAGCTAGGGGCAAAGAAGCTTCTTCTGAGGTTACTTTCCTCTGGCGCAAATACTACGGGTGGGGGTGGGGGGGAATGAACAGTCTCAGCATACCGGCAAGGATTCATGCCATAGCTGAGCAAGTGAGGGCAGCAAACATAGCAGCATCGGTTAACGGGGAAGTTGTGGTAGATCTAGAAGGTCCTATAATAGCTGCTGATTCGGGCTTCATGGTAATATTACAGTTTTCTGTCATTTTGACTTTCAAATTACGGTTAATGAGGACAATATACTTCCATGTGCAGTTTCTAGACCCGACTTAATAAAGAGAAGCCAATTAGTTTAGCCAACCCATGCTGTGTACCTGACAGCGATAATGCAGTCCGCTGCATTACATGTTATCCAAACCCGACCTTAGCGCCAATTTGCTGGGTGTATTTTTTTTTTTTTTTTTTTGCTTATTTAATCGTCATGAGTCTGATTGATTTGCCAGACATGGAATTTCAAGGGCGTGAGGGGTCCATTTTTCTCCCAACTGAAAGGGGTAGTTATGCACAGGCAGGCACGTCCAAGCGGGACATGGAAAAGTGCCGTGTCTTCCGCAAGATGCCCCACATAACGTGATCAGCAGAACAAATAATGAGAAAACTGACACTGATGCCTAAAACGAAAGACAATTTAACATGTCATTTTATAAACTTACATTTTTCTACCGATCGCTGCCTCCCTGCAAACAAAAGTATCGGCAAGATGATTAAAAATCGCTTTGGTTTTTGTTTTTTGCAGGTGTCCACCTGAGGGACATTGCTCATGTTGTGGCGGGTCTCACTTTCCTAGGTAATTACTTAAAACGACACGTTGTGTGTAACTTCTCAAAGTTAACTTCCAGGTGACGGGTCTGGCTTGGTGACACACATCCCCAAAACGGCCGTACAGTAAACCTGCCAATTACTAGATAACACTGAGCCATATTAAGTTAGCCAGTTTAATCAGCTACAAATAAATAAACTAATTAAAATTTCTGATGAAGCAACAGTTTGAGATTTAAAAACAGACAATGCAAGGCAATCAATAGACCGTTTGCAAGTCCACTTTTTCTTTCGCCTAATTAACCATTGTATTACTGTTTCTTTTTAAAAATGTATTCCTATATGAAAATGAAATTAATGAAAACACCGACACCCATTCACAGCTCTGACAACTGCAAGCAGTCACCCAAAATCAATTTGACTACTGCCTATAATTCCGCTCAGAGCCCATTTAAGACGCGTACATGCTACTTTTCAAGATAGGCAGGAAATGTCGCGTCTGAATTTGTAACAGCTCTGTGACAGCGACTGCATCTTTGCATCGCAACACACACACACACACACACGAATCCAGGTAACATCTGCTCCGCGACTACAGCCAGAAAGCCGGCTTTCTTTGTTACAAGTAGACATTCCAGACGCAGTTTAATTGGCACAGCCCACAAAAAATAACGACAATACAACTGCGATCATTTATGGCAACAGGAAAAAAAAGTCCTCTTGGTCGCAGCTACATCTTATTACAGTGACAGGGGTAAAGCCACTACTTGGCATTTAGCCTGTGCTGCCAACTCTCTGCCGCACGCTCATTTTTTCCCCTACGTCGGTCTGCACAAAGGATCGGGAATCCAATGTGAACTTGACGGAATGTGAAGCACCGTAGCCCAGCTCCGTTCGCGATTAAGGCGAGGACAAAACGCGCCATAGTGGCCCAAATAACCGAAGTACAACAAAAAAAACACATTTTCCGATATCGGACAAAATTTGGTCACGTTGCCTTAATTGTTAACAGTAAGATAATAACTCGCCGACGTGCACGATTACGCAGAAACGCCGCAAATGACTTTTTCGAGCTGCAAAGAAATATATATAGATATATCACAAGCGAGGACGTTATTATCTTCGCTTTGGCAGTGATAAGCCATGGAGTATCAGGGCTGGCTAGCGGAATGTTTGTTTTCAATCCGAAATTGCTACCTGTTTATAGTCTAACGCTATTCACAGGTAAGCCTAAAATGCACATTCTTTGAGTACTTCGGGTTTGCATCCACGGCAAGCACACGAAAATGTAAGTCTCCCCTGATCAATAGGCTATATGAACACTAAATGCCGGGTCACCTAAATTGTAGTTTAACATTCCTCCATATCTCCAATATGCATAGCTAGCTAAACGAGTGGACAACGATTAGCGAACACGCAATAATTTCATATTTCGGAAACGTTCCCACTAAAATACAAAATAGACCGTGTGTTAGTTTCTGCTCTCGTCCCATAATTATTTAAATCACCATAGTTACGTTTATACTGCTGCTTTTGATACTTTTAACGATTTTCAAGTGTTTCTTAAAAAATCATTAAAAACTGACAGCATGAAATACTTGTAAGAAATAATTACCCAAAATATCCAAGAAAATATCGCTACTTACGATTTCAGGGGGTTTTGAACGACTGTGGCCATTTTGATATAGTATGATACAATGTAACACTGCAGATCCCGGTATTGTACATGTAATATAGCAGCAATTTTCAATTTCATTCATTCTCTGGGGCTGCGGCTAGAGCAGGGAGCCAATAGGAGAAGGACTGTTTCTTTGCATGTTTCGGGATATGTAGTCTATCAGCAGACTCGTAGGAAGGGAGGTGGTGGATAATGTACTACAACTACCAAGGTCCCATGCACTTAACAGTATAGCGGTGTCGCCTTGGACTTGGATAAGCCTGACTATCTACTGTAATGTCAAGGTTGGGCCACTGGACTGTCAGTCTGTACATGCCGCTTTAGGTAAAAAAAAAACGGGGTATAACGGTTTTTTCAAATTACAAATACAGAAATCGTTATATGGCCAAGGTTATATTTACAGTGTATTAAACATTAACCTACATAAATGACTGTAGTAAAAATTACTAAAAAAAAAAAAAAAATCCATTATGATTTTAGGACGAGGATATTTAATTTTCATAATTAAACTTCGAACTACGAACGTTCGTGCCCTGCATTTGTTTGTTTGTTATTTTGTGATTAAGCCCATTTCCCTTATCTCATGGTGTTATTCGCTTAATTACATGTACAGTGTCAGTCAAAAGTTTGGACACAACCACCCTTAGAAAGGTTCAATTGTACTATTCTCTGCATTTTATTGTAATTATAAAGACACCAAAACTATAAAATAACATATATGGAATTATGTACTGACTAAAAAAGTGTTAAACAAAATTAATTAATTTCCTGGGGGTGGGGGAGGGCGGTCAGCTCTGTGGGTTGGAACTCAGAAGATTGTCAGTTCAAATCTCGTGGTCGGCAGCATGATCCCACCATTGGGCCCCTGAATAAGGCCCTTAACCACAATTGCTCCAGGGACTGGCTGACCCAATGGGATGCTTTTCCTGCTGTCCTGAAGGAGGCCCCACATATGCTGAGCCTTCATTGGCCGATTTTCCTTCATTCTCTGGTCAAACTCCTCCAAAGCCATTTCTACTGTGTTTAGGCCAGGTCACTCTGCTTTGTAGGCAGCTTGGCGTGTCCAAACTTTTGACTAGTATTGTATATGTTGAAAGTTGACCATTTGTCTATTTCATTTGTTATCATCATAAACAGCCATAGCCAATAGCCATAGTTGGAAGCAATTTAGTTGTACTATTAGTCAATTGTATTGTCCAAAAAATACATGTTCATTAAATTTGAAGACAAATATATTGATTTTTATGCATCTACTATCAGAAGAACATTTTGCATTTAGCCTCCCTCCCCCAAAAATGGTAACCAATAGGCCTAGACAGTCTGTCAATATTCAGGTATAGCCTATAATGAGCAAGAATGTGTCTTAATACCAGGGACTCCTCATATACATGTCACATTCTGTGAAAGCATGCAGATCTGCTCACATACGGCTCACCTAGGGCCATCATATCTCATCATACTTAACTGCATTCACTGCTACCATGTGCACCTTCTCCACCACAGCATACCAGCCCTGCACAACAATTACATGAATAGCAGCTTGGAGATAGAAACAAATGATAAGTTACAACTTCTTGGCTCTAGGTTGTCTTTGGGCCACAGCACATAAAGAGATAAAGCAAGGTTGGAGCTTACGTCAATCAGACCGGTCTATAGCACCCAACATAAACAGTCATCTATAGCTCTATACCTTAACAGACATTCCACTTTTACTTATAACATCACAATGTCAACATGCCGGGCTGTGTTCTGATTCACAGATGTCTGTTAACACGTGTAAAAGGAATCTGTAGGCAAGGATGCATGGTGCGAATCATCCATCCATCCATCCATCTTTTAGTTGCTTATCATCAAACCGAAATCCTAAAGGAAGTCGTTCGGAAAATGTTCATTTGTAAATGTAGATTATGGGTAATATTAATTAAAGTTATCATTCAGTGTGAGAACAGTAAATTAAAAACTGAATGATTGTGCAACCTTGTGGTGAATCATCCTAGTTTATTTACCATCCATTTGCTACCATGCAAACCCAAATCTGAAAGATTATGATCTTCTCCATTAACTGTTTATACGGGAACGCTAACTTTTAATGAAAAGTTATTAATAAATGCACAACCCTACAAAATGACGACATAAAATGCATGTAATATTCACCGCAAAATTGTTTCACATCGCAAAATCCCGCATATAAAATGTATTTTTTTGTTTCTCAGTTCATTCTCTTAATGATACTAATGATATATCCTATAATATATCATTCATTTAATAAAATCAACCATTTGATGTAGCCTACTTAGTAACTGAAGGCATAGAAAATAGGCAGCTTTTCAGCACATCATAATATTATTCTCACTTTCTCTGCTAAAGATTTTACACTAAGCTTCGTCAGTAATCGATTGAAAAGTAGCCTAATTTTGTCACGTAAAACACGAGTAAATTACATTCAGTCGAACCGACAAGTGAGATATGATTTTAAATTAACGGAACAAATATATACAAGAGAAACGAAAAAGTCAACCCGTGGAGCAAAGAAGGAATTTCTTTTAATCTTATTTTAACAACTGTGGGGGCAATTTACAACCACCCCGTGACACAGGCTATTAATAGAGCACTGCTAACAAATATTTAATGAGGAACGTTAGCAATATGGGAGGATTTTTCATCTGCTCGGAGGGCTGGAATAAAAAACGGGGGAAAATTTGGGAGTCACGGTTTTTTAGGTCATCGATTCTCAACTATTCTAACCACAAGGCCCGGCTGCTAAAACTACAGTAGTTATAGTGTCGGCGACCCACCGCGGGGTGACTGTCGTCGACTGGGGATTCTGATTGAATAGGCCAACCCATTGCAGATCCAGGAACAGGGTTTGAGAAACCATGCTTTAGGGCTTTTAAGGTCTACATGCAGCATTTATAATGCGTCAGAGTATCAAGGTATGCAGCAATACAAGGGGCAGTTGTGAGGAGGGGGTGGGGGGGCAATACCCCTGTGACAACATGCATGCCCTCCCCCTGTGCCCCCCCCTAAATTCACATGCTGCGTGGATCTGAAAAATATATATTATTATTATTATTGCTATTATTATTATTTATATTTATATATGTGCGCTAAATTGTTTTGCGCTGGGAACAGGCGGAACACAAACGTAAGCAAATTTTTCGTGACGGGCTCAACGCAGTTGCGCCGGGTGGTCGAGTCGCTTCAGTTGGTGAAACGCGAAGTTAACGACGGGAAAAATAATCAAGCTTGTGGAAGCAAGACAGTCTAAATAAGAAATCAGAGAGAGTTACATATCAGTAAAAACTGTAAAATGTGACTGCAAAGCATTGCATAAATAACTTATTGGTTTTCAAAATAGTCTTTTGCTCCTTAATCCTGGAAATCCAGTGTAAGCAATACTTGCAGGACATTAAGGTCAAATGCATCTGACCCCCCCTAACAAAACAAACGGCCGCAGTCTGCCCCCCGTTGAAATGGGCTAGAACCACCAATGCAACAATAACAATTAATGGTTGCAAATTTTTTAACTGTTAACAACTTACGTGAAATACCTCTATAAGAAAATAGTGGGGATCATTTATCGCTAAATGATGCGCCAGAAGTTTGTCAGGGTACCCGGTGCGGACAGCGTCTCCACGAAGCGGAGTTTGTCTGCCCTCGTCAGAGTGTAATTCCGCCAGCAACCGCTCGGTGGCGCCACTCCCCCGCGAGTCGCAGCGCGCTGCGCGTGCACGGCGGTTAACATTTCGCGATGTCTAATGTTTTGTTCCTGCTGCGAGGGTTGATGGGAGATAATCATGGAAACCGTGCTGGCTGGTTGTTATTGCTGTCGCCCGGGTTTGTCAGTGGCCTTAGCGTGATCTTTTAGGCGGTATTCGTTTAGGCTGCCGGTCAGCTATGGTGTGAAGTGAAACATGTCGGACCTGCTGCTGAAAGAGATGGACGAAGTGTCCCTTAGTGATCCGAAGGAGGGAGAAGAAGAAGGAGGAGGGCAGAGCGAAGGCAGCGGACGGAGTTTCCTTTTGGTGGACGAGCATGAAAATCTGCAGGTAAACCAAAAACAAAAGTTAAACTACCTGCCAAGTTCTTCGTGCAGCATACGAAGGTCACCTAGTTAACTCGACACTCTCAAACTTCCCGGACATGTTGACTGTCTGGTGTTGAATTTATGCCTAAAAGTTGTAATAACTGCATATATTTTCATCTGAGATGATTGTTTTGATGGCTGGCGGTGAGGAAGTGAGCGGCTTTGTTAGCTAGCTGGCTAACAGCGCAGTTTACCGTGCTGAACCGGGCAATAACTTTCGGCATTTTGTTTAGTGACGTTTAAAAAATGTAACTACTTTTCGCAATAGAGTGGCCATAGACATGTTCGTATAGTGAATAAAATAAAGTAACCGTGTGGTTAGCTTTGCAAAGTGTCTGGATATGTATTTAAAGGTTCAGGCTGAGCTTTCACATTGCCGTTATGGGAATAATGTCACCTAACTGCGTGGACGCATCTTAAGGAAAGGAACTTGTCGCCGTTCTTTGTTATATTTTAGTAACATATGTATGTGTCATAAGCCTTCTATCAGTTTAAACGTGCTTTGGGAATAAATTCTAGTATTTAAAATTAGTCAGGTGATTTCGCCTTGATCAATAAAAGCTAATCTATACGAGATGACTACACGAGATTTTTTGTCTTGCTTTATTGTGGCCTTTTTGAAAAAGATTTAGTGCATAATTACACAGTATTTTGGAGACTTGAAGGATTAAGGAATATTTGAAGGAAATGTAGTTTGATGATCCATTCCTCCGATGAGGATTGGACCCCCTGCACCTTCAGAGGAGGAAAAAAAAAAATAAATAAAAAAATTCTGTATACTATATATAGCAGTTTCAATGTTTAAAGCTATTTATCTGGGTAACAGTTGCAAGTAACACAATAAAAACTAACGAGAATTTATTGTCTTCCAAAAAATTACTTATATTTGTTTGGATTCGGTTCTCAAACCTCTCCTCGGGGCACCTCAGCCATTCCACGTATTTGTTAAATGAATAATAAAAAAAATTAACTTAGTTAAACAATCAATGAGGTGTTGATTAGCCATACAAGGTGTTATAGTGGTCGAGTCAAAAAAACGCGTGGGTGTGTTGGATGCTTGCTGGAAATACTGGGGTGACTTTATGAGAGGTTTTGATATGGTTAAGCTAACACGGTTTGACAGACATAATATCATAGTTTTTAGTCTGGAACACACCAAGTCAATTTTCAGGCGTCTGAAGCTGTTGTGGCGGCGGGGAGACTCGCTGACTGCCTGTCACGTCGGTGTGTGCTTCTAGGTCGGACACAGTTAGTCACCGTTGGTGCTGTTTTGGCCGATTTACCATTGGTGCCTGAGCTAGTCGCTGAATGCTGGTGTGTTCCGGTGCAAATTTTCACAATTGACGGGGGCCAACTTCTGCCAATGAGTGCTGACCGCTCCTTGGTCTTGGTTGGTGCTAGTCTTTTGCTTGGTGTGTTCCCCAATTTACACCAACATGTAGATAATTTGAACATAATTTTCTTTGGCTGCCTAATGCTTCTGCAAAGCGTTATCTATTTTCCATATTGACCTGCAGGTTCGCGATGAGGGGGAGTTCCTTCGGAAGTTGGACTGCCGCGAGCTCACCGGGGTCAAGGTGCTTTCCATCTTCGGCAACACCGGCGACGGGAAGTCACACACCCTCAACCATGTCTTGTTTGGCGGCGAGGAGGTGTTCAAGACGTCAGCCCAGCAGACCTCTTGCACAGTCGGGGTGTGGGCGGCCTTCGATCCAGCCATGGGCATCGTGGCCCTGGACACAGAGGGTCTCTTGGGAGCCTCCAGCAACCAGAACCAGCGCATGCGGCTGTTGCTGAAGGTGCTGGCCGTGTCAGACGTGGTGGTGTACCGCACGCGGGCCGAGCGGCTGCACAACGACATGTTCCACTTCCTGGGCAGTGCCTCCGAGGCCTATCTGCGCCATTTCACCCCTGAGCTGCGTGCCTTGTCTACGCGCTGCGGCCTGGAGGTGCCCCTCTCCAGCCTGGGGCCCGCTGTCGTCGTCTTCCAGGAGACGTCCCGCACCAGGCTGCTGGGTCACAGTACGTGAATCGCCCCCACTACGCTGTGACAGGGTCACAGACCCTGTCAGCTTGTGCTTACGTTGCTTACTACTGTGAACTTGTACACTTTGTTTTCTTGATTTGTTTGCTTGTTTTTTGTGTTTATTAATACCTAGCTATGCTGCACTCTCGCTCTCTCCTTTACATATTGTAAGCATTTTGAAAAGCACATTATTATTGTCTACAACTATTATTATTGTCATTATTATTATTAGTAATCATTTGGCCCTTAATACCTCAAAAAATATGTGGCCGATTTTTTTGATTAAGCGTTTATTGCTACGTATTACAAAGGTAATTTAATGAATCTGTCACACCTCAGAGGCACTTGGGTGCATGTGGGGGGTGTGATTACCGTCTAAGGTGAGTGGAGTGACACTCGAGTGGCACTCGGAGACAGCAGGCATGGGGCTTGCTGCCATGTCCTGCCCATGTCACAGAGAAGCCCCAGCCTTCTGTGTCAGTCGGGTTATGAGGAATTTCTTACAAGTTACAATGGGAGAGTGGTGACTAGGGTACCACAGTATCCCCCCACCAGGGGGCATCAGGAGCCATAGTTTCTGTACCCACCCCCCAGCGGCTTAGATGGCCAACCAGTAGTAACTGTGTCTCCCTTCCCCTCTTTCCTAGGGGGCCTTGGGAACCACAGTAACTATGTGTCATCGTCCCCCCCCTCAGGGGGCCTGGGGATCCATGGTATCCATGTTCCCCCCCCCCCTCCCCCCAGGGGCCGAGGAAACCCCACTAACCATGTCCCCCCCTTTCTAGGGTGCCTAGGAAACCAGAGTAAGCGTGTCTCCCTGTCGCTTCGCAGACAGCAGTGTCCCCGGGGAGGCCGAGATGCTGCTGCAGAAGCGGTTTCACGACTTGAGCCTGCGCACGGACGCCTTCAGCTCGGTGCAGTACGTGGGCGCCCAGACCGTGGCCCCGCCCACCGACTACTCGCAGCTGCAGAACACCGTCCGCCAGCAAGTGAAGAACACTGCCAGCCGATCGCCGCGGCGGCCCGCCGTGGTGTACAGCGCCCTGCAGGTGTGTGTGCCCGCGCTATGGGGTACCCCTGTGTTCATATTCCCCGTGCCAATTCCTCATCGTTGTGTTGTGCAACTCTTCAGCTAACTGTAAACAGCTGCAGGCAGTGTTAAGGAGAAAACCTTTAATTACCATCACATTATTCACCGGTTCGTTTGTCAGTCTCTAAACACCCAAAATAGATCCAGTGAAATTAACGAAAGAATGATTTAGAGTGCGTCTCATTCTCACCAGATTTTATCATCAAGTGCTAGGGAAGTGGATGGGTGATTATTCAAAAAAAGCAGTTCCTTTAAGATGCTAACAGATTGGTTTGACTGCTGTAGTCTAACTTGATGACTTGACATGAAACGGACAAGAAAGGCAACTTTTTTGGCATAAATCAAGGAATATTTTTATCATTTTACTAGATATGTTGCACCCTTGAATCAAATTAAGGCTTTGGGATTGAGATTTTTCAGCCTATAGCCATGGGAAGTGTACTGACATCCGAGCCGTGTTTATGCTGCTGAACTCAGAGAGGGTTATAAATGTTTGTGCATTTAAAAAGATCAAAATGCATTATTGTAACACTATTGATTTCTGCTAGTTAGAATATACTCTGTCGTAACTGAGATATTAAGAGTGAAAGCTAACTGATGATTAGCCATTATGGGGTTGTCAGCATATAATTCAGGTCCTTAGACGGTGCAGGTGCTGTGTTTACAGGCCCTGAAATGTTTCTGCTCTCTGCCTCATCCTTTCCCTCCCAGGCCTTGAGCGACAGGTTCTGCGGAGAGATCTCGGACGACAGAGTGAACATATACTCGTTCTTCCCTGACGAATATTTCACCTGCTCCTCCGAGTGCCTCAGCTGTGGGTAAGTCGCAAGGGTCTCTGGTAGCATGAATCGACGTCTTGAATTCACACAACGACAAGCACTCGTTCATTAGAGATTCCTTAAGGCTGCAGGCTCTCCATCGGTTCAATTTGGTGGGGGTGACGTATTTCATGAGTAGCTCTGTTGGTAAACATGCCGTAGGTGAGCATTTTACAAAGCCTGCCTTTGTTTTCCTGTGAAGTACTTCTGGATTGGCATGTACTCATAAACGTGTGAGCAATATGCCATGTTACAGATCGCAGCACTGAATTCCTCCTGCTCCACTCAGCATCTCTATATCACAGTAATAAGCACACAGCAGCATCCTCAACAGCTTATGTGCTTAGGCCTAAGGATTACCTGTAAGATATTCAGCGATGGCTCTCCCCCTGATTCGGTAGATACTGGATTTACTGAAAGTGTGGGTTGGTTCAGGCTAAGAATTATAACTAATACTTAACCTCAAGTTAGCGGGTTAGCTTTAAAAGTTCCATTAAAAAGCACAGGAGCACATTTAGTGAGGCGCACCGCACAGCCGTGGGGGTGTTGGTAACTACTTGATTGTTTTTCTAAAAAGTGACAAATGTCAGCAACTCTTTAGAATCATGCCAGCTGATTATGTAACAGTTCCGAACTGGGTCTTCCTAATATGGTTCATCTTCTTAGGGCAATATCAGATGGTGTTCTGCAGAGTGTAGCCTTGGAGGGAATACTTGGTATTGATAACATACGGGAAAATTTACCACTGATACAATACAGGCTATTGTAACGCAGTATTCTAAAGGTTCAAGGCATTACATGCTAATTAATTAGCCGAATAATTAAAAGCTACATAATCCTGTTTCAGTTCTGTTATAGTCTTGTTTATTTTGCACAACAGCATTTTAGCTAATTGTTGTTTTGCCCCCCCCCCCCCCCCCCCAGTACTCGATGTAGGAATGGAATGAACCATCTGAAGGACGGTATCCCCCACAGTGGCGATGGTCTTTGCCAGTACGCCCACCAGTACAACAACAAAGTGCTCATCTGCAAGGTAGGGGCACAGAGAGACCTGACTCCTTCCTAGGGGGTCATAGGGCCCAAGTCCGGCCTGCTGCTCCGCGTCCTCGCCAGACATTTCACTGGCAGCTCTGCGTGAGCGTAGAGGTGTACTTGTGTGTGCTACACTGGCCTAGAGCATCTGGTAGGGGAATCCAAACAGATATTTGTGGCGCCTTTTGAATGCTATCTATATCCCCAGGAGAGCTTACGCGCTCCTGCATTAACCTGAAAAGGTTTTATTGTCTGTTAGTGTGCGGGGGCGCTTCCTCGCTGTCCCCTGTGCTTCTGGACGAGGCACTCTGTGATCACACTCTTGTTCGCCTTTTTTAGCGGTGCTACGAGGGAGGCAGGGAGGTGATTGTCATCCCGAAGACCTCTGCCTCTACGGACAGCCCCTGGATCGGCTTGGCCAAGTACGCGTGGTCGGGGTAAGCGCTACAAATCGCCAGTGAACGCGGAGCTGAGCTCTCAGCAGGCCTGTTTTAGGCAGGCATCTCACTGAACCCTTCGTGTTGACCTATCCTCTTTTAATAGCTCTCCAGAGTGACGATAAAGGAATTATTTTTTTATAAGCTGTGCGTTCAGACATGTCCATCTCTACAGATGTCCCCTGTCCCCCACAGTATCTAAAATGCTACACTTCCTGTCCCATTTGGTTCTGCTTTTTGCTTTTCGGTTGTATATTTTTCATATTTCATATTTGTCTTCCCATTCTGTGTTTTTTTTTTTCCTTTTAAACTTTCCATCATGTGGTTTAGTTCAGAAATGCTTTATTAGCACGAAATACATAACACATTTTGATCAAGGCAGTGTCCTATACAAATTCAGTGGCTCCGCTGGTAACATTTCTCCATGGTGGCCCCCCATGCCAAAATCTTTGCCACCACGGCAAAAAAAAAAATTTTGATCCCCACCCCCATACATGTATTATGAAATTCAACTGGTTGACGGCACTAAAAGGCCGTATTACACCCCCATGTAGCAGACGCTCTTATAAAGCTGTAGTAAAATGAGCTTGCTTAGGTAAACAGAGCAGGCATTTTGTTAGGTGGGGGTGACGACCCGAAACCCTTATATATCGCTGTGTTACCGTTACGGGAATGGGAGTAAAACAGTAAAGATTACCGTATAATGTGTACCCTGTCGACATTAGCGGTAACTTTCTGACACTGTTCCAGTGTGAATGTGAAACCATAACAGATTACCGTGTTTTTTACTGAAAAGGTGGGGGAACTTCTCTCCTTTTATTCACTACATTGATATCAGTTGGGATATCAGTTACACGACACCCATTACTTTAGCATTATAGAAGACTGACTATGAATGAATATTTATCTGTCCTGTGTGCTGTGTTATTTTTTTCCTCTGATATTCTAATGGGTTTTATAAGTGATGGGGGTCACACACCGGGAGAGACTTACTCCCCACAACAAGTCAACTAAGTTCAGCTGAGTCACATACTGTGTGCAGTGCAGTTAGGCTGAGTCACATACACTGTTAGGCTGTGTGCAGTGCAGTTAGGCTGAGTCACATACACTGTTAGGCTGTGCGCAGTGCAGTTAGGCTGTTGTGTTGTTGAGTGAAGCAGTAGAAATGGACAGACTACTGAGAACTTAGTTTCGCAACTGCTAAACATGGTTATGAATCGTAAAAATAACCAGGCTATATTAATTCATATAATTAAGCATTTGTTTACCTCCATAAACATGCCATCACTAGACTGTAATAATAATACAATAATAATAATTAATAATAATAATTTTTTCTTTTCTTCCTTCACTAGTATCCCCCCCCCCCACTCCCCGTGACATTGTCCTCACGCCAAACCTCTTGATCCGCTGAGATTGCTTTACATATGGTGTTATGGGTGCATCTATTTTTTATGATAATTAACTAAAAAAGACCAAATGTAGCAGAAAGGTGACCTGTTTATCCATCCATTCATCCCTCTTTGATCCTGCTTGCTCAGCACAGTCAGTCAGCCTGGAGCCTGGCCCAGGCAGCACAGGGCACCAGGCGGGGGACACCCCGGGCGGGGGGCACCCCGGGCAGGATGCCAGTTTGTTGCAGGGCACACGGACACACGCGCCCCTACAATCACAAACCATGGGCATTTTACAGATGCCAGTATGTTTATTTACTTGTTTTTTGATCTGTGGGAGGAAACGTTGATGTTGATGTCACGCAGTGATCTGTTTAATATTAATGCAAACCGATACATGTTACACTGTAAGTTAAAAAAGAGCTGCTGCCTGTCTTGCTGTCTCTCAGCTACGTGTTGGAATGCGCCAGCTGTGGGATCATCTACCGCAGCCGTCAGTACTGGATGGGTAACCAGGACCCAGAGAACAGCATAGTGCGGCCTGAGGTCAAGCACGTGTGGCTGGGGGTGAGCGTCTCCTCGCTTCGACCTCCGTCGCGGTTCTCGCCTGGATATTCAGCGCCACCTGGTGTATCACTGGTTGGGATTCTGAGTGATTTGTCTATTGTGTGAACTCCTCCGCCCCGTGGGCAGGATATGACATCACTGTTCTTTCTTCCTGATGTTCAGAACGAGGCCTTCTTGACGGACCACCAGAATGCAGCACAGAGGGTGCTGGATGGCATGAACTACGTTATCCAGACTGTGTCGGAGTACAGCACCGGGCCCACCAAGGCAGTCACCTCCTGGATCACTGATCAAGTGGCGCCGCCCTACTGGAGACCTAATGCTGAAATTATTGTGAGTTTTCCTACTTCTGTTCTTACTTTCTGTTGCTTGTGACTCTATATGCTACTAAATGTATATCTGACCAGGCTGTGTTCCAAGATCACATTTCTTAGTCTTATTGAAGATGCACATTTTGCTTACAAATTATGCTGATGACGGCATAATTTTGTTATTATTTCTACACTGTTGAATAATGATCAATGTGTAGAAAACCCAGCACATTCACATACTAATATCATGTCTTAAATATTTTTTAACTAACTTCACAGTTGTTGCACAAACATGAAACACAAAGAAATTTATCATTCTGATAATCAGAAAGAGTCAACATAGTCACAATGTCCTGGGAGGTGTCGGTACTTAACCTGAATTTGAATTATTAAAAAATAAATTAAAATAAAACAATTATTAAGAGTTTCAGCTGAACATTGCAATATATGAGGGAAACCGTAGTATTTGCTGTATTGATTTAGAACAGATTTGAAAATTGGTAACTATCGGAATTGGTAATTCAGTGAAATATTAATTTCACAGACAAAAACAAATAAAGTTTAAGCTACTGAGGATAAATACAAATAGTTACTATTAAAATATAAAAAGTGTTTCAAATAGAAACATAGATTTGAATAATCTGTAATGGTTACTTGGACACTTTGGGAAATGGGAGAATTCCAGAACTTGTCATTTCCAGTGTGAATTCCTGAACAGTGTGGCAATAGCGACGCTTAGCGGCATATTGATTAAAAACTGAAAGAGGGGAGGCGTGACAATCAAGGCCTGGCGTCATTTCACACAAGTGCGAGGCAGTGATGTGAAATATGCAAAAATAAGTTATCGGAATAATTCTAGAGAAATAGAAAAATGTTCTAGATAACTGCAGGCCTATTTCGTAACTCTCGGGGGGGGGGGGGGGGAGTTGATTCTAGGTAGAAAAATGTAAAACAGTGGGATTACTTATTTTATCTAAAGAAGCCACTGGTGTACCTTAATTGTCCAGCCTCTGAAATACATGTCAGTAGTAGATAGCCCCCCCAATAGTAATACAAAAATGAAACAAATGGGGGTTAATATTTTACATCTTTTTTAGGTGAGATTAGATGCGCTTTATCGATCCAGGGGCATATACTCATGCATACAGCACCTAGGTATGTAGAGTGCAGACCAAACATACATTTGGTATAAAACAAGTTAGTACATTAAAAAGGCCAATATACATAATGCAAACAAGTAAATGTAGAGTAAAATGAATAATGGTATACAAATATAATCTTGGAAAAACTGTATCATTATGGAATATGAATAAAATGAATATTAAAATGACACTTATTAGATGGTATGTGTGCAATAGATATCACTGGACCTTTAGTGTTGCAAAGATGGGACGTTTCCTGACGTTATGACTGGGGTGTGGGGGCATGAGGGGAGGAGGTGCAGCATTTTATGCCATTTTATTTTTATAAATTGTGCAGATTAAAAGTACTTGTGTATTTGGGAGCAGCCATGTAGTTGTGGGATTTGGTGTGTGTTTCTTTCGGATCCCGATGTGTAAAGCAGTGTTTGTGTGTGCACGCACTGGTCTGTAATTATATGTGGTTTTGTGCGGCGGGAGCACTAGCATGTGTGTGCGTGTGCATGTGCGCGTGTGGCCGTCAGCTTACACTACGCCTTTAATCCCCAGCAATGTCACAGCTGCAGAAAGCCGTTCGATGAGGCCGAGCGGAAGCACCACTGCCGCTCGTGTGGGGAGGGCTTCTGCCAGGCGTGCTCCAGCCGCCGCATGCCCGTGCCGGAGAAAGGCTGGGGCAGCACCCCCGTGAGGGTCTGTGAAGTCTGCCATCGCCAGGGGGGGGGACCTACCACCACCCAAGGTAGGAGCAAAGGGGAAGGTCCATACTCATTTTCTGGTTTTTGTTAATGGAAAACGGGGTGTTTATCAATACCAAGAACACAAAGAACGTGTTTGTGCTCTTGGCAAGACCGGTCCTGTTAACTCGCCTCTCAAGAATGAACTTGGGGTGCAATGAATCATGGGATTGGTCTCGTTTGGCGAGGATGCAACCGATGTATTCTTGATATTTGGGGCAGGGCAAGAACGACACCCGGGGATCTTTACTGTCCTCTGTACTTCTGCTGTTGAGTATTGGAACTGGTCTCTGGCAATGGAAGATGACATTAAACGGGTACATGAGAACACAAGAATGGTCAAGTACGCATATTGATGAACACCCATGGTTTTGAAGTCCTCCTAAAGCTTGGCCCCAACCTGCCCGTGTTTTCAGCCCCCAGGTTGGCATTAATAACAATAACAACAGTAAACAGCATTTGTTTAGCAGCTCATACACCTTGTTGGTACATACTGGTCTTCAGTAGTATATAATGATCTGTCATCTTTGCCCTTTGGACAGATCTCTGCCCATTATGAACGATTACCCTGTAAAATGGTAACTGACTGTTGCATAGGTGAGGTAAATATCCCAACAACCCCACTGATCTGCTGGGGGGCTGAAGAGCCAGGTGAAGCCCGTATCAGTTCTGGAAAATGTACTTGGGTCAGGTGCTTTTTCTGATGGGTCGGCCTGTGATTATATCTTTCACAGTGACGTCGGTGGACCCACGGGGTCTGATGGCCCGGAAGGTGACAGAGGTGGCCCAGTCCACGCTGGAAATGGTGACCTGTGCCGTGGATTATCCGCTAGGTGGGAATGACGTCACATTTTGGGATTTTGGGTCCAAAATATTTCCTTAACACACTACCTTTAAAAGCACAGCTCCATGAATATCTGGATTTTTTTACACTGGGTAGGAGTTATTTTGCATTAAGTCTCAAGTATGACTCAACTTCTACGTATAGTAAATTTTGACAGTCTACTATAAAAATACAAATTTCTATATTAGTCATGTTAACTAAGCAAGTATAATTGGTTTTAGTATTGTAGTCTGAAAAGACTGCTGGTGTCGGTTTTGGAGGTTAGGCTATGTTTACTAAGGGTATTTTACAAGTCACTTATATAGAAGGCATTGAGCTTTTTAGTGCATTATTTGAAGCTAAGGTAGAGTTTTAGGGGGGCTTTTAGGGTGTTGTCTATCCATCTAGGTTCTTCTACTGGGAGTTGCCCAGTTTTGGAGATATTAGCCGTAGAAATCTCAGTCTTCTCTTGAATATGATGGGACTGAATGGCATTGAACAGTAATGTCTCTTGCCAGAAATCATGACATGGTTACTCATGATAATCCACAGACTTTGTAGTGAGCTGTTCAATGTGGGAACTATTTTGTTGTATCAAATTCCAAACGGCAATCGTATCACTGCGCAGAAGATATCGCCAGGGAGTGCTATTTGAGCATGAGCATATTCCACTCCATTTGACATTCTTGACAGAGATTCCACCTTGAAATAAGGGCAGAAGAACATCAGGAAGGTTGGGTCTTCAGTTGGAAATGGTGCCAGAACTTCTCATGTTTGGTCCTTCGTTTATGTGAGAGAGAACAATAAAATGACACTAAAAATCCTGTTGTGGAGCCATGATGCTAGGAGAGGCTTAATGTCTGTCCACATCGACTGGCTCTACCTTATTTTTTATAAACATATTTCAAGCTTCTTTTCTTGGTGAGATCCGGAACAGCATTAGGTCTCACCCCATTTCACACCCTGCAGGGTTCGTGAAGGGCGTAGCCCGGCCTGACTACTGGGTTCCTGACCACGAGATCCTGCAATGCCACCACTGCCGGAACACCTTCACAGCCAAGATGTCCAAGCACCACTGCCGCGCGTGTGGCCAGGGCGTGTGCAGCCGCTGCTCCACCCAGAGCCGCATGGTGCCGTCGCGGGGCTGGGACCACCCGGTGCGTGTCTGCGACGGCTGCGCCGAACACAAAGGCAGCCTATAGTGAGCAGTCCCGGACACGCATGCCCCTCACTGCTGTGTAGAGTCTCCCAGACTACCTTAAAACCCTGGCTATGCCCCACTGCTTGATGGGTAATGGAGGCCCATATGACTTGTAGGCTGCCTCAGAAGGCCTGAAAGCCCCAGATCAGCCCTGGCAGGTCTCAGTTTGGAGTTAGTGAGTGCGTCCACCTGCAGAAGGCTGCACCAAGGTCAGATTGTAACGCTTCTTCGATAAGTTCTGCACACAGTGGATAGTGAGGTCCCTAGCAGAGGCGAACACAAAGGTGGAGCGGGACCAAGTCTTCTGAATATGAGACTCCGTAACTAATCATGCTCTCAGCAGTGAGTGTCCCAATAGTGCCCTTAATCATCTTCTGAGCACCTGAATCCTGTAATATATGCAGACTTCATTTAACCATAGCATTTGTCTTTTAGTTAACGACTTATTTGAATCACATCAGAGATACCAGAACTGAATTGTCATTCATAACATCAGAGGATAAGGTGCAGCTGTCGCATGGAAAACCTACTGATTACAAAAGCTTCAGTTATCGCAGCAGCAGGTACTTTGTTGCTACTACGCCTTAGAAGTTTGAGAATAGCGCTAATCGGGTAACAGCACAAGGGAGGTATCTTCACTTTGGTTGTGCTCTGAGTTGTTGTTGCACTTGGAGCGAATGCCATGAACCGTCCTTTTGAAGCATGAGATTCGGAGAGGAATTTGAGCGGATGTCAGGAATTCGGCACAAACGAGCCACGGAGGATGATGTGTCGTCACTTCAGCAAACTTCCATTGCGGTAAAATGCAAATATTGCATTTCATTGTACAGAGTTTTACAAAATATCTTAGCAGTCCTCTCAACTGGACATAGCAGTTGATGTTGCATATATTGGTTCAGACACTGCATTTCTTAATTCTATGCACCTTATAGACGTGCATCATTAACATGATTAAAATTTTATATAACTAATCACTTTCTTAATTTAAAGGTGCATCTTAATATTCAATATACGTGGAACCTATTCTACCTCCCATAATGGTTTGTTTTTTTCTAATTTTAGTAATTTTGGATTGTGAAATAAAGGAAAATTAATACTTTTTTTTCACCATTATAGCAAATGCAGAGACCATTAAAACACACTAATGAAAAAGCACCACTGACAAATTAGTTGAGGGCATCATGGAAATACTTGCTGCATCCCACAATCATGAGTAAGTGAAGGGAGGGAAAAATAACTAGGGATGGTGAAAAATACAAAAAACTGCTCTTCAGACAACCAAAACGGATTGTTCTTTCTGGTCAGACCTTTACTTTGTAACTGGACATTTAAATGCTGGCTTTTTTATAGTCATAATCCATGTGAAACCAAATAATTATATATAGTAGTTATTCTGGGCTAGACAATCGATTGTTTCCATGTTGTAAAGAGTATCGAATAAATAATATTGACGCTGTGTCTTCTGCTCTTTACTCTCCCGTTTCCCTGTGCATGGAGGCCATCCCTAATGCGCTCGTCGTGACATCACAAGGCCAGAGACGAGCGGCTGACAGTAATTGGCCAGCTTGACTGTAACCGCTTCTTGCTTTCCCTATTAGGCCGGGTCCCCTGTCATTTCTTCTGGCCCTCAGTCGAGTGCATCAGCACTCTGTTACTCTAATGCTGCTCTCAGCACAAGGCTGAGGAATGACGGCGGTGAATAAGCTGTGGTGCGGAGCGGCCGTGGGAATCCAGGGGAGACCGGAGACGCCAAATGTGCACATAGGCGCATGTGGTCGCCGGGGGTCTCTGAGAGGGTCTCTGAGGGTCCCTCTGTCCACCACAGGCTGGTCTGCCTGAGGATTGCTGTCCAGGTAGAGATCATGTCGAAGAGTCAAACCCGACGTTGGTCTTCCTAGTAAATACACTGTTTTGTTATTTTTCTACATACCCAGCTTTTGTGCCGTAAATCAGCTGGCTTTTTTTTAGAAATGCAAAGGGATGTAGAAACCGTACAACACAACCAGGTACATGACAAGACTTTGGTTTGTTATTAATGGTTCACTGTCCACTAAAACCATATGAGGAGGTTTCTTTGCTGCATTTGCTGTTTTGTAGCATGGGGTGGGGGGGTTTCCCAGGCCAGATTACCCCCAGAAACCCTGCCGGCAGCGTTGACACAATTAATGTCGATGGTTTTAAAATCAAGGAAGCGCACACACAGCAAAATGCATTTTTACGCATTTCTTTCCTGCAGCTGATCTCCGTTGATCTTGGCTGCGCTCCCAGCAACGTTAACTGCTTTTCCAGGTACATTAACTGGCTACCGAGCCACAGTTTGCAATTACATTAAGTACTACCAAAGAAAGGTTAAACATACATTATTGTATAGCTGCATTTTAAGTTGAAGGTTTTAAATGTCTGCTGACATATCACAGTCAAATAATTTCAAAATTTCTTAAATTTACAGAAATAAACAACCTAATCTGGTCAATGTTGTTTCTTGCCTCACACCTTTGGGTTGGGGGTTAGAATCTCACCCCTGACCTGGGTGTGCAGAATTTGTATGTTCTTACTACAGTAGAGACTGCATATAGTGATCACCATAAGCTATCGTTATAACCAATTTTTTTCTTTATGTCTCAGGCATACTACTATCTAATTCACATTTGTATATTTAATACTTGAATATAAGGTAATAAAACGGACAGCGTCACTATTTACTTAATTTTATTGACGATTTCAAAATACAGTACAGCTGTTTCAAACGCTTTTCAAATTATAGTACTGTATAAATTAAATAACTGAACTGCGTTTAATTCAAATACGCCATAATACAGTACAGTGCTTTACACCGATATTCAATAAAAAATTTTATGCAGCGCGTTTTCACGTTGTTACATTTTCTGCAAACACTTATTGTAGTGTCACTGCTGCATCTCAGTTTCTCGTTCTTGGCGGTTTATCATATGCTTGATGAATCCATATTTGTCATTGAGAGAAAATGACTTTCTTTTCCCGTCATGTTTTCTGTGCCAGCAGCATTAGCCTCAGGTATCTGCCAGAAGCAGGTGGGTTACTGCAAGGCAGAGTAGGGCGATCAAAGGAATGGAACAAAAACACCAGTTTAATTTTTTTCCATATGTTATGTTTAAAAAGACTCAAAATCAACACTGTAAGCAGGCTATTCCATTACTACAAGCAAATTATTTAAACAGTATTTGTATAGGAATAAATCTGTCCCAAGCTTTTTGATCCATATAAGTGGTTGATCACTACCGTATTTTCCACTGTGTTTTTGATCTTCAGATTTTCTCCCACAGTTTAAATACATGCTGTTAGGTTAATTGGTGTCTCTGAATTGCCCACAGAGTATGATTGTGCTTGTATATGCCTCGCAATGGACCTGCATCCTATCCAGGGTGTTCCCCAGTACCCTGTACTGGTTCTAGGCTACCAATGACTCCGACTAGGACAACAGTTAGAGCCTGGATCAGTCGATTTAGTATGTCGCAACCCTCTCAAACCACCAGGGGGGGACAGACACTTATATTATCATCCCTGTCTCGCATGTGTTCGTTTCGGCTGTACGTCTTGTTCATTTTCTTCGGCTGCTCCCTGAGATGTGTTTTGTGGTTCAATAAGTTTAATGACTGTCTTCAAATTCCACATATATATCATCTAATTGGTTTCATATATGGCTATTCTATGCTAGACCTCAAGGTAATTCAAGTACAGTGTAAGTGTAATTGTGAGCTGATCAAATTTATCAGCATATTTCCAAGACAGCTTAAACACTAAAATATTTTGTTAAACATCTTTCTTAAAGTCTCTAAATTCTTTTAACCTGTTAAATGTATTGCTCTAAAATTCATTTAGAGTGCACATGCAAGCATAAATAATGTAATGTAAGGTACATGACAGCGAGCCCAAATGCATTATCCTACTCAGACAGCTTTGTAAGACTGGCGTTCCATTGCATTTACTCACTTAATGGAAACTTTTATCCACAATGTTCCCACACTCATTAACATGTACAATCCAAGGACCATTTGTTCAACAAGATTATAATGGAGATGCTGATCCATAGTACATTGCTGAATGTGTATTCTGCACCCGGACTATAATGAAAGTTCTTGCCAGTAATAACAGATAATCAGGTATCACCTGTATGTGGTGGTAAGACTATGCTCTCAAAATATACACCCTTCAAAGTTATCGCAAATTTTCAAAAAGACTTGTACAATAGCCAAGTTTGAAATAGTTGCATTAAAAATGCAAACAGCACAATTAGAATAAACCCCTTGGGAATAAAGAATATTATGGAGTAAGATATGGCAGGGTTTAACATCCCAGAATAACATTCTAATCTGACGTAAGAGTGAAGTTAACACTTTCATTTTCACTTATTAAATTAAACTAACACCCCAAGCCCTAGTGTGTTTCTATGTGCTAGTATATTAGAGTATGTATGTAAAGGTGCAAACCAGAATGAGAATTCTCACACCACCTTGTGGTGAAAGGGGGCCAATGCATGTCTTGTTGGGCCAGCACGCATGGCTTTATCGAACGCCATGAACCAAAACACACTGCTAGCACCGGCAAGCAAATCTGTAGCTGAAGACTTAATAAATGCCTTCTGCTTTCCTGTTTTCCTATGACAAAAGACTGTCGGTGTCTTTGGCCGTACCTGTAATCTGATGTCTCATCGTCTGTGGTCTCCAGCTCCAATGTCAGCGAGGCCCCCCTTCTGATCTCTTGCACCGGTTCTTCAGCTTCTCCTGGGAAGGGAAAGCTCACATGATGAGTTACAGGGAGGCCTGGAGTCTCGAGAACAGCAATGTGCTGGCAGAGAGTTGAGGGAGCTGGCAGAGGATGAAAGGAAGTGAAACACAGCCGGTCATGACTGGGGCACCGGGGCTGCAATCGGAGGCCGAGCAAAGGAATCCCCAAGTCGGCGTCACATCAGGGCTGGGAAATGAACAACGCGGCCCCCTTGATCACAGTGTGCTGGGGAAGAGGGGCAAGAAGTAGAGAAAGCAAGGAATATATTAGGTAAAGGTAAAGGTTGCTTACAGTAAAAATAATACAACTAGATTTTTCTCGATTTATCTCGAACTTGAAGACATTCAACCATTATTGACAGAACTGAAGAGCAGATTTCCAAAACTTAGTCCACATTTTTGAGAAACTTTCTGTGGACTTAATTTAGACTAAATTTAATGAAAGTTCTTTGTTGTATGATGACGGCTTGAGTTTTGGTTCCCAGTTCTGTAACATACGAGGAAGCCTGACCTTATGTCACTGCTGCTGGTCTCATCTAAAAAACAACAAAAAACGGACAGAGTTTTGGTGAAATGCACAGACCAGGGGTGGGGATCCTGATCCATGGAGGGCCGGTGTGGGTGTGGCTTTTTGGGATGACCTCACAATCAGCCAATACAAGTGGGTCCCCAGGACTGGAATTGAGAACCACTGTTGTATTATTGGCTGATTGAGAGATCAGCCCAAAAACCCGCACCCATACTGGCTCTTCATGGATAGGTTGTCCAAGGTGGGCCCATCAGGCCTGTGCACCAGGAGGAGTTAAATACACCTGTCACCATTGTTATTCTAATGCTAACATCACATATTATTATTCAGTTATTACTATTATTCACTATTAGTCAGTTATTAAAACTGGTTCACAGTTGTGCATTTAGTTTGGTTTTATTATGATGTTTGATTTTAGTTGTGATTAACATACGGGCACATATGCATACATACCCACAAATTCTGTTGAACCAAAAAATAAATAAATGATAAACTTCAACTGACTTGATTTTTTTTTTTTACATCATTTATAATGTTACATTTAACCAAGGGCTGCTTCACAACTATCTCTGACTATGGGGTAAATTGTAACATTTCACTCAATGTGAATCCGTTGTCTGTTTATGATACAGAGGTACCACTTGTGCCGTTTAATAGAAGACACCTTAAAGTCGTTTGTATCAGATTTTCAATGTCCATACTGTCCGCCCTGTCCACACCCAAATCTAGAACCTTAATTGCAGCCTCCTGCCCTTTTTCCCTTTGATGACTAATGTTGGTCATTGCGCATACTTTACTTAAAGAGTATATGTTTCATCTCAGAACACTGGGACAGTCAGTAAGGAGAAACACACTCACACACCTTTCTTGCCAGCTGGCCAGAATGATGATATTTCAGCTGCCTCATAACTGTTACACAACGTCTTGTAGAGCGGCACCCTGGTCACGGTTTATGACTGATTGTGTTCCGAGTTCCCTTCCAGGTCGCTGCCGTAAAAGGCCCTGCTTGGGGCATCATTAATCTTGCCTCAAAAGGCTACAGATTTCTGGCAGACTCTTCCGCCAACAGCCCTCAGCGTACTGATGGCCTGGACACCAGCCACGGCTCTTCAGCGCGAGGTTCCTCCCAGCTCTCCACTTTCTCGACGTGCATAAATGCTGGGTTTTGTTTTCCTTATTCGCCGTTGCCATCGATGATGTTGCCGTGGGCGTTGCCTAACAACAATCACTTTTTACCAAGTTTTGGAATTCATATATAAACTTTTATTATATCACAACTTTTTGTACAATGGTAGCTCCATATATCCTATTAAACGAAATCAATTAATGCTTCCAAACGATAAATTATTATTTATTTTATGAAGTCATATATAGTCTTACCAGAAAGAGACAATGTTGATGACATGCTTGCCTAGCAATGGTTGGGTTCAGGACCTCTGCTCTGAGATCTTTCCAATCGATCAATTTAAAAAGCTGAAGTCATCGGGGACGGCCCCCAGCTGACAGAAGGGGAAGTTGCGCACGAGTGCCAGATTACTGTGGTGTTTGAACCACAGAGACTGCAGAGGGGATGGGGGAAAGGGGTGAGTGGAAACGACAGAAAGTGTCACCGGAGAACCGGAAGGAGGCCGCTGGGTTGCAAGGCTGAGTGGACCCCGCAGGTTCGAGGGGGAGCCATCAGGCTGACTTGAGGACAGATCATATGAGCAGATGTGGCAAACGTCGTCTGGCTAGAGGACACTCAGCGTGAGCCAGTAAAAACACACAAACTGCCTGTGATTACTCATTGTAGGCTTTTCTCTTACTGGTATAGCCAGGAGTGAATAGTTACTTAACAGTAAAGCAGTGAATGAGAAGCAAAGTGGAATTCTAAGACTGATCAAATAGAGCCTTATTTATCTTCCAACCACTTACACTGGATGTCAATCCATTGCTGGGAACATATACAATTTACAAATGGAAACTAGCCTAGCTGCATTTCTCCATATTGTGTGAGGACCCCCCTACATACACACACACACAGGTGGGATTTATGTGGCTTAGCAGGGGATGCTGTGCTCGTAAGCGGATGATCGTCGGTTCAAACGGTGTGTCCGGTTGACTGGTTTCACCATGGGGATCTTCAGCAAGGCCCTTAACCCGTCACTCCAGTGATACTGTATGACCCTGCCTTCTCAAAGATACGGGAAATACCATCCACTAAATAAATGTAAACGTAACCCTGGAGCTGTGAGGCTATACTGGCACCCATTCCCCACCCTGCCACTCCACGCCATTATATCTTTGTCAATCATGTTTTCATTTTGATAATAATATTTTAGGACCATAATAACATGCTTTCTTTGCATTTGGGGAATGTGAATTAGCAAGATTTGATGTTTTGTGTAAGATATGGGCTTGCAATGGGTATTATCATCACTGTTCCTGCAGTAACTTTTGTTTTTTTCTCTTGGTGAAATTCACATTGTTTTGTGCCAGTGTGTATGTGAATGGTCCATTCATCACTGCTTCCACAGAAGCCCAACTGTAAATCTGGCTCAGGCCTCAACACTCCGCCATTTAGCATTTCAGCTTCCATTGTCCACTTTCATTATCCTCTCTACTCAGCAGGACAATACCAATGACTCAAATTATTAAAAAAGAGGGGGGGAGGCTTATTTTTCACTTTTTCTAAAAAAAAAAAGGGGGGGATGTATTTTTAAATCGGCATGGGAAAGTCGGGCTGACATTTTCTGGTCTGCAGGTGGAAGGACATAAATATTTAAAAGGCTCCTTGGTTTTTGAGAGTAGCGATATCACAGAGGATTTCGGTTAATTTTTAAAACATGCTGTTTTTGTTAGTGTGATCCAACTGCATTTTAGCAAAGAATGAAAGTGGTGGCTAAGGACCAACACACAACTGCCAGCGTGGAACAGTCTGTTTAGCATCTGGGCTGCTAAAATGCAAAATTTGTTCCTTGCCGGACAACTGGAAAAAAAGACCAGAATGGAAAATGGGGAGGAGGGGTGGGCTGGTGGTGGCAGCAGTGTTTAATCCGAATTTCAGACAGCACTGGAAACTGAACGCAGCTTTGAGGCATTTGAGCATTGACACTCCCTTTAGTGTCCTGAAATGTTGGAAAAGCTTCTATAAATCTTTCAGTCCCAAGAAAGAGCCTTCAAAGAGCAACGTGGCCTGGTAACACAAAAACAAACAGCATAACACGCATGCTAAGACATACCACCAACACTTATTTTAATATTATATTATTTATTTATCTTTGTACAATGTAATTACAATACAAATATGTAGGTTTAGATACAAAATTATGTAAATAAAGATTAAAAATAAGCTTCACTGGTTTGTTATCACTACACTAAAGTTTACAATCAAGTTTATGAGGTAATTTAGTTTCCTTGTTTTGCCATAAACATAATCAATCTACTTATTTTTAATTTAGAATGTGTGGGGATGGAAAAAAAATATCAATTAAACAGTGAAACTTTCCAAAATTCATGAAAGGAAAGGAAAATAAAAAATGTTCTTGGGATTCTTGGGATGGGAATCGGATGGAGAGATCAGCATTTTGCCACATACAAAAGCCGGATTGATTGAGTAGTAATTAAGAGTTAATGACCAAGAGATTCTGGGAAGAGACATGACTATTTGTGATGACCTGCCCAGTCAATTTCTCTCTCCAGTCCCTTAGTGTCTGCAACCAAACGTGTTCAAAACCTGGAAACGTACATGTACAGGCCATCGGCAGGCCAGGGGCAGGCCATCGGCAGGGCAGGCCATCGGCAGGCCAGGGGCAGGCCATAGGAGGGGCAGGCCATCGGCAGGCCATAGGCGGGGCAGGCCATCGGCAGGCCAGGGGCAGGCCATTGGCTGCTTTGCATCTCATTGCATTCATTCAAAACACACCCCCACCACTCCAAAGGAAATTCAGCTGTGTGCATAATGGAAGAGCAAATTCCCAAAACTCACTTTTTTGATAAAATTTCTGTGGACTTCAGTGAGTTCTGGAAATTTAACTAAAGTTCTATGTTCGATTACTTGAAGACTGAGTGAGTTTTGTAAATTTAATGAAAGTTCTACACTGGATTATTTGATGACTAAGTGAGTTTTGCTTCCCAACACTGTAACATATGATGAGGAAGCCTGATTTTAGGTCATTGGCAGTCTCGTTTCAAAAACAAAAAATGGACCAAGTGAGTTTTGATAATTTGCTCTTCAGTTGGTGTTTTGGTACTTATATGCATTGTTTGTCCAGTCACTACAAAAAAAAAAGAAAAAAAAGAAAACATGTAAACAAGGGAAAGAACTCACAGAGGACCCCCGTAGTATAAAGTACCTGATCTTCCTGCTACCATACACTCTTCAGTACCCCCCACCGCCTCTGATTCCTGAACCAGAGACAAACAAACCTCTGAAAGCACATTTCAACCTTCCATCCTACCCTATATAAAGGATTAAAAGCCACAGACATACCAAGAGTAATTCAGTAATCAATCTTCTCAAAGCCATGATCAAGAATGCAGAGCACTGTGCTTCCGTGGTGGTTGCCAAATACTGCCACTGATCCATTAGCGGAACTGGAGAAACTGGCCCTGTTTCAACAGAACCACTAATAATTCAGCACCAAGCCCTTTCATATCATGTCACGTGACGGCGTCCTATTCGTCGACCATTCCGGTTCTGTCCCTAACACATCCCTGAATTGTACCAGATAAGAGAGGAAGTCCAAATTCCATTGCAGCTACCCACTTCTCCTGGCTCACTCACTTTCACTTGCCTTCGACTTGCCGCTCTCTGCATCGTAGCCACCTTCCTGCCTGTCCTCAGGCCTCTCTATTTCCTCGCTGCAGCAGGCGTCCCCAAGGTGTCTACCTGTGCACTCCGCTGCTCTGGTCACCATGGCGCTCCCTGCTCTGTGGGGCGAAGGAGGACCCCTTTGCTCCCTGGGGACAGGCAGAGCGGCTCCGTATCCTCTTTTGTACACTCCTCTTTAAAGATTCACCAAACCATCTGTGAAGACTATCTAGCTACCAAATCCAAACCCAAATCTCATTTTGCAGGAATACAAATAGAATTAAGGGACTTTTAGCAGAGGGATGTCCTGCTTTTCCAATCAAACCAGCCTTATCCATATTCAACACACCCTGATCATTCAAGCCCTATCTCTCTTTCCTTCACATTCTACCCTTCGGCTTCTCCAAACACATGCAGACCGGCTTACATTGTGCTGAAATTCGAATGATAGCTTCACAGAGCCTGTCATGGTCAGGTTATTAAAATGTTTGAAAACAATCCAAATATCTCACTTTCAGATAGAGGGTGGGGTTTCTACTGGTAAAGCTGTGTGGGGAGGGGGGATCTGTCCCTAGTGGTATAGAAGCAAGCCATTCAGGTTGAATAGCAATTGACTGTCACACACAGGGCAATAAATAGGTGGGCAATAAAAAGCTATTTACACTCTCACATGAGGTACACACTCAAGATGTCAAATGAGGCAGTAATTATGCATTTTTTCATTTGGTGAGTTCCCTCCAGCTTTAAAAACATATGAACAATATTATTATTCACACAGGGAAAAAATAAGTTAAAATATTTTGGTGATTAAAATCAGATTTATAAGGTAACTGATAAAAATAATAATAACTTAAAATGTTTTGGCCATCAAATACTTCCTCGTTTTGTTGGTCAAAAATGACACATCAGTCCTCTCTATAAATGCCCCTGCTCTGGATGATGTCATTTGCTAGTCAACCGATACCTCACATAAAATAGTCATCGGCTCTGTCTTCCTTCCCCAGTTGTATCTCAGCTGTCTTTGTCCAGTTTTCCCAATGTCCACTGCAGGCTCTAGGGCAGCAGAGTCTAAAGCCCCTAGAGAAGAAGCAGGGGGTGGAGAGGACACCCCCCCCCTGAAGCTGCCGTCCAAGTCCAAGAGCCAGGGGTCTGTGTGGCAGCGTCTACAAAGCTGGTCGGGGGTTGGGGGGGGGACAGGGCACCCCCCTTGTTGATGTGAAAAGAAGGAAAGCAACGAAGACAAAGGAGAGGGGGGGTCAGTTTTGTCTGGGTCTGCGTCACAGTTTATGCAGACAGGAGCAGGCGGGGGGCAGTTAAAGCTCAATCTCGAATGTCTTTTGCAGGTCGTTGGAGAAGGGATTGGGAGCCGTGGGCTGCGTCTTGGACTCCAGAGCCGCCCACTGGGCCTCGAAGCGCTCAGCTTCCTGAGAGTCGCTGCTGGGGGCGGGCTGCTGGGCTGCCTCGGAGGGCCACGCGGGGCCATGGCCGCTGCCGTTCTGCTTGACGGAGGCTGTGGAGGCAGCGGTGGCTGGGATTGGGTTGGGCGAGATGCCGTTGATGGCGGCCGGATTGGCGAAAGGTGGCATGGGGAAGCTGCCAGTGGGGACCGGGAAAGCATGGTGCCCAGAGGCCATGGGGCCGGATTTGGCTCCTCCGCTGCTACCTGCAGAACCAGAGGGCCCCGTGCTGGTGGCCGTGCAGAAGACATTGGCCACCATCTGTGAAGGCGTGATGCCGACCACGGGCACGCTGGCATTGGGGTACGTCATGCTGTTGGCCAGGGCAGGCATGTAGGCCTGCATGGGTATGAAGGTGGGCTGCAGGGGAGGCTGGGCGAACATGCTGACGGGCGCGGGGGTGGCGTCGAACGCCATGGGGAATGGCTGCATGGAAGTGGGCAGCGAGCCAGGGGGGCAGGGCATGGCTGACATGGGCGGAGCCGGCTGGGGTGGGACCGCTGGCTGCTGCTGCGGTTGGGCCTTCACTGCCTTGGCCACCTCCTCCAGCCAGCGCTCTGCCTCAGACGGCGTCCGCCTGTGGCCACTGGTGACGGCGGGCGGAGACTGCAGCACCTGCTCTGGCTGCACCCACGAGCTTCCAGCTGCCGGGGAGCCCGGGGAAGAGGGGAGCGAGAAGGAGAGAAACATGACGTGAGACGGGTAGGACGGAGGGCAGAGCCACGAGACGCCGTGGCAGGAAGAGTGAACAGAGATTTTGTTTGGGGGGAAATTATCACAAATGAGGGGAAACAGGCAGAAAAAGACAGACACTGGGTCTACAAATGGGACCACAACTTTGGGTCATGTGGTCCATTGGGTCAGGGCACAGAGACAAATAGGAGGCTGTTTTTTATCATTATAAATTTGCAGTGAATGAGTCGACTCAACACATGACTTTGCCCCACGGGCTCCTGCACACACACACACACACACACACACACACACAAAGCAGACGACACTCCTGTTCTTGTTCTAACAGACTCACCCTGCAGGGGCAGGGGAGGCGGTGGGATGGCAGGGGGCGCTGGGCACGCCGGGGTGCCGTTAGCGGCGAAGAGCTCGTCGGAGGGCTTGGCGAAGGAGGTGTTGATCTGGCTGCACAGGGCGTTGATGCTGTCTGCCTCGGCCCCCAGTGATGGGTCCATCTCCGGCACTGCGGGCGGAAACACAGGCTGAGCGGGGGGAGGCACCCGAGGGGAACCGAGGAGCCCATTTCCTTAATCAGCAATTTATTAGGCTGCTTAAGCACTCCATAAAAGAAAAGAAAAAAAACTAGAAATCCCCCGTTCCTCTCCAAGCCATTTTGCACAGCTGAGAAAATAGCAGGCAGCTCCTAATTCCCATATCAGCGCCTTCAAAGGCAGAGGAAGAGATTCCACCCCCCTTCACTCATGCCCCCACCATCAGCGCTGTGAGCTGCCTTTAATTGGTATCCATTAGGAATCTCTGTGTGGCCTTCAGTGAGAGACCAACCCCCCCCAGGTATCTGAGGGGGGTGGGGATCAAAACAACTATAGGAACGAAGGGGTTCAGGGCAAGAATACCATGAGAGTGGATGAACCAGGTGGACAGCTGCCATACTGTGGAGTGCCATATCCTGCACCCCTCCCCCCCCCAAGGACACCTTTCCGGCCCCTGTCAGAGCAGCACTACACGTACGACTAATGCAGCGAATTCACACACGCCGCCGACTAGTTGCGGATCGGTGTATTAGAAGCTGCTTGACGTTTTATGCAGGAATACGATGGTTAACATAACAGCTGTGCGACTCAGTTATGGTAATAACTGCCACAGCTATCAAATTATCACGTACGCTAGCAGGGAGCCCTGCGCCGTTAATTGCTGTAATTATTACGCGTTTAAAACACACCCCTCCCCCTACCCGGGCAGGAAAGGGGGAGATTACGAGGAGACTTAAAGGGCTCCTTCCCCTTTCTGAACTTGCTAGCTGGGTAAAGGGCGGACGATGGTGTTGGTGAGGCCCGAGATCATGACGGACCTGGGTTCTTGGATTGGAAGTCGGTCTTGCGCTGTAGGGTGGAGGGCAGGTCGTTCAGGCGGAGGGAGAGCTGGCGCTTGAAGGGAGAGTTCTTCTGGCTAAGGGCTGGAAAGCCCCGGAAGGAGCCCTGGCGCACCAGCTGCTCGATGGGGGCGTGGCGGCGGGGGATGGCGTGGGGGCCACATGGCTCGGTGCGATCGACTGGTGATGCTGCACCCTCTGGGGGTGATGCTGTGCCCGGGGGGACGGCAGGCACGCCAGGGTGACAAGATGGCTCTGCTGGAGGTGTAAGGAATGTGCAGGGGATGACAGAATGTCACAAGGGAGGGGGCCAGTAACCCTAAGCCAATATCGAACCCATAAACTGTGCAAGGCGGCAAATTTATTAGCTTAGCAATCAAAGTTTGGTAATCTGACAGTCCTTGTTATAAGGGGCGGGGCCACGGTACCTTTCTTCTTGTCCTGTACGTCCCGGTCGACCTGCTGATTGGATGGTGTGACGCGGAAGGATCCTTCCCGCACGAAGGAGGTGCGGCTGGCATCAAAGGAGGCTGTGACCCCGCACTCCTTCTCCCTCCGCTGCTTGCGCTCCAGGCAGGCGGCGAAGGCACAGCCCACAGCGTGACTCAGGCGCTCCCCCTGGTGGACACAGACATTTGCATCACACGGTGAGTGGTCGAGTATATTTTGAGCTGAAGTTTCTCATTTTCACCTTCAGTATACTCACAGCATGATGTAATACTGGCAATGCGACCATAATTTACATATAAATGGAGCTAATTCTAATTCTATGAAGACAACTGTTTTATATTACTATGTCAATATCAATCCGGCAGTCTTCTGAGCAGTTCTGGTGAGGGGGGGTGGGGGGCGTGCTGGAGCCTATCCCAGGGGCAGCATAGGGCACAAGGTTTCAGCTTCAGCACACCCTGGACAGGACACCAGTCCATCACAGGGGGCACACACACACATACACATTTATGGATGCCATTTAGCCTAATCACGTTTTCAGACTAGACAAGGAAACCCACATGACATGGGAAGAACATGCAAGAACATGGAACAATAGTGCTACCTACTGAGCCTATGGCAATTTAAGAACGCTGACACGCTTTGTGTTTTGCAGGGACTCATTACCAGTCATACCAGTTAAGCACAGAACCTGATCAAGGTTCCTTAACGGCAGCCCCACCCACCGAGTCCTTCAGCGCCATGAAGCAGTGGCAGATCCATCGCCGTGTGGTTCCATCCCGGCAGATGTAGGAGAAAGCCTTGTCGTAGTTTCGGTCAGGCGCGCAGAAGGACACCTTCTCGATGGTCTGGTCCACAATGAGGTCCTGCCATGGAACGTTTGGCGAGCAGGGATTAGGTACTCCACTATGTATCAGGAGCCTGGGCACAGTGAGCCTAGAGGCCACCTCAAGAGGGGCAGTGGAACGCTCTGGATAGGATGCTAGTCCATCACAGGTCACACACCCAGTCACACATTTGCGAGACACCCTAGACTCAACTAACCACATTTTTGGACTGCAGACAGAACACAGGGAGAACACGCAAGCTGAACAAATATAGAACCTGGGGGCAGAAATCAAACCCTCAAACGCAGTAGAAAGCCAGAGCTACCCGCTGTGACACCACAAACCACAAACTTCATGGCTTTTGTGCAAAACAAAAAAAAAATCCCTCCTTGCAAATGTGGCATTTTCAGGCACGGATGATGCGCCAGCTCAAGCCTGAGTGCCGATTCGTCGGTTTTACTGCCTTTGCAAAACTTCTCCCAGAGACAGAAAAAGAATTATTGGTAAACATTTCCCAGACTTGTCCCTTTGAACACCAGGCTCATTCCAGGGCATTGACTAAAGGGGCATTTAAACCCGAGGCACTGGGTCCGATTCTACACCACGGGCCGCAATAGGGGGGGTGGTGGTGGTGAAGAGCGGGTCGGGGGCACGTACTTGCCCTTGTGTTTCCTTCCTCCCTCCCTTCGTGAAAAAGGAAGAGGGGAAGAATGGCCCATTCATCGTAAGCCAATTAGTCGAAGAGGGGGCCGGTCCGGAGGTGAAAGGATGGTCCTGTCTGACAAGGCTGGTGTGTGTGTGTGTGTGTGTTTGTATTTACCACATTGTGGGGACCAAATGTGATAAAAACCTGTTACTTTTTAGCTTGTAGGGACATCTGGTGTGTGTGTGTGCTGTGGGAAATCGGCGAGAAGAGGGGTTCCGAGATCAGATTGAGAAACATGAGTCAGGCATGAGGGGCAATAAAGGGGGACGAGGGAAGTGTGGATAAGTTGTGGGCACAAGGCAGTAAAGCTGGTGGGGGGGGGGGGGGGCATCCCCGTGGAGACACCTCTGCATCTTTCCCTTCCCGTTTTGCTCTCTAAAAGGGGGGAGTCCGGGAATTGGTCTTGCGATGGGGGGTGGCTTTCAGAGTCAGGCAGAGCATGACTCCCACCCGCCTGCTGAGAAAGCAGCACTGCGGGGGGGGGGGGGGTTCCAGGCTGTGGGTGGCCCACTGGCCCTGCAGCGATGGGAATGAGCGGGCAGGACAGCAGAGGCATTCACAGTGCGTCAAAACAGCACTGCACTGTCATATATCAGCAATACACCGTGCATACACACACACACACACACACACACACAAATGCACATTGAAGCTTTACCTTGGTTTTGTCATCTACGACTCTAAGACCATCTGCAGACACCCACAACACAGCTTTGACTGACTTCTTCCCGCTCTGAAACACAGAAGGTAAAATGGTGGTATAACCAGTTAGGTCTTTTCATAGTACTGGAACAACTAGGACAGGTTGTGTTTGTCTGTGGGTGCTGTTCCAGCGTTGACTGGTCTGACTGGGCCTAACTGTCCTGAAACAGCTTCTTGAGCCTGCCATATTGAAGATGTGCAATGGAGGAACCTTCCTGCTCCTCCGGGGCATGAAAACTGCTACCAGACAATTATAAAGGGGAACATTGTCCCCTCTGGAAAAGGAAGCCATATCACTGCGGACTACTATTTCCATGACTTGTTTGAGTGACAATGAACAATCGCTGCTGACTAAGAGGTTTAGGAAAGGTGGCACCCAGGATTTCTGGGAAACAGATGACTGGGGGGGATTCCATGAGAGCTAAACAGCAGGGACAAACGACTGTGACATAAGCATGACAAGGCCAGGATGTGCCTAAAGGGATGGAGAGGAAGAGAGACAGAAGAGAGGGGGAAGGAATGACGGCAACCCGTTTCCTTACCGTCTGGAGGAAAGGGTCAGAGCGGATCTGAGGACATTTCAGAAGGAAGACATGCTGTTCTCAGGCTCCAAAACGAAGGGAAACGCAACTGAGGGAGATGGTTAAGGGGACAGGCCCAGGAGGACAGAGTAAAAAGAGAAGGAGGTTCCAGAGAAGGCTGTGTGTGTCGGAGAGGCCTCAGCACTGCACTGTGCAACCCCACATAAACACAACCCTATAAAGAGAGTAGATTGGGGAAACCGCCCAGGAACTGGCGAAGCTCTGCGGGATTCTGGGAGAACCTGGCAGCCAATGGACCTTGTGACGTCTCACCGTGGTCCTAACCACAGACATTGTTGCTGGGTATTTCAGAGCATCATGGGTACACACACAGACACACACACACATCTGTGACTCTCCTTTCATTCTCCACTCACCAAAAAATGGTCCCCACAATGTCAAAATAACAGATTTTTATCACATTATGGGGACAATTGGTCCCCATGATGTAATATATATATGTAACACACATACACCATGGGAAGGAAAAGCAGCATCATTATCAAGGGACACATGCTGTTTAAAATGTCCTGTGTTTGGTACAGCTTAACATTTTCACAATGCTGGAGGTATATGACTTCTCTGCTCGCCCCTCCAAAAAGCTCTCAGCAGGAAGGGAAAAAAAAGCCCAACTCCTTCAAGGTCTGGCTGCTTAGTACTGATAAGGAAATCCAGAATGGAGAGATTGGAAGATAGAGAGAAAATGAATAGAAGAGAGTAAAGGAAAAAAAGGATGAGAGGAGAGGGAGGCTCGCAGGAAGTGGGGTTTAAATCGAACAAGATAATGGGAAGAATTAAGTGCAGGAGAGATGAGAAATAGCAGGTGTGGGGTGGGGGGAGCGGCAAGCTCATTTCTGAGAAAAGGCCCCTGGATTCACCACGATGGCTTTTCACTGCAATTAAAGCTGGTCTGGGGCTGCTCTCCCTCTACATCAACCTCACTGAGGAAGCAGCATTTGGAGAAGCTACACCTGACTTGATATCTTCAAGGTAAATCAGGCACTAATTACTAAGAGGGAAGTCTGAAAATGCCCCGTCGGAGGCCCCCAGGATTGGGAGGGCCCAGGCCTCCACCTTCCAGTCATCCCCACCCCCAGCCCCCAGCCCCCTCCCTGCCTAGCCCCACTCACCACTTTCAGCTTCTTCACGGCTTCTTCACACACATGCATGCCCCTGGACTCCTCCACCTCCACCAGGCCCAGGTACTGTGGATGGGAGGGGGGGAGATGGGACAGAGTGGGCCAACACGAATAGGCTCATGTCACGAATTGAGCCCCTCGTGACATGGAGGAAACATCAAACATTACTGAATCATTGCAAGCTGTACTATCAGCAAAATCCACTTACCCAGTGTGAACCACCTACTCAACAATCAAATAATGTACTCCCCCCACCAGCAGTCCTAGAATCGTCAGACTGAGGTATAGGCTTAAGGTTTCACATTAGCACGGATGTAGCGCTTTTAGCATGCTGCAAATTCCTGAAGGTGCTAAGTGTCCCATTTCAGCCTGACAATGCACTCAGTCAGTGTTTTTTCCCGACCAACCCCCCTGCTATATTTTGCCTAATGATCGAAGAATGTCGATCTCTCAAAAAGCCTGATTAAAGGTGCCATGTCATCAACGCAAAGGCAGTATGTACATTTATGATTCAGTCCAGCCATTGATGAATCGAGCATCCCTCCGATGTTTTGCTTTTAAGGAGGCAGGTGCTTATAGCACATCGGCAACTGTGCTTCTTTTTTTGTCAAGGAGAACGATTAGCATCTCTGTTTCCATCAGGCCCACCCCTTCAAGCTCTCCCAGGAGCTCCCGTGGACTGGACTATGGTGGGCTCAATAATACATTATCGCTGCCTTCTGCTTTCCCAGCACCTTCGGCCCAGGATGCTATCTAGGTGTGTGTGTGGGGGGGGGCTTTAACCAGTCTGTTGTAGGCTGGGCTGGAACATCAGATGGTCTATGGGAAGGGAATCGCTTCCTGCATACTTCCTGCCATTCCAGTAACCGCTATTCCTCTCAAAGCTCAAAAGGACTGACACCAGACTTCACATTTTCTATGTCAGGTCCTGTCTGTCACTGAGGACCCCACCCCCCTTTCCTGGTATTCCTGACACCACGGAGAAGCAGGACTATCCCATTGCAAAAAACAACAGCTACTGTGAATCTAAGCATTCAGAAAGCAGCTCCCCCAAGCTCCTCCATGACAAGTTCTTTACATCAATCTTCTGCACTGCCGAGTCTGGTCTTTGCATCCCTTTTGCCCTTAATATTGTACAGTATGTAGCATATCAGCATATCATCTAGGCATTGTGTAAATTTAGTATGTGAAGAATATTGTCTAATTAATGTGTAAATGTTAGTATGTTGTAGTAGAGCATTGCAATAACAACACAAAGGTCATGGGTTCAAATCCCAGGAAGCACACTAATTATCTACTGCAAGTCGCTTTGGATAAAATCATCAGATAAATGAAATGTAGTAAATGTTGTATCCTGTTTAATAAATGTGTTAATGTCGCACCATGGGGCTCAGGGAGACCATATTTCATCCTGGATGCATAAAGGTATATTGATGGGCTGACAAAATTTGCTTGAATCTTGCACTGGGGTCAATAAACTCGCTAAACTTGTTTAATACCTAATGGCTACTGACAACACCTTTTGCTATTGGTGCTCTGTTTGGGTAAAAAGCGACTGAGCATGGGGGTCCTTACCCGCACTGGGAAATTGCATTTGCCCTTGCGTACGGCTTCCTCGTCGGCCTGCCACTGGTGCGGCCGGCTGGCCTCCGGCACGTAGGTCGGCTTCTTTCTCCGCAAGCTCTGCCGCAGCTTGTTCATCTCGAGGTCCTGGTCGCTGCGGGTTAGAAAGAGAAGGAGGATTGTTATGTTTAACATTCACAGGAGACGTGAGAATCATGCGTCTCTGCATTGCAGTTATACAGTTTTATTCAAGTGCATCAAATTAAAAATTAAACCAGCTAATCACTGCTGACATTAATATGTGCTTTCGTCACCAAGCAAATCAAAGTACAGTCATTATTGTACATTTGTGGCCAAAGGGATGCTTTTCTCATGAAGATACTCAGTGAATTTATTTGTAGTTGTATTAGAATGGAAGAGAATTTAAAAAAAACATCAACTTCTTACACAGATGGCGAAAAAAATGCATCTAAATGTTTTTCAAGCTTATGGACATGTCAGATTTTGTGTTCCTTCTAATATTGTCCTGTTGTTTTCCACATTGCTCCCATTCCGCTGGGCATTTCTGATGGAAGTGCTGGAATAAATTTGTCACGCTGCTGTTTTTAGTTGCGATCGACTTCTACAAGCTTCACATTGTTTTTTTTTTTTTTTGTCAAGATCGGAACTTTTAAATCTGCTTTAATGCCATATGAATGACACAATACCAACTCATTTTTTTGGTACAAGAGACCAAAGCTTCACAATTTAAACCAATGACAACCAACAATTGCTTAACAAATGGTGCTAAATATTTACATTACATGTATGTAGCAGATGCTTTTATCCAGTGACGCACAATTGAGAAAGCCAGTGTCCCTGGAGCAATTAGGCCGAAGGGCCCAACAGTGATATCACTCTTCCAACCCTGATTTAACTGTAGCATTCACTGATATTTTAACATTGAATATTAAATTTGGCGTGTTAAAATACAAATTCGGATGAAATAGTGAAATTCTCATGGTTGACAGAAACACAGGTCAGGTTACACAAGTGAAAGTATAAACATCAGTCATGTCAGTTACACTTGGAGATCATTTCCTGAAAAGTGAACACATAATCATTCCAAGTTGCTAACCGTTTGAGCCCTGGTTTCCGCATCTCTGTCCTGTCCTCTGTCCTGCTGTCGCGCTTGGCCAGTCTCTTTTGCCAGTTCACCCACTTGCCTCTGACAGTCCTCCTCTCCACTGACACGCTATCCCGTTTCTCTCAAATTAGACCTTGTGAATTATGCACGACAACTGATTGCCCCCAGAGAGCTCCCACCAAATAAAATATAAATGCAAGTAAATAAACTGAGAGAATATGCCAGACAGGCCGTAGTGCTGCAGATACACAGAGGTCAAGCAAAGCTTCTAGATCAAGAGCGTTAAATAGGCCCTGTGATCACAGACTCATGAGTAACATGACGAACGTCACTGCCCGTCAGGATTAAAGGTTCTCAGATTAGGCGTGGCTGAAGCGTGCAAAGATGACAGCAAGAGCTGACCTTTAGTGCGTTACTCTTAGAAATGTGATGATGTCACCTTGTGGTACCCACCGCGCTCAGCCCCACGGGCATCATTTGGGCACTGTGCCGTGTCATGCCTGCCTGGCAGGGGTAAAGGGGGGGAACCGAAAGGAATCCACACTTGGCCTGGGACCGATGGGGGACTAGAATATCACCCCCTCCTACGCTTCCCACAATTCCCTGGGAAAAGTTTAGCAGCTGTGTCACACTTCAAGCCTAAGGGAGTGGCGGGCGGGGGGGGCTCTGTGTTCACTCCACTTTCAGGGCTGATCTAATCAACACCAAATGAAGTAATCTGATATAACGGTTGACAGTGAGCCAGAGAGGCTGCTGGGAGAGTGGGAGGATAGAGAGCGAAGCAGGGAGCAAGAGAGAGAGAGAGAAATAAAGGAGAAGAAAGGGAGAGACAGAGAGGGACATTGAAGTCCTGAGCTCCATCTTCAGCATCTCGTCACGTTGAGGTCACTGTGTGCATGAGTAACATCTTTGTTATGAATCTGTGGGCCTGAGTGTCAGCGTCTCATACACTTGAACCGCAAAGTCTCACTGGGTAACTCACTGATCTAGAGATCACACATGTCACTACGACGCACTGCGATTCACTCCGGGGGAATAGTAGGTGGTACAGTGGTTAAGGATAGAAAAACCTGACCTGTATGTTACCCTGAGAGAACTGATCTCAAAAAACACCCACCTGCACAAAACAGGGATTTGCACTGCTATGAATGATTAATTAATATGATTACTAATAATTGTATAACCACTTATCTTGGTCATAGTGACAGGGGGGCCTGGAGCCAATCCCAGGCAGCACAGAGCACAAGATGGGGGTACACCCTGGAGTGCATGCGCACACACACACACACACACACACACACACTACAGGCAATTCAATTCAGAGATGCTGATTCACCTAACTGAATGTCTTTGGAGTGTAGGAGGAAACCGGATAAATCCCAGGGGATCACAGCCAAGCGAAAGGCCCCAGTATTACCCACTGAACCACCAAGCGAGCTCAAGTGATTACCTATAGATATTAATACATTTAACAGTCAGACAGAGCTTGTGTCAAAGAATGACCTCTAGCCAGGGGTCTCACATGGGCAGCTCCTTGCTGACTCTCTCAGCATCAGAGAAGTGGCAGCTATCCTTCCTGAAGCCCCCCCCCACAGCCAGTAGTGGGACATTCCAGCCCCCATGGCAGGCAGTCACAGGAGTGCCGGGATCAGCCCCGGTACAACGCCAAGACATGCCTCCCCTGTGACGGGGGGGACCCCATCCAGAGCAATGATTTCATCCTGCAATGAAAGCCAGCTGGAGCCCGCATCACGATACAAGATGAGCGGGGGCGTGAGGCCAGACACCTCTCCCCAAATACCCACATGGTCACACACACACACCCACCTATACATACTGCTGACTTCACCTCCCCCTCTCTTTTCCAGTAAAAAAAATATCTGAGAGCATCTGGAACAGATTAACAACAAACGGCAAAAAAATAGAGAAGGCAAAAAGTGAGGCAGCTCTTTCTATGGTGCTCATTTTTGAGTACAAGGTTAGCTGGCCTGCCTGGTTTAGGACAGGCGCCACACTGTTTCTCGGACATCTGTCCTTCCCAACCCTTTATCACCACAACCACTAACTTGTACCTCCCACCGTAGGGGGGCCAGGGACCTGACTGGAAAGGCCAGCAGGATTTCTGAGGGGGGTGATAGTAAGTCAGGGGGTTCGGTGATGGCCCACCACAATGCCACCCCACAAGGGATCCTCTGGGCCTTTTTTATGGGCTCTGCATTTGCCACACCCTCATGCTGGCAAAAACAGGGTATCCAGAGAACAAAGTGGCATTGTGGACCAGGAAAGGGTGTTTGTGGGGGCAGGGGTGCTAGTGTGTCACCCAAGCTGTGAAATAATCGACCCCACCCCTACCCACACTGAATCATTAAAAAACACAAATGATCTGCATAAATTAAAGTGTCTTCATGCACGTTGTCCAACATACAATCACGAGAATCAGCTTGTGAGGTTAGGGAATGGGGCAGGGGGCAGTCAGGACGCTGGTGGATGTTTCCCCCGTGTCAACATTATTTTGACAGTAAACATCACTTGCTGGCCCTTTAAGAATCAGCCTGCAGTCTTGACTGAAATCTATGGCTCTGGTTAAAAAAAAACATAAACTGATAAAAAAAAATTAAGCAGGAGGCTGCTGCCTTTTCTCTCCATCAGGCATAATGAGTCACTATCCAGCTTTGCTGCGACTGGCTCCAGCAAACGGCCGGGGTGCATGTGTGTGCAAGACGCTGACATGCAAAAAGAAAAAACGAAACGTGGGCATCGGCTTTCTGCCAGTAAAGAGAATATGGCCATAAGAGGAGTGTACAGGCCAGTGTCTCTGTCTTCTTTACAAATCCCCTACACCCCTCATTGCCAATAACAGTACCCAATCGGGATCACTGGGTCTTGGATCTGAATTTCTCTAAAAAGCCCTCCATGTTTTTCATGGGGAAGAGCTGGGAGAAACAAAGAAGGGGGTCAGAGCAAGTGGTGAGCGAAAAACACTGCAGGGGCAATGCAGGAAGGAAAAAGAACAGAAATAAGGAAAAGGGAGGAATCAGAGAGTGGGCGGAGGCTGGCCACCAGGAGGCGTAAGGGATGCAGAGGAGCACAAGAAAACGACTGATGAGAGAAGGAGCAAGGAGACAACAAGCAGGGTCACACCAGGGAGCTGTGCCGGGAAAGACGGGCGTTTGGAAGGAGGAGGCAATGGAACGAGGGACTGAGGGCGGAAACAACAGCATATTCCCAGACACGCAACACAGGCCTAGAGGAACCCGTAGTACAACAGAGCAAGAAAAAAGCACCCAGAAACCATGGTTCCTCTCTGAGTGGGGGAGGTCAGGTCTTGCACCACATTCCTGGCATCTTTAAAAGTTGGCTTTTTCACCAGCCCTGGAAAATGCATGGTTTTCTTCCCCCTAACCACACCTCGATGGTGTACAGATGTTCCCCAGTCTCTCCTCGCACATCTGTGAAGCCTGCTGGCCAAAGGAAAGGGCCCTGGGTGGCTATAAATGCGAGGCACACAGGTGCATTAAAGCAACAGGAATTCAGAAGCAAGAAGTCACAATGCTGCCTTTATCCACTTAAAAATGTGGTGACGAAACAAAGAAGCACTACGGATCATCCCTCCATCTAACTGTGTATCCAGTATAGGGTGATGGGGGGCTGCCTAGAGCCTGTCCCAAGCAGCAAGTTTTATTGACTGTCAGAAAGATTCTTGTGCAAACTGGGGAGGACTCCCCATAAGCTGGTTTGGGGTGGGATTTGAACCTACATCCCCAGAAATATGAGGCATCAGTGCACTGGACCACCACGCGAGCTACTACAGTTAATATTCTCCGGGGACTCCAGCTAGTGTGGTGCTTAAAGACAAATTCTTTACACTGCAGGTTGCCAGGTCACGTCCCAGAAGGGACCCAGCAGTCATGTCCACATCCAGACATAAAAATGGATGAAACTGTGAGTTGCTAAGGGAAGGAATGCTAACGAAACATGGCAGCCACAGACACAGGGCTCTGTCTCACGGATGTCCCGACTCCTGGACCTCTGTCCTATCCGGAGAAGTGGGATTGCACCCCCCCCCCACCGCCATATTGTGACCATTTACCTCCACTAACCCCCAAACACTTGCTGTTGAACAGCCATGGGGAGGGGGGGAGCAGAGAGCAGGGTAACACAGGGGTGACAGTATGGGGAGAAAAAACAAGGAAAAAATTACTGTCCTGCCACGACTTACAGAACAACACACACACAGGCATAAACATACGAGGGCAGCACACCATGAGAGAGCAGACAACCACTGTGACACCTGGCATTCACAGCCCATCTGCACTCAAACCACGCTCCCTTAAGCTAACACCCTCCTCAAGGCTGCAAGAAAAACACTGAAAAGGGCAAGAAACTGAAACATGGCTACCCTCTACGTGGAATAAGACCATCACCAGAGCTAACGTGCTTCCAGCACTTTCTACCTTACTTCTGCAAAGCTATTAATACCATTTTTTAAAATAAGGTAACGGTTAAATTATTTCATTATTTCACTCAATAGCTATATGTAAGTATATAGCTTTCAAAATGTCATAACATTTTTATCATGATTATCTACAACATTCAGCTAAAATGCTTAAGGTTAAAAATGTTTACGCAAATCGCCAAGATGACGTCAGTGTCTGGGCAGGACTTTAAACATAAGGCGCGCCCATATGGGACAGGCCCCTAATCCCTTCGAAGAGTTTTGGCTACATTAATAGAGCCCAGCGACAGCAGGTGAGGAGAAACCACACTTTACAGGGTGCAGGATTTGTGGACTTAGCTGCATGCTACAGCAGAAGTGGATGTGTGCAGTATCAGTCCTCCCCCCTTGACTGGTTGGTTGTCCAGCTGACTGTACCTGTCCCAGCCTTTGTTTTTAAACAAACTCCTAAACAAATGCAGAGGAATGCACATGAAAGGGTCTGCCTTTGAGGTGTGTCCAAGATTGAATGTGAATATACTGGGAGCTACAGGCACTAGAATCAGGCTGGAGTGGAGAGTGTCAGCAATTGCATGCATGAAGAACAAAAAGGGCAAGTGTAATGGAGAATGGAACAGGCCCATGTGGTGACCATTGATGTGGTAGCTGGAACGGAGGCTATCCTACTAGCAGAAGACCCTGCCTGGTAACTGACATGATTCTTAACTGGCAGCAACTCTTTGGACCTTCTGTCATAATTGCCCACAATGCAACTACATTCCTCTCCCCGTAAACTCGGCCCCTCACAACTATATCACGAATATGCACATCTGTAATGCTAATATTCCTGCCCCATCTGTCGGCATCCTTCAGTGTTAAGTGTCTCTTTAAGAGTGTGCTACAGTGTGAAGCACTCAACATTAACGTCAATTAACCCTTGTGTCCACCGATAACCAGAGAAGAGATTCATTCAAATTAATCAAAATTGCTGATGCAATTAGCTGATCATTTTAACTAGGGATGGGCCGATCCACATTTTTTCAGTTCCAATCCGATTCCGATACAAGAGCACTTTTTACTTTGTTATTCTTTATATATTAATTTTTGAGGCTAGTAAATACATATGGAAAAAATGTATGACAAAAAATATTTAATTAGGCTACTACAAACATACCTAACATACTGTTCCACCTCGTTTGTACGTCTTGTTTTAAGCGTTTTTGAGGCATTTGCAGTTCAATATGAATATCTTCAAAACAAGTATACGCAAATGGCGAATGCTTAAAATTTTAACACAATTTTTCTCTCATTGGCGTCAGTTCAGTTACACTTTGTTGCAATGGCAGCCCCCCTTGTATCACAAGCTGCAGCGAGTTTGCAAAACAGTCCAAGTTAGCGACTCCCAAATCATCCATTGCTTTTTTTTGTCTTGCACAGTTGCATGCGCTTTGTTAAGTGGGATTGTCCATTAAACGCTATTCCCACCTCTCAAAACTTGATTTTACAAAGATTGCAAATCGCTGTGATACTGGTTTCTGTTAAAAGCATAAAACACTCCCAGATCGTCACATCTTATCTTACGCTCCTCGTACTGTGAAGGATATGCGCATGACGTCACATCAGGCGGAAGTCACTGTACTCACACCCACTGAGTGGCAAAAAAGACTGAGGGGCAGCATTAACATTTGATTTGAATGCCGCAAAAAACATGTAAAATGGGAACGAGCTGATTTAACACGAAATTTTTAGTGATTGCCAAAAACTAAATAATATAATATAGGCCTGATCGAATATCGGATCGGTGCATCTCTAATTTTAACCTTCAAATCCTCCTCAGAATTCCTGCAGAGAATGACATGATAAATTTGGATGCTAACAAATGCAAGCTCAGTGCCACATCTGATACTTCGTAGCCTAGCTGCCTGTACCCTTCAAATGACTAGCCATGCCTGCAATGCTAATTTCCACTGAGAATGTTATTATTGTAGGTGCTTGCTGATGTCAGTTTTTGGTAGAGTGGACGATAAAGCCATTTGCAGCTTTATAGCTCCCTACCTATCTACTAATTAGTTTTTGAGGAAGTGATGCAAAACATGTTTTTGTAAAAAGGTTTCGATTATGCTTGTATTTCATCTTCACCGTCTCTTGTTGTGTATTTTGTAATATTTAATGACATAACCATACATTAATCCCTCCAATTTCTATCACCACTTCCCTAGTACAGGGTCATGGAAAGCCTGGAGCCTATACCAAAAGGGCAGGAGATATCGACTTGTGCAGTTCCCCAAGCATTTACTAATTTTATAAGGTTTAAATAGATCCTAAGTATATGTACAACAACAAATAGTGAAAATTACTGAATATTATAACACCTCCTTGTATACCAGCTCTCACAGGACAGCTTCAAAGATAGTAGAACAGTAGATGCCCAAGCAGTAGCTGCCACCACTCACCCCTGCCTGAAAAGTACAAAATAAACACACTGTCCTTCCTAGCATTGTTCCTTTAAACACAATTATCCTGGAGTGTTTTTGTTTCTGCGAGCCCTGGTAAATGACATCATCCCAAACTCAATCAGTTGTACCAGGATGCCAATTATAGTTGTTTTTCCAAAGCAACCGTGGAGCCATCAGACAGGTAGGGCTCACTCCATCAAGCCCTGTTTAGGGCAAGCAAGACGTAGATTCCAGTAGACACCACATCCACGCCTCACAGGTCATCACTAGGAAACTACGCCAAAGCAATTTGAGATGGGAAACACAAAACCAACAGGAGACAGTGTGACAGGAGAGGGTATGTCAAGCCATTTTCACACATGAACTCCGGACATTGCCCGGAGAATCAGGTCCAGACAGTTTCCGCAGTTGACCTTTCACACATGTGGCACACAACCAGAGACTGTCCATGTTAGATGTGTTCACACCTACTAGAAATACTCCAACTGGTTTAGACAAGGGGTGGCACTTCAGTAGAACATGCAAGAGGCAGGACATGAGGCAAAAAATACACTGCAGAAATTGCGAAGTTTTGTTTCTGTGTTTGTGTCTCTGGAAAATTCCCTGCTCCATTCACACATGGGGGTTAATCAGAAATTACTAGGACTTTGTATTAGGAAGTTGGCAGGGTAAGGTCTGTTTAATGTCCAATACGACTATTTCGGACATTTGAGTTCACACATACACCCCTTCCAGGTAATGTCTGGAAAATTCAGGGTAGCAGTGCATATCTGAAAGGGACTTGAGATATCTCAGAGAAGAAAGGTCTATTCAAAGAGGTACATAAACAAAACAGACTGGTTTAAAAAACCGATAGGAGTAAGAAACATCCTCAGGTCAAATATACTGCCTCCATGCCAGTGAGGTCTCTACCATAGTGTCAGCCATCTCTCCATAACAAGCTAATTGATAATGATTTTAGTCTTCCACATGGATAATCACCATGAATGATTATCATAACTCAAAAAAGACACATGCAAGTTGATCTCATCACAATCTCCTCTTGTCAGCAGCCATACCACCTGCAGGTCACACTAAGTAATCCATCTAAAGCTAAGCATGTTTTGGCCTGGCCAGTTCTTGGATGGGTGACTAGGATAGCTGTTGTAATTGCCAACAGGTTAGCCTGTCCTGTGGTCTGTGTGAATCCCAATGCCCCAGTGTAGTTATGAGGACATAGTGCCATCCTTTGGCTGAGAGGTACAAGAAAGGTACTGATTCTCTCAGGTCATTAAAAATCCTTGGGAATCCTTTGAAAGAGTAGGAGCAGTACCCCAATATCCTGGCTAAAATTGCCCACTGTGACCCTCTCAAATCTGGCCTCCTAACCATCCCCTATGTCTAACTGATGAATTCTGTCCTGCCCCTTCTCCACCTTAGCTGGTGTGTGTACCAGGACAGAATGGCTGCCTTTGCACCATCCAGGTGGATTGCACACATTGGTGGTGGTTCAAGTGGTTCCCTAATGGTTCTATAAAGCACTTTGGGTGTCTTTAAGTAATCCCTCAAACTATGCTTATACAAAATCATTAAATGTCATATCACACTCTTGTCAACACATGTAAGAACTTGGATACTGAAAATGTAAATCAGATGAGGTTGTTGTTCAGTTTGAGACTATTTCACACAAGCAAAACCTTTTCTGACAGCCTCAACTCCAACCCACAGAACTTGTTATTTTACTCCTCCAAAGGTCTGCAGGAGTGGAATGCAAAAAAAGACCAATAATCTTACACAGAAACTGCTAAAGAAGAATCATAAAGCTACAGGCTCTTGACGACCCTCACAGATGGAGAGTTTTATCTTCAACGACAGTATCTGCACCGTCAGCTGTACGGTGAGAATTTGTCACGAGCAGCCAATGACAAATGGGCTACAAATTAGACGCACTCACATTTTTCTTGTGCGTGTGGCGTGGATTGTGGGTTTTATTTCAAAAGCATACCCACACATTTTCAGAACTCCCATTTCTGAAAAACTGAGATTTTCGTGCAACATGTTACCAAAAGCCTGGCAGATGCCATAAGGATCCTTATGAGAAATGCACTTATCCCATTCCCGCTGATAGCCAGGGGAGTCTGAGAACAAGACAAATCAATGAATTGCATCCATCCATAAATTTTCCATTTCCATTTGTCATATGCAGGACTGCAGAGGTCTGGAGCCTATCCCAGAAAAAATGGACAAGGCAGGGAATAACCCAGGGCATACACCCTTCACACCTGTGGGTAACTCTGGCAGCGCCAATTCACCTTAGCATGTTGTTGAACTGTGGGGGAAGCTGGAGAATCTGGAGCAAACCCAACGATTACATGGGGAGAACATTCAAACTCATGAATTCATCCAAAATAAATAACATAAAATATAAATTTAAGTTAAAAAGGCCAGTCAGGTGGAGCTGAATGGTCTGCACTCAGCAGCACAGCTGGTTAACAGAAGGCCTCCTACAAATATAGGACTTGCATAAACAGAGTGCAGTTAGGCATGAAAAACTATTCATGTTATCAGCCTCTTCTCTCCTCTTATCGGTTTTCTCTGCCCACGACCAATTTAATCGCCTTGGTCCCCGAGAGACACACCACTGCAGGGTTCCAACTTTCAGTTTTCGCAGGATTTTTTTGGATTAATTGCAATTAACAGAAATCAACTTCATAAAGAACACTCAAGAAAATATTTTAGGTGTGAGGAATGTTGATCGTAGTTTTTCCTGCGTGGCCGATAGGGACTTGGCTACAAACAAACTGCCAAATAAATCAGCATGATCAGTCTCAGCGTTTTGGCTGTTGAAATAACTGAACCCGTTCAGTCAGTCCATAAACCTACAACATACGACTGGAAAACGCTGCCGTCCGAGCAACTTTTGTCTTTTAAAGCAAAGTCTGTTATCCCGTGTGTCGTAATTCGCACAAAATTCCCAATACAAACTACCCACCTCAGCTCCACAGCCTCCACCATCTCGCTTATACTACTCATTGTTGGCAGAACAGGCGGCTTTACTCCTGGATCCAAAATGGGTTTCGGGATAAAAAAGAGATGTCCGACACCCGGAATTAACAGCTTGACAGATCAGCCGCCGTCAACATAGACACGAGCTAATAACGGTCGCACTGTCTCGTGGGGCGCCCTGCACGCTCCGGGGTCCTCGCTCCGTGGCACTGTCTCGTGGGGCGCCGAAGGGGAAGGGGAGCGGCGAAGGAGCGCGGGCGCGGAGGTGAAGACGCGCGGTCACGGCGGTGACACAGATTCAGCTCTCTGTTTGCGGCTCCGCTCCGCTGTGCCTGTGTCTTCCCCCAGCTGTCCTGGAATCGCCCGCCTCTCTCCGCACTCTCATCAGATTAGCGCTTCCACGCCGGAGGAAAAAAAAACATCCCCCGCAGCGAAGGCCCTCCCGCCCCGCCGCCACTCAGCATCCGCTCCCAGCTGCCTCTCCCTCGAATCCCACCGCCGCCGTACCTCAGGGATAATTCTCCCCCCAGTGAGAAGACGGAGAAACGAGGGACAGGGAGCTCGACTGGCTGCTGCTGCCGTTGTATAATATTTACAGACAGAATCTGCGCCTTTTTTTCTTCTGTATACGAAGCGCTTGTGCCGTATCCGCCTATAAGCCTATTAATGGTATAGCAGGAGAACATGATGACCTCATAGATGCTGGACATTGCTTACTGTTCAAGTCCGCTCTTATGCAACAACCTGCTAAAACCGTCCGTCTGTTGTTACAATCAATGATCCAACAAACAATATTCTTATAATACACGTTACACAGAGGCTAGATGACTATGAGTGCAGCAGAACATACATTACAACGGTGGAGATGTGTAAAAGACGATATATATATATATATATATATATATATATATATATATCGTCTCTTACACAATAGCGCTCCCGCTAATAAAATGCAGAACAAGGCTCGTACCCTTAAAACAAATCGATCCAGCTCTAAAACAGCTGTGACCCAGATACGACCCTGCCTTTACCGCCTGCCCGATTATTTACGCAGCAATACGCGGTGCTGAACTCGAGGGAAACAGTACAGGCAGGCCTTGGCGCGGTCCAGACACACTTCCTCGCACTGTGACACACCCTTTCCTGCAGTCAGAACTCAGAAGCATAAACACAGGCGCACGCACAGTGCAGGCATGGAAAGTAGCACGTGCATTGTCACAGCCATATAATGATCAAGCATCTCCCTAAAAGGCATCAAGCGGGAGAAGGGGTACACAGGGGGCACAGGCAGATTCACGGAGGCACACAGCATCGGTGGGAATGCAGCACCTTGCCATTTTTAGCAGCAGAGCTCTTATTGCTCTTAGATCTCCCTGAATGTGCCAAGAACCTGCACTTCCACACTTGGATTCAGTGACTGTGTCATATTATGAGTATATACACCATATTATATATACTCCCCAGTCATTAAGATGTAAAAGGTGGCAGCAGGAATATGCATCATCTGCAGTGTTATGAATTTGTGTTTCAGAGTAATTGACTGTCGTCCGTAAACCCTCCAAGACAGCTGGAGCTTATCGCAAGGCATCTTTCTAGCTATGGCAGGAAATCATGTCATTTCCTAACCTGGGACAAAATGAGCATGGAGAGGGGGCCAAGAGAAACAGGCCAGAGGAATCCTGGTCCGAGGGCGTGTACGGACCTGAAAGTAAAGCGTAGAGGGATGGGACAGCCGGAGTGTGTGTGTGTGTGTGAGAGAGCTGCTTGCACGCGCCCACGTGTCTCTACGCGGCTTAGCCTGAGTTTCGGCAGCGACGTTCCCCAAACCGCTCGCAGGCCAAAGGCATTTCCTGTGGCCTCCAGGGCAGCCGTTTCCAAAGAAAGAGAAGAGAAGAGAAAAAAATAAAAAGGGATCAGCTCAAATACGTACGCAGAAACCATGGCTGCCACATGTAAGAAGTATACTAAGCGCAGCATTTACATGTATGCTGCTTAAAATAAATATATTTATCTGAATGGATCATCTGATAAAGGCTATTAATACAGAAGTGCTTGCCTGTATGTCTGTGGCTTATTAAGTAAGCCTGTGTGTGTGTCTGTGTCTGTGTGGAGTTTGTATTTACAACATTTATTTGGTAAGACCTGTTACTTTTTAGCTTGTGGGGACATTTTTCAAGTTTGGATCTACTGGACAGCTCCAAATGCCCTTACCCATATGGAGAGAGTGCCACAGGTCAGCAAGATAAAGAGGAAGGTGCTGTTTTACATTTGCACTGCTTTGGGTGTCTGCCTCTGCGGGCAGAAGCTACTCCACTACCCAGCAAATCTTCACTTCAGAAGTAACCCACCGTTCCAGCAAATCCTCTGAGAAACAGCTTTACGAAGGAAAGTAGAGCAGAGGGTGTGGTGTCCAAGTGCCTCCTCAGTCTGTCTGTGCTCTGCCTCCCCTTGTCACTGGGTTCCAGCACTGACACACACAGACACAGCCTTAAGAGCAACCAATCACGTGCTGTAGGCCTTAGACCTCTGAACTTTATAGCAGCTGCTATTTTTGGAGTCCGCATGGTTAAGTGTTTTTCCGATTATCCATTACGATGGGAAAATTGGCTAAAACCCTCACTGTGGACCTGTGGTTAATGTAATCATACACACGAGACTATTACAGGTGTCCAAAAAAAAAGCTTCCCATGTAACACATCAAAGCAGAAACTGTTTCTTCACGCTTTCATGCCGGTTCACCTGGATGCTGCAGACACAGGCCCCTGTGCACCCGCTCACTGGTCACGATCGCAACCCAGTACCGTGTGCCGTAAGTTATCAGTTGGAGTTACGTGAATCATAACTCTGAGAAACATCCTGGGTCTGCAGTTATAACTGGGAGTCACAAATGGTGAGTAACTCCCCCTTCTTCAGTTCTGTTAATTGTGTTCCTGCCGTCGTTGTCGAGTTGTCAGGTTCGAACGCGCGATCATGGTAGCCACCAAGAGTCCGTCACACTATGACTTCTCACTTCTCGGCGTCTACGCCAATCCATACCCTGCCAACCTCCTTCTACTGCTTAGCAACCAGCTCCCATGGCAACTACTGCTACCGAGAGGGGCGACTCATACTGATTTTTTTTCCCAGGAAAAAAAAATAAAAAAATGGACGGGACAAAAATAAATTCAAAACATGGTGACATTCTCCTTTTGCCACGGGGCTAATGTGTAGCCATGACTGATTTGTTGGGTTTCACAAAAATACTCTTTTTGATATATAAAAGGTTAATAATGTCTACCTGTAGACCTCCTGGATGAAAATCTTTGATTTAGTGCTTAGAAATATGATTAAATCCTACATATCCCAAGTTCTCTGACCGTGTCCTAGTGTAGCCCAAATACACACATAATCATGTAAACACTCATCAGCATATACAAATAGGCATTTCAACTATCACTATGGCTGGGAATACAGCTACGAGGAGGTGCTCCCCCTTCAGGCCACTATCAACAAAGCCAGGCAAGTCCATCCAAAAGCCCCCCCCCCACCCCAGATGACAATGGAGACTCAACAGACCATGTCGACCAGGAAAAACGGTGCCTGTGGCAGGAGCGCAGGAAGCTCACAGGATGCGTGCTGTTAGCATTCCAGCAGCCCACCCTAGCCGAGCTCTGCCCACCCCGGCGGCCTGCCGCATGCGAGGGCGGGGCTGCGACACGCATCGGCAGCCGGATGGGTGACATCACTCACCCTCCACAGGCTTTTCAGGTGCATTTTCTGTCACTTATTAAGCAAGAGTACAATCTAAAAAAAGAACAGATGGCGTAAACACAGGTACTATTTCCAGAAGCACGTCGCTATTTGTGACCATTAATTTTTAATTCACCGACATCATCTGTCATTCTGAAAACAGGACGCACATGCGGCATTTTTCATTAGAGTATCCAGTAGCTGCTATATATTGATTTATACCTGTATGTCGTCAATATTTTGCAATTTTCACTCCCTGATCTTGTTCTGGATAAATGGTAAGAACATGGAAGGATGGGTGGATGGATGTATGTATGGGTGGATGGATGTGTGGATGGATGGATGGATTTACTATAGGGAAATTGCTTGGGTCTTCACTTGAACTGTTTTAAGTACACATATGCATACTAATTTCTGCTTACTAATTAATAATGATTAATTGTATTACCTGATCATGTTAAAAATGTAAATACAAGATATGTATTTCTGAGACAGGGAGCTGCAGGAACATCCAGGCACGACGGAGCCCAGGTGATGAGTCAGTCCTCCTGATCTTCTGCCCCTTACTAGGCGATAATGTAAAAGTGGCTTCCGGGGTCTTCCTGTCCCCCGAGCACATGGTCAGACCTTCTGCAGACCTGACGTCCTTTTCACTTCCTTCATGTCTCCCCATCTCTCGCCCCCTTTCCTCTCCGCAGTTTTGTTAAACCCAGCTCTGCTCCCTGAATCCCCATTCTTTCCCCCCAACGCTGACTCATGTGGCTTCGCTCGCCGTCCCACTCGGTGCAAGTCTCACAGCGTTATATAAACGTTTATACAACATTCACACAACATTCACATAGCATTGCCATTCACCCGATCAACCCTCTCAGCTTCTGCAAACCGGAACATGATGTCACCATTTCTAAAACTGTAGTAATCATCATGGAAACTTCATGCTTCAGAGAGAAGAGCAGGATGAGTGACTGAACGATGGATGTCCTTTTCAGAAATGTTTACATTCAGGATTGCACACTTTGGACCAGCCAAGTTCACTTATAAGATTGGCTATATACACACACACACACACACACACACACGTATAAAATATATGCATATATATAAGTGCAAATGCACACATACTAGTAACACAAATATGCTCACATCACCGTAAAAAGTCAAGCATTAATAAGAGCGTCTGGGAACCCAAATCTACTTAAGAAGCTTGTATAGGTTCCTCTCGGCTCTCCAGGCAGGCCCTTCCTGAACAATGACATCACCACACCGGGGCCCTTCCTGTCCTTTCTTACCCCGTTTGTCTTCGGGGGTTGAGCGAGCACCAGCGAGCGTGTAGCCTCTCCCAGATGGCCCACAGCAGGCCGCCCAACGTCGACAGGCCGCTCCTGAACAGGGCCGCCTAATCAAACAGGAGAAGGCTGGGGCTGCATTTTGTCATGGTAATAAGGGGCTGGGGGCAGGGGTGTAGGGGACGGGGCAGCTGGCTGGAGGCGGAGGCAGGCTACGGGCGTGCAGAGCAGGGGAACCCCAGCCCCCCCTCGTAATAGACCCCTGAACTTTGCCCCGTTCTTTCAACCCATAGACATACCTAACAGAAGCCATCCGGTCCTCCGCTTCAGGTCCTCCCTGCACCTACGCAGATGCTTCCCATCCTTTTACTTCAACAGCTGTTTTGTCTCCAGTATCATACATTACAATTTATACACCTTTGAGGACCTACTTCAGAATACAAACGGCCTTTATTATAACTCCAGTCTTCTTTCCAGCTACGCGCCCTTAAACCGCCTCTCTGTGTCAGTGGAGCAGTTTGCCACACAATAGCTTTTGTATCTCAGGATCTGCCCTGCTTGGATTTCAGGAAGGTCCAAGTTCTCGCTGCCAGTTAGTTAATTCTTCAGTCCAAGAGGTGCCACGGAGGAGACGTGACTAATTATGGAATCGACAAAACTTTTTTTAGCAGCTTTTGTACCTGCTGGGGTCACAGCAGACATCCTTTCCAGGCCAGTGAATAGCCACGCTTCAGGAGACCAGGGGAGATATAGAAGGTCCCCGAATGTGACTCCTTTGACAGGCCATGAGGTGTCTGCTGCACGTTCACTGGCTGGATCAATAAATCGGTTTAGGCAACTTTTTCTCAACCCGGTCTTTGGGGACCCCCAGACAGTCCACATTTTTGCTCCCTCTCAGCTCCCTGCCAGACAGTCCACATTTTTGCTCCCTCTCAGTACACAGAGCAAGGGCAGTTCCTCTTTGGTAGATTTTGCCAAACGGGCCTTTGATGGGAGGTTTTGGGGCCCCTATAAAGTGCTGGGCCCCCAAAATCTGCCAGGGTATCCATGCCCCTCCAGTGCTCCTGGCTGCAAGCTCACTTCAGTGCTCTGTCAATACTCATGCAGATGTCCTACCACAAAACCTTACAGCAAATGGTGACTCTAACCTTTACCCTCAACGTGACAGTGCGTTATCTTTTTGCTTTATGCAAGATCATGACAGGCATCCTGTCTAGCGTAAGTGGTTTAGCAGTTATGGAAAACTGATGGGCAGAAAATGAATCAAATATCAAGGTACATTTTTACACACAGACTAGAAAAAACACCCAAAACGTATATTAAATGTTTTTTTTCTGAAATCGCAATCCATAATAATATCATCACTTGCAAATTTTCTCCCAGATCGATCCATAATCTTAAGAAGTTAAAAATAAAGTATCGATTACAATAAGAAGCCTGGATATTCCTCTTTCGCCACACCGCCAGACAGGACTGCCTGTTTGTCCGGTGGCCATAAAACAAGGGCTGGAATCGAGGGCTCCCTCTTTACGCCGACAAAAGAGACATTCAGCTGAGTTTTTGCGGGGTGGTCTCAAAGATGACTAAACACCCCCCCTCCCCCCCAACAGGAGTGTGAATGAAGACGCGCGGTAAACAGCTCAGAGAGAAGGAAGCGATGCTTGAATCCCTTTAACTCAGTTTTGAAACATGAAAAGGAGGAATGCCAAGACAATGGAGACCAAAAGGGTATTTGGAGATGGGTGGTTGGGGGGGGGGGGGTTGCTTGGGGGTTTGGCATGGATTAAAGTAACAAATCACAGATGGCGATCGCGTCTTGCTTTTTCACCGGCTCCACAAATAAATTAACAGAAGCGACTGGCGGGACCCTTTTGTCTTGGCGTGTGTCTGTCAAATACGCGCGTGTGTCGCGAACAATGGCAGGCGCACAAAAGCCCACCCCCCCACCCCACCCCGCACACCACCAGTGTGAATGGAAGGGCACGTGCAACTTGTCATGCCCCAAACAATAGAAGGGAAGGGTTTTTTTTGTGTGTGTGTGTGTGGGGGGGGGGGGGGGCAGCAGCCGGCCGCCGGGCGGCCCACCACCAGGCCCCCCTCGCACTGCCCTAAGCCCCCCTCCGCAGGTCTCGTACCCTCGGTTCTCCTTTGAGGAGGCCCGTCTCTGTGAGCAGATTGTCGGTGTTTAGCCACGCTTTGCTGTGACTGATCAGCCTATTGGGGCAGGCCTGCCTCTACGGGTGGGGCAAAGTCAAACTTCGGAACAGCTGGGACGGGTTGCGGGGGGGACGACGCTGGAAGAGAGCGGGGAAATATGGCGGCCGGGCGAACCTTGCAGGGGCACCAGACAGGGCTCTTTTGTGGCGGCAGCTGGCTGAAGAGTAGTTAATACCAGCTGTGTGACCCCTAACCTTCATTACCCCCCCCCCCCCCACCGCACACTCCTGACAGAAAACAACCAGCTGTAGACCGAGGGGAAGGGAGACGGGGGATTGAAAAACCGGGCTTTCACGGGACCAGCTGCCCGGGCCCGAGTTTGCGAGGGATGGCGGAGATGAGGCCGGCTATTGACTCAGGAGAGAGACCTTCTCAGCGGAGGTACACCAACTCCCACCTGTCAGCCTGTGCTAATGTGGTGTGAAAAAACAGGTGGACGGGGTAACCTGGCAAAGAGAGCCGGGGAAGGTGTTGGAATGTTCCGGAGACGCACGGCACTGGGGAACGTCTAGCGACAAAAGACGCCTCACAGGAAAAACCCCACACATGATATGCATGCTACCCAAAAATCTTGACAAAAAGTAAAAGTTGGCTGCAGAAAGCACCAAAATGTTCTTCAAAATCTCCCAACAGCTCCCTACTCGCCTTAAAAAGTGAGACCGAAAAAACAGGCGCAGCAGGGATCGGCCCAGACGTATTAGAGGCACGCGACACACGGAACAAAACAAGGAGAAAGAGCAGGCCGGACGAGCCGAACACATCCATCAGCCTGTCATTACTATCAAACATCTCTGAAGGAGACTTAGATTAAGGAAAGAGCGCAAAAATAACTGGTTGGGCCACAGATCACATGTGCTGTCTGACGGCTTGGCGGAGTCTTCGAAGGCTTTGGTGAAGCACTTTGCTCACCGCATGCTGTGCTGGTGACACTGGCGCTGACTTCACACAACCAAATCTCTCACGAGGAGAGGACACAATCCACAGAGAATCGAAATTCAGACGGGGAGGGGGGAGGTTTCTCAGGCTATTTAAGTTCATACTCTAAAAGAAAGTTGGATAGTTCTACAGCAGAAGTAATTCCGTTACTAAGGCAAGATGCATTTCACGAACGGAGCAACACATTACGCACTATAATATGACAGCTGGTACACAACAGCAGAGAACTGATGGTATTTCAAGCAAAGCAAGGCGGCTCTTTTCAAACTGTAGCCAGATGGTGCTGCATTACTGCAGAACTAGCTAGTTAGTCAGTGATTCTTTTCGCTGTTTGTAGACTATCGATATTTTTCGCCACCAATTTGTCAATATATTCAAATGTGAGGATTACATCTAAATACACCTTGTCAAGGCAATACACTGTCAAATAATGTTACTTCCTTATCACTCAAAGATACAGGGTTCATTTGGATATTCACAGCCTGTTTACCTTGTTTAATGTCACTTTTAATCAGGATTCAGGCCACGACTGCGTCCCTGTACATTTTTTTCTGCGTCAGCGTCTTCCAGTATAAGGCAGCTGTGTGACATTCAGAGACAGTTTTCCGCTGCTGTTTCCATCTGCTTGGCCGTCTTCCCAGCTAATGTCATTAGCGACGCCCTGCACAGTGCCGTCTTCGTCTCGTTCATGCAAGCAGCCTGGGCCTAAGGAATCAGGCTTTGCCGGCTGTTTGCATCCCAAAGTATCCCAGTCTCTACCCGCTCCCCTGATTCCATTACAATGTTGATCTTTTTTCCTAAGGCTGGAGGGAGGGGTCTCGAAAGTGCACAGCAAACCAGGACCAGACATCCCGTGACTGCATTCCTGCTCTGAAAAACATTGTATCAGACATACAGGCAGGCGGGCAGGCCTGCTCTGAAAAACATTGTATCAGACATACAGGCAGGCGGGCAGGCCTGCTCTGAAAAACATTGTATCAGACATACAGGCAGGCGGGCAGGCCTGCTCTGAAAAACATTGTATCAGACATACAGGCAGGCGGGCAGGCCTGCTCTGAAAAACATTGTATCAGACATAGAAGCGGGCAGGCCTGCTCTGAGCGCGAGTGGAACGGAGTCACTCACAAGTCACACTGAAATGTCAGAAACGGATCGAGCTGAGTACAATGTCAGAAACGGATCGGCTGTATAGCATTACATAATGAGGAAGAGCAGTAAAAACTCAGGGCTGTAAAGCATTGTTACAAAGGGGGGACACACAAACTCAGACACAGCGCAGGGTCCAGCACAGACGGGACTTCAGGAACACGCTCACACAAACACACGTGCAAAGACAATTCAGACAGACCAAGAGAAACAGGAACGAACTGCAAGAATCCCTCACTGGGAAAATGATGAAGAACAACAGCAACTTTAATAGTCCAACTTTGCTTTCGGCTACTGGAAATATTAACCCCTGAAGACCAACATCAGTAACAAAATCCGCTAAAAACAAGCACGAGTTTATCTGATGAGGCTTAAAGTGTTTCAGGGTAGACTCTGTCTTCCATTTCAAAACAGCGTGTGAAGCTGTTGCCAACTGAATAAGCAAGTATCCCACCGCCTAGCAGATATTTGTCTAGAGAAGTGATTTTCAAATTTCACTTTTTTCATTTATATTAGCCTCATATTGTTAGATATTGCAAGAAGTGGGGAATGAGGTGATCAACAGTCATCTTAAGGGCGTGGCCTAGGTTATTTACCTCGATATCTTCCACCTGCCTGTCATTCTTGACAAAATGCACACATTTCAGAGTCCAGAGCCAGTCCCAAACCCTGAATCCACTCCATCATCTGTTTTGCTTTCTCTCTCTGAGGGACAAGTCTGTTTACATTTTACTTTTGTTTTTTTTTGTTTTTTTCTCGGTCACTGGGTTTCTGTGTTGTGTTGATCCCATCCTGTCTACTTCCTGTAACTCCCCAAAAAGGGTAGCCCCCCATTTCCAATAAGCCGGGCCTCCCCAGGCCAATCATGCGGCAGCGATCACCCCCCCCGAGCGAATCTCACAGATGTGTTATTAGATGTCGTACATTCGATAGTACCTATCGTTGCTCAAGGCCACGAGGCCAGAAGTGCATCCCTTAGTCATTACAGCAAATGTTATAAAGCTGATGAACACAATGAACACAAAGAACAATATCAGCATGGATCAGATGATCCATCCATACAAGTGAAACCCTATAGGCTACAGGAGTGAGCTCACAGTATACAGTGTGGGTGGGGGGAGGGGGGTCATTCTCTTTGCACTCTCTTCTCCTCTTCCCCTCCCTTGCTGACACAAGAGAAGACCTATGGGGGTTGGGAAGAGGGCTGGGGGGGGTAGGGGGGGCAAGCTGCCCCGGATTTGACAGCCAGTGTCTAGTCAGACTAGTCCCTGTGTGTGTGTGGGGTGGGGGGGGGGGGGGGGAGCTCAAAGCAGACGGGGAAGACAAGGCCAGAAGAGTCTCCGGGAACAGCTCTGTCATGCCCCCCCCCCCCCCCCCATGCCCTATCCTGAGCTCTATTCCGAAAAACCCAGTATTTTCTTGGCTTTCACCTTTCTCTAACCCACAAACAATCAAGGAAACATGAACTTGGAATTAAAGCAAGGCTCTCCTAGGAAAAGCGGCACCGGGGCCTGGATTCTCCTCTGGGGCACCTTGAGAACCATGGAAAAGCGGCAACCGGGCCTGGATTCTCCTCTGGGGCACCTTGAGAACCATGGAAAAGCGGCACCCGGGCCTGGATTCTCCTCTGGGGCACCTTGAGAACCATGGAAAAGCGGCACCCGGGCCTGGATTCTCCTCTGGGGCACCTTGAGAACCATGGAAAAGCGGCACCCGGGCCTGGATTCTCCTCTGGGGCACCTTGAGAACCATGGAAAAGCGGTACAGGGGCTTACTAGTAACACCCGTGCGCGAGGATGAGCTGACAAAATGACACAGGAAATAAAAGCAGAGGACGAATGGGGCAATGTTTGCAGAAGCGGAGCCAAGAATGAGCGGACAAGTGGCCCACTCACACTCCGGAAGATTCCACCATTCTAGTACACAGCGATTGGAATAATACCAACTCACCATGCGTACCTCTGGCCTTCCTCATCATACAGCTCATTAAAGAGCCACTGAAAAGCAAAAAGAGGAATAAAAGATTCCCAAGGTTAACCGCTCTCAACTTGACAAGACAAATGCTGTGGGCACAGAGTCGACGGCGGGAATAAAATATTGCATATCGAGAACACGCTTTTCTGGCATTTTGAACAAGCTGCTGAAGCACTCTTTTCATCACCCTTGCCGTCCTGGACAGTGTGAGGAAAAGGGTTCAAGAAGAAGCACTCTGTCTTAAGCTGGACCCAAAATCTCATGCCCAAGTTTTCATTAACTCTCCACTCCCCAGCTAAAATCTTGCTGTCCCTTTGCTCTGCCCCCTGGGATCTTGGACGGAAGGCAACATATTGACAGAAACAGAGGATGAGGAAAGACTCAGGGGGTGGTAGCTGGGGGTGCGATGGCTAATAGGCAAATGGATTGATTCACTAGAGTAGAGAGCCAGAATGATAATCGATTTGGGACAAAGGAACAGGAGACATGCAGACGGATGTAGAAGCAGGAGGCTTTAATGTTGGCTACCCTCAGACACCCCCTGTTCTTTCTCTCTCTCTCGGCTTCCAGTTCCAAGTGTCACCAGTTTGCTATCCCTGAATTCCCTCTATATTTTCCAAGGCCACCAGCAAGGGCACCAGGAACATTCCTGCCTGTATTGCCCCCTCCCCCAACGAATCAGCAGATCACCTTCTATTGCAACTCTGCTGCTTCCATCAGTCTATATTATAAACATTCCAACACTCAGTATGTTTACATGAACACTAAGAAAATCGAATTATTGTGTTAGTCTGACTAAAACCGGACTTTTAAAGTACACGTAAATATGTTAGTCTGGCTGAATTCTTACTAAATCGAATAATCAGACTAAGACAACAGATAATAACAGATAATGCAATCAGGAGTCAATTTACTCCTGCATGTATACATTCAATCGGACTGCAATTGGCCTAGGCGCTCGGTGCATGCTCCATGCCCCCCCCCCCCCCCCCAAGCAGAAGCTTGGAGCATAGCAGAGGATGTACGAGAAGGGTCCAGCTGCAGACGCCTGTAGATTGGAGCTCCGCCGGAAATACGTGACCTCAACTCTGTGTTACAGCGAATAAACCCTAACCTTAACCTTAACCCTAACCCTAACCCTAACCCTAACCGGAGCTCCACTTTACATCCTTAAAGATCACGTGTTTCCTGTGCAGGTGACGTATTTCGCTTGGAGCTCCACTCTACAGGCGTCTGCAGCTAGACCCTCTTGGGACGTACAAGCACATATGAAATGTACAGCGCTGTAAAGCTGTCCAATTCACTGCTTTTCCACCACACCAGGTACCATAGTTTTGCGACTTCAAGAAGGTACCAAAAGCACGGTACTGCAAGGCGTTGGTAAAAACTGGTACCGGCACGTTTTGATGAATGATATCACAACGCGAGGCAGGGTATTTTTTACTGAATTTGAGAAGTGGTTGTAGTAGGACTGGATCACATGTGATATTTAATACCCACATAGCATGTTAAGTACACGCAATTCTTAAATTGCTAGTCCACTACATTATGATCAGGCTTTTTCTTACCTTCAATTTGGTACGGATACTATAGCACAGCGAGAGTGTAAGTCTCACTGAAACATTTTTACTCTGTCACAGGAAAAATTTTTTTTTCAATTTTAATAGTTATTCATTTTCAAGATTATCTAGTATATGTTTAAAAATAAGTTTAAAGTTTTACCTCTGCTGCTTTTGCATGAGCACTGCATGCGTTCTCCGAGACAGTCATAAATCTTCATTCTTACTGTTTAAATCACTTCTAGATGGGTTCGTGAAAACCTCCTTTTTTTGTTTCACAATACCCCAATATAAATAGAGGAATGAAAACGTTCAAAGTGTCCAGTTTTCCGGATGCTGTCAGAATGTTATCCTACTACTACAACTAAGACTAATAATATAAAAATAAACACAAGGCATGACAGAGCACCAGGTAACCGTGTTGCTTTAAACCATCGAGGCTGGACAGCACGTTTGCAGTACAAATATAGCACTTTTATAAAATTCTATTTTATTATAAAATAAATATATACAATATTTTTCAACATTGTGTTGAAGGGATGTTCATTTAATATTTTTATCATACTGACATTGACAGAACTTTTATTAAAATGTAAAAACGTGGAAACAGCGTTCCATTAATGTTACAATAAGAACGTTCTCTACCAACTTTGAGAATATCTTCAGGTAACATGGGCTAAAATTCTGGGAACATTCCCTGTTAGCTGGGTCTACAGCTTACAGTTTTACGTTTTAACCATTTTTAAGGCTGATTTTTTTTACTGCAGAAATTCAGGTCAAGCACCTCTGGCAGATGTTCTGCTGGGACTCAAACCAGAAACATTCTGCTTACCGGACAGTGCTCTTAAACACAGTCTTGGTTCAGCAACTAATATAACATGTATATATAAATGGTTATATAGCCCCCCACCCCCATAAACACCTTAGGAAAGAGAAAGTTCCTGAGCTACTGACAAGGTCACACTGGCGTATCTAACAGAGATACTTCGAATTGGATGGGAGGCATTGTTGCTGCAAGACTTACTAACATTTTTATGGGACCCTATACCTTTTTTTAGAACTCTGATGGCAACCAACACAGCATACTGTCTCATTTCATCTACCACAAACTTATTTTCCTGTAATCTCAGAACAGACACATTAACTGTTAACGGCTCAAAAGATGGTATGGATTATTTAGGAGACAAGTGCGAAGGAGTCGATGACAATTTGACGCACGTCACCTCACTTTCACTTCACCGGGCACCGATCACCAGAAGAGGCAGGATTTCTCACTGAAATCAGCAGACAGGGGGAGACAGAAGGATACAGATGTTTGGGTCTTTCCACTTAATGAAGAGCAAGACAGGCACCAGAAGGGACTCCTTCTGAATCCCCCGCTGAACTGTTGGCTCCAGAGAGGTAGCAATTCTGCTGTTTCTCAAGTAACAGATGCACAATGCTGACTGATACCTACTGTCCTCCTCAGAACCTAAACAGATCAGAAGAGATCTGAGTTGAGCCAACACCAGCCTGGAGAGGGATCACTTAGGAACCTCAAATCCACAGTCAAGTCACTGACTTTCTGGCACAGCTCTTGCTGAAGCCTGGGTGTGCCTTTATCAGCATCCCATGTCCCCCCCACCCCCCCCACTACCACCACAGGGGCGATGGGAACTGGGTTGAGGCCAAAGAAAATGCTCCTTGGCTTGCAGTGTTTGTACCATAAGGCCGCCTGACACCCCTTCTGTGATCCGCGGATCACACATCTTAAAAGGGATGCCAAGTTCCATCGCAGAAAGGTCTGGATATCTGCGCGAAGCAGGGTGTTCCTGTATCTTAAAGGGCAAGGGGGCTAGACACTGCCATTTGGCCATATAAGTGACAGGCGACACAGCAGGAGAGAAATGTATAATTCTGTGGCCCTGAATGGAGTAAATGGTTAGAAGATAGATGGATGGATGGATGGATGGATGGATGGATGGATGGATGCCTCTCTGGTGACAGGAAGATTCACATAGCCTATAAATCAAAAAAACAAAAAAAACAAAAAATCTTATAAATGAGTATTTCTGGGATCAAATTGCTCCACTAAGATGTTTCCTCAGCTACTGATCAAATCCTCATCATTAAACATGGATGTGGGCCACACTGGTTACAAGCCATATATGAGCCATTTGGGCAGTGGTGGCTTGATGGTTAAGGAAGCGCACTTGTAATTGAAAGATTGCAGGTTCGAATCCCTGACCAACAAAGCACCACTGAGGTACCCTGAGCAAGGTACCACCCCCAAGCACTGCTCCCCGGGCGCTGAATTAGCTGCCCCCTGCTATGTCACAAAAAAGTCACATATGGGTTAAATGCAGAGGACACATTTCATTGTTGCGCGCTGTGGTGTGTTGACAATGACCACTGATCACCAAATTCTAAATTCTAAATTCAAGGTACTGGACGCCCATTTTTTGGTGGCCCTGCATCCATTAAATGACGACGTGGTGCAGAACAGCCCCAGAATCAGAAGAACAAGGCCTGCGAATGTGTGAAAAGCAGCAAAATCATGGAAAACTGGGTTGTGCTCTCCCGCTGCGAGTGCTGGGACGGCTCAGTGTCTCAATGCACTGCAGCTGCCAGACATCGAACACCTTTGCCAAAGATGTTTCCTGTGAATCTGACAGCGTTTGAACAGCAAAGGAACTTCCAAGGGCCAGTTGAGATTTGGGAGGAATTGGGCTCTGGCTTAGGTATAAACTTACTCCTTTCAATAATTTGTGTGCAGTGTACCCTCACAAAAAGCACCACCGGGGACAAGTGCCAATTAATGTGGTTCCTCTGAAGAAAATGCCACTCTAGCTAACATAAATCTAAATAAAATACCCACAGTTCCCACACAGTGTCATACATACTTTTCGTTTGGCTTTTATATTTTACTTTTCAGATGTTGGTTCTGAACATGAATAAAAGTAAAGAGGAAAACGGAAACTGTAATGAAAAATACATCTAGCCGGGTAGCTTATTCTAAGAAGTATATTAATATTTTTTTATGAATTTTTTTAAATTCTATCTAATTGGTCACCAAGGGTCAATATGGCTTGACGCCATCCAATAAGGATAATTACACAATAGTTGGGTAAATAGAAAAAACATACTTTTTAAAGTCTTTTAACCTAAAGGAACCAGCTAGATCTTCTTTATAACCAACAGATGTGAGCACGACAACCGGACAGAAAACACAAAACATCAGGCCTTCTCTCATATTAAAAACAAAACTGAATCACTTTTTGAACTGACGAAAAAACTGAAAATAGAGATGTGGAATACATACAACATGGAAGTTGCACCCCTGTAGAAATTAATTAGAACATAAAGTTAAAAACTGCTGGAGCTGGCAGGAAATTGACAGGAGTGACAGTGTTACAGGGGCAATATGGTACCCAAACCGGATGGAAAAACTAGAAGATCTCCACTGAAACGACAGAAATACTCCAGATGAAAGTCGTCACACATGAGAACACCCTCAGAAGCTGGAGACCTCTGGACTGGAACTGCAGAAATCCCAACCACAGCCTTCCCATCAGTCACTGGACTGACAAAAAAATGATCCCTCTTACAAAAACAAAACTTAAAGGGACGGTCCCATTACTAAGGAACTCAACATTTGAAAGCTAGAATGTCAATGTCAGCCTATGGAACATTTATTGCCCGATGAGCAAGAACTCTAGAGGGTCCCAATGTAACAGAGCTACCGCAGGCAATGTCACGACGATTCACATGGGAGCACAGGCCTCCACAAACCCTCTGACCAATAACATGAGGACTTAGGCAATCTAGAGGCCCTCATTGGCAGGGCCAGGCAGAGGCGGGGCTAGGCCCCCTGAAGTCAATCAGCCTTTACCCATAGAGATGCTGCCTTATCCATCATCAGCTATGAATTTTTGCTGATATGCTAAACGTGCGAGTACCTAGTGCTACATGCTAAATGGAACATCTGTAGATCAAGGTGAACAGAAGTGAAATCAAGACAAGCACACCAAAAAACAGACAGCAGTAACAGAATATTATACAGGTAATATTATACCCAGGTTTTTGAAAACATCAATAAGATAGACACCCAAGCACATGAGCATTAAAGATATTTGTAATGCAGGCAAACATCGGACCAGAGGTGGATTTGACCATCACGTAAGGTAGGCAACTGCCTGGGGCTCCTGAAATAGGACAAGCAGTTACAGAAAATGGATGGATGGATGGATGGATGGACAGACGGACGGATGTTTTCATTCTAATGTATGCTTGACAAAACATTATATTCAATACGTTACGAGATGACTTAGGATAGGATAGGATAGGATAGGATAGGACTTCATTGATCCCACAGTGGGGAAATTTGTGCGTTACCACAGCTCTAGACAGATAGCCTGAAAGAGTACAAGAGTAATACAAGAATAAGAATACAAGAGAAAAAATAAATTAAAAATAAAATAAGATAAAACACTAAATACAGCAGTAGTGCCTATGTACACCCATACACAGTATGTAATATATGGATAGTGGGTTGTGGGAAAAAGTGCAAGTAATAATAAATAACAACTATTTCACTACTACAGCTGCATTTACCTCTATAACTGCAGCTGTAGTAGTGAAATAGTTGTTATTTATTATTACTTGCACTTTATTTTACATGTCCATAAGCTAGAAGTCAGAGCATAAAAACCATTTTCAAAGACAGCGTAGAACCTAGAATAAATTAAACAAAACGAAATGTAGTCGCACTAGCGGGCGAAGAAATACAGAAAGGAAAGCAAGAAATATGTCGGAAAGTAACAGAATTGCGGTGGATGAAGCAGCCAGTGCTGCTATTGCTCTCCACAGCTGGCCTCTTTAACACGCTCCGCATGCGGTAACGTTGTCATCGCTGATGATGGAAACACCACTGTCTCTCTTGATGATTACAGCACCAGCGCCCCATACACGTCTTCGCCTTGGGCCCCCGAATCACTAAGTCCACCCCTGGGTTGGACTATGCAAAGAAAATTGGTGTAAGGGTTGTGAAATAGTCTCTGTGCTTGAGAGGACGATTTGCAAACAGACCTTCCAAGGGCCAAGTGAGTCCTACTGTGTTTTCACAGCACAACATGCAAATGATATTAGTTGCAGGACATTACAGAAATTGTTTAAGTTGAGGAAGTTCCTGGATGATCCATGCAAGCGATGCAGAGTTGGTCCCACGCACTTGCTTATAAATCCAATCACTTTGCTGTCTAGAAACCGGCTGGAGCAAATGCATGTGCTACTTTCTGAAGTGAAGTGTCAGTAGCAGTTAGCGAACTGTTGCCTGCTTTTTAACCATTCCTCCTTCATCTCCTCAGATAAACACCACCACCCCCAAGCCCCGCCTCTTCCCCTGGGGCGTGCTCGGTCAAAGCCAGGTTACATCGCCACATCTGTGCAACAGCTGGAGCAGGACACGCCACAACAACACATGAGAATGGGGGGGGGGTTTACAGGTTTGTTGATAAGATCTGATGTGAAAATATTGACCAAAGAACATGCAAATATATTTCCAAATTTACGACAAAAGAACCAAGTGTTGCAACCAAAAACAAGGATCGGGTTCAAAAATGTTCTTCTACCAAACAGCCAATGGATGTTACAGGGTTTCCAACATGTGACCCCTTACTCTCATGATGTTTACGGGAAAGACGCAGCATTGCGGATAAACACACAAGCTGACCCCGACTTTTTTGGCTCTCTGGAATTTTTACACAGCTGGTTAGCAATTACAATACCATGAGAAGGGTTCAATGCAAGCTGAATCACATCTACTAAACAGGAAGGAGGAACAAAAGCATTGCCGTGGAAGGTCACCCAAAAAGCTGGTGAATTCTTCCCAGAAAAATGAGTCTGTGGTTTGCCTTATAATTTAGGGTTATGTTGATCTCCATAGGTATTTGGGCGTAATTAAACAGTCACAGCGCTGAGGCTTCCACTGCGTCACCTTGTTACCAAACTCAACGGGTTAGCCCTAATGAGTGAAACTGAATGCACATCTGCCAATTAACAAACCCCCCCCCCCCCAAAACTACCCCAATTTGCTGCTACAATGGGACCAGCCTTTAACCGAACGACAATGCTTAAGAGAGACAGCAGTTTCCTTTGCCAAATGACGCTAATAACAAGGAGGAAACATCAAAATTAGGTCAGCATATGCCTCGGCGGGTTAGAACTCTGTGCCTGCGGTCAGAAGGTCGTTGGTTCAAATCCCAAGGTTGGCAGAGTGATGTCACCGCTGGGCCCCTGATCAAGGCCCCAATTGCTCCAGGGACCGTCTCACCCTGCTTCTTCAATTCTATGTCGCTTTGGATACAAGCGTCCACTAAATAAAGAAAACGTAAATAACAGCAAACAGCAACGTCCGTGAAAAATCCGCAGCACCAAGGAATGACTCCCGGTGCGTGTGGAGGAGCTGCTTTCTCCACGCCTCCGCCGGAGACCTCCGATTTGTCTCCGTCACACCGGCACAAAGCGGGGGAACGCGGCCCCGGAGCCAGGCTCCTAATGTGATTAACAGCAGCCCCCAGCGGAGAGCACCATCTCCCGTTTTAATCACAGTGCTCCAAATTAGACAGTGGAGGAACGGGAAGCGCAGGGAGGAGAGGACTCCCCACAAACATGCCGTGCCGGGACGTCTTAGTCAGGGGAGGAGAGCTTCACCCCAGCTCCTTACTCCCCCAGTGCACAGAGAATCAGACCCTCCGGAACGCCAAACATTACCCCCGCACGCACACCCCTCCCTGCTCTGCCACAGCGGCCCCCTCCCTAAAGGAGCAAGATGAAAGATATGGTGCCTGCAGGCAACTCGCACCCAAGGGACAGAAGGGGGGTCTCCAAGCAGGTCCCCCCCCCCAGTGATTTTTACATACATTAATGATAAATCACCATCCAACAGTTCTCAGTCAACAGGAAGTGTGAGTCCAGATGAAATAAACGCTGTGGCATCCAGGTTGTACCTCGCCGCCTCCTGCTCAATGAATCCTAGGATTGGCTCCAACATCATGTGACCCTACACTGGTTACAGAGGATGGAAAGATGGATAGATGCATTAAATGTAGCTAAGGTAATATAATATTAAATCATGTTTGCTAACATGCACACGCACCCTACCGCACCACTGCCAGATGTTTAGCTGAAGAGAGAGAGAAAAAATATTAATGCCACCGCTAGCAGAATTTCGTAGGAGAAAATTCTCAACGTCGCTGCTCCTCAGCGGGAAAAACCCAGTGACGGACTAGTCAGCATCTGCACTAATTTTTATGTTTCTGGCAGAACTGCTACGCTATATCCCTGAGTAACCCGGGATCGGTGAATAAGCACTCACTCTTACCCTCACTGTGACAGGCACACACATGCCTGGAAGTCCAGGCACACACAGGGAGACAAAGCAGTGTAATAGGTGAAGGGCCTAACAAAATGTGTATATCTCCATGTAAACCAAAGCCTCGTCTAAAATTTGCACCACAAGCTGTAGATGTTCCTGTTGCACTACATGTTGTGTGTTTGCACTGTGACATGCGATCATGTCTCACCCTGTACTCCATACTTGGATGAGATGACGGTAAAGAAATCTTGACTCGACTCCACTCTACCTGCTGTCCTCGATATCGTTCGCTTCCCCCGCTCTCCGCCACGCACCTCCCTCTCTCTCTCTCTCTCTCTCTCTCACTAAGGCGACAGCCTTCCTCACGAGGGCCTCAAGTTCAGCAGTGACGAACGAGGAGCGACGGTCGAGAGCCGGTCTGAGCCGACGGGGGGGGCCTGGGTCAGAGCGGGGAGTCGCAGGCTAATCCGTTTAGCTCCGTCGTCTTCATCCGGCCGGAGGAAGTCAGACGGACTGAATGCAAAACTCACACTGCAGCATGAAGACGAGACAATCTGCACCCTCCCGCCCTTCATTCCCAGGCGGTCGCACCAGGAAACACAAACGTAGCTCCTGCTAATCTCGAGAAGCTAAGACATTGGACAAAACAGAAAGACAGAGACAGAACACAAGAACGTGTCTCCTAATTTACCAGAAGATCTAGAGATCGCTAAACTAGTGATAAGTTACTGGTACTTTATGTGCATATAAAGGCCTCTAGTAATAAATATCAACTATGTGGGCTGTGTAATGCTGTACAGCTTCAGCTTCATTTAACATGCTTCCTAATTTTCTTGTCCTGGAGTATTTTCCAGCCTCCATTTACTGGATTACAGCTGATTCGAGACAGATTTCAGGTTTCTAACAAACAAGTACTAAATTCTTAAGACCAAGGACTACAAGCAAGAGACCCTAACCCAGAAATATTCAGCTGTAATTGGGGGGTGAGTGGCGTGTATTGGGACAAATTGTTCCTATTTTCCTTTTGGCGAAGAGGCCATCCATCGCTCTCTCTTCAGCCTGTGATTAATTAGGGGGCCATAAATAGAGTTACAGTGGGTTACTCCAGGACACACAAGACCACTGAGTCCAGTCTTTACGTCACATGACCATTCCGGAAGACCCCAATAAGAATACCAAAATATCCTAATGCACTTTAGGTTTCGCCTCACATCCATCCACCGCAATAAATGCAACCTCTATTCAATTATATCATGCCCAATTAGACCACCTATTTCTTTCATACGTATCAGATATTCCCATTCTAATAATCACAAAGACGGCATCCGGCTTCTCAGGGGCAGGCCAGGCTCCAGCTGATGACATGACCTTTGACCCCTCCTTTGTGCCCCCAGCTGCTCGGCCCCACGGCGCATCCGTCTGCTGCGTGTCGGCAAACAAAAAAAAAAAGGGGGGGGACCCCCCCGATTCTGAGCCTTGCTGTCGGAGAGGAATTGGAAGGGACCCCCGACGGAGAATTTGCCAGAGACTCTGGACGCGGCACGGTAGTCTAGCAGAGTGGAGGGAATGCTCAGAGGCCTGCCGCTGACGTCCAGGCTCCCAAACTGCCGTAAATTATTTACAAAGTCACAGGCACAGGTTGGGGTTTATAAAGCCCGACCCAAATTGCTCATTTGCGTCATTTTCCCCACATTATCGAGGCATGCCAGAATGATCCATGAGCCCTTTCCCCCATGTCACACCTGCAGCCAGCTGTAGCAGCTCTGCTGCTGCACTCCACCACTGGGTAAACACAGGCCCCTGCCCTTAGTATTACCAGCTTCTAAAACCTAATTTATCTCTGTCTTGCTGGACATATATATTCGATGGGATAAAAAGTTATCAATGAATACTGTGCACAGTTCATTATGCTTGCATATATAAAGTTGTTTTTTTGTGCATTTTCTTGCGATGACTGCCTGTAAAATACAATATAGTTTATTCATGAATTCACTGATGAAAATTGTTTTGTTTTTTTTTTTGCATATGTACTATTTATAAACACAGGCAAAGTGGTCTAGCATTTTCTTTCCAATTCACACATTTTTTCAGTCTATGACTTGCAAATTTCCATTTATCATTAAGGTGCTTATTATGTCGCGCTTATGCTGAGGTAGCCCTATGAACTCTGTTGTGGGTCTAAATATTAATGCAGATTTGAAGGGATAATAACAGTTCTCTTACTTTTTATGCAAAACAGTACATTTTCCCATTAAAAAAGAACTTCCATTGCACTGTGTGTGTGCTCTGTGACCAAGACTACCACAGCATGACCAAGACACTGATCATCAGATCAGGATCGATCCTGGCTGCGTCGCCAAAAGAGGTTTAACGAGACCAACCAGATCCCTCTCTAACCCAGTTCCACCTTGTAGCCACTCAACAAAAAAGTGATTCCTTTGTATAGTCACTCTTAAAAAAACACATTACAGGTGAACTATATCAACAATACTGGGCACCTTCAATCGTCACAAAAGATATATGGTTTAAATGACCTACATTTGCTCCAATCACAGGAAACCACCACATTAAAGGCTCTAACAAACACTCAAAGCAAACTTCACAATGACCCCTTAAGCACCTGATAATGCTACATTAAGAGAACAAGACCCACGGACGAGAATCAGTCGGCCACCTGTGTCGGTACCGAGAGGGTGATTAGTCTGAAAACCTGTGTGTGTCAACACACCAGTCTAACTATCCAGACACCAAACAAGAAAGTAATATCCAAGCCATACAACAACCCACACATGCCAATGCAAAGCACACATTTGCTGTCCAATCCCATATCACCAACCGCATGGGCGAACACTTATGTCCCTTGTTTGCTCATTCAGATAGCGGCAGCCACTGTTGTCATCAATCAAATACAAACATTACCACATCATTCCCACAACAGAATTCAGAAAGTCACAAATGGGTTGGGCCCACAGCCAGGCGCAAACAATAGATGAGGGGGTCAAGGTTTGTGTCTTATAAAAGCAATTTGTGCCCTCCTACTGTCTCAGCGAGAGAAATCAATGCCTCAGACGTACAGCACCTGCCGCTTGATAATCACCACACGCTTGACCTATTAATGTCTGTTCCACCCCAACAGGTGGAACGGTGGTAACCTAAAGATCCAGGTCATGTAGAAATGTCTCAGAATGCGTGTTGAGTCCCAACTGTGAAGACATCCTTAATATTATTATTTTACCACAACACTACAAGAGCCTGTGTGATGATAATATGGTTTACTTCCATGGCTAGTACTTTTCTAGGTTTTTTTAAACAGATTTTCTTTAATATTTCCAGTTGGCTTCTCGGTCATCCCCGAAACTCAATTTTTGCGCTGAGTTTTCTTAACTAGGGGTTTCCCGACTACAGCTTCAGAATTAGAGTAAAGTCTTCAGCTGGGTCTGCTTATTGTTAGTGGCGGCACTACATTAAAGTGAAATCCGGCCTGGCCTGGAGCTGCTCGCAAACGACTGCGGGAGATTACGCTAAAGGCAGTTTTCATCTTGCAAAAGAGAGAAAGTAAGCGGCAGTGTCTCACTTAAGCACCGCATCAAGAGTAGACTGCTTCCATAGGAAGCGCGCTACATACTCACCACTAACACGCCGCAAAGTCTCCATGTGACATTTCTGCATCTGAATTCCCATATCAGCATCTCGATCATGTCTAATTGGAGCAAAAATCGGGAAACAGGATTTGCAGTGTGGTACTGCACTTACCAGTTAAAACTCAAACCCCGGATAAAGGGATACACTTCTACAGTACGATACGGGCCAGCTGGCTTTCAGGAATATATACTTCCAGCCCTTGCTATGCTTTCCTCTCCATGTCTCTGTAATGGAAACCAGTTTCCTCGTATTCATATAGCAGTTTTGGAGCGGTTAAGGCCACATGCCTCCGGAGCGGCCGTCCCCGCACAGATGCCCCGTTGTTGGCGAAGCGCAGCGCGCATGTATCCGCCGAAGACAGCGCATTCTCCCGGGTCTCCGTCCAGCAGCGACCGAAAAAACTCGCAGATCATCTGCGGAATCTGCGGCCTCAAATCATCTATTCAATAAACCGTGACTGTAATTCATTCCCCTGGGCGAAACAGGAACCCGACTGGGGGGGGTTCCATATTACGAGAATGTCCCGACACATGTGGGTGGGGGGAGACATCTCATGTGCTTGACATTAATATTCAACGTATTGCATAAAAACCAAGCAGTTGTCGCATATCTAACGAACCAATTCAGGGCAACTGTATCGACGGCTGTCCTTGTTGCACTTCATCTGTTAAACGTATTAATTGTGTACTAAAAATAAAATCTTATGACATGGCAATTGTATAAACTATGGCAGATCCATATTATGAAATTATTCGGAAACACAACTCTATTTCTTCCTACTATTGCTTATCCTGTATGACTGCCGCGCCGTAATGGTTGGGGTGATCAGGATGGAAATAAACCAGCGCATCGTACATTTAGTTGCTTTTATCCTGCATCAGCAGGACATACTGGCTGCTTTTCATAGTGATGAGCGGAAATGGTGTTCGCTCCCATGGTACCGAGGGAGATGCGGTAAAAGAAAGAAGCCTTTATTTTCAGACCCATGCGTTTCCATTCCCCGGTGTAAACTAAATTATTGCGATTCGCTACGAGTAAAATTGGTGTTAGTGATCTAAAGAGATGGAGAGCATCAAGCTGCGGGTTCTCGGAAAAAACATCTGATGGAGGGTGAATGACTCGAGTAAGTAGGTAATGTACCTGAGTGGATGAAGTCTATTGCAGACACTAAGCGTATTAAAACACAGGGCGCGTTTTTGAAATCTACCTCCCCGCGCGTAAATAAGCACCTTCACCTCTACTGAGTACAGAATAGAAACTATTGCAATCAAATAAAAAACAGGAATAATGGTCCCCATGTCTGTACGGGCTGATAAACAGCGTGGTGGCAGTGGTTGTGTCCGTCAAAATATTGATGGGACATTTAAGAACATTTCAGCTGTTTTTATGTAAATGTTTAAAAAACACCGGTAATGTAATTTTCACAGAACACAAACGCAAACAACCAGGCGCCAGGACCCCAGTCCCGATTTCGGTGCAATCGTGTAAAACCATATTTCAATAATATTATATTCCGTTGCTGCTTTGCGTTAGAAATTGTCCTCTTCATAGACTACAGAAACAGCCCCTGAAAGCCGACAATCAGAAAATTCTGCAATGATCGATACATCCATAGCTAAAGCAATTACAAAGCACATGTTATTAATACAAGTGCAAACAATAGTAAAACCTATTTTAACACTCACCGACAGGAACAGTGTGCTATAGTCCAGTAGCGCCTTTTGTGAAATCCAAACCAAATGTTGTTAATAAAAATATAATTTTGCTGTTTAAATTGAAAAAAAAAATAAACGAATGCAGAATCGATTGATAGTATACTGCAGGGAGAGCTTCTATGTTACCACAAACAAAAAGAAGTGGAAATAAAACGTAAAAACAAGCCGTAGGAGATGGTAAGCCAACTGGCCACTTTGCAGCAATCTTCAGTGCTTTTGTTGTTGACTAAGCAGTGGCTGGCGCACAGATTGGGCTCGCGCTGCGGCTCCACCCGCCGGCCCTGCCTTCCTCGCGACTCCATTGGCACAGGCGGCGCGAGCATGCAAATACATTTTCCCCCATTGATCTTTAATAAGAGGCAAAAAAAAAACTCAAAGTCTTTTAACCCTTTCCGACAAATACCTTTTCGGAAATGAACCGCAAATGCAAACAAGTTTTTGCACCCCAGTGTAAAATGATCTGTGCAGCATTTGTTTTTAAAAATGACAACCATAACAATAATTATATCTAATTCATTTAGATTGACTGGTAACGCTTAAGGTGAGCTAGTATTTTAGAGTTTAATATGCTTCTTCTTTCAAGAAGATTGCGGTTCTTAGAAAATAAAAGGAACATATTTAAGAGGTTTCGAATTTTCAGCGTAATATATTATTTCAGAGAAAGTGTTTCACATTATTTTTCCCATAATAATTTGAATTTTCACATGCTGTATTACTGTTTGAAAAGTAAATGCATTACAGGCGGATATCAACAAGTGATGAAGGGAAACTAATACAACGAAAAAGCTATAATTGGACCCCTAGATAAGGGCTCAATAGAAACAGTAGCCATATAAGCAGCGCCATCTTGTGTTAACGCACCACCGTGACTTAAGAGGATCAACGAGGGAATGACTTCACACGTCTCGTGAAAGTCATAGACTTACGTGTATGTTGTTCGCCCTGTACTATATGATTATGCATCAGGTAGATCCGGTTACACTGAAGGTAAATACAACAGCAGATAGGTTTTCAGCCTTGATTTCTCTAGGGAACACAGGTAGCGTCTTAACCTGGTAATGTCATCATGAGTATTCGATATCCTGGGCCTGACTGGCAGACAACATCCCATGTTCTGCTGGGCATATTATAATAATCGAAATGCTCCGTTCAGCGGGACTGGCAGAAGTGATGCTGTTGTTTCTAGTAACAATTTTCATTATGATTATTTCACAGGCTTTGGTGTCACTTTCATGCAATTGGAAGTGCAGCGGGTAACCCCGTTGCATTTGATGAGATTATAAAAAATTAAGATGATCATTAAAATGATGAGTTTCGAAAAAATATACTTATAATGCGCGAATGGCCATTCAGTTCATATTTTGTTATTGTTTGCTGTAAAAACGTTTATGTAATTAAAGGTTCAGGTAAATTTCAATGGCGTCCGGTTACGCCATTTGAAAATACTTTGAACTGTCACGACCAGCAGATGTCGTTTGACAAACGAATATATATATATATTTTTATTTTTTTTTCCCCCGTGGGATATTTAGGTATGCTGCAGAAAGAAAAAGGGACAGTCATATAATTATATACTGTGAAAAATAATTATATAAAATAATATAATTAGGTACTGTGAAAAATGACAAATTAAGTAGGTAAATTAAAGAAAATTATTCATACTTAACCAAATAATATTTAAGCAACGGTATTTAAGTAGTAAGCAGTTATTGTAGTATTAGATATTACAAGAGTTACTAAATGTAAAAATCTAACCTATTATATCGCTGTAGTTTTTATTTAATATGGGGTAGAGGACAAGTTTTGAATGTTTTATGTAAAAGAAGACAATATTGACCATGGTGATATTTCATAACACGTGACGCAGTGCGTCATGCATTCCATGGTCTGACATTTGTAAATCCTATTCAGAGTTACTATTTCCGAGATCTAAGAGAGCTGGACTTTCCCTTGATGCTATCAGGCCTTCAACTGATTTTCAGTCAATGAATAATACATCAGTCATTTGCCTCTATTTTTTGCCTACAAAATAAAGTGCTGGCTTCTTTCCCAGAGATTGTGAAAATAGACAAAGATCTTAAGTCATTCAAGAATTTCACTCACCTTTGAAACTGTAGCACTTATAGCTCCAGACAAGGACAAAAAACATTTTTTTCTCCATGGAAACCTGAAATAAATGGATCTTAATTTTTGTCCCCTTTAACTGTAATATTACCCCCACAATAAGAATTAAAAATACACAAGTTAGAAAAAAAAATAGCATTATTTGCACTTACTTTTATTTTATTTATCCATGTAATACACGTAACAGATAATTGTTGGTGCATTTGATTCTCATAAATATTCAGAACTGCTCTAACGTAATTTGTCAAAGTCAGTCGAAAATTTCCCTAATGATTCTGCAGTCCACACATTTAACAATATAATTCCTGCCTTATAATTGACAACATCTGAGCCCCAGATTTACGGATAAACATCCTGTAGACATCTGTGGAAGAAATCCAACATGGACCGCGTGTAGAGCGATCTGCCACTGATAATATACAGCCATATAATTGCCTGTATTACTCAGACAGTTGCTAAATGTCCCATCGCAATGTGTAAACCTGAATATCCATATTTAAGTAGGTCATAAATGCCTATTTTATTAATTTAAGATAAAATGGTCTTGATAACCTCTTCTGATGAATCCATTCTCTTTTTGGAAGGAAGGCTAAAGTTTCACCATGGGCCACAACAGGTAGGCGGTTACTAAAAATGGATTGATTGATAAATGCTTTGAAGTATAAGGTTTCTCCGTATGTAATTATAAGGAACGTGAACTTGACTTATTGTGAGGTTTGCATTGTTTTGAGAAACTTACCCAACTGATGATCTGAATGGGTGTTAATAGGTAAACTAAATTAATCTGTGCAGGATATTCTAGGTCCTATTAAAGATTTCTTATAGCTAATTCGAATCATGTAGATGACTGTATATGTTGTGTAGTGAGCTTGCTGTCTAAGTCGATAGCATTGTGTCTTACGTCTGCTGGGTTATAGGGTTGTTCCTCATCCCCGTCTCTGTGTGTGGCGTCTTCATGTTGTTTATGTGGGTTCTCTATACGTACTCTGGTTTCTTTCCACAATCCCGGAACATGTGATTTGTGTGAGTTGGACAGAGTAAGTAGCATAGCGTGTGCGTGTGCGTGCGCGTGTGCCCTGCCTATGACCTGTGCTCCCTGGGATAAGCCCTCAGATTACTCTCTGCTGGTCAGGGTGAGAGGACGTTCCAGGGCTTGGCCCACAAATGGTCTCGCATCGTAACAAAGTAACAGCGATGCTAAAACTGACTGTAACAAACGAACCAGGATGTCACTAAACACATTCCGGGCCTGTAAGCCCAGACCTGGTGTCGCCCGTGTTACTGGCTAAGCTGTTATAGAAAATAGATGGGCTGGCAGGTTGTGCCAGCAACTGCTCATTACAGTCTGTTCAAGGAAACAAAAAAGACTTTTAGGATCATTATTCCTGTAATAGCAACATAAGGAAGTTATTAACATTAAGACTGCAGACTTTGCCAGTTAACACTGGATATTATAAAATATGGTCTTATGGGGAGACAGTTTAGTATTGTAATATATTGTGATCCAGCTTCTTGGCAGGACGGTTGATTTTGTTTTACTTAATAGGGCCCTTGTGGACATACTGCATGTCTCTACCAATTTTTGTTCATATAAATTTCATAAATCGGAAATTAATCACTTTATTGACAAAATCTGTGGTCTGCAACCCTGCTTGTGGTGGACCAAGATGAGTGCAGGTCTTAAAAGCAATCTGATCAATTCCGCATTTTATTGAACTGAAAAATTGTTATATCAGCATGAAGACAGAACAAACACATATTATTTGCATTGTACCATTGTATTGGAACCATCTAGATCATTTTTTAAACTAAATTATGATCAACATATATCAATTTCCCAACCATCCTACAGTCCAAAAACACCAAATGATACCAGAAAAAAATACATGTATACACTTACCACCATATTGCAACTTGCAATCATTTGGCCAAAGTTGTTAAACTTTTTTTGTTTGTTTTTTGCTATTTTCAATAAAGCTCAATTGACTATTTTAAAGAGTTCTTCCTACACAGATTTCCAATGACCACATATCTCTGCACTATAAAAAACATAAAACAAGAGTCAAAATTTACATATAAGACATGTAACTTTGCAGCATGTATTAGGCAAAAGTTGGAATAGAAATAGTAATGCTTCAGTAATCCATATTATATTGCTAAGTGAGGGCAAATGAACAGCATCATCCCTGAAACAAGACATTTAATTGGATGGTTAGAAGGTCAGGCCAGAGTAGGCTGCCCATTCATCAGCTTCGACAGTCCCTGATGGGGGGAGGGGCTGGTGTGCAGCTGTAGATGCAGGAATTGGTTTGATACAGCAGGCAGTGTAAATAGCTAAGCTTCACAGTGATGCTGATCAGTGTTTCCCACTCTGATCCTCGGAGCCACAGACGGTCCACGGTTTTGCTCCCTACAAGGGAGCAAAAACATGAACTGTCTGCGGGTCCCTGAGGATCAGATTTGGAAACATCGATATAGATAATCGACTAAGGGAGCACATGTGTATTATATTTTGAACACAAATGGAGTGATTCTCAGTGGTTGAGTATGTTGTGCATTATGTATGGTTCTCATTGTGTTCTGTGAATTCCTCTACTAGCCTGATGCCGCTCCGTGTTCCCTAAATGATCATAGAACAGTTCTGTTAGATTCTTGCTTTGTTAGAAGGTGTTGTGTAGCTCCTGCTCCTATATTGCTTCCTCTTGTACCTGGGCTAAATAAATGTCATTGGCTGAAGACTTTTGCATTACACTTTTACCCAAAGCAACGTATAAGTGAGAAAACAGCGTCAGTCCATCCCTGGAGCAACTGGGGATTAAAGTCCTTGCTCAAGGGCCTGATATTGAAATAACTTTTCTAACCCAGGGATTTGAACCAGTGACCTTCTGATCACAGGCATAGTCTAACTCATGGGCCACACACCATCATTATAGTGTTTCACATCTGAGTTCCATAGTGATTAATTTTTAATGTACAATAGATAAAACAATATAATTACGAAACAAAAGAAAATAAAAGATGGGCACTGCTGGATCTGTGAAAGGTGTAGAGGTTTGTTTCAGTGTCCCGACCCATCTGGGGCCCTGCACAAAGATAAGGTGTTCTGAGCTTCTACAGCCAAGGACACATCCCAGTGTTTTTCCAGAATACTCCGTCTTTGGTTATACCTAACGATCCTGATGGCGCCATATGAGAAAGAACCAGTCAGACCATGTTTAAGGTCATCAAGTGTGGAGAACAACAGTACATGATTTAAAGGGTGAATGAGTGATTTATTATGAATATAAACCTTTGGTAAACATCATTTGAATATTATTTTAAGGTGCAGTTCTTATGAAGGGGAATGTATATTTCACTTTACAATTAATAAAATAAAATAAAGTATATTAAACACAGTCTAATATGTCCTTCCACATACTGACTTATACAGTACATGTTCCGGATGAGCCTGGAATCCCAAGTGGGAGAGAAACACTGAGGATAAGACGCAGTCCGTTACAGAGCACACACAATGCAGGCAAAATGAATTAAAAGCACCAGGTCATGTGCCTGTGTCTTTCTGCACTGTGTGAAATAACCAGCAGTAAATTATTCAATCCCCCAACCCCTGCAGGTTGATACTACTCACTCAGCCGCCTGAACACCTTAATGAGCTTTCCCAGATTTGAAAATTCTCCGGTAACACAAAGCTTTTTTAGTCTTGGCCCAGGAAAATTGCTTCATATTTTTAGTGCAAACTTAGGGCTCGCAAATTCGTCGGCCTTACATAACAAGCTATGCTAACCCAGCACACAAGGAGATATCTCACTGAGTGCCATGATTCCATTAGCTGGGTTAGCCGGTTAGCACACTTTGCTGGATTAGCTTTCCTAGCTGCACTAATTGTCACAATTTAGATTGTTCCTTCAGGTCATTACAGCATCAAAAATGCATTCTTTCCCATAATACCACTTATTTGCCTCCTCTAACCCAGCACTGCAAAGTCTACCTCATTACTGACATGCTATACGCTGATAAACGTAGCTGCAGGCCAGTCAGAGTAGCCATGATAATCCCTGTCTGTCAGCAGAAGCACCTACAACGGGTACGAAAGCATCGGAACCGGACCTTGGAGCAATGGAAGGAGGTCACCTGGTCTGAAGAATCCCTGACTGTTCCCTGCTGCATCATGTGGACAGTGTGCGTCAAGCATCTGTGGGATGCGATGGACTGACAAGTCTGATCCGCAGCTACGTAACACCTTAAACAGCAGAACTGGATGCATTGTGTTGTGACACATTTCTCCAGTGACCTTCATTAAAATTACCTGTGATTTGTGCCACAGTAGCCCTGCTGTTGATTTATACCAGACGGAACGGCCTTTGTTCACGTCTGTCATAGACGAGTTTTGGCTGCCTAACACCCTGGTTTTTTCTCCTATCTGACCACTCTCAGTTCATACTCACCACGGATGACTGTGAGCACTGCTACTCATCACAGATGACTGTGAGCACTACACAAGCCTTGCCAAGTCGGAGATGTTCCGAATCAGTTGTCTGGCCGTAACAATCTTGCCCTTATCAAAGTCACTCAGATCTTTATCCCTGGCCATTTCTTTTGCATTCATCGCATTGACTTTGACTGCCGAATGTTGGCTTACCATCTAATACCCCAGACCATGAATCTGCTATTTTTAACAACATAGTTAACGTTATTCACGTAATGTGGGGGTGGTCATAAGGTTTGGGCTCATTTATGTATGTGAATCTGGCTGATATTCATGTTGTAATATGATTCCACCTCATCTCTATAATCCAAACTAATATTGCAAATGTTTTGAATTTAGGTGGAACTGCAAGTCCTGGGTGGAATTTCGAAAAAAAATCCTAAGTGCTAAGTTCTTGTTAAAAAATCCATCTATTGACAGTTCATTCAAAATGTACAATACATTCAAAATGGTTTCTTGAGCAAGACGAAAATTTAATTTAAAAAACGTCTTTTGGATGGTCGACGAAAGTTAAAATTTGACATATTTTACTTGAAGTTCTTTTTTTTTTCATTCTTTAAAAATATTCTTAAAGCTCTAAACACATTGTTCATACATGCGTCCTCACCTCCAATCTACATTGAAGATACATAGAAATGGAATGCAAGGTAGCCAAATGGACTGACATTATGTAACATTAGACAATAGGAATGTATATTTATAATATTACAACTGCAACTGGAGCTGGACTGGAATATTATTTTACCAGTAAATAGGAATGACTGATATATCTATATGCCAATGATGCAGTAGAAAAATCCCTGCTAAAAATGCCCATATTCATAAACAAAGGGGTTTTTGGTTGGTGTTCACCTAATACAATAATTAGTTCAATAATCTAGAATGATGCGTTAATTACTGACAGCGGCTGGAGTTGTGCGTTTTTATCACTTCACTCCTTTGGTCAATAAATTTTTCCAATTAAATTCCGCATTGATCAATAACAGGCCACAGTAATATCATACCAAAATCCATGTTCATAGTACAATGTTGACCAAGATGCCCAATCTTGTTTGCAAGGTCCAACATGCCTTGTTTCCCTCAGAAAAGTCAGCAGGATGAAGTTCAACCAATCACTATAACCTGCTCTGTGTCCATAAAGTATTTTAATATGAAGAAAAACATAATTAGCCAGTAAGAGGATGGGGGAGGGGGAGGTTCACCACGCAGACCCAGAGGCTCAGTTGTAGGACAAGTTCACAATGAATCGGTGTCCTGAAGCTCATTAAGCATTTCAATACACACAAAGGTCGATATTGAATTAGTCTTTTAGTTCCCCATGGTCATCAATATGATAAGAACGTCTGAGCAGTAGTGTTACCAGGTGTGTGTGTGTGTGTGTGTGGGGGGGGGGGGGGGGGGGGGGTTGTCACCAACTTCTTTCTACTAAGTGCACAAAGTAAAAAACACAGTATTGTCTTCACTTACACAAAAAATCTGGCTATGACGTCTTGTTGTTCATGTCTTTATCCAGAAAAGTTAATAAGATGATTCCTCTAAACTCTTATAATCTTTGACTAAAAATACTTCACTTCTTAATTACTTTCTATTCTTCCAAAACTCTGCACCATTTGCATAAAGCGTAATGGTCAGGATTCAGCCTTGATACAGCTGTATTCTGCAGTTCCCGTTGCCAACTAAATAGCCTAATGAAGACAAGAGATATCATTGTAGTACAGATATTATTTTATGATTCAAGTCATAAATGCAATCTCTTCACTGACCGATTTCAAATTCTTACAATAACAGAACAATGAAAAAAATATTATTAGGATGTGACTACCCATGAAAAACCAGCAGTCATATGAAAACATTATCACTAATTCAGACAAGAAAGTGCACAAAACCTTTGTTATATGTATAACAATGTATTTTATATGCATCATTATGCTTCAGTAAATACAAACAATAAGGTTCCATAAGTCAGGTCAGATACCTTTTATTGTACTTTTAACTGAGTCACCCATACCTATTGAAATAATATGATTGACATCACTCACAGCCAATGAAAATGGGAGAGAACCTGGGTGACCAATTAAATTATGGGACGCCAATGCCAGCCCAACCCCCTCACTGGCTCTGCTTCTGGGCTGCAGCTTAAGGAAGTTTCCCGACGCGGCACCTATTCTTGTTTTGGCTCACCTGTAAACTTGAGCTGTCCAATCACATACGCCGTTATATTTTCTTGATAGTGCATGATGCTGATTAGCCGAACAATGACGTTATTCAAGACAACCATGAGAAAAATTGTGAAAGAGACTGGCCAGTTGTGCCACACGAGTGTCCTGGCATCTAAGCGTTTAAGTCATTGTTTGAATACAAAGTAACTTCATCTAGGTGGTGCAGAAACGGCACGGCCAGTAAATTATTCATGCTTGCAAAAGCCAGATGGCATATTAATCAGTTAAGTTTGGGGACTCGACAAACATCTACAGAGATCATAGCCCTTGTAGGACATGTGTGTATACCCTGTTAGTGTATTTGAGTGCTTTTTTAATGATCCAAAATTTACTTTTCAGTAATCATTTCACTTAGCTACAAGGTTATTAGAAACAGTAGGCAGGAATTTGGTTCAGATCATTTAATTGAGCTTGACTAATAAAATACTGACTGTGTATTGACAATTGAAAACCTGATACATTTGGGAATTCTTTGAGAGATTTGTCAAGGTGAAATAAAGCTGAAGCAATTTTATTCAATGCTCTAAAATTATTTACTGAGCACTAACATGACGAATTGGCAGCATTAGACTTTTCTGGACACAACTTGTGAATGTGGAGTCGGTGTGATCAACATTCATAATTCGACATATTGTCCTGTACGCAAGTTGTGAACCTACCGCTTCTGATTTGATACAGTCTCTGAAAACAGACTAGACACAGTTGATTGTGGAGATTCAATCCACCACGTGAATTGTGCATAATTTCCCCTGCGTACTGGCCTCGGTTATGCAACGTCATATCATTTTGCACACAACTTGTTTAATACCAGCTCAGAGAAATTTATAATATTAAAATCACAACAAATGGCCATTTCAGTCACTATTAAAGCACAAGTATAAAACAGAGGACTGAAGCGCAAAGGCTGGAGCTTGGGAACCGTTCTCAAGCGATACACTTCATTACATTCTATAAGTTACAGCATGTCTTTACGGCGACTTAACTGACTTAATGATACTGAAGATTTACAATAAAGTATACAGCCAACACTTGTGTTTCACCGGCATTATTTGAGAATTACACATGTTTTCCATCCTTTTCCATACTCCTTTGCAGTAGGAGAAAAGCAGATTTCAACCACACTGACAATACTGAAATAAAGACAAAACCAAATGTCTTGCTGTTGCATCACATTAATTTCACAATTAAAAGTGTGCAACCCACAAAATATTAAACTTCTGACTCAGACCATTATATTTTATATACTGTAGATTTTCTTAACTGTTGGTACAGATACTGCTTTGGTCAGGTCCCAGCAGTCTCTGGGAGCAGCTAGTCAAAGGACCAGCTAGTAAAATGACTAACAGTTCCTGAATGTCACTGAGGCCTTCAGAAGAACTTAGTGGATTCCTGTACACTCCGGTTTCTGCTTTGAAGAATGAGTCATATCCTTCAGTTCTGGGCATTTCATACCTTTTTCTCCTAAGACATTGCCAAGTTCCACTCAACGTTTGGCCTCCGTTACCTAAGGGAATGGCATTACGGATGAAGGACCACATCTCTCTGCATATCTACCCACACACAGTCTTCAGCTCCACCCCCGCCCCATCCCCCCCGCCCTCTAGGCGGCCTGCTCCCGTCTCCGGCGACCGTAGCTATCATAGATCTCCAGGAACATGTCCCTGCAGTGGATGCGGGCACCCAGCTTGGAGCAGATGAGAAAGGAGCCGGCCATCTTGCGGTGTAGGGAGTAGGTCTCCTCTGGCGGCGGGGTGAGCCGGTGCCGCAGCATGACGGGGATCAGGTTGTGGATGCGCTGGGTGGTGCTCTGGGTGCTGAAGTCGAAGGGGCCTGGAGAGGCGAAGGCCTCGCCCAGGATCATCACAGCTTCCGTGTGGGCTTCCTCAAACGCCTGGGAAGATGGAGCACAACCTGGCTAAAAGCGCTGGGAGGCTGGGACCGCTGAGGAAGCACACGAGGTGTGGAGCGAGCAAGACGAACCATGAGAGGGTCTGACCTTGGTTTCAAAGCCTGTGAGGAACTTGAGATCCTTGGATTTCTGCAGCACGGCCGCCCGGTCTCCCACCGAGGCAGCATACACCACCTGTGCAAGTGGCAGGCCAAGAAGAATGCAAGTAGGCGCAGCGCTAACATCAAATGCAGCTCCTCAACGCACATTGGCTACAGGCTGGGGTGCTGCTAGAGGTTTTGGGCCCCATGAAAGCCCGTCACACTGGGCCCCCAACCCAGACCAATCCAATTATGCAAATTTTGGAATCATCATAACCCCCAACCGCCCCCCCACAGCACCCCTGGCTACAGGTATTTTAATTTATCTCTGCAAATCATGGCTTTCATCTGAAATTTTAATGCTTAAAAAATTTCAGATTACGGTCAAGTTTATTAGAATTGGTAAGATTACACAGTCAAGTTCAGCTTTTTCGCTACAAAGCCATTAACCCGCCCAGGCCTGTATGACTCTGATCTGCTTTTACCTCTATGTAGTCATCAGTAAATTTCTCTGGGTAATCCCGGCAAGCCCCAAAATCCAGCAGGAAAATCTAAAGACATGAGAATATGGAGGATTAAAATTACCATGTTTCCGCATTATATGCACGTTTTCATGTTAGTCACAGCCACAACGCAGTTTACAAACCTTGTCCTGTTCTGCATTGTAGAAGAAGTTAGCCCAGTTAGGGTCGGTCTGCATGAAGCGGAACTCAAACAGCTCCCTCAAGCACAGCTGCAGGATGCTGAAGCAAATCTGCGAGAGCAAATGCAATATATTATACATATATAAAAGGAGAAGGAACACAGGAGATATTTCAATACTAAAAAATGCAATACTGCCACCCTGTGGCCAATTTCCATATTGACAGCACACCTCCAAACCATGTGGTTTCTGCCTTTTTGGTACTGAGAGCTGTGGTTTACCCGATCAAAATGGTATTGGCTACTCTGTTAAAATGGCTTTAAAACTAATTACAAACAATAAAATGACTTTGAATGTAAATAATTTAATATGGGTATGATAACGATTAAGAAATATTTATATTTCCATTAATTCAAGCACGTATAACCACATAAAGGCTGGATGTCGCAGAGATGGGTAATGACTTAAAACCCGGAGCCTGGGATGAGCAGAATTACATAACCCTGGCTAATCGAATCAGTCTGATCAATGCTCTGACACGGTGTCGCTGATTTAGACGCGCAGCTCGGAAGACCGACACAAGCCACAATCAAGACTTCAAAAGAAAAGCTCATCTAGGTGGGCTGATGGTAGCAGCCAAGGGTCTGCGAGGCGACACCGTTTTAATTAAATAACAGCGAGGCCGCAGAGGAGCCAGTGAAGGGGAGATTTCCGGGAAGCCGTCCAACTTGTGGACGCACCGGGTACCTCGCGGTGCTACGGCGCCATATTCCATCAGAAGAGCAGAATACAAATCCCCGATTTAAAAAAATAAATTAAAAATGGACAGACGGTGCAGATCACCCGAGAGTCGCCCCAGTTTAACGGCAGGTTATTCATGGAGAGCAAGGAGGTTGGACCAGTTTAGCTCCACCTCAACAAACTGGTTTTATGCTCCTGTCATTTCTTCTGTCCAAGCTGTTGGTAAAAAAAAAAGCTCCGTCTCGTGGACACAGACCGACGGCACCGCAAGCACACGTCCTCAGATCCTCCACCTTGTTCCGCGTCTCCTGGCTAAGGTGCACGCAGTGGTCCAGCGACACCCCGGCCACCATCTCAGTGGTCAGGACGCGGCCGCTTGTCAGCCTGTCCACCACCTCTGGGACCCTGAGAAAGGGGTCCGCCTCCAGCAGAGCCCTGCGATCAAACGTACAGCACTTACACACGCGCCACTCCACATAAGAAGCCACTTTTCTAGTACGAAGGTTCGTTTCGTTCAAAATCTTGTTTACAGTCTAATATTCTGTTTTCTCACCATTCAATTCAAGTCAAGTCAATTTATTTTTACACAGCGCCTTTCACAACAAAGTCATCTCAAGGCACATCACATAGATGTGTTGTGATACGTTAAACATCATTAGAGAGAGTATTATCTCGTTTTATGAAACATTTACATATTTCGGGCTGTAATAAAAAAAAGTCATGATCACATCTTACACTTCTTTCTGTAATCTGACTGATCTAAGAGGGACTCATTTTTTTTATCAAGTTTGACTTGCTAAAGAGCTATTTTGTGTTCAATTTAAAAAGTAGCTGCATGACTGATAATTGATTTAATGTTTAATTTAATATTAGAATTATTGCAATTTCATTTGCATCCACAACTATTATTATACGGTTTTATTGAGAAAACTATATGTCACCTCGAAATCAACCAGCTTCAGTATCTGTGACCCATTTGTGGTCAAAACCACTTGGCTGGCCTAAAACGGACAGTTACACTCCAGACTATCATGAGGACCTTCAGTGCTGCCGTATACAACAGCTCAGGGTTTGTCCGATGGAGTCTTGGGGTTTCTCTATAAGAGCCTCCTAATGATTAGCTATTTGAAATGAATAATCCTCACAACACAGCCCATTAACCTACCGTACTCTCCTATCAACCTGACCCAAAACAAGCAGGATTTAGGTGTTAAGTAAAAAAAGCAAAAAACCCATATAGAGGTTCACCATCAGCCAATACAGCAGGTCAAGAAGATGGTATTAATGACTATGGTGGGCTTTGTTGTACTCAGCTTTTGTCCAAAGTGCAAAAAACAATTATTTTCCCGGCAAAGACGTTCAAACCCACAACCAATGACAGCCAGCAGTATTTTTATAGGTGTAAAGTTTTTTTTATATTCTGACCTCCAACAGATTGTTTCACTACCAAATAAACCCACAGGCTTCACATTTTCACAGTACCTGAATCGCTTGGCACATTTTGCTTCCCTCTTGTAGTCACACTCCCAAGCTAGCTCTCTCTGAAGGACCTCCAGGCTGCTGTCTGCAAACAAGCCTGCGCAAAAAAAAACAACAACCAAATGTCTGCAGACCCCAAAGTGGGTGGATTAACGACGACAGGCTGCGTGATGACAGTGTCCGGTCTCACCTTCAGGCAGCACTACGCTCATTTTCAGCACGGCCATCAAGTTGTTAATATCGCTGTGGATGCTCTCAGCAACGCCTGGGTACTGGTGCAAGAGGGAGGGCGGAAATTACCACAACATATGGACAGACAGTCTCCTTAAATTTGGTCCTCGTATGTCACATGGCTAGACCAAGGGACTCCGGCAACGAAAAGGTCATCATGGCTTCAGCTAGATCTGAAGTGAGCTGAAGCAGAACTGCTGGGCCTATTTAAAAGCATCACACATGCTCCGTTTAATAAGATGTGGGCCTCTTCGAATGAGGCATCCATCACGACAGTGGTGCCCTGCAGTGTTGATCCCTACTGTATTAGCCATCTGTAGTGTGGAAGCCCTGATGGGAATTAAAATTGGCCCACATTCCATCAGGTGGATCGCATGGCTGGGTGCCTCTGCCTGACGCTGCTCTATGGCGACACCTACTGCCAAGTGGGTGGAATTGACCAGTAAATTCACGGGAAATGATATCATCCATAGTTGGGAAAACGATGAAAGACGGAATAACTGGCCATCCCAAACTGGGATGAAAATAGGGAGCTGTAACCAGCTGCGGTTCAAGATCACAAATTCAGCACGCAGCAGACATGCCCGTTTTGGGCACTTTTACACCAGAGAAGGGCTGGAGCGCCTTGCTGCATCTACTCACCTGGATCTTCAGGGCCACCTCCCGCCCATCGGGCAGCACTCCGTGGTGGACCTGCCCGATGGATGCTGCCGCAAACGGCTTCTCCTCGAACGAGGCCAGCTCCTCCCTCCAGCCTGCGCCCAACTCCTCTTCCAGAACATTCTACACAGATGACCGGTGCATGGATCGTGTCAGACCATTACAAATGTCTGGCTAATTGGGGACGCAGAGAAATTGTGGCCAGACCGAGTAGTAACAGCCAACCCTGTGTAATAAAATTAACACATTTTAACTACATCACTGAAGGGGGGGGGGGGGGGACTCTGACAAATCAAATAGCCCAGGAGCCTCCACCCATGTAACTAGCTTTATAAAACGTGCGTGTCAATATATTAGGGCTGTCAAACTTAACACATTAACATGCACAATAAAATTTTAAAAGAATGACGCATATTTTTTAATCACGTTAAAGCACAGTCTCTCTTAGAGGCCCATTTGGAGTCAAGACAATGTGTTTATCGAGTTTTCTGTACCACGGCATTCATCGGCTCCAATAATTTTTTTGGCTTTTGATGCATGTCTGTTAGACATTGTCTACCGCTGTGTGAACAATTATTTTGACAATAGCAAACTGCTGTCTTATTTGTTTGATTATGTACTGACGTACACACATACACACACACACACACACACACACACACACAGTACTTTGCAAAAGTCTTAAGCAGTCAAAGTAAATGTTTAAAGCTATTTATCTGGGTAGAAGGTGTATACGTGCTCAGAATCAAAATACAATTTCGCCTTAGAACATGTGAAAATTAAGCATAACAAAAACTCATAAGAATTTCTTCTGTTCTCCAAAAAGTTACTGATATCTTGTCCAATGGCTTGAAGAACACAGATTCAGATCCCAAACCCCAGTCATCCCATATATTTGTGAATTTTTACCACCAGCTGACTTGGTTAGTTTTAATAAGTCAGTGATGTATCGATTAGCCATACAAGGTGAGCTAGCGGCCGAGTCAAACTACACGTGGGTGTATTGGATGACTGCTGCAAATTCTGGGGTGAGGTTTTCATGTGGCTAAGCTAATGTACTTTTACAGACATAATATTAGGGTTTTACACCAAGATGATGATCATTTAAATATCATTTCCTTCCACTAACTACGACTTGTGCACAGTACTGCATATACTCAGCGGAAACAACCCTGAGGACCAACACTCACCGTCATTTGCCAAGAGGGCATGAAGTCGGCACTCTGTCTGACACGCTCAAATATCTTTTGCACTTGGGGGTTGATGAAGCTGTTATCTAAAGGAGATATCGCCACAACAATGAACACTCCGGCCCGAATCGGCCTTCATTTTTCAAGTAGAGAGAGTTAACGCATAATTGATGGATGTTTAATCAGCATGTATATGTTTGACAAACAAAACATGAGGCCATCACAACACACACACAAATATTTATGCACACACTGAATATATAAAAAAAAAAACAAAAAAAAAAAAATCACCAATTGTACGCTTGTTAAAGTATTAACTCATAACATCATGTGACTCAAAAACAAGTATGAGGAGTTACACTCTATGATTGCTTGGGCTGAACAGGAGTGACAGACGACAGTGTGAAAGGCTACACACAGGCGAGAACGGGTCGTAGGCCCGAGGGAAGCTGGGGGGGCGCAGTACCTTGGATGCTGAGCATCTGTCCGATCTTGAGCGCCGCTCCGCGCACCTTGCAGAGGGTGTCAACGATCCTCTCCGCGTTGGCCTCCGACAGGAGTGGCGAGTCCAGCAGTGCAGCTGTTTCTGAAGCGGAGAAACCACACAGGGGCCTTTAGCGCGAGCTGGACAAACGCTGCCCTGCGTGACGAATCCCGCGCGTCCTCCATACCTACCTGATCGCTTGCCTCCCAGTGACTGCTTGGCTACTTCTGCAATGGCTCCCAGACTCAGGCCGACCGCGAGACCTGCAGGAGAGCAATGGCTAAAGGAGAGCGTCCTACGGCACAACCACAACAAACGTGTCTGTATTAACGTGAATGTACACAACATATCCTTTTTCCTGAGACTGTTGATACACAAATCATCTGGATCCCAAGTTAATTATTATGCTCCCTAGCCAGCCAATAGAACAGTTCCCAGTAACAAGGTACACAAAAATCCATGCCATGTTATACAGTAACTCTGCTGATCCACGCATGTAAAGCAGGAGTATGACTTCTAAAAAAATCCATGACGCAGAGCACGTCCCACATATCACAGACCTGACCAGCGTGAATAAGAGGCACTAACCCCCAAAATGAGCAAGCCGGCTGATACGGGTGGCTGGGACCTTCCTTTCTTTGGCACGGTCACTCAGCTGAAAAGCACAAGCATAAAGAAAGAAAAATACACATACATATATGAGGAACTGCTTCCGCAGAGGCTGTTGTACTAGTGTGTTACACGAGTGAGTAAACCTGGGTTTCCCTGGTCTGTATTCTGACTGACATTCTCATTACTAACAGTTAGTGAGGGAGACGGCGATGTTCTGGAAATCATAACACTGAGAGGTTTTCAAACTATAGGACGAAGAGGAAAAAACGCTGAAGCAGCATAATGCTATTCGATACAATTACACATCAGTGTAAACTATATTGCAATTTCAGCACAGACAAAACAGAGAGAGGTAAAAAAAAAAAAAAAAAAAAAAGGGCTTAATGGGGGAGAAAAAAAAAATCAGGTGCAAGCATATTTCAAGCATTTATTTCTAAAATATCGCAAAATATTCTAAAAAGCTAAACCGTGATATCAGAATAAAAAGACTGACACCTGCATGAGGTTATATGTTGTAGATCTTTATTGAGACATTTCAGTGTCAACAAAGAACATAAAAGCCAAGAAATGATGCTGCTAAAAATGTCAGGAAACACCCCCATCGTTTGGGAGCCAAGTTCCTCACCAAGAACTGTGTCAACTGTTTGCATTTGAGAAAACAGCTACACAATACAACCAATAAACTTTATTTTCAGTACTGTTAACATAAGCAGTTTTATGTAACAATTTTAAATACAAGTCTTTGAATACAAATCTATGCACATTACAGTACTGGCATTGAAATATATAACTCTATAAAATTCTGCAAAATATATATAAAAAAAATTTGAAAACCTCTCAATATCAAATGGCCATAATCTTGATTATATATTCTCATAAGAATAGCAATTGATTTTTATCCTTTGCAGAGGACATTACATCTAATATACTATACATGCTATTCTGCTAAGTCCTGTTGCTCCTTAACGAGGACAGGTTAGGCTTCGACGTGGCATCAGATGTGTGGGGACGTGCTTTGTACCATCTCCAACACTTAATTTATAAAGAAAAAAAAATCTGAAGCATATGCACTGTAAGGCACAGCTTTACCGGCCACCAACGTGCAAAAACAAAATATTAGAGGAAAACAAGCACAAATGTCATTATGCTTATTAGAAAACATGAAGTGCAGCATTCCTGTGTATAAACACACCTATGAAATCGTTTCATCTTCAATAGAATGAGAAATGGCCTATCATTCCTCAGAAGTTCTCTCTCACCTTCTGCCGCGGCAGTCTGGCGGCCGGTGTCCTGTTTGCCGCCGGCTTGGACTCCCTCGCCTTCTTGATGTCTTCTTCCGTCAGGCGGCCCACCGCCGAGTCGTGGAGCAGCCGGCGGCTCTGCGGCGCCGGGCCTTGGTGCAGGAAGCGGGTGCCCCGAGCCTGCCAACCGGGACTGTCTGTTCCGGCGCGAGGTACCGGGCCTCCGGCCTCCTGGACTGGCCGCTCCCCTCGGCCTGCGGAGTCCAGCGGCATCTCAGAGCCCACTGCCCAATTCGCTGCAGCATCTTGCTCCGCTTCTTCCCAGCTGTCGGGGAATTCTGACCTCACAGACTGGACAGGCAAGGAACAGATCCAATATTTGATTACTCTAACCAATCAGCAGCACGTTTCATATTATACACAATGGCTCCATATGATATATTACGCAGCTGGAAAGATAAAAGTCAAATGTTTATTCATATCATCATAACATGCAAACCATGTTTAAGAATGTGTGACACCTTGCAAATACTGGTATGATTAGGATTGGTTGTGTATCTGTAGCTATTCATACTCGATAGTAGAGAACACAGGATTTCACTTATGATGTTCGTTATGATACTGATTGATTAGGCTGCTGTAATTGTGTTTGTGTTTAATTATAAATCATTTAGAAACAAATTCTGTTTTCCCTGTTGTTCCAAAATTGCACCTAACAATGAACTGAAAACTTTGTACAGAACCGCGAGTTTTGTGTACCGTTACACCCCTAATGCTTGCCCTGAGATGGACTGCCATCCTGTCCTTCAAGGGATAAGTTTGAGCTTCTTTCAACCCAGCAGTGGATAACTGATTTGGGAGACGTAAGGATGAATGTTCAGTTCATGTTCAGTGAGGAAATCCATCAGAGATGGAGACAGTGCTGGAGGTTGTACCCACCGTACTGCTTCGAGCGGCTGCACCCAATATGCTCTCAACAAGCTCCTCTGCAGCCTTGACTCCTGCACCCACTGTGGAGTTGCAAGCCATGAGCCGCAGCTGTTCCCCTTGGATGGAGATGAAAGCTGTTCCTACACGTCCCATCCCTCGCAGCACCTGGAGCACCTCCATCAACATTGCTGCAAATAAATGATTTTTTTTTTTTTAAAGTGTTACATTAGTTCTTCTTACTGGTGTAGGACTGAAAACACAAGGGAAATTGTAATTTAACTAACTCCTGGATAATTTTATTAAAATACAGAAACTTCCTTTCAGCAGGTGCTCTTAGCTGAAGTTTTTGAGGAGTTCATTTTGACGGACTAGACATTTTAACAACGACATATACGTTTTATGCTCAGAGGGCCGATCTTCAGTTGATGATGAATCAACTGAATGCTCATTAGTTAAGTGGCTAAACTGAGTGTATATGCATGGTAGCAGTTAGACTGTCAGCTACAAGGTTATGAATGAATATTTCACTGGAAGTGACAGAATGAATAAATGAATGAATGAATGAATGAATGAATGAATGAAGGTTATATTTAAGACACCCAAAGTGCTTCAACCATCACCACTGTGTAGCATCCACCTGGATGAAACGAAGCTAAACTATTCTTTCTATCCAAATCAGTGGTATAGAAAACGCATGAATTCGGCCAACTATTTCTTTTTCACTTTTGCCAACACCGACTAACTAAATTAGCTGATATTAAGATATAATTTTGTGTCTTTAAACTATTCGTAGCCAACCTCTAGCTAGGCTGAAAAGTCCCTGCAAGTATGCTAAATTCAAACACGACAAGGAGACAAAAGAGATATCTGTTTACAAAAAATACTAAGACCAGGAGACAACCGAGAGACTTTACCTGCTATCTTTCAGAATGAAAGCTCGGCAGTCGTGTCCTTCACTTTCCTCCCCGCAAACACGCACGCGCGATTTCAGGTCCTTGGCCACGCCTCCATAACCCGGAAGTAGTACCACAGACATCGGACTTTGATTTAAAATAAATACTTCTGTCTGTTTGACAACAGAGTAGCCATTCAGTTGTTGTGCAGCGCTCATACGAGTTTAGTGTCATTAGATGATTGACGACTAACACATCAGTAATTAGACCAATGAGAGAAGTGCGCCTGGTAATATTTGGTTGCAAAAAATAATTCAGGAAATGAGCTTAATATTAAAAACGCATGTAAGTAAAACCACCTATGCTAAATGCTCTACGCCGTTAAATAAACGGTATTTATAATTTGATTCTTCGTCTGAAATGGCAGTGTAATTAGGCACAGAAGTGAATTTAGCCTATATGTTATTGATCAATTAAATATTTTTCTTTTAAAAAATTGGACGACATAAGAGCAATCATATAATCACCATGCTGATTGTGATTTGGGTAGCATAGTGGCTCAGTGGGTAAATTATCTACAACGATAAATACCGCTATAGCCTATAGTAAGCGCGGCCAGAATCTCCTGGTAAAGCGCCTTAAATACGTACCACGAGGATACTAACTTGCAGAAGATGAGTCTGCCTTGCTCGTATATCCATTCAGATGATTGCTTTTCCTGTTACAGCGAAATTGCACCGATCTGTGAATCCAAAACCATTTGTACATAACCCTGAGTTTTCTGTAGTTACACCCCAGCTAAATATTCACCGGAAATACACATGTAAATCCTATCTTGAACATGTGATCACATAGCCTAGGCTAACGTAACCTCCATGGCCACTCTACCGTTTGGCGCTAGCTAGTTTAGAAAGGTCACATTGTAGACTGTCAGCGATCTGTGAGTTATTATTCTGCATTATAATTGCATCTGTATTACAGTGACCAAGCAGTAGCGGGCAAAGCGATTCCCCTTACAGTGCCTTACTTGGTTTATGTTAGCCTCAGCTGGGGCTCCGCCCCTCCTCAGAGACAGGCTGTTGCCTGGTTTAGCCTCTGGCACCTCCCATTACCTTGGCCAAGGCTAAGTGGTTGAAAAATAAATTGATTGTGACTTGAATCGTGATGGGTTGTAAAAATTAACGTTCAAATTGGCACATCTTGAGAAACTGAATACCATTAAAGATTAATTGTAGTAACTGGCTCTATGAAAAAGATGGGCATATTTCTGCTTCCAGTCATAACACGTGAATCCCATACCGATCATAAATATATAACTACTACTAGGCTACATAACATACACCTGGTATAATGACACGTTTCCTTAAAAGCTATAATTGGTTTAAATTGTAATTAACCACCTAATGTCAATAAATGTATATCTTATTTAATTGGAAACTACGGGGGTTGGACAATGAAATTGAAACCCTGGCCAAAATAGTGTTTGAGATTTCATGCCTGTATATGCGCAGACTGGTGGCCAGTCTTCACTGATTGCACACTCCATCAATAAGAGTAGAGTGTGAAGGTTGAATTAGCAGAGCAATACCACAGCTGTAGATAAAATATTGCAATCTACACAACATAATGGGAGACAGAGTTCAGAAGAGAACAAATTGTTAGTATGCATCTCGCTGGCACGTCTGTGACCAGGAAAGCAAGTCTAGTAGTGTATCGAGAGCCACAGTATCCAGAGTAATGTCAGTATACGACCACAAAGGATGGAGTGGACCAACTGGAATAACTGTCAATGCGAAAGGAAGCTGTCTGAAAGGGATGTCCGAGTACTAACCCGGATTGCATCCAAAAAACATAAAACCACAGCTCCCCAATTCACTGTAGAATTAAACATTCACCTCAACTGTCCTGTTTCCACCAAAATTGTTCATTGAGAGCTCCACAGGGTCAGTATTCTTGTTTGTGCTGCTATAGCCATTTTTCAGAAATGCTGTAGGACAGCTGAACTAGACAATACATAGACTAACAACCTTAATATATAAACTGGCATATTAGCTTTCTACAGCAGTGGCTGATTATACATTATATGCCCAGCAGTAAAATGCTGATAGTTCTTGTATAGGAGAGACGAGAAACTGGAGCCTGCTGTCACAATTTGAGGCCCGGTCTCCTTTACATAGGACTGGGACACGCTTAATTGATCAAGATTACAGAATACAACCTAAAACATTATTTTTATATATATGACCTGTAATTAAATTTTTGCTACTCAAAATGTATTTATAGATATCTACAATAGGAGTTCTTACTAGTTAAAATTGAATTATAGAGCTCTACGATATGACTTTCCACTAGTGAAAAGTGAATTCAGGATATTTGAGGCCAAAATACAATGGAAGTCATTGGGAGTATATGACTAGTAAAAACTGAATTATAGAGCTCTATAATATTAATTCTTACTAGTAAAAATACAATTCTTACTAGTAAAAAATCGCATTTTTCAAGTAAGAATATTATTTTTATTATTAAGAAGTTGTGACAAGTAAACCTTATACTAATAAAAGACACTTTGACTTGCCATATGCCATCTAAATCAAAAGATGCGTTGTATCAGGGACGTGTAGGCGGAGTGTGCCGCATATGGATGGGCCATACCATTAATTTTCTTCCGATTTGATCCAATACAGGCTGGTGTTGCCTATGCCGATATTCTTAAGTCATGTGTACGCATTAAATGGCAATAGTTCTGAACAATATTGGGAAAATTTCACAATGTAACATCTAATTGCAATAAATATATTAATCCATATTGCCATATTTAAAAAAGTTTAGAATAGTTTGTCAGACAAGTTGGTGGTGTTGCCCCGAGTTGAAACAACACAAAACCATGCTGACAAACCATTTACTTTGCTATCTTTTCTATGGAATTCAACATATTTCTATATTTACTGGAAAACTAATATCTTTCGGTGACCAGTTTTTGTTCACTTTTCTCTTTTTTTTAAATTACATTTATCACAAATACTTTATACTGCATATTAATTAAACAATGAGGAAATTACTATGAATGGCCCAGAGAGCATACGTATGCAAAAGAAGAAGCTGTAAACTTTACACTGATTTTTAAAGATACTACATAATCATTAAACCTGCTTAGCTAATTTTATCGCCAAGATTTCAAAATACTGCGTGCATACCGAAAATATATTTGAAAATACCGGATTAGCATTGCATAGCAGCCCACTGTCCATTCGGATCATTGGCTACTCTGACAAACATCACATTTTTACATCGTTACTATCTTGTACTTTAAAATAACTACACACGAAACTACAGTTTCTTTCCATTGGTTCAGACTCCCGGGCTCTACCGATTGCACCCTCTTTCTCCCACCACCGTGATTGACTCATGCTGTAGTTCTTATAGTCTAGAGCAGGAACAGCAGTCCTGCCCTAAAACCGACAACATATGTCCTGCTAATAGTTCATGTCCAGCTCCCTATAATACATTTACTTTGAACTATGTGTACTGTCTTTGTACCTTGTCTTTTTGGCAATATATGTACGTTCTTCTGTGCTTGTATGCACCAGAATGTCCGCCTGGGATCAATAAAGTTAGTCTTAATATACATTTGAAACATTTAAACGCCACGTATAAAAAAGTAAGAAAAAAAACTTTATAATCGATTCTCAAAAATGAATCAAGAGGTAGTCTATATGAGAAATAAATGACATTTCAGTATCGATCTGCATATCCTTAATGCCAGAACGATTAAATGTGCCACTCATTTTTGACTCCCCCTCGTCTCTGCACGGCACTGCCGTTTTTTCATCTCTTTTTTCATTAACCTTAAGTTGCCCTAATATGGTCATTGTGCACCTGCTTGAAGTTGTCCCTCCCAATTTGTTCACACAGGATCAGTGTGCATATTTAAGCATAAATCAAGGAAGCCCATTTCATTAATATTTACTTATTCTACTTTTCTTGTATTGGATGACTACTGGGTTTGTTGTTGCCTTCTAAATATAATTAGGACAGATGTTTCATATGCATATATAATATAAATAAATAAATTTAATGATTAATGACAAAAAACATCCAAAAATCCTTCTTTGAAAAATCCTTCAATGATTCACATGCATTGTAAAGGGAATTTCATTGACTAACAACGATTGCGGCAGTTACATTAATAAGAAAATGAGGTAGGGGTTTATATGAGAAATCGTTGTGTTGTTCTTACTTAGGTCTGGGGAAAATACAAAGTAGTTTTTCGAAAGATATCAGCCGTTTGATTTTACTGCAGATATTCTTTGTGAGAGTGGGAGTGCTAGGGATGCCCCAGTTTTCTTGATTGGTAATTTGAATACAGACAGCAAACCCTGATCATAGGAAAGCCAAAAAGAAAATATAGGGTCCATCTGGCACGACTAGGGTGATAAGGAAGTAGCTGATAACAGTGACCAGAGAGCATCAATTTTTCCACCGAACCAGTTTAGCGGACATCGATCTTGAGGTTTCGTCAGAATTTCTATTAATTCCATCAGAGAAACGGCCATGCATGCATTCAAGTATATAAAACGTTGTTTTGGTTTGTTTGTTGTGCAGGTTATGTTTATATAACATGCTTAATAAACGGCAGAACAAAACTGAAAAATCTGTCAACAGTTTTGATTCATCGAGAAGTGAGGAACTTTGAATGGTCTGCTTCAGGTAATCTGTCATGTTGTCAGTAAAACGAGTGTTTCTATATTACTTTGACAAAAGCATCAATATAATTGTGTGTCAAAACAGCCACACGCCACAATCTTTGTTTATCAAGTTAAATACTAACTTCATTCTACCTGCAAACACTGACTGGGAGTACCGTCAGGTGCAAGTCAGTGCAAGTGGTCACGTTGGACCATCGTTTGCAAGCATTTGCAATTCCAGCACTCGTGGCTCGTGGTAGCAGGGGGCGAGCGTGGGAGGGATGGGGAGGGGGTGCTGGGGGAGGGGGGTGGCTGAGGAGGATGCCATATATGGGCACACCACCGACTCGGCCTCGCTATTGGCTGTGGGTCTTGGGTAGCAGCCTGTCAACAAGATGGCCTTCCTCTCAGCCGCCTGCACTCCGCTCCATTATTTTGGTTGTTGGGGGAGCGCATTTTACTAGTCGGCCTGCTCCGCTGGCGAGCAGGAGGATGGTCTCGCGAGTCGAGCTTTTTCGTAAAGTACCGAAACTATAGTTGGCTTTAATGCGGGGTTTTCCCCAGCAGACCGAGCGAACAAGAAGTAACAAGTAGTTAAACGTACATAAAGAGGATAGTAAGAGTAGTAGGACCTGTCCTCTCGCTGAGGAGCAAGGCCGGAGTTCCGACAGCCCCCTACGTGCCTTTGCGGAGAAGAGTACCGTCACATACCGGGTGATAATAATATAGGGAGCCCGAGGTAAGATGAACGAAGTGTTCTAGTTAGTAGGTTGATATTTTAATAGATAACTGTGAAGGTGGCTGTGATTCGCGGGCTAGTATGGACGACATGCTAGGCTAGGCTACTACCAACCCCCAGCTATCTGTGTGCAAGCGGTGAAAAATGCTTATGTCGACTGCGTTAGGTAGTTATATAGATAATTGTACAAATTTAATACTGAATATGTAAACAAAATAAAGGGTTTGAAGTTTAATGAGGGCTAGCGGGGCGGTACGGCGCACTGACCTACGATGTGCTGTCACATCCTTGTCTTGCGCTTCGATAAAGGAAATGCAAAGTAAAAATATTAATACAGCCCTTCAAAAGCTGCCACCAGATTATATTCTCAGGTTATGAGTAGGCGATTTCTTAACGGTCTTCATTAACTCGGCACTTTTCTGCCCTTTTGTCTGTCTGGCCAGCTAGCTGTATAGTTATTTTCGAAACGTCAATTTTACTCGTTAGCTGGTTAGCGTAGTCATTCGCTTTGACAGCTTTACTGTGTATTTCTGTAACGCATACATTTGTTTTTGTCGATGTCTAATAATAAATAACATGAGACCAGCTAGTCTTTTAGTTTATGTAACTTGTCTGGTTAGCGGTCTTGTTGCGAAGAAATTAAAAGGACTTGAATGCTATTTCTTAGCAGGATGCAACAAAATGTTATGGAAAACTACTTTCAAAACACTTTGAGAGAATCTAAGGCTATTCATAATACTCGCTGAAGCAAACTGTACTGAATAATTTAGGTAACCGGTTATCAGATATCCGACGTGCTTGTCAATACTTCCTTTAATATATAATCCATTTAACTTACTATTGCCATGTTAAAATGATGACTAATGAATGGTAAATAATGGCTTAAAATTCCTAAATTATTATTTTTACATCCACTTTTCTTTTGATCTGTCACACACTGTCAGCAGCTATATGATACATGAGCCCTCTGTGTACCTGCAAACGTTTATGTGATACTCCCTTCGTTGGACATACTGCTTAGGTTTTGACCTGTATGTTAAAGGAGAGTGGCAAGCTTAATATCAATTGCATTTCTACCCCCTATGAAGATGTGCTGGCTTTGTGCCAGCCAGGAAGGAATTTTATCTATTAGCCCTCAGGTTTCATAGTGGCAGGTCACTGACCTTGCTGACTGCTTGATCAAAGACCATTTCTGCTAGGAATGCTGGTCTTCCTCAAAGTAATACACCCAAGACAACTTGCGTGCTGCCTGTATTGCATGCAGCTATAAAATTGCATGCAGTGGTTTGCTTCTCCTTTCATTGTTACTGATATTACATATTGAATAAAAATGGATAGGATTTAAGTAATATGAGAAATATTTTTGGTAGACTTGGATATTGATTTTGGAAATATCTGGGTTAAAAAAAATCCAGGTCTTGAAATATCCCTTGGAATGTGAAAGCTTTATTTTATTTTCTTTACAAAGAGAATGTGTCTGGCCATCCCACTCCAGAGCACTGTCTCCATCCTTGGACCTCTTGCAGCCATCGATCGGCAGCTGTGGCACCTTTGTTTAATTAGCTTATTCATTTGTCTGTGCTGCTCTGTGATGAAGCGGGCTGCTTGATGATCTTATTGCTGGATTAGATGGGGTGACTGAAGCCAGGACCAATGTTCTGTAAGGAGAAGAGTGGAGGGTCTTGCAGGCTGCAGTGCAACACCCCTTCATTGTCTCTGCGGGCCAGAGAGACGGAGTGAGCTGGTGGAGGTGATCATTTATCACCTGTTATGTACAGTCTGCAATTCTTAGTCTATGAAAGAGAGCTCTGCATTAGCCTCTTAGACCAGGCTGTACTCCTTAAGTCAGTACTTGTGAAATTATTTCTGATTTGCAGCTGCTTTTGTTGTGGGTTTGTGTGTACTGTTTGGGGGGCATGGGGGGGGGGTTTGAGCTGCAATTTAGTCATATGATGTCATGGTGCACAGCTCCATTGCTTCATCCTGGGTAAGGTCACAGAAATGGACTCCCCCCTGACAGCTGCACGCATGCCACAGTGCAGGTGGTAGCGCCAGTCAGGCCTGTGCCTGGAACGCTGGGCCAGGATTTGGTGGATTATGCAAATGGATTAATATTGTTCTTAATGTGCAGGAATTATTTGAAATGAGAATAAATAGCCTTATGGTGTAGAAATGAAAGAGCCCTTCACCAGAGTGTTCTGTCATTTTGCAGATGTTTGCTTTGTCTTTTTTTCTGTTTTGACCTGCCAAATGATGTCATTGACTTAACCAGATTTTCCAGACTAGTCTCGGCACACAGAAATGTATGAAGAGTTTGTAACAAGGATCTTTGACCTTGAGGGTGTGTTTTATTGGCTAATTGCAGGCAGCAGGTAAGAAGCATAGAGAGGCTGGACTATACTTTTTCGGGTCTTTTGCCTGGTTTTGTATTCAAGTCACTAGTTCCCTATTACTATATCCAGAGTCAGTCGATTTTAGTTGAAGTCAGGCTGCTAAACAGTTGTCAGACATTTGCTGTTATCTTTTCCTATCAGCCAGCACATCATGGCTTTGTCTTAGACATAATCTGTTTACTACCCTTTAGCTTACCTCAACAGAAAGCACAGGAGGAGGCTGATGCGGACAGGGCCACGTCATTCATCACTCGCACCCTCTCCCAGTGTGCATGTTGTATGCCGTTTCTTGTCTTGTGGTTGTTCATTGCGGACACACGTGAATAATAGATGCGTCTGCAAGTGTTGTTAAGAAAGGAGTGAAGTTGACTCGCCCCATTGTTTCTCAGAGTTAATTCGACCTATTGTCTGTGTGAGCTGGGATGGCAGATAAGACAACATGTTCATTAAAATTATTTTTGCAGCTCATTAAAAAAAAAAAGAGAACTGCTTCCTCAAAGGGAGGAAGCATTTTCGGTTCTATTGGGAGATATTAATGTTTTATGTAATGGTGCAGAGGACAGGAGAGAAGTGAACGGGTGAGCGGCCTTGCAGATGGGAATGTCGCTGCTTTGATACAGGCACTGTAAATCTGTGACATCGGGCTTTCGAATCTCGCTGCGCGATGACAAACTCTTTAATCAGCCTGTGCGACGGGGGAGCAGCTAAAGGCAGCTCCAGGTTTGATGGGACGGGGAGGCTCTGGGGGTGGGGTGGCTTATGGGAAGCGTGAGTGCTGACAGGGAGCGAAGAATCATGCTGACCACGGCTTTGTGCGGCGACACGCAGGATGTGCACGCAGGGGTGCCTTATGCACATGCAGTCATGTGTAACATGCTTCAGGCGAGCGTGTTGCTGGATTTTGGCCCGCCCACGCAAACTGTCCTCACCTTTCTTTGTTCTACAATTATTGTTTTATGGTTTTCTTCAAGGTCTGCTTTTCCATTTTAGACATCGTGGTGATGGCTTGAGAGTCTGTTGATGTCCATTTACTCTGGAGTGGTACATTCCTCTGCATTACTGGAATGACGCCAACAGCAGTGTGCAGTGAATAGATTTGCTACCCTGAAAGAATACTCTTTTAGACTTCTTGAGGTACTGGCAGACAATCGATTTCCATATTCTGCTGTTTCCAAGCACCTTAAAACAGTATTGACACCTGCCTGTCTGTTCTGGGCTGCCTCCATTTAAAGCAAACACGGTCCATTAGCCATGCTAACACGCCATCATCAATACTTAAAATACTGCACCTGAAGTGGAACCATTTAATTTATTTCAGACTTCAAGGGCAAGATCACTCTTCGCCGTAATCTGAGAAGTTTGGTAATTTAGTTTGGCCATTTTGTGAAAGCAGTTCTTATGCTGTTAGTCACAGAAGGTTTTGAAATGCCTGGATTGAACCTTCTCCATTTTCAGGTGTGGTATCTTTGGCCTAAATGATCAACAGGGACAGGGATGACCATTAATGAGGGAAAAGTCTGAATGGAGATAATGGCGGTTGTAGATGTTGTACCATCCTGTATTACCGTAGAGCTGTCTGAGTCACTCTGCAAGTCTCGTAATTGTCATTTAGAAATTTGCTGTAATGCTAGCTCATGTTGAGCGATTTTTATATATATAAAAAGCTAGCTAAATGTTTTCTTGTTGTAGCCCATCTTAAAGTATGACTGCATCTTTCATTGCTTTCGCTTCAACTGTGAAACAACAAACTTCTGCTTTGTAACAGAAGGCTGTATTCCCGATGATTATTTTTTTTTGTCCTAATCCTGGTTCCTGTTCTCCAGGTCGCATGCCCTCCACCCTGCGGTGCTGCTGTATGGCCAGCACTGCGAGCATGAGAGGCGACGGACGCATCGGCTCCCCAGCATAAACGCAGACGGTGCGAGCACAGCATGCTTCCCGCTGGCCCATGATGGACCGAGACACCTTCTCCCACATCCGACTATGGTGCCCGCGCCCCTTTGGAACCTACTCCCAAAACAAGCCCAGAGGGGGGGCCTGTGGTGCAGGGGCCTCCTTCTGCAAGGTCGACGCCGCGGGACGTACGACCTCGGAAGCGGCCGGGGCGGGAGACGACCAGGAAGATGCCGGCTCTGAGAACACACCCCCTGACCCAGCCCTGCCCTCTAGTGCCCCTGCAGTGTCGGCTCCAGCCCCCTCCCCGCCTAGCGCCCCTATGGAGGATGGGCGGGTGCTGCTCGATACCTGGTATGTCATCAAGCCCGGCAACACCAAGGAGAAGATCGCCTTCTTCGTGGCTCACCAGTTCAGTGGTATGGGCCTTCCCCGGCCCAGCGCCATGAAGGTCAAAGGGAACTGGGCCACAGACTGCACCAAAGCCAAGCGGCGGAGGCGCTGCTCATCCTACGACCCGCCGGCCCGCGCGCGTGACCCCATCCCCGATAGCGCCCCACAGATCCCCCCCGGCCCTGAGGATGGCCTCAAAGTCGGGGAGACAGACCTGCTGTCGGTCGCCGAGATGGTGGCACTCGTGGAGCAGCGCACGGCCATGGCACTACAGGGCATGGTTGCTCAAGGCCCGGTGCCCCCTGGTTCGACCCAGTTGCGTGGCTCCCCACTGGAGCCCACGCCGCTCGTGTACCTTTCGGAACCCCCTGAAGCCCAGGCCCCATTCACCTCAGCTATGGAGCAGCAGGAATCGCGGCGCGTGGCCCAGGCGGTCGCCCACTTTGAGCAACAGCAGCTGGAGAACAGGCTGCTCCGGGCAGGAAACGGGCCACAGACTGGGGAGAGTGACTGCCAGGGGGACAAGGGGGGCAGGGGTCCGCATAGGCGTGGCGAGGTCAGGATCGCCTTCCGGGTCTCCAGTCTGGATCCGAGGTCTCAGTCAGAACCAGCAGGTCGGCCCAGCTGCATGTTCATGAGCTGTGGGGGCTCGGGGAGTCAGACGGGGGCTCGGGCCAAAGAGAAGATCACGTGCGACCTGTACCAGCTGGTCAGCCCGTCCAGCCGAGATCCGGGCCTCCTGCTGCCCACGCCGGCCAAACCAGAGCCCCATGGGGACAGCCCCACCGAGCATCTCGTCACTGGAGTCCCTGGCTCCGAGGCGGCCCAGGACTCAGGCCTGGGGGACAAAAAGGCAGCGGGTCGCGAGCATGTGACGGGTTTCCATGTGGAGGTGGTGGTGACGGGCGCCGTAGACCAGTGTGTCTTTTATGGCAAGGACAGCACGGAGAACGTGCAGGAGGAGACTGTGTGCTTCGCCATGGGGAACGGCACTCCCTCTACGGACGCCAGCGAGGACCCTCCTCCTGGACAGCTTTTTTTCCTGCAGTCCCCCCGCCCTGAAGACGAGGCAGGGGCTGACGTCGGGGGACTGCGCCCGGTGGAATGTGGCGGTACCCACGGGTCCGCAGTGGGGGTGCCGGAACGGCCTGATTCCCCCTCGGCAGGCTCAGATGACTGCCCCGACTCGTCGTCCTCCTCGTCCTCCCTGTGCCGCCTCTACCGCCACGTCTCGCACGACTTCCTGGAGATCCGTTTCCAGATCCAACGGCTGCTGGAGCCCCGGCAGTACATGCTGCTGCTCCCGGACCACATCATGGTGCACATCTTCAGCTACCTGCCCACGCGCTCGCTGGCTGCCCTCAAGTGCACCTGCCACGACTTCAAGGCGCTGATCGAGACGTACAGCGTGCGCGCCACCGACTCGCGCTGGAACCAGGACCCGCTGTACCGCGACGACCCCTGCAAGCAGTGCAAGAGGCAGTACGCACGTGGCGATGTCTCCCTGTGCCGCTGGCACCCCAAACCCTACCACCACGACCTGCCTTACGGACGCTCCTATTGGATGTGCTGTCGCCGTACCGACAAGGACACGCCGGGCTGCCTGGTGGGTCTGCACGACAACAACTGGGTGCAGCCCTGTGAGTTGGTGCAGAGCCGTGCCAAGAGGGAAGACGGGAGGTGAGGGTAATGGGGGCGGGGGGGGGGGGCACCCCATCCTGCCCCTTACCCCATCCCCTTACTGAGGTCTGGGTCACTGCTCTTATTTGTTCACCCCCCCCACCCCTTTCCCGTAAAGTTGATATTGGTTCATGCCACTTTCACCCAGCACATCTCAAAATAGCCGAACACTGCCGATATCTCGGCTGCGGCATGTGACACTGGATCCAAGCAATGCGGTGGTCTGATTTTGCACCCCCCCCCCCCCCAGCCTTCCCATGACCAATCCACCCCATCCCACTCATAGCACACACTGACCTGTTCCGGCACTGCCTCAGGGGAGGGTAAAGGGTGGGGAGGAGGGGTGTGGATAGGATGCTTTTGTTGGGAATGGGGGGAAAAAAAATCTGGGAGTGGGGGGGGGGGGAGACAGCAATTTGATGTCATTTTGTACAAGTGGTGTGAGGTTTGCTTGTTTTGTTTATTTAGGGGGGCGTATGAATTTCTCTACTTTTTATTTTCCCAGGGTGTTGCATTTCCATCCCCTGTTGGGATGTTTTTTTTTTTTTTTTTTTTAATTTTTTTAAGAGGTTTTTATTTCAGGCCCGGCCTATCCTGCCACTCCCCATTCTTTGTCTCTCTCTCTCTCTGCTGGCCGGCAGAGGCCATGCGTTGCCAAAGCCGCTGCTCTGCGTGGGGAACACTGGGACTCGGTCCACGAGAACTCTGAAAACCAGCTTCCAGCCTTAAATCCTGGCCCCGTACCCCAACTCCTCAAACTGAAAAAAAAAAAAGTCAGGAAGAATAGTCCGTTCTTCTGTTTTTGGGAGACCCCTGTTGGTGTCTGAGCTGTGCAATGCTACATGGGAATTTCTGCTTCTCAAATAAACTGAAGTGATTTAAAACTGGAAACTGTTTTATGGTGGGGTTTTTTTAACTCATGAAATATTTTGAATGACACCTACATTGAATTGAAGGTGACAGGGGCCACAGTAAAATGTCGTCAGTACTAATTAAGAGTGTGTGCCTTTGCATGTTCTCGTGTACCTTAGAAAACATGGATCCTTAAATGTAATGGCTGAGATCAATTTTAGCCTCGAATTCCAAACGTTTGAAGAATTTGAAAATGTATTATGGCTGGTTACCCGCAGCCTTCAGACCTGAATCGGTTAGTTCAGGGTGGGCATGGAGGCCTGTTCTGGGGTATTTTTTTCCTTCAGATGAGTAGGATCAGGGATATATGGTAGAATGAGTTATCCATGCTTTTGGACCAGTGGCTTTCATCTGGTCCTGGGGATTATGGGGGTGGCTTCCTTCATTCAGCATGATTTGGCTGAGCTGTTAATCTCATTCCACTATACATCAAACACCACAGGTGGATAGTTCAGGTGCACATAGTAAAAATCCAGACCAAGACTTTGTTTCAACCAACCAGTTGCGTAATCTGTGACCTGATTCTATATGCTCAACTGGGTGGTTGAAACAAAATCTTGTTCTGGATTTTTACTTTCTGTGCCTGAACTCCACACCTCAATCACACACTTACTAACAAACATGGACAAAGTGTAAACTGCATATATTCAGGACTGTGACGGTATTGAATTTGGGTGTTCATTGGAATTTCAGCTTGGGCACACAGTAAATGGATTCTTTTTTTTGCATTCTATTTGAAGTGAAGTTTGACAGTTCAGTAAACCATTATTTGCTGACTCTTGAAGATTCCCCGAGTGCAGTGAAGGCCCAGAAATTGATTTGTGAGTATATTTTCTGTGCTGATAACCTATTACGTTTAACAATCCACCTCTTGCACAACTGCTCAGTGTGTCAGCCTATGTGTTAAATGTTTTTACTGTCTTCACAGCATTAGTTGTTAGAAACCAGTTGATATTTTACACTTTAAAAAACCATTAAGCAAGCAAATCAAGTATGACAGCTGGGTAACCTGCCTGATTGGCTGTTTCCTCCTAAGCAAAGTATCCCCACATGAAGATGGCCACGGCCATCATAATAAGGGCGTTGCTATTGACGACGTGTTGCCACTTCGGGTCCTCTGTGATGCTGGGTAGCCGGTCAGAACTCTCCACAGCTTCTTGCTCTGTGGGTTCTGGTGTCTGTGTGGAACTTACGCCGCAGAACCATCCAATCAGGCGACTGAGTGTGGACTGGGACCCACCTCCATCTGCTACGAGTCAAAAGGGAAACCAGACTCATGCAACACAATTGGCATATACTGGTTAATGAAAAGGATGAACTGTTACTTCAGGTATTGGGAAGGAGACGTGCTTCCATACCGCTGAGAAAAAACCTACATTGATGCAGCGCTAAGGTGCATAACTGGCTTTGGTTGCTATCATCATCTTTCTCACCTGGCTGCTCACTGATCTTCTCAGCCGCTTCCCTGCGGGCTATCCTCCCACGCTCCTCTTCCTCCCAGTCCAGGTCATCCCTTGCTTCCTTCGAGTGGCGGAGGCTGAACACCAGGCGGTGAAGCTGGTTAAAAAGAAAGGATTACCGAGCATCTCTGTAAAAGAAAATCCCAGGGAGTAGACAATTGTAACCCTTCTCTCTACCGCAAGTCACTTGACGAAAGCATCAGACAAATGAAGCTAAAATGTAAATGAATGAATCTTCCCAAGAATATAACTTCCTATAAAAAGAAGGAAATGTTACGCTAAAAAAATCTTTAACATACTATCAGTTTAATTCATGTGGGGAATAAATCTGAATTTGCAGAAAGATCCCTTAAAATATCACCCAAAAACCAATAATCACTTTTATCTCATGATTTTGTTTTTACAGCTGATAAGCACCGTATCAGGCCTTGGCAACCCTGATCCAGGAATGCCGGCATCCAGCGGGTTTTCCATCCTACCTGATGAGTTACTATCTGCCTGAGATCAGGTAGGAATGAAACCTGCTGGGTACCAGCACTATCTCTGCCCTTTGTGCTGAGTCAGTAAAATACACACTTAAATTGGTACAAATGGTCCTCCATTGTGACATTTCCTACACACGCAAAAACACTGAATTACAAAGTAGTATAAAGTTTTCAAAAGTTTTGCTGTTCCACATTTCTGTCTGGAAATAAATTAAGATATGAGGTTGTGAAGCATATCAGCTTGTACTGTCACTCAAACCATGTAGCTGGTTTAAATGAGGTTGTAATTGACAGCATATAGTTAATCCCACGCGCTACACATTCCTCCAAATGCTAGTAAAAACAGGTCATCATAAACATAGTAAAGACCATCATTCTTTTATTGTTTTAAATACTACTTCGTGGAGGGGTGGTATAATGCAGTGGTTAGCACTGTCACTTCACAGCTGTGGGACCTGGGTTCGAGTCTCCGTGTGTGTGGAGTTTGCATGTTCTCCCTGTGCCATCGTTGTATCTGCCACCAAAGTGTGTGTGTGATGTAATGGGTTGGCACCCCATTCTGGGTCATTCCCTGCTTTGTGCTCATGGGCACCAGACCTCCTGTGAACCAAATTAAAGAAGGTGGACGGACCATTTTTAGAGATTTAATGGGTTAACAAAATTAAGTCATTAATTCTACATTATGTAGATATTACTATTAGCAATTATGCTGTAAAGCTGATGGTCCATGGAAGACAAGATGTTTTTAGCAGCAACTGTAAACATGTTGCATAAACAAACATTTCCTTATTATGCAAGAATTCCTGGCTGAGAATGAGTGCTTCAGCTACTAGACTGTTAACATCCTGTTTCAGTTGGTACAGGACAAGGAGACAAGCACGGGTGAATTAAATGTGTGGCTCAGGTCAGACACCTGTGAAACGTACAATAACACAGCAGTTCTGTATTTCTGAGTGCTCCTTAGTGAGGAGTGAGGGGCGATGGCTCACGTGTCTGTCTGGGATGGCTGGCGTGCAGTGGCTGATGAAGAGCACCAGGATGCCAGTGCAGAGGAAGAGCAGCATTGCAAAGTGCAGGTAATGGAAGCCGCACACCAGCGGGGGGCAGTCTGAGGGGAACAGGCAGCTCCCCGTCCCAAATGTGAACTCTGGGATCATCCGGCACAGCCCCATGCTCAGACCCCCGACGAGACCCCAGAAAGCCCCCTGAAAAAGGAAGTATTGGAAGAGAAAATGAATCAAGGCTAGTGTTTAATATGTTGCCTTAATCCACAGTAGCACCAATGTCAATATAACTTTAATTCACTTTGCTGTAACGCAGAAATTGTCCTTAGGATTAGGGTGACCACCTAGGGACACTATGAGCTACAAATTGCTTTAAAACCGAAAGGCTCCTGTACTTGGCTGAATAGTTCAATTCTTCTACTTTTACTGGTTTGTTTCCTTGATTTAGACTGTTTCACATTAACATTAGTGACACATGCTTGATTTCAGGAGACTGACCAATCAGCACACAGCAAGAACTCGGAGCTGAAGTGAAATCCAGGTCTTTTTAATTGAAATGGTAGTTTGCAAACCCTGTCGTAGCTCATAGTGTCCCCACTGACCTGGATCAGCCTACCTTAGATAAAGCTTAACTTTGGAAATAATAATGAAGCTGTCCATTGTCACATATCACAGAAATTGCTCACTGTACTGTCCATAATTCCTCTTAACACCAAGCACTTGCTGCTGGTTCTTCCCTCACCGGTTCGTTGACTCGCTTTACAAATACTGCAAGAAAGAAGACTGCAGCGATGGGCGGGGCCAGGTAGCTGCTCACTGATTGGATGTAGTCAAACAGCTGACCACTCTGGGCAGCCTGTACTACTGGGATCCAGCAAATACTGATAGACACAATGCAGAGGACCCACACTCTGAAAAACCGAGAGAGAAAGAGAGACGGAGGGTCACTGGATAATATTCATCAAAATGACAGTTTTGTTGGTGACGTTTCTGTTGGCGCATGATTGAACATGCCTGACAAAAAATTTGATTTAATATATATCTATCATCAAAACCTCATAAAATAGAGACATAGGCACTGTTTATTGATACCGAAATAAGTCAGTCACACACACACACACACAGCTAGAAGATACAAACCTTCCCACGATCATCAGCTCCCGTTCACGGGCCTGTGGTCTCAGACGGGTCCAGATGTCCATGGTGAAAAGGGTACTGCTGCTGTTGAAGATGGAGGCTAGAGAGCTCATCAGGGCGGCTAGCATCACTGCCAGCATGAGGCCCCTCAGGCCTGGGGGGGGGGACGATTGTGGAAGGGAAGCCAGGAAAGAAGGGCAGCAAGAAAGCAATCGGGGGAGCAAGGAGACACATACATGTACTTCAGTGATTTTGACACTGGCTTAATCTATTTATCTATTTATTGTAAACCAAGGGGTGTCAGAGGACATGGATACACTGGTGGATTTAAGGAGCCCAGCACTTTATAGGGACCCCAGAATATGAAAGATTATACTTTATACTGTTGAGGAACATGGTTCTCCCGTGAAGGACCCCTAACATGGGACCCAAGGTTACATTGTCTGGGGGCCCAGAATTTCTAGGTATGCCCCTGTCAGGGGCTCGTATATTTCAATTGTAATTCTAATTTTATATTTCAGCTGTGGATCCTGAATTGAAATGAAGAAATATGAACAAAATAGAATTTTCATCAGTTTCTACATTAAACTTAGTGACTGTGTGGGACTTTCATATACAGTGCCAGTCAAAAGTTTGGAGACACCCACCCATAGAAAGGTTTATTTGTTGTGGGCAAGTCCCACAATGTGTGTGACACTCAAATACTTCACAGGTAAATCCCACAGTGTGTGACTCTCATATACTTCACAGGCAAATCCCACAGTGTGTGACTCTCATATACTTCACAGGCAAATCCCATAGTGTGTTACTCTCATACTTCACAGGCAAATCCCACAGTGTTTGACTCTCAAATACTTCACAGGCAAATCCCACAGTGTGTGACTCTCATATACTTCACAGGCAAATCCCACAGTGTTTGACTCTCAAATACTTCACAGGCAAATCCCACAGTGTGTGACTCTCATATACTTCACAGGCAAATCCCACAGTGTGTGACTCTCATATACTTCACAGGCAAATCCCACAGTGTTTGACTCTCAAATACTTCACAGGCAAATCCCACAGTGTGTGACTCTCATATACTTCACAGGCAAATCCCACAGTGTGTGACTCTCAAATACTTCACAGGCAAATCCCACAGTGTGTGACTCTCATATACTTCACAGGCAAATCCCACAGTGTGTGACTCTCATATACTTCACAGGCAAATCCCACAGTGTTTGACTCTCAAATACTTCACAGGCAAATCCCACAGTGTGTGACTCTCATATACTTCACAGGCAAATCCCACAGTGTGTGACTCTCAAATACTTCACAGGCAAATCCCACAGTGTGTGACTCTCATATACTTCACAGGCAAATCCCACAGTGTGTGACTCTCATATACTTCACAGGCGATTCCCATGCTATTTAAATACGCTTGTCGATCAGGTGGGGTTCTCCCAATCGAAAGGCTGGCGGCCGCATCATGAGTGGAAAGCAGAGGTCTCCGAAACAGGTGGCAGGGAGCACCTTGAGTATTTTCATTAGAGTATGAAACTACATCACCATCAGGCATAACAGACACCACCAGCTTGGGGTAAGCGATGTTGGAGCAGCCCACCTCCGTCCCGCAGACTCGCTTGCATATCTCAGGAACCACACAGGCCACCTCGTCTGCCGAGAGAAGGGGGGGGGGGTTCACAGAGGCCTGCTTTGGGAAAGTGACTCAGAGGCATCACTAGAAATTTCTGAAAAAGGGCCTTTTCTGATTTTAATCAGGTGACCAGAAAATCTATGTCAGGGAGGACACTTTGAGCCAGGACAGGATTTGTAGAGTACCATTTCAATGAAAAGAACCTGGATTTCACTTCAGCACTAAGTTCTTGCTGTGTGCTGATTGGTCAGTCTGCTATAATCATGCATGTGTCACTAATGCTAATGTGAAACAGCTGGATGAGTCTTTCAATCAAGGAAGCAAACCAGTAAAAGCACAAGAAGAACTAAGCTATTCAGCCGAGCAGTTTTTTAAAGTAATTTGCAAAACCTGAAGTGCCGCAAAGTGTCCTCCCTGACATGAATCATCTGATCACCCTAGATTTTAACAAAAAAATTAAGGAGAACATACTATTTAAACCAGCTGATGTACATTTATTAGGGGCAGCTAAAGACCATTATTTGGTGGTAAAGCTACCCTAAAACAGGCCTTGTGATGCCCCAGGGAGAGTCTATTGGCTTTATAACACGGAAAACATCAAAACATCGTCTCTGAAGCATTAACAAATTGGCCAGTTGTATCACTGCTACATGATATATTAATCTTACTGTAGCCAAAAACCACAGTTAGCCTTGGATGTGACCTTTTTAATTAGGGCTATTAAAACTGTATTTCATAAGGTTACCAATACCTCTAAGCTATTTGTCGCTCATCAAATAGAACGTTGTGCTAATATTGCAAAGGTTGTGGGCTCAAATCCCAGGGAGCACACATAAGTCGTAACTATTCCTTCTACTGTAAGTTTCTTTGGATAAAACCGTCACATAAATATTACATATATTTACAGTTATTAAGATGCTCCAGTAAGACATGTACAACCATTAAGTTATTTTTGTGCTCAGGTGTAATTTGGTCTGACTCTTCAGATAATGATACGCAGGGCACGTTTAGGGCAATGTTGCCAACCAGGTCGGACAAAGGGCAACTCATCTGAATCTGGATGATCGCGAAAAGTTGCCCACTGCCGATCGTGGTTTTTCAAATAGAAATTTGTTGCCCAATATCAATGGCAAAATACCCAAGCAACATCAATCAGCAACATTACCCAGCAATATGTCTCTAAAAAGTTGTCCTGGGCAACGTCACCCTGCCACTTGATTGGACGGAGGCCGTGAGGAGGACTAACCGGGGTAGAGGGCCCTGCTGATCATGCCAGGGAGTACCATGAGAAACATGGGCAGCAGTTTGAGGTACCCGCACAGGATGCAGCCAGCTTTCACGTGGCTGAGGCTGCGGCCAGCCAGGCAGCGCTGGACAATCACCTGTGAGGACAAAGGTGTTGGCGGTTGGCGGCGTGTGGCTTTACCCGTCGGTGCCATTAGTTTTGCAACTTCAGGTTAATAACTGAGGAGCAAATTTCCCAAAACTCACTCAGTCCACTTTTTAATCGTTCGTGCGATGAGATTGCTGTCGACCTTAAGTCAGGCTTCCTCATCACATGTTACTGCATTGGCAACCGAAACTCACTTTGTCCAGTCCTGTTATCCACTGAAGAACAGTAATAAAACAGTGGAAGAACTGAATTCACTGAGTGAATTTTGGAAATCTGATCTTCAATTTTACTTTGCCAGAGCTGGAGCGACTAATATTAAGTTTAAGTAGGCTTAAAATGAATAAATATGACTGTGTGGTATTTTGCTGCCTGTGCATTTAGGGACTGAATAAAAACAATGCACATGTGATGCATTATCATTTATTGTCAGTGTTTTGGCTGTGGGGCATTTGTTACGTACTTCTGCTGGGACCTTAAGTGTCTGTCTTTTCCCTTCATATTGTATTTTATCCATTTAATCCAACTCTATTCATCCGCCCAGAGTAATTTACTGAGTCAGTGTGTATCCCCTGCATAGTGTAACCTCCTCGATGTATTTTCATATATCCATTAATCCTCCATGACAGCTTATCCAATATAGGGTCATGATGTTAATGGGGAATCCCAGGGCGCATGGCAGGGGACACCCAGGGTAGGATGCCAGCCCTCTGCGGAATGCACAGTCACACGCTTTGGGAAATGTTAATATACTGATGTAATTAACTGCATGTCTTTGGAGTGCAGAAGAAAACTAGGAAGCAGAGGAAGAACTTGCACCATCTACGCATAGTACCAGTGGTGGGCTTTGGAAACCCTTAAACCTTGAGGTGTGAGGCCTGTTATGCAGCGTTTCCCAATCTGGTCCTCGGGGACCCACAGTCAGTCCATTTTTTTTTCTCCCTCTGAGCTCCCTGCCAGACTGGAGCTGGGAGGGAGCAAAAATGTCGACTATCTATGGTCCCCAAGGACCAGATTGGGAAACACTACAGTAATATATTTTACTTGCTTAATATCCCCAGTGTACATGACAGGTAGCATCGGCTCACCTGGTCGCTGCACCAGTACCAGCTGCCCACGATGGCGATGCCAAAGATCACTCCGGGCCAGGGTAGGTCCCCGTTCACCGGGTCTCGCAGCAGGTGGAAGGCGTCACTTCGTGGCTGGTAGCATGCCAAGGAGATGTTGTAGAGCTGGGGTTGTGGGGATTGCCTGACGGTAGGCAGAGCCTTAGCGTACTTCTCAAGTAGGGCACTGTAGCCTCCAATCTTCACGAAGGCTGGGTATTGCGACAGAAGAAGGGGTTGTGTCTGAAGCATGTACATGTTTCACTTATTCGCAGGAGTGAGTATCTGTCCATCATTCTGTTTTCCTTTATTGGTGTACATTATTGAATCACCAACTGGGTAAGCTTGGTTATCAGTGGTGAGCCGGGTTCCGCTAATCTGCTAACTAGCAAAGCTAACCTTTTGGTTAGCTATGCCCACCACTGGAATCTACCCGCTTTAATGAGATACCAGTCTACTGCACTCACAGCCCTGGAGATGTGAGCCAGCTGTGTTAGTCAACGTGCTAGCAAAGGAATGTTTCCTTTAAAAATGTCAGCATCAGTTTTTCAGTCTAAATAACTCAAAGAGTTGGGGTCAAGGAAATGCCCACTACTGCCGATTTGCATATTTTCCTGTGTGCTACTGTGTTTGATTCTCGGCGAGTTACTCACAGAAACCCGTGAGGACGAAGGCTCCGACGATGATGACAAATGTCTGGACGGTGTCTGTGTACATAAGGGCAGCCAGCCCACCTAAAACGTAAACGTGTAGCTGATTATGTAGTGCATAGAGTCAGCATGATGTATAGACTCATTTATTTATTTAATAGTCACTATATCCAGGGCTGCGTGACCATTATATATGAGAATAAGTGTAACGTGGAGCCACTGGCAGTATATTCAGACTAATCTGCAAGAGCTTGTCAAGATTTCAGGCTATTAGGCTTAATAGTCACGTCATTAGACTAATAGAGTATCAGTGTTTCAAAGTGATGTCACCTGTGACTGAGTATAAGGCTGTGATGGACAGCAGGGCAATTACAGATACATAGATATTCCATCCCAAAGCCTGCTGGATGAATATCGCTCCTGAGAACATGTCGACCTGAGAATTAAAGGCAGAAGGAGAGAGGCAATGAGCGAGAGAGGAGCTAAGACCTAATCCACACCTTTTTTTCATAAAATCAATCCGTCTTAAACAGCTGCTATTTAACTGGACAATAAATTACCCCTGTTAATGGGAATCACATCTGCCTGGTATGGCTTTATAAATATATAAAAAGTAAAATGCTACATTGTGTCATTTTATTATTTAGACGTTTTTCTGCTGACGTTGCTGGTTACAAGGTCCAAGCTACTTTCACTTATAACATTCCCATAAGGCTTGGCTGTATAAGTCACATGAACTGCCTTAACCGAAAAAGCCATCGGCTTTATGGCAGACAGATGGATGTACTCACGGAAATCTTGGTGAAGATGTAGAGGAACAGAGAGATAACGGATAAGTACAGACTGATCCTGTTACCTCCGAACCTTTTCTTCAGGTACTGAGGCATGGTAATTACCTGCATCGTCAAGGCAACAGGAGGGGAAACAGGGGAAGAGTAGAGCATAGGACTGACAAGGAAGCAAAATTATGGGATGCTTTCCAAAGAATCTGTCAGATCCCTCTAAATAGTTAAATTGCAAATGGAGTTGTTAAGGAACTTTGTAATTTCACATTTCTCCTGCTGATAATAACATTATAGAAGGATCATTCTTAAACATGTCTTCTACTCAAGAGTATTCTCCAGCTTAATAATTATATCCTAAAATTTTGGAGCATGGTAATCGAGGTACTCCTAGTGTTTGTCGTTAATAATCCAACTCACCCCAGCAGTCAGATAAACAGGGACAAAGAGCCAACCCAGCAACAGCATGATGAAGAGAGCCTGAGCAAGAAGGGCAATGACACGAAAAAGAAAATGTTTAACCACATCTATTACCATCCCATTCGTAAGCTTCCAATTTAGCCTATGGCGTAGTGAGGGGAAGTGCAATTACATTCCATTCGAAGCCCCCGACGGCGATCCCGCTGGCCGCTCCGGTCCCGGCCAGCCCGACAAAATGGCCGCTGCCGATGTTGCTGGCAAATAAAGAGGCGCCCACCTGTTACAGGGAATAGCCAGAGAAATGGAGACGAAACACAAGCATATCGCTGAAGCTCTTTAAGGATGTACAGTAGGAGTAGGGAATGAAGAGGGTTGTCAAAAACCAAAAGATGGGATTAATTTTGAGGATAAAGGAGAAGGAAAAATTTGCCGTATGGATGGAAGCTTTCGACAGCTTTCCAATATTGTTGAAGCAAGTGACACAACATTGCGGACAGTGTTGTCCTTCAATAACGTATGACTGAATTATTATTAAATTAGTGTTCGACTTTGTTCTCTTACCGGCCACCAGATCATGGTCCGACCTGCTAGAAAGTAACCCCTCACCGTGCTGCGATTAGTCCGGAACATGGACTGCAAGACAGAACAGCCGATTTGCTCATAATGAGGGTCCTAGTGAGTAGGTTCACGGATTGCCAATGTCATATCCATGATGCGACATATTTAACGACAAATATAGCACGTATGCACTCAAATATACACATGAAAGCCATGCCTTAACTAGCAAACTTGCAATGTAAGGGACATAATGGACGTACCCAGATTCCCACGCCAATGACCATGAGGAAATAGCCGACGATGACAGTGATGTCGGCTGGGTTGTTGATGGTCACTTTTGTGCTGATATTTTCAGATGCCGGCTTCTCCGTCTCGGTCCTGGTGTCATAGACACCTTGATCCATGACAACAATGAAGAGCAAAAATCAGCTAAAAACCTGAAGTTTCCTTCTTTGGAAGCAATAAAATCAATGGCTTTCAAAATAGTAATTCAACAAGTCTCTCCTGATACAAAACAGGAAACAGAGTGATAAGGGAAGAAACTCCTATGGATTTTTGCAGATTTTCAAAGAGACAGGGGGATGGTGACAGAGTAAGGGTGGAGGTAAAGGTGGGAACCTTTGGTCACTAGAAAAGAGGATGATGCAGAAATGTACCAACAGCCCTAATAATTAACACAGTGACTAATATCCACACATCACACATCAGCAAAGCTTCTTAATATGTAACAGCCTTACAGAACCACAAGACAGTGACAACACTTGGATGTAACTACAGCTAGTGGTGGTTCAACTTGGAGACAATACCTACAGCCTCTATATCACCACTTTGTTGAACTGTCCAGTATAGAATGAGCTTATAAATCACCCACAGAAAAGCTGAACATAATTTTACTCTTTATATGTACCTCGTTTTTCTGTATGATTTGTATGGAAATACTTGAATACATACTTGATACTTGATGGCAAAACAGTAATAAAACAGTGTTTTAGTGTTTTAATTCAATCACACGTGATAGTAACATTATTAAAATAAGCTTTATGCGGAGAGCAGCAACATTCCATGCCCACCTAAATCCATGTAAAATAAGCATTTTGCTTTTATCAGTGAGTTTATGGTGACTGGAAACGGAATTCGCGTTTTTTTGCGTGACCTTGACGCCGTCACCAGTGCGAGCAAACAGGCTCTAACCGCTTCTGAGCTCCGTGGACTGAAAACTCATTCAAGGAGCCAATCATGTAGAGACACTCTATATGGTGCTCAGTGTAGATCAGGTGGGCTGAAGATCTTAGCAGGAGGAGCCGTAGATGGGTTTGAAGATGAATTTCCTGAACGGCGAGTGCTGTTCAGAGAAACCCACTTTAATGTATAACAGCTTGCTGGTTAATCATCTGCTCCATTTTTAGACCACGGCTGTCAGGTTCCAGAGAAAAGCCACTGTTAAAATGTAAGGAAAATTGAACCTGGGCACGCTCTGTGTTACTGTGTCCTATAGCCAACCTTATGAACCACTCAACATCAGCTAAAAGAAAATAGATATATTGAGTAAGATACCATTCCCTGAACACCAGAAACGACGCAATATACCTATTGGTCAGGATTGTTGTGTGGAAAAAAAACAAATAATGACAAAAGACATGCGTGTCTTGAAGCTGTGCACCAATATGACACAATTTTTGTTGCGGACTGTGGGCTTACACAATGATATTACTGGAATATTCTTCCTCTTGTTGAGGGAAGATGTAGTTAGAGTTGCTGCAATTGAAGTCCTGCATGCAAACAAGGGGGATCAAATATTGGCAACAGTACAGGTAGGATATCCTCCTTCCCTGAATGTGCCCTTCAGCAATAATACTAATATGAGGTTGTGTGTTAGCAACAGCTGTCTTTCAGAATATGAGGACCTGTCTCTATAAGTAACTGTTCCAGTCTCTGTGTATCATGACGAGGCTGTAAGTTCAAATCGGGAAAGCTGGAAAAAAGCTGGTCAGTGGTGGCACTGCGAAGCCAGCAGCATGAGATAAAGCAATTCAGTGAGTGATGCTGGGAGAAGCTGTGCATTTGCCAGAAATATCCAGAAAACATCAAATGTGACTGATGCAGCAGGATTTTAGGAAGTTAGTCATAACTAGTGAAACATGGGGGTTATAGCATTATAGCATGGGGGTGCATCTGCTCAGTAGGACAGGGAAGCTCGCTAAGATGGAAGGAGAAGATGAGGGAGCAAAGCAGGTCAGATGCCAGAGGAAAACACCTCTTGGTACGTTTAAAACCGGGACTGGGTGATTCATGCTTCTGCAGCACAGTCAATGAAATCATAAGAATCTTTGAAGAAAAGACTCAAGAGCCACCTGGCAATTTCAGGGCTTTAATGAAATCTGCCAAGAAGAATAAAAAAGGGAAGAAAATTGTACGCTGGCAGTGTGGGAACTGGGTGGAGACTCCGCAAGAAACTGACAACAGCTTCTCCACAACAACACCTTTCTCCCTATTTTTTTAATCTATAAAGTCTTCCTATTGAGCTTTCTGATTTTGACTAAAGAAAAAAGTTAAATTTTAAAAAATAATTATAGTTCTGGAATGTTAGCAGAGGAAGAATGTTATGCTAATTTTTATGCAGATTTGCTGGAAAAAGAAAAAAGGGAGAACCATTTTTGAGAACCATCAATAACCCAGACCTCCGTCTCCCCTGTAAGGTGATGACCTTGTAAAAACAATAGTATTTAATGGAACTTTATCCAAAATCCAGCATGTTCTGTGTGCTTCATATCTGGGCTGGACTCACATGGGATATATATGCAAACACACTGCTTCTGCTTGAAACATCCAAGGTCGATTTGCAAAACCACTTAAGCTAACACAAGCATTAAAATAAGTGTATGAGGGTCACCGTTTGAAATAACATTAGTAGAGGATGTGAATGTAATTTCATATATGGCGAGTCTAGCGTATAGTAAGAGATGATATAGCTGTTCTATGGAACCAATCATTTATTTTCCTTATACTGCCCTTTGGATAACAGGCAAGATGGATTAGACCTTGGCAATGGACATTGGCTTATTAAATATGGAATCTCATGTTTTCCTTTCTGGTGAGGAAGCAGTCCAAACCAGGGGGGAGATATCACCTACAGACTCTGCTGTCCTACTGGGAGACTTCAGTGCTCATGTGGGGAATGATGGAAATGGCTGGGGGGATTTGACTGGGAAGAATGATATCCCATATCGAGAGGTGGATAATTCAGGTCCAGAAAGGAAAAAGCCAAACCAAGGCTTTGTTTCAACCAACCAGTTAAGAACTCTGCCCCCGTGACTCTTCATACTCAACGGGTTGGTGTGAAACCTGTACTTTCTGGACCTGTGATGCCCGCCTCTGCCCAGATCTCAAAATTGGGAATTATTAGACTTCTGGGTTTCATCCCGTGGGTTGTTCTTAATGAACACCATGTCTGGGCACATCAAACAATAAGCACTGAGTTGGATTCGATGCATGTGGAGGCCAAGTGGGCCAAGATGAGCAGGCAGGGTTTACTGGGAGTATCTGGCTGAAGCTCCTCTGCCACATGAATTTAACTTACCTCTGTCAGCACCAGTGAGGTGTGGGTAATGGATCCAGCTTCCCAGTAGAAGTGACCCAAATGAGGTTTCTTCACATGGTTGCTGGACTCACTCTCCGCGACAGGGTGAGGAGTTTGGGACCTCAAAATAGAGCCACCGAGCTAAATTAGAGCTGCTTCAGATTGCGAGGAGGCAGCTGATGTGGTTTGGCCTCCTATCAGGAGGCCACCCATGGAGGATTCCTGAATATGCTGCTCCAGGCTCCTCGGCCGGCTTCTGAAAGTCTGGGGATCCCCCATGACGAGCTGGAGGCCGTGGTCCTGGAAGAAGAAGCTTGGTCTGAGCTGCTTGGCATGATGCCACCATGATGCTAACCAGGAAACCAGCAGGAAGACCATGATAATGATGAATAGATTAAGTCTTCCAGATAAAAGCCCATGCTGAATACTGGAAAATATGTACATTTATTAATCTTTTACAAACAAAAAGACAAAGATGACATTCCGTAGAAATTAACTTAAAAAATATATATATTTTATCTGCTGTAATGTGGAACCCAAATGCAGAGTATCAGTGACTGACACGTTCTGTGGCCAAAAGTATGTGGACACCAGCTTGTCCAATGTTTCATGAAGAAACCATGGGTATTAATATAGCGTCTGTCCACTCTCTCTTGCTATAACTGCTCCTGCTCTTCTGGGAAGACCTTCCATTAGATGTTAGATCATTGCTTGTGGGATTCGCTGCCATTCAGGTTGCTAGGTGATTAAGTGCCTTTTTGAGATTTTTTTTCGTGGCTTGCCATTTTGCATATGAACTTCCAGATGGTTCCACTTCACTTCACTAGCAAGACAAATTTTGGGGACTGACTCGTCACAATGATGGCATCCAGTTGGAAGTTGCGAACCTCGTCTGGACTGCGAGCCAATGTGCTGCCAGTATTTCTTGCTGGTCATTGCATGGCTGTGTGCTTAATTATACACCCGTATCAGCGATGTGTGTGCTTGATTAATTAGCTAATTCCTTAGATGAACAGGGTTGTCCACATGTTTTTGGCTGCAAATCAGCAAATTTGCCAACAGTGGTCCCTGCTGGTTAGTATCGGTACTAATATTAATAGGATGATAAATTGACCAGGAAATAAGTCATTATATGGCATTAAATATTTCATTACTCTTATGAGACACGTAATATGTTGGTTTCGCTTTTTTCCCCACCCAGTCAATTGTTCTACCTAAATTAATTTTTCATTTGCATGTTGCTTCCCAAATCTTCAAGTATAATTTTTTTGAAGAATTACCCATCAGAATCATTATTACCTACATAACAGCTCAGTGTTCAGAGGTGTGCGAATAAGGTTAAAACACAGAAATGTATTTTCCATGGAAAAAGTTAGTGACTGAGCATAAGCAAACACATTCATAATTTTATTGGCTGAAAGTCAGGGAAGAAAATATCACTTAGAATAAAAGAATTAAATGTATTCAGCCATAACCACCTGTACAATCAGTCCTTTTGACAATGCTGGCGTTCAAGGGCAAAAGTTACCAGCCGTTTGATAATAAGTCCTCTAGTATTAACGATAAACAAAGCAAGAGGGTAATTTCCAGTCATACATTTGTCAAAACACGGGATCCAAGTACCGCTTTAGACATTTTCCAGTCTAATCTGGACACACTCAGAACCCCAAACAGAAACAGCTACTCTGTGGCCCAGAAACAAGCAGAGGTACCCCAGAGATCTCGAAAGGTATCAAAGAGCAATCAAACAGTTAAAGCTACGGTCAAGTTCAGAGAGAATGATGCTAAAATCAGGACCTGACACGCGACAGTTCTTAGAGATTTACAGATAATGACCCGCATTTATCAGGCAAGTTTACAAAGAAAAAGGAAACCAAACTTTTCCTAATTTTTCAGTCCTGCACAACAAAACACACCCTCTCGATGTTGCTGTGGCGGATTCGCAAGCTCCTTTGGTTTTTAATTCATTCACTCATTCATTAAAGTTGCTTAGCTAAAAATGGTGCTTCCGGTATCTCCAAAAAATGTCTTCTTGTTGACCTGAAAAGCCTCCATGGTTGAAAAAGACCAGGAAGTGCAAATTCAAAGAACAGAATCCTCCGTTGCAGTGATTTTGACAACTGAGCTTGAGAGTGAATTCCTAAGGGATTTTATAGCTCCTATGCATGTGGTGACCACTAGGGGGAGCGGTGTCACGTAGACTTCTGTCAAGTAGAATATATACTACTAAACACGATTCTAATCGGTCTCCCCATTTAAACTAAAAAGCGGTATTCCAGAAAATCAGTCCATTTTATACATCTGTATGCATCACAATTATGATTACTAATAATTAATCAAACTTATTTTCCATTTCAAGGAATTAACTACACTTAAATACTAAAGGCTACTTAAAAAGGGCATTCCCAAAAGTATGACAAAAAAAAGACATAATAATGGTTGTTAACCATGATTATAATATTATATTACTTTAAAAATATTCTAGAACACAATTTTAGACAGAGTTAGAGAATTCAATGACTGGTCAAAAATTAGGTCTAATTTCTCTGCAGCAATATTTGGGCTGCTCTGGTGAACTATTGCCTATTTACATGGAATAGTTACCTGGCAGAGAAAAATCATAATCACAGTAGCATCTGTTAACGATGTACTTTACATTTTTAATGTATAAATACTGTATATACACATTGGATTAAAGTGGATCTAATCTGCATTAGATCAGTTTCCGCCACACATTCAACCATTTACTCTTAGTGCACAAAGCCGTAAGCGAAGGGGTCTGAAGCCACAATACCAGCACCTTGAGTCTGGAATACTGTTCTTATACATTCAGATTCCAGTGTTTAGCTGTCACAATCCATTCTGTTCAGCTTGGCTCATTGGCGTTACTCTCTGGAGCACTGGTTCCCAGCCATGGTAGGGGAAGGTCACAGTGAGTGGAGATCTTCAGCCCATCCGAGCACTAAGCTCGTGAATAAACCAATTAGTCGGCCTGACTTGTGATGAACCAGGTTAGCCTTCTTACTCAATACTGAGCCATGCACAGGCTACCACCTGGTAGTATGAGGGCTGCCAACCAGCTACGAAGATCAGTACTGCCTAACCCTAACCCTAAGCCTAACCCTTCGATTGCTCCCTAGCTATTCATCCAGCGAGTGATCCTCTTGCGCCTGCCTCAAACGGGCCAGGATGTGCTTTTTTGGGAACTTCAGTGTGGTGCAGCCGAATCGGCTGACCCCTCCAGTGTCCACCGGCAGCTTCTCGCGCCGCTGGACCCAGCTGCGCCAGCCGGGCTTCCAGCAGTACACGCTGTCGTAGAGGCGGGTGCTGTTCTCCCCGCCGAGCACGTAGATCCTGCGCTTCCAGCGGGCCACGCCTGCCCCCGCGATGCGCCGGGGCAGCCCGGGGAACACCACAGGGCTGGGGGCCCGATCACTACCCCCGCTCCGCTCCAGGGCGCCAGCCAGCACCTCCCGCTCCCCTCCAGAGCCCCGGCCCTCCCGGAAGAAAAGCACGCGCCCAGTGGCATCCAGGGGATCCATCAGGGTGTAATTGCCATCCAGAAAGTTAGTGGCGTCCCGCATGTACCCGCCCACGGCACAAACTCCACCCCTTACCGCTACCCCTCCGGCCAGGCAGGTGGTGCCAGATTCCAGGCTCACGCGACACCAGGACCGAGTGATTGTGTGAAAGATGAGCACACCGGAATGTACCATGGCTCGGTTCTGCTCCAAGGTGGTACCCCCGAGCAGGTAAAGGCGGCCGCGCAGAGCCGCGCATGCGAAGGAGCGCAGCGGGAGTGGTAGGCGAGGCCCGGCACTCCAGCGCATTGAGGTCAGGTCCATGCTCTCGCAGGAATCCAGCAGCGCTGCCCGATTGCAGCCGCCCAGCGCGTACAAGGTTCCCCCGCAGCCCAGTAGGCCCAGCATAGCCCGCGGCTCAGCCAGCGGGGGGCACTGCAGCCAGCGGTCCCGCACCGTGTCGTACTCATGGACGGAGGATGACACTTGGTCCCCCCGCAAAATGCCCCCCGCCACAAAAAGCCGGCTCCCCACGGCGGTGCAGCCGGGGCAGAGCAGCGATCCCAGCGCCGCCAGCGTCTTCCACTTGCCGGTGGGGGGGTCGAAGCAGTCCACCGTGAAGTCGGACTCACGCAGCGACTCGTCCTCCCGGGGCTTCAGGTCCACGCACACGATCTTCTTCTCAAACATGCCCTCTCGGGGACGCATAGGGCCCCCAAAGCCCTCACCGGAGCCGACACCCAGCTCCTGGCTCAGCCGCCGGCTCTCCTTAGGGGCCAGAAGGCCGGGCCGCAGGTGTCGCAGGAGGGCAGGCATGTGTGCGTAGCGCTGTCGCGGCTGGTGTTCCGCCCAGCGCCGGGCTGCGTCGTACACCTCCACCTCCGACTCCACACCCAGCTGGTCGGAGGCCAGCAGGCTGCCCAGGGTGCCGGGATCCAGCAGCAGGAAGTCACGCTGGCGCGCCACCCGGGGGAAATGGTGGGCCACCATGCGCAGGGACGCGCGCAGCAGCAGCTGGTCGTGATGCGAATGGGCCAGCGAGTACATACCCAGGCAGTTCTCCACCGACAGGTGCTCGAACAGGAACCTGCACAGGAAGATGGGGCCTCATGTCAGAGCTAAAGCAGCAGCCTCTGTGCTGAGACAAACCCTGCAGTGACTGCATTACGGAGATCTCTCGAGAACCCGACCGCCTGTGAAAAACCAGTCACGAGTCTCCTGTCTCTGTGGACTCTTCCACAGCACTTAAAGGGGTTTGCAGGCATGATATGTGCCATGACTTTTAATTTTACCCCTAAAGCAACAAGGTGAAGTTAACCTTCTCAGCAATTCTTTCACACTCTTCCCCCCCATCCTGATCAACAGCCTCAGTGAAACCACTAGTGTTACCAAGATGCCATGGCCAATTAATAGCCAGGATTGTAGAACCTGAACAATTTGTGTTTTTTAGGGAACCAGTGTTTCAGTACACTTTCTCAGCCCAACGTTTCTTTACTAGGTGTTCATCTTGGTCACCTCGAGCACAGCTCCTGCAGGGGCATCACTTGGAGTCGATTGGCCGCCACAAACAAATCCTCCGCTGTTTCCAAGCTGAGTCCTGCCTTCCCAGTATAGATAAACTGGATGACTGTGTCCATAATAGAAGGAGTGACTTCCTCTAGTCTGATTTCGGCAAGGCGGGACTCTACCAGAGGGCTGGTGAACATGGCACGGAAATATGGGCTGACAGCAGCCAGGAGAACTCTAGAAGAAAAGATAAAAAATATCTCAGTCCACCGTAACCCAATAAGGGTCACACCATGCAGCACAACACTGAACATGAAGCGTACGGTCAAAAAAAAAAACGCCTGACTGACATTCACTGTGAGTCTGACAGCAGCACAACAAGGCCTGTCTTGCTGAGTATGTTCCCATATGCACCATTGTGTGAGAGACTCACCTGTGACACATGAACCTCTGTCCCTCGACTAAGAGAGTCACGTCGCATAGCTGCTGCGCGTCAAGAAGCTGCTTCAGTCCTGGCAGAGTTGCAGAGAAAGGAGGAGAGCTCTGACCACAGATCAAGCCAAAATGCTGCTACGATCACAAATACTCAGATGCAATCTGTGCCACCTCACCATGTGTGACATAGTCCCCCAGGGGTGTGGTGCTGTCATCGGGGAAGTCTTCCTCCTCCGAGTCACTGTCTGAGAGTGGCTCACCGCCCCCACCGGTGCCGTCCTGCCAGGGCTGGGGTTTCCACGTCACACCCCCACCCCGCATGGTGCTCATCTGCCACAGTCATATTCCTCCATCACTAAAAGTCAAGTCTATCACTCACCAGATCATGCAACAGAGTGGCTAGTCACAGAGCACATCTGAGAACAGTGTGATGACATCTAGGCTCCATATGTCAGGCAACGTGCAAAAACGGAACTGTAAGTAAGCTTACCTGTACAAGCTTTACAGACATTCTATTAATAAAATGATAGGCAAACACATCATTTAATAGAAAGGAAGAAGGATACCACGTAATGAAAAAGGTAGCAGCAATTTAAGAGTTACACACTGCATGACATCTCCGAGAAGCTACATATGAAGAAGCACCTGACATTTTCAAGTTCCTTACCCTGGTCAACTGACGTCAGCTGGCTAATTAATTTCTCCTTCGTGCTGTCAGTGGCCCCCCTTCCTCCTGTTAACTTTCTAAATCCTTCACAGTAACGGTAAGTGCGTAAATAAGTGGGCACATTTAATTTCAGTCATTTGGACAGAACATTGGTGCGGCCGACCGTCTTTCTCGCTGTCCGGTCGCCTTACAACCGACTCGCCCTGGATTGAGACTGTCCGGTGCATCACGGCTCGTAAGGCATATGTCACGGACATGTAAGTAAAACAGTTGGCCCGGTACCCTTTCTGACAGCTCCTGTATCCTCCACCTTCTGCACAGACACTCCCGTCCCCCGCCTCGTCTTCTTCCTTTTCTACCTAAGCCGTGACTTAACGTCTCTGTGAATTACACTGACGCATTAGTGGATGCGACATTACCTGAAAGAGCAAGGTACCTAACTTAGGCTGTTAGCCTGCAATACAAGCACACGCTTTAATTCCATGAAGGGGACGACACACTAGTCATGTCGGAACCGCACTGGAGGTTTCCACCTCCCCGATTGGCTGGCCTATGATCCCGGAAAAGGAAGTGACGTTTTTGGTTTGGGTTCCTGTTCCAGTTGTGTAGTTCGGTTTGAGCAAGAACGTCCGGTTTCAGTAGATGTGTTTCTCGTGGTGGAATGCTGCATTTGACTTTGCAGACATGTATGGTAGCATGTTGAGCCTCTGCTTAAACTGCAGCCCTTAAATTATGTTATCGGACTTATAATGGTCACCGGTATTACTGTTGACGGTATCTCAAATCTGATAGGCTGTCATTGTTATTCCGCCCATTATTAAATTTACATGCTTCCGTCTAAAAATGGCGGCCCATTTCGGCAAGTTAATTTGTGTAGGTACATGCGGTGTTTTGAGATCGAGTTTTTCGCTTTCCGTCTTTCGTGCTTCTGCTCTTGTTCTTTCACGCCGTCGTGCCCACAGCCTGCGGAGTAGCCTCTACGAGCATGTTCGGGATGGGTATAGCGATAAGCCGCAGCTGGATATGCGATATGTCTGTGAAGAGACTGACAAAGTCATCGCTAATGTAGAGAAAAGGAAAGGTGAACTTCGAGGGGAGGATGTCCCGGAAATAGTGAGTTTGACTCATTGCCGTTTTTACACTGTATCTGTCTAAATTCTTGCGTGTTATGTGAATTATGCTTGAAATGTAGCAGTATAGTCAGTAATCATAGTACTCTGTGTTTGCATAGTATTTTGTGTAGTATCATGTAAGTATTGTGAGTATATTTTGATCGGTATAGTATGCGGTTTTGGTGTGGTTTCATTTGCATGTAAACGGCATGTGGTATTTGTGAATTTCGTGAGTTTGACGAGAAGGCAGTAAACCTTTCAACCTGAAAGTCGGTACCTCAAGTTTACAAGGGGACCTGCTAATCTGACTTATAACTCTCAAGTGTCAGGCTCTGTATGCGTGGAAAAATTGGAATAAAATGTCTGTCATGTAAGACAACATTTCCTAGATGCTTCCAGGATCACTTGTATGCTAGACCAGCTCCACATTAGATGATCTAAGTAGACTGTTTATGTAGAATTTAAAGTAAATATTTGAGTTGATTCTCAGCTTAGGTTAATTAGCTTCACATCTTCGCTTCGGAGGAGAAAAGCATGAGTGTTAATGTGTTGAATGTTTCTGGTGTGGGGCTCACTCTCTTGCAGGTGTCAGTCTGGCAGCAGCTACAGCAGGTGAAAGTGGAGATTGCAAAGCTGGAACAGAAGAAGACTGAAATCAGCAACAGAATTCGAGCTTTAGTGGTCTGTGTATCTCATATCTGTCAATGACAAAGGGGCAAAGCTGATGCTTTACGTGATTGTATACTGTACTTAACATATAACACATTTGTTTTAATCCTGTAAATAGAGTTCTAGAGATGTTGCAGTGGTTGTCAACTTATGCTTTAATGGAACCTGTTGCTTAAAAGTGATGAATTATTTTCATTGCAGGATCAGTATGACAAGAAAATGTTGCCTGCTGTAAGTAATTCGAGTACACTTCACAATTTCTTTTCCTACTTTTGTGTTAATGCAAATTAATAATTAACATATATGTGTGTGTGCGCAATATTTCATAAAAAAAATATTCCCCTCTACAAATATTGCGATTGCATATAGCTATGGAAACTGTGTGTGTGATATAGCTTAAATCATCTATATTCTTTCATTTAATAGCTAAGTAAAGCTAATTAATGAATTGTCTACTGGGGGTTGGATCTGGTTTGAGGGTCTGTATATTTTGAGCACTTGATGGCTCAATAGAGCCCCCTGGCGTTGATATTGGAATTGCAGTCTGAGAATTTGAATCAAGATTGATCAGTAACACCCAATTTCACTTTCTCAGCTGCCAGAATACCAGCAAGCAAGGGCAGAAGGACGAGAGGTCCGCAACAGCTTAAACAAACTGTACCCCCAGGAAACTGAGCTGGAGATGGAGCATTTTGTTCGAGCCCTGCTTCTACCCAACACTACACACCCTAGTGTGGTAAGGCATGAAGCACCAGTGTATTGAGACACACTGGAATATGAGAATGAGGAAAAACATGCATTATCTGCTGAACACTGATGCATTTACATATACCCCAGTGCCAGAGGTGGGTAATCTAGATCAAAAAAGTAAAAATCCAAGATTTTGTTTCAATCATCCAGTTGAGTTTAAAGAGTCACAGAGTACTGGTTGGTTGAAACAAAATCTTGGTCTAGGTTTTTACTTTCTGCACATGAATTATCTACCTTTGCCCAATGCCATGTAGTGGCTTTGTAGTCAAGTGTCAAGATCAATGTAAAATGTGCCGTTGAGGTACTGAAATTGCGTATGTTGTTACGTACATGTCTAAGTGCTTCAGTGACAATGGACACTGGGTAAACAAAACAGCACGAATCACTGAGAGACATCAGTACAAAGGCTGACCCATGGCAACACATGAGGCATCATCTCTGAGACGGCGATAAGCATACGGAGCTGCTGAATACCTTCCGATACCTTCTTTACAGATGCTGGCCCAGTGGGCTGTTGTACAAAGGAGTAAGGAACTGCCCCCGATATGTTTCGACTTATCCCTCGACTTTACAGTGATACAGTGATTAATTGGAGTCATGTGACTTGAATAAATGTGTTGATTTGTCCATTTTTTTGTGTGTTTCTTTGCTATTTCTCTTCCTCCTCTCATGCCATTACACCTAACCATATACCCAGTCTTCTATGATCTGGCATCTTTTCACTGATGTCCATTGGAAATTGTACACATTTTTTGTGAAACTTATTCCTGTCCTTCCCTTTAAACCTGGCAATGTAGATCCCGTCCCAAGTAAACCCAGACTGTTTGCTGCACCGATCAGGGCGATTCGCACTCGTACACTGATGGCCTTATTATTTCTCAGCCAGAAGGGGATGAGACTCACGCCAAAGTAGTGGAGCTGGTTGGCCAGAAACCTGGTAAGGTTACCGGAAGTTCTGCTTTGATAACACCATGTTTTCTGAGTGTCTGGGCTCCGTCACCCCATATTTCAACCTGTCAGCGATTCGGTTTCAGGCAGAAGCCTATGTGGACAAACTTAGAATGTAGCTTTTATAATTATGCCTATTAAACATTTAAAGATTGCGTTTGGCTGAATATAAATTGCTCTAGTAAAAGATGTAGCAGTTAGTCTTGCCTGGACTGTCTCATGCTGTCTAGACAAGCTGTGCCAACATTTATTTAGAGGTTTGCAACCTGGCCTGCAGGAATAGTTTTCTTCTAATTGGCTCCAATACATTGTTATGGCCAGACGGTAACGGCGCTGTCCACAAAGACCAAGGCTGTCTGCCTTGCCGAGTGGAGCTGACTAATAATCTATTGTTCACTGTGTGATGTGAATGTGGTCGTGTTTTTTATATTCTAGAGTTTGACTTCAAAGTGAAAGGCCACCTGGAAATTGGAGAACAGCTTGACCTTATCAGGCAAAGGTCAGAGATCAGCGATACTCGCAGTTCGTCTGTGTCCCCTCTCCTCCTCGTTCTTGCCCAGTACTGTAGTGCAGTATGTTAATTACATTGAAATGATGTGTGGTTGAGTAACTCGTTGTTCCGTTGGTGGACTTGAAATGGAAACTGAACCATGTTCTTAAAGTAATATGCAGTTCCTGTCTGTGTTCCTGTACTAGATAAGTGGTTATAGAAAACGGATGAATGCATAGATGAATGAATGGATAGATGATGGATGGATGTATTAATGAGTTTTTTCGAGGCTCATTCGTTCGACACAATGTTCTGCTTGTGAGGGTGACATTACTCGATTGCTCGTTAAAGTTGCATGAGCTTGCTTTGTTGGTTCTGGTTGGCATTGTGCTCCCAGACACGGAAACCCTTTGTCTCACATCTCTTCCCCTTCATGCGTTCTGTACCCTCCTCTATTTTATCTCTCTTTTATATTGTGGTTTTGGCAACAGAGCACCATTTTTGAAAATGTACTCCCGGCCTATTTGAATGAGACGTACAAGTCTAGAATCGGAGAAATCGCTTAAATGTTGCCTGCGTCTGTTTGCCAGATCCAATGCCCAGTCAGCATCTGTCTGTTACTAGTCTGACTCAGACACGCAAAAGGCATAAACTTAAGCTATCTTAAGTTAGCTAGCTTAAGCTTACGACCACCATCCTATAGGAATATCCCTTTATAGCTGTTACCTACCATCCGCTTTGAAATGAAGTTAGTTTCTGTTCAGTTAAATGGCTCCATTGGCATGATGAGTGTCACGTGCATTGACAATAGATGCGATAATGATAATGGTTCTAATACTCTTAACGTATTCATTCCTTTCTGTCCCACTCAGACGTCTGGCTCACATATCGGGTCACAGGTCCTACTATCTGCGGGGAGCCGGGGCCCAACTCCAGACGGCTCTGCAGAACTTTGCTTTGGACTTCCTTCAACAAAGGGTATGTAAGGATGGTGTCTGTGTGTAGCTGTCCCTTAAGTTTAGTGGGGGGGGGTGTGTCTTTAATCACAGTGCCTGCGACTTAATTGGCCTCAGTCACCATCTCAGGCTTGTCTTGAGGCAACTTCCTCAGACAAATGGCCGTCTGTTTCTTTGAGGAAAATTTACTGGTTAGAAAGCCTGGGAATGTTTATCACCCGTAAAGCCTTTCGCTTGGTAGTTTTGGGAATTAACTCACTAGTCACATGCTAACTAGTCAGGTGACAAAGTACAGTTGTGTTACCGGGACTGTACTATTGGTACATAAGGGGCACCACCCTGTTCATTCAACAAAATTTGACTATGTAGGAATTGATAGGTCTAGTTGGACTGGAAAGTTTGTATGTTTATGATAGTAGTTGCATTGAGTAGTTGCATTGAGTTTGTATGTTTAGGATAGTAGTTGCATTTCAGGTGGATTCTGGAATAGCAACATGTTAAGGAAAGAAAAGTGGTGTCAGTTTAATGCTTAGTTTGACGTTGCCATAGTATTTTTGGAGAATTACTAGCAGGTTGCATAAGGGTTCCCGATGGCTCTGATTCCTCAAGGAAAATGAATAAATTGTAAAGTAATTGGGTTTTAAGATTGAGTCTGTAGATGGAAAGAGTTAAGATTAGGTAGAGGAACAAATACCAATAATTCGACATAGTTTTGGTAGAGTAAGACATTTTCACTAGCAGTATGGCAATTTGCAATTGACTTTTACCTTGTAAGAATGGTTTTGAGAAAGTCCATAGAACTCAAGAACCTCAGAATTCAAATTTCAGAAATGAGATTTGCAAAATGCCCCTTCATGTGGGTCATGGAGCAGAAGTGAGACTGTCGGAAATAACCTTGATGGCGAAAGTCCACTACAGGCCTGGGAAGGAGCTGACACTCGGAGATGAACGAGGTCTTTGTTCATGCAGAAGGCTTCTGAGAATGATCACATGAAGATGAGCCTGTACTGTTGTGCATTTTGACCTCCTCCACAGGGTTTTGTCCCCATGGTTGTGCCTGACATGCTGAAAGCAGCTGTGTTTGTGAGTATAAGCCGTCTTCCTTCTGCATGAGCTCAGAACCACCACTTGTTCCCATGTTAATCGCTAAGAGCCACAGTGTCGCAATACGCACACTTGACCGTTCTTGTGTCATTCTTGCCACGCCCCAAATATCAATGAAGCATCAGTTGCATCCTTGGCAAACAAGACTCCCATGATTCATTGCATCCCATGTTCATTCATGGGAGGCAAGTTAGCAAGACCGCTCTTGCCAAGACCACAAGTACGATCTTTATGTTCTTGGTACTGAGAAACATCCATGTCCGGGTTCACATTTGGCAAGAGATCAGTAACACGAAGCCTAGTTGCCTTCTTGGTCTTTTTAAGGTAATATACATTAGAAATTCTCTTGACGTATCTTAATGCTAAATACATTCAGAAAAGGTGTCTAGATGCCTTTTACCTAAAGCCTTGGCAGTTGGAGAATTTTGTTGGTGTTCAGTGACCTACTGTTGCAGGAGTGGAGCATCGGCCATTACGCAGCTGGCTGCAGCTGTTCTTCTATGGACGTTATTGCACTCTTGCTGTACTGATGCTCCGCAGTGGTACATCTATCAGTGATGGTGACCGACCTCTTTCTCACAGGAAGGCTGCGGGATGCAGCCACATGCTCATCATTCCCAGGCCTACTCCCTGGACCCGTCCCGCTACCCTGACCTCCGACTGGCTGGCACTGGTGAGGTGGGCATTGCAGGTGAGCACGTCAGGTTGGGCTAGGGGTCTTCAGCCCTCGTTTCCCCCAGGCGCCCCAGTGGAGTTCACCCATCAGTATCTGTTAGAGTTGGACTCACCTGGTTTTGGCCACTGTGGTGGTGTAGTGGTTAGTACGTCTCAAGGGTTGTTCAATATAATAATAATAATCGATACTTTATTGATCCACATGGGGAAATTGTCTTTACGCCTCCCTCAGCTTGCTCTTTGTAGAATAACAGAACAATTTCTTTTAGCGTTGAGCAAATCCTTTCACTTGAACTTTTAAACCATTTTAAACCCAACTTAAGCTGTTCACACAATGTATATGATGATATACAGCTCTGGAAAACTTAGACCACAGCAACATTTTTAGCTTCACTTAACTCTCAGTTTATGGGAATGCGTGTAAAATGTCCATGTTTTTGACTCCAACCTGGCTTCCCTGCTTCTCATTGATGAAGGGCTTCTTCCTGGCTTTATGGGTCTTTAAGGGCGTCTAGGACTCCTAGCTGTCTTAAATACCTTAGCAGTGCACTTCACACCACTTAATGCTTCCCATTCTTTTTGAAGGTCACTTGATGTCATCCTCCAATTCATGAGGCACTGACGCATAAGTTGACGGTCATCTCTAGCATGAGAAAGTTGCTTCTGCCCTCTTCCTAGCTGGTTTTTGGTCATTGTCGTCTTCTTCACCTTGTTCTTGTGTACTGCTGTCTTAGGCTGCTTCCAGGCTCAAAGTTTCTGCCTTGCAGCATAGCCGTCCGCTAGCAAAACCAGGATTAAACCAGCATTAAACCAGGATTTAAGAATGCAGGTTTTTTAAAAATATAGAATGGCCTATTAATTTTTTTCCAGAGCTGTAAGTTTGTCCAGATAAGTGCTGGTATCTTCAGTCACGGTGGATTAAGCCTTTTTGTTTCTGATGATGTATTTATAGTTTGTAAGATGTGTGTGCTGTAGCTGTCCGGGGAAGCAGGCTGTTTGTGGGAAGGATTATTCACTCCCGACACCTGTTTACAGGTTATTTCATGGATCACGCTGTGAACAGCAAGGACCTGCCAATCAGGTGAGTCCCACTGTGCTGCCATTTGCTCTTGGGGGCCATTTCTCACCGCCGTGGTGGAGGAAGAGGCCGTGGGGGATTGGAAGCAGCCTCCGCTCTGCACCTGCGTGCATGACAAGCGTCTGCCGCAGCGTTTTCTCTGCAGACGCCTCCCCTCACCAGCTTCTGCGGTGCTGCTGATGCAGCTTTAACAAGCAACGCAGTGTTAGCCTAGCACTGCTCCATCCCAAACTCGATGAAACCCTTTAAATAGCGTAACAATAGCCCTTTGGTTTAACAACATTCTTGCCCTGTCTTACTCAGCCAAAAAAAAATGCCTACGAACACTTCAGAGCAAATGCTCTGTGGAGTTTTCTAGGTGCTGCCTGGACGGAATTTGCTCGTTGTCCCGGCTATGTCCCGGCTATGTCCCGGCTATGTCCCGGCTATGTCCCGGCTATGTCCCGGCTATGTCCCGGCTATGTCCCGGCTAGGTCCCACTAATGGCGGTGTCTCGCTAGCGGACTTTTTGTTTTTGGTGGCTAATGTGCTTTTCACTGCCAAAGTGGCTGTTAGCTATGAGTCTAACAGAGTCCATGTGTGTAGGACGGTGTGCTGCAGCACGTGTTACCGGGCAGAGACGGACACCGGCAGAGAGCCCTGGGGGCTCTACAGAGTCCATCAGTTCAACAAGGTGAGCATGGGCCGTGCTCGCAGCCTTCGGGGTGGTAGCCCGTTCACAGCATGATTCCTTCGCACGTTAGTGGTCATTTACAGCTCACTCCTTTGGTTTAGTGATGCGCCGGATCACAATGTTTCCGTCAACAATGGACCACATTTACGACGGGAGAATTCCTGTCATAGTGCATCGCATTTCTCACATATTTGTGGTGATGCTGACATCAACAAACCTTTTGCTCTTCCTGTCGTATAACAGTACATATAGCGCATACAATTGTGTACTGTACATAATACTCACTAATAAATTACTGTTGTATGTATTCACTATGCTGTAGTTTTTATCGTTGTTTTGGAGTATACGCTTTCTACTTGTATAAAAAAAGTTTACTGTAGCCTAGGTGTGTAGTACGCTTTAGAATCTAGGTTTGTGTAAGTATGATGTTCTCACGACGACTGAATCATAAGCCACGTATCACTGCAGTTTAACGCAACACCGAAATGGGTCTTTGGGCAACATAAGCAGGTGGAAAAGTGAGTGTGTGTGTGTGTGTGTGTGTTTTAGTCAGATGTTTATTCAAACACAAAAAAAAAGGTTTTTTTTATTCAGGTCCATTAAGTTAGCAAGAATGAGCAAATATTAATATTTATGGGGAATTCAAAGTGAATAGAGACAGCTGTTGTAAACATAAAAAATTCATTTTAAAAGGGTTTGAGTGAGGTTCCCTTTGGGAGCAAGAGTTGTTGCCTGGTCACATGGTGTTAGCAAACGACACGGAAAATGCTGCTCGGTGGTCAACTAGACAGGAGATATCAAGCTAGTATGTTCAGACACAGCTGCCCTGGGGACGTCCTGTTTCATGTTGTTGTGCTTTAATGAGCAGCTGTATTGGCTGAATGTGGCGTCTGTGTAAACATTTCCTCAGCTAGCCGTATGTCAGCAGTGGCAGCCGGTTGATCATCGTGTCTCTTTCTGATCCTTCTGCGTACAGGTCGAGATGTTCGGGGTGACGGCGAACGAGACGGGCGAGGAGAGTTCGCGGCTGCTGGAGGAGTTCGTCTCTCTGCAGAAGCAGATATTCTCTGCGCTGGAGCTTCATTACAGGTCTCGCTGACCTTTCTGCTCGGCCCCGTGCGATCTGTCTGCCCGCTTCGTCTGCTACTCGGGTAGTCACCCCTCCCCCCCTCCCCTCCCCTCAGAGTGCTGGACATGCCCACCCAGGAACTAGGGCCCCCGGCTCATCGGAAATTCGACATCGAGGCCTGGATGCCGGGGCGAGGCAGCTACGGCGAGGTGTGCAAAGGCCGCTTAGGGCTAGCTACATATATAGGGGGTGGACTGGAGTCCCCGGGGGGGGAATCCCACTACAACACAGAGAGAACATGCAACCTCCACGCATGTTGAGCTGCGGCAGACACTCATACTCTAATCCCACAGGTGTGAGGCAGCTGTGCTAACCACTGCGCCACCATGACGCCCGGTTTTGCAGTCTTTATAAGCTTTTCCTCTCTTTATTCTTGCCCAACCCTTCGAAACTGTCCGAAGTACTTTTCTATATCATACAACCTGTTACTCCTATCAGGTTTGTACTTAAGGCTGCCTCAGATTTATTTGATTTACTGAGCATATTCATGTGTCTGACCTTTGTCGCGTAATGCAGTTATAAAAGTGCTATACTTGTATGCATCGGTGTGTAGTTCCCTTTGGACTGCATGCCTGGTAAATGTACCAAGGCAGAGTGTAGCTGTGCATTATGTCATCGTGGGGATTCAGAGCTCATTAGTGGAGCTGGGGAGTAAAACCAGAATAGCAGCTGCAGTAGGCATCACGGTGGCCTGGTGACGCAGTGGAGGCACCGAAGCCTTCAATCTCCCAAGTTTTAGTGGTACCACAAGCAGTCCATCCTGGCGCCCCCCCCCTACACCGACCCCCCCCTACACAGCCCCCAGTGCTTCCCGGGCCTCATTGTGACGGATTAGATATGCGGAGGTCATCTGTGGGCTAAAGCATCTGATCTCTTTTTAGATCTCCAGCGCTTCTAACTGCACAGACTACCAGAGTCGACGGCTGAACATCCTGTACGAGGGAGAGGGGGGGAGCCTGCATTACGGCCACACGGTAAGAACCACCGTAGGGGGTACGAAGGCCATCTGTTATCACAAGCAAGGTGGATTGTAGCAGAGAATAATAAAGCATCTGTTTTTCCCCAATAAATCTGTTCTCACATGGAGAAAAAGGGATGGTGTGGGCCCTGCAGCGAGAAGCATCTCTGCTTTCTACGGATAACGTCCTATTTTATTTATTTAGCAGACACTTTTACCCAAAGTGATGCACAATTGAGAAAGCAGGGTAGCCGTCCCTGGCCGGGGTCTGGCCTTGCTCAGGGGCCTAATGGCAAAATCGCTCTGCCAATGCTGAGATTCGACCCAGCAATCTCCCGATTATTGGCATAGAGTCCTAACCCTCTGAGTCACGCACATCATCCCCCCCCCCCCCCCCCCAATTTAAGTATGTGATGCAGATTAGCGTTAGCATTAGCATTGTTTACTACGCCAGCTAGTCTGCAGAGCCACGCTAGAAAACGGTTATTGTCGCTGCGAGTTGAATGCCATGTTGGCTGACGGTAACATCTGGGCCGTCCGTTTCCGCTACCCCAGGTGAACGCCACCGCAGTGGCCATCCCTCGCACTGTCATCGCCATTCTGGAGACCCACCAGAACAAGGTATGGGATTATCCTGCCTCAGGTTTGACAACATTAATGGTATGATGAGTAATAGAGTTGACGGCATGTATTGCACATTCATTTGTTCCTCTCCCCCCCCCCCCCCCCCCCCCTTAGGATGGTACTGTGCGAATACCTCGTGCCCTGCAGCCCTACATGAGATCAGAAGTCATCCAGAACCCCAATTATGCTCCACTGAAGTATATCGGACCAAATCAGCCGAGCCGAGTTCGCCATCTTGGCCCTGAGTTGAGATGATGACGATGTGCGAGCGGAGCAGTACTAATGGTTACCTGGCTCACTTGAAACCTTTTCCGCTGCAGAGATGCCTAAGCTGTGTGTGTGACCAGTCTAATCATGTAAATATATTTAAACTCACACCTTTAAAATGATCATCTTCATTTCTGTGAGCTGGAAACCTGTTTTTGCGCTGTCCCAGCTCCAATCACACTTGTGCCGGGTATTCGGTGTTCTTGATTGTTTGGTTCATGCGTGCTTAGATATACCGCCGGTCAAACCTAAGGTGAGCCCATAGGCGACTTTGGTTCTACAGTAGCCTCTCAATGAACGCGAGAGAGTGCCATTCAGTCTCTTTATACTGAGCAAAATCCACAATGGCTGTAGCTCGGGGCGTTTTTCCTTGACCTAACAATCGGCTGTTGGGTCTGCTTTTATGATTGTGACAGCTAGTAGATAAACACAGAAGATGTTAGTCGTGCATTTTGCTGTCTTCCAGATGTAATCCACATGTGATCTAATTACATCTGAATTACTCCGGAATTATTATTATTTATAGGGTGGTAAAGTGGTCTAGGACCTTGTGTTATGTTTGGAAAGTGACTGGTTTAAATCCTGTGGTTGGCAGAGGGGCTACACTTTTAAATTACCCTGCTTTCTTAATTGTACTCCTATGTCAGTTTTTGACAGAAGCATCTGGTAAACAAACAAACAAACAAAAAAGTAGGGTTGCCAACTGTCACGCATCTGGCGTTACACTCAGGCTTTCAGACGCTCTCGCCCACGCAAGAAATCTCACGGCAAATCTGTATTCCATTATAAGCCTAAAATTAGCTACAACAAAAGCGTTGGGGTAGTTTGCAAACCCTACAGAATATTTACAAGGTAATAAAACTCCTACAAACATGTAAATATGTGCAGACAAAATCTCACTCCAGCCTGCTGACCAAAGTTGGTGACCCTGAAAATCTTGTAATGATACCTTATTATTAATACTAGTATAACCATCAATATGCGATCAGAATACATCATGTTTGATGTTTTAAAGTGGGGGTCTGTGCAACTTGCTCACTAGAAATTTGGCGGTCTGGCTGCCATGGAAACAGGAGTTCGTTGCGTCTGTCTCATAATACTCTCCGAAATGTACGATCGGCCTTACAAAGGAGCGCAGTGTGACACGTGAAAAGGGCTCGAAGTGAGCGGGCTTTAAACGACGCCGCCTTTCTGACATCACTAGGCAGGGTGGTGCGAGCTAATAAACCTGCGCTCGCTATCCGACGCTCCTCGTTCTGCAGTGAATCGGACAGATCGGAGGAGGGGGACGCGTCGCTCCTTGGCAAAGGCAGTGCGTCCTTGGGAAGTCCGCTCCGGGAAGCGATCTGTTTCCTTTACATTTCTGAACCATCAAAACCCCCTCGCTCCCCTGACGCCGCGTCGCACTTGCTCGCTTAATTAAAAGGCGTCACCTGGTCGCTGATCAGTTCAACTCTCGCTGGATCCCGTTTAACGTACAAGAGGCTTGGAAAGAAGAACTGGACGTTAAACATGTTTTCACTAGCAGTATTGCTGTGTGTTTTCAGTGGAGGTAAGGTGGAAAAGATGCCCATTACGGTTTTAACCGCTTTTAAATTTTGTTTTCGATTAGGTTTATTATAAATATTGCAAATACTGCCAAATTAGGCTACATTCTAAAGGCATGACTATATGTACATATATTCAAATAAAGCAAAATAAGTGGATTGTTTTTCATAACTTGATATTGCAAAATATTTTATAATATATAATATGATTATAATATAATGTAAAAGATGTTACATTCACGGGCATACGCATGCTTCACCACGCGAAGGATTGCAGCCTTTTTCGTTTGAAGGACGTTGGATGGTGGCCAAATTTCTGTCCAATCGATTGTCCTGTAGCACGGATGATTTATTGGTTGAAAACAACACCGGTAAAGGACGGTAGAAAGTAAGAAAGATGGTACCTTGGGGATTCAGACCTGAGGCTTATGTAACCGGCACTGATGCGATGCGCTCTCAGCCGTGGGTGATGTACGACTGTTACATAAATGTCAAAAATAGTGTCGCTGTTTTTTTTAGTCAAAAGGGCGATCAGTCCTTCCAAAAGCGTTTCCTTTTTTGATTGAATTTGAAAAAAAAAATCCATATAAATACGTTAATAGCGAGACGTCAACTCTCACACCGGAGTCGCTTTTTATGGCCAGGTGATCAAAGTAGCACATCCACCGTAAATCTTAGGACGGATAATTCAATAGATGTGGAATGGACCGTTGTATCTGTATTTTAAAAGCCTCAGATTATACAATGATCCAACCTTTTCTAATAGTTATAATTGCTGGTGTTGCTGTAGAAATAGCCGTGCACTGTTTTGTACATCTTGTTTAATAAGGAGACACGATACTGTATTCAATAGTAGTTTATGTTTACATTTAGTCGGCGTTACAAATCTACCCCAAGTGAAAGGATGATACATAGGCAGACTTGGAAAATATCATGTTTATTTTATCATATAAAATCTATTTCTTTGATTGACAAAATATAAATATAACCAGACAAAGAAGAAAAATGTTGTATCTTTTAATAAATGTTTTATATTATAATTAAAACACATAGTTTTTAATGAAAAACAAACAACTATATTAGAAAAATCTAATTAAATGTATCTAATCAAATGTACATCATACATAATTTGCGCAATGACATATTTGATATTCCCGATGTACCCCCGTGATGTCACACACACACACTTACGGTCGATCAAATAGGAAATTTAGGACACCACTGTGTTCTCGTATTTCCAATAACGGGCTTTTCTTTCACCGTTCCCCCCAGTGACCTGCCTGCCTCTGCAGGACGCAAAGGTGAGTTACTCGGCGACGCTGGGGCGCCGCTGCTTTCTTTATATATACCTGCTTTTCCCCTGTTGTCTCGTGCCTTCGCCCAATCGCGTTCGTTCCTTTTAACTTTGCGCTCGCAGGTGACCGACTGCATCATGCACATCCACCTGGCCACTCTAAATGCTGATGGGAACACTCTGCCTGCCGGCTGCAAACCACAGCCAGGTAAGGATGCTCATCCTGATTAAATGTTCCGCTGGGCGCTCGCTGTTGCCGGAAACGGAGGTAATGCTGTCTCGTGTTCCGCTGGGCTCCGCTGCGGCAGACGATCCGCTGACAGTTGCGAAGAGGCACCATGGGCTGCTGAGAGAGCTGCAGGAGCTGGCGGATAACGGTCAGTAGTATTTTTGGTCTCGCAGTGTAGCTGGTGCGTCGTGTTCGTCATTACTGCTGTGTTGTCTGTGCGTGTCTGTGTGGTGCTGGATCCCTACTGACTGATTTTCAGTCTCTCGATCACATCATGCTCATCAAAGTTTTAGCTAGTTAGGCTATTCAGTGTTCATTTTTATTCTATTCATGTTTCATATTTCAGTTTTTTTTCCTTTCAGATCTGTTTTTATAAGTTTTGTTTAGTGTATCCGTTACTTTACCTTTTGTTTTAGTGCAATATAGCTCTCTGTACTGGAATCCTTCCCATAGTGTATCCTGCCTTGTGCCCAGTACTTCCTGCGATAGGCTCCAGGGTTTCCATGTAGTTACTGGATAAGTGGTTATGGATTGGGGCGCATCTCAATGGTATGCAAGTACGCATTCGCCAAGTGATACGTGCGGCAGTTTCTTTTCATAACAGCGCAAATGCACATAAACTAAGTATGCATTTGCGCTGACATAACAAGAAGTTACCGTGCGTTTTAACCTTTGTACCGCGAAGGAAGTACGAATTGACAAATAAAGGTTAAAATGCGCAATAATTTCTTGTCATAGTAGCACAAGTACGCATCTCCAGGGTTGCAAACTCTCACGCATGCGCTGACACTCGCGATTTCAGACACGCTCATCTGACAGCAAATCTGTATTATTCCATCATAAACCTAAAATTAGCCGTATCAAAAGCGTTGGGGTAGTTTGCAAACCCTATTCACAAGGCAATAAAACATACATGTAAATGCATGTGTGCAGACTCGACCCGAATTGAAAATCTCACGCCAGCCAGCTGACCAAAGTTGGAAACTCTGCTTGTGTTATAACAATAAACTGCGGCACCTATGGCTTTAAAAGGTGAATGCGTACTTGCGTACCAGTTATGTGCATCCCTGTTATGGAACATAGTTTTAGTTTTTGTTCTTTCACTGATTTTGTTCATTTAAATTTTTTGCTACAATAATAGCCGTTTTCTTAGTGTCATGCCCATATTATCTCCTCATAGTGTCCTACACATGAGCATTACAGTTGCACTGGTCTTATCCTGTCTCAAAAGCCAAGCTGCTTGCCCTGTGTTATCCTCCACATCACAGTGTACACATTACCGAAGAGGTTTGGCAATGCATTCAGCATTATCTGTTCTCTGCAGCAATATCCTGGTTTGTTTACAGATCAAACTGTCAGCCAGGTTGATGAGTCAGATGAGTTTTTAAAGGTAATTGCTTGGGCCTTTGTTGAGGCTGCGTTGACGTTGTGCTGAGAATCCTGCTGTGGGTCACAGACTCTGATATGTTATTATTGCCATTTTCAGAAAAGAAGAAAGAGAACCATGAGTATGAAGGGAGAGAGGTAGGGGAGGAGAGAAATGGTGAAAAAGAAGAGAAAGAGGGTGACAAAACTGTGTACATTAAGAGTGAGGTGATGGAAAAAGAGAAAGAGAAACAGGGCACTGGTCTGGAGAAGGAAAAAGAGGGGAAAACAACAGAGAAGGAGATGGAAGGGATGGAGGAGCCAGGCATGAAGAAGATCAAGAGGGGAGGAGAGGAGATGAGTGAGGAAGAGGAGGATGAAACAATGGAGGATGGCAGAAAGAAAAGACATGAATATGAAAGGGAGGAAGGACTGAGAAAGTTGCTGGAAGAGGAAGAGGAGAGGAGAAAACACGAGCAGAAATCTGGAGAAGAGGAAGAAGAAGAGAAGAGGGGTGAAGAGAAAAAGAGAAATGAGGCATTTGAGGAGTGGGAGGAGGGGTTACAGAAGAAGCGGGGGAGCAAAAGGAGGCCCACGGAGAGAGAGACAGAAGAGGAGCTGGAAGAACTGGAGAGAGAGATGAAGCACGTCGAAGGAAGGGAGTCGGAGAAGAGGAAGAAAGACGAGATAAGCGAGGAGGAGGGTGAAATTGGGGATATGGAAAAGAAGAGAGGGGACAAGGAAAAGAGGAGAGAGAATGGACTGGAGGAGAGAGACCCTCTGCAGAAGCGAGTGATGGAGAAAGCCAGTCATGAAGCCAGCTGGCAGTTTCGGAAGAAGGGGTACAGGGTGCACAGCACAGAGGAAGAGAAGAGAAACGAGGAAGAGGAGGAAGAAGAGCAAGAACGTGAGAGAGAGGTGGGTGTCTCTTTTATTAACTTCTAATTGGAACAGTATGAACCAGTTGTTGTCTGGCTTGCCGTAACACTTGAGCTAAGGCTTTGAGTTATGAAAATGGCTCCACGAGCCGCATGTGCGTCACTGCATTGAGTGCTGACCCTCTATGCCTGACTGGTCCTGTGGGCGACAGAAGCTGATCAAGATCAAGGAAAAGCTGAAAGAAATGTCTGGGGAGGTGGACAGCCTGCTTCACGACTGAGTGTGATCCTCGCTGCGAAGTAAGGCGCTGCAGTGGATGTTCCTGTAGATGTCGTATAGTTTTCATTCCTCCTGACCTTTAATCACGACCCTTAATTGCTGTTTGGTCTTTATACCTTTTTTTCCTCTTTTGCCTACCCTGCTACCCTGGAAGACTGAAGCTGGTAGACTTACACTCCATAAATAAACTGCTGGACTCACACACACACACACCCACACCAACAGTTCATATGTTCCTATAGTTGTGGGAGCTCTCCATTCATTTCTACGGGCATAGCCCTAACCCCTACCCAGCCCTGACCTTAACCATAAGTAACCAAACAAAATAGAAGATTTTTGGCGTTTTTAGTTTTTTGATTGCATTCACAGATTTTTATAAAATTGACATTTACATTGTGGGCACCTGAAAAATGTCCCCACAAGCTAAAAAGTAACAGATTTTACCTCACTGTGTGGACATTTGCTCGCCACAATGCAGGAAATACAAACCCACAAGTACACAGGAATACACACTCACTTGTGCATTTTTAAAGGTGAAGGAAATTCAAATGGACTCATTTGATATGAAAGTCGTATCCCTATATATCTTTCAGCAAGATATTTTGCACCACCGAAAAAACATGTTGTTGAATTGTTTAAATATCGTGAATTATAAATGTGTGTGACAGAAAAAAAACTGTAACTATGGCAAATTAATTTCACTATGGTGTTCACTATGATGTACTGTGAATGTGCACTAGTGTTCCCCCATTGCACACTCTCACATAAACACACACGTGTCGTCTTTCATAACCTGTCTCTGACAATGCCACCGTCATATCAGGTCACAGGTATAATGCATGTAGTTCTGGTGATTGTCCATGTCAACAAAGATTAGATGTCCAACCAGTTTTAATCCCATCCTTAAGGCAATTATTAGTTAAAAACACTGGTGACACAAAAGCTTATTGCATCACCATTTTTGATTAATAGTTTTATAAGCACACTTTAATCTGATTCAGATGCTTACATACATAATGGAAATCAACTAAATGCTAAATCCGTTACGCTATGTTTGTACATAAATATCTATATATGAGCTTATTTTTTAAGTGTAATGGAAGTTAACATAGAATAACCTTTCTCTTTGCAATATCTTTGTGACTGGTTATATATGTGACTGTTACTATAATGACTGTTACCATATAGTGTACAGTAGTGTTTCCCAACCCGGTCCTCGGAGACGCCAGAAGTCCACGTTTTGAGCAAAAACGTGGACTGTCTTGGGGTCCCTGAAGACCCAGTTGGGAAACACTGATGTACAGGAACAGAATGGGATAGTCTGCATGATGTCTTTGGCTCAAGTACTGTTATTGAGACTGTTATGAGAAAAGGGGATGTATATGGGGAAGATAAGGTAGCATTCACACTACCAAAAAGTACAGTTTGCGTGGCAGTGTGCTTTGCTGGAATTATTCGTGTATTCCCTGGGAAGTACTCCATCCGATTCTCAGCTTCTGCACTGTTTGATTTCACCTACCAGCAAGAATACAATAAGGCCTGACTGTACGATTGGTTTCTACCGTTTCTGTACAAATCGCTGTAAACGAAGGTGGCTACATTTTTGTAATTCCAGATAATCAGCCCACTTGTAAGCTTTTATTAAGGCACAATGAATGTACAGAGTTCTGGCCAGCTATTGCAGAGTGAGATACTGGGCAAAAGTTCCCCTCTATGGAGATATATGGGATAGCAAATGAAGGATTTTATCATTTTTAGTGTAAGTCTACAGGGTTTTGCCAAGCAGGGTCATATATCAAGATGTCCTTAGCAAGTAAATATATATACGTACTGAGCATAAATTCTTAGTGCATCAAATACATTTATATTTTGATATATGATGCACATAACATTTATAAAGATGAATATTATCAAGCATGTTTTTTATGTTAAACATATATACCTGACTGAAGACAACAAAATACTTTGCTATATTTTGGTTTCGGGTAAAATATTAAATTATGTCCAGAGTTTAATAGTCAATGGCGGCCGGTCCGTAGAGGGAGCAGGGACGCTGCCGCCGCGGTTTTCAGATTAAATTATGAAACGAGTAACTTTGAGATAACTCGTTACTAAAATTTTATAGTCGTTTTAAACATTTCCTCTCTTCTTTGGAAAGTCCACCATTGTAATATTGTAAATTGTATTGTCTTACCTCATTGTCTTTTTCTTTACCCACCAACTGCCTCTGATAATAGCACAAGCGATGAGGTTGCAGATGGTCAAACAAAGGTATAAACAATGTGTAGTATTTATCATTTTCTCAATTTACAAAGTGTTTTGTATGTGCTCTGGGGCACTAGAGACTCTTTGCCTCATATAGTCACATCATATTGGGGCCCCAACCCCGACCAATCCAATTATGTCACTCAGGGGCCCTTAAAATCATCCTAAATCCTCCCCCCCCCCTGGTTTGTGCTCTTCTTTTAACAAAGGTTGCCTTTGAAAGTGAAACCACCTTCCATTGACTGAGCACTTGATAAATAATAATAATAGTAATAATGTAAACCAATCCCATGGTTAAAGTTTCAGTCCATTTTAAGCAAATTGTGGGGTCTGACAGCTTGGGGCCGGGAGAGTTTGACATGTGAGGATGAAAGGAGACGTTAGCTTGAATATGAAGTGCTGCTTTACTGCCTGCTGTGTCTTTAATGCTGTCTGAGTTACCAATAAATAAAAGCACAAAAGTTATGGTTTGAAAATGGCTTCTTGTTTTATAAATAATATATATATTAATGTATGTCACAAATTATAGTAACTAATGAAACAAAAAGCATCCCTGGAAAAAGTCATAAGATGCCCCACAAGATCCTCAAGGAGTGATTTGATTATGATTTGATGAGATCCATAGAGAGCAAGCCACTTCTTAGTCGGAATGCCCATTGAAGCACTTGGATCAAGACACAGTGAACCTAAGCCAGATCTGAGATTTTAAAGAAGTACCCATTGTCATCCAGCTCTAGACACCAATGCAGGCTACATCACAATGCCGGCGTCTTGGGCCCAAGTGGTAGGCGATCAGGTTGCTGGTGGTGCGGCAGAAAATGCTCCAGGCATCAAAATGCTGAACAAGGGATCGGGAACAGGGACCGGCCCCCTCACTTTGGACTCCCTCGTTTCTCCAGCACTGACTCAATGTGACGGAGTAGAGATGAGAAGAACTGGGGGACTCCTTCATAGCCTGTGAGGAATATGCACAATTAAAGATATTTACTTAGCTACTGTTGTAAAGTATGTGCTAATTACTGCAGAAACTGTAAATGCAAAGTATTCACGACTGGCCCATTCTCTGAGATGACAATATATTCAACTGTGGAATCATAAACATGGAATGTACTTCATGCCAGCGATTCTCATCCCATGGGTCAATTAGGGTCGGAGCAAATTCTGAAAGGGTTGCAAGGCAGAGTTGGAAATGTAAGCGAGCTCCTATGCTGGTCCACGGTCACATTTCCCAGCCCAGTCGTACAATTAACTTATATAAACGGGTCTTGGGTCTGCAAATGATTAGTGTGAAACTAGTGAACATTCAACCAATCCAAAAAGCCAAACCGCAAATGATTAATTTAAAATTCACTGGCACATCCAATCAGGTTTGTGCAATAGGCATTGGTTGGTGTACATTGCAGAGTGCACTGCATGATTGATCATAGCGTTAATTTAATCATATACTTGATATTGGGTTGTGACTGAGCTGGCGTGGTACAAAATGGATAGCAGTGCACAAAAAAGTTAAGAACCACTGCTTTGTGCTGTTTTACACCAACATTTCATACATCAGGATTTTTAGATGATCTGGACCAAAGTGAGTATAATGAGTATAGCACATCTAAAGCACCAGATCCCAGGAGAATGTTTTGGATTCACAAGAACTTGTTCAGTTTTATGGCGCTTTTCCACTGGCACCAAGAACTAAGCCATATCCAAGCCGTATCATGAAGGGACGATTTTCCATTGTGAAATATGCAAGCTGTACCGACCTGTACCTGCACTGACACGGCCCTGCTTACTAACGGGCCAAAAGTGAGACTAAGCTGAGCTGGTTGCGTCACCACCCTCTGATTGGTCAAAATTCACACAGATACCGTATCTGAAGGAAAAAGGGGCAAATTCGATATCATATTCATTATTAGTAGAATCACACATCGCGCTGTATTGATGCATTCCTGATAATTCTGAACATGACAATTTCCAACCTACTACTTAAAAAAGTACTAGAGAATGGTTGGATGGAATGGTGCAAATTTAAGGAAGTGAATGCCAATTCCACTAGCGTTTGATGTTACCATAACATGGCGATTCTCACAGATGTGACAGAAAATTAGGAAATTAGCACATGGGAAATCATGATGTACACCGTGTGAACGTTAAATTTTATGTCACTGTTGCTCTCCAAACCCAGGAACACTTTTACTAAATTGAGCTGTAACTAGTGTCTCTTCACAGTACGGGTTGGGGGCCATCTGGTTCTCTGGTATGCCAGTAGAAAAGTTCCATTGGTTCACTATATCAGCACAGTTCTGAGTTTTAGTTCTTTACAGTAAAAACATCTAAGAATTGGGAACTAAACCATAGATATGCAACATGAGCTAGAAGAGTTCTGACAACCTGGGAAGATGTTGATGTCAATGACAGTGAGGGTACGCGTTTGGATGTCCACAATGACATCCACACCGAACAGCGCCATGCCCAGCTCGGCTCGGAGCTGGCGGACTAAGGCCGCCATGATGTCACGGCTCGGGGGTGCCATCCGAGGGGTGTTCTCGTCTAGCTAGGGAAAGGTTAAAGGGACAAATTGCACAACAGTGGCTCATGGCGAAAACCATCGATGGCCTTCCATGGCTAAAATCAGCTCCGTCCTTTCGTAATAAGAAATGTGTCGTGCAGAGAATTCCGGAGAGTTCTCCAGTGGCTAATATCTTTTACTTAAGCAGGCAAGTCTACTACTGGAATTCTATACCACAATTAATAATGCTAAAACTCTTCAGTTTGTGCAATTCCAAGAAAATGGACTGGAATATTTAAAAATAAGAGATGAGGCTTAAAGGTGCATTAGACTCACTGCAGTGAGGTGGGAGCATGACTCGGGCTTGGAGACCTCATGACTGTTGAAGAAGATTGTCTTCCTGTCTGCACCATCCAGACAAACAGACACACGTAGGGCATGGTAAGCTGTTTAGAAGTATCTTTCCCATGTGTTAGTCTGTACTTACTGTGTACATCTGCACTGTCCGGATCAGCATTAAAATGTCTGGAGACTTATTTAATGAACAGAATACACTTAGTTAGCTGGATGACATATTAACCTGATAACAACACTTAGACTGAAACAGTGCTCATTTTCAGTAGCATAATAATCACTCTAAATGGGCCATTAGCACTGAAAGCAGAGTTTATGGACTGATTTATTCAGTAACATTTTACTTGAGGGGACACAAATACTTAGCAGTAATTCAGTTACTACTGAAGTACAAATCATGAACAAATATAGTAGCTACTTGACATAAAAGGTGCGTCACGATTCACAAACACGAGATCCGTATTGTGTTATTCATTATGTGTTCCTTCAGTAGTTCACAAAGGTTTATAGAATTAACAGATAGCGTAACTAGTATAGTAATTACTTGAGATAGAAGATGGATCACGATTCATTAATGATGAACGAACATGAGATCAGTATGTAACTAAGACTTAGTTTGTGGTTAATTAATATATAAGTAAAAGAATAATAGTACATAATTTATGCCCCCTCTCGTAAAATGTTACCACTTATTCTACACTCGTTATAAACTGAAGCCAATGGAATTTAGCAACGATATGAAGCTACTATCACTCAGAATGTTATCAGAGCGACGCCTCTATTCTTCTGCTGTAATATAAATGCAATATGTCGAGATTAGCATGGCTGCTGCATCTGTCCTGAAGGCTGAAGAATCGGATTGTTCCACTGACCGCAAGGCCCAGGGGGAAAATTCTTGAGCGAGGGCCTCTCGACGACAAAGTGCTCCTCTCCCACGACAAAGACCTTGTGGAGCACAGCGCCGTGACTAACGAAGCTCTGCAGCACACAAGGGGGACGAGCGTCCTTCAGCCCGTCAGCGCTGAATATCAGAGACATCTGTGCAGGTAGAAGGTGAAGTGGAGAAACACTAATCAGTAAGGCTATGCATAGGGGCCTCCTGTAGCTCTGTAAGTAGCACATTGTGCTAATAATGCAAAGGGTTGGATCTGAATCACAGGAAGCAAACATACATTGTAGCCAACTGCTTTCTGTAAGTTATTTTAGGTAAATGCATCAGATAGACGTAAATGCATCTAAGGCCGGGGTCTCCAACTGGTCTCCTGGTATTTACCTGAGAAGAGGTGCGGCTCCTTAGAAGCCAGGTAGGATAGGAAACCTACTGGACAGTAACTCTCTAGGACCAGAGTTTGAGACCCCTGGTCTAAGGATATGAGACCAGCAAATATGAAGGCACCAAAGAAAGCAAACTAACCAGATATAGTTATAATTTACAGGAACCATATGCGCTAACGGTGGACAATGAAGAGAAAAAAAAAATCATTAAGTAACTTTTATTTAAATGTACATGACTTCAAATGAAAAAGAATTTTAAATTGTTATTCCTTTGTATAATATCCATATACAAACATTCTCATCACTGAAATTATAATAAAATTATTACTTCTATCATGAATAATAGTCCCTTATTCTTATACTGTACATTGTTGAGAATGTGTGTTTTTGCTTAACGGAATTATTTTGAGTTTGTTTTCCCGCACGGTCAGCGGGACACGCTGACATTCAGTAGAACCGACAGCCTAAGCAGTACAGATAATAAACGTGAGGAGAAAGCAGTGCTTAACACCAAAGACATCTGTGCCGGTTCGTGCTAATTAAGAGGCACACGGGGGCAACAGGGATGCACTTACTTCATGGGAACGGGGGCCGTGAGCCACTCTAGTTTTGCAGACTAGAAAAGAGAGGAGAGGAGCGAGTGGGAGGTAAACAGGATCTACTATTAGCAAAGAGCTTAAATAACACACACAAGTGGGCAGCAAGAATGCGCTCAGCAAAACAACAGCATCAACATAAAAACAGCCCCATGACATTCAAGGTCTCTCTGTGGAGCAGTCTATTAAGCTGAACCGTGACAAATACATAAAAAATATATTTTTATGATAGAAAGTAGGGTGGAAACATCGCATGCTGTATTGCGGAATGGTGTTTTTTCAGCAGTAAGTCAGCTGACTACTGTTCTCTTTTAGATTGACAAGCATTGAATTTCAATGAAGTGATTTTGAATGAGGGATATTATGTAGTATAAATGCACAACAAAGCAAGATCATTGTCGACGACAGTGCAGAAACAATTGGCGATTATTGATTTCTGATTGGTTATTTGAGATCACAGTGAATGTCCAGAGAAATCCTTTTTTGTGCGAAACAGGGGCTTGCACTGACTTAATGGGTAGCTGAGTTGCCTCGTGTCCACTGTCTCTCGGATCGCTGATTGGTCACAAGTGCTGATCTCGAGGTAAGGTGGGGTGCAGATGCATTTTTCTGGAAAGGTGGAAGAAGGGTGTTAGGGAGGAGGAAGCAAACGGGGCAAAAATGTGTGAAAATGAATCTCGACACACCTCTCATTGAGTTCTGTAGCGTGTTCATGATGCAGTAGGAGGCAAAGCGATCTAGTAATTTTGTCATGGCTGGTAATGGGTCCAGAAGTATTGTTTGTGGGTGCAGGAACACATACTCCTGGGATTCATTCACAAAGAAACATTTAGTCCTCAAGAAAATTAAAACTGATGCCTCGATATATCAAATTTCAGTATTATGCTGTTCAAATGTTTAACTACTTTACTGAATGTTAAAGTTCATTTGTGATTTTTAAGAGTTTTGCAAGAGTCAGTGAAATATGACTACATTTCAAATCTTCAGACAAGAGGGCCGGTGTGTAATTTAGTGACATGAACACAAAGCATTCTGTAGGATTGGTCAAATGTTTTAAAACAAATGCAAAAGTTGAGGAAACATCACTGATAAATTTTTGTAGAATGTCTTATCTTCATGTTTTGCATTCATGAATGTTACCTGAAAGTTGGCAAGGAGCCTCTGTGATTGGCTGCCATGTTCTGCTTCGACTATTACATCTGACAGCTTGTGTACGATGACATCAAACGGTCCCTGGGAAGCTATTGGCTGATTCAGATCAATCTGGAAACCAGTTAGCCAGAAACATTAGATTGTAAAACCTGTTCTTTCTTTCAATTTTCCGGCACCTGATATTGACAAAAGGACATTTGGTGACATTCTTTTTTTAATGCCTACATTTTACTAGAGTAACATGGAATTTACTCTTCATGCCTGACTTGGACAAGGATTTCCAATTTCCAAGGATTAATGGCTGCTTTCTTTCTGTGTAACTAAGGGCAGGTGCCCTCAGGTGGAAATGACAACATTTTTGCAGTGTCAGTCACCTGCACTGGACAGAGACTCGCGATACTTAAGACTGATAGAGAGTAAAGCAGAACGAGGCAGCGACTGGCAAAACAACGCTGTCAATAATTATACCGACTAACAGATTTCGCATGTCAATATGTCTGTGGCTAAAAATATATATTTAAGCATGTAGCTACTAACAATAAGCCAGTTTAGAAGTTTAAGCGTATCGCGGTAGGTCTAGCATACTATGTTACCAGTAGCCTGAATTACAACTATATTTAACAATAGCGCAAACAGTAAAAGCATAATTTGTCAAAAACTCACCTCAACTACTTCAATACACCGGTGCCTGGTTAGAGAAAAAAGCGAATAGAACGTTTCTTTTCACAAGACATGACTTAATTTACTGCTATCATGTATGTATGTAATGATGGGCAACTTTCTACCCTTTCAATAAATAGTAAGGCAAGCATTTATTAAATATTTGGACTCTGTTGTTCACCTCAATATTCAGTAACTGTATTAATGACTTACCTACAGAGGTCCGCAAAAGCTTCGAGGTTAATCTTCTTCCTTTTCTTAACGCTCAGGATAAAGCCAACCCTATGGTTTGCCATTTAGAGCCGGTGCTCCGGGCTGCCGGTCCGGACCCCGCTGGCAGGTCAAGTGATAAGCGAGCGAGGTGGGGGAAATGACGGGGCAGATATAAGGGAGGTGGGGCTGGTACACCGCTGGACGATGAGCCTCGGTGCTCATATTTATAGCAGAAAATTAGTGCTCATTCACAAGTCTTAACGAATTTCAATTTCTGTGGGTCAATGCATTTTAAACTTCTGTGGCTTATTAAATATGCTCCACGGCGTCTTCCGTCCGGTGGCTTTGCGTCGCACCTTCGCGCATCATTGCAATGGTTCGCATATAAGAGAAAAAGAAAGTGAAAGAGTTTTGATCAGGGAAGTATAGAAATCCTCGCAACCTTGTTGCTTGTGCAGTCGTTTGCCACTCATAAAGAAATCAAGTTTTGGAGTGGCTAGGCTGAATATAACAGCGAAATCTCTATCAATAGTTATATTGCTTGTATGGTTATTTGTATATAGACATGTCCCGGGGCTCGAACGCAGGTTTTGATCGGCACATTACCATTTTCTCTCCAGAAGGCCGGCTCTATCAAGTCGGTAAGCACCACGTTATTTAATTGTAGCTTCGTCGAAAGCTTTTTGTGCAAAAATGTTAAAATAGGCATATAAACGCAATTTTGGCCGAATTATGTATGTATAAGTAATAATCCGACTAAATAATATGCATATTATTTATACTTTATGTCCAGGGAAATTACTACGGAAACGTAGGTTATAGCTATTGGTCAAGCAATAGTTTACTTTGAAATTCTGAAGTTGTTTGTTGGATGTGGATGTGTTTTTGTAGAATATGCCTTTAAAGCCATCGCCCAGAGTGGATTGACATCAATTGGGGTCCGGGGAACAGAGTGCGCTGTGGTTGTCACACAGAAGAAAGTCCCGGTAAATATATTTGGTTTGCTTAAAACAGCAGATCACTCAAAGAATGATAGCGCGTACCTTACTGTTCTGTAGTTTGGAAAATGTGTTTTATAACTGGAATAGGCTACCTTAAAAATCAAAATCTAACACGGGTATCCCTTAAAGTCACTTTTGACTACATTTTTTCCCGAAGGAGTAGGTCAGGGACAAAATAGTGATTTAATTTGACAATGACTTAACGCGTCCAAGTTTGTTAATTGGCAATAAAATACTGAACAAAATATACATAAAACCATATCAGTGCTTTAGACAGAGCCCCAAGGTTCAGAAACCCATTGAGGGCACGGAACGTGGGGTATTAGATGGGTGGATGAATGGATGCATACTGTATTGATCCCAAAAGGATAAGATAGATGCTTTAGACAGAAATTGCTGCAGTTATGTTTCAGAAAATCATGTTCTCATCTCACCACTTTTGAATTAATTTAGCATTTATCTCAGACATGTAGATAGCATACTACACCACAAGAAAAAGTTGATTATCTCCAATCTGACTATAATTATGATGAGGCAGATGGAAGGGTAGATATGTTGTCGACTTGGTTGCAAGGTAAAGTCTACGAAAGTTGCTCCTAGCAAGAGATTTAACCTTGCTCTAACTGTAAGCTAATACCCCCAAAGCTTAAATGCATACAAGAATGCATGTTGCCACAGATCAACATGCAGAGTATGTAATGACGAGGTCCTGGAAGGGAGAAAGTGATCCTGAAATTTAGTCAATGAGGCAAAACAGAGCGGCGTCTAACTCAAAACCCAAAGCTTTTGTTATGGAAATGTATCTCAGTGCTTTCAGTACATGGCGGTCTGCAAGGCCATGGCTTTGAGAAGCATCCATCCAAAAAGCTTAAACGTGATACATGTCTGTTTTCTGTCTGACATGCAGATTTCATTGGCTTCTTCTGTTGCACATAAAGCTCACTATGTGCCTCATTTATTTAACCAAGCACAGCAGTGTAGAGGACTTTGTGGTTATATTCTACCTACTGATTCTCTGGACTGAAGCAATAAAGTGCTGTTTTGTTAGTGCCCAGATGCAAGTATAGAGTCATGCAGTCACAAATCTGCGAATCACGTGTAATTCTCAAGTCACGCAGCAAAGCAGAGTTAGAAGCATCTCTGCTTAGTCCTTTGATGGAGGTCTCTGCAGGTCATGGCTGACTGTAGTTGATTAAATGGCTACAGACAACTTTTTTTTTTTTTCTCGTGTGCTTTGAAATGTAGGATAAGCTGCTGGATGCTTCCACTGTATCCAACATGTACCGGCTGACTGCTCGGATCGGGTGTGTGATGACTGGTCACAGTGGTGAGAATCGCCGCTAGCGCTTTCATTTTGTGGAGACTGTAAACTACGGCACACTGTAAAAAGGGGCTAATAGACCAGTGTTTCCCAGTCCAGTCCATGGGGATCCACAGACAGTCCACATTTTTGATCCCTCCAAGCTCCCAGTAGGACTGTCTGGAAGGGAGCTGGGAGGGAGCAAAAACATGGACTGGCTATTGGTCCCCAAGGACTGGATTGGGAAACACAGTAATAGACCGTTAATTTGGAGCCATTGCCATTACTGATTCACAACAAAAGTAAATATTACAGGCTTAAATGGTCAGGACGTCAAAATAACGATTTGATAGTTTAAGACCAGATTTTGAATCAGACCCATCTAGCAGGTTGAAGTTCCTTACATTTTATTATAGAAATCACTGTGAATCAGTGTTGCGTATGTTTGATGTAGTTAAATGTTCTCATTTTCAAAATCGTTTATTTGATTTTAAAGAAAATAGAAATGGTTAATATGTTTTGCCAACGCTCAGATACAATCTTCGGGCGACACAGGTAGAAACATCGACATTACCAGGCCCGGTGACATGCTTCTCTCCCCCCCCCCAGCCGACAGCCGGTCCCAGGTGCACCGAGCGAGGATGGAGGCCGGGGAGTGGAAGTACAAGTTCGGTTATGACATCACGGCTGACATGCTGTGCCGACGCATGGCTGACATCTCTCAGGTGTACACGCAGAATGCCGAGATGAGGCCTCTGGGCTGCTGTGAGTGACAGGCCTGTCCCAAACGTGTCCCACCCCTCTCCTTTGTTCCCCCTTCATTCTGATCTCCAACATTGTGTCTCCTTCTACCGCCGCTTTACTCCTCACCTCAGCTGTTGTCTCTTAGCTTCTGTCCTTTACACCACTGGAACATGAAGGACAGTGTTGGGAAAGTTACTCACAAAAGTAATCCATTACGGAGAGAGGTGGAAAGTTCATATCCAGAAATTACAAATCCAGGCCAAGGTTTTGTTTCAACCAACCAGTTGAGTACTCTGTGACTGTGACTCTTTATACTCAACTTGTTGGTTGTAACAAAACCTTGGTCTGAATTTGTACTTTCTGGACCTGAACTTTCCACCTCTGTTTAATGGATTGCTTTTTTGAGTAACTTCTACAACACTGATGAAGCATGAAGTTGTTGAAACCACGCCAACTACCTGGCTGCCCCTCTCCTTTACCAGGTATGATCCTGATCGCCATGGATCCACAGCAGGGCCCAATGCTCTACAAATGCGATCCAGCCGGCTACTTTTGTGGGTTCCGAGCCACCGGTGTGGGCGCCAAGCAACATGAGGCGAATAGCTACTTGGAAAAGAAGCTGAAAAAGAAACCGGACTTATGCTACGAACGGAGTGTGGAGGTAACACGGTTTATCACCGACTACAAAAAGATCTGTTTGTGAATGAGCTATTTGTTGCTAAGTTCTACACAAACAATAAATGGATGTTACCTTGTATCACCTTAACCAATATTGTATCACTGCTGTGTTAAGATGGTTGTAAAAATGACGTCAATTGTCCTGATTGTATACTCGCTTGTCTTTAAAAAAGTATGAATTGTAGTCATGCTATACTACCTGTCCATGACTAACCCAGAGGTCTCTATATCTTGCATGTACATTGGCTACACTGTTGGGTCTATCCGTCTTTAGCTGGCCATCAGCTGCTTGTCCTCCATCTTGTCTCTGGATTTCAAAGCCTGCGAACTGGAGGTTGGTGTTGTAACCAAGGAGAACCCCAAATTCAGGTACTAATGTCGCTCAATTTGTCCCTGATCTAGTATTGCTTTTTAATTTTCCACAATTTACTGGATCTGATTGCCCTTACTTTAATTAGTTGCTTGGATAAGGAAGTGATTTAGATTTTTTTTTTTTAAATCTACTCTTCTCTGAAACGAACACAAGGCTTGAACTAAAGCATCACAACATATATTAACAAATGTTAAACAATATTATATTTGTAGTTCTAGTTACATTTCATTTTGCACAACCAAATGTTTTTGTGCGATCCTATAATAAATCGTAATTTCAGATTTCAAACATCTGCAGTAACCGTACTTTTTAACTTTAACTTAATATGATCTCAATGTGATATTACAGCATCAGTAATCTGGATGTCAGATATAGTACTGTAACAAGATCATTTTAACGTTTGATTATTTTAAGTTGATGCTACCTTTGTCCTTCAACAGAACACTGACGGAAGCCGAGATTGAAACACATTTGGTGGCCATTGCTGAGCGGGAATAACCAAACCCAAATACAAACAGAGAACCAGAATTCTGACTAGAGAACCGTAGCTAATTGTATCAGTGAACCCATTTTTTCACGCCACAACGCCATCTTACAGAATAAAGCACCAACAGAATTTTTTGTCGACTCATTTTTTAGAAATTTGAAAGCGCTAAGTAATTTTAGCATGTGCTCTACCCTTCCCCACCTACACACACCAATAATTATTGTGGGTAGCCATTCACCTCCTCCATCGCCAACCTACACCAAGCGAAACTACCCTGTTCACTTGAATCCATCCACAGCCTGGCCAGGCCGCTGCCTGGCAATAGTCGGCAAAGGGCTTTTACAGCCTAACCAGACACTAATCCTTTGTGAATTTTCACCACAGACATCTAATCCAGCACTGAGGTCCCCCAGTGTAAGACACACTTTGCTTTGATTAATGGCCACTGGGGAAGCCGTCGCTGGCATTATTTAACTTGTACTAAATAATGAAATATCACTTTAAATCCTCAAGTTCAAATATGGCAGTAATAAAATAATAATAGTCATAAATCAAAAGGCATCAGCTTCATGTTACTTCCTTCAGATGTGAATGCAGTCAACATCTTACATGCGATCCTCATATAGCTTCTGATACAGCGGATGACGACAAGTTGGGTTGCTAATAAAATCATTCAAGTATCATCTGTTGTACCAGTTCCATTGAAAATGTTAAATTCACCCCACCCTGGGTTGTTCCCCACCTTGCGCCTGTGGCCTCCGGAATAGGGTCCGGACCCCCCCTAACCCCGAGTAGGACAAGTGGTTACAGGATGGACGGATGGAAGTAAACTCACCATTGATGCCATTAGCTATTTGAGAAGGTACAAATAAACGATCACACCGGTACTACAGACACTGCGCAGTAATTTTACCTGGTACGTTTACTAAGCTTCAGCCAGCTTCAGGAGTATAGAAGAGAAAGTATTACTGTCGAAGTATCTCAGTGACAGAATATATTTAAAAAATGAAAATGTATGAAAAAGAAACTGCAAACTCCAGAGCTGTACAGGACTCCACGCCTGGACCTGCATGGAAGCAGTAATGACTGAATGTCATAACTAATCATATTTACATTAGCACAGTCAGACTGTAATGTACTCAGACAGCCAGCAGATTAAATACCCAGGAGGAGATGAGGTAGATTAATGACATTTGAGAAACTTTAATGTTTAATTAACATTGTGAGTTGCTCATGGGAGTTTTACTTACACAAAAAAAAATGTTCTGAGGGCAAAACAAAAAATGAATGGGTCCAGGCAACTAGAGGAGACGGGACCAACCAATCAGATGTATTGGTCCTACCTTCTTGTTGGTCCTACTCTGACTCTGAACACTAGTTAAACAAATGAACACAAGTTACATTTAATTCATTATAGAACAGGGTAAGCTCAAAAGAATACACAGACTCTGACATGAAATTTTCAATCATAAAAAAGACAATTACTGAAACTGGAAGAAATGACATAAAGAGCTGATCCATTTAAATGATTTATTAATTTTTGATCACGAAAAGCATCAATGTACAGGGAAAAGATCAAGCAGAGAATGACAGAAGCGATTCATTTTCATCCGGTCAATGTCCATCCTGCCAGTCATTACTATCTCAGGGGCAGTTGTAATCTAAAGATTAAAAAGCATATAGGCGGATGCAAAATTTATATTATGTCTTTCCCTTAATTCAATCAAATGACGCTGTGTAACCCTGTGATGTGAATTAGGTGTAAGTATTTGACTTGATTTTGTTCTTCCCTGCCAGGCCAAATCAACAGTCAGGATCTTCCAATCCTGGTGTTTGCGAATTGTGACCAATTGGGTGTAGTGGCTTGAGTTTCATCCAAGATCCAACTTAGTGAGAGGTATTTTTATTTACACAAAACACCAAATGTTTACACATCCCATATTAATAGCCAAATTCTCCAATGTTCAACTGTGCTAGAGAAGAAACTTTCTATCCACTTTGATTAAGATTAAAAATAACATTGGCCTTCAAACAAACCACTGCAAATTAATATTGGGCTTAAACATACCATTAAAACAAAACGTTTAACGATTTTTAACAACAACTGACAAGGAAACACAGATTTCTACAATCTTATGCTGTTTTTACAGGTGACACACACATAAACATCCAGACAAAGACAGAAAGAATCTGTGAACTAAGTCTATTCAGGTCAGCTTGAACAAAAAAGCCACAACAGGCCCCATGAAACCAGGATGAAGAGCCCAGGTGTAGGGTCACAAACCTTCACAGTTTTCAGCCTTCTCCATATTTACACCGTCTCGACCAATCATGGTGTTAGGTTCCGTTAAAAAAAAAAAATCCCGACTAAAACACCGAACAAGTTGCTTTGCTTTATTTTAATGCCAACAGGTAAAACATACATACAGCGTACGGCAACTCAGAAAGATGAGTTCTGTGTTAAAAAAGTGACAGCAAGCCTGACAAGAAGTTTAAAGCCTTGCAGAAGGATTGACCCTTTCAGAGGGTAACTCCAAAATACAGCGAGAACCCCAGCAGTTTCAGACAAAGAACGCGAAGCTAAGAAGTTCAGTATCGGTCAGAATGTGGTACGACGGTACTCAGGGAAGCGATGATAACCGGGTTACAGGTACCGAACACTAGTGTTGCTCCTGCCCCCTGGCAGTCCACAGGAAATCACCGCTCTGAAGATTCGGAAATGTGCCATGAAGCCAGAAAGCACTGAAAGTACTCAGACGCAACATCACAGACAGATGCGCGCTTGCGCGCACACACACACACACACTCACACACACACACACAGTAGCTCAGCCCTGACATGTAAGACTGCACTGAACAGCACAAGAGTATTAGCGAGATGCGTGGCTCTAAAGTGTTATGCATGGTTACAGCACCCGGTGGCCGTTGATGATCAAGTCATCAAACTCATCCTGCAAAAGAAGAGAAGGGGGATTATTATAACAGCACTCCAGCAGCTCCGACACAGAGCCACCAAGGAAACTGACGTTAATAAGACTCCATTCAACCTTCGTCTCATGTCTGCCCCCTGGTGTACACCCACATGTACTCTCACCTCTTCACTTTCCCGGTCCTCCTCGTCCTCATCCTCCCCGCCGTGCATCTCCGTGCCTCCTCCATCGCGCAGCAAAGCCTGCACCTCTGCATTAGGCCTGTGGAGGGCGCAGTAGAGTGGCGAGTGTCCTGCATATGATGGCTGGTCCACGGCTGCACCTGCTCGCAACAGCAGCCTCACCAAGGTGGGGCTCTGCGACTCTACGGCCCAGTGCAGCGGGGAGCGCCCAGAGCTTAGGTCCTAGGTGAGCAATGGATGAATGGAGATGGAAACCAGAATGAGTAAGTCCAAGACCATGGATGCACAACCAGGGTCCAAGCAACAACTCTTAGAACAAATAAATCTAATGAATATAATAAATAAATAAATGTATGTATGGAGGAAATTGTTCCAGACCCTGTGTTGAAAAATAACAATGCAACTGACCCTCTGGTTGACATCAGCTCCTCCTTCCAGCAACATTTGAACGATCTCCTCGTTGCCCTTCTGCACCGCCAGATGCAGGGCACTCACCCCTAAATGCCAGAGAGACTAGAGAAGTAAGAAACCAGGAAAGGAGGAGTACAGGTCGAAAGACTGGTGGTGCTGTGATCGGCACATACCCGAGTAGTTGATGATGCGCAGGTGGTCCGGACGGATGCCACTGCAGGTGAGCTCCCGCACGCAGGCCATGCGGCTCTCGCGCACGGCCAGGTGCAGTGGCGTGTTGCCCCCGCGCTCCTGGATCTCAGCGCTCGCGCCACCCCAAAGCAGAGCCTTCACGCAGTCGGGCTGGTCGACGATCACGGCCAGGTGGAGCGCCGTCTAGCGGTAGGAGAGGTCACAGTCCGATGTAAGCGGTAAGCAGGAAGGAGATATTTTAAAAAAATGTAAAACGGCTTGCAAACAGAGATATTAAATGGAGAACAATTGGAGGAGGGGGGGTTTACTTACTTTTTTGCGTAAGTAAACTCCCTGCTCAGAGAGTTGCATGATGGCAGCTATTCCGTACGCAAACGACAGCTGCTCTGATAGCCGCGATTTAATTTACCAAGGGAAATCCAAACAGGTAGCTGAGATTATTTTTTGTGTATTAGGCAAACTCGAGTCTAAAAATCACACATGTAACCCACCTGGCCCAGGTCGTTCTGGATGTCCAAATAGGGGGTCCAGTTCTGGTCCAGGGTTATCACTCCCACCAAATAGTGCACAAAGGTCAAGTGTTCGTGAATTAAAGCCAGGTGGAGTGCACTACAAAAAAAGTCAAATCATTTCATTAAACATTTAACTCGAACCCACGTTTTTGCACCACAAATGCAATCGAACCAGGTTGCACTGATCATTTTTTACTCACGTGTCTCCGTCCTCTGACACAAAGTTCAGGGTGTTGAACACCTCTTCGGGGGGGTATGCCTCCACCTGTCCCCCGATAACCTCCCCAGATCTGTCCCCGGAGACACTGTCGGGCTCGCTTAGCTGTATGGTCCCGATGCCTTGGGAAATGCAGCCCAGCATCTCGTCCGTTATCGAGTGCCCGAGGGCCGAGTCGAGTCTTTCCCCGTTCCCCAGGGAGATACAGCTGTCGGTGGGCTCATGTTCCGAGTCTGTCTTCCTTGAGCAAATATCAAACGGGGTAGATTTCAAAGTCGGAGGATGTTCGCTTTCGGTGCAGAATGGGGTCTCCAGGCTCAGCGCTCCATTTAAACACTCCAAGCCGCTGTCGCACCAGTCCTCTGCACCGACTCCATCGGAACCGACTTGTTTACCGAACCCATAGCTGTTAAGGGGCCGCGCAGGCTGGTTCCCATTATCCGACTGGGTTTGTGAGCGAACGGCTTGCGATTGTATCCCCTCCATCTGGACGCAAAAATGAGCTTTAAAATATCAACAATAATCTCGGCTATCCAGAATTTGCTAGCACCGAGCTAGCGATGTTTATGTCCTTTTAAGGGCGCAGAGCCCCCCTAATTTTGCAGAGCAAAATGAGAATAACTAGCCGATAATCCCTCTCACGGCTAGAGCATAGTACACTTAAATTTAAGATTCATGTTCGGTATGTCGTATATTTTCCCCATTGAAGAAAAAAATGGCTTCTATTTTCAGTTTTACTGACCAAAGGTGTTTTTAACAGTCCTGGGAAATTCCCGAGCACCCCGCAAGCTAAAAACACACTAACCTTCCACTCCGGAAGTTTATTAAGTCAAGTCGCAAAGCACGCTGGGTTATGGTGTTTCTTTGTAGGAGTCTACGGTACCCAAGCACGTACCGTATAGGAAGAAATATTAGAATTTCTGATTATTTAAAAATACGTGAGCTATTATTCAAACACATGTTTAATGTTATTAATTACATTTTCATTCTGCCTTAAAAAAATCTTACAATTACTAACTAAATGGCGATTTCGCCTCCTATAAGTGTAACTATAAATTATTTATTTGAGAAAATTCGGAATTTTCAGAACAAAAGGCCTTAAACACGACTTTTTAAAATTAAAAATAGTAGTTTCTATGTTAAAAAGCACGAATAAATCATAGCTGTGTGTAGTAATATTTACATACACTAGGCGGTGCAAACCGTCCATTGTAAATACTGCGTACATTTTCTTCTTCCACGTCAGTTACGGCACTTTGCTTTTGCTTTAATTGTTTGAAACACATGTCCTTTTATTTTAATGGCCACTACCCAGGCGAATATGACCAGACGCAAATAATATTTTATACATAATTTCAGTCAATTAGTCTCAGTCAATGAATTTCAATGCAAGGTACTTCTACAGTAGATGTTGCAGGACTACAGTGTATTTTTAATATTCTATTCACATACACAGTCCTGTGTACCTGTTGTTTGAATGTAGGCACATTTTTAAAACAACGCTAGCAATTACAGGTATTTTGTTGTACACTGAAGAAATGGCCACCAGTCAGACTTCTATAGCAGACAGTAGAACCAATATATTCATTACCTAGATACATACCTTTGATTATGAAGAATATAAAATTGAATATATGGGAATGGAAAGAAATGCATAAATGATCAAAGACTGATACATAAAAAAAACTGGATTGAACAAATATGAAATGATAAACACTTATACAAAAGTAAAAAGTCATAATAATAGAATCAGATATAAGAGAGTCAGATTATATAATGCATTACTCTTAATTCTGTGTTCCAAAAAGTGCCATTTTGCAAAATTACTCGAAAAAAACTTCATTTATTTGAAATGAGCAAAATAGCACCACTAGAAATGAATAAGAATGTTTCACAGTCAGGAAAGGCTATAATATGGGTACAAATTGCCTTTTGAAAGAACAAAGGCGGCGAAGATGGTTGGTATAATGTGCTGAATGCGCCTGCATGTTCCTCATCAGCCACTCTTTGTCCTTACTGTGATTGTACATGTGCCTCATGGCTGCGTAGCTGACATTCTGGGCCTCCTAAATAAAGAGGCAAATAGGGAAATAAGTATAGAGTACAATGTAACGATACACATTAGTGACAGAGAGAGATGCAAGAATATGATTGGTTATAAGATTCCAAAGGGCGGGCTTAGTAAATAGGATCTTTAGAAATTGAATGCTATTGGCTGGTTTTCCCTTCAGTGCCAGAAATCACGTTCCTGGATGGGTGAGAAGGAAAAACTCCAGCCTAATGGACAACATGTCAGTCTTTGGGAAAAAGGGCTCACAAAGCCCTGTCTCAAGCATGCCATAAGTCCTGGCGCACACCACGCACATACAGTACTGAAGAATGGCATCAACTAGATGTCAGGGGCATTTAGGAAAATAGATTAGCCTTGCATTTAATTTACTGGTTCATTGGGGCACAGTATTGATTAGCTGGAGGGTTAGGGTCACAGGAATTGCTGACGGGAAATAAAAATCTGTGGCAAAAGCCTGGGAGATGTTTTTTTTTCTCATCATACAATGAGTCAGTGCAGCAAAGCATGAAGAACAACGGAGGGGATAATCAGAAGGTGAATGGGCGTGTGCTTCAGGACCGAGTCTTCTGGGAAAATGGGGAGTGGGGGGCCAAGCTGGCCTGTGTCATTCTATGTAAGCAAGGTCAGTCTTTGTTGGGTTGTGAAGACACACCACTGATTAGCATCCAACAGCTCAATGTCGCGGCCTCAGCCAGCGTAGCCAGTGAAAGCTTCCTCCATTCCCTTCTCCCTTTTTAAATCCATCCATCCATCCATCCATCCAAGCAAGTTCACAAAAACCAAGGATGACGGCAGTTCGATATCAGCATTGCCAAAGTTATGTTCTGTAAAATAACTAGCATTTTCAGTCATGGTTGAAGCATTTCATTTTCCAGTTACAGATAATGAGCTCCGCAATTTCAAATGTGACCACTACTCAGTGCAAAATACAGCCCAATGTTAATATCACAGGCATATTGCGTGCTAATGCATTTTATAAGTCTGTTACATCATAACATAGACACCCATAACATGTATATATCTTTCCTCAAAAGGTATAGGGTATTTTGTACAGTATTAAACCTATATGTTACACCCAATATGTGAGTCATGTACTGGACAAGAGGTTGGAAGATGGATGGATCCATTTATCAAGTCATGAATTAAATTTAATTATACTGATTAAACAGTTTTTGTGTTAAGCATGGTTTAAACAGACTGTACCAAGCGTTCACACATCCATATTGTGTTGACAGTGCTTCAGCTATACGTGTAAGACGTCTTTTATAGCCCTTGCTGAAAAAGACGAACGAACGAGCTTAATCTTCAAGCCAGCTGGCCGTATTTAATGTTATCAGCGAAGCAGTCTTTGCCCCATAAGCAAATCAAAATTGATTGAATTCAAGGACTCTTCACCAGATATTGCTATCGGTCACCTTTTCCTGTTTCCAAAATGAATTTTTCACATGCGTATCTTAGTGTAAAGACTTTTGTCAATGGGGAGGGATGGTGCAGGCGCACCACTGAGTAGCATCCAGCAGAACCTAGGAGGTTTGCTCTGGAGATCGGGGTGCAAAGCAGCGCCACATGTTTCTGCTTTAGCTTCGCATCTTTGTCTAACACCTTGGCTTCTGCTCCAGCACCATGCAGCATGAACACTGGCCCCCCGAGGGCTTCCATTCCTGCTGCTTCTTTTACCCATTAACCTCCAGTAAGGGTAGGAATAAAAAAAATAAAAGCTACTTACTTACGACAAGCTAACAGTATTCTCAGGATTCAAGTGCAGAAGCAGGATTACATTTACATTTAATCAGATGACAAATTTAACATTCGCAGCCGGCGCTGAATGCTCATCTCAATGTGCGTTCTCCAAATTTAGAGTTATACGCTATATTAAGTGCATTAGGTGTACTAAGGATATTAGGCAGGCCGACCTCACCAAGGAATGAAGGGAAAAAGAATGAACTAATTCCAGGTGCTTCCGCGTTAATGGTCCAGGGAGACGAGGTTACCTCAAAGTGTTATCAACTCGGTGCCAGGCTGGTTTATCTGTGGCTCCCGGTATTTTATACGTCGACAGGCTGTGTTGAACTTGCTTGGAGCCCGGGGCGGGTGGAGGTAACATCACAGGCCTAAAATGATGACTCTGTGAGTCGTGCCCTAGCAGTGGTGTGCATCCACCTCATCGTCCTCTGGGCCCGAGGGCCAGTTGGGGAGATGCAGGTGGGACTTACTCTCCATTGCGATAAACTGAGTGAATAACATATAAAGGTTAACACTCACTTTCTATTTCAATACCTGTTCAGGCCAATCTTTGGCATGCGAGAGGGTCCTATAAGAAAACAACAAGAATAGCCCCAGAGCAACTGCAATGCTGTGCTATTCATTTGGGAATGAATCACACTGATACCATATAACTGTAATATGCATAGGTGCTCTTTGCCCTTTTCTCTATATATAGACTGTACCCTGTGATTGCCAGTGGTTTGATTTAGTCCGATGTCTGGAGCAATAAGACACCCCCGAAATGCCAGAGAAGATGAGTGTGCGAGATATATATGCTTCTCTGTGTTTACAGTTGGATATCTCTAAATATCAGCTTGCTGATGTCATTATAAAATAATGCTAAGCTGCAGAGAACATTTCCCAGCACGGTGAAGCATGACCTAATGAGCAAGTTAATGTACCGAAACGGTCTATGTCTGTTTTCTCATTGCTTGCATTGCAAAGCACCTTCTTCTTGCACCTATAGTTAGTTGTTTAGCTGATGTTTAATCTAAAGCGGTATACATTTTTTCCTACTCTGATGGACGTTACTGGAACATCTGAGGTTTCGTATCTTGCACGAGGGTGTCCTCGTGCAAGCCTGTCCTTGCACTTGAACTTTCACCATGTCTTTCCAGTGGCAAATTCGGCCGGCGTTCCTTGCTCCCATTTCAAAGTAATTTCTCTAAAATACTTCTAACCCCAGACTGCAGCAACTACAAAGCCGACGTAATGACTGCGGCTCGCTCAAGAAACACCCTGCAGCCCCATTCAAAAACTCAGCACTCATATTCCCTCCAGTGACCTCATCTTCAGTCCTTTAATGGGTGCAGTGGGTGGTCGGCAAGCGATTTAGCCGTTTTAATTACGGAGTCGAAGTTATTCACGACAGTCGAGGATAAGATGCTGGGCGACAGTTAATAGGCATTAAGAAGAAAATAAATGTTCTAGAGGTTGTTAAAAAAAAGGTGTAGAGGGATATTTAAGAGCAGGGTGGTTGAGGACTATCTGATGGTGGCCATTTATGCCATTTCAGGACAATTATGCAGTGGCACGGGGTCTGTCCATCTGCCCGTCCATTTCGCAGGATCGCTTATTCAGAAAAGGGTTGCATTTTGTCTGCAGCTTATTGCAGGAAGCACAGGACACAAGGGCAGAAGGAGCAACCTGGACAGACGGCCAGTGACATTACAGCCATGCGTGCCGCGTTCCTCACTTGGACATCGTTTTGGACAAAAGCCTTTGCTAAACACGGCCCCCTCCTACGGTCCCCTGATAAGAGACATTCTTTCTTTCATGAAACTGGGAAAAATACAATGAGGGGCTCTACTCACAAATTTGATAAAATATAGGACTCTGACTATAGAGAGAAATTGCAGCTCAGAACCATATCTCACTGCAACTAGGGCACCTTCAATTCAGAGATGAGAAGAATGTAGCCATTGTATCAATATTCTTGTTGGAAAGCAGACTTTTTTTTCCTTATAATAATTAAAGAATTCTTCTTCTTCTTATTATTATTATTATTTTTAAATGTGTGACTTTCATCTGATGTAAAATCACATATATTATCTTATTATATTTTGGTCTATGTTATCTACCCTGCATATACTGTCAAAATCCCATTCATCAGTATATATTTCAGAAAACAATGTCCTGGGAAAATGCCTTTGCTAAATGAATAAATGTAAAGTATTTGCTAAGTACAGCTTTCTTCTTACTGCCTATCACACACGAGGTTGACAGGCTGCTCTTGCACTCTGGCTGTTTAATAATTCTGCATTTTTTTCCCACTAAAGCAAAAGCAACACTTTCTAATGCCTGAAGTATCCAGCTAGTTCTAGGCTGGGTAACATGACCAGAAAGTCTCTCTCTAATGTGGAGATTCAAACATGCCACCCAGGACCCAATAACAGGGGGTGGAAATTTCAAATCACGAAAGTGCGGCGCCAGACCGCGGTTTTGCTCCACCCAACCAGTTGAGTATCAAGAGTCACAGTCACAAAGTACTCACCTGGTTGGTTGAAAGAAAACCCGGATTTGTACTTTACGAACCTGAACTTTCCACCTCTGCCCAATAAACAGAAATGCTTCACTTGTTTCTTTCCCTTCTGTGTTCAGACCCATCCTTCACATTATATTTCCTTATCTGATCTGTTGCTCACATTTAATTTCCTCTCTCCCCCTATCTGGCTATCACTGTGGCGATATCTCCTGCCCCATTCCTCTTGCTGTCAGCTTACCTCTATAGCTTTAGGTTCCTGTCAACGACTAAAAAAATCTGTATTATTCATACATTTATTAGTGTATTTCAGGGGGCAATTCTAAATATTTTTAAGGTGTGGGGTATACAAGGGGCTGTTATTCATAGAGAGGGACCAACCTTATCATTTGCCAATGATACGTTTTGAATTGGTGAGTGACAGGGGAGGGAGCGCTTAGGGGGCCAATCAGCTTGCAGTAAGGGCGGGTGCTTCCTGTGGCCCCACCCCTGAATTCAGCCCGATGTATTTTCTACTCTTACATGCTTTGCCGCACTTGCACATTTATCATTTAGAATGTTACTGATTTATATAGCTGGATATTTCATTTTATGAGAACCTCTCTGAGCCAAGTAGCACCACGTTACCTGCTGCCCTGATCCAGCGTCGTTAATCACGAGCGGGTTCATAAAAGGTGACAGGCCTTTGACGCGGCGCTTGCTGCGTGCCCACAGGGTATAAACAGATTACAGCACAGTAGGCCAAGTCTGTCACGCAGTCATTGATAGCTGTATAAATAATATGGTTAGATGCATTTTAAAATACACTGTTAAGTGTATTATAAATCGTTTGTAAATATCTCTCTCTATGTATTTCTTTTAAACACTGTGAAATGTCTAAAGAAGCATATTTGTAATGAGTAGTACTGGCCATTCAGCCAGCCAATGACAAACCTCATTAATTTATTGCTGCAGTTCCTGTTTTTGTAGTTTCTGAGTTGAAGCAAAGTTTACTCTCCATGGGCCAGAATGTCACTGTCGCAAATGTCACACAGTACCGTACCCCAGACTGTCTGCTGCTCGCAAACACCTCTGCTTCTCCCAGATCCCAATCGCCAGCTGCACATTCCACCTTCCTGCTTCCGCCATCATTTCTCAGTCTGCAAACGGAAAGGTACAGTATTCACGCTGACATACTTCATTACATTTAGCATGCAGCTTAATTTACTCATGTCATATAGCCTACGGGGGACTCAGCAGGTAGCACTGTCACCTCACCCCTGTAGGGTGGTGGATTTGCACCTCTGCTTTTCGGAACAGTGCATGTTTTGGAGATAATTGGAAGACCTGGAGGGGGGAAGAACCTTGTCTTTTATGGTTGGATGGTGTCCACTGCACGGGGGTATGGGGCATTTATTTGGACATTTGTCCAGTAACCTATATAACTGTAACCCATGCAAATTTTTTAAAATCAACCCATTAACTTTCCACAGTTGAAACAAGATTATTAAATATAAGATCACTTAGACATTAAGCTGAGGTGATTACTGACTGTGATGTTTTTCGACTCGGTAAAACCCAGCTTAGGTCTGATGAGATCTTTAGCTGAGTCCTTTTCCACTGGTATCTGATGTGGAACCTTGTTGCCGATGTTGTTTCTGTAATTTATGTGCCCAGTGTTTGCTGGGCTCTAAAAACAGTTGAAACACTTGTCTTGCCCATTATCCAGACCCTGAACTGTAATAAATGCTCTTCTCTCTTTCAGCTCGTAACTGTTTATAGGGCTCCTCTTCCTTCATAAATCACCTGCCTGTTGCCCTGGCATATTTGGAGGTCACTAATGATATCATTAGAATTGCGGGAGATTTCACTTGACGTTTCTCATCACATTTACCAAACACTTTTACCCCAGAAGTCTTACAGCTGAGGATTGAAGGATTACAGTTTCTGTATACTACCCAGGGTTTGAACCCATGCCCTTCTGTGTTATGCACAAAAGGCACTACTTGTTGAGCTACAGAAGATGTTTCCTAAAAAGAAATGCAAATGATGCTCCTCACATTTGTGAATATTTATTACACTGTCAGCTCAAAATGGAACAGGACATACCAACTGTAATGAAAAAACTGTAGATTTTATGATAACCTGTGGTACTGATATGCAGTGTTTCTCCCCATTAGCATAACGCTGCTCTGCTACACAATTAGTATTTGAACAGAATTTTAATCACTAACTGAAATACTGATTTTATTCTAGGTGCACACTTAGCTGTACCACTCAAGATGTTTACATGCATGGTTATTATGATTTCTGGTGCATTTATTTAGAACATAAGCCCTTGCTCAGAATTCCATCTCATCAAACGAGGACTGAGACACGACCTGATGAATTTTTACACCCTTGGAAATTGTTACATCCTTAAAAAAAAACTGTTAAACGTGATGAATGGAGCCCCTATAATAATGACAACCTGGGCAGCAAGCAGGCTTGTTGAATATTAGAATTCAATGCCGCTGTATTGAATTAGCAGTCTTTCAGCTTTCTTTGTAAGTATAGCCAGCTCTTCAAGGCTTGGTCAACATGCTTATCCAATATATTTGATACGAATTAAAAACCTTAGCATCTCTTTATTAAAACAGGTGATTTAACCAGGAATCCCTTAGCAAAGAATGAACATACCATGTAAAAGTTACGTGCCTTGGCATGGCGATCCTTGGTCCTTTTAGAAGGTTTATTAAAATATGTTGCTCCTTGGGTCCTTGATAACAATATCACTGCTGTGCTATTGGCACGCAACTTCGTCTTCATGCCAAACTCAAGAAGATTTTTAAACCCCCCGAGACTGAAGCCTGTATTAAGGAGATCGAGGACTGGATGATGCCGTCCGCATGCTGAACTCCAATAAGAATCTCACCAATCCCTGAGCTCTTCAGACGTGCACTCTCAGATCATTCTCTATCAATGCATATATCAAACAAAACATCTGTGTTTTAATTGAAAAATTTCTTTTTTATAGGAATATTCCCAATGCACTGTATCTTTCTCTCATTGTTAGAAAAATACAACTTTTGAATGAGCAGAAACGGTCTGGGTATTTAGCAGCTCTGGGGTAGATTAGTGTGGCAACCTGCTGTCTCGTCACACTAAGCAAGAACACTTCCCAGAATTAAAATGTATTTAACATACCAGGTCACTGGAACTGTTTCTTATTGAATTTCATTAACTCGCTTCCTGTATAATTTCATCAACTATGCACATTTTTACCCTGTCCTGCTCCCTACTCTGGGCTATTTGGCCCTGAGCTGACTGTTTCATCAAACAGACCCAGACATCTGGCTTGCAATAATATCTACAGAATGGACCGATGCGTTGGCAGGAATCAGAGTACTACTGCTGTCATTGGCCAGCCTGCTCTATACTAGTGACCAGAATTGCGGAAACACCCAGTATTTTTGCCATTACCCTTTAAAAAATATTACACAAATATCGGTGGTAATATTTTCAGAAAATCAAATAATGTTTACAAATATCATACATTGGTGATTAAATAAGTACCCAGAGTATATGGTGTAAAGTTATTCAATCTCTAAAAATTAAAAGTGTTTCCTCAATTTTGGCCACTATTATACCTCCAGCAACTGGTTCCAAATATAAATCACATTATAATCATCTATGTTGATTTATCCACATATGTTTGTGAGTGGGAGGGGCTCTGTGGTTTAATGATTAGCACTTGTGGGTTTACTCACTCTGTTTGTTTCCTCTGGGAACTCGCGTTTCTGCCCATAGACTGAAAACATACAGTTAGACTAACTGGTAACAATACATTGTTCAGAGTGTGATTGTGTGCCTCAGAAATAGAATAGAAAAGAATACCGTAATTGTCATTGTACATGTGCAATGAAACTCTGAATGCATTTATGATTGGATGGGTGATATGCGCGTATATGCACTTATATATTACCTGTGTGTGTGTGTGTGTGTGTGTGTGTATATATATATATATATATATATACTAGTACAATGACAATAAATAACAGCTATTTCTGGTTTCACAGTTGATCATTCCAAAGGATTTATTTCCTTTTACACAAGAAAATGATTTATATGATAATTATTGTCTAATAGGAAGACATTTTTGAAACCCTGGGAAGAAAATGGATGAATGGACGGATGGATAACTGGAAGAAAATGGATGAATGGACGGATGGATAACTGGAAGAAAATGGATGAATGGACGGATGGATAACCAGATGCTGCATTTTAAAAGCATATTAGTAAAAGATTAATCTTTCCCTCAGGTTCCTAAATCGCAATTGAATGTTTCATTTAGAAAACTTATTGGCACTGTGTGTTCCCTGCACGTACGTTAAGTGATTTTGCAGTATATTATTGTCATACTGTGTACTGGCATTGTTGGTTTCATTGCCGTTCTCCGGGATGAGGACAGTATGAATGGCACACTGCTGAAGTCACTCTCGTGATCTCTGGTTCTCCTTCCCGAGAACCTCGGCCTCAGTAACACCTGGAACCCTCTCCCTCCGCACCCAATCCTGAAGCTCTGAAGAAGCTTCTGGGGAACTTGCCCTGCCTTTTATGGCTGGTCTCCTTTGCCATAAGACAACCTCCAGGCCTCCCCACCAAAAATGACAGGACGTGGACGGATCATTTGTAGGCTAGTCCAAGACTTTTGGATCTTCAAACATAATCACCATAATATTACTGCCTTGCAGGTCCACTGCAGATTTTCTGCCTTGATACCCAGTTCCTATAGTCCTTACTATTTATAGCTGGATGGCAATCTTGAAAGCACATTTGCCAGGGAATTTCAGTTAAAAACCCCAAATTCATTACAATGCTATTTATATAGTTAGCTGCCGATTGACTTATTCAGCTCGATATGTTTCGGTAATGAATGTCATGTGACTAGTTCTATAGGAAGATCATTAACATCCCTCCTGGTGAGTCAATGTGACTGAATACATTGAGTCTCCAATTAGCAACAAGGCAAAGTAAGATGTAACATTGTGGATTGTTTTTTGTACTTCTAAACTGCTCACTGGGAAGAAAATGTAAGCACATCATGTTTTCCCCAGACGCCATTGGCCCCTTTCACTTGGTAGGAAAGATTCACAGTTATCTGTGGTAACATTGTCCAACATCTTTGCTGAGATGGTGCAGCATTCAGTCCTGAAAACAGCAGTGCACACACCATGATGCTCATCTATTTACATACATTATATGCCAATATACTTCACGAATATTTAACTAAGTTAGTCATGTATAATTTTTTGACTGTAACATAATGTAACTTATTATGGAAAAGCATTAAAGTTAATTAGATTTTGCAGGAATGAAACATGGTAATGTGTATGTAAAATTAACTCTGGTTTTCTAATGATTTTTAAATACCCTTGAGTTTGAAAAAAAAGTGCTTGTATGAAGGAATAGGGAACCCACTGGAAACGGCTCATTACGCTTTTGACCGAGAAAGCCCAAAAGGAGCGGCATCTTCAGGTAGCACTGGCTTTCATAATAATGAAGGATGAATAGATCTAAGGTTCTGCTGACAGCCGTATAAAAGGAAGTGTTTCGGGAGGTCAGGTTGCATTTATTGTTTGCGACGTGTTAATGACTGCAGGTCTACTCGCTGCAGAATGCCTTTGCTTGTCATTTATCATTACAAAGCTGGCTGGATGCTTTGCGCATGAGGTGAACATCTTGGTTGAAGTAATTAAAAACATGAGGCAACTCTTTACATTAACTGCACCTTCATAATGGATTAATTACGCATTCGTTGAACATTCGGTGCAGCTCATGTAAAGCATCACCTAACATGATCCCACAAGGCTCCGTAGGGGCAGACTGTGGCTCCCCTCCACATCACACTCTTCAGTGCCAAAGGCAGGAAGTTTGATCACAAGAATGCCAAAGCCGCAAAACAGGTTCTCTGTAATTGTAATGCAACAAAACAACTCATTATAAACGATAACGATTCTTAATGGGGTGGTGTGTAGTATTGTGGATCATAGATCCGCACCCGTGTCTGGAAGGTTGTGGGTTCTATCCCAAGGGCCTGAAGAGTAGCCCTATCACCGCTGGGCCTTTGTGCAAGGCCCTTAAACCCCTACTGCTCCAGAGACACTGAAGCTCACTTATATGTTGCTTTCGACAAAAGCATCTGCTAAAATTAATCGTTGGCTAATAAAGAAAAATCCCAAATAAATGCTTTTTAAGGTGGCAGTTATCACACAGTGAATACATATAGAACGTACGATATTATATAGTCCCACCAGTTAGGAAACAGGAACCCATAAATGGGAATAGACCAGAAGGCTAAGGACCCCCTACTGCTAATGCATGATGTCATAAGCAACTAATGAATAAAGACTAGGGGTTAGGTCTCATTCGAATATTTTTTACTGCAACTCTTGAATATTCTGCAGACCCTCAATTTCCTTACAAAATCCCTAGGGTGCATGTTCAAATTCACATTCAGTTTGTGCAGAGCAGCGCACAGCGGGCAGGGAGGGGGGGTGATGCTATGCGTGTAGCAACAGCCCGTGGCCTTTCTGCCAGCTTGTCAGCGTCGCAAATGTGCTTCTTTGTGTTTTGCAGGCACACAGAGACATGGTGGGCAGCTGCCGTCAAACACACGGTGCGCGCTTCGCTCCTCACTGCTCCCCCTGCCTCTGTCTCGCTCCGCCGGCGCTCAGAGACTCTCCTGTGATATTTGTCTAGCATCAGTCACCTCTAATGCAGCCTATTGTGTGTCACCCCTGCCATATTCATCTTCTCTGTCCCCCGCTATTCCTACCCAGGCTTCATTTTTCCTCCGTAATCTCTCATTTTATCTTCTTTGCTACCTGCTATATCCTTATCTCACTAACCGGCCACCCCCTTCATTTTTTTTCTTGAAGACAGATATTGAGCAGCTGAGCAGAACCGCCAATCTGCTCCATCCGGCAGCTTCCATTTCAGCCACTCCCAGCTGCCCTTCCTCGAGCCTCCCAGTGTCACCAGCTCCCCTGTGGTTTCTTCATCTAATTTTCAGGGTATGCGTGTGATCTGTGGCGGTTGGAGGAATGGCCAAATCCCATCATTTACGGAATAATGGAGCTATTAAATTATTAAAACCATAACCCGCCATTCTTCAGATAAAGGAGTTCGTGCTCTATGAGGATGTCGACTGGTTCCCTTATTATGAAATCTTATGTGGGCAGTTGACTCTGTGAGGGAGAGTCAGGTGACCTGTTACTTGTTCTCCACAATGTGTATCAATTCTGTTTTTTTGTGGTACCTACAGTAGTAACCTGGACCAAAGTCCTGCTGTTCTCAGGATTCAGCCACCTGTACATATTTCTTAGTAAATGTTTGCATGTTTGGTTTTCTTTGTTCTTTTTAATTGGCAGTTTTATCCTTCTGTTTGCGGTCAGAAACAGTGCCACAGACTGATTTATCTTGTTACTAAGCTTGTTGATTGGGATTCATTTACATACGTGCCCAGATGTAGACTTATTTGTTTATGGGTCTTCTTAACAATGAAGGCTGAGGTCACTTTGTTCTGGAGCTGTTTATCCGCTCTACCCTGAAATGTATTCTTACGTACTACAGGAAGGTGTGTGACTACTTACATGTCAATTTTCCATCATGACTTGAAAAATAACATCTACAGCACCATCATACTTTCCAATAACCAAAAAAAAACACTTTTCCCTTAATAAAAAATATGTCCATAATATATATATATAATATATAGTAATACAAGAAAAAATACTTTTCTCCAGGAACGTGTTCAGGAATAGGTATCTATTCAAAATATCCTGTTTCGCTTAAGTTTCTTATGAAATTATAATTATTTAGCAGATTCTTCCACTGACATGCATATTCTGGGGTTTAAGTCCCCCAGAGGACACTGGGTTTGGGTCCCAGTGTGGCTGTCAGGCCCACAGGGGTGGGGCAGCACAGTGGATAATGATCAGTCGCTTTAACCAGTCCCCTACTTAAAGCACGAATGCGCTAACAGCGTTGCGAAGTATTGTTGCCATGTACCAGACCATTACTAAGCATTTATCTGTCTCGTGTCTCCTCTCCCTTCCTTGCCTGTGTCGTAGTGCCTTGCACTCCTGCCCGTTCCTGCTCCCCCTGCCTTCATCCCTGTTCCTGCTTGCCTCGCCTGCCCTGCCTCCCACCTCAACCCCACCTGCCTGCTCCACTTGCCCTGCCCGGTCCATCCCCTCGTCTCCTCGTCCCGTCCCTCTCTGTAGGACTGATCTCCCAGGCTTTGACCCTTCTGCGCTCGACCCAACTATTCTACCGGATTTCCCCTTTGGCATTGTTTGTTATCGGCTGTGTCAGTTTTATTAAATCTGTCTCCTGCATTGCGGGGTCTGCCTCCTTCCTGGATCAGTGTTCTAACAGAGGCAAGGGTTTGAGTCCCCCAGCGGACACTGGGTTGGGGTCCCAGTGTGGCAGGGGTTTGTGTCCCCTTGCACGAGGAGCAGAGGGGGTGGTCTAAAGTCCCCTATCAGGAATGTGGGTGGTTAAAGTCTTTCATTTATGGAGGCATTATAATAATAATAATAATAATTATTATTATTATTATTATTATTATTATTATTATCAATATTATTGTTGTGAAGCACACAGGTTTGGTTGTGTTAAAATGCTTTTGGGGAAAAGGGCAGTACAGCTCTTTTGACTTTTATTTTGGCACAGCACCCAAGGTTGTTGGGAACATGGGAAAATCAGGGGAGAGAGAGGTTTTTTTTTGGTGTGCCCTTTCGAAGTTGGGATTTGTTCATTTTTTTTGTCTCTGGTGTGATTTCGGGCATTAAAAATGTTATGGTCATCTGAACGTGGAGTCCTTCTTCGGTTCTATAATATGTTATGTATCTTCGGAACACTCATGCCTTACATTATTATTATTATTATTATTATTATTATTATTATAGTTTTTGTTGTTATTTTTTAACTATTTTAATTTTTTTCTTGCTTGTTGTTATGATTATTTTAATTCTAATGTAATTTTTAAATATCCTTAAAGCACTTTGCAAACCCTGCAGTTAAAACAGTGCTATAGAAATAAAGATATATATTTTTTTTTTTGTGAAAGCTGGGGCCCAATAGTGAAATAATTCTGCCAACCCTGGGATCTGAACCAGCAAACTTCTGACTGCAGCCACACCATTCTAAGCTACTGAGTCACATACAGAGAAACCAAACACATTTAGCAAATATTTAACAGCGTTATGTGGTCACAGTAATTTTATATCTCAGTCGGTGAGGAAACACCACACTGGTATTGATCGACACTCAAACCAAGTTTTTTTTATTACAGGGTTATTCTAGCTCCAGTGTCCATTTCCAGTTCACGTGTTTTGTCCAAAGGAAGACTCCAAAAACAGGGGGGGGGCAGTATGAGGGAGGTGAAGGGGACTAGAAGGGCAATGATGATGACGGCAGAGATTCACGATAGCGACGGCAGTGAAGAGGGGGGTCACTGCTCTCGCCTCCGGGTCAGGAAGTTGCACCCCCCACCCCCCCCCCCCGACCATCTGTCTGTGGATTAATCCCCACAGTGCTTAGTGCCGTTATAGCCTGGCTTATCGCTAAAGCTAACAGCCCTCAATCCCGACTCGGCACAGAGCCCATGTGATCTCCTCGAAGGACAGGGATTGGGAGTATGCGAGGCTATTTAATAGTGTCCCCGTGTGAGGGAAGGGGGGGGGTTGATTGTTGACTTAGCATTGCTTTCTTTTGCTATCGCTCTACTGAGAGACCATAGGAAGCTTTTCTCTTACTGCTAGCCAGCCCCCCCCGCCCGCCCGCTGCACAAACACAGGCGCACGTTTGGCAGAATCAGTGTCAAAGACAATATGTTCGGACACCTGGTAGAAACTGCTACACCGCTAACTGGGACTGCCAAGGATGTTGTACAGTGCCAGACATAGCAGTGAACACAAACAGTGAACCTCCCCCGTGTTTTTTTTAGCTTTGCTGGTTTAATCCCACTAAAGTGTTTCAGCATCACTCACTGGTACACTTTGATTACCAGTGGCATTAGTTGATTGCAACTGTCATTTTAGCTCCAGTTTATCATTAGACGACTGCACCTTATATAATATCCCAGCTAACAGGGAACGTTCCCAGAACGTTATATTACGGTGTTCTCAATGCTGGCAGAGAATGTTCTTACGGGAATGTTAATGGTACATTATTTCTAAGCTTTACATTTTAAGAATTCTGTCAATGTCAGCATGATAATATTATTACTTAACCATCCTTTTAATGGAGTTAATGTTCAAAAATACTGTTTTATAGTAAAATATCTTATAAAAGCAGTGTATGTGTATATTGCAAACACACCATTGAGTCTTGAACCCATGACCTTCCCACACCCTTCATTTGCTTCAGTATTATTAGTCTTAGTTGTAGCAGTGGGGCGAAGATCTGGGAACATCAAGAAAACTGGACACTTTGATTGTTTCCATACCTTAATCGTAACGTTCAGTAAACGTTCCTAGAATGAAAAATCGTGAGCGCAGACTGTGCCCTACTGCTGCCGTCACATAGTGATTGCCAGCATTATACAGATTTTTGTTTGATCCTTTCGTTTTTTCGTTTTTTGAAATGTTACCATGGGTGTTGCCTTTTAAGGTGACATCAATGAGCACACAAGGTTTAACACTCAAGGTTTTTTATTCAGTAATCGATTCAGTCATGTAATGTCATATGTCAGATATGTACAGGAAACAACCTTAAAACAAGGCCATTAGTATCAAAATCAAACCTGTGCTTACTTACAATAGCAGATTCAGTTTTCTTTTGTGTTCAAAGTCAGAAACATTTTTTTTCCACTAGGTTTCTTTTTAATGTCTGCAGCTGTGGGATAAAGCTGGGGGGCTGAGCTTTAAGGATGAGACGGCGTGGTTGTCCCATGGGGAAAAATTGTTTTCTTTCTTCACAATAAAGAAATTCCACCAACTGTATCATTTTGGTGTCTCCCCTTGACTGGCACTGAGTGCATAAATAAACACACCTGGTTAGTTAGTGAGTAGCTATTCCTGTTTACCATGTTTCACACATAAGTTTAACCTGTTGGCTTCTTGCTGGGTGCAATTCAAGAAGCATACTGTGGATTGCTTGAATGGAAAGAATTCTGATCTTCATGGACATGGCTATTTGGGATTTTGGGCAAGCATCCAACAAAGGAATAGACTTCAGCCTTTTAAATGTCAGAGAGAATCTCTGTTTGGTCCTGCATGGTTGTCATGATGCCATCAAACTTTTAGTTTTGAGATATTGGTTTAAACTTGATGCCATTAATACGAGTTTTTAAACCAAAACTAACTGATTTCTAATTCCTAATTCCCTGATTTGTTCTGGCGGTCAGTGAAGTACCATCTCATCTCTCATACATAATTTTTAATAAAGGATGCAGGGACACAATAGAGAGAGAGAGAGAAGGAGCGAAGGGAGAGGGAGAGGGAACTCTATTGTTATATCTTCACATATAGTGTAACTTCCTGTGTAAATATGTGAAACAGCAACACCCACGAGGAGGCAATTAACTTGGGCCACAGTAAGAGATGTGCCCGCATCAATGTGAGTACGGGAGAATGCTGACACTCTCTACTCTGACATCACCTAGAATGGTGTCACATTGTCATCCCCCACCTCTCATCCCAAACAGAAGCATCCTGCATGCGAAGCCTTGGCCACAATCATCATTACTGAGTCTCTCACAGGCATTATTTTAGAGACAATGTTCTTCAAGACGCGATGACCTTATTTATTTCAGACTACACGCCGTTCATGGAAATATGTAAATTTAAGCCTCTAATTTGCATGTTTAGGTCCTATGAGGAATTACATTAATGCTGACATGATGAATTCAGCACATGGAGGGCCAGCCTTGCAGCTTCGGTACATGGTATCAGCATCAGCCTTGGGATTGGGTTTTGGAAGCCTCACTGCTGAGTTCTCTCCCCTGGCTTGAGATTAGCTTGAAATGACACCGTAGTGCCGTTCTACAGCAGGCAGGTAGCTCGAGGGCTCTGAGATGAAACAGTTATGATCAGTCACTAGGTCACTAGCTACCATGGTTGACACCTCTCTGGTAGTTGGTTCAGACTTTGACTTTTGATTATAGGGTATGACCCTGACAGAAGCCTGAGCTTTAAGATGGGGTGGACAGCAGGAAACCTTCTCCAGACAAATTACTTCTGTTGCCTGGATGACAGTCTCCTTCCCAGGGAATATGACATCTGCTCTGTAGTTGGATCATTTTGGCCAATTCTACGGTGAGACTGACAGGGGCCTTGAAGGAGAAACGTACCCCTGCTGAACGTATGATTCATAGATGCTACCCCGCAGGTCTTCCAGTAAATTCTACGTGACAACATTTCTCTCGAAGTTTGAACTCCGGTGCTTGAAAAACAATTCAACGTTTAGTACTTCCAACAGGATTTCTATCTATCACAGGGGCTGCTTCTAATTGGAATGTAAGTAGCAAGCGGCGGCCTGCTGATAAAAGCACTCAGGACGTCGACCCAGAAAGATAAAATCGATGCAGTTATTCATAATATTGAGCTGAATTTAAATAACGCAGTTTTTCTGTTTCGCTATCAGGTCACGTCATGCTTCAGAGTTTTAATGAAAATTAACCAGAATTAGTCAGACTTTCGGGACACAACAGAGATTCGCCACATTGTTTAGCGCTTTGCAGAGGTTCACTAAGTTATGCACAAAGTTGCAGAGTCTATATGTGGAGATCATGAGACAGTGGAGAAATTGACACCAGTTGCTGCCCAACCTTTCAGCTCAGCCACCTCCAGTTCCCAGTTTGCACTGCACACACCCCCTCGACATGGGACTATGGTCCTGCCCTCCCTATGGTCCCCTTAGACAACCCAATCCAGTTGTTCACTGGAATGCCCTTATTTAAAATCAGCAGAAGCATGTCGTACATCGACAAGGTACGATTGTATAAACACATTTATATTCTAGTACCCCAAGTTGATGGCTTTTCATTGACGACCCATGACGGCGTATGTCAAAGGACTTTGTTTTGCTGGTTTGACTGTGTGCTACCCCTTAACAAAAATCTACCACCTCCACCCCCCAGAGATCAGTACACATGGTATGTAGGTACTGCAGTTTCCCCACAACCTTTCTTTTTGATGCCTGGAATGGTCATAACTCCTCAGCTTGCTGTCTCCAGCCCTTATAAGCGGGGAAAGTTAAGGAGGTAGAGTGGGGGCTGCTGAGGGGGGGGGATTGGTGGTTGTTACAAGAGCTTCGCTGTAGGGGGAGAAAGACAGAGAGTTATCAAGGCCAGTGTCTATTCCTGTTTATAACAGGACTGTTGGGGGTGGTGGGGGGGGGGGGGGGCGTAAGGTCCCTGAGTCCTTTGTCAACGGGTGGGGGGTGGGGATGTTTCTACTTTGAAAATGTAGCCAGCACCTAAAGCCTAAAGTAACAACCCACCAAAACTACAACACAGAGTGTTTCTCAATACTAAAAACGCAAAGATGGTACCTGCGCTCTCGCTACCTTGCTTTCCAAGAACAAACTTAGGGCACAATGAATCATGGGATTGGTCTCATTTGCAACCAATGCATCTTTGACATTGGCAAGAATGACATCCAGGGATTTTTTTTACTGTCCTCTGTACTTCTGTTCTTGAGTATTGGAACTGGTCTTCCCCTTCAGCAGCGGAAGACGACGTAAAACGGGTACGCGAGAGCACAAATACGGTCAGGTGTGCATATTGAGAGACACCCACAGTTTGGCTTTCCGTGAACCATGGCTTCTCAGGTTTTACACATAGAGAAATGAAACAGCAACCATAGCTAGAGCATGCGGGGACTATCGCAGGGACTATCGCAGGGACTACCTCAAGACCAAAAAAGGGCTTGGAGCAAGACGGTCTGCATGGCTTGGGGAGTTTAGAATCTGGAGACCCAAAAAGTAGCCAAAAGATCTAGGAAAAATTCTACCCAAATCTAGTGCAGCTGCAGCCATAACGGGAGCAGAAGATTAATGAGGCATAATACGAAATATATAGGTCCATTTTCTGTGCAACTTATGTAACAGACTTTACCGTAACAGATTTCAAGACTGCTTGTGTATTGGCACCTGACTCTGCAAACATTCTGCATTAACAAAGATCTATATACGAAACACTATTGTTACGTGCCACCTGTACTCCTGCTGTATGTTACACAGTCACCGCGTCGTAGAAATATCTACCGCGAAGAATATATACATAGATTTTGTAGTGTGCTTTTCAATTTACGTTTCTGAAAATCATTCTGCATAGACGACAGATTATATGTGTGTCGGTGGAATGTTTAAATATCCACAAACACTAGCAGAATGAAAAGGCCAGCCTTCGAATGCTCAATTCCTGAGAAGGTCTATGATTTCTTTATAGCTGGTGTATCCTTCAATATGCCCTTTATGTCTTCTAAACACCAGGCAACTGTATATATATAAAAACAGTGTTATGGTATATAATTGATTTTGTTATAATACTGGCTCTTTGTAATTATGTGGTTATCGTTTTGATGAATTGTTGAACTGACTGTAAGGCTGATGGGATTCTGGTCGTATAAAGAGTTAAGTGTAACACTAAAAGGGGACGACTGGCTCTCAAAGGAATGGGGAGAGAAAGGATGTCTGTTTCTGCTTAACGTCATCCAGACTCTGTTAGTCTTTCATTTGTAATGGGTTGAATAGGGTCCCCAAAACAAATCCTGCGTTTCTATGTTTATACAGAGCAAACAATAAAAGTCATGCTTACCCTAACTATATTCCATGCACTTAGCTTAAATCTTTCGTATTTTCAAAACCCTACATCAGTACCCTGGAGGTGCGTATAACCCAATCTCACAAGAGTAAAATCTGTTTGACTTTTCTATTTTCAAGTCTGTTTATCAAATTCGACACTTCTCCTATTACGTTTCCCAGTACATACAAAATACCGTTGACTCTATGTCATTCATTTACAGTACTGTACATTACACAGACAAAAAAAAAAAAAAAACAGAAGAGGAAAACGGAACAAAGTCAAGGGTGACAAATCAAAAGAAATAAAACAGTACATTGCATAAGTCTCAATAGTCCCACCATCTTGACATACAGTAAAAAAGGACACCACTGATCACGTTTAAAGGACACGACGCAGCAAGAGCCATGCAAAATCTTTTAGTCTCTGGTTCCACCAGCAAAACCCAAGGGAAAAGGAGAAGGAGACTGAGAGAGAGAGATTGACTTGAGCGAGTAGAATGCTAAGGCCTTGCTGCATCTACTCATCCTTTACTGTTCAACCGTAGAGAGAGACAGACATGCTTAGTGACTCAGCTCATTATAGCTCTGCATTTAAAGGCTGAAAAACAGTCTGTAGCAGCACCGAGGCCACGGGAAAGGTCCCGGGACACAGGACAACCCTGCCAATGGCAGCGACGGAAGCTTGGCGAGGAGATGATGCCAGCAGGCCATCTGGGAGGATCTCCCCAGCAGTTAGGACTCATGAGCCATTCCGCCTGACCAGGCCTGACACAACAGAGCTATCCAGAGCGTGAGCCCGTAAGGGAACAAAGGTGGGAGTCGATCCAAGGAGAAGAACTGAGACGCTGGCCGCGTCGGAACTCCTGCCACTTCTTTCACGTGGGGCATAGCGAGGGATGGAGGTCCCCGTACACTAGCCTGTCCTGCCTGGCCACAATAACTTTGGTCAAAGGATGCGGATCTTCTGAAAACATCAAGGGTCAAGACACGTATGTCTTCTGTAACCATACCTATGTTCAGATTTTCAGGATAGATAGATAGATAGATAGATAGATAGATAGATAGATAGATAGATAGATAGATAGATAGATAGATAGATAGATAGATAGATAGATAGATAGATAGATAGATAGATAGAAGTCTTTTTGTTTCCTTCGTTTTACTCAAGAACTCTTAACACAACATACTCCTCTATAAATTTTCTATGTAAATGTTGCTCTTCTACACACTCCCAAACTGCCTTTTGGCTTAAACTGGAACCAGTCTGGAGTCACTGCAGGTTCCAGATCTTTCTCGTCATGGGGTCCTATTTGAGAATGTGCACTTCAAATCATGACTTGCTGTTTCTGAAGACAAACCAGACATTCGTCTCTAATGACCAGATGTTGCATTCCGTCTTTACCTCCGCTCCCCCTCTCTCTCCCTCTCTCTCTCATTCTCATTCCCTCTCTATTTTCCAGTGTCGCCGAGACGAGATCACTGGAACTGGTTGAACATAGCGTGTTTCTGGAATCTGTGGGTGGGTGGGATAGGAAAGGTGTGCGTGTCTCCCTCCCGCTGGCCCAGAGATGCTGTTCACCCACCAGCACTTGGTTCTGGCACCACCAGCAGGCAAATACGGAAGGCCAGGCACTTCATGCTTGAGTGGGGAATCGTCTCCTTGGAAGGAACATCAGAGTCAGAGGGGCTCCTCCAAAGGGCAGTGTGCATGGTGCCATGCAGAGGAGTAGCACACATGCTAAGTGCGTCAGCCCTCTGCATCGTGCCTTCTTCTCCACCCAAGCATTGACCTCATGGTGCCCTTTAGTGACACTGGATCTCCAGCCCGGTTCAGAGTAATAGAAGACAAACCCACCCTGACCCAGAGCCAACAGGAGAGGAGAAAGCTAAGGCATTTCACATTAGCTTAGCACCAGGAGCGACCCACAGTTTCTGCACAACTTCGGACGTGTCGGAGCTCCTCACAAGCCTCTCTTCCTCCCTGCGAGGCTCGCTCCTGCTACAGTGCAACTTATTATTGCAGAGTTGCTGACATATGGTTCCTTGGTCATCTATCTCCACTGCTTGAATATGCGTCTTATTGCCAGCTCTACGGGGCCCTCGGCGGGGCCCTCGGCTGATCGCACAGGGCTACATACACGTCAAAAAGGAAACGTGCTGATAAATAATCGCAACAGAGGCAGATGCAAATTCCTCCATTCGATTCAGTAGCAATGAGTTTTTCCCTTTAAAAATTACGCACAGTTATAAAAATCTGCCATTTCTGTCACTGCTTTGTAAACATGCCTTTTGCAAATTCACTACAAAATCATGTGGTTTAAGAATACAAAAAAATCATCAGGGATGAAAATTTTGAACAAACACAATCAATAATATACAGTTTTATATCCAATGCCCCCCTTTTCACCTCCTGTAAACTATCAATCAAAAGTCTCACCCTGCTCCCCTGTGGAACATAAATTAAAACTTGATATATATATTTCTGTTTTATATATTAATCCATATATTATATATTAATGCTGCATATATGCAGCAGTTGCATATGTTAATTTAACATATGCATAAACGCATTTTAATTTTACCACATTCACACGCTCAGATATAACACACAAATGTGTCATTTTAAAGGACGGCACTAACCCTGTCACCAAAAAAATCAAAATAATAGGACAAATCAAATTAATTACTTATGAAACGTTTTTCTCTTCTGTCATATAGAAGGGAAAGTTTAATTGATTCTCCCGTCCTCCAATCAAATCAAGACTCACTCACACACAGACGTAATGCAGCAGGAGAGAAAGTCGGCAGGAACAGGAGAGGTTGGATTTAAGGAAGTGGGTGCAATTTGCGCTGAGGTATAGAGCTTGCAGTTGTTTTGGGATTTCGTTTTCACGTTAAGTTAAACTTGAGGGGATATTTCAGCCGTACTTGCCTCTAAAGTTGGGCCCTGCAGTTAGAGCACAGGTGCTTAGCTGCACACGCTGGTCCGCGCGTGTGTCTACACTAACGGGTTATAAATTCACTGGCAGTGAAAGTGTCCGCATCTTCGGCCAAGAGGTTTGCATGAAACAGCACTTCCGTCGGAGCAATCCATGTCTGTGACACAGCTCCCGCGGTTTTCTGGAGAACACTTCAGGTGCTACTGTCTCTGCTTGGATTACAACCTTTACTTGAGTACCCTACTGAAGGTCAGAGCAGGAAACGTCAAACAAAGCCTTAATTTACACTCTCTGACGTCTGACCTCATCACCAGGAGTTGACGTCATCCAATTCAATCGTTTTTTAAGTCTTCTCTTGGCTTCTCTGTTGTGTTCTGGATGAAACCTGAAGGTTTGTGGCTTTCTGCAGGGCCGTGGCCGGGAGGGGGGGGGGGGATGGATTTTTCCTGGGCCCTGGACAAGAGGGGACCAGAATCTACCAATTTCACAAGGAGAACCCCCCAATCAGCAAAATCTACCAAGGAGGGGGCAGAATTCCTTGCTATGCACTTAAGCTTCTCTGCCTTATTTGGCTATCTTCTGAAAATCCTCTTGTTCAAAGGTCCTGATAAACGTTTGGAAATAACTGTGGAACGGATCTAGAACAAACATGCTCTTTTATTTTAGTCCAAAATTCTACCTCTGTCTTGATTACCTAGGATAACAGATGTGAACGAAAGGACCTATACTGTCCTACACAGAATATCAGCCCAATATTCTGAATGGCTTCAGACGTAGGCAGACTCGCTGGACTGGGTCCTGCCCATGTTGGGCACCTGGGACAGATGAGCCAGGTCCTTTTTGCGCAACTCGCCGATAGATTTGCGCCGGGCCTGGACTCCCCGGATGGCGCTCTTGATCTTGCGCCAGCCCATGTGGTGCAGCTCGGCCAGGTTGAGCACCACACAGATGCCGCTGACCGCGAACATGAACACCAGGAAGACCGTCTTCTCGGTGGGCCGCGACACGTAGCACTCCACCTCCTTGACGCACGGGTAGCGGTCACACTCGAAGATACTCGGCACGTTGAAGCCATACAGGAAGTACTGACCGGCCAGGAAGCCAATCTCTAGGGCGTTGCGGAAGACCACCTGGATGACATAGAAGCGGGAGATGCCCTCTTGCCGACGTACCTTGGCATTCTTCAAGTGGGTCAGCGCTCGCGGCACATAGGGGATCTCTTTCACCTCCAGGCTCTCAGATTCATCCTTTCCCCCGCTCTCTGCATTGTGGACCATGATGCCGTTGATATTACGCACTTTGCGGCTTCCCTCGCTACGCCCGTAGTCTTTCTCCAGCAGCGGATATACGAAGGAGTACTGGCGGTCACGCTGTTTCGCTGACTGGTGCACAGAGTAGGTGATGAAGCAGAGGCTGGGAGTGCACACCAGGATGATCTGGAAGACCCAGTAGCGGATGTGCGAGATGGGGAAGGCCTTGTCATAGCAGGCCTGGTTGCAGCCGGGTTGCATGGTGTTGCAGATGAACATGGCCTGCTCGTCTTCGTAGACGGTCTCGCCCACGATGGCCACGATCAGGATGCGGAAAATCACCACCACCGTCAGCAGTATCCTGGAGGGATGTGGAGGGAAGCGGACAGAAAGTGAGGAAGAGGATGGAAGGGTAGAAGATAAAGGGTTAGGGACAAGAAGAGGTACGGTAAGAGGGGTAGAAAAGTTACATTCAAGAGGTTTATTTGTCACGTACACAGTTGTACACATACAACATGTAGTGAAAGGTAACCAAAGTTCATCGTCCCTGGGCGGGCTTGAACCACCGACCTTTCAATTATCAGTTTCCAAACTAGCTAAACGATTACGCCACAGAGACTAGCAATGACATCGTTACCAGGAGTGGGGTTCCTGAAAGAACAACTGCGAAATTTTATTGCATGTGAAAATATTAAACTGTGAGCAGAGGAACGTTCAGGTCCAGAAAAGTACAAATCCAGACCAAGATTTCATTTTGACTAACCATGATTCATTATACTCAACTGTTTGCTTGAAACAACATTTTGGTCTGGATTTGTATTTTCTGAACCCGAACTTTCCACCTTTCATTGTGACATATTCACTGCACTAATCTGTCTCATTCTTGCATCTCTTTGAAAAAAAGCAACTGCTAAATGATGGTAAATGTCAAAATAAAATCTACAAGTGACATCTGCACATTCATCATATCAAAGTATTTATAGTAAAGCCAAAGACATTCATTTTCACCAGAATTAGAGCTCACTGCAGAGAGAAGTAACACCCTCAAGCCTTTTTGGCTCTTTAGTTAATTTTATCCACGTTCACAACATCTCAAGATTTAAAAAAAGACAACGTTTTGGCACTTATCCCCCCCAATTTTATCACATTCCTCAGCAACAGACGTCAAGCATGTGTATGTGTGTGTGCTGTGTATGCCCCCGAGTGCTTAATTTGTAAGTGTGCCGTGTATCAGCTTCCGCGCGCATATGTGCTGGCGCGAGCCTGCTCGCAATCGCATGACGTCATCCTCCAGAAATATCCCGTAATTTCGCGCGGCTCCGCTAAGCGTGCGCGCCTCCGGGCACGTGAGCTGGCGTTTTCGGGCGGGGAGGTGTGGAAGCGTGCCGTACTATAGATAGCTCGCCGCTATTAATTTATTCTCACTTTAATGAGGAGCTTTGGGGGGGATATATCTGCTGCAGCCAATGAGGTAAGAAGCAAATGTTTGAGTAAAGGTCTACGGTGGGGGCCGAGGTATAACCGTGGGACACAGGTGGTCTTTAGTTTACTTTTGCCCTTTCGTTAAACCACATCGCTCAATTTTAAACACTAGCTCTTAAGTCTTTTTCTCCCTCGTGTCTGGCCGATTAAAATAATCTGAATTCAAATGACATCAATAGATGGAGCTGCTATTGCATTTTTATGAGCAGAGTACTACTATTGTCATGTGATGAATTCCCGGTTCGATCATGCCGCTGAAGGCTTTATGCAAGGTTATACAAGATAATTTTCTTTGATTCGGGGAAAACGGTGCGAACATATCTGAACATCTGCCTCAGGGCGAAAGGTCAAACGGAGCCTTCAGATTAAGTCCCACTGTGCTGCTATTTCCATAAATTTCAAATGGCATTTGTTATTGGTTAAAAAAGACCCATATATATATATATTTTAATAAAGGCAGTTACATTTTTAGGGCCTGAAATGAAGCAAAGCGATTTTAACGCTAGAGCGATGATATTGCTGCTGCGGCCACGGTAACACGCGCACACGCGCGTCAGTGGAAATCCATTAAACGTCAGAGCTGTCAGTAAACATGGGGCAGAACCTGGAAATCGTCAAATTATGGGTTGGTTAAAAGTGATTTATTCTAACAAAGGCAGGCTTACAATAACATGCCAGTGTGTAATATTTTATACTTGTGGAGATTAACCTTAAACGAGAAAAAAAGTAGGCAATGGATGAAGTGTCTCTTCGAGTAAAGACAAGCTCATCTAAGAGAATAAATTATGAGCATAAACACACAAACTGCAGCTTTCATCTCTGCATAAACCAGCAAAAGGCTTCTTGAATTAGCTTTTTTTTAAAAAAAAAAATTGCACACTATTACCCATTTTGTCTGTAAGATACTCATCTTCTCTGCTCTTCCTTTCTTTATATATTTTCATGCATTCACTTGTTAACCTTAGAGTCTCGCTCTTTTCAATCTTCTCTCTCACTCTTCAAGTCAACAGACTCTGGAAATTTTATTTTAATATTGTTTTTCACATCTCTTTAGGGGAAAATTATGTTCAAATTAAGTTAACCACTATATGTGCAATCATATATGCAACAGTCAAATCTGTTCGATGTGAAACAGCTTTTGTTTATAACAAATAATGATCAGTTTTTATATAATCACCCGCAAACCTAACCCAAAACACGCAGACCATATAAAAACGATGTGATATGTTTTATCGTAGCACATCGCTAAACACGTTCATTTTGAATTTCATTTCCGTATTGGATAGTGGTACTAAATTCCTGGAAAGTAATACATTTCACAGAATGAAATGCTGATGAACGTACGCCTCTGATTTACATTACAGCCACATAAATGCCACTCAGAATGAGGAGCCACTAAAAACATCGACAAGAAACATCGGAAATCAGATTCGCTCCCTTTCTTATGTCTGGTTTATCACTTTGTATTCATAATTCACAGGTGCCAGTGTCATAACTGCTGAGGTAAACTGTTAACAGAGGTGAGACTGGGCGTATTTATATCCTTGGAGTACAACTACCCCCCCCCCCCCACCCGCCACGATTCACTACTCCTTCCCCCTTACACCCAGCTCCCGCAGATAGTTGCTGTGGCAACTGCATCCTTAAGCACCCCCACTGAACGGTTTGCCGGAGAGCCTGAGCGTAAGAGCGTGGGGAGGCATTTTTCTGGTCAGGCTATCAACTTGGAGATTATTAATATTATTATTTTTTTTCTGTGTGTGTGTGTGTGTGTGTGTGTTTTCTGCTTTGCCCATCACTGATGTCTCACCAGCATTGGGGGGGGGGCAGAAATGAGGCTTATGCCGAAACACAGTGACCCCACGGGAAACCTAAACGGAGAGATTGCAGAGTGCAGTGCGAGTAAGACACGGAGAGAGAGAAGGAACACATGGGGAGGTGGCGGTAGGAAGAGGAAAACGGAGGGATGGAAAAGACGAAGGAAGATGGGGGAGGGATTCTGAGAGGCTGGAAGATTGATGGAAGGACAGGAGGTAGAGATGTAGCAAGCTGTGACCATCACCGCCTTCCCTTGTTTGCAACGTTTTCAGGTGTGGACTTCATCAGACCTTCTCCCATGCTGGTCTGTGCTTATATTACTCTACGGTGGCTGACTGGTGGGGATGCTGGCCAGCCACTTGGTCTGGTTGGAGACCCTCAAAGGTTTATATACCTGCTATAAGGCTTCATCTGACTTCACCAGACTTTAGACATGATTTACCATTAACCATTGGTATGTCTGCTACACTACACTCTTCTTTATTAGGTTTATTTGAACGTACAGTGCTGCTGCTAATCGCTTGTTGAATACTTTGAGGAAACGATGTTGGGAATAGTCCTATTTAAGGAACTGAATTGAAGTGAATTGAATTGAATTACATCACGTTAAGCTTGAGTCTAACACATGGCTGAATACGTTTTCAGCGGTTATATCCTGTGTTTCTACTCGTGTTTGAAAGGGTTTTTTTCTTTAATGCCCGTATACCGACATCTGTGCTTGCCAGTGCAGGGTGCACTGCATCACATTCATTCACGTGCGCCGGGCGTGATTGCAGATCCCTAAACGGGGGATCAGGAAAACTGAGGATGCGGGAGAAAAGAGGTCTGCTGGTGACAAGCTTGCACACCTATCAGCTCTCGTCCCGGGGGGGGGGGGGGGGGCAGTCAATGCAGGCTCATCTGACCGCTGCCATTTGGCTGCTCTGTGCCGCCCGTCTTAGTCGCTCATGACAAAGGTTGCTGTTGCGTCTTATCAGTCTTCAGTGACAGCACTTCAAAGCTGAACCCTTCTGCTTTCCTTAGAATTTACTGTATTTGTGTCTAACATCAGAATGGACTGTCTCCCCCCCCCCCCCCTTCACCCTTTCTCTCTAATTCTGATGTCTCTGCCTTCCTCTCTGACATCCGTCCAGAGATCATTCTGTATTTGCATCTGCACGGAGGACAGGTCGCACCCTTTCGCCAGCACTGTAGATAATTGCGTTGGCTTTCGACTGGACTGTCCCTCTCTTACAACCTCTACTGAAACACAAGCACGGCATGTCCTCGCGGGGAAGGTCACATATTATTTGGTGAGCTGTCAGGGAGTCCCATTACGACGACACAATAAAGAATCGAGAGAGGCTTGTGGTTTTTTTTTGTTTGTTTTTTTTTTTGAGTCACTCGGTTTTGAGTCCTGCTGTGGGCTATGTTTTCGTCTGGGATTATGTCATGTGATCTAAGTCCAAAAAAAAAACAGGGCAATCATTTTAAAATACAAATCACTGGGGCAAGTGAGACCAGTCTTTTTTTTTTTTAGAGTTATTCAATGCATTTAGTTATATATCAATAGGTTTCAAGTGGTACCGGAAAACTAGTGTACTACATTACGTATTACATGTATTCTTAAAGTTATATATACCACTAGCTGAATGCTGGTGTTTGAAATTAATTAATCAACAACAAACAAAGCATGTCCACTGTACAAGAGTGTGTTTTAAGGTGCCCACCAGTTCCTGTGTGGAGAAGCTTAGTTTCATTCAGACCCCAGAGTCGTCACTCTCTCCCACCTCCCCACACTTCATGCTCTGGTCTCCATACACTCTGATCCTCAGTTGTGCCAATTAAGATTAAGATGAACTTTCTAGGTCCTGGGGGAATATTCCTTTTAAAATCTATTTAAAAAAAATTCACCCACTGAGCAAACAGCATAGAAAATGCATGATTTGCATGTTCATTAGGAAAGCGTCACATGGTGTATGTTCCAGAAATGGCATGTCCTTAGATAGTATTGGCAGCAGTCGGCGCAAATTATGTCATGGTTACATGAAAGTAGCCTCATCCCGGCCAAGCTGTCACCTGCCTCCTGCCCTGTGCATTCTGGGAAAGGCTCCAGGCTCTCCATCACCCTGCACTGGATATGAGGTTATGGAAAAATGGACAGATGAATGGATGGATGAAGATAAATGAAAGTGTGTTCAGCATCACAAGACCAGTAGCTGCTTTTGCTACAAGCACGACGCGTATGATTTCTGTCCACAGATTAAAATGTGGCAATAGGGCAGGGACACGTTAGAGGGGAAAACGAATGAGGGTGGTCCCTGGGGGGTGGAGGGGCAACGTCATAATCCGGATTAACTCTCCTGTCCGGGACAGGCCTTTTCCGAGGGGTGCCTCACCCTGACACGCCATGGCACATGGCTACAGTTCATGGCCGCCTCTGTGCACACCCACAGTGCCACGCTCGTGCTGAATCACGCGCGGCCCTCCGCCAACAGGAGAAGCTGCTATGGCTGCTACTATGGGCACCCATGGTTATAACAGCCGCTGCATTGCATGACACGAGAAGCATGTGACATTAATGAAAACTCTGAATAAAGAGCAGCGTTCGTGACAACAGTTTTTGTCGTGTCGTCTTCTAACTATATATGCAGTAATATTATGTGCGTGCATTTTATTAAAGTGTTTTTAGTAACATACAGCAGTACTCCACACAAACATGAACTCCTTCCTTATGTTAAGAATTTCTTCTGGTCCCCAAGAAGTTACTGATATAATCTTGGATGGCTGGAAGAACACTGCTTCGGTCCCCAAACCTCCCCTCAGGGGCACCCCAGCCATTCCATGTATTTACTGAATTTCACCGCCAGCTCACTTAATTTTAACTTAATTAGTAAAAAAAAATACTAATTAAGGTATTGATTAACCAAACATATTCTAGTGATTGAGTCAAAAAACACATGGGTATATTGTACATAGGTATATGTCTAAGGGCTGTGAATCGACGAATATAGCTAATTAATTGCATAATTTTCTGTTATTAATTGTGATTAATTGCACTTAGTGTTTGTGTGTGTGTGTGTGTGTGTATATACGTATGTATATTCATACATACATATCCTGAAAGTCAGTCTTTGGTATGGGATTCAGTCATGTTTACATTATGAAATTATCAGTTCATGTATGTTTCTGTGTGTAAAACACGATGAATTGAGTCGCACAGGCGCAGCTATGTCGAAAAACTCACTGTTTGGCCAGCAAGTACCAAAATAAAAAAATAGGGACTGGTATGTTTGTGTGCTGAGTGTATGTAGGCTTATGTTTACTGTAACTATACTGTTATATCACTTGTGCTATAATATTTTCAGAGGAATGCTAAATGGACCATTAGACTGTATGCATTTGTTTATGCAAATTAGATGGAAGGGAATGCTAATTTTTGCTGGAAGCGATAGAGGGAATGTGCATCAATGTGTCGTAATGTATGCAAAGCCACATTGTTGAGCCAAATGCATTTTCACAGTGGTGCTATTGGCAGGCTTGCATGTGTTGTGGTGGAAATAATCTTTGTCTCCTGATGCTTGTGTGTACCTGCGTTTTTGTTTGTGTTTGTGTGGAATGGGACATTGGGGTTGGTGCGTGACTGTGTGTGACAGGGCACAGTGTGTGTATAGGAAGAGCGGGTGTTGTTTGTCTGTGTTGGTGATTTGAGGGCAGCGGCTGCGTGTTTCCCGCTGGGGGCTGAGCTCAGTGTGGACACTTGGCTGTGTGTAGCTACTGGGTGGGTGGGAGACCTGGTGCTTCTCTCAGACTGACTCATCTATACAGCAGCTGCTACGATCAGCCCCAAGGGGCTCTCATTAGGCAAAGCTAGCAGACAAACTGATACCACACACTCAGACAGAAGCTGACACTAAGGCACTGATACCACACACTCAGACAGAAGCTGACACTAAGGCACTGATACCACACACTCAGACAGAAGCTGGCACTAAGGCACTGATACTACACACTCAGACAGAAGCTGGCACTAAGGCACTGATACCACACACTCAGACAGAAGCTGACACTAAGGCACTGATACCACACACTCAGACAGAAGCTGGCACTAAGGCACTGATACCACACACTCAGACAGAAGCTGACACTAAGGCACTGATACCACACACTCAGACAGAAGCTGACACTAAGGCACTGATACCACAAACTCAGACAGAAGCTGACACTAAGGCACTGATACCACACACTCAGACAGAGGCTGGCACTAAGGCACTGATACCACACACTCAGACAGAGGCTGGCACTAAGGCACTGATACCACACACTCAGACAGAAGCTGACACTAAGGCACTGATACTACACACTCAGACAGAAGCTGACACTAAGGCACTGATACTACACACTCAGACAGAAGCTGACACTAAGGCACTGATACTACACACTCAGACAGAAGCTGACACTAAGGCACTGATACCACACACTCAGACAGAGGCTGGCACTAAGGCACTGATACCACACACTCAGACAGAAGCTGACACTAAGGCACTGATACTACACACTCAGACAGAAGCTGACACTAAGGCACTGATACTACACACTCAGACAGAAGCTGACACTAAGGCACTGATACTACACACTCAGACAGAAGCTGACACTAAGGCACTGATACCACACACTCAGACAGAAGCTGACACTAAGGCACTGATACCACACACTCAGAAGAGTGAGAAGTAGAATGTAACCACATTCTGCAGGTAGTATGTATTTGCAAGCATGCTGCTGACAACCAGTTCTGGTGTCTTTAACATAGATTATAACACCATTATGCAAATACACACTACCTACAATATGAATAAGTGCATGATTACAGTAATAACAATAATAATAAGTAGATTTTAGCACAATAAGCTAAAAGAATAATATCTTTAGATTCAATGTACAGTAAGAATCCAGATCATTATATTATTATCATGAACTAAAATGACTATTATGTTGCATCAATGTTACACATCAGATGATGGAAGACCCTAGAAATATACCATGGAGACTGAATAGAATCTAGCTGAATCCTTGTGTCCATGGAGACAGAGATTAGACGTGAGACTGTTCGCCCGTGTCTCACTCTCTCGCCATCTCACTCTGTGTGTGTCTCTCTCTCTCGCACACATTCAGACACACTCATACACCATCACCACTGGTCCTGTGCACCTGCTGCAAGTTACACTAATGAGTTTCACATATACCCGTATCTATGACTACCGCTCAGTGGCAAACAGCTGTAAACACAAACCTGGCTATGTTTCACAGGATTGTGTGTGTGTGTTTTTTTTTTTTACCATCACTGTCAGTGTTGATTATTGCTATTTTTACAGACTATAATTATAAACATCAGTGTGTGTGTGTACTCATATTTTTGTTTCTTTTCTTTTACCTGTCACTGTGAGTGCTGTGTGCACAATATTTGTGGCCTTGGTTTAATGCCTTTGTGTGGATATGCTCCGTGTTTGGTTGGTTAGTCTAAATCCTAGTGTTTATGTATGCGTGCAATGCTTTCCGCTTATCAGTAATGCTCTCAGCGCCTACGTGGGAGACATTTTGGTTGTGGATCACGTAATCTGTCTCCGTGAGAGGGTAAACAAAGTGTGTGCGCGCGTGTGTGCGCGCGTGTGTGTGTGCACGCGCTAGTGCCAGCCGGTGGCTGCGATGCACAAACCGTTTGGCGGCACCAGTGTTTTGGAAAGAGACTAATAACATTAACATACCCTAATCTAAGTGATGAATGGTCACCCTTCAAGTGCACGCGTTTCGATTACCGGAACAAACTGTCCCTGAAGCATTTTTTTAAGGACGTGGTGGCGTAGAGAGAGTGAGGAGCACAGCCTTGGAGTGGAACACAGGACTAAAAGCCATTTTCGCCATGATCATTTTCAGAGTCGCCGCACAGACTGTGGCTCTGAAGAGTTCATCAATCCTTCCCTGCTCCTCATCTCCGTACCTCCATTAGGATGATGGAGTCTCCCGGAGTGCACCCCCCCAGAAAAGGCTGTTAACTCAGACCAGCTTGTTTGACTCCCCCCCAGTGCTGTGCCTTACTGTGCTTGCTTGTCTGTGTCAGAGGGAGTCAGCTGGTTTGCAAAGTAACATACACTCTGCACATATGCTCCATGCTGGAGGTTCTTCTCTTGTTGACGCGAAGACATCGCAGCAGATACGGAATGCGACTCCTTTCTCTGCCCTTCTCTGCCAACGCGTCTCCTCTCCCGCCGCTTTACACTCATCCAGATCACAGCCCGAGCAGCTGCCTCGCTCCAGGCCCCGCTGGGGGAACTCAGCACCTCGGAGCGGTTCTCCTTCCTGCGGCCTTGGAACACGCAGCTCTGAAGCAAGCCTGACTCCAGCAGGTGTGACATCAAGCAGAGGAAGGAAGGAAGTTAAGAGGAAAAAATACAGCTGCAAGCCTGGTGTACGACAGCTGGAAGCCTAGAGGTTAAGGACGTGGACTTATCGCTATTCGAGGTGGTGCCAGGAAGGACTTTACTGCCATTTAACCTGATTACCTTAAGCCAGTGTTTAGCAACCCAGTGAGGTCACATTTTGATCTGTCCCAGCTCCCAACACACCTGTACCAGGCTGAGCCGTAGCTAGAAATTCTGGGCCCCCTGACAGAAAGTCGTCTTGGGCCCCCCACTAAATTTTACATATGTATTCAAGGGCTCCGGTAAAGTCACAGGCCCCTGAATCTGATAGAGTATCCATGCCCCTATTATGCTCATGGCACTGCGTATTCAGTGTTCTTGATTGGTTGGGAGCTGGGAGGAAGCAAAATGTGGACTGGCTGGGGGTCCCCAAGGACCGGGTTGGGAAACACTGGCATAAGCAAAGGAACCACTTAGAGAAGAAGGTAAGGTGTTTAGACATGCTAAATATGGAAGAGAGTTTGGATACTAAGCAATTAAGTTACATCAATAATGGACAAGGAAGAGTGGAGGGAAGAATAGCAGGCAGTGATAAAGAAAGATTGATGGAGAGCAAAACAATGTGAAGGGTGGAGGGGTAGTGATGGAGAGGATGGGTAACGAGAGGTCGGGTTAAAGAGAGATGCGGAGATGTGGTGGGGGTAGGGTGGTGGGATTATATGTATTTATCAGATCTTGTCTTAGACACCAAGACAGGTGAGTGTGCATCTAGATTCAGGTTTTGTACATGTTCCGAAAAAGTTCCTGCACAAGCAGTGATTGGGGAACAAAGACCTGAATCTAAAGTAACAGAACTCTGCAAAGGTCCTCATTTAGTTTTGTGAAGTTCAAAGTATTTTTGTATGGTTTAGGGTTATAGCCCATCCAGGGTGTGCCCTGGAATGCCTGGGGTAACCATGTGACCCTGGCTGGGGAAAATGATTGGATGATGGATGGATAGGTGCTTGGGTTTGATGTCAGTAATGGGACCAGCATAAACGTCACTGGGAGTAATTGGCACAGGGACTCCGGACCTTGAGATATTTCATTCATACTCTTTGATGCTTGATTAATTGGCAGGACCCAGCCGCACATGAGGTGTGTGGCACACGCACTGAGCTGACACTCACTCTGGGACTTCATTCCTTACCCAGCTGTCCGGCGTGTCTGTTTGTACTTAAAGGTCCATGTATATGAAGCCAGGTATGGAGTCGGCTTGCCAGGCCACCCACACTGCCAGTGACCTGCCCCCCCACCCCACCCCCCACAGTGCTAGGAGCGTCTCAGAAGCAGGGCCCAGTTTAATTTTAGCCCTGTTATTTCGGGTCTTGCTGTGAGGAGCAGAGTGCAGCTTGTTGGTCCTTGGACAGGAAAGGGGGCTTTGTAGAACAGGGAATTTCTCTCTCTCTCTCACACACACACACACACAGAGTCAATCAGTCACTGGCACCTTTACTCAGAAACACAAAAGTACATATGCACACATACCTAGACACAAATGCATACTGATGCATACAGCAGCACACACAGCTAACTATGGGTGTCTCATGTATACATACAAAATACGACATTATAATGGTGTACCTGGCTAATTAAGTGAACTAACCATGAGTAGAGCTCATTTTATGAGCTGCGATCATGTATGTTAAATCGTGTAGCGTGTAGGACTGTTTCGCTCTTGTCTCGCCGCACTTCGGCACATGCGAACATCACCGCCTTTGGTTCTTTTCTTCACTACGTGATACTATGGCAACGTCGCCGAGGTTTGCCGTGGCAACACTCAGGCCCTGGACCCCCACGGCGAGTACAGCAGCTCGAAACCAGGTCAGAGAGAGGCCGGGGCTCTTATTCGAGAGAAGATCGTCACGGAGCCTGACCGGCTGCCTGAGCACAGTTCCTCTTCTCATCATCCCAAACGCTCTTTCCTCTGATATTCCACAGGCGTAATAATGCACACACAGGCAGCGGGCCTGTTCGGGGGTGATCTACACTGAGTACCATGGGCAAGATCGAGAAACACACCCCAGCAAGCGTGTCTGAGCGGGGAGGGTTCTGGAGTCATGCATACGGTGCAGGCTACAGAGATGTATATCACCGTTTCTATTAGGCGCAGTTAACGAGACCTATATCACGCTGACAAGGTGTTGTCAAGGCGACAAACCCGCAGCCCTGACGGCAAAGAACCAGCCAGGGATTATAATGGTATAAGGTAAGGTAATGCTATGGGGGGGGTATACCTGCACAGTGCTCCATCAGTGTATCAGATTAACTGTACAGTGTTCCCCATTCTGGTCCTCAGGGACCTACAGGCAGTCCACGGTTTTGCTCCCATAAGGGAGCTGGGAGGGAGCAAAATTGTGGACTCTCTGGCAGTGAGACCAGAGGGAGCAAAAACGTGGACTGGCGGTGGGTTCCCGAGGACCGGATTGGGAAACTGTCTTAGTGGGTCAACCAGCAGCTGCAGTTATATAATCAAGTAATAATCCAGTGATGACCAACCACCATTCGCAAAAGCCATTACCAATGTTCTGATCGTTTTAATTATGATTACTGGCAGGTGGAGATATGAAAATACACAACTGTTCCATAATATCCTCTCAGCCAGTGTCACGCTGTGTCAGGAGCTGAATCGAGTCTTCTTAAGCCAACCGTGCCCCATCTCCCCCTTCAGTAAACAGCTGGTAACGGCCATGTTTACTCGCCTGCTGCCACACATCAGTCCAAACCGTGTGTGAACCGATGGGCATCATTCAGAGCCGTGCCCAACACCGATGAAATGCAGGATGGTGATAGAGCGAGACAGGAGCGAGATGCCTTTAAGTTGAGAACAGAAAGCTGTGTTTGTGCAAGGAGGCAGATACCACGCCCACCCGCATCACCAATGTGAAGAGGGTACCCGCCCTCTGTCCACCCCCTGTGACCAGTGTTACACCTTTCAACATGCTTATCGCTTTTACTGGGATGACACTAGACTCCCTGTGACTAGCCCTGGACCATTCCACAAGCTTGTCCTTCTTACTGGGATCACACCAGACTCCCATGCTAGTGCCTGTTGAATGGTGTGATAATCACGGCAGGTCCTGTCTCCCACATGCAAGCCCCACTGGGCTGCAGCTATTAATAAATCATTATTACACGCTTCACGTCTGCCACGCGACGATCATTACTATGATTGTTTGGCGCACTTTCAACAAAAGTGATACTAGCTCTCCTCTCCTTTTGCAATATCGTGCCGCTCTACAGCTAGATTCAGTCACGCGAATTCAGATTAAGCACACGGAGGTGCCTCAGTGGGGAATCCGATTCGTAGTCTTCCGGCAGCTACTTGTTGGCCTGGAGTTCTTCTGTATTCATGGAAGAACGCCTGCGTGATAAGCTAGCTGAAATGCTACTGCTAAATGTTTCAAGAGTGATCATCCTGCTACGTCAGGAACTGGAACAGACTCATCACACACACACATATATATATATGCATGGAAGATTTCAGCACGCTCAGTTGTGACAGGGATAAATGTACATGCAGAAAAGACAACAAAACATGGTAGACTAATATATAATATACTGCAAATAATTGCTGTATTGCCCCTCTCTAGAAGGCTGTTAAAATTAGCTTCATTCTTTTGCCATGCAAGGAAGCATCCCTGCTGAAACACCGGTGACTTCAGTACTGGTGCATGTAAGTGCTCACACGCCATGCCTGAAGACCCATGATGTCACACCGATGCTACAGCATCCAAATGCTGCCTGTTTCACTGTATCAATAAAAACCTGCTTACTTATGCGTGAAAATACGAAACATGAGTTTCAATGCTGCCGTTGACCGAACTGATTGAAGTGAAATTATTCCCACACACATTATATATCATGTTCTAGTATATTTTACTATTCTGGGATTATTTCGCCTGCAAAAGAGTCACATATGACAGTATAGAGGACATCGCTCACCCAGTGCAACCTGCCTCCCAGTCGTATTGAACCAGACGAGAGAGCAGGGAGCAGCGAACCAGGCAATGAATGAGCAGCTGACCATGGTGTTCTACTCCTATTGAACACATCATCCAGTGAGACACCCAGGATGCGGACACTCCCAATCTGCTAGGGGAGGGGCAGCAGGTCCGGTCACGAAGGGGCTTGGCCTCGTTTCCCACCTGTCAGCACTTCGGATCTCATCCCTCATCTAAGCCAACGCGCGGGCAGCACCTGTGCTGTTGACGAGCGCCACAATTCTCCAATATATACCTGTGACAAGATGGTGCCCGGTGACATACAGACGAGTAAGGAGTCAGAGCCTCAGCATTCATCAGCTGCACGTTCAGTTACATTAAATGGATTGATGTTCCCTCAGAGAAATGTCTTCTGCTGCCTCCTTCACATTACTTTGGAGGATTTTCAGGCAGTGAGCACAATATTTTCAGAATTGGTTTGATGTAATTTATTATATTTTCTGTTATTTTTTAGCTAAACAGGTCATTTTAGACTTAAAAGGCATTTGCCAAAAAACATGCAGTTTAACCATCGCCTGGGAACAAAAGCCTTTAATGTAACAGGCAAGGGCTTCTTACCTGTAAGCAGCTGAAGAAATTAACCTCAGTGCTCCTTCTATTGTTTTTAATTGATTAACTGTTACTTGGCTCTTTGTAGACTGATCAGATAAGATCAGAGGAATCATTCATATTTGAAGCGTTGGACACAGAACCAAACTCACCAAGCAAACATCAGTGTATGTTTGACATACTAGTTCTCAGTATGGTCTGTATGTTTATGACTTTGAAAAACTGTATCCCATAATGCCCTGCTGTTCCCATGTTACAGCGAGACAGCTGGCGTATCACTGTCCTGGATTACCTGCTACACAGTAGTCTATAGGAAGTTCAGACTGGGTGGGAGATTCATAACCCTGGTAACCTGCGTCCCTAAAACAACGAATGCCCCGCGTCGCCCTCCCATGGCCTGGAGAGGTCATTGCCATTACCTTCCGATCATGGTGGAGTGCTGCTGGACCGCAGCCTCCAGCAGCCGCTCCAGGATGGTCCATTCCCCCATGGTTCAGCGCGGGAAGCATCCACAGAAGAGAAGCTGGACTGGACTGTGACGGGCTGGACTGGGAACTCTTCTTAGAGCCCCCTGCCGTGAAGGTCTTGTCCCCGGAACGGACAGCGAGAGAGAGAGGAGGAGAGACACTTCCACCCGCCGGTCTGGGCTTCTCTGACCCCTGGCTGTGGATGGAACCTCTTCTTGTGTGACTCACTGCTCCCCCGTTGCCATGTGATCTCCCCAAACCGGATCCGGCGCTGAGTTTCAGTGCCCCTGCCCTTCCGCAGCATCAGCCCCAGATCCCCTCCTTCACACTCAGCCTCCACATGTGGAAACTCAGGAATCTCGACCTTCTCGTCTCCTTCTCTCTCCCCTGTGGCAGACGCTCTCCCTCAACCCGAAACGCACGACTCTGCCCCACGTGGAACCTCCCCCCCCCTCCTCCTCCTCCTCGCCCCGAGCGACACTATACGCCTCTCACCACGTTACACCTCCTCTCTCTCGTGCCTCCCACTCCTCTGTTTGGCTGCCTCATCTAAGTGTCCCCGGTTTGACCCAGCTTCTGCTGACCCCCCTAGACCCAGGCGCGTGAGGATCTCCGGCCTGACGCGCCTCGGGGAGACGTTCCCGCCCACTTACACGCTCAGCGCTCCCGCTCCGCTGGATTCCCGCGTGCTGTTCCAGGCGACGCGCCCATACACGGCCGAGGCGGCAAGGACCGGCTCCTAGCCACCGCGTCCGCGCTCCACTCTCCCTCTTCCTCCCTGCTCTGCGTCCCCTCCCTTTCTAGCGCTGCTCCTCTCTGCCCCTCAGTCCCCCAGTCCCCCTCGATGTGGCTCTCCTCCGTGCTCCCTCTCTCCTCTCTGAGCGTGCCACGCTCCCTCCCCTTCTCCCTCCCTCACTCGCTCAACCCCCCCACCCCCCAGTAGGAATGGCGCTTGGTTCCTCTACTGCTTGCCGCTTCACTGGTGCTTGTAAGATGCCGCTCTTCTCTCTCTCTCTCTCTCTCTCTCTCTCTCATGCCTGCTCTCTCTCTTAACGCCTTATTATTCCACCTGGTCTCTGTCTCTCACTCTCTCTCTCGTATACACACACAAATATATTCTCGGGTTTTGACAAATGCCAAGAGGATTACTGAGAAATCACAGTGCTGCCCCTCCTTCCTCCATTTCTCTCCTTCTGTTCCCTCCCTCTTTCACCCAGTTTCCCCCTCTCTTACTCGATCTCTCCATCATCCTGAATTACAGCCCAGAAACCTGTCTTCTACCAGACATCCTGATCTATATCCCTCTTCTCTTTCTACTCTTCCTCACCGTTCCATACCTCCATCCCATCATTACTACCCCCTGGTTCCGCTCTGCCACACAGTTGGGGATGTTGACAGAGGAAGAAGAGGGCAAGGGAGGAAGACAGTCACATGTGGACGAAGAGGAGAAGAGCAGGGTGAGAACAGACCTTTGTAAAATGAGCCATGTGGCATTTCATGTGCTGTGAAAACAGTCCAGGCGGATGAAAAGCCCTGTACAGAACGGCAAAACAAAGCAAGAGAACAGAACAAAAAAAATATATGATTTCCCCCTCTGAACCGCCACGGCGCCTGTGGATCTTTTTCAGAACAGGAACGATAGATGTGTGCAAATCTGGGCCCCTGTTGTGGGTCTGTGCATCATCTACCCAAACACCCCCGGTGATACCCTGCATCTGCCCGGCCAGATCAACGAAGAGCAGCCACACACTGCCTGCTATTCATCTCTATCTGGGGGGGGGCAGCTTCATCTTCATAGAGGTTTGGTAGGAAAAGATGGCTTTTCAAAATGCAGAATGAATTGATAGCTTAATGGTGGCCCCCAAGGCTAGACTAGACTATCGATAGATATGTGGGACCCCAGTCGGCAAAATGTTATGATGGGGGCAGCAACATTTATCACAGGGCTCCCATAGTCCAGGTTGGTGTTCCAGGAAGTAGGATTTCTCAGTTATATGGGTTAGCCTAAGCTAGAAGTCATGAATGTCCAATAAGAATGCTCCTTACCTAAACTGTAATTGGACGTTTCTTGTAGCTTAAGTTAACTGAGCCTAAATTTAGTCCCAGTCCAGCCCTGATACCCATTTCCTCACATGCTTCAGACCTGAAGTGAGGAGACTGTGGAATGGGGGGGGGGGGGGAGTCAAAGAGATGTCAGTTGGACAAAAGGGTGTCGGTTCAGCGGAGATCATGAAGTCATCAGGGCCCTCATTGCCGAAGCTTTTGTGTCAAGGCCTGCAGCTGCCGACCTCTCTGCCCCATTAGCGGTGACCACATGACCCGCTTACGATAGCAGGTCCTCTGACTGGTCAGCCAAAGCTCACACTTGCATCTTCATGCCGTGTTGGCTGGTCGGGGGGGATGCTCATTGATTGGGGCTCTGTTAGACTCCAGGACCTTTTCCACACAGCTGTGATGATCACGTGACTCGCTGGGACTGAAACATCTGGTGATGGCCGAGGGGAGCGGTGCATACCCAGATGGAGAAATCGCAGCTTTGACGTTCAGCATCATTCTGCACGCATTAGATACCAAGTAGCCTTTGCCCAGGGGTACAGTAGGGCGTGGATACCTTGGCACATTCAAGGGCCCTGAGACTTTACAGATGCCCTTGAATATGTAAAATCATGCTAAACGTTTGGCGGGGTGGGCAAGGTGACATTTTGTCAAGGGGCCCAGAATTTCTAGCTACACCACTGCGTGTGCCACGGCCTGAATGATGTCATATTCAGTCCATGCATTCTTCACACGTCATACCGCCTGGGGTTTTTATGGTAAGGTAACCGGCGAAACAGCCATGTAGAGGCACACCGATGACTGTCATACAAGCCGATATGTTGGACCCGCCATTACGTCGGCTGTCATCCCATTCCACTTGTCACGTTAAGTGGATGGGAAGCAGGACGTGCTCCGGTAAGCAAGTCAAAAGATTGAAGAAACAAGCTCTGGCCACATTCCAGTTCACAGATAATGACAGGTGTAAAACGTGATGTTAATTCTTTTGGAGTGTTCAGTTCCGTGGAAAAGGATTTCCCCATTGGGGACAAGAAAGTCTAACTAAGTTGATGTTTGGCTGTGTGAAACAGGTCTCTTTATGCTTGAACGAGTCAGACAGGCGATAGAGCACAAACAGAGCATGCTCAGTAACGAGCAAAGCCTTGGCTCTTCTTCAGGTCATGGAAAAAGCTTGCGTGCACAAGGCTGCAGGAATAGCCAGAGAACGGGGATGATTCTTCGGTAAAGACTGCATTGCTTTGTGGATTAAACCCGAATCAGCTTTGTTAACGCACAGCAAGCAGGGAGAATACATCATTGTCCCTCAAACAGGGGTAATTAAAGATTAAGCTAATGTGCTGGAATCAACAACCATCCCACCACCAGTGGGTCCAATAACAAGGAGACCTCCACCCACGGCCTGGTGGAACCTTCTTGTCAGCTTGGATGTGCAGTGCTGGAGGCAACAATAGGATAGTGGTTGAGGAGAGCAATTCACTTATTGTTTTTTTTCACTTTCTTTCCATGAGAGGTCAGAATTGGATCCCTTAGTTTGATCAAATAACGCTATATTCTCTGCCTTGGGAGAGAGAGTGGCTTGCGAGCAAGACGGAGAAGTAGGACACGTATACATTCGGAGGCAGATAATCCTCACTGCAGAGATGCAAGGAAGGTCGGTGAGGGAAATCTCTCCCACCACATGCACACAGGAGAACAGCAAGATGAGATTCTTTGCTTGAAGAACTCAAAAATCCAACCAGAGAGCCATCTTATTCAGTCTCATACCAACAAGTCCGGGCATGCAGGGAAATCATTATTTTAGCTTTATTTACGAAAGGTGAGAATATCGAATATCTGCCGGAGGGACAAAGGTGACCGTGAGTCTCTTTAAAAAGCCTAGGGGGTCGACAGTTTGACTAGGTAGCGTGTTGGCATTGTTTCGTTGTGTGTAGGTGTGCATGTATGTTGACAGGGGGTTAAGGGTTTAAGTAATGGCTCCTCAACTCTGTGAACTACATAAGCACATTCTGTATCACGGTCAGGTTCCTGCTGCGAAACCAGGATTTTTAAACATCACATTTCTAAGGAGGCTACCAGTCAGGGGGGGACTTTTGCTTTTCCTGTATAGCTGGGAATACTCACTGATTACTGAGCACCGAGTTAAAACTAGGCTTTCTCGAAGAACCATATTACACATTAACAATTTGACAGATAGAAATCTAAGCTATTCGTTTATAGGTTGGTTCATTTCAAACAGCTCAGTTTCTCTTGTCACATGGCAAAGATAACAACACATTGAGAGCTGATGAACATAGATGTTTATGGTATACATTTAGAACAACATTCCTATTTTTAAGGACGTCAGGAAAATACACCAAAACATTAAGGTGCAACCATCAACCTAATGCATCTGACCTGTTACCATCGGCACATGGACAACAGATGTAAAATAGCCATTTTGGCTAATTCTGGCACATTTACATTCTATGTTTATTAATGTGCACTGTCCATGTCAAATAAACCATAAATAGTTAAATCAAATCAAAGTTGTTAACGAAAGAGAGAATAACACTTTTATTCAAATGTTGCCTTTATTGCTATAGTAGACAATTCCGTGGATGTTACATTCGCATGAAAGAAAGGATTTATTATGGATAGTATATTAAATCATAGGCTCCACAGTTATAGTTATCGAAGTGTGATTGCACTCAGTCATTTTGAAAATTGCTTTTAAAAAAGGGAATTCATTACTATATAAATTATTACTCTCTTAAATATTGTAATGGCCTAGGATGACAGTTTTCCAATTTTATCACCTATTTATTAAAAATCCAATCCACCCACTGCGTACCCGGTACAGGGTCGCTGGGATTTATCAGAAACACACACAGAGCTGTGCAAGTCTCAGGCTGCCAAAGAACACAGTTTAAAGCTATAGACGCTCCTCTACTTACGAACACGATACGATACATTTCGAATGGCCGTTCGTAACTTGAAATGTCCGTAAGTCGTTATTCAACATCATTTTAAGGGTATACGCAAATACTAAGAACTAGGATGCTGGGAGTACGCACGCTACGCTGCTGCACGGCCGGAGTAGCGGCCAGAAGGCGTACTAGGCGGAAAAACGTACACACATACAGATCATGTTTACCAGTGTCTGAGAAATTTAAAAACATTTACAGCACTTAATCACAAGGTGCCCAAAAGTAATCAAGTAAACATCTGCTGTAATCATGACCAATTTTCCATGAATATTTATTGACATTTAAAATCATACAGTGGATGTATGATGGATATTACAGCATATTTTGAGGTCAAAATTTCTTCTATATGTTCTTCTATAAAATAGGGAATCTTTCGACCAGGCGTGAATCAAATTGCCTCGATACTTCAACGCCGTTATTTGCACGGTACCGAAAATGTAGCCGCATGCAACGCTCGGAAACGAACATGGTGGGCGTCATAAATCACAGGCCTAGTCTTCACTCGAGACTCTACAACCTTTCACATCACAGGGCCCCGTTTAATAAGGATTTCTCACTAACTGCTCTCACTCAAGGTTCCTGTTGCCGACTTGGAGACACGGAGACCGTAAGCCACTCAGCCACGCTTACTGCTGCCCTCCGCAAACTCCACCTTAACACCTTTGACCCTGGATATATGAACATTTTTGCCCGTAAAAGAAAGGACCTTGAGATGTGTCCTCACCCTCTTTACCACCCTGTAAAATCCTTACTAGCAGGAAAGTCGAGAGAGGCAGTCTCTGTGGTTAGTGACCACCTGCAAATATGACAGTAAAAAAAAAAAATCATTTCTCAAACAATGCACACATTTGCGACTAAATCTCATACAGCTGACAACATACAATGGATCCTTAAAAGTAGAATGTAGTTCACTTCACAAAGGATAAAAGCAATTGGGTATGGAAGGCTGAATTAATATAGTAAGCAGTCGCAGTCACACCAAGACTGCCCCGATTTTCACTTAGCGACCTGGTCAATGGAACGGATCTCGGCGGCTAAACGAGGCCTGCTTATCCTTACACTCCTTCAGGTTATTTAGGTCTTGCAGGAGTACTGCTGTGGTATTTATTTTTGTAAGGCTCAGGGACAACAAAACCACTCCCCCCCCCCCCCCCGCCCAAGGGAACATCTTATCTGTCTTCCACACACATTTCTCCAGTACCACGTCCCTGTCTGGGGAGCAGAGGACACGGGGCAGGGGAAACCCCAGGCTGGATGCCAGCTTGTCACAGGGTATTCACATACTAACAGGCCATGTGAAGACACTGCAGCAGGAAACTATACATAAAGAGACAAGGGCAGGAATCAAACTACACAACCCATAATGCATAGTTTCTCAACCCAGTCCTCAGGAACCCCCGGCCAGTCCATGTTTTTGCTCCCTCCGAAAGACATTTTATGGACTGGATGGGGGTCCCTGGGGAGCAGTTTGAGAAGCGCTGCCTGAGCCCGCATGGGGCCCATCTCACTTTAGGGTATTTGAATATACTGTGGCACATGCTGCATGTTAACAGCTTGGCACTATCCTGCATCACAGCGTCGGGATTTGCTTTGATTTAACCTACCTAAAACTGACCTGTATTCAGTGCCTTACACGTTGATTGACATTTTATAAAATAAAGGCCAAAAAAATCTGCGACTTTGAGATCACCGATTGTAAAACGAAAGTCTCAGCAGCAGCTACTGCTTTTGTATGACAAAGTAAGAAAATCGACATGTTAACTATCAAACTTGAGATGGTCCTGAAATTATAATTTTTAACAGCCATCCATCAGATTGATGGCCATAGTGTAATGAACATATGGTTTTTAATTAAATAGGGCGTTAGAGGGAAGGGGGGGAAAAAATCTTGCTCAACATCTATTTGAAAGACATTTATTGACAAGGGCGTTTGACAGCATGGGTCCCTGCTCTGGCTTCCGCCTTCACGTGATGGCCTTGAAGGCTCTCTTCTCCACGTATTTCACCTTGTTTCTTCTTATGAACCTGCAGGACAGTGTTCACAGTTACAGAAGTGCCATGACACTGGACAGTCAAGACTTGATATGAACCACAATGTTTTGTCACATAATAGGGCACATTCAGTCTAATCTTGGTTACGAAAGATGTAGAGGACGAAGGATCCTCCTCATATATGAAAACACACCCAAAATGTGACACTCCCTGTTCTGCATGGCGTGGAATGAAGACTAAAGTGTCTCCTCTTTGTTACAGATAAACGTGTCCCATAATACCAGCACATGAAAAGCAGAATCGCTACAAAAACACGACTGCAATTTTAATCATCTTTCTAGTCTTCCAAGTTATTAACCTGAATATTCTGCAAGGACAATTTAGGTTCTGCATGTCCCAAAGACCAAGAGCTGGATCTAATCCTGGGAATTCACCCAGCAGCTTCTGTGTCGCAAGGTAGCATCCTCACAATACCACCTAATTCCTAAATACAACTATAAAACAGAAACTTAATTTCACTCATTAAACTGACACAGCAATCCACAATGTTAGTAAACAAATTGTGGATCAATTAGACATATCTACACATGAGACAGAGTTAAATTTACTCTTTTAGAGCAGGCTGGGGTGGGAAATTTTGCTCATTGACCTTCATTTGGCTGGGGTCTCACACACCTAACTACCGATATCAATCTGCTGGAAATAGCCCCTAGAGTACTGTAATTACATTCTCCCATAAACAGGACAGTAAAGTTTTATTACAACAAGATCATTGCTTGTTATCATTAATGCACAAGCCTCTCTCTGGCAGTGATGCTACACTCGCTCAAGTGTGCAAATCCAAGAATCCTGAAAGACAGCCCTAAAGGTTTCAGACTTTCTATATTGGGGTCTGTATTATACATCCGCTTAGATGATACACTGTCTAAAATAAAATCAAGCAAAATGATGAGGAGAGAGAAAACTAGCATGTGCTGTAGCTCTATATAATGGCAGCTGACAATCCGCGATTTGGTCAGAAATCGTTGCCCAGTAACAGCCCAGGGTTACTCACTTGGCTCTCTCTCTGGGCTCAATGATGTTTCTCTTCTGTAGACTCTTAAATCTGTCTTTGAGGATGCTGCCCTCTGGCTACAACAGGAAGAATTACACAGAAAAGGGGACTGCTTAAAAACGGGTTATGAAACATGGCAAGCAAATTAAATGGATGCATTTCTAATGCCAGGTTTAGAATATTAAACATAAAAATCACAAACTAGTGAACTGATACACAACTCAGATTTTTCAGGAAACAAACACAAATTGGGCAGGCAATTCACTGGGGAAAAAAAAATTCAGTTTTGGTTAGTCTTATTCAGATTATTCTGGCTAACAGCACAATGTGAGGCAGAAGGGTCTTTAGACTCTCACCTACAGTCCAGGGTGAGACCAGAGATGGAGGGACACGGCCTGACTCACCTTGAGGGTGCGTAAGGAGCCAGAAAGCTCATCACTCAGCTGCACCTCCAGATCGGGAGCCTGGAACCTGAGAGAGCGAGTGCAGGTCAAGTCACACAATGTCATTCATCATTGAAGTTTCATAAACAATGTGTTACGTCCTGCCTACTCTGCCTACTCCATGCAAAGCGGCCAGCCCAGGCTGCTATCCAAGCCAGTTTAAAGCCATCTAAAGATAACTTCTGGATGTTAAGTACCATGGATTCAGACACTGACAGACTATATCTGCTTGAGGCCTTCCCTAAGGGCAGGACCTCAGACAGAAATCACCAGGCTTGCAGGCTGTAAAATGAAAGCAAAACGGGGGTGATCAGAGATGACTGACTTGAGCTTGCCGAGCCGTTGGGGACAGAACTTCTGCGCCTCCTTCTGGGCTTGATACTGGGCCTGCTTCTGCCTGGTGCGCTGCTCACGCCTCTTCAGGTCGGCCCGTATGGAGCGCAGCTGGAACAACTGCTGCCTCTGGTCCACCAGCTCCCTCTGTGTGCGCTTCTCCTTCTCCTGCAGGAGGGAGAACGCGCAGATGTGCAGTCGGAAAGCTCAAACATCGGATTGCCGTTACCGAGCATGCAAAAGGATGACTGATGATTTTGTTAACAGCTTGACAAACTGCTTAAAAGGTCTGAGGTTGAGATAGATGTGGCGTGGCCAATGGGAAAAGATCCGGTGCGGCAAAGGGAAAGGAAACACAAAACAGGCCCCATTAAAACAGGCTTGTTGAAGACCAGCCTCAAGGTTTCCCCGACATTTTCATACCCTCTCTTTCTGTGCCTTCTCTCGTTTCCTTTGTCTCTCCGTCTTTTTTTCCCGACCCACGGCTGGCGCGCTGCCTTTTGGCTCCTCTTCTCCTTTGGGTTCGTCCTCTTCCTCGTCATCTTCTTCCACCAACCCTTCGACTTGCTCCTGGAAGATTGTCTCCTGCAAGTATGGGGATGGAGATAGGGGCAGGTTAGGGGCAGATGTGGGCAGGAATGGCCCGGGGGGATTGTGTGAAAGGGATTAACTGAGGGGGGGCGGGTGGCAGTACCTCTGTGGCGATGTCTTCCTTCCGCACAGCCAGCTGCTGTGCCAGCTTCAGCTCCTCCTTCTGCTTCTTCTCCTCCACCATATGGGCCTCGAGCAGCAAGGCCTACACAACACACACACACACACGTGGCATTTCCCCTAAACCACAATCATGGCTGGATTCCCCCTTCCAATCAGCATCCCAAAGCTAGACCTGGATGTTTAGCAGAGTCTATTCCTGAAGCTGATCCCGTGGTGCATTAATGCAGAAGCGACAAGTGAATTAATAAGAGCAGCTTCATCAATAAGCCAGGTCCCTGCGGTTTACCTCCACAAAAAAGCAAATCTATCTATACGGTAAGAGATTCAGAACATTAAGGCCTCTAGACCACGTTATACTCAAGGCCCACATCTGCTTGCCCAACTAAGTCACCCCCCTGTTCATCTGTCGCCCCCCTACCCACGAAGGTCACCCCCCCCAGCCTGCCTAGTCTATCTGGGCGGTCGAGATTGTCCTGAAACTCAGCACCAGGAACCAGATTCCTCAGCTTCGGTGGAAAGCACCTGTGGTCATTCATCTACTCTTACTGCGCTGCGATTCCCTCTGGTTAATTTTTAACAGTGATACTCTTAACTTCGCCGAGTTCTTATCACGTAGAAGTATTTTTCTGTATAAACATCAGACTTTGTAGGAGTCACCTTGCTTCAGAGTGCTGACATGCTTATTTTTTTTACAAAGAACCTCATAAAAAACAGATGGAAAGTACCTGTAGTTATTTTTTTTTAGCCGATCTGATTTCCTGGTAAAAGTGCCTTAAATGCCACGGGGAGACTGACTTGCAGAGGAGTCTCTGCCTTGCTCCGTCACACACATACACACGAATGATCCTCTCAAATGCGTTAGCATACTGGCTGCGTTTCTGGTAACATTCGAGTTTGGTAACAGACAGTCTTCATCTCATCATCCACACTCTTTCCAGTGCTGGTGTAATTTATTAGGGCACTTCATTTTGCACTTTGTTATTTTTACATTTAATATTCCCTATACAAGTATGTACCCTGTTTATATAAAATAGAGAAGGCAAATCACTTCAACACTGTCAAAGCATAGAGAAAATGTTTGCAGAGTATGGATTGGGCAGGTAGCTCACGTGACGTTACCCTTTATTTCTTAATATAATACTGCTGTCTGTACAGGTACTGTACATACTGTGTACACTAATTTAAAATGGAATAGACAAAACACCTACAGGTTATCAAAGTTAGGTAGCATTTGTAATGTTTTTCTGTCCTTGATTATATATAGCACAGACATAACCTAGACCTAATCACTCATGCCGTCAGTAATTGGTGGTTTTTAATATGGCCCTTCCAGCGACTGGTTTTGACATCCCCACCATAGATCACGCCCAGTTACACAATTCTCAAATAGAGAGATTCCACCTGAAACATAAGGCAACATTCTAGGTAAACTGCAGATACACTAATCTATCAAAATCATGAGCAGAGGAAGATTTCAACCTAGGGATTCATGAAGTGTTCTCCTCCAAGACTAGTCAGCAAATCACAGTATGCAGCGGGAAAATGGCCAAGCTGAATGGCGTCTCTGGTCTGCGTCTGACCGGACCTGAGGGCAGCTGGCAGTACCTGATGGTCAAAGAAGTCCGGGTTGTAGGATCCTCCTGGGCCAATGATTTCCACAGCTGGCAGAGAAGAAGGCTTCTCATTGAGCCTGTCAGGACGCTGAGAAAGAGTCGAGTCGAAAGAAGTAGCTTTAAATCAGAAAGGACTTATTATGAAACACACACAAACATGCAGCATTGCGTAAAAGTCTTTGGCAACGACAACTACACTTATGATCTTCATGTTGGTATAAAACTGACTTATGTCTGAGTACTTTAGCTTAGCAATTCCAAAACCTTTCTGCAGTAGCCATCAAACATATTCATACTTGTTGACTGAATCACTAGCAATACTCAAATTATTTCACTACATTATTTAATTAAAAACTGAATGACCTGATGGTTAAATGTAACAAATACATGGAACGGCTGAGGTGCCCCTGAAGAGGTTAGGGAACTGAAGTGGTGTTTATCTAGCCATCCGACAGGACATCAGCAACGTTTTGTTACAGTTCATTTGCAGTGGAGTCAGAAAATACAGTAAATGGCTCATGGAGCATCGTTTTAACCATCACTACTCCAGACTCTCGGCAAATCGACAAGTAAGCAAGTTCGGCATATTGGGTTGGCAATTCTCATCTGAATCTAAAGACCCACAGGAGATGTTTATGATACAGTTTATTAATTCCTATTTAAAATGCATACAATTACCTTATTGGCCACTGGCACTGTTATTAATTAAATTCATTTTGATTGGTGTAAGTCATAAAGTTTTGCAGTTGCATTCCCCTAACCCTATTCTTCCCATTGGATACATGTATTTTGTATTTTACCGCAGGAGGTTTTTCCAGGAACGCGGTAGTAGCACTGTAGTGGGACTGACTATCTGCTGTGCTCGTCTCTCTTGATGAATATACCCTAACTACTCCAGCATACTGCAGAGCGAATGTTTAAAACAGCCCCAACATATCAACAAACAAACAAAAACAAACAAAAAAAAAAAAAACACTGAAAACCAGAAAAAGTCACTTACCTTCACAGGCTTCTTTTTTGTTTGTTCCAGGTAAAAGGCATCTCCAGATAGCATCTCTGCCAGGCAGAAGGTATAAGACAAAAGCTGAAGACTCAGTATGCTATGGTAGGTCACCCGCATGCGCCACCAAGCTCACTCACCTTCCTGTCCCCATATATCGTAGAAGGGTCTGCTGGGGTCATCATCAGGCAGACTCTTCTCACTGGAAGATGTGGCGCCCCCTGCTTTCCTCCTCTGGAGCTGCTTCTGGCTTCTCAGCTGTAACCCTTTAGCCACCTGCTTCTCGACCCTCTGAGAAATGCGCCGGAGTTTCTTGGCGTTCGGCTGCTGATGGGCCAAAATGCTGTGGAGGACGGGCCACAGAAATGTCGATATTACAGCGCCCGCCAGACGCTAAAAAATCTGATAGACAAGTTAGACATACCCATCCTGTACAGACGCGGAAGGCAAACAATGGAACCACAAGGCAAAGAAGCAGGCATCGAACCACAGCACAGAGTGACTGCTGGAAGTCAAAGTTACAAGCTGGAGGAAGGGGAGACACCGTGACCCTCAGTTCCCTGGGCACTGCCCACTTGGCAGCGACCAGGATATATGGAGCATCTTCACATTCCCACAGGAATACTGTGAGCGCAAGGATGGAATCATCATCGGGCACGGAGTAACAAGGACAGGGAGACAAAGGAACTAGAGATATAGGGGTTGATTCTCCAATGCGCTTCAGTCAAATAGGAGCATCGCTTTGTGCTTTTCTCACTCAAGCCTATTCTCACTTAAGCAGTGCATTTTTTTACTATGTGCTTTGGTAGTGAAGTAGTTAATCAGTTGGCGAGAAAAAAACGGACAATACAAAACAACCTAAGATATGCAGGTATCTTATACTGATTGTCTATTGTGGATTACTTGGAATAAATCATTCCTATTAGCTACTTCAGATCATTAAATCAGTTATGACATTTTAATGTAGGTAATAGGATGATGTCAATTGCTCTGTGCAAAACTCAAACACTTTCAGTATAAAGACTATACGCTACAGTCATGCTTTCATTCTCAAAATAAAACGGTTTCTGTGGATTTCAATTATGTACACGATGTAAATGAAATAGTCTATGTTCTGGATCCCCCTTTTGCTGCTTGATGTATTAATTATACTTCTTGAAAGGGAGCACCTACATTCTTTGGGTTAACCACAGTGGGCATTACACTTCACTCAAATGTGCGTAACTTAAGCGCCTCATGGAAGACGACCCCATAATGAATTAAAAGGGGGAGGAAAAGAAAATCTTAGAGGAACACTAAAGTCACAAGACAAAAGCACAAAAATAAATAGCTAAATACTGATGCGAGGCGTAAGAACACAAGACGTTCACATGCATGGTTAGGCGGAGCTACAGGTATAGCTTGATTATCGAAGGTAGACGACACTGCCGTATGGTACTGGAGTGTTCCAACAACGCATCCTCTGCTATGCTCCACTTTGTGCCCTGTCTACTACAAACTGCTTATAGTGATCACAATTATAGTGATCAATCACTTATATGGATCAAAAAGCTTGGGACCGAATCATTCCTGTACAAATACTGTTTAAATAATTTGCTTATAGTAATCACTGCGATGGGTTGGCACCCCATTCTGGGTTGTTTCCTGCCTTGCACCCATAGCCTCTTGATAGGCTACAGCCCCCACCCCGAATAGGACAAGCGGTTACAGAAAATGGATGGATTTAATTGGACTACTGTCCACAGACTTGCTCATACTTACTCTTTGGGCGAAGGAACGAGAGAATCATGCTGTAAGATCAGGTCAACCCTCAGGGGCTTCGATGATTTGCCCCTCTTTGTCACAGGCGCTGCGAAACATAAGATTATGAATATAATGACATTATTAGCAAAGGCTATTATGAAATCTTTTTTTTTTTTATACTGAAGTCCTGACATCAAGCTCAGCACAGTAAAGGTAAAAAAAAAAACTGATGGCAAACTTGCACATAGTCAATGATCTTTTGAGAAAGGGTGTAGGTTTGTTGGGGAAGTACTGCCTCCGCCCAGCCGAACGTGGAGGGCCTAAACCCACACCTCAAACATTTAATCACCTGTTTCGATGATTTGCCTAAACATGGTTACAGGGACAGCATCCCTTTCATGTAAGGGAGCAGCTTATATGTTCAGTCAGTAACATACCTTCCTGGGCAACTTTGTTCTGGTCTCCAGTGTCCACAAAAAACAAGCTGTCGTCTGGCTTCTCTGACAGCAGGCCTCTAGAACAAAGAAATAACCATTACATATAAAACATTTTAGATTGATAAAGTGATGGCATTTCAGTATGCTATACACTACGATATAATATCTGTCTCATGATATGCCACTACCAGAGCCTTTTAGCACATTAAGGCATGGCAACAATTACAATACCCCTCTCAATCCTCTCACTTTTTAAACTGCTTACACAACAACATTGAACACTATCTGTGGACAGAGCACTGATGCGAACCCTGATAGCTTTTCCCCACTTGTTGTCAATAGCGTACTTAAACGTAAAAGGTTATGGGAACAGGCGAAACAACACGATCATTACAGATATAAAACCACATATCAGTGGAAAGGCGGATGATTCGTTGTTTGCAGTGAACTCGGCTACGTAAACATCTGCTTATAAAGTGAATAGGTCATTAATAGGCTCCTGACATGTTGTATTTTCGTCTGCGGAGAAGCTTGTGTTACGACTAATCTACCCAAAGGGCCTTTTGATCAAATTCAAGGTTCGGTACTTTTTCCTGAAATTAAGCATACATACCAAATTTCTTATTGTCCAAATGTTCACTACTAGTAATATTTTGAAAATGAAAAGTATATCTTCAACACTGATGCGTGAAACTAGGCACCATTTTATTCCAAACTTGTACAAATTATAACTTGTAAAACAAACCTTTTTTGGAGGGGGGAGTAAGCTGATTGCCCTTCTAAGCAGTATTTGGTTTAAAAAAAAAAAAAAAGATTACTACATATAAGTAAATTACTTAAGTAACTACAAATGCAGTTACTGGATTGTAACTAGATCTCATATTTAGCAAGATAAATAAGTAGTTTTACCGGGTTGACTAGTTCAAACAAACGTGTGACTTCAAAAACAACAAACGACTTTTAAAAATGAACTCTTTAACCAGTTGTCTAGGACAAACACTCACCCTGTGGCTCTCTCCTGTAGTCTCACATCATCCAAAAAGTCTTCGATATCTTGGATGTCACTGTATTTGTTCCAGTTTTTCTTTTTATTTCTGTTAACACGCTTTCTCTTTCCGATTCGCGAAGAATTCTGTTCACGAGTGTGATTAAGCGAAAGAAACCCATGCTGCCCAGCAGCCACGCGTTTTATTCGTTTTGCTGCTACTGCCGCCATATTAAAAAGGGAAGTAACAACGACGGCGCAGACAGATGACGTCACAGAACAGCGAGCTCTGTCGACCTTCCGGCAGGTGTGTTGCCTAATCCGTCCGGATTTAGACGTTTCAAAATTAGTCAGTTTTATGTGGGTAAGTACGTCCACACATACAGGGAATGTATCTCACATACATAGAGTAGATACAGTGTTTCAATTGTATTTTTTTTCCCAAAAAAGCACGGTATCAGGAACCATCATGGTTGTTTGAACACTGTGGCACTATAATCAAGGAGGGTCTATAGAAAAACAGTTATAGCTTGGATAAGTATTTTTAGTTGGCAAGAGAGCAGAAAATCATCTCTATGAATGTGTGTATATCTTGTCCTTTTTGAAAAGTTATGGACTAACATAACCTTAAACCTAACCCTAACCCCAAAAGCTCTGAATGGCATTCCCCAGAGTTCTACACAAACCCCCTCATTTTCTTTGCTCTCAGTGGACAATTTATGTTAGTTCCCTTAGTGGTAAGGGCTACATTGGACTGCAGAGGATTGTTTCGTTTACAGTGGACCCTCGATTTACAACCACCCTGACATACAAACAACTTGGGTTACAACCAAAATTTTAGTTTTAACTTACGACCAAAGTCTTGAGTTACGACCCGAATGCCAGTAGAGGCCAAAGCGTGTGGCTGTAAACAAAGAGCCGAGATGCCCGAGAGGCGCCTGTAAGCGTCAGTCTGAGCCCAGATACGCCTGTTTGTGGGCGTCATTTCGGTCAGTGCAGTGCTTTATATAATTAATTTAGCTAATTGCTATCAAAATGGCCCAAAAAAGCAAAAAAAAAAAATAAGCTAAGGAAAGAAGAGAAAGTAAAGAAATCAATCAGTCAAAAAGAAGGAAATTGTGCAGAAATATGAGTGGCATTTGTGTGACTGATCTCACTAATATGTACAGCATGTCGAAATCCACCATCTCGACAATCTTACAAAGTAAAGATTTGTATAAGGAAGCTAGTGTTGCTAAATTAGTAAGTCACGATCAACAGAGTTAGACGAGGTAGAAAGGCTGTTACTAGTGTGGATAAATGAAAGGCAGATGGTGAGTACACTGGGAAAAATATTAGTTTCTGGTAAATTAAGCACGTTATACAAACCTTTTTTTAATCACGAAAAGGTTAGGTAAGGGGTGCTTTGGGAGGTTTCCTCATTTCTTATGGGGAAAAATAGTCTTGACTTACAACCAGCTCTCGCAAACAAATTGAGTTCGTAAGTCAAGGGTCCACTGTATCTTACATGGACACTAGCTCTTGGTAGTCACTCACCCCAGCTATGATTATATAATTATAGTCTGAGACACAGAGCTGGGTGGGGATCCTTGTCATTAACTATTGTTGAACTGTACTGTCAGTGCTATCACTCTGTATGTGGATGATGTGGCCATGTGTCGTTAGGCTGCTGCTGTTCAGGATTCTTCATCCCTGTGTCTCCACCTGCCTCTCTCTGCTCCTCTTGCTGCCATAATTAGCCTTGCCAGAGCTCCTTTATTACCGTAACCCAGCTCTCTTGCATTGCCTCTCTCCTGCTGTGCTCTTGCTGACACACTTTCAATTTATTGTCCCATCTTCCAGGATGAACGACTTGGAGGTCCCAAATCAAGGGAGACAGCCTGCACAGCAGCCTCCCTGTGTTTCTACATGTGCTACCCAAACCCCTCGCCATCTACCCAAGCCACCTCACCTGCCCATCTGCCGGCTTTTCCTGTGCTGTCCTGCTATCCGCCTGAATTAACATTTTGCTACTTCATGGATTCCCAAACTTTTCAGTGGCAAGGACTCAGCCCCCTCATTTCTGAGATTTCTGTGAGGGTTTTCCTTGTTCTCAGAGAACTTTGGCCAGGTGTAGTTGCTTTTTGGAAGATTCTTTCTGGTAATGCTCCTTGTTAAAAACACAGTGTAATAATACAACTCATATCCACTATACAATGTTTACAGACAACAGGTGAGACTTAATTCCTCGTTCTCAAAATACTAATATGCAAATTTTCTCCAGTAACTTGTTAAATGTTCACATAAAGAAATGCCTTTACTTACTGCATGAGTAGCATAATTTGATATATATAATTTCATATTAATTTATCCTTCCAGGTAAGGTACAGTATCCCCAATTCGTAGCAGACTCTTTAATATTTAACTTAAAACCAAGTTTTTTTTAACTTACAGGATTTTATACGACAAAGTCAAAAAATAACTTGATAACATGACAATGTCCCTTACCATATTATCATAACATACTACTTACTATTCTACTTAGTAGAAAGCCACAAAATAAACGTATCAAAATGACTGTGATAATAAGTTTGTTTAGTTTAAATTTAGCCTTCTACATCTTAAATATATACGTGATATTTATGCAAACTGTTAAGAGGAACAAGGCAGTAAAAATGGAGCCCTACTAGGAACCCCAATGCATCATGGGAAGACAGTGCCTGACACGACGGCCATTTTCCCGTTGGACGCTCCGCTTCCATTGTGTGAACCTACAGTAAATACTGAGACGGCTAGTTTAGCCAAACAAGATTTTCACTCTCTACGACCGCACATTTTAAAGGTAAGTGTCTACAAATTAGGTAATCGTGTTCCTAAAGTGTTTACGCATTTATTGAGTATTTTGGAATTATTTTTAAATCAGTATTTTGTTTTTTTCTCGCCAAAACCGAAAAAACAAACCACACTGCGAAGCGCCTGAGAAAAAACCGTCTTTCTGCTCTCAGAAACCAGAAAATCAATTTCATTTCACAGCGTGTTTCACTTCGGATAAACATAACCGTTCCAAGTTGGTTCGCGTCTTTTTATATATTTTTGGATTCCCCCAAGTGTCTAGTTTCATCTTTGCCGCGTCGATATGCGTAAATCGGTAATATTTTTTATCTTTTTCCAGTTCCAATTTAGCCGCGTATAGGTACTATTACGCAGATCCTCGTCCCGGCTCTGCTATAACAGCAGCCATCGTTTCCTCGCCGCTGAGGGCGGGACTCGTTGTGCAAGTGTGGGAGTGGTGCGAATGGCAGGTCCCGCCCTCCTGATTCATGGGAAGAGTTCCGATTGGTTGTTATATGCGGTCGCTTGTAATTGATTGGCTACATGTCTGCTTTAAAGACTTGTCCATCAGAGTACTTCATTTTTAATTCACGACCGCTCGAGCAGGTGTGTCCGAGGTCTCCCCCCTTTTTTTTCTTTCTCGACGATAACTTCCTAAGTTGTTCGTAAAACTGCAGGGAAAACGAGAGCCTATTAAAAATGTATAATTCCACTCTCGATTTTTGTTTTCGAGTTTGGAAGTGGTGTTAAGTGTTTACTGTTCCTCCTTATAATTACGGTATATGTATTTTCAGTCATTTGTGTTTCGCAATTGACCGTTTTATGTACTTCCTATTTTAATGTAAAGAAATTTTAATGCGTTGCAGTTAAATATCCAAATATTTATTTGAAGTTTTTATTTTAAATGTTCACAGTTACATGTCAACATATAATAACAAAATAACAAAAACAAACAAATTAGGAAAAAACTAATGGAACTATGGGATCAAAAAAACTGTAGCAGTCCATTGTCCAACCATAAGGACACTGGGAACCTTAAGTAGGATACAAGTTTATTTGTTACGGTTAATTTATTGATACAAATTAACTTATTTGCATGTTTAGGGGAACATGCAACCCGTGTATTCCTAATTTGGACTGTCACTTTCAGGTGACCTTAAGGTGCCATGGCTCGTACCAAGCAGACCGCCCGTAAGTCAACTGGAGGCAAGGCTCCACGTAAGCAGCTGGCCACCAAAGCTGCCCGCAAGAGTGCCCCCTCTACTGGTGGGGTCAAAAAGCCTCATCGCTACAGGTGAGGAAAAAAGAACAAGAACACCAAGTAGATTTTTTTTAAGTAGATTCAGTCGCATGTCAAGTCAAGTTAAATGTCTTTCAAATTAGGCTATTTAAGAATGCACTCGCTTTTGTTGAATTAGATCAGCCTTGGAATGGAGTTGTGTATCAGTCTGTTCATATATGCAGCAATACAACACTTAATTGTATCCTTCTAGTTCAGCTTGTAGCTCACAGCAGTTGTGTTGCTATTGTGTGGTGTATTCAGATATTTTCCTCCTACAGGCCCGGAACCGTCGCCTTGCGTGAGATCCGTCGGTACCAGAAGTCCACAGAGTTGCTGATCCGCAAGCTGCCCTTCCAGCGGCTGGTGAGAGAAATTGCTCAGGACTTCAAGACCGACCTGCGCTTCCAGAGTGCTGCCATTGGGGCTCTACAGGTCAGTCACCCCATGCTTACAGTCACATGGTTCTTTGGGGGGGGGGGTGTTTCTTGGCTTACGGCTCCTAAAAACATTGTTGTTATCTTTTTGTTAAGGGATGAGTGTTATTCTTACTGGGTCCTTTGTCTATTTGAATGCAGGAGGCCAGTGAGGCGTACCTGGTGGGCCTGTTTGAGGACACCAACCTGTGCGCCATCCATGCCAAGCGTGTCACCATCATGCCCAAAGACATCCAGCTGGCCCGTCGCATCCGCGGGGAGCGTGCTTAAACCTCCCCAGCTTGGTTCTCCTCCTTTCCTCCTCCACGATGTCTGTCTTCCCCTCCCTTTCTCAAAGCTCCACGCTCCTCTTCTGTTTGTAGTGCTTAGATTAACAATGATTATGATGACAAAGTGTGTAATTGTGTCTTTCTTAGTGCTGTTGGCAGCAGACCTTTAGGGTACCTTTTTGTGCATGTACCAGCTTAGTGCTGATCAGACACACATTCTCACAAGAATATCAAAGCAACTGGTTCCCGGCTTAGGAAGCCTGTCTCTGGTCAGGGAGAGTTCATGAGGTCAGCTCTTTAAAATAATGGAGGTACACTGTAGTACCTGGGTGACAGATGGGCTCCCAGCTGGGGGGGGTGAAGCCGCAGAAAGGTGGATGAGGCAGGAGGGTGATGCCAGGGTTGATCTGCTGGGGGCCGTGGTGGTGGGGGGGGGGGTGACTGTTCCCGCAGCAGGGTGCTAACACTGCCCAGTGCTCATCTCCTGTCCCATACTACCCCAAAGTGAGTATTCAACATAGTGATGATGGAGAATTTATATAATGGATTTAATAGTGCCTGAGGGGGTGATGATGTGTAGCCTGTGTGTTTGTGTCTGCTGATCAGCACAGCAAATTATATTCATCTACAAACATCACTTGGTAGAGCAATTGTTTAGTTGAACAATGATGATTACTGTCATCATTATTGTGGTGTCTTTTTTAACGCAAGAAAAAGTTTCATAGATGCAAAAAAGAAGTTTAAGATTCATTTTTACATGTGGACCGTGCAGAACAATATTTTTTACTGAACGTCTCGCCCATCTAATTTCTTTTCCTATAATGTATTAACTACTCTGTGTATTAAAGGATTTAAATTAATTTGATTCAGTCGACATAAAGTAAATGTTACCAAAGCATTTTAAAGTCATGGAATGACAATATGTAGCAAACTGTCCATGTGCATCACTTTCACTCTAAAGTGTACTAGATTGCCATCTATTATTTTTAAAGAAAAAGAAAAAACTTAAAATTTTCCCAGTTTTTTTTTCCCGTTTCTCAGGTTGGTGTAACACCCTTGCTTCATTCTTTTATTTTGATTTTTAAATGTTAAAGATGTTTAAATGAACTGATCTTTGTAATTTCCAGATTTCTCATATAAGGTGGTAATAAATCGATGTTACACAGTTTTGCCAAAGAGTGATTATTGCACTGGGCAGATTGGTGCGTTTGCAGGTTCTTCCTGTGTTTTCTGGATTTTCCAGTTTCTCACCATAGTCGAAATATAAAAGCTAATTAGCTTATCTGTGGTGAGTGTTGGACAAGGGACACTAGCAGGATAGAAGATCACGGTGTACATTATGGGCAGTTTGGAAGTGCCATTATGCCTAAGCGAATGTTTTAGGACTACAGAAAGGAGAACCCGCAAACTGCTGGCACACAGCAGGCATGGGATTTGAATCCACAATTCTGGGAATGTGGAGCTATATTGTTGGCCATGGTGTCACTAGCAATTAATCAAATAAAAATTCAAGAGATCTATTGCAAAGTCTATGTTAACCGAAACATAATGTTAACCCGTTCAAATTAATCCCAATGTCTCTGTCATTTATCGCTAAAAAGTATATCTTCCGTGATACATTGTAGAGTACTAACATCGGGTTTGTGGATATTTGAGTAAAATCGCTGCCCGTTTTCATCGCGAGGTGGCACAAGCATCCATTCCTGGTATTTCTTTTAATCCGAACGTAATTTGTACATAATTTAACAAGGGTGTCAACGACGCAGTAGGAATGAGTTCTATAGCATTTTATTTACTTTTAAATTGAAATATATGACAAAATAATAATTGTACAGTTTCGAACATGGACAGCTTCTATCATTATGAATTCCCCCACTGGTGAAACAAAAAATAATCAGGCCTCTTGTACCAAGCTAACAATATCTGGTCCCCATTTTCGTTTTTCCAAATAAGCAAGTCTATACAGTTTGATAATCTTTAACCGCCACTCTGAACTAATCCCAACTAATTATCCTGAATACACGACTGCCATGGCCAAAACAGGGTATTTGCCCGCTTGTACCTGTTAATAAACCAGATCTGCAAACATTACGGATAAATGGAAATAATATAAGCAAATGCTACCGCTCTGTGTATGACAGCGATTTACAGAAAACCATTTATAATAACTATATCGACAAAAGTTTGTGGTGAAAAAACACATTCATTAAACATATGGAACTATTGCCCGGAGCATTTGTTTAATTAATGTTCCTTACAGACAATATGTAGCATATAACGAGATTATTTTCAATTACATGATGGACAACTTAGCTTTGGGGGCAACTTTCTTCTCAAGCCACTTTTATATGCAAATTAAACATACAGAGGAGAAAATGTTGCGCTGTCCTCACAATCCTATTTGACGTATATATTCAACAACACGGTTATAACGTTTTTTACATAGTTTGTCACAGCATTTTCCCCACATTCATTTAAATATTTTTTTTTTTACCAAATATAAAATTCTCCCACATTCGAATTGTGAATAAGTCAGTCGTTTGGAGTATTATAAGCGGGCATTGAAGAAGGATGGACGGATGATGTACATTTTAAGACAAATAAAACACACCAGTATAGTTGTATTGTAATGGAATTTATTTAAACGGTGAAACATGGTGCATAGAATCAGGTGATATACACGAAAATGTGTGATAAGCCATAGTGGGTGCGACTCTATGTATATAGCAAATGGCATCCGAAAATAGCATCGATCAGATACTGATAACATAACCATTAAATTCTTGTTTATAGATAAGATGAAAATGGTGTGTACTACGAACGCCAATGCATTATGGGATATGGGTGATTGACACGGCGGCCATTTTCCCGCTGGACGCTTTCTCCCATTGTGTGATCGAGACAGTAAATACTGACACGGTCAGACAAGCTAAACGTTTATTTCATCCCTTGTTCCTGCACTAAAGGAGGTAAGTAGCCGAAAATGAAACCCTACAATTTAGTACGCACTTTTCCTTAATCTTATTTAAAGTTTGTTTTTTCGTAAATTCCAGTTAAATGTATTTTCTTTTCAACGGCAAAGAGAAAACAAACCCGAGTGCAGAAGCGCAAGAGGAAAAACAGGCTTTCTACTTCAGAGGAGACCAAGAAAAATCCGTTTAAATTCGTCCGGGTTTGCTTCGATAATATACAGTTGCTGAGCGTCGCTGCAGGTGTTTAAGAAACTTTGTGTGTTCCTTAGGTTGTCAGGTTTAATTTCCGCCATGTATTTTCGTAAATAATATTACCGTTTTTTATAATTTTTTAAAGTTTTCAAGGTAGTCAACCGCTCGCAATACATAGCGCTTTACCTCGGCTGTGTTTCAAACAGAAGCCATAATCTCATGGGTGGAGGCGGTTCTCAGAATGGGAGGAAGGGGGGCTAGAACCAATCTAATTGGTTGGAAACGTGAATTCTGATTGGCTGATTGGTTGTTGTAATTTCAGATTGGTTATTGAAGAGTTTATGCCTTGCCTCTACCCATTACTGATTACGCTGATTGGTTACAGATTTTGTTGCTAGGTTTATTTTTTTCGGGCGCTTGTGGCTTGAATGAGTTTCTGTAGAATTTGTTGTGAACACCTATTAAACGGGTTTACTGCACAACTGGAATCACATTAATCTGTCAAGTATAATATTTATATCTGTTTTAGATGTTAACTTATTTAGTAGTTTAATGACCATCCATTATTGAATACCGCAAATAAATACCTTCATGTATTTACTTCTGTGACAAGTGAGAACAACTATTTTATATTGTATTTCATAATTTTTTGTGAATATTGCGTTCGTGAACGAAATACCCTTAGTTAATTCTCGTTGAAAAATGCATTGCAAACAAAGGTGGTAAAACATTTCAAAATAATCACATACAGAAAGGGAGGATGCCTAAGTACTTTAAAATTCTGATTTTCAGGTGACCTTAAGGTGCCATGGCTCGTACCAAGCAGACCGCCCGCAAGTCAACTGGAGGCAAGGCTCCACGTAAGCAGCTGGCCACCAAAGCTGCCCGCAAGAGTGCCCCCTCTACTGGTGGGGTCAAAAAGCCTCATCGCTACAGGTGAGGAAAAAAGAACAAGAACAACAAGTAGATTTTTTTTAAGTAGATTCAGTCGCATGTCAAGTCAAGTCAAATGTCTTTCAAATTAGGCTATTTAAGAATGCACTCGCTTTTGTTGAATTAGATCAGCCTTGGAATGGAGTTGTGTATCAGTCTGTTCATATATGCAGCAGTACAACACTTAATTGTATTCTTGTAGTTCAGCTTGTAGCTCACAGCAGTTGTGTTGCTATTGTGTGGTGTATTCAGATATTTTCCTCCTACAGGCCCGGAACCGTCGCCTTGCGTGAGATCCGTCGGTACCAGAAGTCCACAGAGTTGCTGATCCGCAAGCTGCCCTTCCAGCGGCTGGTGAGAGAAATTGCTCAGGACTTCAAGACCGACCTGCGCTTCCAGAGTGCTGCCATTGGGGCTCTGCAGGTCAGTCACCCCATGCTTACAGTCACATGGTTCTTTGGGGGGGGGGGGTGTTTCTTGGCTTACGGCTGCTAAAAACATTGTTGTTATCTTTTTGTTAAGGGATGAGTGTTTTTCTTATTGGGTCCTTTGTCTATTTGAATGCAGGAGGCCAGTGAGGCGTACCTGGTGGGCCTGTTTGAGGACACCAACCTGTGCGCCATCCATGCCAAGCGTGTCACCATCATGCCCAAAGACATCCAGCTGGCCCGTCGCATCCGCGGGGAGCGTGCTTAAACCTCCCCAGCTTGGTTCTCCTCCTTTCCTCCTCCACGGTGTCTGTCTTCCCCTCCCTTTCTCAAAGCTCCACGCTCCTCTTCTGTTTGTAGTGCTTAGATTAACAATGATTATGATGACAAAGTGTGTAATTGTGTCTTTCTTAGTGCTGTTGGCAGCAGACCTTTAGGGTACCTTTTTGTGCATGTACCAGCCTAGTGCTGATCAGACACACATTCTCACAAGAATATCAAAGCAACTGGTTCCCGGCTTAGGAAGCCTGTCTCTGGTCAGGGAGAGTTCATGAGGTCAGCTCTTTAAAATAATGGAGGTACACTGTAGTACCTGGGTGACAGATGGGCTCCCAGCTGGGGGGGGTGAAGCCGCAGAAAGGTGGATGAGGCAGGAGGGTGATGCCAGGGTTGATCTGCTGGGGGCCGTGGTGGGGGGGGGGGGGGGTGACTGTTCCCGCAGCAGGGTGCTAACACTGCCCAGTGCTCATCTCCTGTCCCATACTACCCCAAAGTGAGTATTCAACATAGTGATGATGGAGAATTTATATAATGGATTTAATAGTGCCTGAGGGGGTGATGATGTGTAGCCTGTGTGTTTGTGTCTGCTGATCAGCACAGCAAATTATATTCATCTACAAGCATCACTTGGTAGAGCATTTGTTTATTACAATATTGATGATTACTCTTATTGTTATGGTGTCTATCCTTTTTTTAATGCATACATGTCTTTTCATAGCTGCAGAAAATACTTTTTAAAGAAAAAAACAGCAATATGGTATTTTACTGAAACAAAAATGTTATCATAAATTTAAGCTATTGATTTACACTGGCCACTATTATAGGGGGATATTTTATAAATGCCCTTTGTTTTTTTTTATTATAGTCATATGTTAACTTGCCATCATTTTTCTCCTTTCTCTGTTCCTGATCCAAAATTGGCTTGCAAGGCATTGACCAATGTTATGCCAAAGCATTGGGATGCCTGCAGCAAAGAGGCTTCCTCTCATCGGCGTTACTTCATAAACGTGTATATTCACGCAGAGATTAGATCGATCAGTGACGTTTTTGAAAGCTGTCAGAACTTACAAAATGTCATTTCATTATCAAGTAGCTACAAGTTACTACAGCATGTTGAAAAGTGTGCTTTTAGAGCCGCTGTGAATTTTGTGAGTAGGATAATAAAAGTTTGAATTCAGTTGAATAGGGTCCCTATTTCCTTTCCCTCGATTGCAACCCTACAACCTCCCCCCTTGTAATGTGTTTCCCCTTTTCTCAGGTTGTGGTGACTCATCACTTTAGCATTATGACTTTTGATTGAAACTTGTCCAGATGTTAAATTAAGCCGATCTTTGTAATTATCAGATTTCTCATATTAAGATGGTAATAAATGTTACACATACCCTTGTGTGTTTTATTGTTCTTTAATTGGCATAACTTAATGAAAAGGCTTTTAAACATTTTAATAACACGATAATTTGAGAGCTAATTAGGTAAGTGTTACGTATGTCTTGCATAAGCACCTATATTGATCTGTACACAATTTATTTATATTTATATATATATATATATATATATATATATATATATATATATATATAAAATATGCAGTACAAATAGAGGACCAGGGTTTGAGTCTCTGCCAAGACTCCCTGTGCGTGCGTGTGTGTGTGTGTACAGAGAGAGAGCATAACATCAAGTAAATATTTAATGTGGCTTTTGCCTTTAGAACTGTCAAAATTAACCTTAGAAATGTTCTACTTAAAATGGCTGCATTGCTTTATTGATGGCACTGCTCAGACAAGGACAAAGCAATACATTTATGCATACTACTTCTAACGAGGATTCCCGGCAGCATCTGTCACGCACCTGGGCGGGATGGGTGCCGCAAAGCAAATCACTGCCTCTCGGTTATGTAATATGTTAATATGTGTTTTACTTACATTTCTTCCATTTCTATTTCTGTATTAAAATGAGGACCACTATTCAATGATAAATACCATTTGTCAACATCTGGAATTTTATTTATGATGACTAAGTCCGATACGTGCAGAACAAATACACGTAAGCATGTTGGTATTTCTCCACCAGTAAACAAACCACTTACGAAACCTAGGAAACGTATGAAATTATCGCAATGCTGTATATCGCAACCAGCCGTCTTACCGCCAGGTGGAGACATTGTCCCGCTTGTGTCGTTTTCAGTTTCGTAGAAGAGCGTTTCTCAAATATCTTCTAGTATTATTTCTAGATTGTACCTATATCATCTTATGAAAATTGAACAGAAAATATTTTTTTTCCTTCTTACTATGTACATTTTGTAAGTATTGTTTTCAGATGACATGCTTGTAAAGGCATTTTCATTTTAGGTTTCCACATTAATCCTATTTATTTTGTCTGCATAATGTTAGAAATAAGCATCTGTTGATTGAGAAATTACAATAACAGCTCATCTGATTTGCATACAATTAGAATATATAATGTATAAATAAAATATTAGAATTTGCTAAGCTCTGTAGACTGTGGGGCTGGATTCATTAATTGTCGTATACAACACTGTCGGAAATAATAATAGATTGCAGACTAATTCGTTTTATTTGTGGGTAAAAAAATAATATTTCAATTGATCATTTCCCATACATCACCGTAAGTTTTTTTTATATTTGTATTGGTTTTCATTCGTATTTTGAGTTCACACTGTCAAATGTGGATATTTTCCCGCGATTTATTTCCATATTGACATATCTGTACTGTTATTTGTTTGTTGGTTTGGTGTGTTTTAGAAGAATTCAGAATATATCCAACTTTTGGTAGCTGAGATAGCTGTTTATTCAAGTTTCAGAACCAATTTCCACACAGGCGACTATTTATAAAAGGGGAATAATAGATAAATTATCTGCCTATACCACTAATCCGTTATAGTATCGTCTGCCCTACAGTTCTGCATTGGGAATTTTTAATCGAGTAATAATACTGCAATTCCTTTCTCGTTTTATTAAAGCTCTATTTGACATTGCATTTGACACATAGCTACTTTCTGACATATATATTTGAATATATGTTCTGACTGTGAAATTACTAATATAGAGTTTCTAAATTAAATAATCGTATGTATACATGCTTATAAAGGCAAAAAACTGAACACTGACAAGGCTTGAAACATTAAGAATAAATATCCACTGTTCTTTTGAAAGTGAGATGTTCAGAGTTTAAAAGAATGTACCTCTCTGACAAAGTAGGCCTATTTTTTTTGTTTCCCTTAGTTCATTATTTCGAAAACTATTAAACTACAAACCTACAAAATAATATTAGGTTTTATTTAGTTTCTTCTTGAAATATTAGTAATAAATTTATTGGAATAATAAGACTTAAACTGTGGCATAATTTATCCAAGTTCCCCCAGAACGAAGACATAATGAGATGGTTTTGGGTATAAAACTCACGGACTGAAAATGGGTCCCACTCATTTACATGCAGTGGACCACTTGTGAATCTCGTGGTACTTCATGTTTTGGTGTCTTAACGTTTGTTTTCAGCGTCTGGGTGCTTAGTGTTTCAGAAATATTAAGTTTGTCTATGTCATTGGTAGGGGTGCTGAGTTTGTTTATGTCTTTGGGAGAGCGTTTTGAGTAGTGCGCGCAAATTGCGCATTCACCTTCTCCAAGGTCTGTATATAGTGTCAGTCCATCTGTGCTCCTCTGAGGGATTACAGTCAATCCGTCTGTCTGCGGCTCAAAGTGCTGACTGACAGATCACAGATTAGTATTGCGTTGTACCAGTGGAGAAGGGGGCGGTAGAATATAAAGACAGAGAGAGAGAGATTAACAGAGCAGAGGAGGGGGGAGAGATTAGCGCAGCACAGAGAGGCAGTGAGAGATTACGGCACAGCAAACAGAAAGAGGAGGGGTCTTTGGGGCTAGGACCTGCCGTCGGGGTATGGGGAGGATTAACCTTGTGCCACGAGCACAACCTCGCCCACTGCCACCATTCAACCACCTGCTAATGCATACGCGCATGCACTGATGGTCAAGATGAGTTTGTACGCGTACACAGGCTATATGTATATGCAGGTATATCACGCATGTGCATACCTATAGCCTCTGTGTAAGCGATATATAGGCCTACACTCTGATTAAGACAAATCATTAAAAAGCAATTATGATACAGACTTCTGCCTCGACTACACAACTTTTGTGGCAACATTTCATTCAAGTACGTTTATTGCGAACCTGGATTATTTTTGTATTTTGAATCTCGTATGCCAGAGGGCACTGTTCCACACGTGCAGGGCATATTCAGGGGTATGTTTCTCAAACCCATAGTTATTAACGTTAACAACTTACATATTTGGAACCATGCAGAGACATGGATCGAATTGGGTAAGTTGCTAACGGGAAACTTACCCTATTCTGACTGTGAGGCAGCAGGAAACATTATAAAACACGAAATCCTCTTCATGCAGTTTATAACATTGGCAATCTCTCGTAACTCTTTTTCGACACCGCTTGTTCTATCATATCCACAAATGCCAAAGACAACTTACATGATTTTGAAGAGGAAAGATATTTAAAAACATAGATAAAATTTGTGTTGTGTTGGAATTTGATTTGGAATTCTGCCTGGTTTCCTATTTTTTATTTATTTTTTATTTTTTTCAGAATTTTATAGGGGGGAGACATGTAGAAAAAGGTTTTTTTTTCCTTTCAATGTAAAGTTGTACTACTTTGCTAAACATCAGTTGTGTTTGGGGGTAATCTAAGTTATGCAGGAAGATTACTGTATTCCTACGATAATCCTTGTAGTTTCGCCATTTTCGTTTACATGATAAGGTCTGTTAAGCAGTCATAAACCGATGCTAAATTAATTGGAAATATAGCATATCATTATCGTGCAATATAGCCTAGGCTATAGAATTATTATCACAGATCGGTTGAACGTAGAATAAAAGTCATTGTGCCAGTTAAAATAACTAAAGCGAATGCCTAATGTAGCTATGAAAAGGGTGTTAATTCTCCCAGGAAACATTTTATTACCCTGCCCTCCTTTCTTCTTCATTTTTAATAGCGTCATAATTGTGCGACTGATGTCGTTTTCCTTTCGCTAGTTGTGTATCATTTTTACGTTATTACGTTATTACGTTATTACGTTGCACTGGTTGAAAAAGCAAAGACTGACAAGACTGAATACGAGGCTGAGCAGGAGAAATTGTGACTTGTTATACAAATAAACTGCATGAGGATGTTATTAAAGTAAAGCACGAGCACAAGAACAGATCAACGCACGCAGTGTAATCTACACGGTCCCATGTCCCATTCTAGTTCACCAACACAGATTAAGATTTTTTTCCTTTCCTTTCTCCAATCCCTTGTCACATGACCCATTACATCATTGGATTGAGGTCAGCAGTGGATTAGGAGGCTGCCACTGCAATGGAATTACTGGCTGTAGAGAGGGGACAAAAGGGAGCAAGGGTGGTTTTCAGCACAGAGAGAGTATGGCAGAAGAGGTAGACAGTGCGTGAGGAAAGAGGGAAAGGAATGGCATCAAAGTATCACTGTAACTTTACACTTTTCACTGCATGCATGTGACTGCATTGGACATGTTAAACTGCTTGCATTTGATGAATGATCTGGTCATAGGTTTGTCAAAACCCTCTTCTTGGTTTTTATGTCTTTGCTTAGTAATTGTCATCATTGATTTCCCCACTAGTTTAAAATATTCTATGCATATTGTATTTTCCAGGTAGTAAAATGTGATTGATATGTTTCAGAAGAGTAGGTATTTTGCTCTCTTATAAATGAACCTCATCAGTCTAACCAAAAACTGCAGAGTCAAGCCAAGTGCATCCAAATATTGTATCATTAAATCAAAATTACCCAAGTCCCGAAAATCACAGAGTGTAAGTTGAGCGTCCTCAGCGTAGTGAGTGCAGCAGGGAATGCTGTGTGTGACTGTTATATTCAGTAGTGGAGCAGAGGAAAAAATGAAGAATCACTTCCAAAGTGCAATTTTTTCCAGGAACCAGTAAACAGGTGGAGACAGTCCCATCCCATTCCATCCCATTCCAGGGCTGAATTGTTGAGATCCAGATCTTTTTCAGTAATGAAAGGATCCTTATGTATGGAGTCAATTTTTTATTTTATTTTTTTTTTTTACAAATGTTCCAGTTTCAGAGTAAATAACCAAAAGTGTGGCCAAAGTGAACATGGCCAATGGTTCCCTGATCTAAAAACACATATATAAACCATTAAAAACACAGACACTCAAACACTCTTTCTATTCATTCATCCATCCATCCATCCATCAGTTAAGAGCATTCATCATCCAAATGAGTATCCAGTGCAGGGTTGTAGTGAATATAAAATCTAATTCTTACCTGAATACATAATTACCTGAAATCAGGGCTTGGATTTATCGGGTTTAACTCATATAGATGGGACAAATTCACATATACTGTACATTCAATAGCTAATCTATTTTAGATACATCAACTATGAAATGAAAAAATGTAAATAAAGCAGTAGGAGTGAATAGTTTCAGTGACTGTTTTTTTTTCAGCTTTTGAAGGGGCAAGACATGTGACCTGAGTGCGGCGTGATTGTTGGTGCCAAACATGGCGGCTCTAAAATTTCAGAAAGAGTCACTTTCTTTGGATTTTATCTAGAATTTACAGATAATGGTGCAATGCATAAAAATAACCTCAGGGGCATTTCTATGGGTGAAAGTGTGCTGTGAATGAGAGAGGCCAGAGGAGAACAGTTAAAGCTAACAGAAAAGTCACAAATGCAGAAATAACAGCTTAGTGCTGTGCAGAATTCCCTCTCTGAAGACATGAGCCATTGATTCTTGAAGCGAAAAAACTGCATCATACCCAGTACTAGGCAGACGTATCTTAAAAGTGGTCACTGAGGGTAGATGGTTGACTGAAACAGATTCATTCACAATCACTGCTTCCACTTTCATACATTCTCACCAGACTATCTCCTAACCTTCTGCTTGCTCATTAGTCGCAACCCTGGCTAAGCTGTAGCGAGTTCTTAGGAAGCGCATCACTAATAACATTAGTTCATCCATTCCCAACCAGGCATAGACTTCAACCACCAAAATCTGCTCCAGTAATCCTTAAACTAAAGAAATAGTCCCGAAACGAATAGCCAATTAAAAATCTCAGCTCTAGGTAAAAGACGATACTAATCACATTGCTGGTGGTTTTCGTGCTGGTAGTACTGAGATATTTCTGTGCCTATTACATGATACAGCATTAAGGTAAGCAGAGAGATGTGGCCTTTTTCTATATCATACACGTATATTTGTGAAAACAAGACCTGCTGGGGGTTGAAATGCCCCCTGCATTATGTGTGTGCAGTTTGCATGTCTTCCTGAGTCCTGTGGATTTCCGGTCCAAAGTAATACAGCTGGGCAAATCAGAATCAGAATCAGAATCGAGTTTATTGCCAAGTATGTTCACACATACAAGGAATTTGCTTTGGTGGTTGGTGCCAGACTTCTAGAGATGAGGTGGTTAATATATAAATATTATAAACTGGCATCACAAACTTGCCCATAGTGTGTAAGCATTTGCCCAACAATAAACTGGCATTTTGTCCCTTATGCTGCCTGGATAGAAGACGGGTGAATTAAATGAATTATTCTGAAGAAAACACTGAACTAGGCTGGTACTGCTCAGATTGAGCCTCTTATACTTGCAACGTTTCCAAATGAGCCACCCTGATTCTAATCAATACAGTAACAATGGCTAAGTGAGTAAACGGCCGTCCATGCTTTAGTACTGGTTTAGTATGGTTATCGATTGACTTTCCGATTTGTTAAACCCAAGTGTCATCATTGTGGTGCCTGGTTTTAAGTGTCACTTTTTAATTTCAATGAAATTGTTTCATTATATCAGTGACATGCAAGATGTAGCACAAAAATCCTCTGTTATTCATTTCATGTTGATTTTTATTTTAAACTAACAACATACAGTTTGAGTAATAAATTCCAGTTTGTTGATGGTATTCTATTTAAGGTGAGGTAGTTAATAAGTTTATATATATTTAAACAACATTAAAATATTTGCTGAAAACTGCTTTTTTGTATCACAAAAAATGTATTTACTCATTTGTCTAACCAAAGCTGGGTAGCTTTAGTGTTTATTGCTGGTCTAGAAAGTATTGTGACTTAATTTTAATTCATACAATTCATATCAACAGACTCCCATTGAAAACAAAAAAACATGAGCACAACATCCCTGCATCCACCTTGTAAAACTTGTGAGTAATTAAAATACTTCACATAGTCTAGAGGCATTATAGAGTTTTGCTCAAGCATTCCTAAAAGACCCCGTAATCCCCCTTAACCCAATGTGACTTGTTTTTCCATCAGGAATTGGCTACTATATGCTTCCTATTTCTTGTTTTTAGTTAGCACTCTGTACACAGTAGCGGTAAACTGGGGTCTTTATGGTCTTCACTTTCCCAGAGTTTCCTTAATACTTCCAGAGAAGACTTTTTCCTTCTTTAATAAGTCTTTGCAGTCAAAATTGCTTCTGTTCTGCTAATTAAGGAAGGCATGCTCCCTAAAACAACTGCACTATCCTTTGAGGATCTATCAGTAACAAATAGCTGGGATAAACTGATTTGAATGCAAATTCAAAGCTGACCAAGTGGCTCCACTTTAATGTTGAAATCCAATGAAGAACATGATCTCCCCTTCAGCACTTTATTTGCTTCTCATTCTGTTGCTGTCCATGCGCTCATCTCGTTACAACTGTATCTGTAAATATACTACATTCAATGTCATTTAAATATGCTAAATATCACTAAATCCCTGATGTTGTTTTGTCAACATTCTCGGACTCCATTATAGAATTTATGCTATTTCATTTTGTATTCTCCACATTTCTGATTGCATAATTCTGAATATATAGATATATATTTTGATTAATACATTTTGTGACACTTTTTATACCTTTGCTGCATGATTAGTTTGTAGCTGAGTGTCTTCAAATAAGCAATAAGTCGTGAAATGGAACTAGATATGCCAGAGGTTTCAAATTTCAGATACTGGTAAATAAAAGTTTTCATGAAAAGTTGTGCAGTGCACTTAAAGTTTTGTTTGTAGTTATGTTGTTATTTTGTGATATTGATTTCATGGATGTTGATGAGGAGGTGTGCCTTTTCCACACATACACATACAATTTAAGGTCTTTCCCAGCATTCTGCAAGAAGGGGCATCTGAGAGAGAGAGAGAGCGAGAGAGAGACTGTAATCCTGACTAATTCGCTTAGTGTAGTGCTGAGGGGGGCAGGACAGTAAGAGGATTGGGGCATTCTCTAAATTAGATCAGTAAAAATAAACTGCAAGGGGACTGGAAGATGTAGGTAGGGGGCACAAACACAGGTAAAGTTTATAATGGGAAAACAAAAATACAGGAAAAAATATGGACAACTATCTGAGCCGAACTCAAAATGTACTGCAGCCACTTCGGGCAGTTCTGCTTATACCAGAGTAAAAATTACAAGCATGAATCTTTCACCTTTGCCTGAATCCCACCTTCAGCCGTAACTGTAATACTATCCAAACTCTTACTGTAACCCTGACCCTAATTCTAACAACACGCAACAGTGACTTCACCCGCATAATGAAATCCTAACCCTAAAAAATCACATAAATCATAATCATTCAATTCACTAACCATGCTTTGAGTCATTTTTTTTATAAATCAATAACCAAGTAAAATATGTCATATTATTGTAACAGTGGATACATTCATTCTGTAAACTACTGCCATAAAATATAAATTTGCAGCCTAATCTACTCATTCACTTGACCGGAATGAGCCATGACTCTCAATCCAGCACCATCTTATGTTTTCTCAAACTCCCCCTTGGTATAACTTTCATCCATCCATCCATCCATCCATCCATCACCACTCATCCAGAACCACAGTGGTCCTGGTGCCTGCTGTGTGGCATAAGCTACAGCCTCCACCCATAACCCTACACTGGACTGATGGACTGATTGGTAGATGGATGTGAACTTACTTATATCTGATCAATCACAGCATAGATAATAATTTCCTTCTACCCATCCATCCATTTTCTGTAATCGTTTATCCTATTCATGGTCTCAGGGGGTTGAGAGCCTATGCCAGAGGCTACAGGCACAAGGCAGAGAACAACCCAGGATGGAGCACCTATCATAGGGCACACTCACACACAAACCTATGGGCAATTTGGTAACTGTGGGCTTTGTTTTGGATTATGGGGAGAAACCCCACAAAGACATGGGGGACTTGTGTCACGTCAGGCTGGACAAAGGATGTGGGAGTATGTGTGGTTAACCAACAATTAGGGGTTTTATTTAACTCAAATGAACAATAACTAAAAATAAACAGGATCTGACCAGGAGGAACAGAGGAAAGCAGGGAACTCACAACATGTCAGAATGACGTTCATGACTGGACTGGGAAGCACTTAATGACTAATGAGGGAGCAAACAAGAGACAGCTGGGAGTGATGAACATGAGGGTTAGGAATGAAAGGTAAGACACATGAGCCACAGGTGTGTGCTATGTTAGGGAGGGGCAAATTGGCAGGGTGTGACAACATGGAACCATGAACCCTGGTATCACAACAGTGCTGACCACTGCACCACCTGAATTAATTTTCTATGATGATAACTGTTTTAATGAAAGAACATGATCTATTAGCTAGAATGACATAGCTCTCTCTGTGTTCTGTTTGTGATATAAATACATTTTTAAAAGAGTTATAACAGCTTACATTTAGAGATTTGAATACTCATTTAATGTACTTCTGCTTGTGCATCATAAGGGCTGGGAAACTGGGATTAGGAGGAAGTGGGAATGGGGGCCAGTCTCCCTGGTTGGCCCTACTGATGATTGCAGCATTTACAGAAACAGACGGACGGTCAGATTGTTTCCAGGGGATTAGGGAAAAGAAATGAATCATATTTTATGTCCTGAGTATATCTTTGTCTCCAGTCCTGTCTCTGAGGTTTAAAGTCCATATGTTGGACTCAGGGATTACTGAGCACGTCAGAGGGACTGTGCTGCTGTTTCTTGTACTTTGGCCTCTTCACGCGCCCTCTGCCGCTTTTCAGCATGACTGCGTATTTTTCGCGTCTAGAAAGTCGAGCATTTATCCCATAGGAATATTTTAATAGAAAACAAAAGCAGCGTTTGTGCCCCGTTTTGACACAGACAAATAAAGCCACATTATTCAATTATATTAGAATACGGATTACTTTGATGTTTCTCTACTTCTTCGAAATTTTCATTTGTGGAAGCTGAATGAAAGAAACGAGTCATTCTAGAACGTAACTAAGTGAAACCATTAAATGTAGACGACGCAAGAAATGTTCACATAAACAAGCAAAGTAATGTGAACTGATTGGAGGACGCTTCAAATACTGCGACAGACACCGATTGCTTGCATAATTTTCCAATATGAAGTTAAACTATATATAAAATACAAAGAATCTCCATGAAAAGAGCAGTTCGATTGCTGCTATCAAAAGGGATCATTTTTGCATAATTTTTGAGCTACGGCTAATACAAGATGCAACGCTGGAGCTGCTGCAGATGAAATACTCTTAGTTAGTAAAATATATTTTCTAATTTCACGTCGCTCTCCTATAGTGAGAATCACCGATTCCTAATAAAATGTGTTCTTTAAAAGAAGCCGAATCGTGACTCCATCGTGTTCCAATCATTTCAGAATTAATGAAAAATTTTAATGCTGGTTTATACAAATCGCCCAAGTTGGGTTGGCACGAAGACCGAAGTCCCACACCGATGGAACGGGGAACATGTTGTCAGCACAACACAAGAGGCCACATGAAAACGTGCTGTTTCGATAAGATAAACACAATTCTGACCAGTGCGATGGAGTGCAAGGCAGGACGACCGTCCGTGATAAGCAGATTTAGTCAGGCGGAGAAAAGACCAGAACGCTCAATTTATGCTTGTTGTCAGTCACACATACCTCATGCCACGCCCCCTTCCCACGTGCATAATAGGTATATAACAAGGGGCCGCAGGTTCCTGTGTTTCTGTCACTTGCTTTAGTTGGAGAATCAGTGTTTAAGTTTCTAGCCACCTAACTACTAGTTAAGCTTTAGCTGAGTTTTAATATATGTGCCTATTAAAAACATTGTTACTTTATACTGCATTGTAAGTTGTAACAATAGGTCCCATTGCTTTTAGCACCTGTTCCTCTAATTAATCCTATTATTACCATATTCCCCCCAATATCATGCCAATGCAAACTGGTATAGTAAAACTAAAATGAGAAAATAATTTAATGATTGAAAAGTCATACAAAGTCTCGTCACCTGTTGTCACTATCTTTATTGGATAAACCCCTGAGTTTGAAGAACAATTCAGAAAAGAAGATTAGAAACCAGAAAAAAACTGAAAAATAAATTGGCAGGGTTCTAGACATTAAGAAGTTCAGTTACTGTGGTGTCAGTCTGTGTAACATGTTAGTTCCAGACATGATTGTATTTTTCAAGTAAAGTTTAATATTTACAAAACAAAAATAAATCAATGGTCATAATAATAGTGTTAGAAACAATATTAATAGTAAATAATTATAACAATATTTAGACAAATTGACAATTTTCGCCAAATAACTCACAATTTAAAGTAACACAAACTAAATCTAATAAATAAGATTAAATAATGCATAAACACAAAATATTCACCACACACTCATTTGCCAGTGGTCACTGAGGAAAACCACACACTTCCTGTGCAAAGGACGAGGCCATATCACCCCCTTACCTTTCTTTTGTCTTTCATGTCACAAAAATAGAAAGGAAAATCATATGATCATATAGTGCTCAACAGCGGGGTTAGTTAAGTCATTAAGCAGTCAATTGCAAACAGGTCCTGAAATAAAACACAGGACCTTGGATAGAGTATGTCTAGAGTCCTCCATGGTATCCGGTTCTCATAGCTAAACCTAGGGTCCTTTTTGTCTTGTGTTTTCAGAATATATCCTCTCTGCAAAGTCCATGCATTTGGCTCAGAGCTACCTCAGTTCAAACAAGCAGCTTAACTGTAACAACATAGCAGAAAATGACAAGAGACACCAATTTAAATCAGACTGAAAAATACTATAATTTGAAAACAGAATCAAAAAGAAGTGATACTGTGATCAGTCTACAAATAATGTGAAATAAAGAACAGCTAGTCCTTATTAATGCAGTAATCTCAGCCTCACCATTTTCCACATTATGTCACATCATGCATATGCCAGAAAAATTCTATTCTATTCATCTAGCACGATAAGAATAGTTTTTGGAGAATAATCACTCAAGCATTTAATTCAACGCAGTAATGTAATTTTCATATAAAACAGAGCTTCTTAAGTTTTCATTTCATTTTCCTAATAGCCTTTTGAGTTGTTTGTTTGTTGTTCTTGAATTCATACAAATGACTATTCTTGATTTAAAAAAAAAAAAATCACGTAGAATCATGTAGAAACTTCTTGATCCAGGATCACCAGGATTGACCTACATATTACAGCAATTATTTATTTTTACTAATACTGCTCATTAAAAATAACACATACATGCAATTAATAAATCTAAAACAACTTTTAAATTAATTTTTGCTTTCCTTTAGCATTCATGTCTTGGGATTGTTCTATGCAAGCCAAATAAATAGATCTGCAAAATTTTCACATTTTTGGTTCCTTTTACATTTACCTCCACCTATGAATGTTGATTCCACTGCTGTGTAACACCTAGCTGCAAAAACCTAATACTCATTGTCGATTATGCATTTTTCCAATGACAAAAGAACAATTTGACAAAGGTCAGTGTTGAGTTACGTGGTCAAGTTGGTCTTTCTAATTATTGTTACAAATCAAACATTCAGTCATTAAAGATGATTTTAATACTCATATTGATTACACATGGAAAAGAATGATGTTGACCACTATATTCATTGTAAAATGGTGCCATACTGAATTGATTGAAACACCTTTGCCAGTCTTACACTTAAAAAAAAAAAAACACTATTCTGTTCTCTTTCCCTGCAGCCCCTGTTCTACAAGACTTGGAACTTCCAGGAGTTCTGGTCCTTGTAGTCCAGGCAGTCTGCTGCATTGAAGTTGAGTTTCCAGGAGGCAGTTTGGTCCTTGTAGTCGAGGCAGTCAACGGCACCGAAGCCCAGTGAGGCTGCAGTGTAGCCCTGGGAGGACAGGGAGGCTGGAGACTGACTGAGAGGGCCCCCCATGGATGAGGCAGTGATGGGGCTCAGTGCCCCCCCAGTGGCAGACAGCTGTGGGTGCATGGGTGAGAGGTAGGAGCTGCAGTCCAGGCCAGTGAAGTAGGAGGAGGAGCCAGCATAGCTCTGGCTGTAGGCGGGAGCCTGGGTGTAGGTCATGGGATAGGCAGTGGAACGCTGCATGCAGGGTGTAGTTGAGGCCGACAGTGGATCAGGCAGTGGAGAGATGGATGCTGGGCTCCAAATAGACACTGTGGCGCTAGCACTGCTGGAGCTAGGGGTGATAGCAGTTCCTGGTGGGGGCGGAACTGGACTGTAGGGCCCGCTGGTGTTAGCGCTGGGCTCAGAGTTGGCCTCCCGGGCTGGAGATGCCTTCTTCTTGGGTGGACGGGGTTTGACCTGGCCACTGCTCTGCTGCTGCTGTTGGCGGCACTTGGCACGGCGGTTCTTGAACCACACCTGGAGGCGGGAGAGAATATTACTGAACATCGTCCAATAGCTGGGAAAGAAAAGCACATTAAACTCCCTGAAATGCAATATCTTTACATGTTATTGATGATAGAACCTCAGTTCAATGTGTAACGCTAAATTCATTCAGTCATTTTTTGCGCGGTAACTGCAGTGAGCCTGTTTTGCCAGAGGTGGCAGCATGTCTCTCGTCACCTGTACTCGAGACTCAGGCAGGTTGATTTTGAGGGCCACCTCCTCCCTCATGAAGATGTCAGGGTAGCGCGTCTTGGCAAACAGAGCCTCCAGGATGTCTAGCTGAGCACGGGTGAAGGTAGTCCGCTCTCTGCGCTGCTTCCGTGGGGTATCTGGAAGATATGATGGTTCCCTTACACCAGACACCTTTTATACTCATTTATATCTCATTCCAATTCAGCTGGAAGGTTTATGGATAAATGGATGGATGGATGGATGGGAGTTTCTTTTTGGTTTAATAAAGAGGAGTGTCCACTGCTGAGTTATACCATCAAACAAAATTATAGTGGCACGGTACCAGATCTTTATTTTGTTCGCACTAATATCATGCAGTAAACACAGTGCTCGAGAACATTCCTAGACATCATTATGTGATCTTAAGAAAACAGGGTTTATCCACATATTGCAGTGTTTCATTTTGCCCCAGTTAAATAAAACAAACTTACGTGAACTGCATTCTGATTAAATAATATCCATATAATATTCGGTATAACGTAAGATAGGCTACAATGTAACAAATAACGGATAATCGCTATCTTAAAAAACATTAGGTGTAGCTTTATATATAGGCATAAGTGATGGATAAATGTGAATGGAAATCGAAATAGGTAAATCTGTAACTTGTTTGGTTTTGGAACGGCATTGAGATCCGCTCCTTCCTGGGACAAAGTGCGGCGCTTGACTAAAATTTTTGTATTTTTGTACTTAGTTCAGTTCCAGTTTATTTTTTACCACACATACTTTGAATATCTAAGGAACTGAAGGGTCCCATGAAGATGAATGGATGGATGGCAGAGAAATTGCCGAAAATTATTTTCGTCTCGATATCAACACAAAATACCAAAAGTTATTTAAAATTGTACACAATATTTCACGGAATACAGTGTGGGTTTCCCATATTAATTTACAAAAAAAATCTTTCAAAAAGAGACGTCGGAAATGTATGGTGCATTGTTATTCTGTACTTATATATTCAGTCTCGTTTAGAATGACTGGGACGTATTCCAGTTTTTCTTCAGTCGGAACCGAAAATTTGCTTGACCATTGTTTCTTTCTAAACTATAGTTAGACTGGAATACTTTTCCCTTCACTAACGCATGCAGTGTCTAGTCTCCATATTCCCTATCCTCGTGTAAGACACAAACACGCCCACACAAGCGCACACAAATATTCCCCCATGCACACACAAACACATAAACACATTAACTCGGTGTTGAGGTTTCCTAGATCGGCCATTTAACTTGCTTTATCCGTATTAAAATATACTGTTACCATTTCGAAACATGTAACACATTGCAAATTATCCTAAGATCAAATTTGCATTTCGAAAACGATGCAACATTTCAAGTGTCTTTCGGTGTTGATCTAACATCTCATCCTGACAAGTGGTTTCCTTGATCAAAATTCGTGATTACGCTGCATCACACGTGTCTCGATCAAATGAAATGAATTTGAAGCGCTCCACAATCCACACCAGCTTATTTATAATATTTTAGTACGCAAAATCTATGTTTCATAACCAAAAGCCTGTTCCAATCGTGTTGTTGTACGTAATTAAAATAACGCTCGTGATAAAAATATTCGAACAAAAATGTAGACTTACTTGGGTAGCCAACAGCTGAGTGTAGCAGGTCCATACCCGGGCCGGACAGAGTTAACCCGTTCACGGCGTAATGAGGCTGCTTAATGTAGGACATCATGACTGTGCCGGCTATAAACGCGCTCTCTCTCTCGTTCTCTCTCTCCCCCCTCTCTCTCACACTTGCGTCGGGGGCCGGATCTTCCTTCTGTTTTCTGGGGGGAGTATTTCAGTCTTTAGTTTTCACTCTTTGAGTTTTATTTTTGTTGTTTTGTTTTCCAGTCGCTTCCGTTTTGCTCTCTAAAGTTTACAGTCCGACGCTGGAGCTCCCGAGTCCAGAATGCAGCTGAAAAGTTCCGATGTCCCTTGTGGTGCGTTTGACACCTGTAGATGCAGGTGTTCGATTAGTTGACTGAGATGTATCGTTTTTTATTTAGCGTACAAATACAAATATTCTCTAACCTACTACGTCAGGCTAATTATCGATGCGGTTACGATTACGCAAATATACGCATATTTGCACTCTGAGTTGCGCTCCTACAATCAAGTGCGCATCCCCGCTAAAAAAAAGAAAAGAGAGAACAAATGCGCTTCCCTCTCACCGTGATCTATTTGTTGTTTGTCCAGTTGTGCTCGACACTCTGTCGCTAGAAGCACCTTAAGACGTTCTTCCTTCAGCTAGTGACGGTGAGTCGAGGTGACACTGCTGTACTGAGCGCAGCAAGACGGGAGCTGGCTAATTAGAGACAAGTCGGTACCGAGAGGAGACAATAACTCCTCCTCCTTTCCCTCGCTCCTCTCTCTCTCTCCTATTTTTTTCCAAACAGGACCCCCCCCCCCCCCCCCGATTACACACACGTAGTATGGCACACTTGTAACCAGAGTGAGACGAGTTAGACATATCTAACTCTTAATAGTTCGTTGCTTAACAAATAAGTACCGACTATTTTAAAAAAACTAAACTATCCCCTTACAGAAATAAAACAGCTGCCAAAGCGAAATAGACTGGTCGACTCATACAGGCCTAGTTATTTCGCAGTTTGTAGATCAATTTCGTTTATTTGACTTTTCGACTTCTGGTAGTCACAGAAAAATTAGTTTAAAAATAATCAGTTAGTCAGTGATTGGTTTCTTTAATACTAATTACATGTTTATGTTCTAATTTTCTCGCAGGACATACGCCTACAGTCTAATTCCATCCATATACTGCAATATTTATTGAGGGGGAGGTTTTAGTGCAAGTATTCAGTCATTATATGTTGCTATCTATTTAATTGTAAGGTTAGGTCTCTGTATACAATGTTGTACATACTATCAGGATATTATGTATCCAAAGTACAATGCTTTCACACTGAAACATTACAAAACGTTTATATTGTGAAAAAACATTCATTAAAAATTACCTAAATTACCTAAAAATAAATCGTTTCCAAAAATAAGTTTCTTGCCGTAAATGTTTACAGTTAATAGTAACATACATTTAGACTAAGCATGAATATAGGTTTATATATATATATACACACACACACAAATCAAATTCTTCCTTTTCATTCTCCCAAGCCTTTTATTGCGAGTTTCCGTGGTTCTATTTAAACTGGTCTTTTAACCATACTTACCTATACCGAAAATTGGCATTTGATGCATGTTTATTAGCGACGAGTGGACAGCAACAAGATCATAATTAAATATAAATTAAAACGTTAAATTGACTTCGGCCACACGTATATAATCATAGGCCATACACCGTTTAGTTATTAAACAAATCTTATCACTTTATGCCTTTAAAGTTTAACGACTGAACAGAAAAAATAATGTATCAAATATACACGGCGTGATAACGAAGGGCAATGTTATAGCCTGAATGTCTTCTGCGGTTTGGAAATAACTCCTTTAATGAATTGCACCCTGCTTTAAAAATGCAGAAATAATTGCCTGGGAGACAATGTGCGAGAGCCTACTGGATTAGAAGAACACAAAGGCTCCGTTGTTTGGGATAAAATCCCTGACTGATCCGCTGCATTGGCGCCCCGAGCCCAAACCTTCTGTCGTTCTATACATAATAATAGTAATAATAATAATAATAATAATAATAATAATAATAATAATAATAATAATAATAAATAATTGTAATAATAATTATTATATTTATTATTTCGTTTTATTGCGCTGTGGCATTTTGAAGGAGCTCACTTTTGTTGCATCCCAGTCTCCTCTTAGTCTCCTAACCGCCACTTTTAACCACAGATGAAACAAAACAGAAGTTTAAAAAAACAAATATTTTTCCTTATTATTAACCAAAACAAAACAACACTAATAATTATTATTATTATTGTAACCATAGGCTATATTTTCGGCCGTCGCGAACAAATGTAGCCTTTTCGGCCGTGCGATCGTCCTCTTCTGGCCGTGCACTTGTTCGCTGCTACCCCTGCGAACAGGCCATTTCACGGTATCTAAAGCCGATTCTCTGCGCTTGTTAATTGAATCGGATTTCTTATAGTTTAAAATCCACGCAGACCCATGTACAGCCCAAACTGTATAAGGGGTTTATCGGAATCTGTAAAGCCAAGGCGGAGATATAAAGAGAGAGAGGCTGCGGCTTGTATTTGAACATTTTAAATCTCAAATAAATATCTTTACCTGTGGCGTCTGCCGGTGTGAGCAGAATATATGTTGTGTCATGAGCACATGTTTGCTTTGGAGTACCTGTTGCGTATTACTGCTACTCGCTACGGTACAGCTACCAGGTACGGTATTTGTGTGCAGGCTTTTCCTTCTAGTAACGTCGGTGCTGTACTTTGGGGTTTCTTTACTTCTTAGTCGGGGAAGAACGAGAGGAAGAAGAGCGATGACCGTGACAAAGGTGGGCGGCTCGGAAACTAGGCATTCAAAGACGCGCGCACGCGCGCGCGAGCACATTCAGACGGGTTGTGCTCGTACTCATGCTCAGACGCAACATATTTATTTGTTTGCTCTTTTGTTTATGTTAATTGTTCTGTTAAGACATTTTTGTTTTAACGTTTTGGATATACAGTTATATTTATATTCACACAAGTCCTTAAATTACTAATATTGTACTCTTAATATTTAGTTTTAGGCCTGTATGCATTGCCATTAATTCATTATTAAAGTGACAGGATTTTTTTTCATTACCACACAGTAAAAATGAATTACGTGAGTTACTAAATTAGTAATTAACATTACATTTCCATCTTAAATTTTCCTATATTTTACGGCCGATTAACATAAGCATATTTCTCTAATGTTCTGTGATTTTTTTTTAAATATAACAAATTAAATAGAGAGAATAAAGAAAATAAACAGCGCAAGCAAGAAGGGATAATTTAGCTAATCGTTTTTGGTTTCTAATATTAAGCTTTACATCTTTAAGATAATTCTTATTTATACGAGCACAGGAATGCATTACTCCTTGTAGAGACGTTTCATGTAAGTTATATTTTCTGTCGTCCAACAATTGCAAATCTGTATTAAATATGAAATATATTTTGCATTATTATTTTGTTTTTCAAAATGTGTGTATTATATCTGATTATAACAATTCAAATGTCTTGTTTGTTATTTTTAGTTCGGGTTTAATGTACGGTACATTATGTACCCAAGGTCTCAGAAATTTTTAAAATCGAAAAATTTAATTTATTTGTTGCGTGATTTCATAGGCGATGTTTGATGTTTGCACTTGCATTGGGGTAAAAAAAAGACGCATCTTGTTGTCCTCTTGTGTTAACGCAAAGATCTGATCCACACGTAACATATTATTTTGTCTGCCTATATGGTAACAGCATACTACTTATGCATAGGTGCAAAGTGCCAGCTTACAGCACAATTATAATCTCACAACATTATCGATTTACTGATAATTACAGTAAACAACTACATCCAAATAACTGACCAAAACAAACTGCTAAGTCCGTGCACAATACCTTCTCTTAGTTAGCCAGTAAAAATATTTAAAGCGTAATTTACCTATAATACAAAATAAGTCGACATAGATAAGGGTCTCTGGGGACTCTGTCCATGCGTGTTTTTATGACATGTAGATTTTCAAATAATCAAATGTTTAATAATATTCTACAGTTTTCGGTTTAAAAAAAAGAACCTTTAACGCGATTGAAAGAATGCATGTCTAAGCCGTCAAGCAAGTAAAAATGAAACATTTACAATGTAGTATTCGGTGCTAAAATGCTGTGTATCAGTCGGGTTCATGACGTCCATTTGCTTCAGTTTACCGACTTTGTAATCGGTATTTGATGTTATAAACGATATTAACTCATGAAAATGACACGGCAGCGCTTGCCACAGCAGGGAATTGCGCTGTTGAATGGAGTGTGCAATCTTCACTGGTCCACTACGTAAGCAGTGTGCACAAACTTATACTGACGTCACTGGTGGGACTTCTATATATGGCTTGTATTATAATGACAAAAATATTTAGGCCTAATGTATGCATCCCTTCAAACTGAAGGGAATGTAGACAACAGTACAGGGATTTCAGATCAATTTGTTTCGACTGGGGCTGCACTATATGCAATTCAGTTTAGTGACACTGGGACCCAGTTTTCAATCAAATCAAGGACATGGCAAGCAAATAAGAGGCTTTACTGTATCTAATCTCACATAAACACACAAGCACAGGGTCTGAAAAACACACAGACGAGCTAGATGAAAACACACAATCTAATACAGACACCTGCTGTTTCACTGCGTTCTCTATTCAGGCAAACATATTACCATAACAAATAATTCTGTTTCTTGGATCAAAGTTCTTTAAAAAAAAACTGCACAAAATCTTTATTTTATCACGATGATAATTAGTCCCATGAGAAAAATAACCTTCTGCTTTTTATTTATGTGTGTACAGATTTCAGATATATGTTCTTGGAAGCCAATGGGCAATGCTGAAGAATTTTAGGAGGTGGGATTCAGTGTCTTGGAATGACTGAGTCACCGTAGAACACCAGAAGTCTGTGGTTATGTTCAAGGGTGCAGTAGGGGCATGGATACCAGGGTAGATTCGAGGGCGTGGGGTCCCAGCACTTTACAGGGGTCCTTTAATATGTACAATTATGGGTATGCTGAAACATTAAGAGTTCCCTTCACTGGAACTAAGGGGCCCAGCCCTACCCCTGGAGAAGGACCCCATGCCATTATCCCTCCTCCACCAATCTTTACAGTTGGCACAATGCAGTCAGGTAACGTTCTCCTGGCATCCGCCAAACCCAGACTCATCCATCAGACTGCCAGACAGAGAAGCATGATTTGTCACTCCGCAGAGCACGTTTCCACTGCTCCAGAGTCCAGTGGTGGCGTGCTTTACACCACTGCATCCAGTGCTTGCCATTGTGCTTGGTGATACTTGCATGGAGCTGCTTGGCCAGGGAAGGCTGTTCCATGAAGCTTCCGGTGCACAGATTTTGTGCTGGAGTTAAAGCCAGAGGAAGTTTGGAAATCTGCAGTGAATGAGATCATTGGCGTTTTTTTTACACACTACACACTTAAGCACTCAGTGACCCCGTTCTGTTACTTCATATGGTCTTCCTACCTGTTGTTCCTAAACGCTTCCACTTTGCAATATAACTACTTCCAGTTGACCATGGAATATCTAGCAGGGAAGAAATTTCATGACCTGACTTATCACAAAGGTGACATCATATGACAGTACCATGCTTCAATTCACTGAGCTCTTCAGAATGACCCATTCTTTCACAAATGTTTGTAAACCCGACTGCATGGTTAGGTGCTTGATTTTATACACCTGTGGCAATGGGTCTGAATTAAACATCTGAATTTCATGATTAAGAAGTGTGTCGCAATACTATATTCCATATAGTGTATATTGAGACAAGACTATGGTAAGGCTCAAAGCTGGGTCCCTCTACTGAAGGTAGAAAGAGAAGTTCTTTCAGCAGGACCGAGTGGGTCATCACACTGTCCCCATTAGCTAAAGACAAGTGCCCTTGGGTTATAAGAAATGGGACACTTATGGAAACAGTGTGGGACTGCCATGGAAGCAGGCAGGGGTAGCTCGTGGTGAAGTATGAACACTGATGCTGCAGAGTTGGAATATAGTAGCAAGAACATCACTGCTTGTGAGGCCAAACTTGGAAGTAATGCCTGTCCTCTGGATGATAGGGAGGGTTAATTCTGTTGAATGCTCAGCTCCCAGGCCCAATGCTCCCTAGGTCAGTGTTTCCCTATCCACTTCTCGGGGACCCGCAGACAATCCATGTTTTTACTCTCTCCCAGCTCCCAGCCAATCAGCAACTCCGAATACATGGCATGGGTCTATTGGGAGCTGGGAGGGAGCAAAAATGTGGACTGTCTGGGGGTCCCCAGGGACTGGGTTGGGAAACACTGCCCCAGTTTACATGGACGCCATTCTGATTCCCACACAGACAGCGGGTTTACACTATGCACACCCACTGTCTCACACGCAGTGAGCGAGTTCAGCCGATTTATCATAATATGCTTTATCTGAAAAGTAAGTAACTTACCTCGGGATAAACGGAGGAACAGGAGGTTTGCTGCCAGTGTAGTAGAGGAAGAGGGGACAGAGGGAGGCAGCTGGCGGCCTGGGGAAGTGCCAGAGAGGGAAGGAGACGGAGAGACTGAGGCGAGGGAGGACTGCTGCAGAAGAAAGGCAAGAAGGACCGAAGCGAGTGCAACGTGAGAGATGTGATGTGAGAACTGAGACTGAGGCAAACCGGCAGGTCAGAGTGAGGATGTGGAGATGTGAAAAGATGTGGTGTAGGGGTGTGAAGGGAAGTGAAGAAAGGTGGATAGGCTTCGTCACTGGTGTGGAAGAGGGTACTGCGTGACTTTAGAGCTTTTTGGGTGTTGAGGAGGCAGAGATGGAGCAGAGTGACGGGGGATGTGAGTGAGGGCAGATGAGGAGGGGTGGGGGGGCAGAGGCTGCAGATGGGGTGGGACATTTAGTATGTACTAATTTGATTGCAGTGTTCACTTATATTAATAGTGCTGTTCCCTGTTTTTTAAACAAATGGTTGGACTTTTAACCAGATTGCTACCTTTTATTTTTCTAAAGTGTCGCTATATTTAACCTGTTTTCATAGCTCTCCGTTTTTTTGTGAAAATTATGCTGGTTGTAGGGACATCGTTGTTATTTCTGACAAAAACGTAAAAATTTTAACACATTATTCAGTCGGAACGTATTCAAAATGTTGATAGTGTTTATTTTTAAAAAAAATTGACTTCACTTAAAAAGTTGCAACTCAGTTTTCCTGCTGGACACTTCAGAGCACATAATAAATGAAGGTGCACTTCCTCTGCAAAGCACATTTTCTTTGGTTTCTTTGTAATGACATGCAGACACCAGGCTAGAGGGTCTCCATAAGGAATCTGCTCTGTCCACATTAATACATTCAACAAAATCCACAGGGTTGCTATCACAGTATTGGAGTAGAGAACTGAGGTGGAATATATTAGGAATGGGGTAGTATTGTTTTGCCTTAGTAGTACTTTTTATTTTATAGACAGAGGAGCTGAGCACATGTGATCGTTTGATTGTGTTTCTTTCAAAAGCATTGTTGTCTTGTCGAAGGTTAAAGCTACGTGCAGGTAACCCACCTGTGCAGAAAACCAAGCAATATCATCACCATCATCACCTCCGGGATACACTCCAGGCTCCCCAAGGCCCTGAATAGGCCAAGCGGTTACAGAAAATGGATGGATGAGTTATTGCTAATATTATTGTTGTGGTTTGTTCATTTTTTTTTTGAAGGGCAAATAGTTGTTCAAACAAGTGAAGTTGGTTAGATGCCTTTATGGTGATGCGCTTGTCTGGTATTGGAGCAGTGTGACCGTCCTCTTGTGTGGTCATTATCTCCGTGTGCATTCTTCTGCGATGACAAAGTCTCTGGGGATGGTGGACTGTTTGGTGGGGGTGGCAGTGAGGCCACCGGGGCAGGGGTGAGCAAGCATCTGACCAGTTCTAGACGCAGTCCAGGACCCCCCGCCCCCCCCTTGCCCATATGGCAGTGGACAGCAGTGCAGACACAAGAGTAATCAAGGAAGTGGAGCAACAGGCTTTAGCCATGCTAATCCCCAGTCACACGCTGACACGTGCCTCACCAACGCACACGATGGTACCAAACGCCACATGCTGTGACAAACACGCGGACACACTGCACATGCAGACAAAGGGACTTCAGTCTCACTGGAAACACACATACATTTAAACAAAGTGCAAATCGACTCATTAACCAAATCAGTGGCGTAGGATAAGTCGCTGAAAAATGAATAGATGGATGGATTGATAAGTGGAAACAAGCAATATTTGTGTAGTATATAAAATGAGAGAGAAAAAGACGACTGAAATTCCATGGTGTGTGCATGTTGGTGTATAAGCATGAATGAAGAACAAAATAATGAAAAATACATGATATTTATCTTAAGGGTCTTTAAGTATTTTGCTTTGGCGATGGCTGTATTGTACACTTAATCAGATATAAGGTTGCATGGTCAATTTAACACAGAAATTTAAGCCACAGTTTTACTCACTGACTCTCACACAAACAGGCACAGACACAGACACAGGCATAGACACAGACACAGGCATAAACACTGGCACAGACACAAGCACAGGCATAGACACAGGTACAGACACAGGCATAGACACAGACACAGGCATAAACACTGGCACAGACACAAGCACAGGCATAGACACAGGTACAGACACAGGCATAGACACAGACATAGACACGGGCATAGACACAGACACAGGCATAGACACAGACATAGACACGGGCATAGACATAGACACAGACACAGGCATAGACACAGACACAGGCATAGACACGGGCACAGGCATAGACACAGACACAGGCATAGACACAGGCATAGACATAGACACAGACACAGGCATAGACACAGACACAGACATAGACACGGGCACAGGCATAGACACAGACACAGGCACAGACACAGGCATAGACATAGACACAGACACAGGCATAGACACAGGCATAGACATAGACACAGACACAGGCATAGACACAGGCATAGACATAGACACAGACACAGGCATAGACACAGGTATAGACACAAACACGGGCACAGGAACAGACATGCTCATATTGGTAGCAGTATTTAGAAGACATGAGTATAAGGAATAATGTCCTTTAAAGCATATCTCACGAGTTCCAATGAACTGCACAGACACTCTGACTCAGGGACATGATCAAGCACAAACCCATGCAAATACACACACATTCACAGTGGTTCCCTGCTCATTAATTGGCAGTTTAATCCTGAGGAATGTTGCTAATTAGCACACACTGGCGATTCAGGATCTTACACAATCTGTAGCACTACAATAGCAAGACTGTCATGGTGATTTTTGTGCCACACAAACTTATACACAAAGTGCCAACGGCCTGGCTTTCTGTTACACAAAAATTCACAGTATTACAACACTGGCACACTAAAAAATCTTATCCCACAAACACATGCATTCCCCAGCCAGAAGCAAGTCATCTATAGAGTTACCGATGCATGTGCTCCCTAGACATCTTAATGTGAGTACTCAAAGTACCAGACCATTGATTCCGCTTCATCCCAACTCCAAAAACCCAGACTAAAGGGTCAAATGACTGGAACAATGGTGTCTGGCCCACCCAGGTTCATCAGATGACTCAAGTAGTACGTGCTATAGGGGTACTTGTGGCTTGTGGCCCGTAGGCTGTGATGTAGAACATGACTGTGCAGTCCAGATACAGAAGAAGACTTTAGCAAAGCGGTCCAATGAGGTTCAGAGAAGCATTTACCGTAACAGAGCTTAAACCTACATTTTATCAATAAAAACAGTGATATAAAATTGATGATCAAGTTTGGAAGTCTTTATCTGGCAGGAAAAGGAGCAAAGATGAAGCAATGACTTAGATTGGAGAAAATGAAGAAGTAGGATGTCAGACAGAATCATTTTCTAGAGATTTATGAATAGGCAGATTAATCCTTTACTGCAGGGGGTCTGATTTTAATTAAAATGAATGCAAATGCACTATTTAAACTAATTGGTGTATGTTTATTTGGGGAAAGCTAAAGGCTGCCTCTGATGCCGAGTAGAGAGGAACAGAGAGGCCCTACCAGCGGACACAGTGGAAATTTCAGAGGGATGGGAGAGCAGGTTTTAGAAGTGGAGGGGGGCGGAGGGGTTGAGGCAGAGTGAGGTGGGGGTTGGGGGTTGGGGGGGTTGCTGACCGAGGTCCAGGCAGCATGGCTGGTGATACACTGTGGTGGTAAATCCAGATTAGCGCGTCTAAAATGGGCTTGAGAAATCTGCTGTGGGACCTATAATGCAGAAGCCTCTGTCACCTCCAATCGCTCACATGTATCTAATCCTGTACGCAATGGCCTGACACGCAGTGGATGTGGCCCCACACAGCTCCTATTGCCCAATACAGGTCGGGGCTGGTCGGCTGTCCCCAGCACGATGTGTCACAGGCTTGGGGCTGATTACCCCTCGGGTCCCAGTGATGGTGACATTCACTGTTCCCTAGCAGAGACTATGCAGCTATACACCCAATAGGGGTAGAATACATTTAAATGCTAGAATGTTCTATTTTGGTTACCTTATGAATTTCATTACCTGACTGATTAACTAATATGTCGGTACCTTGGTTAATGGTAGCCCATTCCATACATCCACCACACTGTCCTTACTGCGTACTGACATCCCACCCAGTCTCCTCTGGCTTGTGCAGTGAGACTCAAGCAATAGGCTCCATGCTAAATGCAATGTTGCATTAAATAAGTGGTTCTGGGAAGATGGATGGATTTAATGGCCAGTTTATTTGACTTTGATGCCAATGATTTGTTGATAGATCCTACATTTCTGCAAAACACCTAAACAGCTTGACAGTATTCATTTAAATATTTTGAAGTATGTGTAAAAGATACACAATTCATTGTTGGTTATATGATCTACCTCTTACATTAGACTGTAGTTTACGGACTGGGAATGAGGTCCAGATATACTGGGTTTATGTCTAAATATACTGGAATTAAGACTGGATAGAAGTCCAAATATACTAGATTTAGGATTAGACAGGAAGTTCAAAAATACTGGGTTTATGACTGGACAGGAAGTTCTAAACTCCATCCTCTACACCCACTGCTCCACTGGACTGCGCCTAGGACTGGACAGGAAGTTCTAGACTCCATCCTCTACACCCACTGCTCCACTGGACTGCGCCTAGGACTGGACAGGAAGATCTAGACTCCATCCTCTACACCCACTGCTCCACTGGACTGCGCCTAGGACTGGTCAGATGCTTGCTGACTAGTGCTTTGCTCACACAGCTGACCTGTGCTGTGCTGTTATATTAAGTTATAGCTGTGCTACTGGTAGAAGCAGAAACATTGCAGCTAGGTCTACGGTTGATCAGCCAACTTTCTTGCAGTTTCTGTTTAATTGACTTTTCAATTAAGTCTAGGGATTTTCTCGTTATTGCTTTTTTTCTTTTATAATAGTCTGGTTGCTTTTTATACTTCTATACAACCAAAGTACAAAAAAATGCAATTTCCACACCAGAATTCTCAGTGACTCAGCGCTTAATTTGTACATTATCAGGTTTCGTGTATTATCCCAGAATGACATCATTCAAGATGTAGAAAGAACGCAAATACAGTAATGTACTTCATTGCTTCTACCTTTCCCCCCAACCTTTTCCAGTCTTCTGCAAAGAGACTAAATCAACAGCGACGTACTTACGTTTTGCTACGGAACGCAAAAACTTGCATTGTGTAGTCTGGTCTAGACACGCATGAGTATGGCTGTGTTACAGAGTATGGATATGTTTAAATGTATGTAAAAGTTTGATAAGTTTCAATAAAATTGGTTTTACTTTGACATTTCTATTGGTTTTCTTTAGTCTCTTTATTTCTCTTTTATGTTTGGACGATGAATAATACTAATACCTTAAATTTAAAAATCGATTTTCAGTAACCCTAAGACGCAAAAAAATACGCAAAAACACAGAACACGGTGAAGAAGCAATAAAATGTTTCTGCGTGTTTGCGCGTGTGCTTAAGGGTCACATGTGGTGACAGCGGTGAAGTGATCACAATTGACAGTTATCCGGAATAGGCATTAGAAGGTCAGCGTAGATGGAAACTGGGGGCCAAGGGGTAGCTATTCCTGCGAGAGAGAAAATGCGGGGCGGCTGGCGTGGGCACCGTCTGCTCACCGTGCACAGCCGCCGCGGCAGACTGACACGCTCACGCTCCGTTTGAAGTATCGAAGGCACGCGCCCCTGCGCGTCCATGCGTGCCCCGGCATATGTTCCACGTATATACACTCACAGGCTCAAAAACACCTGTTAAATGCCCCGGTTTCCAAGGAGCAGCTACACATGATATCATAATTAATAACAATACAGATTTTCCACGTGATAAACATTAAACGTACACTTGCTTTTAAGAGCTATAGTATTAATGCCCATGGACCATGTACCAGGATAAGCGGTTCTAGGATTTCAGTCGGAGGGAACAATAAATTATATCAAACAAATAAACAAAAATAAAACGGTGAAACATAATCTGGACCCCCGCGACGTTGAATAAGACAAGCGGGCACAGAAAATTATGGATGGATGGATTGATGGATAAAATAACATCCAATTTTAATACCAGATACAGTGGTCCCAAAACGTTAGTTAATAATAACACCTTCCATAACCTCCTGAGACCCTACGTCCTCATATAAGGACATCAGTTTTAGTTTAAAACTATTAATTGTTCAAAAAAATAATGTTTGGTTTTTATGATTATGAGGTACTACTAATCCCAAATAGCTAAAGGAAATAAAACATGCACACCAAACAAAAGCCCGGGACTCAGGAGGTTATACTCAAATATACAGATTACCTGACTGTAAAAGAAATATTACCGCAATCATTTCAATAGCTTTCAAGGAAATGATTTTTCAGTGGTTTTGTTAACATAACATAATGTGTCGTGTTTATTTCCTACACAAGTATACTCAAACAGCAATGCCGTAGCACCCAGTTATGTTCACATTGTTTAATTAATGGGTGTCCTGTGATGTAGCTATATTGTATATTTCTGTTTGGCAGTTAGAAATCCTTTTACGTTCTTTCATGCAAATTTTCTCAAAAATCAAAGTTGTGATTATAAATGTGGTACAGCTACATTTACTTATGCGGAAATTAAACAATGTCCACATTTTTTTAAGTGAGGGAAAAAAAATTACAATCATTTTGCAATATTCGCACAAGGCGTTAAGCTGTTATCTCAACAGCGCCGCCGCTCTTTGATGGTTTTTCACTGCCACCTAGTCGTAAAAAACACATTTCTTATGACTTGAAATAAAAGCATTTTAATAGCCTTATCATGAATAGCTAGACTAGTATAGTCAGTATAACCAACTTATTCTAATAAAAAGAACCAACATGAAGTTTTTATTTGTTACAGTTTTCAATCCGCATAGCATGCAGACATGCCATTCTTGAATTGAGTGATCATTGTTGACACACCACAGCACACAACAACGAAATCTGTCCTCTTCAATTACAGTTGCGTTTCCCTAACCATTAAGCCACCACTACCCACCTCGCAATACTCACTGGTGCAGTTACATCCATTTCTTGGATATATGTCCTTGTTTACTATGTATAAATTCATAAAAGATTCAAAACAACTGAATTACAACACGCACAAAAACACCACCAGAGACTTTTCCACAGACTTCATAACTTCTTATTGTTAACATAACTAGACGTTATAAAAAAATTGTTAAAAAATAAAAATCCAACAAACTCATAGACAGTATGCATGTAAGTAATCAAAACCTTTCATTAAAACACATAAAAGGGATTTCCCCACAGGGAAAACCTTCTGGACAAACACTAAAAAGCAAAAACTCTGTTAACAAACAAACTCTCCCACAACCAATCGAGTGCAAGACGAGTAACATTTCAATAAGGCTGGGTAAGTGTTGTCAAGTAAGGGCGTAATTCATGCAAATATGGAGAACAGATTTTACACGCGCTTACGCCGGATATTGCAAAGGATCTCTTTAATGTTATTGGTCAGAAACAACTTTAGCTTAGGAAACGGTGTGGTGTCAAGACAAATCCCGTCAGTGAGAAGAATAAAGATAAAAGAGAATGAAGAAATTTCTTAGAAAAAAAGCAGATGTAATAACCTGGGGTCCCTATCTCACCTCCATTGTCGAGAGTCCCACCCATGCTGTGTATGGAAAGTGTTCATATTCTACTCACGTCAACGTGGCTTTTTTCTGTAACTGATTTCGGTTACGTTTCATTTAAAGTGAACGAGAAATGCAACTTCATAGAGCACGTTCTAGTTTTCTCAATATAAGAACAATCGAGGTGATCGCTTAGTTCAATCGAATTACTTATATCCGTTGAAGAAAGTTACCATTTTATGAATGCCACAAGATAGCTTATAGAAGTTTTTCGACACAAGGGAGACGTGGTTATAATAAAACAATGAAATTTGTGTTACATATTGTTTGGTAATCAGACCGAGTATGTGTTATGACAAGGGGGTGTGCTCTATGCAAATGACAAAGTCGGGTGTTAATATAAATGTGCATAAGTAATTACCACTGATATTAAGTATAATCAAGCCTAAAGTTACCATGCCTATCATTTTTGATCTAATATAGATTAATATAAATGTTAATTATGTAAAAGAAGACATATGGATTATAATGTTATCATGCTTTGCAATTAATACGAATTATAATTTCAATGTTCAACAGATTGTTTCAGCAATAGATTCAATAGCATTGATGCATTGCCCGTAGTTTCGCCACAATACATCATGTAGTCTGGATAAAACCGAGTTGCTACGGACTAACAGTGACATCTAGTGGATAAACTCGGAATGTTACTTTGTATGTTTTGTATTTCGATCGCTCAAAAAGTACGCGGAAATTTTGATTGCAAATAACACACGTAGTACAGTAAAAGGAATACGCGCATACTTACAGATAGGAAATTGACAGCACTAATATCGAACAAACAAAATACAACAATATGGTTTATAAACTACAGAAAACGCAACAAATGCCCAAAATAGTTAAAAATAATATCTTTCTTTTCACCATTCAAAGGGGCTTTCCTAATAAGGAAAACCTACTAGACAAATACTAAAAGAGCAAAATCTCCATTGATCAGGAACGGTCGTCACAACCGACCCGGTGCAAGGCGCCTGATATTTCCATTAGGCTGGGTACGTTTTGTCAGCTAGGGGGTGTGTCATATGCAAATATTGTGCACCAACGACCAATAATATGCCGTCATTGCCAAAACCTTTCCAAATGACTATCCTTTCTCTAAGCATGTCGTGTACGCTGCCCAAATTTGCAAGTCTTTTCAGTATTACAGTGACCCGAAAGAATTTGATTGTAAGAAACAGTGAGCTGCTAAAAGAGATCCAGAAAGTGAGAAAATCCATGGAAAGAGAGAAGGAAAAATTGTCCTAGTTAATAAAGCAGATACAGTGGATAGTTATCAGTGAAGACAATGAGACGGAAACTCCCAGCATTATGAATCACATTTATATTTTTTAGTCAAGACTAGTCATAGACTATCTTGTCACCACCTTCAGCATGCAGCAATACAAGGAAATTCAGGGCTCTTAAGTTTCACCAAAAGTTTGGAGCGAGATTACATCTGTTAGGGGCGGAGCGTGTGCCTCATGGTCGATGCGTGAGACTTGAGAGCCCTGGATATTTAACAATTAGAACCTGCCTTTCTAATTTTTTTCTCTCCATCTCTTCCCACATCACAGGAGGTCATCCAGTGTCCCCACACTGAAGTCTCTCTCCATCACAGCTGTGAAACACACCGTGAAGTGTAGAAATCAACCCTGTGACTCAGCTGTGAAATCAACCCTGCTTTTCAAGCCTTTGTTCAAATGGGATTCTAAGCACACACATCATTTGCACTTTTAAAGATGTTTTCGGAGAATTCCAATCATTGGTTTGAGGAGTGTAGTAGCAGAGCAGTTCCATCCAGTAGCAGATGTAGGGTAGGAAGCGGTAAAAAACTGCACCTACAGAGTGACACGTTCCTGGATATTGGCAAGTGAACATGGGAACCACGATGGCAATGAACATAAACAGCATGAGAGGAGCTGTTGCACTGATAAAGTCAGTTCTAGATAGTTCAGTGCGTTGAAATCAGAAATTCTGCCAAATCGTGGCCGTTCTCTCGGCCATTTTTAAACACTAAGAGCAACATGCAACCTCTAGTGGGAGTGAGAGCCAGCAGTGTTACCAACGGAGTCACCACGTGGATTGCTACAGGATTAAATACTCTGCAACCGGGGTGAAATACCATCATGTTTAAATTTACTATACACATCCTTTCTGCTTTCCGATAAGTGTCTGCCAAATGATGTTGAAGTATATTCTGATAAACCCGGCAAAATAATTTTAAAATTTTATTGCTGATGTGTTCCACCAATTTTTAAACAATGAACAACTCAACTGATTTGTTAATACTTTATACCAGCCTATATAACACCGGACCACTTGCATATAAGAGGTTTACATCTGCCACCTATTGGACGAATTCGGAACATCCGCTTCGATCCAACAGCCAAAGAGTAACAAAGTATAACATATAATGATTCAACAATTACATATTTTAAAACAAATCTTAAACTAGAAGTTAAAAACATTTCACTTGGGTGATTATATGCTTGCACAATAGGCCTACCAACGAATGGCGATTTCACTTCAGATATCCGAGGATTGCGGTAACTGTGTACAGTCGTCTTTCACATGCAAAGACAAGTAAAGAGCTTTCTCGAGTGAAACATGCGTAAAACATTAGACATAATAACAACATATATTCGTCGAGGGTCTTTTTTATTTGGAGGAAATCTTCTTGGTAAATACTCAGCTTGCATTCTGACGTTTTTAATTTGCATTTTTAATATCAGCCTTTCGGACACGAAAAATAACAGAACGTGGCTGTTGTATCAAACTGTTGTTAAACTAACCTAGTGTACGTAATTGAAATCCTGTTTAGAATATCAGTTAAGCGTATTCACTATTACAAAATCTTACATGCTATATCTATAAAACTGGTACCATTTATAGTTTTACTGATTTTAATTTAAAAAGGCGCACTAAAACCTTACTTCCGAAATGACGTAATGGAGTGGCTGTTATATTTGCATAAATGTCCCGTCATGCACCGCGCCTTCAAATATATTATTTAGTATTTAAGCTTATCAAGGATAAATTGTAGTAAAATTACTTAAACTGTAAGAAAAACGTAAATATGACTTTTATTTTATCAGGGATTCCCAAAAGTCAGTAAGTTAAATAAATTACCGTGGAGCGGCGGGGTAAGCCCAGACTCCGCACTCCTGCCTTCCCGAAGTCCTCGTCAGCTTTGCGCAGTGGCAGTATCGTAGCCTATGAGGTTTATCCGAGGCGCGATTATTGCTAGTTGAAAACTTTACCCAATACCCCGCCTTGACGACTTGAAATATAGTCGGCGTAGGCAATTTTTGACGGTCTCTACGGAGGCTTGTAATCGGTTAAAAAATAGCAAAAAACGCTCTTGATACATTTTCAATTCATACCGCAGTTAACACACGGATAATCTTATTCGTCGTAGTTGTGTGAACGGGTTAGGATTTGCCGGGTAAACGTTATTGTCGAGCAAATTACCGATGCTTCTGTAACAAAAAACATTATTTTACCATGTTAATTCATCTTTGATCTCTGTACAGGAAATGCTATTGTGTTTTTCCTTACATCTCTCATACTGCTCATGTTTCTCTGTAAATGGCTGTTTCTTAGAGGACACTTAGCGCTTTAAGATGACGTTACATGTTTGTAGACGTGACCTTGCCAACCACTTCTTCCTGTCGAATCAAAATTTTTATATCAATATGATTTTTTTGCTCCGCTGGATCTGAAGAGGTTATAGGATTATTTTCGTGATAATTTCGGGTTTGGCTATGTGCCTCAGATTCCAACTCAAAACCTGTACATTTGAACCTTTAAAGTCCAACATAAAAAAAAAAACAGTAGTTTTGAAAATCTTTATTCAGTAACATTTCTTTATAAATTCATAAATTTTAAAATCTATCCCCCCACCCCCATACAGTACAAAACATATTCTCAGCTCTTATGGACATTAAATCTTGTATACAATCACTTCCATGATCAGCTCCTATTGAAGAAATAGTGCTGAAGAGATTCAGGTTTGCACTAGATAAGAACATTGAAGGCCACAGGCATACAGACAAAGAGCTGATATGCGTGCAAAGTCACACCGAAAGCTCTGCAATTCCTGACATATGAGAGCAAGTCAGCTCAGATGTGATATGACATTAATGAATTAGCATTAATATCATTAACATTAACATGGATATCACCATTGATAACAGACAGACACATATCAGTGATAAGGAACCAAAGTGCTGTTCAGTCATCACTTGGCACGGCAGCTGTTTCCAGAGGCTCAGAATTTGTAGCACAGCGCCCCCCTCTGGCTGTGAGAAAGAACGGACCCTCACACCCTGAATCATGCAGCAAGGCTGTCTACTGCCCGTCTCTCACTGCTGCATCATGAATGGCCAGTGTGTGGGATTAGTAAGGCGCACAGTCCCTCAAAAGACATAAATCTTGTCCCTCTGTACAGCATCCAAATCATCATCCAAAGTAAGGAGAACCTGGGACAAAAGGAACAGGAATAGAACTGGGTCAGAAGAAATTGAAATCGTCACATTTTTGTAAGATGTGTATATTTTCATGAGAAAGGGGAACCACATTACAAGGGAAGTGTGTGGCTTTGCGGGTTAGACCTCTGTGGTTGTGATTGGAAGGTTGTAGGTTCAAATCCCATGGCTGGTCACGTGGTTTCACTTTTGTACCTTTGAGCAAGACCTTTAACCTCAAATGTTCTATAAACTAACTGACCCTGGTTGCTCACCAATATGTCGCGTTGGAGAAAAAGTACCTGCTAAATAAATTTAATTCCACTCTACTGAAGAAAGCAGTTTGTTGAATGTTGTAATTCTTGGTATGGGCAGCAACTGGTATTCAATGTAAATCATGGAGTCCACACATACAGAAGTCTTCATCTTTTCAGTAATGTATATCTGCATTTGGTCTACCCCAGCAATTTCCATACCCGGGAGCACTTGTGTTATCCCTCCCAGTCAGACTTCCCAGAACTGTGCATGTGTGGACACACGCGACTCACCAGGAAGGAGCCAAACATGGCGATAGAAGACAGGAAGTGCCAGATGTCATGGTCATCGAAGAAGGAGAGGAGGATACAGTCGCGGTTGTGCTCACGAGACTCAGCTGGGGTTTTCTGAAGACGACAGAGAATAACTGAACTGAAACGTTCTTGAATAGACTTCTATCTGCTTCTTGGGTACTGTGCTATTGTGGACACCAGTAGCCCTCGCCCCTCCCGCCAAACTCGGGTGGTGTGGGAAACGTTATTACTGTACTTCACACAGAATGCTATGGTGTGTCATACTGGTGCTTCTGAGCATTTGGGGGGAGGGGAATAAAACTCACCTGCCAGGTGCTCAGTCCCTGAAAGAAGAAGAAGAGGGCAAAGCCCCAGACCACCGCGGTGAAGAGGATGCACACCAGAGCCAGGCAATGGATCCGCTCACCGCTACGGAGCTGCAAGCAAACAGCCGCCGGGAACCAAACACCATGTCAGTCACCTGTCCCCCAGAGCCGACACGCTACTCCTGTCATGGCAGAGACGCTGTCTTCCTCTCAGGGAGCACATTTCACAATATGACAGCATGTGTGCTGATATGAAGATTCAAGATTCTTTACTGGTCATGCGCAACACACAAAAGACTAAACAAGAAAATGCAAAACAATATAGACAATGTAAACAAGGCTAGATGGTACCATACTGGTGCAAAAAAAATGCAAAACTGCAAAAACTGGATGATATGTGATCAGAGGCTGATGAATGCAGTAATATCTAAGCTCAGAGTGCAGGTGTCATGGGTACGACTGTCATGGGAAATGTGGATGTTGGACATTTGAAAGGCTCCGGGAAGAAGCCGTTCTTGAATCTAGTGGTTCTGATGCTGGACACCTCTTATCAGTCTGCAGAGGGGTCAGCAGTTTGCGGCTGGGGTCCTGAATTATAGACTGAATTTTATTACAAAAGTGGTTAGTGAGACACATCGGAAGGTCTCACCTTCATGATGATATAGAAAGCGAAGTAGAGTAGGAGGTTGCAGATGGCGATTGCCAGCAGGTATGAGGCAAAGTCATTGGGACGTTCGATCAGTCCATAAGCCGCCCTGCATGGGATATCAGATTGTTTATTTTATTCTGTTCCTCATAAACATACAAATGCCTTCATTGTCCAGTACATCTGACAGTCTTACAATATCAAAACTCATCAAGTTTATTGCTCAGCTGTTCCTCCTTCTAGCTGTCCGAAGCTCTGCAAAACGCAACTTTGTTTCATTTGTGTGAAATGGCAATAAAAGTGTCTTGACTTGAATACTCACAGAGACCAATTAACAATGTTGCCCATCACCAACAGTACCATTCGATCCTAGCGGAGAGATGGAGGGAAAAGACAAGAATGAGTAATGAGCCCAGTTACACTCAGGAGTGTTACGCAAGATCAGAGCATCTGTTAAAGAGAGGGACTCACGATGTACATGGGGCCGCTACACTGCCGGATGCAATCGGTGTAGACCACATAGAGCATACGCCTCAGGATGCCAGAGTCTGAAACACATGGCAGTTTTATAGGTCAACATTAATGCCCAGTGCAATCATGCATACACTAATGCACAACTTCCCAGTGCAATCACGCATACACCAGCTGCGCAACAGCCCAGTGCAATCACGCATACACCAACTGCTTTAAAAAAAGCCTCTGAAGAAATGCACGGGTAAATTCGGTAACCATGGTTTATATAAGAACATAAGAACTATACAAACGAGAGGCCATTCAGCCCATCAAGCTCGTTTGGGGAGAACTTAACTAATAGCTCAGAGTTGTTAAAATCTTATCTAGCTCTGATTTAAAGGAACCCAGGGTTTTAGCTTCCGCTACACTAGCAGGAAGACTATTCCACACTAACTACACGCTGTGTAAAGAAGTGCTTCCTCAAATTCGTTTTAAAATGTTCTCCCGCTAATTTCCACTTATGGCCACGAGTTCTAGTATTTAAACTAATATTGAAATAGCCATTTGGCTGAACAGCATCCAGACCCGTTAGAATCTTATAGACCTGGATCATGTCCTCCCTCAGTCTCCTTTGCTCGCGGCTAAACAGATTCAGCTCAGCTAAACTCTCCTCATAAGACATTCCTCTAAGACCAGGAATCATTCTCGTAGCCATACGTTGCACCTTTTCCAAGGCAACAATGTCCTTCTTAAGGTATGGTGACCAAACCTGCACACAGTATTCTAGTTGGGGTCTTACCAAGGAATGATATAAATGTAACATCACCTCCCTTGACTTAAACTCCACACACCTAGAGATATAACCACATTCTATTGGCTATTTTATTGCTTCCCCACACTGGCGAGAGTGGGACATGGAAGCATCAACATACACACAGAGATCTTTCTCATCATCAGCTACCTTTATTTCAGTGGAACCCATAAAATATCTGTACTTTATATTTCTGCTCCCTGCATGGATTACCTTACATTTATCGATGTTAAATTTCATCTGCCAAGTATCAGCCCAGTCGCTAATCAAATCCAGATCCCGTTGTAGCCTCTCTGCTGCTAGATCAGTATCTGCTACACCACCCAAAAGGTCAGCCACACACAGTCACATGGCAGGGAGCTCTCGTGTTCATACCCAGTCTCCAGCGGCCCATGTAGTAAAGCTGGGTGCTGAGCAGGAGTGTGGCTATGATGTGGATGACAGAGAAGACAATCCAAAACACCATGTTCCCCTTTCCAAACACCTGGAGGAGAGGAGAGACGCTGCAGGTCCTCAGCGAGAAAGTGCGCATGCGTCGAGTCGATCAGCCTGTTTCTCTTGGTCTCTATAGCAATCCATCTGCCTATGGCTTGGAGTCTCACATTATCAATGTGCTGGCAGTGGTTCTCAATGTATGGTACATGTACCACTGATGCCACATGAGCACCCTCCAGTGGTACAAAGAGGCATCTCCTTTTGCTAAACTTCAGTCATAATGGCACGTGGAGAGCCTAATAATTTCTGAAGTGATACATGGCGTAAAAAGTTTGAGAACCACTGTGCTACACAACAAATTAGGTGTAAATGTTATAAAAACATTAATAACAACTGCCGATACGACTCCTCTTCTGATATCAACACAAGAGACGAGAGACTCAGACCGAGAGACTCAGACCGAGAGACTCAGACCGAGAGACTCAGACCGAGAGACTCAGACTGAACGTAGATGACGACAGGTTGTGCTGCTGCCGTGTCCATCGTAGGAAGGAGAGCCTCACCACCCCCAGCACGGAGAAGAAGATGACGGCGGCCAGGCAGGCGTAGGCGGTGTAGGCGCTGGCGTTAATGTCGGGGTGCCGCTTCTGGTAGAGCTTCAGCATGCAGAGCCCCGCGATCATGTACATGAAGGAGGTGTCTGTGGGGGAAGCGGAAAAGGGGAGCAAACACAGGCTCTGTAATGCACATGTCCCATGCAGGCTACCGTACATCCTTACACATGCTCTGGCACATTCTGAGGCACGGCTGATCAACTGAGTCTCAGTTTTTGGTCTTGTCCAGGGATATTCAAATCACGGTCCTGAAGGTCCGAGCACTGCTGGTTTTCCACCTTTCTTTGACCCGTGTGGTAATTATTAAACCAAGTACCTGGCAGAACTGAAAACAAGGCCTGGATTTGAAATTAAGAGCCAAATTTGAAGAGCTCTAGTCTAGTCTGTGTGAGTCCTACACAGACTCAGTCAAGTGCACAGATTACTAAGTGGTTTAATGTGTATGTGACCAAAACAGACTTGTTCTGTGAAATGGGGAACAGTGTGTATGCTTATATATTTATGCATATATAGATAACTGTTTATATATTTACAGAATTCTGAACTGAAAGGACATCAAGGCAGTGTTTGACACCATGTGACCCCTTTCTATACATGCTGAGTGCAGGATCAAGACAGACAGGTTTCCATAAACTACAGAATTCATTCCCAGGCTCAGGCAGCGGCGCCCTCACCGAACTGAAAGTTGGTGTAGTTTGGGCAGACGTGGTAGCAGGCACTCAGCAGGCCCTCCATCATGAGCGCCGTGCCCATAGCATAGAAGAGGCCAAAGTGTTTGGGGATGCCGCACTCCTGTAGCAGGGAACAAGAGAAGAGTCAGCAATCCCTCACTTTCAGTCAAACCACTAATCTGCCCCTAGAGGACAGAGGATGCATTACATAGCCCATGAGAGTAATTACTGATACAACTCCAGGATGTCATCAAGGATCACTCATTCATAAATAAATGTTAACTTTTTTATATATAGTTCTTCTAACATGATTGGCCAAAAACATCCAACACGCTTTTCTACAACTGCGAAAAGATACTAAAGTATATTAAAATACTACTGATATCAATTGTGAACAATCAGCTCTTTCTCTCTGAAAATTCATTAGCAAAATGAATTTTTGGGGGCGGTTTGAAGGTCACCAGGGTCAAATCGGCAGAGTGATGTCACCCTTGGGCCCCTGAGCAAGGATCTTAACCCCCGATCGCCCCCGGTCATCTGACCCTGCTTTCTCAGATATGCATGTCGCTAAATATGTTAGCTTTCGCCGAACGAATAAAAACGTAAAAGGGAAGCGGCTAAGCTTTGGGCTGGGCCTGCAGAGCCGGCACGGCCCCGGCCGCCGCCGCCAATCCTCACCAGCGCCGCCACCTCATGCCGCAGCAGCGCCCGGTTGTGCATGATGTCCCTGTGCAGCACGATGAGCAGGAAGAGCAGGCCCAGCATGATGTAGCCCAGGTTGCTCAGGATGTTGTTGAAGGCACTGTGTCGGGGAGCGGCCGCGTTAGCAGCTGACAGGCTAAAGCTATGCTACACTTACCTAAAAACAGCACAATACGCGTTTTTCTTATACACATACAAATACATGTATACATAATATATAAAACACATTAATTATGTAATACTCGCACACACAAAACTGGGCCTTTAAACGGAAGTAAATATAACAGAACAACCCCCCTCCACTGACTAGTTATGTAGCCAAAATACACATATAAATAGCTGGTTGCTTACAAACACTCTTAAAAATAGCAGATAAGGATGGTGTTAGCGGTTAAATGGGAGAGCATGGGGGAGATGCTGGTCTCTTTTTTGTGAGACTGCCTGCAGTTTACATTGTTCACACCACACACAGTGACGCACGCAGTGAGACGCACGCAGTGAGACGCACGCAGTGAGACGCACGCAGTGAGACACACGCAGTGAGACACACGCAGTGAGACACACGCAGTGAGACACACGCAGTGAGACACACAGACCTGACCTCAAAGCTCCCAGGGGATGTGCACAGAGGAAGTTGTAGTAGCAGATGTCTTGGTTTCCGGTCACATTCACCACCTGTCAATCACAAACACAATGGAACAGGCCGGCACTGCTGCGATCAGTGCATAGTTTAGCATCCATGTGCAACACACTGGATCTACATTAAGCTAAATACAGTTTAGCAGTCAGCCACTGCAAGCCCTGACCACGTCACTCATGTGTAAAGCACTGTGGGAGGTGGGGGGGAGAGGTGAGGGATACCGTCTGATATGTGATGACCAGCTGGATCACAGGAAGAGCGTAGAAGACTGCAATCGTGGCGATGTTCCTGGTGACAAGAACCGGCATGTAAACGAAGTTCATGCTTCTAGGGCTTCAAATATGCTAACTGTGTTCCCAGATAAGCAAGTACACTGACCACCATTAATATTATTGTCATTATTATTAATATAATAATAATAATAATTAATACAATTCGCATTACGCAGATTTTAACATCAGGGTTCATAACACTGACACGGTTCTATAACTCTCACTCAAAACTGGAACTTGTATGCAGTCAGAATTCCAGGTTTCTTACCAGAAGTAGATCTGGTACTTTTTATTCAGAACCCTCTTGTCCTTACGAGCCAGATCGGACACACACAGAAACTTCTGGAAAAGTGAGGAGACAGAACGCATTTGCTGTGGTTCACAACCCAACACACTTGACTGCGTTGATGAGTTTCACCCTTTCATGCCTGGATGTTTGGTGACCAATGCAGAGGCAAGGCGATCAATCTCATTAGTGTGTGTGTTAACTATTTAGTTATGCTAATTCTAGTTATTATAACTGCACCTTAATTAATGTTTTAATATGTTCCTATTGGAACCTCAACCATCAACAGGACCACAATGTTGATATTTTAATTAGCCTGCCTTGGTGGTCATTTCTTTAGGATACTACTTTCATTTTACACATTTAGAAAAACTTACAGGCCATTAAGAACACTAGTGACGTCTTTCATTGGCCCATTCTCACAGTTAGATGGGCACTGGCCTTCTCCGTCTTCAGGAATATATATTACAGCAGTGTTTCCCAATTCGGGTCTCGGGAACCAGCTGACAGTTCACCTTTTCGCTCCCCTACCCGGAGCTGGGAGGGAGCAAAATCACGGACTGCCTGCAAGTCCCCGAGGACCAGATTGGGAAACACCGTATTACAATGTCACCGTTTCTGCAAACACAGAAGGGGGAGGGGCAAGGACCTTGGTGCGGACGATATTTTTGTCGGAGTCGATGTCGGCTAGAATGTCGTAATCATCCTCCTCCACAGAACTGAGCGACTCCTGCCTGCAGCGGCCCACACTGTCCAGGGAACGCTCTGGCAAAGAGGAAGATCACCAGTGAGACCGGAATATCCGTCTGGACGGAGGGCATGAAGCCCGGTAGCCGATTTCTACATTTTCAACATTGAGAGTGATTCTCAGATGAGGGAGGGTAAATTTAAACAGGCATTTTTTTTTTTCTTAACTCGTGCAGTGAAAAAATATTCCACATCGTCAAGACTTTTTCCGGAATTACACCCCCGTTCACAGGTGCTGGTGTATGACTCTGCATGCCTGATTCACGGCAACTGAAGCCTGAAAATAGGTCAACTTGACAAGCTGGATTTGGAAGATAATTTGATTAACATTTCTGAGCTCCTTCTGATAAGTTGGGACAAAAATACTCCTCAAAAGTCTTTTACTCTAGAAAACACCAGGCTAAATTAAAGTCTGAAAACTGGTTGAGAACAGTTCATTAATAAGGGATCCAATTGCTGAATGAACAGATCAAGACTAGTTTCATAGACCTATAACACTGCTTTTACAGATTAGTTTATGTTCATTTTTTTCCAATCAGCCACAACTAGTTTGTTTAGTTGGAATAAAACACAGCATAGAGTCTTACACCAGTACCAGGGCTGAGAACCGCTGAAATACACACCGTCATTCATTACCATTACTTTTCATTTCTGATTCGTACATCAGGCAATCGAAGGCACAGTGCTGATTCGCAGGAGTGAGGGAAAGAATGCGATCAACAGTTAATATCACCAATGCGGACGGCTAAGTGGAAGAGCGTGGTGAGTGATCTGCGCTTGAAGGGCTCGCGTCCTGACAAATGACAGAAACGAACCAATCAGCTGCAGGTGCTTTAGCTAAGCGCCGTTATGGCAATCGGCTTCCCACACACAACTTACATTTGTGCTTTAATAAAACCAGTTTAAGTGTTATTTTCGGGTTATGATGGTCCATGTTATGATATTTCGACTTTACAATGAGCATGATTATTCAGTTCAATAAATTACATGAGATATTCAACAATTTATTATAAATAGGCTCCGTGTTAATTATTTTGTCCAACTGTAGGCTAATGTAAGTGTTCTAAGCATGTTTACGGTAGGTTAGGCTAGGCTATGATGTCTGTTACGTTAGGTGTACTGTATTAAAATGCATTTTCGCCTTACGATAGGTTTATCAGAAAGTAACCCCATCGTAACCCAGGGAGCGTCTGTATTCTGTTGTAGACTGTAGATATTTGCAGTAAAACTTCTTTCCAAGGCATCATTAACAAATCGCTTGGTATATGAACCTGCATCCTTAGCATTTAAGACTTAAGGTTTCTTAACCGATGTCCCTCAGTGCCTGGACACAAGTGTGTTGCAGTTCCATACCCATGTATCCATAGTTGACGTCGGTCGACCCTACGCTGTCTGTAATGGGCTCCGAACTTAGTAGGCTGCTGTTGTCTGCTTGTGGGAGACAGGAGGACAGACAGAGTGTCACTGTAGTTCAAACAGGGGCCACATGACCTTTAGCTTTCAGTTTTCAATGAGGGGGCAAAAAAGTTATCACATAAAAGCACAGGTAGGACGAATGCTGTGGTCCCAATGCTATGGCATATACTCAACATAGAGGTGTGTGCACCCGTAACTCACCAATAGATCCATACTCATAGGGGGATCCAGGGGTCAGACCCTTACCTGCAGAGAAACAAGGCTTAGAGCCACAGACAGACAATACACGCCCATAATTCAGTGGTTCTCAAACTATGGCACACATACCAGCTCCCTCTGGTGGTACATGGAGGTATCTCTGTATTTTAAAGTGAGTCATAATGGTGGCATGCGGTGAGCCTAGTACTTCCTGGATGTGGAATGCTGTGCAAAAAGTTTGAGAACCACTGGCATAATTAATAGGTTAGTCAATGACACTGTTAATAACGGAAAGACGCTAGCTTGTTAGGAGTCCTCCAACAAGTTAGGGGGCAGTAGAATAAGAAGTAACCCCTGGTAACGCCTGTTGGCGAACATCCAATCATGTTCTCATCACTTCTATATTTGATGGAGGCTTACAGGCAAATCTTGCCATCATGAATCAGAACGTAGTAAGCAGTACTAATTTTGCCATTAGGGAAATTCATTTAAACAGTGGCAACAATAATGATACATTTTAAGCTTTGATTCAAGGCAAACTTCTATGTGAACTCTGTCCTGACAACGCCAATCAGACAGATTCATCTCCATTCGGCACTGAAATGCACGGCGCTATTCAAATACACCTTAAGCCAAAATTCTTGGCAATTATTTGTCTCCTACAATAAAAACATAAATAAAAATCATGACGCTGTCATATTAGAAAATTTTTAACATCACTGGATGTTCAGTTGCTTATCAGATACAGAGAAATGACAGAGCACCAGGATCCACCAATCAGCTTCTTGGTGTCTGGTAAGGTATTAGTATTAGATTTTGGGTGACTTCAACGTATGTTTCAGAGACTGGCACGTTCACACAGAAATACACACGTGGGCAAGACTATAGTGTATTAGTGCACATGTGTAAGCAGTACTGCACATGCAGAGAACGGAAAATGGCGACGGGAGATATGCACACATTTTCTTACACTCAGTTCTTACCGAGCAGAGAAGCTAAGGCACAATGTTACAACAAGCAGGGAGGAAAAAAAAAAACACATTACATTTGAAATAATACGTTTCATTGATTGTTATATAGTCACTCAAGCACAGAGTGGAGAGAATCTAGCAGGCTATATACACTGAATTCTTTTTTCTGGTCTGTAGAACATCCGGCACACTATCACAATGTTGCTAGGATACCTGTCTCCGCCGGCGACGCTGCCGGGGTGCTCAGCAGGCCCCCCCTCCGTTTGTGCATCCTGGGGGAGGAGACATGGCAAAGGCTAAGGAGGAGGACATCGCGTTGAAGTGGGCCGGGGGGGGGCAACACGTGCCGACGGCCGCTGACCTCTTGTTTTCCACACAGGCCACCAGGAAGGTGATGATGTAGAAGGATAGGAAGATGCCCAGGCAGAAGAGCATGCCCATCACGTAGACCTCCGCTGCAAAAAAGAAGGAACGGGGGTGAGGGAAGAGTGTCAGACCGCTGGACGTCAAGATGAGAAGCGTCACCGTACACTGATGTCATCTCCCTGCTTACATTTGATTGCGGGGGAGACGACGACATCCAAGGTTTTACTCCGATTTCCAGCATCAATCAGCTCATCTGGAGAGAGGGGAGAGTTAAATCAAAAAAATCCATTAGAGCAGGTTTAGGCCATCTTCTCCTCAAAAGGCCAGGGAGGGAGTTGGGAGGGAGCAAAAACGTGGACAATCTGAACATCCCCGAGGGCCGGGTTGGGAAACATTGAAGCCGTCTAATGCGGAGTCTGTCCCCTTTGACCTCTTATTGTACTACACTAGTATTGCTGATATCTTACACTTTATTGGTATCTTGTGACAAACAGAGACAGGATGAAGACCGTACTCACCAGGCCGCAGGGGATAGAAACGCAAAGGGCCCCCGCAGGCTTCGTCCTCAGTCTTCACCACGATGACCACGTAGAAGCTGTTGCTGGGGAAGTCCTTCCTCTACAGACAGAGGGAGAACGTGTCAGAGGAAGGAGGTTCCCTCATGCCATCAAGCTGGTATATCGGGACGGCAGACCCGACGCTGCCACTGACACGGGCTCATTACCTGAACCGTAATGGCGGCCGTCTTCGTCATGGTCTGGTACATCCCGATAAAAGCCACGTTGTTGTCCAAATCATACACTGGACACTGTGAGACAGACGGGTCACAGAAGTATTCATCCCTATTCAAAACAATACTCCACCTTTCACTACTGTCCTTCTGGGCTAAAATTAATGTATGCGTGGCAAAATGCACCCTCTTGTGGCAAGTCAGCACTCCTGCAGCCTTCCTTTAGTAAACAGCCAGGCATTTTGCAATAGGCACAGATATCTGCCAACACTAAAATGTAGGATTAGCTGCACCTCTAGAATCACACCTTTAAGCTTCTGACACAACACAAACAGATCAGCGAAGAGACCTTTAGTAACCAAAATATTTTTCACACAGATGGCATGTGTGGAGGTGGAGGTCTGATAAAACAGACCGAACGCATTTCTTACCAAGATGTCCTGGATTGACATCACGGAGCAGGGGAAAGTCATCTGGGAATTGACCTTGACTATGACAGAGTCCACTCCATCGGGGAACGCGTACTTAAAGTACTGGACAAAAGACAAGACAACCAGTGAAGAGAGGTGGCTTTAGCATGCAAAGGATCAAGCGTTTTAATTTATTCGGCTCATTGTCTCACACATACACGCAAGTTCTGTCAGTACTGGGACGAAACAGGACGCCTCACAGCTAGTGCTATATTCAGATTACTGCCTTGCCAGATACACAATGGCACGCTAAATGCCAGATGGTGATTCTTCTACAAACACAAGCAGTTAATCCCAAAGCCCATATTTGCCAGTATTTTCTCTACATCTCAGAAACAAACACATATAGGGCCCAGAGAAACATACTGTCACTCATTTGATAAGCTTATGTTCAGCTTTATCGCTCAGATCACCCCTGCCGGACTTCGACTTCACACCTGGTGACATGGAAGCCCAGAAGAATCCAGGCATACCCCGTATCTCCTGGCCATAAACTTGGGCAGAGGTTTCGGTCACGCCTTACTAAATATCAGAACTGAGGTATTAAACTGCCGATTTCATAACAAGGAAATGTGAAATCGTGCAAACCCTGTTGGTGATTTGGTATTGAGACGATCCAACTGGTTGGCAATGACGTCTGCATGTATATGTGCAATGCTGTGTTTGACCACACGGGGCACTGGACTGCTGAAGTGTAGCGGCCTCTCAGGGGTTTTACCTGAGGCTGGGATGGAGTAGCAACAAAACTGAACTTCGTGTCCGTCCTAGAGGAAAAAAAGTTCATTAATCCCCCTCTGGTCTAATTCACTGTCTTGCTTTGCCATCACCTTCATTCTCGTCTTCCTTCCATCCATCCATCCATCCATCCATCCATCCATCCATCCAGTACAGGCCCACAGAGCGCCTGAGTGTCTCTTGGAAAGGACACACAAGGGACCCTCCACAGCAGATGCCAAGCTATCTCGGAACACACACATCATCTCAATGTACAATACTAAAATTAATTATTAATTTGAATATGAATAATTAACATTTTCTTTAGCGGTCACATTTCAGTATTTGTGCTTTTCTGAATGGGGCAACAGGAAAAAACATTGTAACGTTCTTTAGGAAATGTTCAAGGTACTGCCCTTATACCCTTATGTAACGTGGTGGGGGGGATGGGGTGCATCAGCAGCAGGTGTGGGTCGCGACTCACTGCAGCGTGAAGCTCTCCACACGGCTGACCCGCAGCTGGTAGTTCACGCCTCGGCTTGACAGTGTGGACACGTCAACGAAGAAGAACTGGATCTCGCTGGCAGCACGTGTGGGGGGCTGGCACAGGGTCCGACCCACGTGGGTGTAGGAGTACTTCCGCTGGTATCTGGGTGTCAGACAGGGTGGGGCACGAAATCAGAGGCGCAAGACGCCGGAGGGGACACAATACAGATAGTTTCGAAGCAACCTTTAGAACACAGTTAAGCCAAGGAGCATCGTTGTTTAGACAGCAGGGGGCAGGAGTGAGACCTTTATACGAATGGCATGTCTAGCTGTTGATATGGCGCTCAAGTGCAGGACATGTGACAGATTCAAAACACACAAATGTAGGCTCATTTGCCTTAAGGGTTCATAGTCTCACATGAGCAACCACGAGCAAACACATAAAAACAGTGGCAGTAAATTTCCAAGCAAACAGAACTTCAGGTCTTACACCCATAAACACATTTGCATGTCTAATAATATCACCACATGTGAGTTTCCCATTTGAGGAAGTCCAAAAGTTCTCCATGTGGCATGAGTGGTCACCGAACGCGTAAAGTACTCTCCAGAGTTGAGCAAGTTGGGGTGGAATTCTGACCTGCGCTTTAGTAATCAGAGCCAAGAGCTTGACTGGAGGCCAAGACCATTACAGATTATTTAAGGCATGACAGAATGTTGCGGCTGATTGCCCAGGGGGAATTTTTTGTTGTCTAACTGTATTACAAAAAACTCCAAACACAAAAAAAAATAAACAAAGAGATAATAAAGTGTTTCAAAAATGCAGGCGGCAAAATTTTCTTAACATAATCTTAAATATGAAAGGTGAAAAATTTATTGCAGGTACAATGATGTAGTTATGAATTATTAACTCATCACTTACACCCGCATACGCCCTGCGCTGGAGATTCAATCCATTTTATTTTTTATAAAGCGCCTTTCGAAACAGAGCCACCCCAAGGCCCTTGATGGGACTGTGTCAATCCATTATTACACCAGTTAAACAAAATGGTGAACAAAACTGGGGAAAAGAGAAGAGGAACAAAAGAAAGATAAGAATGAAACCCCAGTTCAAACCCCTTCCCTTCCATGCCTCTTTATATTTAGGGTTATATGTAGTTTTTGCTCAGAGTGTGTAACTATGTTTCCTCTAGGTGTGAAGAAATGAAGGGTGTCTCCAGCTATAGGCTAATTACCTGTGCTGCGGAGGAAGTGATCAGTTTTCTTGGTGGGGGGGGGGGGGGTCCCAAATAAAGCCTTGCCAAGAGCCACCAAAAAGATAAAGCCAGCCCTGGGAGAAATCCCCCCCCACCACTATCCTACAGGAAGTCATGGTACATTCAGGGATCTCACTAGAAGAGATTCATTCTTTTTCACATTTTCTCACATTAACATGGACACTACAATGTCCATCTATCGCAGGCAGGAATTCCACCTGCTGGGCTTGACAACACCAGTACCAAGCTGCAAGTCCTGTGTGGTATTTCTGCTACAAAAAAAAATCAATGAAATCAATCCTTCAAGTCGATCGTAACAATGGAGATAAATGAGATCACAGAGTCTACTGAGACTCCTCAAAAGGTGATGTCACCAGCAGAGTCAGCCAGAGTGCTTCCCCTATCTTTGTACTTGGGCCTCTACATCTGCAGACTGATCCCTTAGCCTGGGATGTCGTTTGGACCCACGGTGACGCAAACTCCACCCATCTCACAGACCACGCCAAACAGATATCTGTACTCACAGGCCACGTAGAACGAGAGGGACCTGGAAGGAGACCACTGCTTGCTTCTGCCTGACCACGAAGAGGATGGGGCTGTCCACCTGCTCCGACTGCACTGACACCCGCACCCCCTCTGTCTGATGGGAAATACGACACACATTTCAATCCATATTCACCTATCAGACACAAAAACTGGATACGTCAGTAAAACAACTGAAAAGGTTTTCATATCAATGTCTACAATAACATTGTGAGTGCAATGACCACCAGGAACTCCACAAGAAGTAACAAACCCCACAATGAACAGATACACTTCAGATGGATAATGTAAACAAGATCGCCACCATTATACCCGAATGTATAAAAGCATTTGTAATTGTTTCCTGTCTATGACATCATTTTTAGTAAACATGTATGCGTGAGTGTAACAACAAAGCATAAACACTTGAAATCGTTACCTTGTTGCGAGACACAGTGTGATTAAAGGCGTAGATCGTCTGGATGTCGCTGGTCACCGTGTCGTTGTAGGTAACGTCGAACTCTGCATCTCTCTGGTACACCGTCTTGGTTTCGCCGACAACAGCGGAGGCCCCATAAGGTGCCACACACAGGCACAGAACCACGAGTCCAGCTCCGCAACCCGGCCAAACCGGGCCAGGCTTCCGCCGTGTCCGCATCCTCCCCGTCGGCTGATCGATCTGTTTACTGTGGCTGTGCTTACTTGTTACGCTTTGCGACGCGAATATCTCCCGAGACCTCTATATGCTTGACGTCTTGCAAAAAAAAGACATAAAAATCAGAACTGAAAGCCCAGTTTTGCAAAAGAAATGATCACAATGTAAACGTCGGTATACTGGTTCAGCCAGAAGGCTAGCTGGTAGCAGCTGTTTGTCCCTACAGCCTAGCTAAGGAGTCCCAAAAGCAGCCACGAAACACAAAGATGGGCATGACTGGCACTTTGTTACCTCCTAGGACCTCGGACCCACCTTCCGCATCGGATACAGCGCATGATACCCCCACCGAGTCTCCGTGCGGCGCGATCGGCGGCTCCTCGGCCGCGTATCTACTCTCCCTCCGCGGCAACGAGCGGCGCCACGATCGGGAGGAGAACCGTGCGCCTCCCTCCTGTCATCCTCCCGAAATGTCTCTGCACTTGTCAATTTCCCGGTGCACGGCTCTCCCGACTGACCCGAGTCGCTGCTTTCTTTAACACATAATATCCTAGTTAGCAATAGCGGCGCGTATAAACACTGACACTGTCTGTCAAGAGGCACCGTAAAATCATGGGGCCGGATCTGGGTCCAGTCTCCTCCAGTGAAGATCTAAGCTTTGTTCTTTTAGCCTATAACACAGACAGAGAGTACCGTCCCACGACCAAAACCGTAATCGGTACCGTCTACATTCCTGCGGGCTCGAGCACGCGCACCTGGCTTATTCCGTCGGATTGAATTGCACAGTTTGGGTTAAATCCGTGTAGCTCAGCAGCGCCCTCTGTCGCCCAGAAGAGCGCTGTAAACAAATCCAGCGGCGCGGTGACGTCATCCCCACCGGACCGGTGATGAGGGACGTAGTAAAGCTCTTACCGAGGGATGGTTTTTGTCGTGAGAAAATATGTTTGTTTGTCGACACTTAAACTGTTCGATGTAAGGATTTTACAAGAAAACTACAGATTTAATGAAAACAAGTTAAACCAAATCGTCTTTTATTTTCCATAGCTTACGCTACGTTGTACTGAAATCCGTCCTCGTCGGCATGACCAAGAGGAGCACAGGTCCTTGCCTTTCTTTCTTCTCATTCTGTGCAGGTTCGTGGGAAGGACTGAAGGACAAGGCGCAAGGCTGGTGACATCCGGCATGGGGTGCGAGTCCATCGCAGAGCACAACCATAAATACATGCAAACAAAGGGCGATTCAGAGAGACCAATTTATTTAACTGTATGTCTTAACTCTGTATGAGGAATCCACATGATTAAGAAAAACATATAAATTCCACACAAACAGAATAAGGATGAACATTGTTCCAGTGATAAGAAGGTCACCAGTTCAAATTCTGTAGCTGGCAAAGTGATGTCACCACTGGGCCCTTGAGCGGGACCCTTAACCACAATTGCTCCAGGGACACTGGCTGACCCAGCTCTCTGATTCTGACTTGTCACCTTGGACAAAATCATCTGATAAATACATGCGATGTACTCTGTGTTCTGCCACAGTGCAGAGATGTGCATTTAGTATAACTGGTATCTGTATATTGCAATTGGGTGCGTGTTGTTGTATGTGACCTGCAATGGACTTACGTTCTATCCAGAATGTCCCCCTTCTTTGTGCCCTAAGTTGCCCTGAGATCCAGACCTTAATAAGTGGTCGGAAGATAGTTGGAATTTAGATGATTAGACCACAGCCTCTCTTAGGAGTTGAAGTAGGAACCATGATGTTAGGAGGTCACATCCTTCACCATTGCACTAACAATTAATCCATCCAGCCTGTGTGGTTCACACTTCTGGTAGCACCATAATCTTTGTAAAATATCTTGCAGTGTTTTCCATTGTAATCAACCTGGGATATTTTGAATGCTTTGCAGCAAACACACAGGGAAATACACATTTTGCGCTGTAAATTGTGGCCTGCCTTGTAAGGATTCACATAATTGCTGGTTCAATTGTAGTTCATCAGTGGTTTCCATCTGTGCATGCTATTCCTAACCAGGATCTTTCAATGGTTTAGCTATTTTTTTATATTTAAGCTATAAAGCACAGTTGTATTATTTTTGTATGGTCCCATTGTGAATGATGTGGATATACATTCTGTAAGATTTACCATCTCATTTGCATATGAGCCCTGGACTCCAAATACTGAACTTAAGTTAGACAAAGGGCTGATTGTTGTTACTGATCATTGGTCCATTTTTTTTCATTTAATCCCACGGCTTGTTCCTTATTCTGCTGCCTCCATGAATCCTTCTGCCTCCATGAAAGTGCCTTTCTTGCATATGCCACCGTCCTGAAACAGGGACATACTCCTGTTATGGTATTTTCAGCACGTTCTTCAGCCGAATACCTATCCCTCTCCGTCTTGGTCCATCTACAGTAGCTGGTAATTGAGACCAAAAGGCTGTATGAGTAAATCCAGAGATTAACCCTGAAGTTTACCGACTTGAATAAAACACTTACATCAATAAAATGATCTAATTACACAGTAAATATATTGACGGTAAATTACAAATTAAAGTACCAAATAAGCAACTAAATAAGATTAAATCTGCAGAAAGTCAGCTTATGTAAAAGCACCGTGTAAAAGGACTGTGAGGGGCTCAGTGGGCTATGTCTCTGTGATTGCCCATTCAAGTCTCAGCAAACCAGTCACATGTCCATTGGCCCTTAAACAAAGCCCTTAACCTCCAGTGGGGCTGACATTGGCTGACCCTGCATTGTGACACCCCCCCCCCCCCCCAAGCTATGGAGAGCAAGATGGAGGTAGACAAAGATGCAAATTCCAATGTACTTGTGCAAATGGCCAACAAATGATTTATCAGATCATCGACTTTGGTGTTGCAGTCATGTTACTTCAAATGCCATCATGGCAGAATGTGGAGAGAAATTGCTGAGCTAAAATGCAAACCAGATACAGTCCTACCGATAGGTGACTCTCTGGTGAGGGCTGAAGACACCACAGTGAATCACTATTGTCAAGAATTCACCCAGGAGTGTCCTTCTAATGTTACTACCCTGAATCAAAATCAAAATCTAATCAATATTGTACCTGAATAACATGTGTCTGATACTCTAGGTGAGCACAGCAGTTATTTTCTATCCATACATACATCTTTCATAACCGCTTAACCAGTAAAAGGTCACATTTAAGCCACATTATTTTAAAAAATACTCTAGTGCTTAATATACTTTCATGTTTCATATTCAGTGTGATTTTGAGCCATCCAGATCCCCATTTTGGTGAAAATATATTCATATTTTACTTCCACAGATAGATCTTTCAAGTTAAAATTCTTGCAGCATGACTAGATTTAAGCCACAGATGTGGTTCTGCAAAACATTCAAGTGAAGTTTTGCTAGAAACACAGAAAAAAATGTTTCTTTGAACAGAAACATGTACACTCTTATAGTATCAACCAAAAGTATGGACTCAGCTATTAAAAATCATTTGTTTTTCAACAAGATCATGACCCTAAGCTCACCTCAAGGTTATGCAAGTACTTTATTATTATATGAACAAGCAAAGAGATGGAGTGCTGTGACAGATGACCTGGCCCCCACAATCCCCTAACCTAAACCATTCAGAGCTGGTTTGGGATGAGCTGGATCACAGAGTAACAGCGAGGTAGCCGATTTGTGCTCAGAACTTGTGGAAACTCCTTCAGGACGGTCGGAGAAGCATTCCAGGAAGCTGGTTGAAAGAATGCCAACACTCTGCTGCCATCAAAGCAAAAAAGCAAAAGAGGGCTATTTAGAAGAATATAAAATTTGAGAAAATCTTGAGATGTTGAACACTACTCTTGGTCATTGCAATATTTGATATGTGTTTCCTCATTGCATCGAGACCTTTTACTATAAGGTAAATAGCAGCTAAAATAGAGACAATGCATTAATGGACGGTAGGTCGACACTTTCGACTGGTACTCTACATTTGTGCCACATGCATTAAAATGAGATGAATCCAGAATATTTGCACAACGGTAGTGCAGTTGCACTGTGATAAGGACGATTCCTTACAAGTGACACTAATATCCATGGTCATTTATTGGAATGCTTTCATCTGCACATGAGGAAAAGCCCAGCTGGCGTACCGACTGTGTACTGAACAGACAGATACACGTCCTCTCACATTCTCTCGCAGACACACACTGTACAGGTCTATCTCCTCAAGCCTCAGAATACACAACAGGTTTTTTTCTACAACACGGGGCATAGCTGGGGGCCTAGACGTCCATTTATTTATTATATATAGATATATATATATATTTTACTGTATATACATAATCCGCCACGCGCAGTTTCTAATGCACTGTAACAAATGCACACTTAAACTTGCTGACAATGATGTGCCTGGACGGTCCTACGGAAACTGGAATGTCGCTGGTCAGACGCACGTGGACACAAGCATGCACAAGCGGACGGGCTAACGCGCGATTGGCCGCAGACAGAGGGGAAGCGGACGGGCTAACGCGTGATTGGCTGCAGACGGACGGGAAGCGGTGCACTGCCTGCTGGGATACTACGCCAGGCGTTCAAGAGATAAGCGGCACTGAAACGTGGAGTGGGGGGGGGGGGGAACTGAGAGAGATGTGGGCTGACTGTGGACTATATGCAAGTATAAAGGAAGAGTTAGAGACAACAGGATGGGGCGGGGGGGGGGCAAGAGGCTCAATGGTTGTATACTACAGTCTGAGCACAGTTTAGTGTGTGTGGATAACGGGGGGGGGGGGGGGCTTGTGAAAGCGTAGCATTGAATACTATAATCTTGAGTCGGACACCACTATTCACAGACAGGTGCAGCCCCAATGCAGCATACGCTTCAATGGGCATACCCACAATCCTTTGTGACTCTTTCCCAGCATGCACTCCAGTAGACTCTCACAGGGGCTGGTGACGCAATTCGCCCTCCCACATTGCACCCCATTTTGTTCGAAAGCATCTCCCTCGATAATGGTCATAAAATCGACAGGCGGGGAGCTTTACTCGGACGGCGTCCAAGCACGTCGGCTTGAGGCGAACAACGGCCAGAGACTCCAGCGTCTGGCAAAATGGGGTTTCCCCAAGGAGGAATTACCTCTCCCGTGGATTTCAATTCTGCTCCTCCACCATGAGGGGGCGCTGTGTGGGTGTTGTTTTTGGCACACGCGTCCCACCTCATGCAAACATGGCCGCTATAGTGTGGCAGTTCTTCAGCTCCCCTCCATTCCTGCAGCACTTATAGTGTTTCAGTCTCTCTAAATGCAACTGCAGCTTGTGCCCAACCTTACGTGTCTAAGTGCTGATATTGCTTCATTAATGCTGTTTCTGTGTATGTCTGTGTGTATATACCCCATCTCACCATGTGCTAGTTCTCCAGAACCCGCACTTGTTCCCTATTTACCTCTCTCCCCCTCCCCCTCCCCCCCCACCCCACCCCACCACACCCCACCCCCCCGTCTTCGGACAGCGCCATCTCAGACGAGCGAAGCCCGCCTCTCCTCTGGAGTCTCCTCCAGCAGCTGCAGCAGCAGGTCGCTCAAGGGCTTCGCCACTGCCCTGTAACCGCTGGCGGTCAGGTGGAGGAAGTCAAACATGTCCCTGGTAGCGATGGTGCCGTCTGAATGCACGAAGCCGCCGCCCACATCCAGGAACTGGGCGGCACTTAGACGGGCCAGGCTCGAGCGTAGGATGCCGTTCACAGAGGCGTTCTTCTCTCGCAGTGGGTTGGGTCGCTCTCCCCGTGGCAGAAGGCCCTGCGATTGGGTGGGTTGAGATCAGGGTGGTTTGGTAGCAATGGCATACAAAAGGAGCTACTCAACCCCCAAAAGGTCATCGCAGGTACATCAGTCAATCTGGGAACAACTATGCAAGTCCTTTCATCAGTCGATGCTAGATATTGATTTTTTTTTTCATATGGGAAAAAAAACAAACATTACGCAATTTGTTGATTCTTGTTACATTTTTCCCTTAAGTAACTTAAGGAACTGAAAATTTCATACACAAGTTATTTACACGGCTGAATATCACTGAGGTGTATAAAATGGCTTTTTAGGGCATATCACTAGTTCCGCTTCTGCGATTTGAACTGGAAAACTCAATATTAAGGTGGGTTTTTTCTACCTTCATTTATTATACTCTCTGGTGGAACTTAAAGATGGAAACTGTTCAGTAGTCGGACTAAGTCTCGAAGTCCATTTCTCAGCTTGCACTCTCAATGTCAAGGGGTCAGTGCGGTTCGTTTACCATTATTCTTCTGCAGTATTTCTGAAACCGGTCCTTGGAGACCACCAGTCCACAGTTTTGCTTCCTCCCACTTTTGGGAGGGAGCAAAAATTTAGAATTTAGTGATTAATTGTCATTGTTGACACACCACAGCGTACAACAACGAAATGTGTCCTCTGCATTTAACCCATATGTGACATCGTGACATAGCAGGGGGCAGCTAATTCAGTGCCCGGTGAGCAGTGCTTAGGGGTGGTACCTTGCTCAGGGTACCTCAGTGGTGCCTTGCTGGTCGGGGATTCGAACCTGCAATCTTTCAATTACAAGTGCGCTTCCCTGACCATTAAGCCACCACTGCCCACTAAAAATGTAGACCGTCTGATGGGGAGCTGGGATGGACCAATAATGTGGACCGTCTGATGGGGAGCTGGGATGGACCAATAATGTGGACCGTCTGATGGGGAGCTGGGATGGACCAATAATGTGGACCGTCTGATGGGGAGCTGGGATGGACCAATAATGTGGACCGTCTGATGGGGAGCTGGGATGGACCAATAATGTGGACCGTCTGATGGGCAGCTGGGATGGACCAATAATGTTGGCCGTCTGATGGTCCCTGAGGAGCAGGCTGGGAGACACTGCGGTACAGGTACACTCCTGAATGTGCATTTTCAAATACAGACGCTCCTCTACTTATGAACGAGTTACGTTCCGAACAGCCTTTCGTAACTTGAAATGTTCGTAGGTCGTTCTTCAACATCATTTTAAGGGTGTACGTAAGTACAAAGAGCTAGGATGCTGGGAGTACGCAAGCTACGCTGCTGCGTGGCGGGAGTAGCGGCCAGAAGTCATACTAGGCGGAATTAGTGCGCAGAAAAGAAAATTGATGTTGTGGACAGGAAACGGGACCTCAACGAACACAGTCCTCTTAATTCGTATGTCTGAAATTTCGTAAGTTGAGGAGCATCTGTATTTGTGAAAATAGGACACCGTTATGTTGATTTTTCTTAAAAATGCAGAATTATCAGAGAATTATCCAGACTAACTTTTCCTAACAGTTTGATCCTTTCGTTTACATTTATGCGTTTAACGGGAACTTTGATCCAAAGTGATGTACCACTGAGAAAGCAGCCAGCCAGTCCCCGGAGCTAATGGTGTTACTGGGCTTGCTCAGGGACTCAGCAGCGAAACAACTCTGCCATAATGACGTAGAATAGTGAACAAAAAAAAAAATGCTAAACCAAGACCTTACTAGAGATGTAGCATTTTTGTTCTCATGCTAAGCATCACTACAATGCTCACTACAGGTTTACCTTACTAAAGTATTAGCGTTTCTGTTCCAAACATTTTTTTTGTGACATTGAATATTATAGGAAGCTGCACGGATCCCAGTATCTGGAAACCAAATCTGGTCACTATTTTTGGTTTTTAATTTTGTTACGTTTTTTTTCCTCTGACAGAAGATGCTTGCATCTTCATGATTATTTTTCTTTCTGAAGCAACATCCTAGATGCTGTGTACACAAACATGGGACATAGAGTCCCCTGTACCCAAAACTCAGTTATATAAATTAGACAATAATCTCTAATCCAGGGGTGGCCAATCTTATCCAGAAAAGGCTGCAGTGTGTGGAGGTTTTCATGCAAATCCCGAATTATATTACTAATTAGAGGACTGATTGGCTGAAGAGTCCTCACACCTGGGATTGAACAGCTGACCTAAAGGTTATCCCAAAAACCTGCATATACACTGGCAATTTGCGGATAAGATTGGCCACCCCTTATCTAATAAAACAGATAAATAATTTACAACCAGGTATGCATCTGCTGTTTAAAGCAATACGAGCGTCAATTTGCCGTAACAGCACACGTACTTAATTTATGTGCATTTGTGTTGCTATGACAAGAAATTACTGTGTATTGTAACGTTTCAGCATTAATGAAGTACGAATTAGCCGTATAAAGGTTACAATAACGCTAATTTCTTGCAATAGCAGCACAGCAGCACGTAAAATAAGTATGTATTTGCACTGTTATGACAAGACATTTTGGCACGCATTGCTTTATACGCCGACTGCGTACTTGTGAATCAGTTATGTGCACACCTGCCTGTAACACTACATCTTCATCCACAGAGGTGTCCTAATTTCTACCTCATACTAAATAAACTCCCCCCATTGCTCACTAATGTCACTTGTCAGCTGTCACATTATCAGAAGGAAGGCGTCCTTCGTTATCCCTATTTTCCAGCACATAATCCTTTCTCCTTTTGTTTTGTGCATCTTCCTTAGTGTCCCTTTGCATCAGCACACCGAGACACTGTACTAGTAAGCTGAGAACCAGCTTTTCAAGTATTCTGCTGGGAATTCTGCTGGGAATTGTATCATTCTTTTCACATATTTTTCAGTAAGGAGCCCTTAAGGAATCTGGGGTGGAAGTTTTATTTTATTTTTTTCCATTACCCTGCAAAACTTACAAATATTCAAGACTTTTAAGCTGTTATAGAAGTACAATATATGATATGAAAATCTGGTTGCGAGGGAACACAAATGTTTTGCGATAATATAATGTTTTGTGAGGGGATGCAAAATTATATTTTCCAATCCCGTCCCTTCCATATTTTAGACGTGCATCATGAGACATTCTGTATTATTTTATTCATATATGAAACTTTTCCCTGAACATGATGCTGTTGACTTTGAGATATCTTTTTTTACAATTTGTTTAATCTATTGCACATTATGTCATTTTCAAGAATTTACGTGACACTGACACAAATTTGAGACTTAGTAGTAATTTACAGAAGATCAATTCTGTGGCAGAAATTAAATTATGCAGACTCACCAAAACAACTATTTTAGCTTGCGGGAACTGTGTGATGAGCAGGTGTACGATGGATAAGATTCCTCCAGCTACTTGCTCCGCGGTGTGTTCATAATTGTTGGTTCCTACCCACACAACCACAACCTGAAAATAAATGGTGGAAGACAAAAATATATTTAAAAAAAAATTGCACACATTGAAGAATATTCCAAACTTGGGCCTAACGCATACTCTGTTATAACCAAATTCCTTAGAAATCACAATTATCCAAATTAACCTTTTCTAACAATTCTAAACTTTTAATTTCATTTACATTTATTTAATACACAAAGCGACGTACAATTGAGAAAGCAGGTTCAGACAGTCCGTGAAGCGACTGGGGATTAAGGACGCTGGTCAAAGGTTCGACAGTAAACTCACTGTGCCAGCCATGAGATTTGAACTGGCAACCTTCTGATCACGGGAAAAGGGTCCTAACCCACAGAGCAACACACTGCCAAAAACAGGACATCTGCTGTTCACTTTCTCATCAGAGCATTTCCTAACCACTAAACCATCCTCTTCCTAATTATTCCTTATCCTGTGACTGCCCATCTCCCAACCCCTGCCCCATCATCCACGCGATTTCTACACCTCATCACCTATCCGTTCATCCATCGCTTACCTTGGGGCGAATGTTCTGTAGTTCTCCATTCTGCAGCCTCCACAACACATTGCACGTGGTATCTCCTGCCACGCCGAAGTTGAGAGCATGGAGAGGGGAGAACAGCTCCCTCCACACCTGGGATCAATGCAGGAATGTTTGCGTTTTGCCGAAGTGCGTTACTGCGAGTGTCGTTTAGATTCTCAGCTTCCCTGTCTGTGCTGCTAGCATTAAATCAACAGCGCGCGTTAAAAAAAAAGCAACTTTAATTTTACAAAAGCTGCCATCTATTTCATTAAAATGACCCACGCATTTACCACAGTATGTTGATTTGCCCTCTGCATGTGAGCCTGCTGCGTCGCAAACAGTCTGCGCCCTTTAGGATTGTGGCGTGACATAAAAAGAAGTAGGCGCAGCTTCGCATGCGACCGGCTGTTGTCGCCTATGTGTTCGAATTTCGTTCCGTCCTGACGTCGTTTGAAGTATGAGGCCAGTGTGTCACTGCCACAAGCCCACATCCCTCACGGTCAAGAGCGCATGCAACGCATGCTCACCTCATACTGCTGCATGAGTTGCACCATGGAGTCCCCCACAAACAGCACGTCAGGCTCTGCATCCTTGCACTCCTGCACGAAGCGGTTGTGCTGCAACACATATACACATAATGCAAATACACTGCACATTCACGCAACAAGTAAGTCCTGATACTGTCTATGCAACTATTACAATGCTAACATAACTTTAGGCTGCAGTACCAAAATGTGCTCTACTGCTAAAGCCTATTCCTGCGGTCCCTTATCTGAAAAACAGTGTGTATTTCAGCATCCCATATGACCTGGTGTGTTACTAGGATTAATGGCTCTCTTTACTTGTCTGAGGGTCGTCATCAGAGTCACCAAATGTGACACAAGCAAGAACGGTACACAACATGCACATCGTCCAGCTACATCCATAGCCGGGGCCAAATTTAGCAATTTTTCATTTTCTTTGCCTCCCCACTAACTGTATATCCTGGAATAACTGGTGATGCAAGTGCCTGTTTTATTCGTCAACTTGTGAAACGGCCACATTATTGACAAACAGACAGAATGAATATGACAGAATAAGTGCTTGCATATTATTAATAGCTACTAAAAAAGTGCATATGGATTAAGCAATATTTATTGACAGGTGGACATTTACAGAGCCGCCATGCATGATGGCACTGAACTTACCTGAGACATCCAGCGCTGGTCCCCCTGGGTGTCCTGAACTGCAACAGGCACTGCAGCGGGGTTCCCGTCCTCACTGTTCATCCTGACGGCTGACATGCAGATATGCAGCAATGAATATTCATAAGGATGCACGAAGTCCATACGGAAAACAGACGGAGACATCAATTTGCAAGAAAGGTATCGGCATGAAGGTGTGTTTTGGGGAGACTTTATGATTAGTAAACAAATCTTGCCATTATCAAAGGGGGGGGGGGGGCATGGTGGCCGCGCATGATCAATAAGGCGCGTCACCGCCATTGGGGCACAGTCTCGAAAGGCTCGCGCCTGGTCCCGTGTCACGGGCGATGCAGCCGGTCCCACACTGACAATCCTGAGCATGTCAGCAGGGAAAGCGGGGGCGGCATCTACATCTCGACCTGACACTGGTGACTGCGTTTCCTGCTTCCAGCGAGTCTAAATGTAAGCGCAGCGGCTGTCTGCGTTTTCTGGCAAATCACCATCGGGCAAAAAACAAGCATATATCACGCCTCACAAAGACAAATATCAAGCAAACGATATTGAAATGCTAATGACGACAAACACCCCCTTCCCCCTCCTCCTCCTCCTCCTTCTTCTCCTTCCCCAGCAACGAGGCGACACCCACGCAATGATCACTGCAGTCGGAGACGCAGCTGCAGCCAGGTCACCCGCCTCAGCGCAGACGCGCCGACCTAAGGACCCGTCCGCAAGTGGTAAACCCGAGTCCTGGTCCCCGATGCCCATCGAGGGCTGGAAGGAAACCCCATTTCTTACCGCAAGACAGTCCGTGACGGTCTATCCGTAGCGGAGGATGCTGTTGAGCGGCGGTCGAACTACCCTCACCCCCTTTTTATCCCCTACAAACGATTTCCCTTCACCCAGCGCACCAAAAACCGAAAGCGAAATATTATTAATACCCCACCCAATAACGAGGATATGGATCGTAGTTTTGGATGTAGAGATACCCAAGCCTGGAGTAAAACCTTCCCCGCCTCCCGCTTTCTCCCTCACTGCGCTGCGCTATACACCCTTTTCCCGGAGCGACTTCCGCTTTCGGCGTGTCCATCAGGCAGGGATCACCTTCCTCACAGCGCAGGATGTTCCGCCTTGTAATTACGTCAGGAGGAAAACATCACGTTTTATTATTATTTTTTTTTTAAATAATGTTTTATAACGATGCAGAGAATTAAAAAAATACTATGAATTGTTTGTTTTAAGCGCCTAGAGGCATCGCTTAGTGAAAGCGCCTAAGAGCGTCTGATTCGTACATCCTTATAATTACCACATGTAGCCATACAGTAAAATAACCAAATTGAAAGACCGGTTTGTATTACTTCACTGCATCCAAGTATAAAGTTTTGTATTTTTTCAAGAAACGGTAATAAGTAATACTGATTAATCTCACTAATATTACTTAGTAAAATTATATTTAATCTTCGATATTCAACTGCTTTTTCATATTTTAAGATGTCTCTTTGAAGTAAAATGCGGTGATCGTGTACTTAAATGTTGAAAAAAATAAATTGACTAAGTCTGATTCAGTTTCCCTGACCACTACAGTTCACTGTATGTATGTATTCTGTGTTTTTCCCCCAAGTGCAAAATCGAGGAGTTGAGCTTGTCTTATGTCATAAACTTAGCAGGTGGAGGTTGAGGAACTGGTTCCATGGGAAAAAATGTTTGTCAAAATCACAAGTACCCTTTGCCACTTATAAATGGTAGTAACTCATTAATAATAAGAAAACTGTGGTATAACTTGTTTATAATTGTTTAGTAATGATTTGCAAAGCGTTACAACCTAATTAATAACCTGTTTATAAACCATTCATAATCCCTTTATAACGGTAGCCTTATTGTAAGGTGGCACCAACTCATAGGCGTAGCACCGCTTCTGTATTCTTTCAATTAAAGTGAAGCCTAAATTGTTTACATCAGCTGTGCAAAGTCAATAAAACCTCTGAATTTAAGCTAAATTTAAATGTCATTAGAAGAAAAAATCAGCAACACGGTTAGCTGATTTATAAAATGTTGTGTATGCAGCTTTCAGGACAAAAAAAACATCTATTTTACATTATTTTATTAGACTCAAGATTTAAAATTTTATTGTCATATATATACAGTGTACAAAGGACAATCAAATTATTACTTGAATTCCTTCTGCGGAGACTACAAAGAACAGTACAGCGCATCGTTACAATACAATATACATTAAGAACAAAATACTATAGGCTAAGTACTACGAGTTTACTAAGAACATGTATCTTACAACATATAATATAACATTAAACATGAGTCGGCAAAGTGAAATTCGGCAGAGCTCGGTAGCAATATTAAGTGGAGCCATTTGATAGAAGCAAAGAATGCCGCAGCAGTATTTCACATTTAGAAATAAATTATAAAATCCAGGGAAAGTGATGAGCATGGTACCATTCAGTGCTAAAGAGAGGTTAATTGCTAACGGTAGTATACATCTTATTATTAAAAATCAGTATTATGTTTCATTGTTGAGCGGATGCATCCTGTTATACTCAGGTATAGCTTTGATGATAAAAAATATTCAACATATGGTGTATTTTGTTTATTGTAAGTATCTGTCATAGTGTTTTACGAATGCAAAAGATATATACTGTACATTCTGACAGGAGCAGGGAGAAAGTAAAACGCACTTATCAGGGTAGAAATGAATTGTACCTTACCCCAATCCCAGTACAAACACTGCTTATAAGCATAGCAGGAGTGAGTGAAAATGGCCTTGGATAAGAGGAGAAGGCAAACAGAGAGAGAATAAAAAACACATGACTCTTCTTAAACGATGCATTTTATTACAAAACATCATAGCATGACATATATCAATGATGGATACTTTAATAATAACGCATGTGAAACCCAGAAATACAAACATGTAAGAAGCAAACCGTGTATCACTGACATGCAGCTGATGACGTCACTGACTACACTGTATCATTTTCACATACGGCAGGGGAGAGTTCGGATATAATGAAAAAGATCTGATAGCTGAATAGCCAAAGCTAAAGGTTTCCCTACAAAAATGTTCACTCATACCCTGTTGCGTTGACTTTTTATGCGACACACTTTTAAAATAAAACCTCCCTCTCTCTGAACACTACATAATTAATATAGATAAAAGTCTATTGATAATATAGATTAAAAAGATCACCCTTCTTTGTGAGTAATTTCTACGTGAAAGGTGACTGCACTAAATAATCTTAAACTGGTAAACATATGCTGGTTATATAAAATTCTTTGTATTACCCCAGATATTTCCCCTGGGATCCAAGTCCACCTTAATCTCACTCTTAATATGACGCCTGTTTTTAATTCTATTTGTGCTACTTTAAAACTGCTGCAAAGACTGTAACATACACTGCTAAAAGGAAGGACATACAATACCATACAACTACTTCATACATAAATGCAATACCACTTAAATCTGCTCATACATTGCAAAAGAATACACGAAGCAGCATCTTACGCTTGTTTTAAGGATTAGAAACATGATATATATATACTACTCATAATCACGTGATTTGTTTAACTGTGCAATGGCGCAAAACACCATATGGTATCCAGGTAGAGCTTGATAACATTTACCCATTAAATACCAAAACCAGGGGTAAGCACTACGTGGTATCGGTGTTACTTAAAAGCAATGGCTTAGCGATTGCTTCTAACGTTAGTATAATAATCAGGTCTCTTATTGGCCCAAACAGTTTTGGTATTATTTTATATTACATCTTTGTCAATTCGATGGGACAAATCGGTGCTTTCTGTCCTACGCCTAGCCAGGCACTGCATATGCATGGCCCTTGAACGGTTTTCACTGCTTTTGCGCGTTCATGAGATACACAATCCCAGTAGTCGAAAATTCCTACCAGCAGGGTGCGTTCCCTAGGGATAGAAAGAGAAGAGGGAATGAAATACCAGGGTTGTAATAAATAGTGGCAAGAGGCGAACAGGCTGGAATATTGCTGTTGTCATGGCAGGACAATGTTCGTCTCACTGGTCTCACGGTACAGTTTGGTTGCCAAGGCAACCCCAATATGCGTTCAGACCCAATGAAGTCATTGTTACGCTTATGGTTGCCATGGATACATCCTGGAGAGGGCGCTCCGGAGATACAGCCTTCGCACAGTGACGCAGGGCGGGGGCGTGCCCGCGCTGCGCGCTCCGCAAGGCTGCTTGTTGTTCCCGCAGAGAGGCAAGAAGATGGCGGCTGTGTCGAGCGGAGGTGCTGCTGGATCCACAGCGGCCGGGATTACGCACTCTACTCGACCAGCCCCCGTAGGCATGGGTGCCCAGGGCCGATTACAGACCTCCAGCGGGATCAGCCACCATAAATCCGCCACGGCTACCGGCTGCATCACTGGTTCCAGCCACCTCCAGCCTAGCAGGCCCCCCCCAGTCCGAGTGGGCTACTATGAGATGGAGCGGACCATCGGCAAGGGGAACTTTGCGGTGGTTAAACTCGCCACACACATGATTACCAAAGCCAAGGTAAGAGCAGCGATATGGGGCTACCGAAGACGTCCGCATCCGGCCTGTCATCGTTTCGTCCCGTTGTGGCTATCGCTGTGTCGGTGCCCCTTCTTTCTCCTCCTACCGCTAGGCTGCTCATCGGGCCTGCCGACTGGGGAAGGAGGCTCAGATCGCCCGGTTTAGTCGCGGGGGTTAAGAGCGGGGGTGTAAACCGAAAGGTAGCGGTGGACCGACAGACCGATGCCGCTGATGTCTCACCCCGGAGAGTCAGTACGCGAGAGCCGTATCGGTGACATGTCAGATGGGAAGTAGAGGGTACCGGGTGATACAGGGGCGTCCTAGTGACTATCTGGCAAATATCCTTATACGGTATCTAAATAAATAAATAAGAGGTGCTCGTTTGAATTATAATGGGATTTCCTTCGCGGTCGGCGGTATCCCACGACTGCCTCGTGCTTCAATGTAATTTTCCCGAATGTTAGAAAAGGGCTAACGGGAGTAAATGTGTCGGCGGGGCTGCGCGCTCGTGCAGGTCAGTGATACCGTAGCGTTATGTGTCAGTGCGTAACCTCCCCCCCCCACCACCCCTGTCAGCCGGGCGCCGGAGTCGGTTCGACGGTTTGCAGGTCGGTCGTGAAAAAGTGTGTGTGTGTATGTATAACACGGGTCAGCGTTTCCGTCGTTTGTCCAGATTGTTGTTCGGTGTCTGTGATTCGTGTGCGCATGAGTGTGTGTGTGTGTGTTTGAGAGAGAGGGAATGCACGCCAGGCAGATGAATGAGTGAGGGGCCAAGTGGGAACGTTTTTTGCCGCGTACATCCTGGCGGTGCCTATGTGTCAGCCTTTATTGATATTGACGTGCCCATGCGGGTTCGCCTGTGTTTTTGCATAGTGTGGGCGTTTGTAGGCAGATTCACTGCTGAAATTGAGCAGTATTCATGTCGTTATATCAATATTTGGGCTTCGCGTTTGTTACAGACACTAGCAGTCGTCTAAGGTTTAACCGCGTAGATGTATGTAATGTAACCTGCATTGATGTCTTGTCCAACAGTATACAACAACCCCCCCGCTTTTTTCTGTCACACACAAAGCTGTCAGACACCCAAATATTTATCATATTTGTAAGGGAAACAGTTGAATTTGAGTGTCAGCAGTGATGCACACTTGGAAATCAGTGCAATGAAGGAAGATCCAATGCTCATCTTCTGGTATTAGAGGTCAGACCATCTCCAGTGCTGCACTTCATCTTCCGTATGCCTCGTGTGCCAGCAGAGGTTGCCAGCACTTGCCTCTGCTCCCCACCGCTTAGTAGCACCGGAGGTCAGATTCTCTCACCCTGGGCTGGGATTCGTTAAGCTAATAGATCTGTGAGCCAAAGGGTTTGGCTGCTGCTCTTTGTCGCCGGTGATGCGGTGGGGGTGGCAGTGTTAGATGGAGGCTTGTTGCCGAGCCACCTGGAGTGCCAAATAGTGGTATGTTCCACTACGTCCCGGGGGGGGTAACAGACGACGGTGTAGCGCTAACACCCGCAAAGTCGGGGGCAGGCAGTGCTGGCGCACAGTGAATCGGGACGGCAGTAGGGGAGTCCTCACCGGCAACCGTTACCGGCGATTTACTGGCGACTGTCGCGCGGTCCTGCGATGCAGATGATCTGTTCTGTCGCAGAAATTAGGAATAGGTCCGGCTTATTTTCTTGCGTGGTTTGCCAGCTTGCCCCGGCGCTCTGCCTTATTTGGTCAGCAAGATAAAGGTGTTTGCAGAGCAGGGGCTGGGGTGTGATCGTGACGTCGCCACTTACGGCGTACGCAGGTCACAGACTGTAGCGTCGGCCTGGGAGGGGGACAGTCATCAGCAGCTCAGAGGGATGGTGACAGCGAGGAGAAGTCACGGAATGCTGTGTTCCAGTGACATGGCACAGTTTTTTTGTGTGTGTGTGTTAGGAGAGATGACTCTTAATTGACGGAAGAAGGAGGACAACAGGATTGAGAAGAACAAGTCATCAATGGTTTCTGTCATCTTTTCTCTATAAAGTTGTCTAAGAAAATCACATCATATTTTATGTGTTTTATGGGGGTTAATATGGAAGTATGTTTACTTTTTGTCACTTAAATCATATACGGATTTGAAGCTGTTTTTTGGTTCAGTTCTATAAGGTTTTTGAATCTTTCGTGACCGGCGTGTGAGTGTATGTGTGTGTGTGCATCCTGTGGTGAACCTGCATCCCATCTGGGCAGGATGTCCCCACTCAGCTCCATCCATCCCAATCTGTACTGCATAAGTATTTGGAAGATGCTAATAATGAGGGGTAACTGATCAGAAACATCCTACATATACATGCAAACATAGAGGAATACACACATGCATAAATATAATTGGAATTATATGCATTTATTAAGTTTTATTCAATAATAAGTTTGTGAATTACTGTTTCTTTCGTGACTAGTGGCTTCAGTTTCAGGTGACAGTACTCTTAGACAGCTGCAGGCTGTAATTGTCGCCTTTTTGCCAATGTTAAGCAAATCCAAAGTCCAGTTCTGTCCTGTTATATAATTGCACTTTCACATATTGCTTCACAAAGGCTGATTCTTCCTGTAAATGGCTCAGATCACCAGGGGAAAAAAAGAAGCAATTAATTACACATCAGTATGATATTGGTAATAAAAAGAATTGCAAGGGTCGTTTCTATGTTTGAATATCTTTTTGTGTTGCTTGGATACATAGATTGTCTTCTCCCATATATGCTGATATTTGAGAGACCTTATTGTACATTAGTTCTTGAACTAACTGCTTCGTGAGGTATTTCCAGCCATCCATCTTCCAACCTCTTATCCATTACAAGGTCAATGGGGACATTGGGCATTGAACCTTAAGCGGGAGGCTGGATCACAGGATGCACGCTATGGGCAATTTCATTGGCACAAATTTGCCTTTGGACTGTGGGAGGAATCTGGAGTACATGAAGGAATACAAAGTGAATATGAGCTCCCAGTACTGGAGGCACTGGGCAATAGTGCAGGCCACTGTGACCCCCATTCTCGGGGGGTGGCAGAAGACACGGTGCTAGATGCACAAACGGCAGGAGCTTCTCCTGATAAGAACACGTTTGTTATTAAAGTGTCGATACATCAGAGTCGGAGTCACAACGAGCGAATGGGCTGCCGCACTTGGGACCAGAGGCTTTCAGTCCCCTGCAGTCCTGCCCTTGACCAAGGTGCTTAGTCTGAATTAAACTGGCAGAAATGGCTGATGGGTAGAATAAAACAGAGGAAGTCACCCTCACTGAAAGTGATCTGCTAAGGAGAGGCGTGCCGGCAGACTGCTGACATTGAGCGCCACCTTGTCATTCCATACATCGATATCGACCCCCCCCCCCCCACCCACCCACCACCTCCCCCAGCAGCCCCATAGAGTAACTGTCTCCAAGACCGGACGGGTATCATCTTAAAGGCTGAGATTTGGCGAGTCATGGCTTGCCTGTGTTGGAGGGGCACTGCTGTTGTTTTTTTATGTTGCTCCTATCTTTCTTTCTCTATCTCTCCGGGCCCTGATTGGTGATAGCGCTGAAGCGGACAGGCAGTGAGAGTTAAGAGGACACAACCCCACACCCCCCCACTTGCCCTTTTGGGGTGCTTTGCCACTGGGTGGACTGGCTGGTGTCATCCCAGTAGGACTGCAAAGTGGAATCATCTGCATACACACATTCACTGTAATATTTGATATACACAAATATGTCACTCTTAGTTCCGTTTTCCCAAAAATAGGATTTATTGCTAATTATAAAATCCCACAGTGGTGTTATGATAAGTAATGTCTCAAACTGCTTTGGGTTTTTGAGTATAATCATTATTTTTAAGCCTACATAGATTTTTATCACTACAACTTTGCCTGTGTTGTTGTTTTTTTTTTTTTGGGGGGGGGGGGGGGAATTCCTGTTTAATTTAGTGTGCTGTCTCATCTGTCTAGTCAGTACTGTCCCCTAAATGACTTATGTTTTAAAGTGAGAGTATGGCGGTGGTTTTTTATCTGTTGTCTGTTTACATTCCACTATGTCTCCATTTTTTTTTAAGGCTGATTGTTTAGTGCAGTATTATGGTAACTGAGTTATGGGTGGCGATCTGGTTTTGGCTGGTATCCCTGAAGCCAACGTAAGTGTTTGGATGAATGGATGGATGGATTCATGGACTGTCTGTTATCTTTTGTGCCTTTGAAAGACCCTAATGTAGCATAAGGACGTGAGGCAACGTATCGAGTCGCTTTGGCCTGTCAGGTTGTTTTCCCAGCAAGCTGATTCTGAAGATGGATCTGTTTTGAAAACGTAACCGCAAGCAAGATGGCAGCAGTGGTGGGATTACAGAGGGGGCCGGATGCCCTTCACTGGAGAGCCAGGGGCTTCACGGACACTCGCGGCCCCCGCCGAGGCACCATCATGGGGGGAGGTGCTGCTTTAGGCTGCAGATCGGTTGCTAAAAGCTTTAAGAGATGTTTTGTTTTGTCTTGTAGCTAAGGGGGTGTTTTATCACAAGCTGAATTGGTTTCTTCCGTATTTTTGAGTAACGTGCTGAAATCCATGAAGAATAACCCCCCCCCCCCCCGTCCAACCTGTGCAAGACATCTATAAACTCACCGAGGCTGCTGCTCGATTGAACTTTGAACCGGTCGTCACTTGGGTTGCCATGGCTGACAGAGACGTAGTGGGTAGATCCCTCGTTCGGTTGGTCAGTCAGGAATACCACGGTATACCGCACTCTGGTTTTTTGACAGCAGAACCACTGGGGGTTTCCCCTTGCGGCTGGTAGTCAGAAGCAGAATCTGCAGGTACAGATTTTAATTCTCGCTTTTCTGACATAAGGGGGCTGATTTTTCGTCTGGCTGGGGCGGCTCAATAGAGGGAATCGACATGCGGCAGAGATCGAGCGGCAGCCCACACGAGCGAGGCCTCTAACTGGCACCGGCGGGCACACGCCTAGTGCTCACACGGATGTACACCCACGCGTGCCCACTTTGCACACTCTCCCTCTCCCGCCTGGTGAAAAACAACCCAATCCAAGTGCACCGACTGGCGCTTCTCTGTCTGCTCCTAGCGTGCTTCCCCTCTAAATGCCACGACTCCGTCCACCCCGGCGTCTTATCTGGAACATTCTGGCGTTGTTTTGTCAACAACAACGGAAGGTGACGGATGGAGGGGGGGCGTTGGGGGGCGGCCTGGGGTGGCCCCTCGTCTCCCCCCCACAAGATCCCACATGGCGATACTGGATCCAATAAAAAGGTTTTAAGTGGAGCCGGGAAGCGGCGTCCGCCCACGTCCTGCTGCCGAAGCGAGAGCTGGACAGCCGGCAGTGCTTGGCCTGCAGGGGGCGTTATACCGTCTTTACTGGCACAGCTTTTCATGTTTCGTTCAAAGATCGCCTTGGCCATATAGGCTCCGCCCCCTCCTCATGCCAAAGTTAGGCTGCATTTGGTAAATAATTATTCTGTGTCTGAAGCTTATTATTTTACTTTCTCTCCCCCCCCCCCAACAAGCCTTCCTGGTTCTGCTGGCTCATCAGATAGGAAACAATAAAATACTGGCTATCTTGTTGCTTCGCAAACCTGTCAGAAGCTTATGATGATAAGCAGAGCGGGGGATCACAAGCTCGCCCACCCCCCCCCCGATGACACTGCTGCCTCTTTCTGGAGCCCTTTGCTCGTTAACCTTGCCTGAGCACCATCCGGCGCCGCCATCATCCGCCTGGAATGGGAGGAGCGTGACTTGAAGTGGTCCTGCTTACAGACCGTGGTGAACATCCTCCCCTCCCTTGTAAATTTCAAACTCCCCTTTGAACAAGCGCGAGCGCGTGCAGGGCTGAGTCATTACAGCAGCCATGTGAGTCAGACACCCTAAGTACTATGTATCTAACTCAAAACAAGATTAGCGCCGTTTGCTAATGACCTGGTTTTTTCTAACCTATATTTGTAGTTGAGATGGCTGAGGGGCCGGCAGCTCAGGTTTAATGCTAATGGTCAGCAGTGGGTGAAGTTTGCGCGGGTTTAAAAGTTATTTCTCTCCCATATCTGCTGTCGTGATTTCTATGGTGGCTTCGCACCATCCCAGTACTTGTCTTCCCTGTGAGTTTTTCACCACAGGTGGCTGATTGGATGCTAGGCTGTAGTTTCCGCTAAGGACACCTCTGCGTTACCGATTCCTCGCCTACACCGCTGAGCGATATTGATTACCTTGCGTTTTTTTTTCTTCCCCCTGTAACCTTGCAGTAACTGTCATATGACACACACACCCACACACACACACACATAAAAGATTATTCTGTTGATGGGTCCGGCTGATACAGAGCTCACTGGAGGTGTTCTTGTTTCGAAAAATCAAAGTGAGAGGAAACGTGTCGTGATTTGGTTTTCGCGTGTGACATCCTGTACCTTCGCGAGAGTCGGGTCAGACCAGACTGTGACTGGTGTGATTAGCTTTCTGGTTTTTGAATCTGGAAGAGTGAAAGATATCCTAGATTTTGAGAGGATTTGTACTGGGAGCGAGAGACACGTGTGACAGTGACGCGTGTGTTAGCGTGTGGGCGGTGGTAATGAAGTGTTCTCCAAGTTGACGTGGACACACTGAAAACTGATGCATCCGGGCTTTGATGGATCAGAGAACATGAGAATGAGATGAGAATATTATCCACAGTGAACAAGGGGTTATTTCACAGGCTCCTATCTCTTAGGGTTGGTGTTCACAAATGGGGTTGTTGAATGGGGTTTGTGGTGTTGAGATGATGATGATGATGCTTTTTATTTGCTATGTGCGCAAATATAAGTACATTGAGATACTTTTTTCATGTCCTATCTTGCTCGCCTTTGAGAAACACACATGCTTTGGGTCCGAGCACAGGGTCAGGTCATTTATCCGGTGTCTCTGGCATCGTGTGTTTTGCCTGTGTGTGGTGATGTGATCCTTAAGGTGGGTCCCATGCATACCCTGGGGACAAAATTGACCCCAAAGGCACATGTCAGGTGACTTTTCTCATAGTAGCGTAATTCTTGCAGGAGCGTGTGAGAGTTAAGAAGTCGTATGAGGTTCGAACTGACCAGATATGGCAGACCTTCTGCAGTACAGATTTGGTTTAACTAGATGAGAACAGAGGCCAACTTGAGACTCGCTCCACCGTAAATGACGTCTCTGCCAAACACCAAGCGTTCAGCTTCTCGGTCCTTGGTTGGCCTGTGACTTTGATAAAGTTGTGGTGAACGCGGCGCAAATGCAGGGGGCGTCGGAATTATTGGGTCATTCCAGGGTTTCTTGGCCAATATAGCTGTATACCTGGGTGCTGTTGATTTGGTCTGATTTTGGGTTCCATTCCCCGGGTGGGAGGTGTTGAATAATCCCCAGGTTTGATGGAGCTCTTATGGTTTGATTTTGTTCTTGGTTTCCTTTGCTGGAAATTGACCATGGCCACCAGTCCGCATCCAGGTTCCTTCTCTGTAGGGCTCCTCGTGTAACTATGGCTCCATCTTCTCCCTCTGTACCATCACCGGTGCCCGGTTCCCCCCTCCTAGTACAGCGACTTCACCTCCCACATCTTCGGCTGCCCCGTGAGCCCCACAGGCTCACCAGCGAGTCTGTCAGCCACATGACGCTTATTCCTGGCTGGGCCGCTTTGCCCTGCCTAGCCTCCAGCTGTCGTGGTGCAGTCGCCTTTCATTCGCTTTTACCTGCACGCCGAACATCTGGCCTGACGAGGGGAGGGGGCGGGCTCTTTCACACAGGCCTGACCTCGTCGACCTCATTTCCCCTCCTCGAATCTGCCCATCATATCCCTGACAATGGGCCCCTCCCTTTTTTTTTTCTAGGTCTTGATTTATGTCTTTTTTTTATGACCCTTAAATGTAATAGGCTGCCCCCCGCAAAGTCCTTCTGTTGGACTTCCCTTAAAACATGAACGTAAACATAAGTTCAAGGCAGATAATTGATATAATAGGTGCTTTTTGTGACATCATAGGCTTGTTCAGGTGTGACGGAAACCTGGAGCGACGGATGTGACCAGTGTTACAGCTTTTAGCCACCGCAGAGACTTTTCTAGAAAGATGAGGCATTTTAGCATTGGTTGCTGTTGACTGTCCATGTATTTTCACCAAAAAGACATTCTCTTGTTTTGTGGTCATTATCCTCTGACTCTCCTTTTTCTCTTTTCCTCTTCCTCTCCATAAAACTGTCACACAGCTCTGTCGAAATACCTTAATTCCCTCGGCTCTCTTCCCTGACAGCCATCTCTCTCTCTGCCTCCTGTTCTGCCTCTTACATCCCCTCTTCATTTCTCTTTACCGCTCCTTTTCCCTCCTTTGTCTGTCTCACACAAGCCACAGAACAGAACCGCAGATGCCCATCCTGACTCTCACTTGCCCTGAAAATCGAGACTGACCACGGCAAACATTAATTAAACGGCTGTTGGTTTAGCAGTGTGCATCCTGGGCCCCTGTAAAAGCCTCGCGGTCGCTATTTACCATCATTCAGTTACGGCACGTTTATCACGGGGGTATAAAGTGCTCCGGCGCTTAGGGTCGTCCAGCCTCCTGCCTGTCATCGTTTTCTCCATCCCGCTCACCTCATCTTCTGTGGTCGAATTTGTGCACCATTCACACTATTTTTAAATGATGTCATAGACCCCACAGGGTCTAAACTGAACTCGCTAATAAACAGTTATATGCAAGTTGGACTTTGGTGGTGGGGGGCTAATACTGACTGAGTGAGATGTATTTCCAAGTGCATATTTGCTACAACCTCGAGCTCCCCACTCCCGTTAAAACTAACAGTAGTGTATGTACATTGTTTCAATATGTAGGGATGGAGAGCATTCTGTTGACTGTACTAGTCCTTAGAAAATCATAAGAGGTGCAATACAGCTTGATGTGACTCTTGTATAACTCAATCATCCCAGCACAATAGTCGCATCTCCTTTGGGCCCTTGAGCAAAGCCCATACCCTCCCCTGTGTGGAGCAAAAGCTAGCCTGTCTGGTCTGATCCCACAGGAGAACTACTGTAGCACAAAAGGTGCTGGCCCTGGCCCTGGTAGAAAGGTGTCAGAACACACAGTGCATTGCAGCTTGCATTGCAGCTTGTGGCATATAGGGCTGCATAGCGGCATACCGATCGGAACACCCATGCTGACCCCTGTCCACCGTCGAAAGCACCTACAATGGGCATGTGTGTGTCAGAACTGGAGCATTGGAATGATGTAGTCCGATCTGATCTGATGAGGCGCATTCTTATGTTACTGTCTGTGCATGGCTGGGTGCATGTTTCTTGTTTACCTGGGGAAGAGATGGCACCCGGATGCACTGTGGGAAGAAGGCAAGCCTGCAGAAGCAGTGTGATTCTCTGGCCAACGCTCTGCTGGGAAACGTTGGGTCCTGCCATCCATGTGGATGTTACTTACCGACACCTACCTAAGCATTGTTACACACCAAGTGCACCTCTTCATGGCAGTGGTCTTCCCCGATGGCAGTGGTCTTCCCCGATGGCAGTGGTCTATTTCACCCTGCCACCCTGCGAAAACTGTCCAGCAATGGTTTGAAAAACATGAGAAACAGTTCAAGGTGTTCATTTGGCCGCCAGATTCCCTAGGTTCTCAAATCAGTTCAAGTCCAACCATGGAGGCGCCAGCGTGCAACTTTAAGGACTTAAAGGATCTGCTGCTAATGTCTCGGTGCCAGATACCACAGGACACCTTCAGAGAAAATGGCCCCACGGGTCAGAGCTGTTTTGGCGGCGCAAGGGGGATTTACACATTAGGCAGGTGGTTTTAATGTGTTGACTGACTGGTTTGCGAATGAGTATATGTGTCAAGAGAGAGCAAGATGGGATATGCAAAAGAAGCATAGTGTGTACATAGAGTATACTCATACTTGGGCAAATGGCAAATAAAGCATCATGAATGATAAAATATGAAATGATGCTTTATTTGTGGTGTGCACAAATACAGATACTGGAAGGCTTCTTTTCTCGTATCCCATCCTGTTTTCCTTTGAGACATACACACTCGCATTTATATAGTTGAGAGTGAAACTTGAGGTCAGGGTCTTTACCTGGCAACCCTGGAGCATTTTAGGGGGATAAGGCCTTGCTCAAGGGCCTACCGATCAAAGGCATGGAGGCCTAACTCGCTCAGCCTGATCGCCCCCTGTGTGTTGAGCGTTGCGATAAATGGAATTGCACGAAAGTCAGAATGTCGACCTTCCACCTTTAGGCTGAGTTCAGATGTAGTTTGTGTTTTCAGGTTTAGTATGGGGTACGCGACCCCATGTGAGAATGGCGCGTTATGTTGGCAGAGGGTAGGTTGGCAGATAGGGGCAGTGACCTGGTTCCTGAAGGCTGCTGATTCAGACACAGGAAGAGCCCGGCTGTACTGCCGTTGTCGCTTTAGATTAAAAAAAAATAATAAAAAAACGTCAGCAAAGCAAATAAACACATTACAAAAGGCAGCACAAATTTAAAGTTAAGGAAAAAAAACGACCTGGTTGCATTTTATTTGCCTAAGCAGCGGTCACACCTTGTCTTTTTCTACCAGGTGGAACGGTGAGTCAAGGTTTTGCGGCGTTAATCAGCAGTTAATCTGAGCGAGCCCAGCACGAGCCGGATGCACGTTTGCCCACGTGTCCCATTTTCAGTTAAATAAATGCTCCATTCCATTAGTCGAATTTTGTTTCAGCTCGACCGCTTCGTCATTGCAGTGATTTACATTTGCGGCTCTCTGGGGCTTTTACTGATTTTAAATAATGACTTCTTACTCAACATATAGCTGCATCCCGAAGCAGATTGCAAGATTCACACCCATTCTCTTCATCCGAACGTGTCACTCAGTGTATAAATCACAAGTCTTAAATCCACGGTCTTAAACCTACAACCTTTGGGCTTTATGTTCTGTACCCCAATAACTTATCTGCTTTCTTTGGGACAGTGGTCTATAGCAAAAAAACCTGATTATCCTGCAAGAGTCCATAGATGCGTACTTGACCCGACGATTTCTTTCACTGTTTGCCAGCCTTTTTTTCCCTTCAACCAGATGCTGTTTGACAGGATAACCATACACTGCGTCTTAGGCAGTCTTTGGGCTTTGTGTTGGGGTTTTGTTTCTTGGAAGAGAAAATCTAATCTGATTTTCCCACAGAAACACTGTTCAACCGTTTAGGTACTCTTTGGATAAAGCTCCTGAATTAATATTTTAACTTTACTCCACTATGCTTAATCAATAATTGAATGAACTGCTAGTAGAATAAAATGTTTTAAACTATGAATTGAGTTTGACGGATCGATATGGCTAAGTAATTATGCAGTTGTATTTGGCAGTGTCATATATAGCATTCAGTAAAACGGCCTTAATTCTTTTGGTTACTTGAGTCGGCTTATGTTCTTAGTCTTGTAGCCAGATAATAAATAGTTAACCATTGTATTTTGGAGAGTATTTAGAGGTTGGATTAGCTGTGTCTTCATGCAGCTGACAGACCTTGAATCAGCACTGCTGGATTTGAGTTAAAGCATTAGCCAATCAAGTAAAAATGTACGTAACCAAGCAAAAATAACGGAGCGTGACTGCTCGCATGGCGCGGAAAAGAACTGCACAACTCGCTCTGTGTTTTACAGGTGGCCATCAAGATAGTAGACAAAACCCAGCTGGATGACGAGAACCTGAAGAAGATCTTCAGAGAGGTTCAGATCATGAAGATGTTGAGGCACCCACATATCATCCGACTGTACCAGGTGGGGGCCCTCCTTGGTCTTCTTGTCACCCTGTTTTGTGGCCCCTGATCCGTCCGTTTTTTCTTCACCGTCAGCCTGTCTTTCCTTTTCGGTGCATCAGTCGTCCTGTCACTTTCTGTCCTTTTCTTTCCCTTCTTTTTTCCTCTCCTCCAAAGCACAAACTTCCTTAATACTCTGTAGTCTTGACCTGGATTATCTTCATGGAAATATGCTATGGAATTATTATTATGCGGTTTTGATGAAAATCATGCCTGACTGTAGCTGCTGTCATCAACAATGGCAATACAGCCGTGACAGTCTGCTGGTCACGGTGTGTTTAAAGGGTTAAATCAGTGTTTCTCACACCAGTCCCAACACACCTGAAGCAAACAATGAAGAACACCGAATACCTGGTTCAGGCGCGCTGGGAGGGAGCAAAAATATGAATCGTTAGGGGGCCCTGAGGACTGGGGTGAGAAACACTGGATTAAATAAGTGATATACTGGTCTCACTGGGGCATTTTATCAGTCAAGTCTGGCAGTAACTCTCTCACCATAGAGTTTTTAATTTCATGTATGAATCGTGCGTATTAGTTGCTCGGAGTCTGCAGATCCCAGTTTCTAAGCCTTGCATGACCGGGCCTGTGTCTCACGGTAACCCTGTCGCATCACAGGTGATGGAGACAGAGAGGATCATCTACCTGGTGACGGAGTACGCCAGCGGGGGGGAGATCTTCGGTAAGCCAGCTTCTCGTTGAGTATATAAGGCCCAGAAAACACGTTCCTCCATATGCAACTAAATAATTCGAATCCGAATGGATTTGGCCGCTTGCACATTTTTGACGTTTGGTCCCCAACCCCCACCCCCCTCCCCCAGATCACCTGGTGGCCCACGGGCGCATGGCGGAGAAGGATGCGCGGCGGAAGTTCAAGCAGATCGTGGCAGCCGTCCACTTCTGCCACTGTCGCAACATCGTACACAGAGACCTCAAGGCCGAGAACCTGCTGCTGGACCACAACCTTAACATCAAGATCGCAGGTGTGTGGGGAGGGCTGAGGGGAGCAGGCAGGGGGGGTAGCGGACGCAGCCCTGCCAGCCTTAACCTATCTGCCCTCTCCCCCCTCGAAATAACAGTATTATTAAGGAGATCCCTGGTGAAACCAGCCACGAACAGGCTAGTTTTTAGTATTGTGTAATAGTCTCATTTCTCCTTCTGAGTTAAAGGGGATGTTCTCAGTGGCCAGGCTGCCTCACCGGCTGCTGAATAGCGAGAGAAGCTGAATAAACATCTGCAGACACCTTTTCTGACGCTGCTCCATCCCCATTCTCCTCTCCTCCCTTTGTTCTACCTCTCCCGTCCTTCTTTCTGATTCCCCCTCTCTCATTTCCTTGTTTTTTCCCCCCATTCCCCCCTTTGCCCCATTTCTTTTCTTGCTTCCTCCTTTTCCTCTTTCCCCCTTTTCTTTCTCTTTTCTCCATTTCTCATTTCGCCCTTTGCTCCTGCCCTTTCCTCTCTTTATTACCCCCCATTTTTCTCAACCTTTGTTCCCTTTCTTTTTCCATTTTTCATCCCTCACTCCATCTTTATTACCCCCTCCCCCCTTGTTCCCACCCTTTTCCCATTTCCCCTTTTTCCAATTCCCTCCCTTCTGTTCTCCTTGCTTCCCATTGGTCAGATTTCGGTTTCAGCAACATGTTCACGCGGGGCCAGCTGCTGAAGACGTGGTGTGGCAGCCCTCCATACGCTGCACCGGAGCTCTTCGAGGGCAAGGAGTACGACGGTCCCAAGGTGGACATCTGGGTGAGTGAGACAGCGGGGCCCCGATCCACCCAGCCCCTAGGCAGAGCACCGGCCTCCGGCCCCCCCCCTCACTCAGTCTCCCCCCTCTCCACAGAGCTTGGGCGTGGTCCTCTACGTGCTGGTCTGTGGAGCCCTGCCCTTCGATGGCAGCACCCTGCAGAACCTGAGGGCCCGAGTTCTGAGCGGGAAGTTCCGCATCCCCTTCTTCATGTCCACGGGTGAGCCCCCGCTGGCCCGGCCCCCGCTGGCCCGGCCCCCGCTGGACTTGTGCAGGCTGCTGAGGCCCATCAATAGTGTGACATCACTTAGAGCAATATGGTCACATGATTAGCTCCTCTGTCATTTACTGCTACAATGTTGCCACGCTTAATTCTCCAGGGCAGGTTATTGTTGTTATAAATTTTTTATTCTTGCCACAGGCATTGTTTATTTTTTAAACAATGCCTGTGGCATGTGTGCCTGTCTGTGATCAGCAGGTTGCTGGTTCAAATCCTGGGGCTGGCATTATGATGTCACCTTCAGGCCCTCGAGCAAGGCCTTTAACTGTAACTGGTCCAGAGAGATTGTCGTCTCTCCTCTCTGACCCAACTTGTATGTTGCTTTGGACAAAGATCATCAGCTAAATAAGTAAATGTAAATGTAAGCTGTTCACTTTGTAAAATTAGCTACATTTCAATCATGAACAATCACCTATTTCTGAGAACAATACGTAAATTGCCAGAAGATTTCTTTGCCAGTTTGGAGTGCCTTTTAAACCTCTAAGGAAATGAATAGTTTGCTTTATAGCAGATAGACCAGGAATCAGGAAGTGATCGATTTTATGTGACAGGTACAAGGGAAAACAATGAGATGACTGTGACTCGCCACTGTACTTTAGTGGGTCAGTTTGCTTCAGCTGTAAAGGAGCTAGAACAGTGTTTCCCAGTCTGGTCGTCAGGCACCCAAAGGCAGCCCACACTTTTGGTCCTCTCGGCTCCCCGGAGCAAAAATGTGTGGCAGGGAGCTGGGAGGGAGCAAAAACGTGGACCGTCTGTGGGTCCCTGAGGACTGAGCTGGGAAACACTTCTATAATAATCAATGAGCCAATGCTCTTCCCAGTGATCCAGCCTATGGCTAGGCTCCTAAGAGAAGCTGTTGATTACATTATGCCAGATGGACTGCTGGTGTTGAGTTGCAGTTTGTGGCGATCAGTGCGGTAACGACGACTTAGGCTTTTTCATGTGTGCGTACCCCAGACTGCGAGTACTTGATCCGGCACATGTTGGTTCTGGATCCCAATCGGCGCCTCTCCATGGAGCAAATCTGCAAGAACAAGTGGATGAAGCAGGGGGACCCCGACCCCGAGTTCGAGAGGGTGGGGGCAGTGCCGCCGGTCAATAACACGCGCCATTGCATCTCCTACATCACCACCCCCTCCTCTGCTTTGCACATGTGACTGTTTTGGTTCTGCCAGTCATTTTCTGATGTCGTTGGCCAGGCTTTTCAGAGGCGTTCGGCCAGTCAGATGGCTCAGTGACTTTTAACGAACGCCTTCCGATTCACTCTGCTCCCCAGCTGATAGCGGAGTGCGAGCAGGTGAAGTCGGAACGGGAGACGGAGCTCATCAACGAGCAGGTGTTGATGGCCATGGATGACATGGGGTTCAAACGCGAGGAAACGCTTCAGGTGAGGCCACTAGGGGGCACTGTCAGAAAACTGAGGTTACTGCCATGTCTTGTCCACATCTTGTAATACAGGGGAAAACAGTGTGTGATGAGATCGGGTGCATCCAGAATTGCATACCTGTGTGCCATGTAGTAAGAGAAACATAGATTGGGATGTAAGCCGTAAGTCCGAATCTTCGGTGTAGATAAGACAGTAGGCGAGCAGTTCCGAAGTGTCTAACCGATGCTACGCTATCCCACAAGGCCTCTGGAGTACTAACGTTGCTTGCTCGAAATTTTTTGTCAAGATGGCGGAGGAAGTCCTGTCTCAATAAATTTAAGTAGAAATCGATACCCAGTAACATAAGTTTACTCTAAGTATTCTTTTTTGTTTGTTTGTAATTTTGAACCGTTTTTTTTTTTTTAATCTTTTGGGGGGGGGTCAAGCTATGTTATTGGTAAACAAGTAACACGCAAGGTGGGGGCTGAAGTGTGTCCGAGTGCATGCATACTGTTCTCGTATATACATATACAGTATGTACTACATTAATGGTTGAGTAATAGATCTCTGGCAGTGTTCAGTACCTACTGTCTGAGTATGCTGTTTCACTCTTTTGTGTGAATGCCTCCCCAGTCACTCCAGACAGACGCCTATGATCACTGCAGCGCCATCTACAGTCTGCTTTGCGAGCGGCTCAAAAAACACAAGACGTTGCACTTTAAGCCTCCTGGTCCACGGGGCTTACCCATCCCCCTCAGCAATGTGCAGGTTAGGGCTGCGCGATATATCGTTTCAGCATCGTCATCGCAATGTACACACGTGCAACAGTCACATCGCAGGATGTGCGATGTTAAGTAACGCAAATTAAATTAAGCAGCGTGGACAACGCTTTTGGTGTTTTTGCTAAACGAACAAATGTCACGCTGTTCTTATTCTTAATCCACAAAAGTCTGTCATATAATTTAGGTTAATTTAACGGTTTTTGGATACAAGGCCGACGCGCAGCTTTGCACCGGCAGCTAACAAACATGTCGATCACAGAACAAACCACCAATCACAAACATTCTCGATCCCAGCGCTAACCATTTAACCCAGTACTATTTTGTCACTCAAGTTAACTCCCATATGCGATAAGCTTCCTTAGTTTAATGCTCATGCACTGTTTAGTACTGATTAAGTAATCATTACCTTTATATTTGGGCAAAATCAGCTCTATCTTTCTAGAATGATTAATTATACCGATAGAGCAGCGGTCACTAACAGGCGGACTGCGGTCGGTGTCCGAACCCAGAAGCTGTCCCATACGGACCCAGACCGATAGCCAAAACAGAAAGTTATGATTTAAAACCTGATGGGACGCTTCTATTTTAACCGGCGCAGTTTTTGTAGTCTTTTCGGTAGTGGTTTAGCAGTAGAACCGCCGTTTCCCACGCCAGTGAACGTCAAACGCCTTTGACCGCCAAGCAAGATGTAGTTCGGCGTATGCAGCTCTTTGTTTGCTAATGTGTCATTAGTGTTAATAGCAGCAGCAAAGCGACCAAAAAAGCCATAATGTTCCTAACAGAGTGGCTGTTTAATAACAGCAGCGAAGCTAACACCCACAACCAAAAAGCCGTAATGTTCCTAAGAGTGGCTGATCTGTCCTAAAATCATACAGCTGAAAAGTTTTCAAATACAGTATGTATTATATAACATGTTGGATAAATAGACGTAGTTTATTGGTGATTTCATGTTCGTGGAAGTTTCCGCTTTTTAACAACTGTATAAAGTAATGTTATCTGTTATATAAATCAACTCAGGTGAAACAAAAATTGTACGTTTTCAGCATTTGGCACGCCACTCAGGATTTCAGACTCGCGCAGGAAATCTTACGGCAAATCTGTATTATTCCATTATAAACCTAAAATAAGCTATGTCAAAAGTGTATTTACACGGTTAATTTACACAAAAGCATTACATATGTTACATATGTATGCAGACATCTCGAATTGAATTGTATTGAATTAACTTGATTTGACAGTCAGGTACTGATTACATGCAGTGTTGATACAACTGATAGGCTACTTAAATATACATCACACTATATAGTAAGACATTATGATCTTCTGGAGCTTTGCCTCGAGAAATTTCCTCTAACTGGACCTCTTTAAATTTTAGTTGAATACCCCTGCAATAGAGCTATTGAACTAATTAGATTTTTAAAAAATCCCAATATCGCAATATATATCGCAGAAAGAATAAATATTGCAACGTGATTTCGCAATATCATGCAGCCCTAGTGCAGGTAGGCATCAATCAGCACCTGTAAGACATACAGACACCCAAGGATTATGCTGCTGTCTGACCTCTTCTTTACCCCCCCCCCCCACCCCCCCCAGATGGATGGCCCGATCCTGACTGTCCCTCATGTCCAATTAATCAACCCAGAAAACCAGATTGTAGAGGTCAGTTATCGTCTGCACCGCTGCAATTCATGTGACACTTATTGCAGAACATTAGATTCATTTGTCCTGCAATTTCAAGCTCCAACACATATATGTTTATGGGCAGCTCATATATACTTAAGAGATTATTTGATTACTAAAATCACATAATGCTTTACTAGGGTATTTTCGGTCACCTAATACAGTGTTTTCCAACCCGGTCCTCGGGAAACCCATAGATGCTCTCCCCTTGCTCCCTGCCAGACGGTTCACATTTTTGCTGCTGAGCAAAAAAACATGGACTGTCTGCAGGTCCCCGAGGGCCGAGTTGGGAAACACTGGCCTAATAGGTGCAAGTTTTTCCAAAAACACCTTGACTCATCTCTGTAGCTTGGTATTTTGCTGGAGGGCCCAGTAGCTACCAGGTTCACATTTCGTTGCCACTCTGTACGTGTGGATTTTGCTTATTCTCCCTGAATCATGTGGGTTTCCTGCCGCGGTCCAAAGACATGCAGTTAGATGAACTGAGGGTTAGGGCTCTGTGCTCCTGAAGGTTGCTGGTTCAAATCCCGTTGCTGTCAAAGGGAGGCCTGCTCTCTGTTTCACTTACGTGTCACTAAATAAGTAACTGAAGCTAAATAATTAAATGTAAATATCAGGGCCGTCCTAGAACTCTGTATTCTTAACCGCTTCATCGCCTCATAGCATCTTAGTTGTGGTGTTAGATATGAAGGCCTTGGGCTTTTTGTCAGACTTGGCTGAGAATCTGCTCCCCCGACGCTAACCCCCCTCCCCTTCCTGTGTCCAGCCCATCCGAAACATGGCCCTGGACAGCGACGAAGGGGAGGAGCCCTCGCCGGAAGCCATGGCACGATACCTATCCATGCGGCGGCACACTGTGGGAGTGCCCGACCCCAGGTGCCCCCGCGCCCCCCTCCTCATCCTCCACTTCCGCTCTCTCCCCATGCTTTCCGGTTCTTTCTCAGTAACATGGGACATTTGTGTGTCAATCTGTGTTTTGTAAATCTGTGTCCTGTGCTGCTTCTCCACACACAAACTCTTGCTGTTTTTTGGTTTTCTTAATGTTCAGATGCCTAGAAAATGGGTCCCCACAATGTGATAAAAACCTGTAACATTTCACCTTTCGGGAACATTTTTTTTTGGTCCCCACAAGGGTAAACTTCATAAAAATCTGAGACTGCAGTCAAAAAACTAAAAATGCCTGAAGTCTTGTATTTTGCTTGGTTAATTATGGTTAAGGTTAGGACTGGGTAGTGGTTCAGGTTGTCATGGTTGGGATTAGTGTTATGCCCATAAAGATAAGAATGCGTGGACTGTGTGTGTGTGCGTGCGTGTGTGTATATGTGTGTGCGCCTGTGTGTGTGTGTGCGTGTGTGTGTGTATGTGTGTGCGCCTGTGTGTGTGTGTGTGCGTGTGTGTATATGTGTGTGCGCTTGTGTGTGTGTGTGTGTGTATGTGTGTGTGCGTGCGTGTGTGTATATGTGTGTGTGCGCCTGTGTGTGTGTGTGCGTGCGTGTGTGTATATGTATATGTGTGTGCGCTTGTGTGTGTGTGTGTGTGTGTGTATGTGTGTGTGCGTGCGCCTGTGTGTGTGTGTGCGCCTGTGTGTGTGTGTGTGCGTGCGTGTGTGCCTGTGTGTGTGTGCCTGTGTGTGTGTGTGTGTGCGTGTGTGTATATGTGTGTGTGCGCCTGTGTGTGTGTGTGTGTATATGTGTGTGTGTGCCTGTGTGTGTGTGCCTGTGTGTGTGTGCGTGCGTGTGTGTATATGTGTGTGTGCGCCTGTGTGTGTGCGTGCGTGTGTGTATATGTGTGTGTGCGCCTGTGCGTGCGTGTGTGTATATGTGTGTGTGCGCCTGTGTGTGTGTGTGTGTATATGTGTGTGTGCGCCTGTGTGTGTGTGTGTGTGCGTGTGTGTATATGTGTGTGTGTGCCTGTGTGTGTGTGTGTGTGCGTGTGTGTATATGTGTGTGTGCGCCTGTGCGTGCGTGTGTGTATATGTGTGTGTGTGCCTGTGTGTGTGCGTGCGTGTGTGTATATGTGTGTGTGCGCCTGTGTGTGTGTGTGTGCGTGCGTGTGTGTATATGTGTGTGTGTGTGCGCCTGTGTGTGTGTGTGTATATGTGTGTGCGCCTGTGCGTGCGTGCGTGTGTGTGCGTGCGTGTGTGTATATGTGTGTGCGCCTGTGTGTGTGTGTGTGTGCGTGCGTGCGTGTGTGTATATGTGTGTGTGTGTGTGTGTGCGCGCCTGTGTGTGTGTGTGTATATGTGTGTGCGCCTGTGCGTGCGTGCGTGTGTGTGCGTGCGTGTGTGTATATGTGTGTGCGCCTGTGTGTGTGTGCGCCTGTGTGTGTGTGTGCGTGCGTGTGCGTGCGTGCGTGTGTGTGCGTGCGTGCGCCTGTGTGTGTGTGTGTGTGTGTATGTGTGTGCGCCTGTGTGTGTGTATATGTGTGTGCGCCTGTGTGTGTGTGTGTGCGTGCGTGCGTGCGTGCGTGTGTGTGTGTGTGTGTGTGCGTGCGCCTGTGTGTGTGTATGTGTGTGCGCATGCGTGTGTGTATATGTGTGTGCGTCTGTGTGTGTGTATATGTGTGTGCGCCTGTGTGTGTGTATATGTGTGTGCGCCTGTGTGTGTGTATATGTGTGTGCGCCTGTGTGTGTGTATATGTGTGTGCGCCTGTGTGTGTGTATATGTGTGTGCGCCTGTGTGTGTGTATATGTGTGTGCGCCTCTGTGTGTGTATATGTGTGTGCGCCTGTGTGTGTGTATATGTGTGTGCGCCTGTGTGTGCGTGCTCCTCCATATCATTTCTCCAGAGCCACGCTCGCCCTTATGCTCCCGCCATATTCCCCTGTGTCGGCGTCTCTCTGTCCGCACTGTGCTGGCTGTGTTCTCCACGTTCCTGCCTCTGTGCTGACTTCCCCACTCTTCTCTCCCGCAGGTCCGACCCGCAGGAAGACCTCCCGAAGGACATCGACCATCTCCGCATGGTCACCCCACCGCCCATCCCTTTCGTTGCCTTCGGCAACAACCACATGCTGGTGCCCCCGCAGAACCTGCAGCCCACACAGCAACTGGAGTACAAGGTATGGCCTTTAAATTAAAGGTACAACAGCAGTGCTCCTTGGGGAGTAAAAAAAAAAAAACTACCAATGCAGAGTCAGTATTTCTCCTATGAACACATTAAGTGCCTGTGCTGACCCCTGTCACCCGTGTGTGTGTAGGAACAGTCCCTCCTGCAACCCCCCACCCTACAGCTGCTCAACGGCATGGGCCCATTGGGCCGGAGGGCCTCAGACGGAGGCGCCAACATCCAAGTGCACGCCCAGCTGCTGAAGAGGCCGCGCGGCCAGTCCCCGCTCGTCACCAGCCCTGTGAGTGTGCGCATGCGGGACTGACTTTCCAGGCTTCCCTTGACTACTTACCTGTTTTGTTGCTGCCTTTTATTCTTTTATATTTTCATCAGTAATCTTTATTTCCTATACCGAATGACATAACCATACATAAAAATCCAGACAAACGTACACGTCTCAATAAAAAAGGTCTCCATTTTCAAATAAGTATCATTCTGTGAAATACGTCCTTTTTAAATTAAACTAAGTGGGTATGGCAGTATAGCTAGCCCTAAATAATAAACAGTTAAATAGCTGAATTAAGTTTCCCGGACATATGCAATATATTAGTAATATTAAGACTCATTAACTTTATAATAGGGGCCCAAATATTTATAAAAAGTGACTGTTTGCCTTTCACTGTGTATCTATTTTTTCTGAAGGGCGTAGTCACCCCATTATACCATTAATTAATCTTCAGTTTGCTGCTTTTTCCAGAGAGAGTATTAACTCGAGCTGCAGGTGGAGATGCAGTGGAGCAGGATTAGCACGCAAATTTCCAAAAAGTAGGATGGCATGGGAAGGTGCATTAATATTCATAAAGGAAGTACTGCCTGATGAACTTTGTGCTACGGTGATGATCTTTGCACGAAAAAGAAGCCATTCTGTTTTGCTAGCCACAGTAGCAGTGCTCGGCTAACTGGCTCAGCTAGATGCACGATATATCAGTTAACGTATCAGTATCAGCCAGTATGCGTTAAAAATCAAGATATCAGTGTCAACCTTGGCCAGTATTGCCTGCTGATATTTAAACTTTATCAATATTTAAAGCTAGCAGCATCAGACCTAAAGCCATTAAAATAAAAATTATTAAAATAATGGAGACGGTTGGACAATCAGATGTTTTCTGTAGTGGAGGACGAGGGATTTCAGCTCGTTCACTGTGTATAAGAGGTCTTAAAGTACCGGCCTGTGACATGTTTATGAAATAGAATAATAAAAAAATGATGCAAAGGCATTCCAGTAATCTGAGCCGACAAGCTCAGCAAGTTTCGCCTCCCCCTCGTCGGCATGTGGCTCAGCAAGTCTGTTGGGTTTATCACGCGAAAATATTGGTTATCGGTATCGTTCAAAATTTTCACATTGGTGCACCCCCAGTTAGCCTGCGTGAAAGGAACCGGTCAGGTAGAGCTTCGTTACGTGTTTAATTTATTTTTTTGTACTGTTAGTTAGATCTTTTTTTTTTTTTTACAGTTTACACTGGCTTGTTCTCCCTGTTCAGTAAAAAAAATACGAATGTTCTGAGATTCTACTTTCTTTGTATTCCATTAATAGTGCATCATTTTTTTCCAGTAAACTTAAAAAAGGTTTTTTCAAAATAATCAAGTAATCTGTTAAACAGATTGAATCGTGATAGAAATGTAAAGATTTCTCCATCAAATCGATTCCTAAATACAGTCAAACCTCAGATTGCGAGTGTTTTGCAAGACAAGCAAAATTTTAAGATAAATTTTAACTTGATAAACGAGCGAGGTCTTGCAATACGAGTATTATGTATACGCTTTGTCTGCCGAGCGTCACGTGATCACTGAGCCGATGGTTCTCTCTCTTGCTGTGGGATTGTGGGTAATCGTTTCCCATGCTTGGTCTCAGTCAGCTTGCCTCACTTGTATAGTCAAAATTTAGTAGAAAAGCACCACCCGAATAAGGGCGTAGCAGTGCGGGCGATAAATCTGTTTAACGACAATGCAATGTCACATTTCCGCGAAATCGGTTAAAGTCGCACAAAAAGAAAAAGATTCCAGTGAGCCAACAGATAGCAGTGATTCCGTTACTTATAGTGAAATAGTGAAAGTTGTCCTACAAAATAACCCTCCTCTTCTCCTCTCTCTCGTCTCCCTCACACCATCCACGATTGTTTTCAAAGGTAAATTGCAGGTTAATTTGTTTTATGTATTTTTACTTTATATTTTGTATTAATCATTTTTTGGGTTGTGGAACGAATCATCTGAGTTTCCATTAATTCTAATGGGAAAATTTGCTTTGATATACAAATGCTTTGGATTACGAGCATGTTTCCGGAACGAATTATGCTCGCAATCCGAGGTTTTACTGTAGTCGTAATCAAATGGAATTTTCTTGAGGGCAACGATTATATCAGATTTATCTCTATTTACTTTGTACCCAGAAATCATTTCACATGGATTAATTAGATTTAGTAGGGTTGGCATCAAATTTACCAGATTTTTCATAAACAAAATAATTTAATATAATATAATAATATTACCTGACTGACCCTGTGATCTGATCCAAAAATAATATCATCCGCAAATTATATTTGATAACAAACAGTAAAGGAGAAAAAGGGCACTCCTGTCTACATCCTCGTTGTGTCTCGAATGCTTTTGACATAATTCCATCGGCCATCACCTCTACATAAGGCTTAATCTATACAAGTTAGTTGTGCAAAAGTTATTTACATAACTGAAACCGTTTACAACCTGAAATAGATAGGGTCAGATGCATTTAAAAACTGCAAATTGAAGAGTAAACAAATACCTCAAATTGTTTACATTAAAGTAATTTAAAATGACAACCAACTAAGAAATAATTAACTTCATCAAAGAAGTAAATGATTTGTCAAATATGAAACTGACAGAAATGCATCTCCAGTGCGTCCTTTGGTAGTTATTAATTTCATTATAACTTGACTGTATCCTGATGAGCACATTTAAAATTGGTACTGGAACCCAAGAATATGCATTGGATAGTACAAAGTTTCTTTCAATCCTTTCATTAAATGTTTTGTAATTTTTACTCAATGTGAATAAAGTGCACACATAATGTTCCATTGACAGATCTATAGTAACACACTGCATGATATCTTGTTGCTGGCACTATAGCAATATCATATTGTTTTGAGAAAGGCAAGGGCTTTGAACATTTTATGGCTTCAACGCGCACGATGAGGGTTAATACTTCTCTGTATAGCTAGTCTGATTCCCCCTCCTTCTAATCAATCACATCACCATTAGGCTCTTGAGTAATACCTTTAAACATAACTACTCCAGCGGTGCTGAACACTGACTGACCCTGTGATCTGATCCAAAACTTAACTCTCACTTGTGTCTCTCTGAAGATCCAGGTGTGAAAAAGTGTTTTTGACACAGAGATCAATAAAGTACAACTATAATAATTACAGTGCTCTCAGAAAGTCTTGAGATGCTTGCTTAATGTTGTTAAAATGTTGCAAATGTATTGGTTTCATAACAGAACTCCATTGACAAGCAATGTTTAACATATCTGAACATGTCATCCGCACAGACATTTTCTGACCGTTTTTTTTTTTGACTGACTCATTCAGTTCTGTTCTTGCCCTTTTACTATTAATTGTAATTGTAGTCACTGGCTCCCAAAGGGATACTAAACATCAGTGTTTGGTGTTTTATGCTAGTGTAAAGGTATTACTAATTAAAAAGCACCCAGTGAGACTGGTTGTCAATGACCCTTTTAACTTAGCACAGCTCTTTCAGAACTATAATTTGGGTTTCAATTTATTACTATTTGAAAGGAATGTTTTATTTAAAACTGTTGGTTAATTTGTTTCTAATGTGATAAATGTTTTTTGTAAAGAAATGAATAAAGTAATAGATTTTTGTTTATAAAACCAACAAATTTGCAATATTTTGTCTGAATTAAGCAAGCGTCCCAAGACTTTCTGTGAGCACTGTAATTATCATGCAACGTTAGCTAGCTAGCTGGATAGCTGTTGTGGGATTACTATATAAAACAATTTTTGGCAGAACACTCATCCAGTCGTTGGCTGTCGACAAACTGATTTTGCTAGCATTACGTACTTGTTTGTTTCCTTTCCAGATGTCGATAGTAATCGGAAGTTGTACCAGCTACCTCAGTAATCGATTTCCAATTTTTGCATTCCACAGTGTGCTTCGTACTGGTTGTCTTTCACAGAAACTCCTTATGGTTTATGTATGCCAAACGGATAGGTGTTGACTTGACAGACATCATTCAATCGCGAGTGTTTGAGTCAGGACTAAGTAAGAATTCACCCAAGTGTGTGCCAAGATTTATGATATGTGAACTCGAGACTGGACTTGAGTACTGCAACTTTGTTCAGATTGCCACAGCACTATTTCCTTGAAATTTCTGTTTTTCTTCTCAAGATTCAGAATGCTAGCCTGCAGTGAAATTAAATCATCCTCCATTGCCGATATGGCAGTCTCTGCTTGGTTGACTATGTGCGTTTGTTTATTTCTCCATGACTCGTAAAATTCCATCCAGTCTAGAGGAAAAGTCTGATTTCAGGTTAATAATAGTGGCCAGTATCACTTCTGTGCTGTCATTCGGTTTCTCTGCACACAGTGAATCGCCGCTCACTCCCTCATCCTTGGCTACTGGTGTGTTAGCTTTGCTAGTGTTAGCTGTAGCGCTAGGGGCCTGTATCGTGAACCAGGATTTCTTGCTTAGCCGGATAACTAAGCAGACTGTCAGGCAGTCTGGGCTAAATGTAAGTAAGCAAAGATTAAGTCCGTTTAAACTGGGGTACCTTAAATCTGACAAGTTATCTGGCTAAGCAAGAAATCTGGCACCAGGCCTTTGTGTGAAGCAAAAGAAGAAAGTTTTGGTTGAGATGGCTTACTGGAGCTACTTACTAATTTAATTTTTATTACAAGCATTCCAACCGACTGCTGCATTGATAAAAACTGCATATCGTCTCAAAAAATGAGTTCTGACCTGACATTTGCAATAAAAACTAACCAGTCTGAGTAAAATGTGTCCAATTAGCCAGTCGCCATTATCAGAATCATTCCCTTGTTTTTATTTTTTCTTCCTCTCCCACACCACCCTCTGTTTTCAGCACCCCATTCCAGCAGTCGCCCCCGTGGATGAGGAAGGCTCAGACGGGGAGCCAGACCAAGAGGCCGTGCAGAGGTGAGTGCTGTGGTGGGCATTGGGGTCGGCTGGCTTTTGGCGCATAGGGTGAGATGTAGAGGAGCAGGTTGCCTGGGTTACTGGGAGTGAGTGGATAGAGGCTGCAGTACTGCTTTCTGCCACAAGAGGCCACTGTTATTGTGGTTCCTCTTCTTTGGCTTTGGCTTTGATGTGGGAATGGAATCAACTAATGTGTTTCCTCTGGCGAAAGAAATCTGTGATCTGTCAAATTATGCCAAATTAACTCAAGTTTCTTTTGCACACTACCTGCTGTTACTTCAGATGGGAGGTGTGTTTTATGCCCCCCCTCCCCCTGCGCCCCGAGATAAGATTCGGCAAAAGTTGTGGCACCCCCTTGTGAGACCCAACTTGATGTCAGAGAGCTGATGAGTGAATACTGCTTCCTGTCTCCCTCCCTGCGGCCCAGATACTTGGCGAACAGGTCCAAGCGGCACACGATGCATGTACCCCTGAGTACGGCGCCTACTGAGCCACCCCCAGACACGCAGAGGCCCCAGGGGGCCCGGCAGAGGGCCTGGGCCCAGGAGCAGCACTGCCGGTGAGGGGGCCCCACCCAGCTGAAACGGCACATCGCCGCACGCCCACTGAGGGGGAAGGCGAGAGAGAGAGAGAGCGAGAGAGAGAGAGAGAGCGTGCACACTTGCTGAGGGAGGGGCTCCTCCCAGAGGTCCTAAGGCCTGCCAGTTTCATGTTCATTTAACATCAGAGGGCTCAGACTTAGGGAAAGACGTACTGTGTGATACGGGGAGCTCTGGCCCGGTCGTAGCGACGCATAGAGATGAGGCCTCTTCTCCTGGGCATCCTTAGAAGCTGCCAGCTGGTTTAGAAGGATAAATGGATCAGACTCTCTGACAGACAGACGGGGTCGGGTATTGCTGCTCGACCCACGCTTCTTGACGACAGTTGGCGTTGACGACGACGTCACCGCCAGCCTCCCCCTGCCCCCGCGCCTGCCCAGCATGGCTTGTGTGGGCCGGTGGGGTTGCCGCCTCGCACTCAGTAAAAGTGTCCGTTTGTGCGTGTTTGTCTGTTCGTGTGTGTGGGTGGGTGTGTATGTGTGTGCGTGCGTGCTACGCCCCCCCCTGTGCAGGTCTAGCTACAAGGACTGCAACACGCTACACCTGCCCATGGAGAGGTTCTCCCCAGTGCGGCGCTTCTCTGATGGGGCCACCTCCATCCAGGCCTTCAAGGCACAACTGGAGAACAACAGCATCCTCCGGCAGATCAAGCAGGTACAGAGGTGTCCCGTTGCTGTTCTCCGAATAGCCTGTAGGGGGTGATTGGGGACAACCTGAGCAAGTGGGTTGCTAACGGGGCTTGATAATTATTCTGCTGTTTACATTCATCCCTTTGCTGTCTGATTCGTATTATTATTAATACAAAGCAACTAGAGGATGTGGGACCAATCAATCAGATGTCTTGGTCCCACCTTCTCCACAATCTGATTGGTTATCTCTCTGAACAAATCATTTTTCCTTCTGCCCTCACAATATTTTTGCCTAAGTTAAGCACTTACCACGAGCCATCCGGTAACAACTATATGAATATGGCATGCCACACCTTCTTGGTGCCCTTACCCCCCTATATGTTTCCCCCACTTTCGCATTCCTTTAGGAGTGTGAGCAGCTGCAGAAGTTGTACTCGGCGCCGCAGGATGAGAAGTTCCTAGAACACACGCAGCAGCAGCATGTCTTGTACCAGCAAGAGCAACAGATCCTACACCAGCAGATCCAGGTCACTCTCATTTGCGGTCATGGGTTCTGTAGATGCAAAGGTGTCTGTAAAGGCTTCACTGCCTCCAGAGGATTATGGGAGCTCAGAATAGGACAATGGGGGCAGAGTTGTATTGACCACAAAGAACAGTAGTGTCGCGGGTTGACGTTCTCCAGGCTGTGCCGTTTGTTTTTGTCTGGAGTCATTTTTTTACCCAACATGCTGTGCGTGTGTAATGTCTGACCTCGCATGCTCTCGTCAGCAGGGCCTGTCTTTGGGACACGGAGAGACGCAGCCCAGCCACCTCACTCACCAGCTCCAAAGGTAACTCCAGAGCTTAAACCCCACGAAAAGGCTCGGGTTCCTCAAATGGTGAAAATCAGTTATGATCATACACATTTATTTTGCAGATTTACTATAATGTACAGAAGTCTAATGCAGTCACAGAAAATGATGTCCATGCTGGTATAAAACTACGATATTATGTCTTCCGAAGTGTGTCAGCTTAGTCATGTTAAAACCTCTGCTAAAGTCACCCCAGTATTTGTGGCAACCATTCAATATACCCATGCATTTCTGAAGTCGACCACTAACACACCAGGGGAATCACGTAGCAGGATTTCTTGCATAGCTGGATAGCTTTTTGGATTTAACTAGTGCTACCTGTAAACAAAGATGAAGCCCATTTAAAGTGGGATACATTCAATCTGACAAGCTATCTGACTAGGCAGTAAATCCAGCTTTGTGATCCGGGCCCCGTGTTTGGCTAATTAATACCTCTTCAGATTATTTAGAGTAATTAATTAATTAAGTTAAGTGAGCTGGTGGTGAAATGTAACAAATAGATGGAACACTGAAGTAATGTTCTTCTAGCTGTCCAATAAGGTATCAGTAACTTTTGGAGGACTTAAGAAATTCTTATTAGTTTTTACTATGTTACTGTTCATTTGCTATGTTCTAATGTTAAAATGTGTTTAAATTGTGTTTTTTTCTGTGCTAATGTACACTTACTACTCAGATAAATAGCTTTCAAAACGTTCTTTGAATGCCTAAGAGTTCTGCACAGCCCTGTATTGTTAGATACTATTGAGCCGTGTTTTGACAGTCAAATGTGCCTCAAATTGTTCAGCCTCCCCTTATTGGCAGCCTCTGCTGAGGCTGATAGACGTTCTTGTAGTTCTGTCAAGTACCATGTAATTGCTCTGAAATCCCTTCTAATACTACGCATTGTCTTGAACAACGATTGGTGTTTTCGTCGCCCGTATTCCTCACTACGTTTTCCTATGAGGCATAAAGCAGCGAAGCGTAATTCTGACACCTCCGCTGTCAGATCTGTAAGCTGAGTCGTCTCCATCGAGCCCCCGGTCCCCAGTGTTGACTAACATCGGCCGTATCAGTAATAGGAGACGACTGGAGGAAACGTATCCAATCACAGCTAGATAGCTACACCATTAAAAGGGTCATTCTCACGAACTCATTACCGCAAAACATCACTCAAAGGGTTATTCTCACAAGCTTATTACCATAACATATCACTTTTCTTTACTTTCTAAAACTTGTTTGAAGACCGACTCAAATTATACAATGCCATTGTGCAATTTTTTTTTTTTGAGTTTTGCCATTTATTTCTGCAATAAGCATTTCATCAAATTCAGGATAAGAGTTTGAGTTTGAAGTCTGGAAACGAGAAAAATGACAAAGCTAAAAGAATCTGAGCAAAAAATTTACATCTCATTCTATGACTTATTGAGGATTACATGCGATAAAGTTGAAAGATTAAAAAACATTTATCCATTATTGTGTTGTTTGATCTTATCTTACCGTAATGAGATTTTTGCTAGCAATTTGGGGAAAATGCTTAAAAAAGGCAGGTTAAGCAATGACAATTTTAATATACCTAAAACATTAAGTTCATGACTATTGGTCGACACAGAAGACAAACACTGTATTTCATGGCAACATTTTCGTTCTGAAAAATTCTCAGGTTTGTGTGAATGACCCAAAAGGGGAAAAAGAGCCCTTAAGAATGCAAATGGGATGGTAGATGCATATCTATTTGTAGCTTCTCTTTTTGTAATGGGCATTTAGAGAAGTTTGCGTGGTTTGTCCTAATTAGGCTTCCATAGTATTGCCCAGTGCCGTTCCACTCTGACATGCCCGTGTGTGTTTCTCTCAGGTTGCGTATCCAGCCGTCAAGCCCCCCCCCAACACATCCCAGCAATCATCTGTTCAGGCAGCCCAACCAGAGCCCCCCCCCTGGCAGTACAGGCATGATGCAGGGCCATGGTGAGCCCCTACACCTCATCCTTCTTTTACAGGCCCCCATTTCGCAGGAAAGAAAAAACGTCATCGCTCTTCCGTGTCTCTCTAACTCCCCCTGCAGGTGGGCCGTCTTCAGCGCAGTACCAGCATGGTGCCAGCCTCTATCAGACCCCTGGTGGTAGCCCCCCACCTACCAGCCTCCCTCGCATGGCACTTCCCCAGCAACCCCCCGGCCTGCCCCGCAACGTTGGCATGGCCCAGGCCGTCCCCCAGCAGCAAGTGACCATTCAGGTTCAGGAGGCGGAGCTGGGGGGCGGGGCCCAGCGCCAGGGCTTCCTGAACACACCGTGCCACCGGGTGCTCGGGAAGCAGCTGAGCGCCGACAGTGCCGAGACCCACAGGTGACTGGCTGTACTCTGACCACGCCCACAGATGGGCCCGCCCCCATATCCCATCATCCTCTTTTTCCATTCCCCTTCCACTCTCCCTCACTTTGGACAATTCTTTCTGTATCCATACTTGTACATTCCTGATTTTTTTTCTTCTCCCATCCTCTGGATTTTTATACTATTTTTCATATTTTCTTTTAACTGAAATTCATGTAAAACACATTGCCTGCATGCGTGTCTCATGTCGCTGCCGATGTTCAGGAGCGCAAAACGCCTCCTTGCTGAAATGTTCTGTAAGCAACAGGCTAAAGCTGCCGTGAGCCTAACCTGACGCGAGACGGGTTTTAACGGTCGTGGTCGTCATGCGTGATTTGCTCATCCATCCTGTTTCTGAATGGAGAGCGAGGGCCATAGTTCCTACATTACTTGCGGTTGGAAAGTTCAGGTCATGAATGTTGAAGTGAATGTTTGAGAAGAAAAAAAAAAACTTAAAGCTGAATCATCCACCAGTTCTATGAAAAATATGACATCATCAAATGGCCACAAGCTTGCCCCCCCCTTCGCAACACTCAACTAAATCTATTCATCCTGGCCACTGTCAGCAAAGCAGGATGCCGTAAGTTGATTTCAGCTGCATCGTAAAACTAGCGGATAGCCGGACTTGGACTAGAGCTCCCTCTACTGGGCCATTCAGGTCCGACAGTCTTATTCATTCACCAAAACTGGCCCGCTTCGGGAAGGATCAGAAATGTAGTTTTCTGTCCTCATTTTGAGCACTTACAGAGTTCTTCCTTTAATAAACTACAAATTAACCTCAGGAGGTGCTGGTTTTGTTGAACTGCTGCTGTAGCTAGTAATTTCCCTCACCTTCAGTTTTCAGTGTATTATTGTAGTCTTACTGATGTCTTTTAGTGTAGCGTTTCTCAGCCCAGTCCACAGAGATCCCCAGACAGTCCACATTTTCGCTCCCTCCTAGCTACCAGCCAATCAGGAACGTTGAATACCCGTTACAGGTGTGCTGGTAATCTCTATGGACAAAAATGCGGACTGTCTGGTGGTCCCCACAAACTGGATTAAGAAATGCCATTTTATTAGACTCTCCGTTGGAGGCGTAGATGTAGGTAGCCCGCCTTTGGCCTTTACGCTGGTGGGGGGGGTGGATGTTGTGCTCGGCTCCTGGTGATACGGACGCCGGGTGGAAGTGACTGGGGGTGACGGATCTCGCTCTTTTCCTTGCCTTTTCTTCCACAGTCGCAGCCTGAGCAGGTTCAGCTACACCCCAGGCTACGACCCAGCCCAGTTCAGTCCTCACCTGCTCGGGGAGGCTGGGAGGGGGCCCACGGGGGGTGGGGTGGTGGGTGGGTATAACCCCTACCTACAGGCCACTTCCCTGAAAGTGCCAGGGCTGGAGGCCTACCAGAGCGGCGGCTCGGCGGCAGCCGGGGGCTACGGCAGCCCGTCAGCCCTCCAGCAGGCCCTGCTGTCCCCCACGCCGCCCGAATACCGGCCCTCGCAGCACGTCACGCCCACCCTGCAGGGCCTGCTCTCCCCCCGGCACTCCCTCAGCGGCCATGCCGACCCCCGGCTGCCCCCGCAGGACTTAGCCGCCCTGCTGAAGCGCCAGACGCCCCGACCGGCCCCCCCGGCCGCCCCCGCCGCCCCCGCCACCCCCCAGGACTACAGCGACTTGCTGCTCCTGCGCCACCTGAGCCCGGGCGAGTCCCTGGAGGCCCCGGCCCCCCCTCAATACCACCACCTGCTGCAGATCCGACCCCCCGAGTGCCGGCCCCCGCCGCTGCCCCATTCCGAGAGCATGGAGGAGGACGAGCCGCCCGGCTACCACGAGGGCCTGCTGGCCAAGGCCGTGGCCTGCGGGGAGGGCCACGAGCTGCTGGCACCCCCACGGGACAGTACGCCTCCCTACAGCACCGGTCCGCACCGGCACCCTTACCTGCACACTGCCCCCGCAGCCAGAGGTTAGACTGCATCCCGGCATCCAGCGTCTGAAATCTGTACCTCACTCAGCACTTATCACAGACACACCCATAAAGCTTTTTATTACCCTAACAGACTGATTTATGCAGCAGGAGATGTGCTGCAGGCTGGTGTTGTGCCTCAGTAGGTGACATCGTGACCTCGCTCTTCCCGGCCCTGGCCCTCTGTGTGTGGAGTTAGCTTGAATTCTCCCCGTGTTTGTCTGCTTTTCCACCGGGCACTCCGATTTCCTCTCCCAGCCTGAAGAGATCAGACCTAGGCCTCTGAATCACCCTTAACCTGTAATTGTGTGTGTAATTCTGTGTTCTCTGTGATCCCCTTTTGCCTGGATGTCTCTGTGAAGTAATTATCAAAGTAATTAGCGCTAAAGCACGTTACTCGCTGCTAAAACCGCACTTGTAAACTATAGAGGATTCAGATTCGGATCTAGATTCCTCTGTCCTCTACCTCATTGGTTGTAATCTTCTTAATAACTATTTCCCAGAAAGGTCTTCCTTCCTTAATAACTGGTCCCACAGCTTAAGTAAGCTTTTGCTTAGGATAAGCTTAGCACAGAACGGTGTGTAATCATTTCCCCTCAGGGTACTGTGGCAGACGCCATTGTTCTGCTTTTCATAACACACCCACATCCTTCTGTCTTACCTGGATTCACATGCTTTACTTAAAGCCTGATAGCAGTAACACATTAAAAAGCGACAGATGTCTGTTTTTCTTTAAGTACTACTGTCAGATGCTGTAATGATGGGTAAATACCAGTGATTCTGCTGGAAACCCAAGTGGAAATTGCCTGGTTTATCAGCATTCCATTAGATTAGATTAGATTTATTGACCCGAAGGTAATTTGTTTTAAGCACTTCATCAAAAGCAATTGCTTTTGATAAAAACAAACCACGAATAGCACACAATACATTAACATTTGTCCTATACACAGGAAATCCATAGACTCATAGTGTCAGACTCTTCCACATTCACTTCATTTAACACATCTTGCAGCAAAATTATAAGACAGCTGCACCAATCAAGAGATGTGTATCATCCCAGGTATGAATACAACTCGGTAAGCTTGTTATCAACCTATTCATGCTAATAAATGCCATTGGTGAGGCTCTGTACAATGCAAACTGTCCATATGCAGCGTTGATTGCAAGACAAGCTTGAGTATCCATCAATATGTTCTAATCAGCCAGTAGAAGAAGGACACTGAGCATGGAGCTGATAGCAGAATGCACTGGGCTCACCCGAGATGGGATACCAGTCTTTTACAGGGAACACAGATAAACAATCACACGCTGTGGATATTATAGAGGATCCATGATTTGTCTTTCGACTGTGGGAGGAAACTAGAGAGCCCAAAATATACCCGCAGAAACCTGGCACGCACATACAGAAGGTACACGCACACACACATAGAGCACACATGGGATTCGTGCTCCCAGCCAGGAAGGTGTGAGGTGCTACTCACTGGACCACCATGCCCACCCGGTTATATTCCAGCCCTTCATATTCACCCCTTCACGTTTGTGTCACCTACAGTCGGAAGATCCCCACAAATCTGAAAAAATTGTAAATAATACTTGGTGCCCATTATTAAAAATGCTAAATTAATGGAATTGAAAAGTTTAAAAGTTACTATAAGGAACTTTATATGTGGTCTGCCCAAGCCACTTCGCACTCAGTCATTTTATTTGTTTGTTTGTTTTGTTTATTTGTTTATCTACTTATTACTTTTTTTTTCAACAAAAAATGACATTAAAGATATAGTGTGCACTTTATATAGTTAAAGATATAAGATTAAAGATATAGTGTGCACTATAAAGATATAGTGTGCAACTAACAAATATTAAACAGCACTTATTTATATATCATATGATTTTATGTGATCCAAGTCATTTTCAGTATTTATATATTTTTGACGTGTTGTCTGTGAGTTTCTGCAATCTTCAGACAAGCTCTAAAGATAATGCCATTTGATTCTGAAGGGCCGACCGTTTCCGTTCCCATCAGAGGTTTATAAAAAGTGCACCATTTACATTTTTCCTATTCAGCAGATGCTTTTGTCCAAAGCGATGTACACATTACAGACGGCACATTACAGACGGCACATTACAGACGGCACATTACAGACGGCACATTACAGACGGCACATTACAGACGGCACATTACAGACGGCACATTACAGACGGCACATTACAGACGGCACATTACAGACATACACATTGTCAAGGAGTGAACTAGGCATAAGTGCAGCTAGGAGCTATACAAAAAAATTTAACAAAGCAAGAATCTAATAGGACTGTTCTATGACCCGAAAATACAAATATTCAGGAAGTTAAGAGGCACTGAGGTAGTATAATAGCAGGTATGTGTTAAGTAATGGCTGTGCCGCTCTTGCAGACTCCCCTGGGAGCGACCACGTGGAGTGTCTGCCCTCAGGACAGGTCATGGAGCTGCCCGACCACAATGGCACCAGCTATATGACTCGGGCTGGTCAGGGCGAGGGGTACCGAGCTCGTGGGCCCCTGCAGCGGCACCATACCATCCAGACCTGCGACGACGCCTACGTGAGTGTCCATGCGCCTCATGGGGCGTCTCCGCCGCGCCGCCCCTCGGCCCCACCTGACACCGCCTGTCACGCCCCGCCCCCACAGGACCAGGCCGAGCCTATGAGCGGAATGAGCCTATTGGCTGGGAAGGCGCTAAGCTCTGCCCGGATGTCTGACATCCTCAGCCAATCGTCTCTCACAGGAAGCCAGCAGCTGCACCACAGGGAGGAATCAGGTAATGTGCCCCCCATGTAGCCCCCCCCCCTGCATTACTTCACTGATGTAATTAACTCGCTGTCATTATTGTAATGTTTTGTACATTTACTTCAGCATTCCTTGCACTGACAGGCACTCCTGTCCTTTAAATACATTGATCATTGATATCGGTCGAACTGTATGTGATCGTCTTCTGTTAACTTTGCATGTTTCTACTGTAAGTTTTAGTTTTTCAAGTTTTATTTGTCACATAAACAATCATACACTGTATCACAGTCACAGGTACAGTAGAGGCATGGGTACCCTGGCAGATTCAGGGGGCTCAGCACTTAACAGGGGGCCTTTAGTGTGCAAAACTACTCGTAAAATTGTAAGGAAAAATATGAGTAAAATAACAATACTAACATGATAAATAAAAATAAATAAAGTAGACTAAAACAGCGAGCAGCTTATCAACAGCTGAAAATTTGAAAAATATATACAATTACAGTGGGTTGGTAAAAATGTAAAGTGCAGTGACTCGTTAGCAGTGGAAACCATCTGTTACATTTAAGAATGAGAGTCACTGACAGCCGGAGACAGATTCCCTGTGCATGTGAACATACTTGGCCAAAAAACCTTCTACTGATTCGTATTCCTCCTGATTCGGATTCTTCTGGATTCTGATTCGCCCTTGATTCTGATTCAGATCCTTCTTGATTCTGATTTGTCTCATTTCTGATTTGTCTTGATTCTGATTCCTCCTGATTCTGATTCGCTGTGATTGTGACTCTGCTTGTTCTCCACACCACCACTCCCACTGCCCCCTTCTGCCATTATAGCGTGTGACGTAGAGGATGAGTTTCACACTGCGGCCTGCTACCCCTCCTCGTGCACCAGCGATATGCTCCTCAGCCTGAAGCCCCCTGACCTGCAGTACAGCATGGAGCAGGCGGGAGTCTAATGCAGGTCAGTGACCCGCAGCGTTCCCTGCCACCGTTAACCTGCACTTGCCACTGGCGTCCATATGGCAGCTTCTCAATCCGCTCCTCTAGTCCATGTTTTTGCTCAGGCTGGGAGGCTGTGAGTGAACAAACACATGGACCGTCCAGGGGTCCCCGAGTACCGGTTTCAGAAACGCTGGTCTAGATCTTAGAAAGACGGTCCAAAAGTATGCTAGAGAAAACCCAAACCCGAACTCGAGAAAAATCCTAGTGCCCGCATTACGTATTTACTGGATTCTGATTTTTTTAACACAACATTATAAACGTCATTTCTTTTGTAATCTTTAGGTCCTTTACAAAGTATTTTTATAATCTCAAGCTACAGCATCTGGCTAAAATAAAATATATGCCATCTTCAGCCTAGTGTGATGAGTGTCCATGAAGGAAATATTGCTCATCATTTTAATGCTATAAATTTGTTATAAACACAAAGACTCCAAGACGGCAGCAGCTTCAGCAAGGGAACTAAAATGGATTAAGGCGTAATGAAATCACACTGGATTTTTGGTCTATATATGAAATAATAGACCAGAAAGTTTTATCATGTGAGGCAGGTACAGATCACTTACAGTTACGTAACTGTATCATTGCTCTAAAGACGAACTGTATTCTCTGCCTTGCAGTTGCTGTAATAGGGGGGGATTGTTGTGTCATGCGAGTCCTTATCCAGTGTGAATTTTTAATCTTTGTGTTTCTCTCCCGCAGGAGAATCCCCTGGTGTATAAAGGTCCATTTCAGCCACCTGTGTTGAGCAGCATCATGCCAAACCGCCATTGTCTGTCTGGAAGGGGGGGGGGGTGCCGTGTCAATTCAGGGGAGGGGAGAAGGAGTCCATGAGAAACCATGGAGGGCTGGGGGGATAGATGGGGGCTTGATGGCACAGAGTGGTGGGGGCATTGCCCCAGCATTCCATACAGCCACCCTGGGGGGGTGGCCCCCGGCTCTCTCCATCCGCCCCTTCATCCCAGGGGGGGCTGTCATATTCTGCCCTTGCTCCCCATTCTCCCCTCCCACCTCACTTCCCACCCCCCACTGTTGACGCCAACCAGCTGAAGCGGCGGGTCGACACGGCCCCTCCTCTGCTCGTCACCGTGGCGACGTGCCGAAATCAAAGAGGCGTTGACTCACGCAAGCATACTGTATGCACTCACGCACGCAGGCACACACACCGACAGACAGACAGACAGACAGACAAGCACACCTCAGAGTATTCACACCAGGCTTGTGCTTCTCCCTCCGCCCCACCTCCCCTACCTCCCCCCCGCCGTATCCAAGTAGACCATTCCGGAGCAGGCTGTGTGCTCAAGGCCTATGGGGGCCCAGGCTGAGAGCAGCATGTTCCATGGGGGTGGCGGGGTGGTAATGTGGGCAGGCCTTAGGGGTGAGGTTAAGGGGGGACGCCTCTCTCTCTTTCTCTGTCTCTGTCTCTGTCTCTGTCTCTCTCTCTCTCTCTCTCTATCACCCTGCAAGAATAGAAAAAATACAGTTGCTGTCCAGTGACAAAGAGACCGCGAAACTTTCATTTGTTCAGTCATTCTTTTTCTGATTTTTTTTTTTTAAATATGTTTTTACTGCTAATGTTCATGTAGGAATTATGATCATTATTGTTACTATTATTGTTATTACTGTTTTCCGTACAAAAAAAGTTTATTGTTATTATGATTATAATGATAATTATTAAAGGAAAAAAAAACATTCTGTGTTGCAAAGAAAGTGAACATTTTTGTTATGTTGACTTATGTAATTCTGCACTTTTGGTTCAAGCGATTTCTCTCCCTCTCTCGCTCTGTCCTCCCAGCCTTTCTCTTTCTCTTTCTCCTTTCTCACCCTCTCCTCTCTCCACATCTCCTTCCTTCTAGTCACCCCCCCCCCTCTGTCATCCTCCTCTGTCTCATGCACACTTAGGACCCCTCCATCCCCGTTTTCCCCTCGTTCCCTCGTTGTGACATGTGGAATTGTGGGTAGTTGTCAACTGACTTTCTTTATCTTGTACAGAAACGCCATGTATAGACCACAGTGGCAGTGTCTGTTTATATCAAATTTGTTTGTGTCTGTGGGGGGGCATTTTTTTTGTTATATTATTGATATTATTTGTATGTATGTTTTTTTGTTTTTTTGCCTAAAGAGGAGAATTTGAGGGGGATGAGGCAAAAGAGATCCTCTTCGTAAGAATCCATAAGTGATAATTGTTGTTCTTAATGATTTTTGTTGTCTTAATTTGTATTTTTTTTGACACTTGAAGTGGAGGGTGTAATTCGTAATCATTTCAATGATCTCACTTGTTGATATCACTGGCGTGTGCAGGGCAGCGTTTCACCTGTTGTGGGGGGGGTGGGGCGTGTATTAAATGGGCTTGTTGTCTGGGTCGCGGTGTTTGATGATCATGATGATGAGAACCAATCAAGATCGTGGTCCATGGTAGACTGTTAAGACCTGCCCACCTGCCTGGCTCTCTCCTCTTCCCCCACTGGTGAACTTGGTCTAGTAATCGTTCCACCCTCCCGCCCCCGGGTCCCAGCCCTTATACCTGTAAGTCAGCTTGTCATTTTTTCCATTACCCGAAAGATGGACTGCCGACTTTTGCTCAAAAATCGCAGAGGACTGTCAGGCTAAGACACGCCCCCTCGTCCCTCCTGCCTGCGCGGCTCTGCTCCTGTGACGAGGGCCCGCCTCCCAAACTGTGTCGCCAAACTGGTAGGCCTTCGCTCGGCTCCCCTCTCCGCCATGGCCGCGTCTCCCCCCAGCCCAGCCCGGCTACGCCGTCACCTCTCCTGCTCGCTGGTGTGTCCCGTACAAACTGGAACCCTCTGGAAGATGGGCATCCCCGCGAAGGGACACTGGAAGCTGAGCATTCATCCACGTCCGCTATCCAGTGCGCAGCTGCTGTACACCAGGTGGTGCCAGCCCTGTATTTCAGAATGGCCTAGGGGGTGGGATTTGAACCAAGCCTTTGTCAGGTTCTCCTCGTCTGGGCTACCCCCACCTCGCCTTCTGATTCGTTCCTTTTGTCCCTGGGGGGGCGTGTATGTACCCTGTCTACCCCCCCCCCCCCCTTCTGCACCCGCTCTGTTTCTCGTTCTGTGTTTTGTATGATGTCCCCCCCCATATTCTTCATTATTTTTGTTTTGTTTCGTTGAACTACGAAAATACTGAAGTGCGACAAAAATACCAACCAAACTAAGATTAATAAATATATATAAATAAAGTAATAATTGAAAAAGTAAACGTGTAAAGTGAGTCCCAAGCCATGTGTAAGAGGTGAGCGTGTGCGTGTGCGTGTGCGTGTGCGTGTGTGTCCACGTTTAGTGTGTCGTGTGATGGTCCTGTTGGGTGTAACTGGAGTAAAATGTGAAATGACGCTTTTACACTAATCACTGTGCTCACGATCACTGTACACACTTGGCAGAAAAGAGAAAAAAATTAATTGAATGCGCAGATAATTAACAGTTGTGATATAATGAGTGAGTTAAGTGATGGCCATGTCAACTGATTTTTTATTTCCGAAGAAGAAAAGTGGCAATGTGAAAATGTAATGTTGTCACTCAAATTAAGGTATTGTGCTCTGTATGGACAGAGGTTGATATGAAAGGTAAATTGAAAAGTATTACAAATATCCTATATTATCTACATTCTAGAGATATGTAATTTCCTGTCAAGCCAATCTTGTTTATGAAAGATGAAAATATGTGGAAGATATTGTAAAGGAAAAACTGTAATTTAAATGAATGATAGTAAAAAAAAAAAAAAAAAAGGTAAATGATACATAACCATCTGAGATAGCTTTGTGATTTTAGCGTAGACCGTGTCCTTCGGAGCACAAGTGCTGCACAAACGGGAAAATGATGTCGTCGTTCCACCATTGAAATTCTCCTTCCTCACCACTGCACCTCTCTGGAAGCAGCTGCTTCTGCCTGTTTAAATCTGCACTGCAGTGCCTCTTCAGGCCAAAGCAGTAGAGCCCCAGGTGTGACCCTGTGAGTTTATCTGTTAAAGGGCGGAGGACGGTGAAAGGAAATTGCTTTCCTGATCCCCTGGGCCTTGACAGGCAGCTCATCCTCTCCGCAGCCCCCGTGGTTGTTTATGGGTCATGGCTAAAGTTAGACGAGAGCGGAGCAGCCCCTCCGCTCTACACCCCCTCCCCTTCTTTTATGAGTGTGTGGCACCAGCATGACTGCCTGCGTCAGCTGGCCGGGATGGGAAGTGGGTCGTCGCATGAAGGAGAAGGTATGCGGGAAAGTGGGCAAGCAGAGAATCTCCCTCTGTAGAAGGTGCACAGGTAACGCACCGCAGACGGGGTCTGGCGCAAGCCGTAACTGTGAGTATGTGTGTTCATTTATAGTAAAGCTTGCATAGTGTGTGTTTTGTTTTTTATGATCAGCCCTATTAAATATGCACCTCTTTCATTTGTTTACGACCGCGCCAACTCCAGCCCTGCCGATCATTACTGCTTAGCTTATAATTAGGGGAATTGATTTAATCTTCCTGAGTGTCGGAATCCTTCAGGCTGGCAGCTTGAGTCCGCGTTTCAGTTCAGCCTCATTTATTTCATCGTTTTCACGCAGGACATCGGTTCCCCCTTGGTAGAACCGCACGGCACATGATACCGTAAACAGATTTCACTTTGTGGCTGAAGCTTTGACAGGCTTGTTTTTTTCCAACGATGCTGGCATAGGGAAGCTTTATAGCATTCAGATTCCAGGAGAGCCATTCGGGATTGAACTCTTTGTGTGTGAGTGTGTGTATGACATCCTTGTCTTCCTATATTACGTGTGGTCTGTCCCTGCAGTGTGCTGCCTCTCTCTGACTGCCTGCCCGCTGTTTTGCTCGTGTCCAGCTCGTTATGTCCCGTCTGCCTGTCTGTACGTACGCCTTCTTGCAGGTTGCTGAGACCCGCGCGTCCCTGCAGAACTAGCTATGCTGCTTCTGGGTCAGAACCGTGGCCTCACCTTGGCTGTTCTGTTTCTGTACACCTGGGCCTACTTTCCAACTGGTGAGGAGCCGACGTCCTTGTATAAATGCACGTGGACGACATCGCCGAAATATTTCATTGTATGGCAAAGAAGGTTGCTACTAAATCAGGTTCAGATCTTATTTTAAGGCATATTTAGCATTTTTAAGTTGTCTGACACTGTTCCCTTTCGCCAAACGTTTAGATGCGATTGGACCCGCCCCTAAAATTGATGGGCAGATGCACTCTGCACTGACACTGAAGGAGAATGCCACCCACCACTTTAACTGCCAATCAGAGGGCTTGAGCACTGGAGATCCTCCCCTGCTCACCTGGTACCTGAATGGGGAGAGGCAAACACACCCAGGAGGCGATACTGTGGACCAGCTGGTGGCGGCCTCACATGATGGGCCGCGGGCGCCGGAAGGGGGATCCACGCAAACTAGCATGTTCACCCTACATGCCAGGAAATGGGACAGAGAGCTGGTGTGTGTGGCCTCACACCCCCAGACCGGCAGGAGCTACAACGCCACGGTCGTTCTCAACGTCCAGTGTGAGTTGAGCTCCGCAGCTTCACCTGTTTCTGAGGAGTCTCAGGTTCTGCGCCTTGGATTTTGCAGGTCTTCGCAGACCCTCAGAGTCATCTGCCTGCAGAGTCTGGAGGTTCTAGCTTTGCTTGTCTGGGTTTGCTCTGGGTTTTCCAGCTGCCTTTCACAATCGACAAATATATGGTTCCTGAAAACTGGCACATCTAAATTCGAGTCAGTGTCTGCCTTCTGAGGGACTAATGTGCACGAATGGTGAACTTCACCCCATGGATTCCAGACCAGGTTCTGGATTTCGTCAGTCCAAAATGAATAAGGATGTTACTAAAAATCATTCAAAAACAAACGGTCCATCTATATTCCATACCCACTTCTCCTGTACAGCCTGCATCCTATCCTAGGAAGCCAAGGGCAGGAGGGAACGCAGTGGACAGAATGCAGGTCCATCCCAGGCCATGTGCTCATACCCTTACACACTGCCAGCAACTGAGACCCTGATTTGCTTTAACAATATTTTTGTGTCATGGGAGGAAACACAAACACACGGAGAACATGAACTCCACATACACACAGCCAGAAGTGAGATTTGAACCCCGCACCTATTATGATGTGTAAGAGATTATTTATAGATGTGAAACAAATGAATGTAGTTTAACAGAATTGTTTTCTCTAAAATGACCAGTAGTGTGAGTGTGAGCCCTACAATGGCCTGGCATCCGGTCTGGGGTGTCCCCTGTCACGTGCCCTGTGATAGGCTGGCATCCGGTCTGGGGTGTCCCCTGTCATGTGCCCTGTGATTGCCTGGCACTGTTCTGGGGTGTCCCCTGTCACGTGCCCTGCGATAGCCTGGCATCCGGTCTGGGGTGTCCTCTACCACGTGCCCTGTGATGGCCTGGCATCCGGTCTGGGGTGTCCTCTACCACGTGCCCTGTGATGGCCTGGCATCCGGTCTGGGGTGTCCTCTACCACGTGCCCTGTGATGGCCTGGCATCCGGTCTGGGGTGTCCTCTACCACGTGCCCTGTGATGGCCTGGCATCCGGTCTGGGGTGTCCTCTACCACGTACCCTGTGATGGCCTGGCATCCGGTCTGGGGTGTCCCCTGTCACGTGCCCTGTGATAGGCTGGCATCCGGTCTGGGGTGTCCCCTGCCACGTACCCTGTGATAGGCTGGCATCCAGTCTGGGGTGTCCCCTGCCACGTGCCCTGTCCTACTTGGCTAGGCTTCAGGTTCACCGTGACCCATCACTGGCTAAGTGGTATGGATGGGTAGATGGATGCTATAAACCAATGAAGACTTAAGCATATATAATAGTGCATGTTCATGTTTAGACAAACCTGTCCCAGTATATATATTACATATGGACCACATTAGGACATTTTATATTTCAGCTGTTGCAATTGCAGTGAGACAAAAAAGCAACATACTCACCCACCCTCTTCTTTTTGTGCTTTTACCTGCCTGTACAGATCAGCCGGAGATTTTGCGAGTAAATGCCCATTACAGTGAGACCTCAGACCCTGGCCTGTCCCTAGTTTTGTTTGCTTTGGTACGTTCCAATCCCCCTGCCACCATAACCTGGGTGGACCAGGCCGGGCGGCCGGTGGCCAACACCTCTGACTTCTTCATCCTGGACTCACGCAGCTACCCCTGGCTGACCAATCACACGCTGCGTGTCTCCCCCAGCAGCCTAACAGGAAATGTCTCCTTGAATGCCAGCAATAGCTTGGGTTCTGCCCAGAGCAACCTCACGCTTGCAGGTCATTCTAATTCATAACCACTTCTGCCATTGTTTATTGCAGTCCCTTTGTACATCTTTCAGCTTTCCTAATCTTCCGACTCCCCGGTCTAGAATTCCTGCAGTCCCGAGTGGAGGTGCCATTGCTGGGGATTGTGACAGGGGGCGCTGTTGGGTTTGTGATGCTCCTCATCCTTACCTTATTTTTATTTTACCTGATGCACAAAAACAAGGGGAAAAACATAGGTAAGAAAGGAGAAGCGAGATGGATTCAGAATTGAAAAATATATTAGAAATCAGGTGGGGGGGGCAAATATACAGTGAAGTCTTATCTACTATGTAGTTACAAAATGGAGGAATGAGTTTAACATGCATGGTCTTGTGTTGGTTTCAGACGAACCAGTGGAGATGACGATCCGGAAGAGGTAAGCTTCCCTGGAAGATATTCTAAAGATCACAATGTGCATTTTATAACCGTAAATTTCTTTGCACAATTAATTATTTCCTATTTTAATGTGAAATTATTTTATGCAAATCAAATTTCAACCAGTGTATATCTTAAGTTTATATTAAATACCACTTATTGAAAGCCACTCTAAATATGCCAAAAATGATGTGTTTCAATGTGTAATTGTTGATACTTTACTTAAATGTGTTGAGATATTAAACATATTAATGCTGAAATATGAAGGTCATTTCCCTGTTGGAAGCTGAAAAACACTTTGGCTGGTATAGTTTGTTCTGACTTGAAGCTGTAAGAAGTCATCGTTTACCGTCTGTTCCAAAGAACCTCTGGAACTTCATGAAATTGAATACCCACATCATCTCCTGCAGTGGGGGTGTCACTGCAGCTAATCCGTGGGAAAAAAATCCCCCCCCCCCCTCCATCAGCCCTTAATGACTAAGCTTTTAATGACATTTAGTGACTGTGATTTTACATGAGGGCCTTGAGTTCTGTCTTATTTTCTATATAGACTAAGTTGACAAACTTGTTTGTCTGAGCAAAACATCAATCAAAAGAAATTTAATTTGGCGCCACTTTTAATGTGGGTTCTTATGTTATATGGCTGCCAGTTTATATTTTTTGCTGCTTTGTTGTTGTGTTGTGATAATTAAAAAAACCTTTTTTGCATTTATAATGAGTCATATAAACAAATCCAAACTAGAACATTATCACCGTACATTATATATAGTAAAATAATAAAAGGTTCTTTAATACAATTGACACAATTTATATGTAGTATTTAATTGCATTTTCTGTAAATAGTAGAATGGTACCTATGGCATGAAATAAAGTAAACTGATCACTTTATTGATAAAATATATGTGATAAATAATGTGTCTTTGTGGGTGTGGTTGAGCATCATTACACTTCAGGTTATTTAGTCTTGCTTTATACAGAACAGCAATGAAACCTTCCCAAAGTAACATGGATCCTCTTCTGTCATTTCCTTGCCTGTGTGTCTGTGTGTGTCTCTGTGTCTGTGTGTCTCTCTGTCTCTCTGTGTCTGTGTGTCTCTCTGTCTCTCTGTGTCTGTGTGTCTCTCTGTCTCTCTGTGTCTGTGTGTCTGTCTGTCTCTCTGTGTCTGTGTGTCTGTCTGTCTGTCTCTCTGTGTCTGTGTGTCCTCGCAGCAGTGAATCTGACCAGATGCAGCTGGACCATGTTATTCTGCCCCGGGAGAACATGTCCCTACCTTCTAACCTGCAGCTCAACGAGCACAGCGCCCTCTGCAAAGGTGACCATCCTTTCCCTGTGATTCAGAAGGCCGGGGGTGGGGCAGTGTGTAGCTCACCAAGTTAAGACTCTGTGCCTGCGATCAGAGGATTTTTGGTACAAATCCCTGGGCCAGCATGCTGATGCCGCCACTGGGTCCCAGTGCGTGACCCTTAACCCCCTCGAAACATTAGCTCTGACAGGAGCTCTGATCCTGTGCCATGACCTTCAAGCTTGTTCTCACCTGTCTGTGTGTCTCATGGCATAATTGAAAAGAGAATGACACAATAAAGTATTCAAAAAAAAAAAAAAGCAAGGAAGACCTTATGGGCAGTACCACCATACACTAGAAAGGGGGGTGGCTGAACAGGCAGGCAGGACGTGCTGACCCTTGTTGGCCTCTCCCATTTATGCAGCAGGGATGGGGGATTCCAGTGCAGGTCCGGGGCAGAAACAGTCCGACGACGACGGGCACGACTTGTTGGCCGCCTACGCTGCCAAAGGTTTGCTGAGTTTGACCTTCTCTGCATTTCCACCCTCCTGTTACACTGACACAGGGTTAGAACGGACTCGTTAGTCAACCTGAAACTCTGTCCTCCTGAGACTAATGTCAGCTGACCTGTACTGACATGTGAATGTTTCTGCCATTTTAACTAGGCGTATAGTACGGCACTGTTCTGGTATCTGATTGGTCAGATGGGTGCTGATTAATTTTCTAATACCGTGCATGTAGTGTCAGCCAGGTGAATCATAGTAGCAACTCAATATGCGATAATAATCTTTAATTCTGACTAACGTTGCTTAACGTTACAGGTGTGTAACACCATTTAAAATGAACGGAAACTAAATGGAAATATTTTATATTGGGAGAAGAAAGTACTTAAAGTAATAAGTTCATTTTCAGCTTGTGAAAATAATGTCTTTAAGTACAAATGTGTAAACCAAATGTAACTGTTGCATTAATGGGTTAATGCACGTGAAGGTGTTTTTAAATGCATCCACGCAGGCAGTCACCCTCTGCTGTGTGTCAGGTGACTCCGCAGTAATGCATTTAAAAATGTTTGAGTGCCTTGTTGTGCTGTAACCCATATGTAATGATTACCTCTTTAAGAAGTTCGTTCCCAGAGTTCCTGTGTGCATTCCTGGGGCCTAAATTCTGTGTGTGCTCATGTGATCCCGTCCAGGGTTTTCCCGATTCCCCATGGTGGGCTACATTTACAAGGTCAACAGCGTGAGTAGCGATGAAGTTTGGCTGTGAAAGCACCTCAACCGGAATACCCGGCATTCAACGGGATTCCAAGAAGACCTCCAAAATGACTAATCACTCCAAACAATCAGGACCAGGAGCACTGACTCCTCACCAGACTTAAGGGATGGTGTGATATTTAAGCCCAAGGCTGGAGATGAAGAGATACATTAGTCAAAGTGCCCTCCTGTGATCAGGGCTATCTTCTGGATTCAATGCAACACCACCACCACCAGGGGGAGCAGTTTAGTAACTAACTGCGGGTCGTCTATGCATGAACGCTGCTTTGTTTGCCTAACCCCCTTTCCATTAGTTATTAAGAGTGCAGGGTCTGTCTCTACCCTGAGTACTCATTCTGGTCTAGGATCAGACGTTTTAACCATACTTCAATAAAATGATTAAAGACATAAAGGGCTTTAGTTATATATTTTTTGGGTCAGTATGTACACACGCTGACCTCAGCACAGCCTTCTCCAAACTTCCTGTTTCTTTGTGGAATGTTACATGTATATAATTCTGTGTATGATGTCAAATAATATATTTATATATGAAAGGTATTATACTGTGAATGCTGAAGTACATAACTGGGATGATTATGTGTATATGGTACAATAAACATGAGGACCAATACACTGCTTTTGCTGACTGATCGCTGTCAGGTGCAATAGTCCAAGTGGAAGAAATCAATTAAAAAAGGGGGGGTGGGTGCCGTAGCCAACCTTGGATTTTTGGCGTTGGAGTATTTTAGCTGAAGGTCTCTGAAGTTTTAGGAGGCAACGTGACCTCGAGGTGCGTTAAAATAGCCTTCCACCACAATGTGATAACTTTCTCAGCTGTGTACCAGACAGGAGACACGGTACATGGATACTGAGCCGGTTGTTGTTGTGTTGGGTGCCAGTGCTGAGGGCGTGAAGACGACACGACGTTATTTTATACAGGATGAGTTATGGTGATACTGTGAGAAGCTACTTGAGATGTGTTCTTCCCATCTGCTTTGACTTGTGGGGTTGGGTTACGGGACAACGAAGTCACAGTCGACAGGTCATTCATTACCGTAAACTGAGTGTTAATGGAAAGTCCCCAGAAAGACAGAAATGCACCCATGGGTGTGTGTGTGTGTGTGTGTATGTGTGTGTATGTGTGTGTGCATGCATTGTACGTAAAAGACAGGTGCCAGTTGTAGGTCATGGTGGTTCTACCGTTACCTGGCAGGAAGCAGCTTGTGGGACCTTCTATCAGGTTTGTTTTTTTGTCTTGGTGCTGCTCTCTATGTTCGGTGGGAGACTCAGGGGTGTCAGATGTGTGTGGATTGGTTGAAGGTAAAGTCAGGACGGTTTAGAACCATCGAGACACTCAGGGATCTTGGGGGTTGAGTTCCTAAGTTGTAACAAGGCCTCCACAACAGAGGCAGATATTTCAGGTTCAGATAGTAAAAATCCAGAGTAAGATTTTGTTTCAACCAACCAGTTGAGTACAAAGAGTCACAGTCACAGAGTCTGGATTTTTACTTTCTGGACCTGAAATTTCCACCTTTGCCCCACAATATAGTGAAATTTGTTAGGAGAGTGACAATAACACAAGGCACATGCTGGGAATTGGTGGGTGGCCTAAATTCAACGATGGAGATAAAGAGTCACAGTCCCTCCACCGCCTGCCTCCCACAGCCTCCCCTTACGCGTTTTGTTATTGTCATTTTCACGTTTCCGCCAAGCAGTTGACATTGCGGATGTAGAGTCGCGTAGAGGCAGACAACCCTGCACAGGCTACCAGTCGGCAGGCAGGCAGACAGCAGGCGGGTCGATTCACCCAGAGGCGACTGCGCTTGGAAAGGCTGCCCTCGAGCTCCGAGTGCCGCCGGCAGGCATCTTGCGATTCCATCCGAAAGTGCAGGAACAAAAGCTGGACTTCTAAGGTACACGGCCCCGTTCTCAGAAGAAGAAGGCAGTCATGATTATGCCTGCGAGACAGGAATAGCAGTAAAAAATGTCAAATAGACTATTAATGTTGGACACAAGATATCAGTGCATCTATTATGTGAAACATTGACAAGTATTAAGAAGTTTGTAGAAATCTACAGCAGCATTGACTGATGCATTAAGTATATTGACCTATTGTATTAAATAGACATTTATCATTTTTTTATATTATGGAATTATGTGTTTTAATGTTTGCAGCACTTGTTCATGGGACATTTTCAGAGTTAGAGATGTCATGATTCTATGCTAGAATCTATTGATTAATTATAGATTTTTTGCAAAAGGATGTGTGATGTGTTCATACTCATTAAGTAAAAATGTATGGGATCTCTGTTTCAAAAGTACGTCTGTTTTTTTAGCTTACAGCACGTAGCATGTGACGGAAGCAAATCTGAGACTGCAAAAATTAAAAATTAATAGCATATAAAAATGTTTTTTTTTGTAAATTATGAATAATTGGATGTTTTTATTGCATATCGTGAATTCCATACAGACCTCAATTGCCTATTTATTAATCGGATAACTGCTAAATTTAGGAAATGTTTTGATAATGGCTCCGGATTTTTTATAAAGTACAAAACTATTATTAGTTGAATCTAATTTTTACTTTAGACTTAAGCTTGCTAGCTTTTTTTTAAATGAAAGCACGACACTGTGAACGAGCTGATCACTGGGAACAGCGGAAACCAGAATCTCAAAATGGAAGACGGAGAGAAAATGGCGGCCTGCTTCCTGCGGGCTGCAGCCTGCGGCCTGCTGTGCCAGCGAGCGGAGCCTCCCCGTGATGCTCACGGAGGCTCCTGGTGAAAACAATAGTAATCATGATTATCGTTGTTATTTAAATCTCACAGGAAACTTATTCCTGAGTTCTTTGGACGAAGAGGGAGGGATCACAAAATGAGAAGTATTTTCCTTTTCACAGTGTTTTTAGTTATGTGGGACATAACTGGTAAGTAATATTACCGGGTAAATATGCTGTAAAGAAAAGTGGTCAGTAGGGAATAAGCCCCATATCTCTCTGACCTTGAGTATAAATGTATTTTTTCCTTCTCCCTACTTGAATAGGCTGTAACTCTTTTATAAGTAAATTTTTCACTTTGAAAAGTGATATTGTTTCTAATATTTGAAAAATCTTTTTTCCCCATCTTCCTCCCAGACTCACAGGAAGGTATGTATTTGCATTTCAGTTAATTTCTACAATTTCAACAATTTTATACCTCATAAGCAAAGACACACACAGGAAGAAAACAATATGACAGCCTTGAAAACTGAACTAGCATATGTTGTACATTTGATGCAAACTCCCGCTCTCAGCTGCACTGTAAGTGCAGTCAGGATTGTGATTGTGATTGTGAATGGAATTAGACCATCTTACAATGCATATTAATTTTTATGTATAGCTGAGTATCAGCAATAAATCGGACAGGAATTTAGAGTCACACATGAATATGATACAGTACAATGGATGAAAATGTTAATTGAACATTTCAGTAGAAATAAACAATAAGATTATTGACAATATTAATCTGCAATATAAATCAGGTGTGAAGTGCACTGATAGGACAGTTTATAACAGGATCAAAGAAGCAGGACTGAAGTCCCATGCCTGTTTATCACAAGCATTCAAAGCATAGTCAACTGCCAGTAGTGGCTCTTATCTGATTACTTTAAACTAGAGGATGATAGGATGTCCCCATGTAAACTGTCTTTGTCTGTTGTCAGTTTTGGATATTAAGGCAGAAGATGGTGAAGATAAAATTACGCTCACATGTGTAAATGGGGAGAGCTGGGAAAAACCTGAGGGCACTACCCATGAAAATGGTGAGAAAATTGTGCTGAACTACAACGATGATGCCTCAGGAGAATATCATTGCAAGGCTAAAGGCGACAATAAACTGGCGATTTACGTTAAATTGCGAAGTAAGTACAGTGTATCTTAACAGCTTGTTGTTAAACTTGGTTGTCAAACAGCCTCCAATTTTGACTTACTGACAGCTGCTAACTTGCCTTATGGTCTGTCATAGACCTAGTTTTGGGTGGATGCTGGATAAGATACTGTATGTATAACCGAGACATAGCAATTTCCCTTTGGGATTAATAAAGTTCTTTGAATTGAATTGAATTGAAGATGCTTAAGCCAACATTCATACTTGGCATGTCTGGGGGGGGGGGGGGGGGGGTTATTAAAACTGGCCCTTAAAAAGTTAGAAAGTTAAGGCTAGAGTCCTGAAGCAAACTCGATGTCAGCCCGCTCGCTGCCGCCCATAACCATGCACGTCGCTTTCAATGTTTATGTTTGTTTCCAAGCTTGTGACAACTGCATTCAGCTGGAAGTGGGGACCATAATGGGTATCATCATCGGGGACATTCTGGCCACCATCCTCATCGGGGTAGCTGTCTACTCCGTGGCCTCGCAGCCCAAGGCGAGGGGCTACGGCAGCAGCTACAGCAAAGGTGCACGATTCTCTGCTTCACGGCCGGTCGCTGATGCCTGCGTGAAAACGTCGGGCCTGATGTGTGTTCGGGGCCCTTATTACGTGCTATGAGCTGTAAACACCTATATTATCGGTCTATTTGGTACAAGGCAGTTGTGTTATTGGCCTGGAGGCATGTGTGGCTCAGGAGGTTAGCATGTTGTTTCCATGATTAGAAGATCACCAGTTCAGGTCTCAGTGTTGTCACCATTGTGACTCCTCCATTGTTTCCTTGAGCAGACCCTTACCTCTTAATTGTCCAAAGGACTGGTTGACCCTGCTTTGAATAAACACATCTGTTGAAAAACATAAAATGTGAATGTTTTATGCTCATGGACAACTTGCTTTTCTAGTCCTGCCTATTGTTTTTGATATCTTTGATTAGTTCTGCTTTTTTGTTATATAAATGTACTAAGCGGTGTATAATTATGGTGACCAGATAATCCATGTCAGGGCGGAAATTTTGAGCTCCTTCAGGTTTTACAAACTACTTTAAAACTGAAAGGCTCCTGTGTTTGGCTAAATAGTTCAGTTCTTCTTGTGCTTTTACAGGTTTGTTTTCCTGATTGAAAGACTCATCCAGCTGTTTCACATTAGCATTAGTGACACATGCATTATAGGAGACTGATCAATCAGCACAGGGCAAGAACTCAGTGCTTAAGTGAAATCCAGGTCCTTTCAATTAAAATGGTCGTTTACAAACCCTGTCCTGGCTCAAAGTGTCCTTCCTGACATGGATCATCCTATGTTTAACTCTTTAGTGTCTGGTGGCACCATTGTTTGCAATCCGATAGGTATTAAATTTCTGTAAAATTTCTCTTCTCTTCCAGCATCGGACAGACAGAACCTAATCCAAAACCAGCAGAATGACACCTACACGGTAATGTTAACAGTTCATCATGAATATACTTATGTATATATGTATGGTTCATCATGAATATACTTATGTATATATGTATGGTTCATCATGAATATATGTATGTATATATGTATGGTTCATCATGAATATACTTATGTATATATGTATGGTTCATCATGAATATACTTATGTATATATGTATGCATTTTTAGCCTGATTTGCTGAGACCATCTTCCCTCTCTCGTATGTTACCTGCGCTTGGTGCTGCCACTTCCAGGCCCTGCAAGGCCCTTCGTCAGAATACAGCAAACTGGAGAGACGGGCAAATCGGAAATAGAGATCCGCTCCTTCTAAGTCAACGGCAACTTACTGTAACGTTTGGCTGAATTTTATGTCCCACAGTCAGGAGGAGGAAACATTCTTTTAATGAAAGCTGGATTCATAGGTGTAACATGTTTACAGTATACATCACCGTTTTTTAAACAAAACTGTTACATCTATACGGTTCATCCTCATAACAATGCATTGTGTGTGTATGTGTGTGTGTGTGTGGGGGGGAGAGAGGTTGGTTAGGGTGTTAGGGTTAGGCTGGAGAGGCTATGTCCGCAGCTCTGAAAATTTGTTGCATCTGACATTTTCTATTTTTGGATCCTATATACACATAGAGTGCAAAACCACAGACACACACACACACACACACACACACAGAGAAAGGTTTGTAATTATAGCTTTGTGGGGACTCTCCCGCACACATTACAACCTTAACCCCTACCCAGCCCTAACCTTAAATAACCAAACAAAACATGAGACTTTTGGCATTTTATCATTTTTAAATGCAGTCACAGATCTTTGTGGGGACCCAAAAGAAACAGGTTTTTATTACATTGTGGGGAACATTTGGTCCCCACAAGGTAATATAACCCTTATTTTCACACTCACGCACACACACACACACATATATATATACACAGATCTCACAGAAAGTCTTGGGGCACTTGATTAATTCAGTAATAATATGTTTTTAAAAAATTTAGTAGAAATATTTATTTCAGAAAAAATATTTAATATTTTTTTGGTTTTATAACAAAAACCGTGACTCTATTAATTTCTTTACCAATATATATATATATATTCCATTAGAAACAATGAGTAAAACATTTGAAGTAGTAATAAACTGAAACCCAAATTATGGTTCTAAAAGCTGTTCTGAGTAAACAAGTTCATTGCCAAGCAGTGTCACTGGGTACTTTTCAATTAGTAACACCTCTGCAATAACATAAAACAGCAAGCACTGATGTTTAGTATCCCTTTGGGAGCCAGTGACTACAATTACAATTAATAGCAAAATGGCTAGAACAGAACTGAATGAGTCAGTCAAAAAAACTGTGAAAACTAATAAGAAAATGTTTGAATGATATGTACAGATATCCCAGGAGTGTCTGTGAGCACTGTGCGCACACACACACATACACACACACACACACATATAGCCATGGGAAAAATAAAGAGACCACTATATTTTTAAACAAATCTGATTCTTAAATCCTGGTTTAATCCTGGTTCTGCTGGGTTATGCTGAGCAGCAGGTTGCTTCCAGGTTCAAAATTTACACAAGATTGAATTGAAGCAGGAGACACTGGGAATGACCAGAAACCAGCCAGCTAAACGGCGGAAGCGACTTCCTAATGCCAGAGACAGAGTTAACTTATCCGACAGTTTCTCATGAATCGTAGGATGACATCAAGTGACCTTCAAAGGGAATGGGAAACATTAAGTGCAGGTGTGAAGTGCACTGATAGGACAGTTTATAACAGGATCAAAGAAGCAGGACTGGAGTCCCATAAAGCAGGGAAGAATCCCTTCATTAATGAGAAACGGAGAAGAACCAGGCTGCAGTTTGCAAAAATATATATAAATATTATTCACAGACGCATATCCATGAATCGAGAAATGAGTGAAAGAAAAATTTGTGGTCTCTTAAATTTTTCCGTGGTTGTATGTATATATACATGTATATACACACACACACACACACATAATGTATATGTGCATACACACATACACATATATACGTATCTATTTCTATGTGTTGTATTGTTTTTTTTTTTTGGAAACATTTTAAATGAATGTAAAACATTTTCCAAAAAGCAAAAAGAAAAAAAATCAGTTACTGTCCATTGTTCCCAGAATCCCTTGCTCTGATTTTTGTTGTTCTGACATGGACCGATTTTTTTTTCTTTTATGACATAATGTATATTTTTTCTGCAAAGGCGAAACATTTAAAAGCATAGTATGAAACAGCAGAAAGATGATTTTGTTGAGACTGTTTTGATATTAGTTGATATAAGTTTAAATGTTGGTACTCTTATTATTATTATTATTATTATTATTATTATTATTATTATTATTATTATACAAGATTAAGTACGATTAAGAATGGTGAACCTGGTTTTGGTTACTACAAATTCTGTCCTTGTTTTCTTATGCATTACATTTAGATAAGGAAATCTCTGTTGCTCTTTGATCATTTAGCTATATAATTATTTTAATAAATAATATGCTAACAGTATATGCATATTGTAATTGAATTTATTACCTTATAGCAAGGATTTCTAACCTTTTTTAAAATGTGAGCTACTTCCACAACCAAAATAATCGTACGCAACCATAATAAAGTACTCAAGATCATGGGTGTCGCCGCCATTAAATTTCATAATTATTTGTTTGGACCCCCCACATTTAACATAAAATATTACTGCCCCGTCAGTGTGTCCTCCCCACATTCAAAATGCTACTGACGCCCCTGCTCAAGATGCTCCTTCGCTCTCTGCTGGAGACGAGTAGCTTGCCGCTGGTGCTGCCACTTCCAGGCCCTGCAAGGCCCTTCGTCAGAATACAGCAAACTGGAGAGACGGGCAAATCGGAAATAGAGATCCTCTACTTCTAAGTGTACCGCTTAGTACACCAGTGCATGGTGACGGATAATTCGGATCTTGCGAGGCAGAATACTACCGTGATGGACACATTTACAACGGGGCCCATTTTCCATGCAGAGATGCAAACCAGATATCGCTAGTTTCAGATTTTGGGCTAACCTTGGTCAGCTATGTTTGGCCTAGAGCCCCTGAAGTTTGCAAATGTCTAGATATTTTATTTATTTATTTTTTATCTAAACCTTTATTTTACCAGGCAAAGCATTAAGAACAAATCAATCAAATAAATCAGTATGGCCCACAATATCACCCTTCTCACATGAATTAATGTTCTTTCTTTATTTATTTCAGCAGAAAATGAAAGGCTGGGCCTTGTGCTTCTCACTACATGCATCCAAATAAAATAAATCTTGCTGACATGATTCCCGCTGTCGCCTCTGACGCAGTCTGCATGCATCTCCCCAGCCTGGTCTCCCATAGTCTAACGCAACATAATCCTAAATATTTTAACATAGGCATGTGTGATATATATAACTTGCCCAAGGCCAGGGGATACACACACACAATTTTTACATAACAAAGTTTCTAATATAATAATTATTATAATAAAATAATTGCCTTCAGGCGTTAAATCTTTTTTACAGAGGCTCGGTGTGTAGCAGTGTGGCCCCCTCACCGCCAAACACCAGGGTCTCTGTGTGTGTGAAGGTTACGTTAAAATGCGTGGGTGGGTTTCTTCCTGCGCTTTAAAGGCATTCTAAACCCACGCTATCAGATAGTGTGTGTGCGTGTGTGTGTGCATACATGCACGCACACATATAGTTGCGTTGGGCTAGCATCCCGTCCAGGTCTGGTGTTCTGTCACTATCCCTCTTCATCCCATGACTCTGTTTTATATTAATGATAAGCCAATTATAGTAAACAATGAATTGAAATTTCCACAACTTATTTGAGAAAAGCTGTATGTAGATGCAGACATGCGTGATCGGATTGGGCTGATGGGGTTGTGGGCTGGGAAATATTTGTTGCCCCCTCTACCCCCCGATTTTTAATCCCAGTCCAGCCACGGGCACAGTAGGTTCATTGGGGCTATTTTTCACAAGTATTTTGAAATTTAATATATTACCAAATGCATAGAAAGCATGGTGCCATTGAGCTCTTATTATGGACATAAATCGCAAATTTCTAATTTAAAAGAAAGACATAGACTTCAGACCCATGAAAGTGAAACTGAACTCAATGTTTTATTAATTTTCTTAAAAGATTCATTATAGATTAATTTTAGGGAAAAATAATATGTCTTACAGACACCTTATAGTTTATAAAACAAATCATAATAGTTAATATAAATTAATACTATAAACGAACAATAGACTGCAGACGAATCTATTGACATGGGGAATTCTTCATGGCGCTACATTGAAATGCTAACTGTTTATTACACACATTTTGCCCATCAAGGCAGGTAGCTAGTGAAGTATTTCAGTTAGACAGCTAAACCTGCCGAAGTTTTATTCTTAACCATCTCTGCAAGAGATGTGGCCCCCAGCCCAGTCACACCCCTTTAAACAGATACAACTGATAATGCGGAAGCACTCCGAACTGCTTATGGCTGCCGTTTCTTCCTGGAACTAACAAAATGTGGTTTCCCAGGCAAGCTTTGAGTAGACCCCCCCTCCCCTGAGACACACTTGAAACAGATGCACTGTGCCCCCACATTTTGCATGCTCAGAGACAGGCATTCCTGAAGGCATGCAGACATGCACATTTCCCATATGCATTAGTGCCTCCTTCCATGTCGACATGCCAGCAAACTTGCATCGTGTAACGCACAGGTCTCCGCCTGTATCACCGTTTACCTTTTTTAGTCCATAGACTGGCCATCTGGTATACCAGCCGTTTTTCTGGTGGACCGACAGGTTTGCAAGTCGGCAAAATTCAACCTAGGGGACCTCCTTAGTGCCGCAGGGAATCCCTCTCCGGCTCTGTAAAATGTACTGTGGGGGGGCCCCCAAAATCCAAGTTTTATTTCAAGACGAATCCTGGGCCCCCCTCCTGGGTTAACGCGTCCAAATCGAAATAATCCAGGCAAGAAGTCACCCCGACACCCCAACAAAACTTTTACTGTCTCTACCTGTCAGTTGACAAGTTTTATAGTTGCTGCCCCCTCCACTTAGCAAATTTAGGTGGACCTCACCTTTTGATGGCTCACTGCTTGCACCATATAGCACAGTTTTTCTTTTCAGTTTTTACCGTGGCTAGGTTGACCCGTACGGTAATGATAACGTGAATGAGGCCTTTTCTGGCCACGTCGCTGTTTTCTCTCATGTGGACAGATGATACGTTTATACTTACAAAACCCAAGACTGGATGCCAGTCTACTGCATGCACTGCAACCACAGTGTGGGTAACATAGACACTGATTAGCCCATCTGCACGTCTCTGGACTACGGGAGGAAAGAGGAGTAGCTAGTGGAAACATACAGGACTCGGGGAGACCATGCAGACGCACAGAGCAGGAGTGGGACTGGAAGTCCCTCCCTTGGTGGTATAAGCTGACAATGCTGCTCTCCGAGTCACAATTGCTATATGGCCTCGTCATGAGATGGTTTGCAGATATAATGAGCAAAGTAATTAAAGGTAAAGGATCCGACTCAGATTGTTGTTTATTAAATCGAAGCAGTTATAGAAGATCATGTTGTTGTGCTGTCTGAACAGACCTTGAAGAGGAAATTTGTTTTATAGGATGCTAATATCCTATTATAGGATGTTAATTGCTTAGTTAACTTTCCTCTGGGATCTCCTGCACAAAAACATGGAGTTAAGGCTAAGTCTAAACTGCCTATAGTGTGTGTGCGTGTATTAGAGGTGCACATGGATGGTATTATTTGTCTCTGTCTCTGTCTCTGTATCTGTTCAACCAACAAAACTGTCTCTGTTTCTGTCTCTGTATCTGTTCAACCAACAAAACTGTCTCTGTCTCTGTATCTGTATCTGTATCTGTCTCTGTATCTGTATCTGTCTCTGTCTCTGTCTCTGTCTCTGTTTCTGTCTCTGTCTCTGTCTCTGTATCTGTATCTGTATCTGTATCTGTATCTGTCTCTGTCTCTGTATTCAGATAGAAGTGCGGAAGTGGGTGTGGTTTATACCGGAAGCCCCATTAAAACTGTATTTTATTTATGGGTTCTCATTTTAATTAAGGGTTCTCATTTTAATTAAGGGTTCTCATTTTAATTCAGGGTTCTCAACCTCCAGGCTGCAGACCATTTTTCTACCGGGTGGCAGAATTCTGGGGGTTTTGCGCAGGGGGGTTAACTTCCAACATTTTTTATGACCCCTCATGTTCGCACATTCTCTTTGCATCTGAAAAAACTGGAATCTCTTGAAATCGCCAGTTGACCTGTGGGCAGCCCCCCCGCCCCCACGCGCGTTTCCCAGAGTGACAGCCAGGGAAGGTCAGCTTTCAGCCCGAAGCCTGCTGTCCACTAGCTTGCTGGGTCCATTTCAGAATATAACGATCAAATTGAAATATCTTTACAGTGCATTATCTGTGCATTTCCAAATAATGTATTTGTATCCGGATGCATCTCTAGCATGTCTGTGTCCTGCAAAGGACTGGAATCCCATCCAGGGTGTCCCTATATCGCCTGGGATAGGCTCCAGGCCACACAAACCAGGAAAAGCAGTTTGAAGAAGGCTGGAACCCAGGAATTAGACTTATATGAAAGCTTTAAGAAACTGTAAAATAAGTTGGTGAGTATATATCACCAAGTAAATGTAATAATTAACCTTAACTAGAAAGCCAAAATTTCCAGGTTTTGTACATCAGTATAAATAAAACTCTTTGTTCTTTGTAATTATGCAGCTACACTTTGAAAGTTCCTTTTAAAATAAATATCTAGTCCACAGAACCATAATGTGTAGAACAGACACAATGGAGGAGACATTTTTTCAGTTTTTAATAAGAATGTTATTCTTACAAGTTGATGGTAAGATGCGTGTGACCTTCACAAAAAATACTGTGACTTACTGCATGTTTCCACATAGTAAGATCATTCTGATTAACGGCACCAAGCCCTAGAGCGTATTTTCCTCTGATCATGCAATTTCAAGACTGCTAAGAAAAAAAGCTTAATTTTGAAAGGAAATTATGACAGCAGGATGTTTACATATAGCTCTATTTTTATGAATGGCACAGCACCCACAGTATTACACAAGCCTGTTGAATGCTGCAAGATGTAACATTATTTATTTTTAGTTCAAACTAAACAGATAATGCCATCCAATTTTCATACGAATAATTTCTTAATAGAATAGCAGTGTCAACTGCATTCAATATGGAAAAAAATGCAGAATATCTAAAAAGTTTAACAGCTTATTAGTAACAAATGAAACATTTAAAAATATAAAATAATGATTCTGGTAAAACGAAATTAAGATTTAAAATATACTGTAAAAGTTATGATTCATTGGGCACAAACTCAATGAGAGAATTTTCACAGTATTTTTTGTTATGTATATTAGGCATATTATGAATTGTTCTAAATGTTCAATTTTTTATTACCCAGTTAATGATTTTTTAAAATGCTGCAGCACAGTTGTTTTCTCTTTCATATTGATTAACGTAAAACTATTGCAAATATTCAATCAAAAATGTAATTTTTATACAAAGTTGAACACTTGATTTTATAATACTATACCTTTTGATAAGGGTACTACCATGGGCGTTTATAGGTGCGATCACTGGGGCTGTAACCCTGAGTTTTTTAAGCCGAGCCCCGAGTATTTTAGCCCAATCTACCTTAAATAATAATGGTCAAGCCCCAGGTAACCTTGACTTAGCTCCTGATCTTTTCGATAGCTAGAAACTCCCCGGAGTACTACTCTTTTTTGTAAAAAATAAAACTTATTTGTTTTACTTGATAATTGTTTATGATATACGTAACATTTTAATCTTAGCGACTTAGTCATGATGGCTTAATCTAATATTTCCACCATTTAAATTACTTCAGACTAATATTCTTCTGGGCCCAATGTCTCAACAATTTTCCTGGAAAAAACTGAGGTTATAAATTAATTTTTTTTTTTTACTTGAACAAATGAAAAAAGTAACTCATCTACTACAAGAAACTACTAAAATAACAAAGCATCAGCAATAAGAAAATCTTTCAAAAGTTGTGGGTATTGAGCTTAGTACCACTAATGTGGTCTTTGCCAGTCCTGCTGACCCAGATGGAGACCGAGTTGATGTCTGCTGGGCAAAGGCTCCAGATCAGGAGGAATGAAAGGACTGCAGTCTAGCCGGTCCGTTTTACACCAGCGACTGCGTATGCATCGTCTCTGGTTCTAGGGTTTAAAACCTGGAATAGAAGGAGACATTTATTCATACATTTTACAATCAAAGTTTCTTACGTGCTGAAGCCCAAACCTCCTCGAACTTCTGAAGTTTGTGATTCATGCCACTGGGGAACATAATGGTCCATAATGGAACAACTTAATGGTCCATTTATTTCAATTCATTTTATTTTGTTAATTTTATTGTTAGTTTGAGTGCTGCGGGTATTATTCAAATGGGATCATTTCAGATGGCTAGAACAAGTCATACTTAAATAGGATTTAACATTAACAAAAATGTGAACAATGCAAAACTTTAACAGCATTAAATTACAGTCAAATTCAATTTGGTTGCAAAAATATAGCACCAGTTACACTGCTGAAATTATTAATTCTGAAAATAAAAAAAATTAAATGTGACCAAATTTACACTGTTTTGTGGGAAAAAAACTGAAATGCTGAATTTTGGTTTTGCATTTTGAGCTAATTTTTTTGGACTTTACTGAGTATAATGTTTGAACAAAAAATGAAATAAAAAAAATCAAATATATTTTTCGAAATGTATATTCCGTTTTTCTATTGGTCTGCTTAGTAACGTTAAGGTTGCTATTGTCGACGATGAGAATTCATTTGACAGTATATCGCAATTACTTTATTTGTAACTGTATTAATTTATTAGATTGCATTTACAGTTTAATCCAATTTAATGAGATTTTTAGTTTGTAATGACCAATTCCTTTTATTAATTTTTTTTGCGTTAAGTTTCAGAAACACAAATTCATAGCTTATCATCGGCTTGAGGGTTTTATTGAAGTGTCTTTCTGTGAAAAACAGTACAATACTTCTGGATGTACACATTGACTAATAGGAATGTCTATCTGTCCATATAAGAAACACAAGGATAGACAGACGGGTGAGTGAACATACCTCATAGTCCCGGTTAGGCACAGCTGGCCCACGCTGTCCACCTCGGGGCCCAGAGCGGGCAACAGCTACATGACAGCGACACAAAGAGATCATCAGTCCTCTGTAATGTGTGTTGACCGATGAGTCCCCTTGGGCCCAACGGTGGCCTTACCTGATGCCGGCGATGACCCAGACTTTTTCTGGGCCCAGTAGTAGATGAGGATGACGACTCCACCAGTCACCAGCAGGTCCCCAATTATAAAACCGATCACCAGAGTTCCGTCCAGCTCATAGCAATCAGAACATACTAGAACATGGAGGGGGGGGGGTTAGGGTAAGGAGGGCAGAGATTGGGAAAAGCAGGAAGGGGGGGGGGCAGGTGGGAGGGGGAAGGAGTTCGAGTTTATGGGGAACAAAAGGTAAATAAGACATAATTTATAGCACAGACAAAAAAGGGGGAATTAGGCAGGAAAATCAGCAGGCTGGTAAGTTGTGTGTCATTGTTGTCTATTGTAATACTCTTGTTCTTCATCTCTGGTAGGCTATATATATATATATATACTCACCGTATCCTTTAATATAAAAATAATATCTTTCTTTAGTGTCAGATTTTATGCACGCATGGATTTTTTTCAAGTCTGCTGTATATTTTAGCGAATGAGCTGGCGAGACCCAATCTGGCTTATTTTCCCAAGAATAGTCATCTGGACATGTCAATGTCACGTTGTCTTTCCAGAAAAATACATCGCCATCTAAAAAAAAATTAGATGAGACAAAGAATGCAATTATTCCAATGCAACTGTCCAAACACTAAATGCCCAATGTAATCTTCATTTGTCAACTGTTTAAAACATATTTCATTCATTTAATACCTTAGTTTTAGAGAAGTTGACAAATACTGATACAATCTGATTGATCAATACTGTATGAATTATAGACACAGGAAAAATACCAGAACAGTAACAAAATAAATCATAACCCACCATCACCCTGTTATCAGCAAACCCACTGAACGCACACGCAGCAACAACAAAATATTCGTTAATCGTGTTAATGAATTTTTCTATTTGAGTCTGCTAAGTAGTTAATTATCAAAAATGAGTTTGTTTTCTGCCATAAAGACAACTATGAAGTAATGATGAGGAATATATCAGCAGAACATACGCTCTCCTGTTTCCGCCATGACTGTCAGCCAAAGGGTGAAGAAGAGAAACACGGTCTTCATTTTGCACGCTGAGAGTCTTCCTCAGTGTCGTTCCAGGTGATCCCAAATGTCACTGGGCTGATTCTGAGTTACGTTAGAACCGGAACACAGAAATGGAGAAAAAGAACTATTTTTGTGAGTATTATGGAGCTCCAGCCTCTGAAGTAACTTTTCCCCTTGCTCTCTCTCTCTCTCTCTCTCTCTTTCTCTCTCTCTCTTTCTTTTTTATCTCTCTCTCTGTCTTGGCAGGAAGCAGCAGCAGTTTAGGTTGTGCTCTGTAGGCCCAGCGCCTCTGTACACTGAGGGGGAATGTTAGACTCACTAACATGGTGTCATAACTTTTTATGTTTTATAAGCCAGAATCCTTCTTTTTAATAGAGAGAAGGATACATCCCTGGTAAAAAAAAATACAACTTACTGATTTTTTTATACAAATCCCCATCTGTTTAAGGTTGGTATGATCCAGGGTATGGATGGGGTGAGTGAGTCATGGGGCAGGAGATCCGATGTATTCTCACTCGCAGCCTGAGATTTAGGCCACCTGAACATCACCTGTTCACCAGCAAGGCTTTATTGCAGGAAATGCAGCTTCAGTTAGACATGAAAAACCATTCCATCCATGCCACTGAATCTAGTTCAAAGTGGGAGTAAATGTGGAGCTGATCCTAGTGAACACAGAGCACAAGGAACGTGAGATCCTACGGTGGAAGGGCAGTGCATCACCTGGTACACACACAGACACACAGACACACACACACACACACACACTGCAGGATACAACTTTTGTTTCTATGTAGGCCAATATCGCATGTTTTCAAACATCGACAAGCTCACTCATTCCCCCTTGTGGCCTTTGAGAATCTGCACCACAATCCCATTTGGCTTCTTGTAGCCCTATTCTGATGTGACAACATCCAAAGTACTGATATCACTGCCTCTGACTACTAATACAGTGTCATTGTTATTATACCAAAAAATGTAAGTGCATAGATATAAAACAAAATGTTTAAATGTTATGAGGACTGACTCTTTCCTCTGGTAGAGTAAAGGCTATGATAAAGGCTATGGTATAGGTTGCCTTGGTAATTTAGATGCCAAAAATCCAGTTCATCCTAAATCTCACACTGCTCCTTGTTTCCAGCTAATAAAACACTTATAATACTCAACATCCATGCAGTGACTCTTGTATGTAAATGAAAGTCATTAATAGATGCAGGACTTGTAAGATAAAGAGAAGAATTTGTATTATAAAAAGATCCTTTCGAAGGACACAGTCATACGCACCTTGTGCATGGATTAATTAAAAAATAAACCCAAGAACATATACACAAAACAACAATTCATTTCTATGTTGTGTCTTCCACATTTGACTTATACGAATCATTTATTTCAATACATTCAATACCGTAGTGTATTTCTTGACCATTTCATCCCACTCAAATTAAAAATAAAAGTTTAAGGTTACATGAGGGGGCACAAGTAACTTAGTAACTCATTTATTACTCAAGTATAAATCACAAGCAAATATACTAACTGGATGAAGTACATGAACCATTAGGACCGATTAATGATCAACGAACATACAGTAGGATCAGTACATGACTAACACTTGACTAACACTAAATCTGATTAATTAATACATTAATTAAGAGTGTATTACTACATTTTTTGTGTCCCCTCAAGTAGTGTTACAGTTCAAAGTATCATTGAATACCTGACAATAAAAAAGAGAACTTGCTGTACATATTTTCCGTTACCTGATCTGATGGGAATCCCACGACTGTGCTGGAGATGATTTGGGCCTTGTTGACCTGGGGTCATTCTGAGGTTGTCTTAGTTTCCAGGGCTAAGGTTTAGTGCTTTTAAACAAGGGAAAGGAAACAGTTACTCATACTTTTTAGTATAAAATTAAAGTATTAGATAGTAGCAATGGAAAGATAGCTAGCTGTTAGCATCGTAGCTGCATGCCCCCAGGGCAGCGGATTTGATACTCTGCGTTAGCATGGGTTTCCGCTCGCGTTTCGAAAACATGCAGCTAGGAGACTTTGTTCATAGTGTGCAGCTGTGTTTCCTGTGATGGACTAACGAGCTGCCCAGGGTTATCTGCTACACAATGATTCCTGGGATTGATTCCGAACTTAGCCTGAGCTTGTACAGGATAAGACGTTCTGGAAGATGGTAGATGGTATTCAGCTACATTCAGCGCTCATTAAATTGAGGGACCATTCTAAATTTTAGGATTTATAACATGAAATATTCTATATAAAATATTTTAATGTCATTTTTGCTTTTTAAACTACCTTTGAGCCCCCACAGCTGTGATTTACAGTCTGTGCTTGGTGTAACATTAGTGTAACATATATTTCTTCATTAAACAGAATGGATGCATAAGTGCTTAACCCAGTCATTGTAGGGCAACTGTTTGACAAAGTCATTGTGTTACAGACAAATCCTAATATGCAAGACTCTAGTATCACAACTATGCTATATTTCAGGGGGTTTGAACCTTCCTTGGGGAGGCACAGATCAGGTACTTTACCATTAATGTGGGTTAAAATAAGATAAGTACATAAATAATGAAGAACTTCAGACCAAGGGAGGAGTTAAACATTTCTGCTTCAGAGGGCTGAATTCCACATCGCATAAACTGAACGATTCGTCAGTTAAAAACACAGAGGGCTGACAACCGCTATTCTGTTTCATGCCATTAGAAATGTAATTATTATGAGGTCACAGTCATATCTACTGTACTTAATTCCTGTCCCTTGGTTGTTTCCTTTGTATAAATTTGAACAAATCTAACAAAACCTTTTTTGGCCTGACCTCAATGCATGCAGACAGACAACAGGAAAAACAGTCAGTGCCCAAAATTAAATTGCAAACTTTTTCACAGTGTTTTGTTGTTTGATCTTTGAATTCGCATTCATAAAATCATTTATATTTATCGTACCTGACTGCACATTATTCTTAATTTTACCTAAACATTATGTTTCAATATCTTAGTTTAACATCAGTTGACTGAAAGACTTTACTGACTAAAAAGATATAATGAAAATGCCAGTTAGTAATTTACAGCAGCTACTCTACAGTAATCAGCTTTTATGAAAGTTCTCTGCTTTTTAAAATATATTTATTTTCAGAAAAGTTGACAAATACTTATACTTTTTATATCTACTTCATATGACATCAACATTAATAACAGAAAAAGAAAACTAAGGTTATAAAATATGCAAATATGTTAAAACTACAATTCGGTTTCTCTCAACACTAATAAGGAATAACAGTGTAAGTCGAAATTTTATAACCAACTTTTTTTACTTGAACGGGAGTATTTCAAAAATAAATTATGTGACAACAAAATTAAGCGATTAGTAAAAACACATGGATCCGTAATTAAATGCTACAAGTCGGAAATATCAGAAACCTGCTTTTCCGTAAAGCCGCCTCCTCACCTCTGACCACCCGGGCCGTCAGGCTGAGGAAGATGAACACGGCTCGCTTGCACCTCGATTCTCTCTCTGTCCGTTTGGTCATCATCAGCCCAAAGGCCGCCCAGCCTGATCTCGAAACGGGTCAGAACTCGATGTGGGAGCAGCGGCATGGTGGAAGAGGAGCTGCTGAAATAGCCCTTCAGCGCGGAACCTCAGGCCGTCTTTTGTCCTTTGCCTCAGCGCTGCCTGTGTCTCTGTTAAGGCAGGAAGTAAGAGCATCGAAGTGTCTGCCCTCTACATCATCAAGAGATTGAGTGTTCCATCACAGATGCGTTAAGGGGTCTTTTCACAAGCCTATAAGAAAGAAACCAGCAGTGAGATTTCTTCTCACTAGTTACACTTACAGTGAGGGTCTCACAACGCACATATATATCCCTGTAAACTTAGAAAAATCTGCATCTTTAGGTAAGACTGACAGAAATTGTTTGGATATGATAAAAAGCATTTGTTATAAACCTGTATTGTACATATTGTTTTACATTAAATAAAAGCATAAGAAAATCTGCTTCAGTGAAAATCTGAATCTGTATGTATTTTTTTTTTGCTACGTGGTACCAGTGTTGTGGAAGTTCACTAACTTTCAGATATTTTGTCTCTACTCTTCTTCAGACTGTGCATAATACACTAACTCTGCATGACTACGCTCTTTGTTGCTCTTCTGACAAGTTAAACCCAAAAAGTTGAAAATATTAATGCAAAGTTTTTTTTAAATAACATAGATAAATCAACAATAGGTAAATTATCATTTTCTATCTAGAAACCCATAGTGAAATTAGCTTTTTTGAGTGCTAGTGAAAACTTGCGTGCATGGGATTGAAATTTTCGTGCATTTAAATACGACCCTGAGATGTATTAAAATATAGAGGCCCCATCTGACACAATGAGTAGCACAGCTGTTTGCAGACCACCTGCTTATGGGTTCAAACCCCTAAAAGGTGAAAGCTCTAATCATAAATACGCTTCCCACAGTTGTACACATATTGTGTGCACCGTCCAGCTGTGAGTGCAGAGTCCCTCCCTGCATTTGGGATCCCCATCCTCACCTCCTTTCTTCCTCTCTTGGTGGCTGACTGTGATTTTTACACTCTGTGAGCTCCAAGAAATGGCAAAGCGAGAAGGAGGTGAGAGCGAAGCTGAGAACAGGCAGCCTTTCGCTCCGTAATCCCCCGGGCCCATCTGGCCGTAGGTGTATTTGGACCAGATACAGAGGCCATCTTTTCCGTCGAGTGGAAAACAAGTCAGTGAGAATCTGTTTTTTACTCCATGAGGTCTGACTCTAAGAAATGTTTGGGAGTGAAAGTGACCTCCTCGCCACCCACTAGGAGACCCTAAAGGTGGCCACAGTGCACAGCCATCGCATTACTGGAACAATACAGGCCGTCATAAATGACCCAAACTCCTCAGGACCCGTTGGATCTGGGTCAAGCTAATATTTTTTATAAGCCCGTTTTCATGGGAACACGCATAAGGAACTGAAGCTAGAAATCAAGTGTTACAAACACATTATTCAAAGAAAAAAGCTTTGCTTTTCACTTAACACATGAAGCTGGTATGATATGAACAAAAATGTGAAAGATTTTACATGCTGAAAAACTGAAAACACTGAGCTTCAACTGAAATTGTAACTTTATTAATATTGTGCCCTATGAATGAGGTACATTTACATAGCACTTTTTAAGACACTCAGGGTGCTTTACAGAGGCAGTGGGCACTTCCACCACTGTGTGCAACCCACCTGGATGATGCAAAGGCAGCCATTCTGCCCTGGTACACACACCAGCTAAGGTGGAGAAGGGGCAGGACAGAATTCATCAGTTAGATATAGGGGATGGTTAGGAGGCCAGATTTGAGAGGGTCACAGTGGGCAATTTTAGCCAGGATATTGGGGTACTGCTCCTACTCTTTCAAAGGATCCCCAAGGATTTTTAATGACCTGAGAGAGTCAGTACCTCTGTTGTACCTCTCAGCCAAAGGATGGCACTATGTCCTCGTAACTACACTGGGGCATTGGGATTCACACAGACCACAGGACAGGCTAACCTGTTGGCAATTACAACAGCTATCCTAGTCACCCATCCAAGAACTGGCCAGGCCCAAACATGCTTAGCTTCAGATGGATTACTTAGTGTGAGCTGCAGGTGGTATGGCTGCTGCAGTGGTTTGGGAGGTTAAGCTTCATGCTCACCATGATCTTTCACTGAATGGTTTTGGAAAACAATGGGATTATAGCACATAATGCCAATATACATTCATACATATATTGTCAAGATTGCTTTATTTTAACTGGGTAAGAGGTTTCAAATTGATAAAGCTTGATTCTGGCCTCGTTACAGTTCTGTTGTTGAGGTTGGTAAGAATTTAATGAAAACCCTACAGAAACACATGGCACAGAGAAGCTCTGTTGTAAACAAAACTCTCACACATTAGTTCTCTGTGGTGTCAGGGACAGAGTGGCCCCATCGAGAGCAGCTGTACATTTCCTGGGGGGCCGGTGTCTTTTCCGGTCTGGTCGAGCTGTCGTTCACCACCTTTCAAATCTTCATAAATAAATGTACATGCATTTAGTAAATCGATGAAAAAAATGAACCCTCCCCTAGTGGTATGACCCTGCAACACGCACATGTGGAGAAAATGTGTTGTCACTTCCTAAAATTAAAAAATTAAAATGGTACAAACCTGCTTTGTGTGAAACTAAACTGGATGGATGGGCAATACCATCCAATTTTTGTTTGGATCCAATTTCAATTCTCTCCAACACTGGTGCAGCAGAGAAACATGCAAACGCCCAGCCACGCCAGTGTGAGACGCCAGTGCGAGACGCCAGTGTTACTCACTGCACCAACATGTCACCCTTTCTTATTACATATTTCCATATATTTGGATATTTGCAGAAGTGACAAAACATGTATTAATATACATTATATAAAGCTGCAAGTCAGGCTTGTGACAGTGTACATATCCTTTGTCTTCTTAAAACCAAAGATTTCCTTTTTACCTACGTACATAAGTACATGGCATGACACTTAACTCCTTTCAATGTATTTTTTTCTTGTGAAACAAGATTAAACACACAAAATGAGTAGCTGGGATCAGTTAGCATTTCCCTGAAACATTACAATGGTCTTTGTAGAGTAAACTGACCAGTTGCTAGTAACCAACTTTTTTCTACCTTCAGGAAAGGAAACAGGAAGTAGCATCCAGCTCTGCAGGTGTGTTTAAAAGCATCGTGAAGGACATCATAAGTAACAAGGTCAACGTAAGAATAATGGGTAATAGGTCCAATGATGACACTTCATTATCTTCACATTAAGCAAATTCCAATATATTTTTATTTTTTGGCAAAATGTAACAGTTTTATTTTGAATTGAAATGCTTTTAAACAAAAAGATATAAGCTTTTATTTGTATCAAAAACTGCAAGATATAAAAGATGTACGAAAAAGCATGCAGATGTTTCAAAGATCTCAGCCAGCTTCAAGGTGGAGGTGACGTCTGGACCAAGAAGGCCTCAGATGGTTGGTGAGGAGATTTCAGAGCACACTGGGCGTCTATCCCGTCCTGTGCACCCCAGTGTAAGTTGCATTGTCTCTGGTTCTTGGGCTTAGATCCTGGTAGTTGAGGGAAAAATAAGAAAGGGAACCTCGACTCAGAATCAAATGACGAACTTCAGCATTCCAGCAAAAGCAAATCAGATCCAAAACATAAGAATGGCCACCAACCCTTGGTCATGACCTCAGCCGTCACGCTACATTTCTTGCAAAGTTAAAGCAATGATATTCTACAGACCAGCATGATTTTAGATTTTGACCTAAAATCACATTTTAATTATTTTTTATATACAAGACAACTACATTTCTGAGGTGCAAAATCTTTCATGTCTACAGTTTGATTTGCATTTAGATAGTAAGTATCTGCAAAGTATAGAGCTGGCATTAGTAAGATGCCTTGGATGAAATTTTATTTCATAACGGCTACCTAAGGAACTATGTAACTCTTAGGAACGGCTGTCGACCAATAAAATAAACAGAAGAATGCAGTTGCAGATGGACACACCTCATAGTTTGATTCCGGCTCTGTTGAGGCGCTCTGGTGGTTAGCAGCTGAAAGACATGCACACAAACGGCTGTCACAAGCTGTCATTGAAGGGGTGGCCCAGCGGCCCAGTGTCTCCTGTCCGCCACTCTGTGTTTAATTCTCCCTGTGTTGTTTATATTTTTTCCTACAATCTAAAAACACATAATTAGATGCAGTGTTGGGCATTTCAGGTCCAGAAGCTACAAATCCAGACCACGATTTCTTTTCTACCAAGCAGCTGAGTACTCTATGACTGTGACTCTCTATGCTGAGGTGGTTGGTAGAAACAAAATCGTGGTCTGGATTTGTAGCTTCTGGACCTGAAATGCCCAACACTGAAATTTAGATGAAGTATCGTCAGCCTGTATGGAAGATGGACCATAGTTGTGTTAATAAACTGCACCTTCCTCCGTGATGTAACTGCATGCAAACTTTGAACCAGGTAAATTCAACAAAAGTCGTGGTCATTTTTAAAGCACAGAGTAAATGATAGTAATAACCATTTCCAATACATCTATAAAGAATCTGATTGGTTGGCATCCACTACAAGTACCTACTTATCTATTTCGTGTTGCTACGCCTGTTCTGGTAAGAACGTGGTGTATTATCTGTACCTGCTCATTAAAGATTAAGTTCACTGCGCTACAGGAAGCTGTATTTAGTGTATGTGGTGCATGAAACTACGAAGCTCATTCATCATTTAAATGTCACCTGAAAAAAGAAAATCCTTCTATCCTTCAACAGCTCCTGCCCCCTGATTTTTTCCATATCATCAGAATAATATTTTGGCCTGTTGAACATCTGGTTAGTTCCACGGTAATGGACTTAGGATCAGAGGAAAATCTGCCTGCAGTTTGAAAAGAACAGGCTTGCTTTGCTTGAGATAAATTAGTTCTCTCCTGTTGCATCCCGACTATCAATTTATACTGCACAATGGGTTGCATCTTTCACCAAATGCATGACATTTTGGTAACGGAATTATCTCTGCCATAGAGTTGCCAAAATGGTCCTTTAAACATACCGCAGATAGTTCTCTCTCACTACAGACCATAAACGCTGCTCATGGGGTTTGGAGCGCAGCTGAAAATAGCAGCCTTACCTGCTGCGGGGGGGGGCTCTGACTTCCTCTGAGCTCGGCGGTAGGCGAACAGGATAACTCCCCCAGTCACCAGCAAGTCCCCACCTATGATGGCCAGCAACCGCATCCCGTCCAGCTCATAGCAATCTATACAGCCTGCTCAGTATGACCATAACAGAAACGGAGGGAAAATGAAGAGATCAGTGGCAGATTAAAGTGAGAAAGGGTAACAACCCCCGACGATAGTAAGAAAAGCTTCTTTATCCCAGTGTTTCCCAATCCGGTCCTCAGGGACCTCCAGGGAGGGAGCAAAAACATGGACTGTCTGGCAGGGAGGGAGCAAAAACATGGACTGTCTGGGCTTCCCCAAGGAACGGGTTGGGAAACACTGCTTTGTCCTACTTTGAGTTTAACAAGTGTAGGATTCCAAACAGAATTATTTATTGCATATGTTAAACATACATATAGCAATATAATATATAAATATATTTATATGGAATTTACAGATTCTATATATTGACATTTCTAACCAGTAAAAACATTTATATACTCACCATTTCCCTTAAAATAAAAGCTGTATTTCTGATTTTTTGATTCTGTATCATAGATACAGTAATAAAACATGTTTCTCTCAAAGGGAAATGAATATTGCTTGCTACTATTAATTATGCGAAGCGATGGTGACCTCCATTCAATGGCTATTTTCGGACATGTCAATGTAACGCCATTCGAATCCACTTCTATTTTCCCTAAAAAAGAGACAAGGAGACATCCATGCACTGCAGTCCACTTCACTTGTCCTGCTTTTTCACCATGAATTTTTGTCTCACTAAGATACAGCATACAGACATTTTAAAATCAATACATACACAAGAAATGTTCTACACTGTCAGAAAATAGTGGACAGCCCTGGTACAGTTTTGTTCCCCAAGGTACAAACAACATTAATGTACCCTCAATGGTACAAACAACATTAATGTACCCTCAATGGTACAAATAACATTAATGTACTCTCAATGGTACAAAAATGTTCCATAGAGTCCATTTCTGTACCTTAAAAGGTACATTTACCTACAGCTAAGTGTACAACTGGCAGACCCTTGAGGGTACAGCTCCAGTGACAAGAACTTGTACCCGCAAAGGTATAAATGCTACTTTTTTTCTGACAGAGTGCATGCTATCTTTTTATATTTTAAATTGAAAATATGGCACCTTCTGTTATTTATTCACAGTACTGTTACATGCATAATGAATGCAACAAATTATAAAGAGATTAAATCATTATATGCTTTTGTCATATTACATATTACAGACTCCACAGCATAACAAACAATGACTTTTTTTTACTTTCGTAGTGAACCTACACTATATATTAAGCACAACACTGATAAATCACATTTTAAATTATACTGATAAAAAACATGTAATCATACCTATAGATTTTACATATACATTCTACATCATTAGCAGATGCTAGCGCCGTGGTGATAACCTGATGAAACAGTTTGTAAACACGGCTGAATCGATAATTACTCAGTAAAATTTGAAAATAACAAAAGAAGCCCAAGTTCTCTAAAAACGTTCCCTCACCTTTGTCCGCCATGACCGCCAGAACGAAGAAGACGAAGAACACCACTCTCATCATTTTCTTTTTGCGTGTTGATTCTCTCTCTGTCTCCACTGGCGTTCAAACTGTAACGAAGTGTTACAGAAATGGCTCTGATTTGGGCCTCGATTAAAAGGAGAGTTTAATATACCTCAAGCTTGAGCCTGGACGCTGTGTCTTAGCCGTACTTTGCCCCTCTATTCTCTCTCTCTTATGGCAGGAAGCAACAGCAGTTATGGCTGAGCCCTGAAGTCGTTCAGAGATGAGATTTCATGCAGTGCAGGGGGACAAGAGGGGTCGGTCATGGGGGGGGGGGGGGGGGCTGGTTGAAGTCGCCACCTGCGAGGTAGCTTAGAGACCCTTTCAAGTGCATGTCGCCTGACTGTCAAAGTGTATGTTTTCCACTCACAAAAAGAGACAAAAGACACATACTGCCTGAATAAAATTGTAATGGAAAGTTCTGTCAGATGCAGTATGGACCCAGGCAGTAACATGCATGTAAAAGGATACAATGTTAAAAACTGGAATACAGATTTTCTGTTCAAAGAAATTAAGAGTAGTTTCTCAACCTGACACAGTTTCAAAGTGTAATTGCTGGTATAGCTTATGTTAGAGTAAATATATCAGCCTTTTTCAGTCTGAATACTCAGCTACTCCTGTGACCATCTGACGTACTTCCTGCACAGTCCCATGCAGAGAGGTACAGTACAGTGCAAAATTTCACTGTAATGTATTGGCCAATTCGGTCTTTCCAGTTATAATTGTATTTTCTTGGTCTCAGTGTCTTAGTGATTGTCATTTACACAAAACAAAAAAAAAATGGCTTGGTTTTCCTACAAAGCCATTGTCATTCGTCACCTTTTCCCTAGATGGTCGAGTCACCTTAAATCCGTGCTCAGAGTGACCAGTAACTTTTGGCAGTGTTTCTTAAAAATCACGGTAAATCGGATTGGCATAAAATTTTGTTTATTGGTTGCCCCTTATGGATTATCTATACCACGTTTTAAATAGACTCTAAACCAGGGCTCACCGATATGGTGCCCGCGGACCTGTTCTAAAAATAGCACAACTTAACGGTGAGCAGCGTCTAAAATGTTATTTGATCATGTTGCTATTCTTCTTTAATCACATTTGCATATATATCCTCCTGAGACCCGACCCATTCATTTATGTCCATTGTAGTGGACATTTTGTTTTTGCATCTATCTTTTCACTGATGTAAGGAAATATATGTATTCCTGTTGTACACTAAAGAGGACATGCTGTGAAATTAAAAATAAAAATAAATTTCAGTACCCGTGAAGTAGCTCTCAGTTTCAAAAAGGTTGGTGACCCCAGATCTAAACATACATGTGAATTATATTTAAACATTTTGAGCTTCAGAAGGTTCCTTCTAATCAGCACTGGAAGGCTGCTTGACAGAAATATATTAAGTTAGCCTTCACTAATTCGAAAACAATAAGGTTTATGGTGAGAATTCATTCAATACCTGATAACAAGGGGTTAATGAAGAAGGGTAACATCTTCTACTGTTCAACAAATTGGACAAGACCTTATTCTCACAATGGATCAAAGGATTCGTGCGGGTTATTTAAGTTATTGCAGAGAAAGCGATCGCTGGACTCGTTGAAACCACGCCCGGCAGTGCGCTAGGTGGGAGGGCGTTGACACGCAGGATCAGGCACGAATTGGATCGCGTTAGTCATTGCAAGCGTTTCTTTTGGCCGGGTCACGCTACGGATTAAAAATAAGCAAATAAAGACATTGGAAAAGTATTACAACTGGGCAAATTTAATCATGCTGAAGATTGCGGTGCACGGATCTCATCGACAGCTCCTTGTCCTGATCGGACTCGTGGCGTCAGGTGAGAGGAAGTGAACAAACTATTTTTCTTTGCCAGCACAAATCCTTAGATTTTATAAACAGGGAAAATGTTATTACTGCTTATGCTGTTATATTGTTTCGTTGGGGGGTACAGATGTTTTTAAGTTTACATGTATAGAAGTTACAGTTTTCGGTTTCAGCTCGAAGAGTTTTTGTCATCTTTAGGGTGGAGGAATTATTAATAATTAATAAACATTGGCCACAGGTGGAGTCTGTAAAGGCCATGTTGATATAAGATTTGTTTAATTCAGAGAGAGATTGAAAATCTATACTATACTTTTAGTTGTTTTTGGAATTATTCCAATGTAAAAGAATGGTTAATTACTTTTCAGCATTTGTCGCTCTTATCTTAGACACATTGTCTCGAACTGATCCAACGTCGTCTGCTTCCTGCTTCTACATAAAAACGTAGATTGCGTGCAGTGGCTGAAATCCTGCCTTTATTGCCTTTTCCACTCGCATACCTACCTGGTCTCTTCTTTGGCGTCTTGGCACGACTCTACCGGAATGACAGTGACAATAGGCGTGCAAACAATAGCCTTTTATTAAGAATGGACTTTTTTATACTAAATATAAGTCAAGCAAAACAAAGTCCTAGCTGGTATTGTTTAGCAAGTCTTTGACAAAAGGTTAACCATATGCACGTTATGTTAAATTAAGGCGGCCCAGAAAGAGTCTCATAACAGTCTTTGAAAAAGGTAAAATAATTCATAACGCTCAAGGTTAACTAGTGTCTTTAAAGTGCCCATAGAATATGGGATTGTGTGTGCATGTACGTGCCCTGCAGTGGGCCAGCATATACCCCAACCTACGCTCCGTCATGTCTCATACATGCTTCAGGCTAAGATTTTTTTTTTCTCTTCCCGTTTTGTGTATTAACTCCTCTTAGTTGTTTTATATCAGTGTAATGTATCATTGACTGATGAACATCCTGTGATTTTAAAGCTGAGTTTTAGATTTTAAAGTGTTAACCTAAGTCTAATCTTAACTTGATCTATATTTGTTACATTTTAAAATTCCGTCATAGTGACGGTCGCCCTGATTAGATGTTTGCTGTCAGTTGATTGGATCTAAGATTGAAAGTCACAGTTTGTAAGCACTGCAGCAGTTCATGGGGCAACTGAGTTATACCACAAAGTGCCGGTTCATTGTGTTACAATGAACCCAGAAAAAAAAGCCATTTCAGCGGGGGCTGTTTTCTGTCATACAACCTTGGATTCAAATGTTATCAGTCATGACCGAAGTCATGGGACATTATGGTGTGTGGAAATGCAGTGTGTTCTGCTTATTTAACACGTTTGGAAGATTTCACTTTGGTTTAGCAAACAGTATTTTTCTTACCAGATATTTTGACTTTTGGACACTTGCCTCCCTCAATGCCAAGTGAGACTCGAAAAGCTGTTTTTCAGGTCTGAAGGTTTTTCTTGTTTGTTTGTGTTTCCTCAGTCTTTCTGGTTCTTGTCTACTGCAGTGATTGTGAGGTTTACTGGACTTTGGCAGCGCGCCGAACTGGTCAGACCAGACCTCTTTATGCACAGACACAGAGAGTAGCCAGTTCTGTGGTACCCCTGAATGTTCCCAAACAAGGAACATGCTGGGAGACATAAATCCCTGTTGGATAGCTTCCTTCTGAGACATCCTTATAGGATAAGGATCACTGAATTATCTCAGCTCTGAGGATCAAGGAGCGCTTCCATTTCATCTGGATTTCCTTACCCTGCACCCTGTCCACTGTGGAGGCTTTTGACCGCTACAGTGACTTCATTTGCAGTGATATTGCACTTTTCCACTGGCATACAGGAGTGTAACAATACATTATGTAATAATGCTGCATTGTGTAATAACTCAGCAAAATGTAACAAATTTTCATCACATAATGAGATGTTACTACATAATGCATTGTTACACAACGTGGCAAAAACACGGCATTACGTAACAACTGGACAAAATGTAACAAATTTATAGACTATATTACAATTTTATTTTACCCCATCATTATTATCATTCATTGTTGTTATTATCATCAATTTGTTTCTGTCGAGTTATTACATAATGCGGCGTTATTGTATGCATTGATACAAGGATCCGTATCTGAGCTGTACCATGAAGAGTTACTAGTCACAGCGCGGTTCAGTTTTCCACTGCAGAAGGGTCGGTTTGGTAACGGTGTTGCCGGGTTTTGAGAGCGACAGTGCCCTAAAACCGAAGAGATGCTTATTTACTTATCAAGCAGTGTGTTGCGTGTTTTAGTATGTGCTAATTTCTGCTGTCACGTTTGTGAGAATGTGTTATCTTACCATTGAACGTTAGCATAATTAGTATTCGCTTGCATAAATTTGCATTATATGTTTTTCTGTTCAGCTGTTCTATAGCTCTTTTTTAAGTACTGTGTTGGAAATTTTCAAGTTTCAATTATCGGGAATGTATCAAAACATTGCAATCTATTATACTATTACTAATAATAATGTATAGAATGTACCCTTTTTTTACTTCATATAATCCATCATGTCAACCCAGATCACCGGTATCTCCATTTATTTTGACTAATCGGATGGCGGTGACACAACCAATCTTACTCTCATGTAACATGGTAAACAACACATAGTTCAACTTCAATTGCATGGAAGTGGCATGACGTGGACCAACCTATTGTAAACTGCAAACTTTACAGAGATACCATTCACACGGCAAGTGACAAATCAACCAATCTTTGTAGCCACCTGAAATGTAAACATCCCAAAACGTACGTTTATTACTATAATGCTACAAGTAGTGTTTCTTTTTAGATGATTAATTAGCATTACTGCATGCTTTCCAATTTAGCTGGTTTGTAAACAAACAAAAGACAAATCATGATCATGTGGATTGTGATTCTAACCAAAAATATTGTGATATGACGTTTTGGCCGTATCGACCTTTCAGCTGTCTCCGGAGATTTCCCTGCAGGCCACCTTCTTCAGCTGGAGAGCTTTGCTCACCCCAGGTGTCCACCAGTGGCTCTTAGGTTACCATTATAATGGGGACTGCCTGTCCTCTGGTCGTAGCTCCTTGCAACCACTGCAACGAATAAGGCCTTAAAGACGGTTTTACAGTGGGTCCCAGTAACCCTATTCTAAGCAGGGTATACCTGTTCCTCTTAGAACCTTTCATTGAAGGTCTTCGTTGGATCACACTTTGATCAGTCCCCAGTAAGCTTTTCACCAGGCTCCAGATGAAATACGTAACTCTGTGTAATGCTTAGGCATGCAAACCTCTCCACCACAGTAAGGTCATAATCCTTAGATAGAGCCTTCTGAAGGTAACATAAACACCACCTTCTAAATTCTGTAATCAACTTGTCAGAAAATGAAACCTGTAGATGGTTATCGTATTACCATTATGAATACAATACTGTTATATTGAGAGAAAGCATTATTATATAGATTTTTTTTATAGATATAGATATCTTGAATTAAAACAGATAAACGCTTCAAAATTTTGAATGAAATACGGCTTGTTTCATTTTGGGACTTGTACCTTTAAATTCCCACTATTTTTCTGGGTCTGAGCATTGCACAACTGTGCAAGTACCAGCATGTAAAAGTATTCATACCTGCCACCTGCCACACATGGAATCTGTCTGAGCAAACTGAACACGCTGAGGTTCTCGACCTGAGACAGACTGTAACATAGACTGTAACATTAAGCGTGAATAAACTTCAGGCAGAGATTAAGGGTTTTGTTTACGGTACTTATATTCACAGATCTTAGAACTACGATTTGCTATGAGTACTTCTGTGTGACTTCCCCCCTCATCACTACTGGGAATTATTGAACCGTCAGACGTTATTGCGTTATCAGAATTTCTGGTTACTGTTTACTCATAGTCACAAAGTTATTTGGCTCTACGCCAAGCAAACTGGTGTCTGTGTTTAGTGTATAACCCAATGTACAGAGACATTACTGTTTCTTAGCAGCTACTCGTTAAGCATATCGTAATTTGTGCAGTTTCACAGAAATGGAAAGGGTACGTAAATCTAAGAAATACCAGAAATTATTATTTAGGCTGACGAAAAAATGATGTGCGCAAGTAATCGGTTTCTATGGCAAACGGTACAAATACAGAACCTTCAAACTTCTTCATATAGTCAGTGTTGCACAACGGCCTGCTGATGGTGAATTTTTGAGAATTTGGGAGGATGTCACGCGTCACTCACTGACCTTGTGGGCTGGTAATTCTGCCTTGACTGCATGTATTTATGGGTGAGGGGTCAGGAACTGTCCCCCACCCTTCCAGTCCGGGACCCATCCTTCTAGGTTATAGTTTGAGCATTATTCCTCTCCACCCCCCCCCCCCACCCCCCATGCAATCCTCTGCAAACTGCCCAAAATAGAGAGAAGGAGTCTCTTTGTCCAGGTGGCTCAAAGTTCAGAGAAGGTTTGAATTTTCAGAGTTGCATTTTGCCTGGCAAAGAGAACAATGTCCTTCTCTGAAGTAGCATGATATGTTTGTACATGAAAAGATTCGTCATTGAATGAAGGTGGACTGTTGGGGGCCCTTTGAGTAAGATACCAGCTTGTTTTGGTAAATCCCTTTCCATAAATGTATAAAAGACATTGAGGGAGTTGTGCAAAGTCAGTAAACAGCTGGCTGGTTCATCAAAAGGCAACTGAAGGCGGTTGGGTTTGACTGAGAGTGTTGCATTAGTGTCACTAAGAGCTGTGGTTTGACAGCATGTGAGTGAGTGATTTTTAAAGGCCAAGCCAGTAAGACGCAGGTAAAGCGAAGGTAACAAGTTACAACACTTTGAGAACAGGTATGTTTAGTGCCACTGTGTTCCACTGTAACAGGCGAAACATCGATCAATGTGGTCGAGTATGTGTTACTGTAGCTTTCACTCACTCTACAGCAATGTCTCCCAATCTGATCCTCGGGGAACCCCAGATAGTCCACGTTTTTGACCCTCCCACCTCCGTACTGACAATGTGAACTGGGTGGTCGGAGGAAGCAAATACATGGACTCTCTGGTGGTCCTCGAGAAGAGCACATCTTCTCAAGGCGTACAGATTACCTCCGCAATTAGGATTAATATCCTAGAATTGTCATTTACAGGCATAGAGGAGGCATCTGGTAACTCGTATCGAACTCCGTATGTTACCTTTGTCATGGGTTTTTGAGTTTTTTTTTTTTTTTTTTGTATCCTTTAAAATTTCCCCCAGGACCACATCTTGTGAAAACATGCAACCTGAATGCCCCCCCCCCCCCCCCCAGGGGATTCCCAGGAGACGGTTGCATCCTCATATTGCTCTGTCTCCGTCTAGATCTGCAGGTCCCGTCACTGACAGCAGGAAACTCTCAGCGCGCTGATAAGGCAGGTCACTGAGCAAAGGGGGTGAGGTTTTCCCAGCTGTGGGAAAGAGTTCATGTTACGCAAATGCACCCACCCTTCAATGTAGCAATAGAATCAGTGATGAATAACATCGGACTGTTTCTTTGTTTGAATGTGTGTAAATGTTATCAATTTCAATATCTGAAAATTTTATATTATCGATATCAAGTTATCAAACATCCAGGCTTCAGATGGTGCTTGTATATGGGTCCAAATGTAACTGACTATTTGCATAATTTCTTTCCGGTGAGTTGCCTGAAGCACACTTTAATCCAAAGTATATTTTCGTTTGGAATAAGTGTAGAATAACAGTCTCTCTCCTTGAATTGCAAACTTGAAACCTATTGATTACGCACCAAGTTCTTTCATCGCGATGCAACCTACTGCCACCAGAATGATGGCCAACATTGTTAAGAATGCCTGATAGGAAAGGAAATTACACATGAATTGGAGGTTATTTAAACAGATGAACTGCATTTATTGAGCAATTTGTCATTTATATTTTTGCCTACACCCACAAGCAAGAAGGATATTTACGTACCTTGAGCAATTATCCTAGGACAATAATTGTAAATAAATGGCAGTTTCACAATACGAAATGTTATTTTGGGTCATAATTTGCTTTAACCCTATGTGGAAAGAAATTACATTTGGCATTTGGGGGAATTGTGGTAAGTGTTCCTGGGTAGTTGACTTTTAATGTTGTATTGCTCTCTAGAAATCTGAGTAAGATTTTTAGAATCAGTAATGTCTACACTAAAGCCATCGCCAGTAATTTACTGCCACTGCTGTCGACTTAAATTGATATATTTAACCTTGTATGGATCAGGGAGATTTTTTTTTTTTTATCTTTGCTGTGGAAAATTGATGTGATAGGAAAATCTATAGTATCGGGCATTCTGTAAGGTGATACTTTACATTAACTGTCATTATCAGTCATATAATATATTGTATAAGGTTTCGCTTTACATAGAACATTCATAACAGCATATAAGCATACCTTAACATCCTAACATAGCTTAACAACAGCTTTAATATACATTAATAACAAATGCCTCACAACAACAAGGTCCTGGGTTCAATCCCAGGTCCTTTCTGTCAGAATTCGCTCTCCCGTGTTTCTGTGGGTTTGCGCCAGGGGTTCCTGCTTCCCCCCCCGGTCAAAAGGTGTGCAGGACAGGTTGAGTGGCGAGTCTAACTTGGCTGCGTGCGTGCGTGCGTGCGTGCGTGCGTGCGTGCGTGCGTGCGTGCGTGCGTGCGTGCGTGCGTGCGTGCGCGCCCGCCCTGTGGTGTGTTGGTGACTGCCCTGTGGTGTGTTGGTGACTGCCCAGGGTTGGTTCATGCCTGTGCCCATTGTTCCCAGGATAGGCTCTGGTCCGCCCAACGACCCCAGTTGGGATTAAGCAGTTTCAGAAGGTGGATGGATTGTATTGTTTATTTTTATTATAATTTGTTAATGTTTATTGCAGTTGTTAAGGTATGTTAAGATGCTAAGGTATGCTTATATGCTGCTTATGAATGTCCTATGAAGGCGCAATTAATGTAAAACGTAACCTTGCATATTATATGAGTAATAATGGCAGTTTAAGTCAAAAGAAAACACCCAGACCATTGTGCCCGACTCTGCTCTTTTGCCTGAACTGTGTTTTGCTTTCCTTAGTGTTTTCTCTTAGGCCAATTGCAGAATGGATTATATTTTGTTTTTGTTATTCCTGTCCGGACTTCTCAAACCCTTTTCTCCACCCGGTGTTCCTATTCATTTCTCCCTCCTTTGTGTCAGGTGATTCCCGTTCACCATCCCGCCCAGTGCTGCTCTTAAACCTTAACAACACACATTGCTGTCCTGAGTGGTTACACATAGATTTATATTTAACGTTTCTGATTATAATAATAAAACATTTGCTATATATAACATGTTTCATTGACAAATTCTGCTTGGCTCTTTTGCCTTCTAAGTCATCCAGTAACACTTTACATTAAATAAATCATTTACAAATATTTTGAATTCATATTGGGATTGAACCTGTGCAGGGTATACCCCAGCCGTGTGCCCTCTACTGCCTGGGATAGCCCCCCCCCCCCCACCTGCACCCAACAGTGAGATTTTTTTATTAAAGGGTTCCGAAGTAACTATAGATGCCATGGCAGTGTGTCAGTGAAGCAGGGAGCCTTTATTCAGATATGGACACTTCAGGTCCAGAAATTAGAAATCCTGTCCGAGATTTTGTTTTAACCAACCAGTAGAGTAGTCTGTGACTGTGAATCTTTATACTCAGCTGGTTGGTTGAAACAAAATCTTGAACTGGATTTCTAATTTCTGGACCTGAAGTGTCCATATCTGAATAAAGGCTCCCTGCTTCACTGAAACACTGCCATGGCATCTATAGTTACTTCCCTGCCTTGTGAACCTGTGTGAACCTGTGCCTTGTGATCCTGGCCTGCAGACCTGCACAGCGTGCATAAACACAGGCAGCCGCACGTCTGACTGTGTGATGTCCTACGTAGCGGGATCCCACCGTGTCTCTCTGCCCCTAGGTGTGCCGTGGGTCAGTGGGATAACAGCCTACACCTCGAGTGAGCAGGAGGCCGTCAATGGGACCAGCACCAGACTGAAATGTACCTTCCAGACTTCGGAGCCCGTCAGTTCATCCAGTGTGACTGTCACCTGGACTTTCCGACCTCAGGGTCAGAGTCATGAAGAATCGGTAAGTCACGTGACATATAAGTGACAAGCACGTCTGTGGGTCCTTGAGCGAGGCCCTTAACCCCCAGCTCCCTGGGAGCCCCTACAGGAGGCTGTCCTTCGCGGACAGCTTGAACATATAAATAATTATGTATTTATGAGGGAGGGAGGGAGGCGTAAAAACAATTTCCCCACGGGGATCAATAAAGTATCAATTATTATTATTATTATTATTATATTATTATTATAATTACTATTATTATTATTATATGCACATGTGAACCAGCTCTCTCATCAAAATAAGAGAACAGATCATATAGCGGCGATGATTTAGTGGATTGTATTTAGGTAACATCCACAACGTCATTCATTAATGTAGCCTCCATAACTGAAATGACAAATGGTAATGAAGGGGCACAAGTAACTTAGCAACTCAGTTACTACTCAAATGCTTATCATGAACAAATAGTTACTGCATGAAATGCAGGAACCGTTATTATTGATTAATGTTGAACAAACATGGGATCAGTATGTAACTAAGTAGTGTATTGCTACATTATTGTGCCTTTTCAAAGTGTTACCAGACTTATATTACAAATAGATTAACATACAAATAACAATTGAATGCCACTGGAAAAAAATATATAAGATTGCTTAGATTTGAAATATAATGTAAGCAGAAATGAAAGAGTTGGATGCAAAACTCACAGAAGCCTTCAAAGATAAATTCACTAAAATTTCTGCCTGATGACACTGGAAACCTCTTTCCCTGATGGAGCCTCTGCGATTTATCTGTCCCCCTTGCAGGTGCTGTATTACAATGAGAAGCCCATCATGGTCGACTCTGGCCTCTTTCACAAGCAGGTGGAGTGGGCTGGAGACATCATGCGAAAGGATGCCTCCATCACACTACGCAACGTCAAATTCAGCTATAACGGCACGTTCACCTGCCGGGTGACGAATGCCCCGGACGTGCACGGCCGTGCGGGAGAGCTGCGCCTCCGGGTGGTTACTTCAGGTCAGTCTGACACCACACTGATATTTCCACCCATATTCCATAGCCACTTATATGGTGAAGGATTATGGGAAACCTATATCCCAGGAAGCAGGGATAGGGAAACACCCTGAATGGGATTCCAGGCCATTTCAGGGAAGAGACACTCAAAGTCTACATATGTGGAATTTGCATGTTCTTCCCGTGTTGGCGTGGGGTTTCCTCTGGTTTACCCTCCCACAGTCCAAAAACATGCTAAGGTGAACTGGAGTTACCAAATTCCCCATCTGCGTGAATGGTGTGTCTGCTCCACACTGGGTTTGCATCCCATCCTGGGTTATTCCCTGCCTTATCCCCTTTGTTTCCTGGATAGACTCCGAACTCTTGCAATCCTGTATGGGACAGGCAGTATAGAAGATGGATGGATGGATGGACTGAAAGGTGGATTATTTGTTGTTCTCTTTCAGCCTCCGTTTCTGAGATCACAATACTGGCTGCAGCCATCGGGGGCGGCATTCTGCTCATGCTGATCATCCTCATCGCTGTTGTCACGGTCAAACATTACCAGAGGAAACACGAAGACATAGAAGAGCACTGTCCCAGTGAGAAGGGCTCCACCATGTGGTGAGATAGTGAGCGGTGGTGGGGGGTGTAGAGAAATGTGACATGGGACACTAAGCCCCCACAATCTCCTTTCTCCAGGGGCATGTTGGGTATTCTCCCTGGGACTCTGAAACCCTGTAGAACTTTCCTGTACAGCACCTCTCTGAATCCAAAGCCCGGCGGACTCTTCTTCTGTCTTTCCACTATCTGACCAATCGGGAACCAACTGGGCTGGGGGGGGGGGGGGTGTGATTTGTTTTTCTGTTACAATCTGGAAGCTGCTGTAAGGCGCTGATGGCGAGCTTGTGCTGACGGTCCAATGCTGTTTGAGCAGTACAAGGTCGCAGTGGCTTACGAACGGTATGAAGTGAAAACAGAAAGTAGCAACTGTAATTAAAAAAAACGACATCTAGAATTCCAAGTATCAGTCAAATAGAAGCTGGCAGAATTCCTGAGTTAACAGCTATGGGAAAAAGGAACTTATATTTACTTGAGAGTATTATTTTTCATTTACAGTATTACAGTGAAAAAAAAAACAAAAAAACATGCAGAACATTGTTCTCTGAAGGTCATGCTGATTCTGACATCTCAGCCAAGCGAAGGCCGCCACTGGCCTTGATGTCTCCCGGTATGGAGTTGGGCCAAAACCCTGACGACTCCCTACGGCTCGGTAACATCAGGAGCGAGTCGTGCTGAAACAGGGCCCTGCGTCTCCTCCTGGTCGGGCTCCACCGTGGAAATATGACACTAAGCCACTCTGGCAGAAAAGCGCCTTGACAGTGGACTTCTTGTATAGTATTTTTTTTCTTTAAAATCTGCACTTTCCCTTTCTGTCTTTTAAAAAAGTGTTATATTAAGGATACTAATAGAATATATTAATAACTGTTGAAAAAATTTGATTGTATAATTCTTTATTCTCAATCCTGTATCAATCAAACTTTACATTTTTCACTGATTCTTCTTGAGGATCCCAGTACACTGCTAGCCAGTGACTTCATACTACTAACTAGTGTAATGTGTGTATGTGCACCTTCGGACACTTTCTAAATTTGGTTAAGAAATTTCCATTGTTATAGATAATAACTGATTAAATCGGCTGCATTTCCTGCTTGTGCTCAGAGGTCAGAAAGTGAAAAGCTTAGCATTTAGCGTGCTAATGCACTGTAATCGTTTGATTGTTAAATCCAGCCCTGCTGGCTGCAGTGTTGTGGGGTCTTTTATCCTGTCTCAAACTTCCCCCTGAAAGAGTGCACTGCATAGCCACTGGTCAGACATGACTAAAACTGTACGCCAATTTCTACAAGACAAAGGCAAGGAGAGGAAAATTAGCCCAACAAAGAAAAGACACATTTTGTCCAGTGCTTGCAGAGCAGTGATACAGTTCTCTACCTCCAGTGGACTGTGCAGACATTCCCCCCCCCCCCTTCCCCCTCCCTGCCCCCAATAGCACAGTTCCTTTATTTTCCTTAAGCCAAGCTGTTGGCTTGGTGATCGTAGTCTCTTTTTCGGCTCACCACCCATTTACCATCTGGCGGTTCCTGACGTCGGTCATCTGTGTGTCTCAGTCAAGTAGAGGAGGCCACGCACCTGCATGTGATGGAGGAGAAGGCTCATTTTGAGAGGCCAGCGAGCCGAGCTTCAGCGTCCAGCTTGAAAGACGAGGGAGAGAAGCTCTGTGACAACAGCGTGGTGGTGCTGGATTGAAGCAGTCGAAGCAGGATGTGGCTGCCATGCTCTTGGCCCGGAACAGAATGTTCCGGACTTGCACTTTAAAATGCAGTGACGTACCAGTGTACTGGCTGGCTGTAACTACTAAGATTACCCCTTATAGTATTGCTGTGCTGCAGAATTACGGTGGAAGAACTTCACTATGACTGGGGAGTCAATCTTTTAACTGTAAACGAAAAATGGTAAGAGAAAAAGGGCAAAAACAAAAATTCAAGTTGTTTTAGATTGGTTTTTTTTTTTTATTGCTGTGTATGGAAGGCAAATCGATGTTTTGTGGAAACCTGGAATTCTTCACATCGTGTACAAAGTAGCCGTCATGCCTCCCCGAACAAGTCCGTGCAGCATTCCGAAGAACTATGTGGAAGTATTTTTGTGTGAGAGAGGTCTCTAAAACGCCACGCCTTACCAGACCAGTGCTGGTCACTGAGGATGTGGGTTTTTCCAGCAAAAGAATAATCCATCTTACCCATGACTTTTTTTATTATTATTATTTCAGTTTCTTGTTGTGGACCTTAGAACGTAAACGTGGTCTGCAGACCTGCAGATAGTACTATTACAGTGCACATATACCCACGTTTTTACCATGTCAGAATATATTCCTTAAGTAATGGAGGACTTGACAGCCAGACCTGAAAGCCAAGAAGATGCCAGAGGTCTTACATCCTCAAACCATCCTGAGATCAGCATTTCCTCATCTGACCCATTCACTGAGCTACTTGTTTTTACTACTCGGTAGTTCTTGGAGTAGCTAAAGTCGTTGTAATTTTCAGAAAACCACTCAAATATCTTGCTAACAATCTTATTGGAAAAACTTGATTATGGTTCTGTTTGTATACATTATACCTGGTATATTTTTAAAAGTTTTTTATATTTTTTGTTTTTAATATCTCTTCATAGTTTTCATTTTTTTTTTTTTTTTAAAGAATTAAAAAAATATTTAAACATTTTCTTTTTGTATATCATTGTTATCAGATTGTTAAATTCAAGCAGTTGGGTGCTGTGCATGAGCAGTCATGAATCATGTATTTTAGCTTGTGCCAGAAATTCTTTGTGCGTGTTTGTGTGAGAGTGCAGGAGTACGTGTTACACAGAGTGAATCAAAGTCCAAATCTGTTGAGCAATCTGGCGATTCCAGTGCCAAACTTTACAGAAAGGTAAGAGAAAGAGAAGCTTTAAAGAGCGGTACAAAGAGACGAGAAATAAAATGGAAACATTATCTTCATAAGGATGATGAGGATCCTTGAAAACAAATACCTACATACATACATATGCATCTATATACATACATGCATACATACAGTTTCCCTTGTTAAGAAAACAAATCCATCCCATGCACCAAGATTTTATCTGCATACTTCCTTAATTCCTCCTGAAATGACCATTTCCTCATCTGACTCATTCAATGAACTGCCTGTTTCATTATTTGGTAGTTCTCCTAATAGCTAAAGGTGAGTAAATTTCAGCAGACAGATTCATATCTATTATTTAATGTTGAATTCAGGGCAATATATGCAAGCAAGGAACATTTAGTGCTTGTGGTTAATTACCTACTGCACATCAGTGTTTGGTACATGTCCAGACATCTACCACTCAAGAGTTTACATCTACAACAAACTGTGCAAAGCATCAAAGTTGTAGCTCTGCATTATTGGAGATTTGGTTTTAGAAGAAACATTTCATGTATTAAAATACATCAATGAAAATAAATGCCAATAATTCTCATTCCAGGTGAGAGAGGGAAAATGTGCTTACTCTGCTTTCACTGTGTTACTGTTTGTTGAATCATTATTTAGCATTCAACAAATTACACATATGCCTTCACAAAGACTGACCTTTTAGACACCTCTTAGACGACGTGCGTCAGCCACACTGAGGAAAAGCTGCCTGCTGTTGGCCAGAAGACGCCCGTCCCTCATTTCCACCCATGGGTGCGGTGGAAAGAAAATAACAAACTGTCCTTGATGAATAGTAGCAGCATGTCAACATCTGGCGATGGCTCAGTGGCAAGAGACAAAACACAGTGATACTTCACATCTCAGGAGAGTGGAGAGTAGTATTATGCTGCAATTGTCAAGCATTACAAAATGCTGAAGCCAATTATATTCATTGAACTCTCAGAGCAAATCTTGGTTAATCTGAGTTGTTATTGCACAAGGACATACAATTTCCAAATCTTTCCTTATCATTATTATTATTATTAACTCAACTATTCACATTTTTAGTGACCGTTTTCAGGATGGACAAAGTTACCCCCATCCAGCTATAATGGATTATTCTACTTATTATTATTATTATTCTATTATATCTACTGAGACTTCACGCCACCCATCTTTCTTTTAACACTGGAGTCTACCAGTTGTTTCACTGCCAAACGAAGTGACACAAAGTAGCCTAATAACAGACAAAGATATCGGTGCAGTCATACGGGACTAACATTACATCTCGTTTATTTTTTATACCATCCCGCTAGTGTGGTAGAGACATTGTGAATAGTTTTGGAGAGAACACAATTAAACGGGCATATGCAATAATTCCAGACTAACCATAGCAAAGGAAGGAACAGATAATGGTTTTACCGCGCACTTTGATTAGCATATTATTGATGTTTCATCTTTCTCTTTCGGCTCTAAAAAATAGCTAAAATTGCCCAAAAGGAACCCCAGAGAAGTTAGTCTGCGCATGGGCACAATGACGATGTGCAATATTTGCACGAAAAAGGGGTTCAGGATTCAAATCCTCAACCCTAAAGATGTGAGATAACTGTGGTACCCAGTGAGCCACCATTACGCTCAGGATTTGGTAATAATATCTCTGCATCTGACATCACTGTTGCTAAGAGACCCTTCTGTATAGCCATCCTCATTGAGGTGGTGAAACTGAACACCAGCACAGAGTGGAAAAATGCACTGTTGTGTCTAATAGAGACCGCTTTGTCTAAAATCTACATAGGCCTACCACACCTTGGGAGATGGATCTATGTACCAGGAATTGGGTCTCTGGTTTGTGTGTATTTTCTCAGTTACAAAAAGTAGGCCTATTTGTCAATAGTAGATTACTGGGTAAAAATACAGGAAGTCTTCATACAGATGCATTTAACAAGTTCACCCTTCCACGGTAAACTGCTAGATACACTATTTAACACAATGAACATAGTTAAGAACATCTGTAAGATTAAAAGTAAATTGAGTTGCGGACTGAGGAAAGAAAATAGCCTTCCCACGTTTTCAATATCGTGCTTTACAGGTTTGAAAACGGCTTAACTGAAACATTTAGATGGGAGATGCAGTCTTACAGCAACGCCGACCTATACAGTCCCTTACATTTGAAAAGTGAGAAATACAAAGCATTTAACGCGGAAAAAGTGCACTTTGACACACACACACACACACACACACACACACACAAACCTGAACCTGATATTTGTAAAGTTATAGACATACTAAATGTTTTAGCCTGAAAAATACGCAGTGCTTATCAACAGATTATCAACTCTTATGTAAAATAAATATTACGAAAGCAGGACGCATTTTAACTAGAAGACCCAACCCACTGTTCAAGCAAAATAACGAGAATGAGAATGGAACTGGGTGTATGCACCACTTTTGTTAAATCGATGTTTTGATGTTTTTGGCCGAAAATGGAAAGGCTGGGGCTGCGCGGCACCCACTTCCTGAAACACCTGTCAGGCAGGTAGGCGCCCCGCCGCAGATCAACATGGACGCGCCGAGCCCGCATCTACAGCTCTGACTGGCTTGGTTTCATTTTGTAATTTGTATTTTGTATTCCTTCCCCACGTATATTACTACTTTATTAAAATATGGGGTGCCCTCAACATCCCAAAACCGTCTTGTTCCGCCTTCTGGTCCTCAGTTTTGGTGAGTTTATTCCAGTTTTCGTTTGTTTGTTGATTCCCGCTGTACACGAAGCTAATGACCTCGTACGGAAAAGTTTAGGTTGCGGCTTAATTTCTCATTTTTATTAGAAAAATCTGCTTATTTATCGATTTTAGTTTGCTAGGGATTATTAAGATGTGATATTTTACAAAATATTATGAGTGTCATGAGTATTCGTGGATGATGAGTATTCGCATTCGTTTGCGATCTATGGAAACGTGTTGGTAAATGTTAATGATTAGTTTAACATGTATATTATAAAATGTATTGAAAACGTTCCCTTAAGCCAGTTATTAATTGTTAAAACGCGACCGAAGTCGACCTTCGGCCAGACACTGACAGCGGCGTCTCCCGAGCTCAGTCTGGGTTTCTGTGTAACAGGACGCGGATCGCAGCCCTTTCCTGCTGGGCTCCAGGAAAACCTATTTCGTATGCGAATACACGTTAGTGTGCCTCGAAGTACATTAAACTTATTGTATGTCATTTTTTTTTCGAACAAATTCATTCTATCATATTCCCACCCTTATTTAAGTTTTCAATATGCAGACAGCCTGCTTTTCGTTTTAACAATGATAAACTGCTGTGAATTTATTTTATGAGTTGTGAGTTTATCACATATACTGAAAATCAGTTAATGATCAAGGAATACTTTTAAAACTCGGATACTGGGAACTTACTGAAAAATATATGCTGTACTTTTCTGTAGGATTTCAGCTCTTGGTCATTTATGTTAGGGTGGTATTTTTCAAAATATAATACGTGGTGTATGTGTTGGTTAAAAAACAGTGACTAAGGTATGATTAAAGGCATTATTACAAATTGGTTTTGGTTGGGTGTGTTACAAAGGTGACATTATCAGAAAGGAGAACAGAGTAAGAGCACAATACTTTTTTAAGAGTGTGATGAATGATGGCTCTTCATTGGATTGCATTCTTGTTCTGGTAATAATGTCCCAGCCCGCTGGCTATTTCTCAGATGGAACATTTTCCGTTCTTCTTTCCCTCTTCTCTGTGCTCCATCTCGTCACCCCTGCCCCCCCTTCTCCGGTTTCCTACCCCTAGCCGTGTGCCAGGTTCGTCCCATGCAGATCAGCTGCTCAGGTACCCTGCAGGCCATCCAAGGTGAGATCCTCACCCTCAGCTGCTCCTTCTACTCCACCAGCCCTGCCAGCAGCCGTACCTCTGTGGAATGGTCATACCGACCAAAGGGAGGTGGCGACACACTGTCGGTGAGTCTCTGTCCCCCCACGAGGGGAATTGAAACCAGACTGGATGCTGACTACTAAGCCATTAAGACGCAGAACTGTTGCTTAGAAAGCAATAGGTCAATTTGAGGTGACCGCTATGAATTTTGTTTTTGGTAACAGCTGTTTCGATGAAAGAATGTCATAGACGAATCGTTTGTGAGATTCAGTAGGTTACAGTGTTATGCTTGTGGCCAGAAGGTCGTCTGTTCAAATCCCATGGCCAGTATAGTGATTTAACTGTTGAGACCTTAAGAAAAACCTTTAACCCCAATTGTTCCTGGGACTGGTTGACTCTTTCTCAATTGAGTGTCATTTTGGATAAAAGTGTCTGCTTAAACAAACAAACAAAAACAAACAAGTAAATAATGAATGAATGAAATTAGAAACAGCAAGAATGGAATAAAATGAGTGATTCTCATTTTAAGACCTCTGAACGTAACTGCAAATCAACATCTCTGAACATGCAGCTGATCGAGATAATATTATTGTTGCTGAATAATTAAAGTTTTTTTTTTAACTTCTTGGAACTTCAAGTCATACAGCCAACCCAAAAATTTGTATGTATTATGTAGCGATATCATATCGATATTATATGGCGCATGCGCAATAATCACCAGGACTTCAGATCAAAGGCAAAGCATACTATACGGGCATTTATTTACGCCCTATATTTGGTAAGCAGATTAATAGTACAGCTAAAATATTAATGAGATGCATTTTGTGACACCCAAAATTTGGTAATCTTTATTAAATTTGGTTAGCGGAGCACACCACATCATGCTGTTTTGGTATACTACGTGTGGTATACTATGTTTGGTATACTTTAGTGCGATTTGCACTGAAGGGTCAGTGAAGAAAGGAACAGCTCAGCAGCCACAACATCTTTTAAAAGCGGAGATATTGAGGATAAACAAGGTAAAAAGACGTTGGTGGTGTGGCGGTACTTTTTGCAGTTTAAAGTCTGACGCATTTATTAAACATAAGGATACAGTGCCGAATTTACTAACTTTTGGGCGTCATAAAATGCCTCAATATTTTAGTCATACTATTAACCTGCTTAACAAATTGTGGCCGTAAATAAATGTCCGTATAGTACCGAAAAGCTGGCATTTGGGCAAATGTTTTGCCTGTCATCTGAAGCCCTGGTGATTATTGAGCATGCGCGATATAATATCGTTATGATATCGCCCAGTCCTAGTTTTATGCATATGAAGGGAAGATCAGAATGTTTGATGAATATACGAAACAGTTTCAGTGGTGTTATTAAATTTTTTGCAAGGTTGGGCCCATGATTGAAGTCCAGTTTCCAGCTCTGGTTATTACGACCTTTCTTCTGGGCTGGTTGTGTTCTTCTGCATCCTGTGGATGTGTATATATCAGCCTAGCCAGACAGTTTAGCTCCCTTCAGCGGGAAGTGTCTGAATGAAATTGAAAATCAGTTTAGTCTGCTTTTCAGGAAAGCCCCACGCTGACAGGTTTCTGGAGTGCTTCAGTGAAAACTGAAAAATTCTAGGTTGGGATTGGACTAATTATTTCAGTGGAATCTGATATACTACACGAAGGAGTTTAGTGGCTCCCTCTTGTGGTATAAGTAAGAAACTTTTGATTCTGCACCATGCTGTAATATTATACGTAGCTTAAGCAATCTGATAATCAGTACTTTTGATGGTGACCATGTAAGACTTCTTAACATTCTACCAGACATCCTCCGATCTTTACCAGTCTGTGGTGATGTGACATAAAAGGTTTGTAGAGTCATGAACGTCCTGGAAAAATCATGGGATTAAGTAATCACGTATTCTAGACCTGGAAAAGTTATGGACAATAAAGTCTTAGAAACATCATAGGATTTTTGAAAACATTTGCAGTATCACCCAGACTTTCACAAGCAGTGTCATGGTTATACTGTCATGTGTATGGGAGGCCGTTGAGGGGGAAAATGAGAGAAAATGTCTCAACACAGCATATTTTACCCTCTAGACACTATTTTTTTCCACCTCTGTACGTCTCAACGCTGTCTTTTCCTATGGAGTTCCTTTAGGTGGCATTAAAATACACATTTAAAAACCTGTGGTGACAAGTTTTAAATGACATGGTATAAAAACTACAATCCAGTTGTTACTAGTCATAATTTTAATTTTGGATATTCTAAATTACATTATGGATATCTAAAATGGTGGTATCCTTTCGGATATCTGAAATTAAAATGATTAATTACAGATATCTGCGATACATACCCAGTCTAGTGATTAAATGTTAAAATGGCTTGCCATAGCACTTCGCATATAAACACTTAATGTGCTACGTGTGGAAAAGAATGCTCTGCTATGAGTACAGGCTAGCCGAGTAATTTAGATGTAGAATTTGTAAGATTCAACTTCAAGTATCAGAGTGTAAAAATAAAGACGTGTGTGTGTGTGTGTTTTAGAGAGGGAGAGAGACGGTGCCATTCAAATGGTTACTGGAAGGAGCATATTGAATATAAAAAAACACTTACACAAACGGTGTAAAGTCATCTAGCTTATAATTCCACACAGGTGCTAACAGTTGGTACACACCCAAGGGCCGTCCTTCCTACATGTTTACATGCAAAGTGCTTTCTGGCATTGTTCATCCCGTTATTATTATTATAAGAAGAAGAAGATGTTAACTTTACACATTCTATAACATGTTGAATATACTTCAAGTTAACATTGCTTCGTTCTTTTGGGACGCCTATATCAAGTTTGTCGCGTTAGGGTAATTATAATGTTACACATAAGTTATTTGTCTTTTAGCACAAAGTTTTACATCTCAGTAGTTATTGTTTATCGTTATTGCAAATGTGAGGAATAAATTAATGAGTGTCTATCTGGTGACCAGGTTAAGAAAATTTACTAAGCAACTTTTTAAATAGTGTGTATCTGAACAAGAGAGAGAAGCAGCATGCATGTCTGTAAAATTATATGCAATGGAAGGTAGATCCATATCCAAAGGATGAATGCAAGATGGAAACAGCTGGTTCCTCTACACAAGCTGGATGTTTGTAATGGTGCCATATGATGATGTTTGCATCGTAACTCCGAACACTCTTCCTGCATGGGTTGAACGAAAAAATATTTCTTTCAACTGATTCTTGGAAATTCATCTTGAAGAAGTCATGAAACAGTCGTGGAAATTTGTTGATCGAAAAAGTGTATGAACCCTGGACATATCTATATATCATGATTCTTATCACACCATAGAGGTATGGGCTGCATCTGTCTGAATATTTTTTTTTCCAACCACTCATCCAATACGGGGCTGCAAAGAGCTTTGGACTTAATCCAGGAAGCATAGAGCACAAAGCAGGACGACACTCTGTATGAGGTGCCAACCTCACTGATGTGAGGCACCAGTGTTACCTACTGAGTCACTACTCCATCGCTCTCTATACACAGCTTACCACTGTGTGACCTTCACATCCCAACACATTCAGTACATTTCTTTCAATCTGAGGAACTTCGGTCCGCAGATGATAATTTTGGGAAGGAAGTTGTAAAAGCCTGACGAACAAAAGCAGAATTCGGGTGGGGCAGGGGGGGGGTATTACAGAAGAGGCGTCCCCGCTAAGCTTATTACGTGCAGTATTACCTTCAGCTTTCTTGAACATCTGGGAGGTGATGAGGATGTGGAACAATTTTGTAGTAAAATCATTTGTTTGTAGGTGTTATAATTAAGTCAGTTTCATATTTCTTGCAGTTGAAATGAGTTTAAAAGCCTGGAGTATGCCCTTTTGGTTCTGCAAAATTGATGTGATGGTACTTTTTCCAGTAATCAGATTATTGGCTCTGTTTTCATTTAGATATATAGTGTTAATAATCATCATTTCTTTATTGATGACGATGATGATGTTTGTTATTACTGTTATTGTTGTTATAAGGAGAAGTAGTTGCTCAAGAGGTGGGTTCCCCATCCTGGGTTATTTCCTGCCTTGTTCCTGTAGTTTTTGGGATAGCCTCCAAACCCATGACTCTGCACAGAACTAGAGGCTATAGAAGGTGGATGGAGTTATGGATGGTTAGATGGATATTGCTCAAAATTGTGACAGAAAATCACAATGTCAATTCTGAGTGGGGGAAAAAAAAATCTTTTAACCCAGACTTGTGCAGCAGATTTTGTTCAGTTATGAACAAATTCCATTATCTCTGCGGCTTTGAACCTGCGGCCTGATAATTAGTTACACCAATAAATAATTCAGTCTTGTTTTTTTCTTTTACGTTAACAATGTAAAAGGAATGTGGAACAATGAGAATACCTAAATATTTCTGCCATTGTTACGTGTCTCTTCCTCTTCCCAGGTGTTTCACTTCATTTCCCAGCCATACCTACCCAAAGAGGGCAGCTTCATGGGCCGCATAAAGTGGCCGGGGAACCTCGCCAGAGGCGACGCCTCCCTCCTGCTCCTTAATGCTTCCCTTAGCGACAACGGTACCTACACCTGTGCCGTGAGGAACCCCCCCGGCGATGTCCACGGATCCCCGTGCCAGACTGAGCTCACAGTCACTCCTAGAGGTATATTTGGGTTCATGATCATGTATGTAAATTTGTGTATTGAGAATGATTTTGTTGTGAGCTGGCCAGTGGCGGCTCCGCCGGGTTAGAACCCCCGCGCCCGTGATCAGAAGGTTGCTAGTTCAAATCCCAGGGCTGGCAGACTGATGCCATTGTTAGGTCCCAGAGCAAGGCCCTTAATCCCCAGCTCCAGGAACGCTGCATGCTAACTGACCCTGCAGTGTGACCCCCCCCAAGCTAACTGACCTTGCCATGTGACCCCCCCCAAGCTAACTGACACTTATATGTGTGTCTTGTGGAGAGTATGATGGGATAGAAGAAAAAACTTTAGTAACGTACCACTAATCTATATATTTTTTCTGTTGTATGTGTGTGGCACGGTATTCTTCCTTGTCTGTCTTGGGTCTTTATAGACATTTTCTCCCCCCCCCACTCTACCAGGGACGAGCGTACGCTTCTCGGACATGGCAGTCTTGATGGCGTTCATCCTGATACCCTCAGCCATCATCACGTTGGTGTTGCTGGGTTCAATTTGCTGCTCCCAGCACAAGAAGACTACAGTCAGGCGTTCACCCATCGAAGTCACTGATGTGTAAGGACATGTGCTTTGAGACGTCGGGGGAGATGTGGATATTTTGGGGGAGAGGCAGGGTCTCGACTGCTCGACTGTAATTAACAATCATATGAGCCCCAGTGGTTCTCCTGGTTTAGTACATTTAAGCTAAAGAGCCAAATGATTATTTTGCATGTGAATTCAGCTCTCCTACCCGATGTATCCTGAGGGTGCCAATTAAATCTCCCTATTCCATTCTCCAATTCTCATACCTTGAGGATCTGTCTTCTGTCCTGAAGATCGAGTTTGTCATGCTTACCGAGTTGTGAAGCGGTGCTGGGTGTAGGTTGGATTTCCTGGTGCTACCAGCAGTGGACTGACACTTGCCATTTGTTCTCCATTTGTGCCTGCTTAGAGAAACTGAGTTATTGTATTAATTTCTGCAGAGAGGAGTTTGGCTACAGCAGGCACAAAATGAAAAATGGCCCCTTCCCTTGTTGTGAGCTGTACTTGCAGGTATTGCTATTTAAACTATGTAATATTTTTTGATTCCTTTACTAAACTTCCTTTAGATACAAAATATCAACAAGACAATCCTGATATATTTTCAGAAGTTCTCTTTTCAGTATTTACTGAGGTGTTTCATTTTGGGTTCCTATTTTTATATATACAGGTCCTTCTCAAAAAATTAGCATATTGTGATAAAGTTCATTATTTTCTGTAATGGACTGATAAACATTAGACTTTCATATATGTTAGATTCATTACACACAACTGAAGTAGTTCAAGCCTTTTATTGTTTTAATATTGATGATTTTGGCATACAGCTCATGAAAATCCAAAATTCCTATCTCAAAAAATTAGCATATCATGAAAAGGTTCTCTAAACGAGCTATTAACCTAATCATCTGAATCAACTAATTAACTCTAAACACCTGCAAAAGATTCCTGAGGCTTTTAAAAACTCCCAGCCTGGTTCATTACTCAAAACCGCAATCATGGGTAAGACTGTCGACCTGACTGCTGTCCAGAAGGCCATCATTGACACCGTCAAGCAAGAGGGCAAGACACAGAAAGAAATTTCTGAACGAATAGGCTGTTCCCAGAGTGCTGTATCAAGGCACCTCAGTGGGAAGTCTGTGGGAAGGGAAAAGTGTGTCAGAAAACGCTGCACAACGAGAAGAGGTGACCGGACCCTGAGGAAGATTGTGGAGAAGGACCGATTCCAGACCTTGGGGGACCTGCGGAAGCAGTGGACTGAGTCTGGAGTAGAAACCTCCAGAGCCACCGTGTACAGGCGTGTGCAGGAAATGGGCTACAGGTGCCGCATTCCCCAGGTCAAGCCACTTTTGAACCAGAAACAGCGGCAGAAGCGCCTGACCTGGGCTACAGAGAAGCAGCACTGGACTGTTGCTCAGTGGTCCAAAGTACTTTTTTCGGATGAAAGCAAATTTTGCATGTCATTCGGAAATCAAGGTGCCAGAGTCTGGAAGAAGACTGGGGAGAGGGAAATGCCAAAATGCCTGAAGTCCAGTGTCAAGTACCCACAGTCAGTGATGGTCTGGGGTGCCATGTCAGCTGCTGGTGTTGGTCCACTGTGTTTTATCAAGGGCAGGGTCAATGCAGCTAGCTATCAGGAGATTTTGGAGCACTTCATGCTTCCATCTGCTGAAAAGCTTTATGGAGATGAAGATTTCATTTTTCAGCATGACCTGGCACCTGCTCACAGTGCCAAAACCACTGGTAAATGGTTTACTGACCATGGTATTACTGTGCTCAATTGGCCTGCCAACTCTCCTGACCTGAACCCCATAGAGAATCTGTGGGATATTGTGAAGAGAAAGTTGAGAGACGCAAGACCCAACACTCTGGATGAGCTTAAGGCCGCTATCGAAGCATCCTGGGCCTCCGTAACACCTCAGCAGTGCCACAGGCTGATTGCCTCCATGCCACGCCGCATTGAAGCAGTCATTTCTGCAAAAGGATTCCCGACCAAGTATTGAGTGCATAACTGAACATAATTATTTGAAGGTTGACTTTTTTTTTGTATTAAAAACACTTTCCTTTTATTGGTCGGATGAAATATGCTAATTTTTTGAGATAGGAATTTTGGGTTTTCATGAGCTGTATGCCAAAATCATCAATATTAAAACAATAAAACTACTTGAACTACTTCAGTTGTGTGTAATGAATCTAACATATATGAAAGTCTAATGTTTATCAGTCCATTACAGAAAATAATTAACTTTATCGCAATATGCTAATTTTTTGAGAAGGACCTGTATATATAATTTTTTGTCTCTGGGTTTTGAACATGAAACTTTCTGGCCAATAAACCACTCGCATACATCTAGCCATTACTAATCCATTAAATCTAATGAGTTTTCATTGGTTCCTCTCAACCTCTTTTTCTTTTTCCCTTCCAGGAATCAGTCAATGATGAGGAATTCTGTCCATGCACAGAGAAGCATGAAAAAGGAGCCATTGCTGAATCTCAGTGCTAATAGCTGTCGTCGCTGGGAAGGTGCACGTCCCTCAGTTTGAAAAGAGAACTGAGACTAGAGCGTGGCTCTATGCTAAAATTGCTAAGTCAGTCTTAATTCCTGCTGATACTTAAAATGCCTGTTCTTGTTTCCATGTTTCTATGGCTACGAGGTTGAAGCTTGATGACTAAACTTGATGCTGTAATCTCAGGGAGCCTCAGACAGTCCACGTAATTGCTCCTTCCCAGCTCTTGGTAAGCTCCCAGCTGAGGGAGCAAAAATGCGGACTGTCCGGTAACGAGCATGGAGGGAGCAAAAACATGGACCATCTGCAGGTCTCTGTAGACCAGGTTGAGAAACACTGCTGTAACCAAAAGGGGTTTGCCTTTGAGTTACCTATCTCCTTTACTTTTTCAGGAGAACCTATGTATATACAAACAAGCCAAACATAAACAGTGACCCTGTATAGCACAAAGCATTAGTTGTATTGATTGTACTATTTTGTTGTAAGATCAGTCTGTTCATTTTGATTTTGGCAATTTTGCAGTTATTTATTTTATGATTTTTGCACACTGTCACTCAGAGACGTGCCATTAATAGCCTCGATGTACATTATGCACTTCTGTTTCAGTACATGTGGATTTCTGCAGGTTAACTTAAGATTTGTACAAACCTGGCGATAAACTACTTTCTGCTGTGATGTTTCTGGTGCACAGGGGCTGATACTGGAAGCGTGTGATTGTGGTTCTTTAGTGTTTTATCATGTTCTCATCATTGCTGATCTTGTACTCGCTGATGTTCTCTGTGCTTCATGACCAGTGTTGCAGGCATCTCCTGGCTTCAGTATCCAGCATATATGTAACTTTCAGTGGTTTTTCACCTTATAGTGCATCTCTAGAAACTTTTAGATCCTGCTCATATGAACTGTTGCGTCAAAAATTATCCTAATTAAAATTATTAAATTATAATTATTATATCATTAACATGGAATATTGTGTCTGTCAGCTGCTTGTTCCAGAAAAGAGAAGCGGCTGTCAATTTCCTTTTTTGTTTAGTATTTGACTGCACTGATATTGATGCATATATATTATTTAAAAAGTTAAAGTGCAATAAGCTGAGTTAAGTCTTGTTAAAGTAAATGATCAGCATTGAACAATCTGAGGTTGAACATGAATGAGTTAATGATCATGAGTGACTGCATGGGAAGTTTTTTATCTAGATGTTTTGCCACTTTGGGCTCTGTGGCCCTAGTGGTTTTGACAGCATAGCGAAAAGTTTGGTTTGTGCTGCTCAACTGCCACAAAAAACAGTTACTTTGAATCTAAGCAGGGTGTGAGATGAGGTGGGGGATGCACGCACATGGATGATGGGAAACAAATACTTCCGTCTGGTTCTTATAAGTCTCATTACCTTGTGTCTGAGCTGAAGCTTGATGAAAGACCACGTGAAGGGCCCTTTGTTGGTGTAGTCCGCTAGCACAGGTAAGTTTTACACTAAGATACCTAATAATCAATGATCAGTTCTTCATTATTGCTTGCCTAAAGGGTGCATAGCGCTGTGTTTTTTTCTATGGAACTCAAGTGTGCTTCGTGTTGAATATAATTGTCTTGTAGTGTGATAGCTGTGAAGAACACAGAGTGAACTATGAGTAATGAACATTTTATCTTCTCCGTAGCATCTGGATTTTTATTTCTGTGTGTATTTTCTATTCCTGCGGAAGTAGGTGGGTTTTTCCCTTTTGTTCTCAAGCATTGTGAAACCCAGTTATGTCTAGGCATGGTAAGCTCTGACTGTCCATGATAAGTGATGTGAGAAGCAAAATATGGCGCGAGTAGCATAGACCATGGGTGCACAAATAATGTATGGGCTCAAATTTCAATGCTTAACGGCTTTATTTGTTAAAAAAAAATGTTAACAATTACCTGGGGAGTGCATGGAGATGCCCTTTAATTCCGGAGTTCTGATGACACTCTTGAATCGTGTTGAACGTTTTCCTTGCAGACCCTGTCATTCACTAAACCCACTGAACACACTCAACTTTTGCAGCCGCCTGCAGTTTTGTATGCAGGTTTCAGCTGAAAGTTGGTGTGAAACGCAGGGTGAGTGGCAGGTCCGTGGCAGTGAGGCGTTAAACTGTACTTGTTGAAGTGGTGTGACTTGCTTTGCACATTAATATATTTTTTCTCTCATTTAGCTAGCCAACGAACATTACTTTAACCGTAATCACTGTACTTGTATATGGTTAAAATGGCACACACAAGATGCAGGCTAATAAATGTGTTTTTATATTGTCTGTTTTTCGTTGGTGACAGATTTTTGACGAATGCAGCACCTTGCCTGGATAGTTGTGATATTTTGGGGTGAGAATCATATATAACATGGAAAGGTGAAAGAAAAAACCATCAAAGTCACTTTTTGACTGCTGTGCTTAATAAATACCTGCTTATTTTATTTACCAGAAACAATTCACGGTTTTATTATTTCACTTGTGGATATACATTGAATAATTAAAATTAAATATTATGGCTAAATTTTGTTTGTTGTAATTCAGCGCTCCCAACCTTCAGACTCCTGAGCAGTATTCCATAGGGCTGCAGAATTCTGGGGGGTTCGTGGCAGGATTTCCAAAAACAAACTATATGTTTTTAAATTTTTTATGACTCCTGCATGTTTTGTTTGCATCTCAGAAAACAGGAAATAACTAAACTTGTGATCTGCTGGCAGCACCCCCGCCCCCCCAGCCCCCCCCCCCCCCCCCGGCATACACCGGTCTGCGGATCTTAAAGTTGGGAAACCCAAGCCTAAAGAATTACGATAATCACAATAGTAACATATTTCCAAAGGCTTTATAAAGATTGATAAAGAAAATCATACTTACCACTTCCAAGTTGATCACAATGCAATCAAGCAATTTAATTTTATACAGTTTTGATTGAATGCATTCGAACATCACTTAAGGCCTAGTTATAATGATGCATATTTTAATAGTTTTTGTTTGGGTTGACTTGTAAGGCTTAAATGAAATACACACACACACACACACACACACACACACACACACACACACACACACACATATATATAATATATATATGCCAGGCCATGTTTCATTGAGACTGTATGTCTGCCTCATGTCCTCCACAGTTTGCCACGCGCACTGCTGCATGTACACCGATCTCAGGAAAGAGGCATCGGAGGGCTCTGATGTTCACCTTCCCTGCAATTTCTCCTCGTGTCCACAGACCCTGGATCACAGACTCAGCGTTGAATGGGAATTCAATAACACCGTGGTAGTCATGTTCTTATACGTTAGCATGACACGTTACAGTAATACATGTAATTGTCACCAGTTGATTGACAAACGGTGACACACCTCTGCAGTGTTTAATTTAGTTACATGGTGTGGTATAAGGGGATTATACATTGAAATGAATATCATAAATTGTTAGTAAAGTTTTCTTGACTTTTAGCATTAGCATGATTTGGCAAAATATACTACAGTATTATTTGGCTACAACAAAGAGCTAAAGTATCTGTTGCTTCTCGCTTCTCGTACATGTCAGATTGCGTACATGAAATTGACCATTGTGATTATTTGGTGAGACGGAGTGTTTTTCCTGTGACATTGTGTGTTCGATGGTTTTTCAGTTTAAAGACTATAAGAACTGTAGTAGTGCATTTGAGAAGTTTTCCTCTTAAGCACAGCGATTGGCATTCTCGTGTTTCATTGCTGGGAGCAGGTGCTCGTCTTCTTCTACGCCAACATCACGGTCATCGCGTGGCCCACGCTGACATTCACGGGTGACATTGGCGCAGGTGACTTCTCTATCGTCATGCACTCTGTGACCTGCAACCAGAGTGGCACCTACTTATGTCGCAGTCGGTCTCCTGACAGCCCTTTGATCTACAAGAGCTCCACTCAGCTGATTGTCACTTACAACCCTGCAGGTATGGCTGTTTGGTATCTTGGCTCCGGTAATTTGCTACTTAGAAATATGCCATTGCTTACGGATGCTGTCCTGATATGTTTTGCAGGAAATTCAAGCCCCCCAGATGAAAATCAGGAGAGAACAAGTATGAATATATTGACCTTTGTTATTTATTAACAGTTTATCAATTAGCATTGGGTAATTAGCATTGCAGCTGCGATGGGTTAGCGCTGCGTCCTGGGTTATTTCCCGCCTTGTGCCCGTTGTTTCCAGGAGAGAATGCAGACCCGTGAGACTTTGCATAGGACAGGTAGGTATGGAAAATGAATGAATGAATATGTTAATGAATGAATGAATAATCCGTATTGCTATAATAATGTAATGATGTAAGAATGGTTCATGAGTTAGATATTCAAGTCTTAGGATGAAAGTGAATAATCTCTCCGGTGTGTGGTGGGTCTGCCCCGGAGTCTCCTCCCAGTTGGCCACGCCCCAAACACCTCCCCAGGGAGCTGCCGCTCCAAGACTCTCCACCTTATTATGGTGGAGGGGTTTGTGTGCCTCTGTGATCCTAGGAGCTATGTTAGGCAAACGTAAGGCAAACTGGTCCAATTCAGAAAACCCACCATAATGAGTAATATTATAGACCATGCTACCCCACCTGGATTAGGGAGACTGGGGCCTCGCCCTGGAGCCAGGCCTGGGGAGGGGGGCTTCAGGCCGAGCATCTGGGGGCTGGGCCTCCAGCCATGGGGCCTGGCTGGGCATAGCCCCAAGGAATAAGATAGGACCACCCACCACCTGCAGGGGGAGCCGTGGGGGTCGGCTGCAATGTGGATCGGGTGGCAGTCGTTGGCTGGGGCCTCGATGGACCGATTGTTGGCTACCAAAATTGCCTCTTGTTATATTTTATGTAAATATGCTTAAAAGATATATAACATGCATTTATATATTTTTTTTCCTCCCAGTAAGTCCTGACAGGGGCCCCATGCTGCGAAAGGCTTTGGAACTGTCCTGGATGGTGGGGCCAGTGCTTTTGATTGCTTTGGCAGTACTGGGAGTGTTGGTGCTATGGAGGAAGAGACTTTTCCGGTGGACTGCACAACGGTGAGAATGTTACAGTCAATCAGGTGTACCCTGCTGACAGAGTGCTGGCCAGGCAGACTAACCAGCAAGCGTCCTAGCAGATAAGGCGACAGCTGTAGAACACCCTGGGCTCTAGCTGTGGTCATAATTCAGCTTCTTCCTGGCTAAATATAGCGTTTGCGAAAGATTCCTCTGTAAAGACAGGAACTGAAAGTGTCTCCTGTGTGGTGCCTTCAGCTTGGTTCCGGGAAAGAGCGCCCCCAGTGGAGAGACATGTCCTCCACACCAAAACCAGGTATGCGCTGTGCTTCTCGCCATAGAAAGTCAGTTTTTTATTTGCTAGTCTCTAGCCTAAACGGTACCCTGTTCTGTTTATCTCTGTCTGTCAAAGGACATCTATGTCCTTTGCAGGGCCCCAACTCCCCATGTCTCCCAAGAAGAGAACATCTACATGGCTATGGTGAGTCTCTGATCAGTGCCCATTTCTCCCATTTAATTTCCTGTGGGAATTCCAGAATCAATATGTAACGTTCTGTTGCCTCAATCTATGTCCCTCCCCCCTGCCCCCACACCTCCCTTGAAGCACCCTGTCCTTGGAGACCTGGCCACCACAGCCCACTGCAACAGGAAGATGTTTCCCTCAGTCTGATAAAGCTACTCCGCCTTTTAAAAAATCCAATGGTGTACAATCAAAACAACACATAGCTGCACAGAAAACTGCTACTCTTCCCTCAGCGGGATTTTGGCCCTCGCACAACAGGAATGCAAAGTGTCCTTTTTGTACACATGCATCTAATATGAAAAAGACTATGGAAGTCCAGAAATGCAAAAGAAATGAACAAATAAGGAAACGCAACAAGAAATCAGAAAACTTCAGAAGACATAATGCCAAATCAGGGAATGCAATGACAAAGCAGAAAACAAAATGACAGATCCGGAAACGCAATGACAAATCAGAAAACAAAATGACAAATCCAGAAACACTATGACAAACTGGAAATCACAATGCCAAATCAGGCAACACAATGACAACCAATTAAACCATATTAAACCAAGAGTGATTCACGGTTACATTTCACTGCATGTTGCACGTGTATCTTGAAAAACACAACAGCAAACCAGAAAACACAGCTTGGTGTTCAAAGAGTGCCTGGGCCATGAGATTGGATACTGTAAGTACCCCACCTTTTCCAGTTTCAGTTAATGTTATAGTGTTTCTGATTTGTCAGTTTGTTCTGTAATTCAGGGCTTCTGCACATTTATCCCCTTACCTTTTTATTAACAAGCACCATGTAGAAATGGGGAGCTCATACTTTTTTTGCTGCCTGAATTTTACACAAGTATCTCACTTCCTACCAGAAAGCCGCAGCTGCAAGGTCTTAAAGGACCATCAATGAATTCTGTGCTATTTTTGCCTATAGTCAGTATTTCTCTCTTGCTGTATTGATAATCTTTACTCTCGTGGCCTAAGAACCACTTTCTTTCTATGCACTCTTATATACCCAAAAGGAGCACACGACTCAAATGTCTGTCTGTTGCATTGTGAATTTAAGTAGTTTAATTAGTGCTGTTTCATAAGTATTAATTTACCCAGAACATATTTTGTAGGGTAAAAGATATATGCAATTTTTAAATAATGCCATGTTTTAATATATTCTTATTAAAACTGTTGCTTCATCTTGTAAATCATTACAACCAGCGTGAAAGTTCATCAGAAACCCCGTAAAGTACACTTGCCTCTATCACTGGAATTCTGTCACTATTCATCACATGATGTCATGCAGTGGCTGATTCCAGGGTAATATCTCACCATGTTTCTTTGTACATATTTAAGATTTTATTGTAAATTACAGCAATATACTGAATATAAATTATATATATCCCCATGCAATAGTATTTAAAATATGCAGTTTACATCATTTATAATTTGTGCGAGTACATTATAAGCCTTCCCCCTTGGTGATTAATGCTTTTTTATGGGTCCTTTTGCACAGACAAGCACACACATGATGTAAACCCACAAAGCTTTCTGTCATCACTGACTCATATTCACTTAACTGCTCAGTGCTGACATTTTTTCCCAAGCAGGCAAGTGAATGGATTAAACATCTCATGTAAAGCATCTCTTCAAATTTCCGATCCAAAAAAAAAAAAAATCTATATTTTTTGTCTTATTTGCTCTGGAGAAGCAGGACTCAACAGACAGAATAACAGCTCAAGTTGTTTTGTCCAACGCAACGATCTCTTTAACATATTAAATATGACGACAACTCATTGCATGAAGAAGCAAGGAGGGTCCTGTACATAGGATATGCGATTTCTGGAAAGGAGATGAAAGAGGGGGTGGGACCAAACAACGAGGGTACGGACTCAAACTCAAACCTCTCCACCTCCGTTGGACACTCACAACCACAAAATCAATTCTATCCTCGGCTACAGTCACTGCCAGCCATAATATAGCACTGAAATAAGACAATTTTCCTATTGTTTGTCACTTCAATAAAAGCAAGTACAGCCGCGTTTATATATACGACACAAAAGATTTTTATATACATCATGGTTTCTTCGTTCCAAGCGCGAAACAAATCGCGGAAGTCAGCTGTCAACTTAATCTTTATAGCAATGGTGATTTTTGCCATGGGTAAGTACGAAACAAGCGCTATCCCTAAACTGTGTCGGTAAATACGGGGAAAACCACGCCATAGTCGCTAGGTGCTTTGGTATGGTATTTGAATGTATCGGATACTGTTTTTGACAAAATATATGTATGTACGTAAGATATGTTCAATAGGGCACGTTTCATTATTTTAGCATGCAGATGCGGATGTTTGTGTGTGATTCATTATATATATTTATATATGAATGATGTTTTTTGAGTGATGCTTAGGTGTGTTTGTGCTTACGAGGGAGGGGATTCTCTATGGGCCCGCTTGCCTATTACATTTACTCCAAGTCCATCTCTTCCTTTTCAACACGGGATTTACAGTTTCATATGAATCAAGCTCGCATTCAACAAAACAAATGACAAGCAATAATTTTGCAGCAAATAATATATTGGCTGTCACTTGCGGATATTTCATTTCTGAACGTGCCCCGCCTTTAAATAGATTGTTTTGTATTTTCTCCGGTTGTGTAGATAACGGTATATATTTGTTGCAAGTAATGCAGCCAAGTCCATAGAGAACAATGCTTTTGTTTTTTTAGGTGCGTTTTTAATGTTCACGTTATTGTTGTTATTGTTAGCAGTTATTATGATTAAACATTGACCGAAGGATAAACGTGCATCGATCTTGGGGATGCGAGATTGTGATATAGGCCTATGGAATTTCTGCTCTGTGGTTCAGTATATAATCTATCTGAAGGCCGCTAATATAAACGAAATGTAACGCATCTGGATTATTGGGGATCCATTCCGTATCGTTCTGCTGCATTCGGAGGCGTTTGTGTTTACTGTGGGAAAACTCTGATATAGGGTTACATTTAACGTATCTGGGTAATATCAATCTGTCATAAAATACTAATACTTGGAAATTGCACTGATGCGCAGAATTATGTCGTAACCCATGACGCAACAGTGTCTGCATAATAAAAGGGATCAATTATTCTGCACATCACTTAAGTATACCAAGCGATTTCTGTTCTCTTGTGGGAGGAGGAAAGGCTTCTGCCAGAATTTTTTTTTTCTAATTTTCCGCTGTTTTCGTAAATGCACAGCACTATTCGTTTACAATCACGTTGTACGAAAAAGGCTTTATCTTTATATATTTTTTTTATTATTTTTCCCTTCTATAGCCCTGTCACTGCTTTTTGATCCGTCTTACAAGGCTGTAAAACCACCGCGTTTTGTCTAACGTTGTTTAAACATTTTTACTCCGGAAAAAGTGTGGTGTGACAGATATTTTTATTGTTATCTCCAACACTACATACTGTAGGTCCTGACTTTCAGGAATTGGTTTGACACTAAAACATTTGACTCCTATGCATGGCACTACAGCAGCGAAATTTTACATTTAATTCAGAATGGAAACTGTAGTAAAAGGACTATTTTTTCCACATTTAATTTTTGTCTGATTCAGATAATATAGGATGCTTTTAAGTTATTCAGAATTCAGGGTTATTTTTACGTTAAAGGCGATCATGTTTAAATCTGTTCCAGAATAAACAGGGAACCTTAACTGATTTTATACTCATGATCGTCATCTTAATTTTGACCCAGAGCATACATACCATTTCAATAAAAACGTCTTACTCTTATGATATTCAGTTTTAAATCTCCCCCACTTTGATGTTTAATATGGAAAATATCTCTGATCCTTAACCTTTTAAAATCGTTATTAATAACACTGTCTTATTCTCATCCAATTACAGTGGCTTATGGCAAAGCTTGGGAAAACTATAGCACACAAAGAACAGATTAATACAATTTGGCAAACCATGTTTTATTTCACACAGCCAACTTAAATCTCACCAAGTTTAAAAAATGCTGAATACTGAGTCGGGTGCATTCCATTTGCCACAGAAGTAGCAATACCATAATCTCAGTGATACAACCAGCTCAAAACACAAGACAACGTAAAGGCATTTGCTGGCAATAAATAGTTGAGAAGTAGAAGTTCAAATGTTTTAACTTTACGATTAAACAGTGATCCTCTATCATAAGCATTCCGAAAGCACGAAGGCACTCATAAAAGCACAGACACTACAGCAGCTAGCTCATTCATGGAGATACTTCCTTCATTCAACGGTACTTCTCTTGTTAGCCCAAATACCCAGTTAACAGACTGAAGACTCCATCCACATTAGTAAAGAACAAATCACATCATCTTATTAATCCCTTTTCATTTAAGTTTGAGGGACCAAGATGGAAGATTCTGTAGTTCTGTGTGGGTCATGAACAACCCTCAGTACTTATTTCATTGACAATGAAATTTCAGTTTTAGTTTTCTGTTTTATTCATTTACAATATTTACATTTTGGACATTATATATAAGAATTAAAAGTTCATTGCTATTTGAAAGGGTGCACGTGTATTATTTTACTGCTTTATTATTATGTTATCAGAGGCATAAAATGACAATAATATTGTTTATTGCAATTTTTTCAGGGACAACATATTGTCCAAAATAAGTAGTTATCTGCCCCCCCCCCCCCCCCCCACTGTTGCTCATAATTGGTAGTTTAGGGAAATATTTCAGTATCCCAATAAATTCCAGCAACACTGTCCAAGACTGTCTGTTATCTCTGTTATGCTGAACTGGGACATGTTGCTGGAAACACCTCTGATGTGCTAACCAGTCTGAGACATCATCATCATAGTGTGTGTATGACCGGCGTACGGCAGAAACAGCACCTGTAAGATTAGCTACCTGTGGCGTTTAAGGCTCTTTTGCCAGGAAATTCAAACCAGACTAAAAAACAATAACTATGACTAGAGGAGTGTTTATTGCTACAGTTATTGGTCGTAGGGGACATGTAATTTAGACAGGATTTAGTTCATTATGATCATTATGATTCAGTCCCATTTTTATTTTGCTTATTTATATTTGTGCAAATAAGCATTTTTTAGGATTAATTATTCATTGACAGACAAATTTCCTTTGGTTTACACCTGTTCCTAATTGTATTGGTGTTTTCAGTTTTAATAATTAATATTTTCAAAACTAATTGCTCTCCCAGCCATACCGAAATCGCGCAGTGAAACCATTACACCCCCCCAGGCAATGAATCCAGTGTTACAGGCTCAATCAGTGAAGTGTCTTCCTCAAGATAAAACAAAACTTTTGAAATAATGTGATAGATTCGTAATGTGAATGATAGTTCGCATTAATTTTGGTACTTGCTTCTCAAACAAAGTAGGGCTAGTTGCTGCTAAAATGCCAAATCTGTAGCCTACTTACATAGATTTTCTTGGGGAAGGAAGCTCTGGGAACTGGGGGCAGTGTAACTATTAGCAATGTACCTGAAATGACACAATGCAGCCGATTAAGTTTCAAGTCAAAAATGTGTGTAGATTGCAAAAGAAAGCCGTATCATAAAAAAATTGCCACAAGTACATTGACCATGGGTGTAAATTACGGGGGGGTTGTAGCCCCCCCCCCCCCCCCCCCCCCCAATAAATCAAAACCAGCTGATACAACCCCCCCAATAATCATGTTTCCCGTGTAATGGCTGGAGACTTCAACCCCCCCTATGTTCCAGCCAAAGTTACGCCCTTGTCAGTGACTAATTGCCTCTGGATGTTATCACTCTGAGTGCTTTTTCCAGTGTCCATTAAATACTTCCGCTCCAGCTGTTCTGCTCTGCTACTGCTGACATCTTGTACCATCTATTGAAAAATCAGAAAGGGAAAAGAAAGAAGGTCTGCCTGACACACATACTGTATAGAGTACTTTAAAAAAAGTCCTGATAGTATAATTCAGCAAAAAAAAAAAAATGTAAAACTTTTTTTACAGTTTTTTTTTTTTTAAGTTAAATAAGTATATATCTTGTCTTTTGAAGATACTTTTGGTTGGTTACTCTAATTGGCGAATACTTGTATTAGATCAATAACAGGATGTAAAAAAGTAACAGTACCTTTAAATCAGTCTGGGCATGGGGTGGTTCTGTCCAGCTCAGGCCATTAGCTTCACTACATACTGTAAGAAGGACAATGTGTCCGGTCGACAGCTGGGAATGGAATGGCACTGAGGTGTATCACCATCTAAAATACAAAACAAAGATCACAGAATTTACTGACTTACTGTATAAAAGCCTGTGCCTACATCAGAAAAGTCTAACTGGGATACGTTGGTGAGTAACACACTCTTGGCATGGAGTACCATCTGTTGTGCTTTGCTGGGTTGTATCCAGGCATATCGAGACAGATATACTCTTCAGTATATATTTGTGTTTTTTTTTCCAAGCGAGAGTCAAAGTTTACCACACTCTGAAAAGAGTGCTTTGCTGTATTTGCAGTATTTCAATATTTGTATCTTTGATTCTCCACATTAATATTCCGTACTATAATGTCCATTGCACAAAGTCCCTCCAAATATTATATTTTTTTGTTGTGTTGGTACTGGATCTTGACAAACGTTTGTATGTACAGACATCTGCAAAGTTAGTAAAAGTTAGACAAGACTTTACTGACATGAATTAAGAAATTATGCTTTTAATATCAACAGAAGGCGATTAGACTAAACACGAAACTGAATAAACTGCATCTTCTTGAGGAGCAGAATGAAAACTCCTGCTCCCTGGCTTCATCAAGACACAAAGGAAAGATATTTAAAGTTCTTCTCTCACTGATAGCGTATAAGATAACGCATAGTATTCGTAATTAGCTACTACGCTAACCTGGCCTCTGGGCTAATTTTTATATTTAATCTGGGCTGTTGCTGGATTTTCTGATATAAATCCGGCATATTGTGTGAGCTCAATACATTCATGATGTGGATGGTAAATAGTGTCCTTTTATTGTTTATAAAAAGACTATTGAGATCTCACACCTTTCTTCATAACATGAGCTCACACAGGCTGAGCTTTTCACGACATCCTGTGAGCACCAAGTCCTGTTCATGGTGGGAACATCGTTACACAAACAATTCAGCCACACTGGGCCACGGGATGGGAGGCCAGTGAGCATGCTCACTAACTGCTGTAGTAACGTACTTTACACGGGCCACAATATAAGTTGTATATAACATATAGCTATATAGAGGTGCAACCCCCCCATGGGGCTGCAAAAAACTAACTCCTTTGTTGTACTCAACTCCTGTCCAAAGAGAAGCGTGGCTGTCATGAAGCTGATCAGATCCTGCACCACAGAACAGGAGCCTACAGGACCAGAGACACAACACCTCCTCCACCAGTTTGGTTATTATTGTGGTTGCACTCTGGTCCATTGCCACTTCTACCTCTGGCTACTTTAAGGTAATGAACCAGCAGCTGCTGGATGACCTGGCTAATAGTCACTTTCCCAGCCTGGTCCAGGCCATTGGTCCTCGAGGGTGTTACGGTCGCGGTGTTTCACACAGAACTCCCAGCTGCCATCATTCTTTCACATCTGGATGGCAGCAGTGGCCCATGGGCTGGCTGACAGCTCTGTCATTCCTGCTACTGCCATCTCTTGTACCATCTTCTTCACTGGTGTCTATGTGGTGTTAGATGTTGTCAGTCTGGATGCAGTCCTCATCCCTAGCCTCAAAGATCTTGGTGCATATCTTGCAGCTGCTCCCTCTTCCTGCTCGCTAGCCGCTTGCAGCTCCTTTCCTTGACCACGTCTGTCATCTCTTGGGTGGCCCAACCTCTGCTGATCTCATCAAGGCTCTTCTGCTGCTTGGTTCTAGGTTAGTGGGTCACTGGTGCAATGTCCACTGCCCTTCTGGTCTTGCGTTCTGTTGCCTGCTCCATGTGTGGGTTGCTTTCCTGCTTGTTGTGGTGATATTCCCAGGTGAGGACTCTCCCTGCTGTCTTCCACGGCACAGCTTGGGTTAGTTAGGTGGTTGGACTTGTCGACTCTGCACCCATGACTCAGCATATCTCCAGTAACTGGAGAACGTGTGTTGAGGCATAGAGTAGCCCAAACCACTGCTGGAGTGCTGCTGGCAGTTGGTGGTGGTGTTCTGGTTGCAAGTCAAGGTGGACCTGAAATACCCTGCCCTTCAGAGTCAAGGCCATTTATTATTTAACATTTATAATGTTGCGGTCAGACCATTGACCATTGAAAGCACTGGACTGTGAGCTCCATATGGACCTTTCCAGGGCCCCTGATTGTGCTTGGGGAGGTGTGAATGGGTGACTGATGGCTACTTCCTGGGCCTGACAGGATGGATTCGGTCCATGGCAATGGGGATCCATCATCTCTGGGACATCTTCCTGCTCTCTGCTCCTCCAGGCGCTGCCATTCTTTGGTGTCTTCATTGAGCTGGCCCAGCCATGCTATCCCAGAAGTCACCTCCTGGAGCTCCACAATCTATCACTCCAGGTTGTCTGTTCCACCAGTGTTGTGTTGCAGATGGACAAGAGAGGCAGGCAGAAAAATAAATAGAGGCATGGTTTGCTCTTTTATTGTTTCTGAGGATCTTGTTCCTTTCTCCTTAACACTAGCTCAGTGACAGGCAGATCCACTCAGCATAATGTGACGGTCCTCCACGATTATGCTGCACATAAGAAGGGTGGAGATCAGCACCATGCAGATTAACTCTAACCAAAGGCTGGCCAAAAAGAAATGCCAACAGCGTTGTGGCTGCCCCAACCAAGGATCGAGATTGTCTTTAAGGCTTTAAGATGGACTAGGGAGAAGGTCATGGAAAATATGCAGTAAGTTGGTTGTTTACACTCTCTCTGCCAGCAACGCCAGAGAGCCCAGAGGACAACGACCCTGATGGGACTGGCTGCTCTTATCAACCCATCTGTGCGGCCATATTGATTTAGGGGGACGAGATGCATCCCTCTGAGGTGACGACCACAGCCTCTTTGTCACCACAGTCTATATAGCTTTATTTGTATTCTCTGACCAGATCACACATCTCCTGGGGTACTTACCTGCACCCTTGCCTCCTATGCCTTCTTTGTCCACCACCACAGCCAATCCTGCGTAAGGCGGGGCCATTCTTAAACAGACCCTTTGATGACATTGCCCACTCCAGTCATTCAGCCTATCGGCAAATTGGCCGGTTATGTGAACTGTCGAGGAAATTGTCTTTGATGAACAAAGGAGCTGAATCGACTGCTGGGAGAGAATGTCGATGTGTGCACAGGGGCAGCACCCCGATAGTGTGACACCCTGTGAATATTTTATTAGATTGCTGGGCTTTTTGGCAGCTGCAACAGAGCAGCTACGGATATGCACCATGGGGAAGCTTCTCTTTTCTTTTCACTCAAAAAGTGTTCAGATTTGTGACATTTCGTAACAATGGCTAATGGTGTTTGCTTCTTTATTCTAACCGTACTTTCTCAGAAGGGCAGTATGTCCCTGCTGGTGTCATTTCATTATGCTGCAGCATTATATCACTTTTCTGTCTAATCAAAGCTCTTAAATCACATGTCACCCTCCGGAGAGGATCAAGGTTCCCCGTAAGGGTTCAGTCGTGTAATTATCCATTTTCTATAATCACTTGTCCTGGTCAAGGTCATGGAGAGTCCAGAGCCTATCCTACAGGCGTAAGGCAGGGAACAGCCCAGGATGGGAGGCTGACCCATTGCAGGGCACACACAGACACACCATTCACTTACACATTCACACACCAGATCATACTGACTCAGTATTTCCTAATCCGGTCCTTGGGGACCCCCAGACAGTCCACATTTTTGCTCCCTCTCAGATCCCCATCAGACAGTCCACATTTTTGCTCCCTCCCAGATCCCCATCAGACAGTCCACATTTTTGCTCCCTCCCAGATCCCCATCAGACAGTCCACATTTTTGCTCCCTCCCAGATCCCCATCAGACAGTCCACATTTTTGCTCCTTCCCAGCCCTCTGTCAGATAGTCCACATTTTTGCTCCTTCCCAGCCCTCTGTCAGACAGTCCACATTTTTGCTCCCTCACAGCTCCTCACCAGACAGCCCACATTTTTGCTCCCTCCCAGCTCCCCAAGGACCAGATTGGGAAATACTGCTCCAACTAGTGCAGGGAGCTACTGAGGTAAGGTCACTTGACTTACCAGATAGTCACAAAAATATGACTGCTGCTGAGCCAATGGATGCCCGGTTATATAGCTTGAGAATAGGGCTGCATCATTGTGCTTTGGCACGGTTGTTCGAGGCCTGCTGTTCGCCTTGTCCTTTTCGTCACGGGTGATGATAGCCACCTGCTGCCCGTAAGCAGCCTAGCAACTCCAACCCAGAATCCTTTGCTGCAAAATCAGCAGAGCCAGAAGTTATAAAACAGACGGCATTATACCCATGTCCTTGATGATGTGAAATCTCTGCAGATGCCAGAGTGTTACAGATACTGTTCCTATTCACGTTTTATTAGCCAATGGCGCTGCAGCACTGTGCAGTGCTTCTGCATTATTTCTCAAGATTTTATAATAGAACTAGACATTTCTCGTGGTCTGTCCACATCATTTCATAAGGTAAGGCAAGTTTATTTATATGGCACAATTCAAAGTGATTTACAGAGGCACAGGGATACATTAAAATAAAAGACCATAAAAAATAAAAGCCACACAAATAAATAGTATCGTAGCTACTAACATAATGTAACTATTAAAAAAAAGTTACATTATAATGGCAGTGTATGACTAAACCTGCTGATTTAATTTATTGAAAAGCTGCAGCAAACAGTAATGTTTTAAGGCCTGATTTAAATAAGCTGACAGGTTCTGCAGACCTCAGGTCTTTGGGAAGCTTATTCCACAGACGGGGAGCATAGAAACTTAACGCTGCTTCACCTTCCTTTGTCTTTCCCAGATGACCTCCGGGGTCTGGATGCTTCATACGATTCAAATAAATCAGGAATGTATTTAGGCCAGAGACCATTTAGTGCTTTGTACACAAGTAATATTTTACAATCAATCCTGTGATGCAAAGGAAGCCAGTGCAGTGATTTAAGGAGCAGTGAGATATGCTCTGCTTTCTTGCAGTGATTTAAGGAGCAGTGAGATATGCTCTGCTTTCTTGCAGTGATTTAAGGAGCAGTGAGATATGCTCTGCTTTCTTGGTGCGGGTGAGGACTCTGGTAGCAGCGTTCTGGATGAACCGCAGCTGTCTGACTGATATTTTGCCAAGACATGCAAAGACACTGTTACAATAGTCTAGCCTGCTAAAAATAACCGCAATTATACATAAACATTATGTATGCTTTTGACGAGTCTAAGCCTATGAATTGAACTGAAATTAACTGAAGCTTAGGAGCCTAAGATGCAAGAGTGCAATGGAATCACTTTGTATATCTTTATTTCAGTCATTTACAGATATTGCCTTAGAGTTGCCTGAGTATTTAAATATTAATCCTAGCATTTACATCCAAGTTGTCACTTTAACTGGAGATTTGTATAAAATAATCCCTTACATATTACTGTCTGAACAAAATGATGTCATTAAGCCCAATGCAGCTGCGTGTATCCTACACAGTATGCAATGTCTCTCCTGTAGCACTAGATGGCAGCAGTGTGCCATACTCGTTTGGTATTTCTTTTTTTTCCCTTGAAGCTCAGCAAGTAAACCATTTTGAAGACATTTATTATGCTGACATAAAACTGACCCGTTTTTTGGCTCAGTCTCCACACTTCGCCTCTGTCAGGCCTAAGATTTGTAGATGGAAGTGATTTTTATGTACAAACTGAATGTACAGCGTGAATTAAATTTTAAACAGACATCAGATATGCATAACTTCGGTCAATATTGCTAAAAGCTCTTTTGCAAATGAGTAGTATTTGCAGGCCTTTTATTTTATATTAATGGGCAGTATTATTGTATATCATAGCTGAAGTATTTTACTTTTACAGGAAAGAATAATTGATCTCCAAGGTCGTCAGTCCATACTTGTTGGGTATAAACAGACCTTTTAAATGTACAGCAATTTAATGTGGCTTGTAAAAAATATCTGTACGGTATCGTTTTATGTGTTGTGCTGCATTATATAATTGATAGAAATCTCTCATCGCTAAAATAGTCTTCTCAGTGTTAACTAAGTAACCGGGTTAATGATTTTGGTAAGTACTACCTACTCACTACTACCTACTTATTTCCTTTCTCTTCATTAATTTTTCTTGCATGGACATATTTTCTTTCGGGGAAGTATATGTAGATTTGCTCTTCAGAGCATGTTTTGGGTGTGTGTGTGCATGTATGTGTCTGACCAGTTCGTGTTCTGTCTTCTGTACAGGGGATGTTGCTGTGATCACATGTGTGTGAGACACTCCCCCTGGGAATGTGATTTGGTGCAGTGTGTGCGTGCGTGTGTGTGTGTGCGTGCGTGTGCAGAAGTGCAGATGGCCGGCAATTCCATGTCGGGCGCTGGCTTGGCCCGCGGGCCGAAGCGGCTGAGGCATCGCCGCGGAGCGACTCGCTGCCACCTCATTGCGGTGACCTTGAGCTGGTGCCCAAAAAAAAAAAAAAAAAATGGAAAAGAGGCAAGCAGAGAATGGAGGCGGAGGAATGGGTGGGGCTTGGGGGGGGGTGGGGGCTGAGGAGGAATCTGCTGCAGTGTTTCATGCCTTGTGCCAGTCCTGCCTTTGACAGACCCGAGCAATAGGCCATTAGGATACAGCAATTATTGATTTTTCTCAGCGATTAATGAATCAGGATAAGGGTGACACCTCCCCCCCCCCCACACTGAGCCCCCCCCAGCGGAGGTCAAACTCTAATATTCCCCAAGTCCCAGGGTGCTGCATTTACCATATAACTGCATGACACTAATCATGCATTCATTGATATGTTTAAAAAAATATATCGATAGTACTGTGTATTATAATACACATTTTACATATATATCGGTAAAAATAGCAGTGTTTGCTTTATCTAGGCAATATTTTTTACAGTATCAACCATAATATATTAACTCACCATTATCCTGTGCTGGATAAGCAGTCGGTGGACGGATGAATGGATGAGTGGATATTGTAATATTAACTGTAAAGATGTCAGTGGGTCAAAGTTCATACCTGAAATTGCCAAATACTGAGACGGATGTATAGTCACATGACTGTGACGTAGCTGCTTCCTTATAAATTCCCTGATCCTGGTCTAACTTTTTATTGGCCGGCACAGTGTGCAGCACGTGGATAAAACGTGTCGGGGGAAAAGAGGAGGGATGGTCGCCGGGGGGCTGCTGCCACCGGTTCGGCACGCGCGTCTGTTTATTAGTGTCCGCAATATAAATGTGAACCTGTCGGTTCTGTGTTCTGAGGATGTACGCTTTCTGTGTGTGTGTGTGTCTGTGCCCCGTGGGCGTCAGCCCGTCTGTCCCCCTCCTCCCCGAGGAACAGGTGCTGTACCGCAGTCCCATGTGAAGACACCTGCCTACTTGAGAGGGAGGGAGGGAGGCTGGCTGGGTGCGGTGGGGGGTGGGCTCAGACTGCAGCAGTAGGAAGAGCAGCGTATGTGAGAAAGGCTGATCAGATGAGCTTCGGGGGGGGGGTTGGGGGGTAGCGGCAGGGCTGGTGTGCAGGGAGCCTGGACAGGAGGGGAAGAGTGGCTGCGACGGACTGCCTTCTACCGCAGAGGCCGAGCCCGGTGGAGAATAACTGCAGCAGCAGTGGGATCCTGTCCAGAAATGCGAAAAAACTCCTGACTGCAGAGGCAGGGGATGGTGCAGAGCTGCACTCAGATACACACACACACACACACACACACACACACACACACACACACACTCTCGCTCGCGCGCACACTGCAAGCAGGGGCTGTGACAGCTAAAATAAGATGCACGCTGAAGACGAGCTGGGATAGCCAGCGGCTAGCCAGTTAGCGCTCGTCAGTACCAACGTGCACCGGTTACGGAATCTCATTGCTTTTCCATATAAAGCCAAACAACTTGTAATGTGTGGGAGCTCTTATGTAGTCTAATGACTTTGTGCATATGAGTCATTACATTGTAAAGAGACTCTGATACACTTGTAATTCGAGCAAAAAGCAGGTGTTACAGTTTAAGGAATGTTTATTGTGTTTTGAAGCAATACTGACAAAAATGGCATTTTGGTACATTTCTCATGCAGTAATTACTGCAGTAACCTTGGTTCTAAAGTTTGGCATTAGCTTTGCTACTACTGCCCAACTGTGTCAGTATCGTTATTAAGATACCTACCTCTGGTTGTGCATAGTTCATTTGTTGTGGTGTAAGTCCTGCGAGTTCTCTGATGCTAAAACATTAGCGTTGATGTAGTGTGTATTACTGCTGATGGGGTGACAGTATTAAAGTAACCTCATGCTAACATTGTGCCTGTAGCTTCATTGAAATGTCATTTGATTTTTTTTTTGTGATGTAAGTGCTTTAGTCACTCTGATGCCCATCTGTTAGCTTTAATACTGCTGACATGGTGACAGTATCAAGGCAAAATCATATTGTCTCTTTAACTTTCTTTGAAGTGTCAGGGTAGGGAACTCTCACGCATCTGGCATGACATGCTTTTAGACTCTCACACTCATGCAAGAAATCTGTATAATTCCATTATAAACCTAATATTAGCTACATCAAAAGCATTGGGGCTAGTTTGCAAACCATACAGACTATTTACAAGTTAATTAACCTGTTGCGTGTGTGTGCATTTGTGTGAAGGCTTGTCTCGAATTGAAAATCTCAGCCAGCTGACCAAGGTTGGCAGCCCTGAAGTGCCTGCTTCTGTCGTTGATTTAGTAGCTCTTTTAAAAGTAGCTATTGCTAAAGGTGAGTCAGTCATACTAGTTTGTGAGCGAAATGCTCCAGGAATTTGCACGGATGCCAGACATCATCAGTTGTTGGCGCTTTTCAGATTCTCCTGCCTCATCTATGGACGTGATGGTGCCCTCCAAGGTCAACGCACTCAATGGCACCACAGCTAGATTGCCCTGTACCTTTACCTCCTGCTACAAGATTGATATCAGTAGGTTTGCCATGAACTGGACCTACAAGGAGGATCTTAACGACACAGAGGAGATAGTGAGTAGTTCCGAGTTTGGGGTTCTCAGAAATCCCGAAGCAGGACTTCCTGGTTAGCTGGGTTAGCATAAGCTAGAAGTCATGACTATCTAATAGGAGTTTAAGGAGCATTCTTATTGGAAAATCATGACTGCTAGCTTAAGTTAACCTAGCTAGCAGAAATCTTTCTTTATGGAACACCTTTATCTGTTCCCGTTTTAACGTTTTCTCTACCCATTAAACACTCTTCCTGTTTTATATTTTTGTGTTTCTCTATATTGATAAAAAGTCACCCAGGCCTTTCCTTCTGAGGTACCAAATCACACTGTAGTGACATAATATGGCTTTTTACGGCAACTGCTAAAGAAGATCGTTTTACTTCACTTTAATCCAACACTGACATTCAAAGCCAGATTGGGTCTTCTGTCACCTACCGAGTTGGGTTGTCTGTAGTCAACTTTCTGATACTTACTCACCTCTCACTCTGACCCAGGTGAGAGCTGCAGGTTCAGCCAAGTGGATAGTGTTTTGGGACCGTGAGAGCATAAGCAGATAGATGCGGATGCTGTGACCTCTCAATTGCCTGATTTAATTTCCATTCAATTTACGTTACACTTATTTTATATGCTCCAGATTACTTGTGTCTACCAATACTACAGGTGCCTCTCAAGTTACTGTGATGTTACATTCCGATGATCTAAAGCTGAAAATACCATAATATGCATATGATATTATAAACAAACAATTAAATAAACAAGAATAAATAACTACTGTCACTGAATAAGTAAATATTTAGTTAAATGCCGAAAAACATCATACAATGCAGTGTTACACACTGTATGAGATTTTTTTCGCTACAGTGACTGGAATGCTGTCATCACCTAGCATCAATAGAGAATATCATATGGTGTATCGCTAGCCCGGGAGCAGAGTATCATACGGTGTATCGCTAGCCCGGGAGCAGAGTATCATACGGTGTATCGCTAGCCCGGGAGCAGAGTATCATACGGTGTATCGCTAGCCCAGGAGCAGAGTATCATACGGTGTATCGCTAGCCCGGGAGCAGAGTATCATGCGGTGTATCGCTAGCCCGGGAGCAGAACCAAATTCAAAGTTTGATGACTACTGAATGTGCATCGCTATTGTGCTACAGTAAAGTTGAGATATTGTAAATCAAACCATCGTAAAATGAAGAGCACGCCTACCAGTGCTAAAGTCTTAGGTAGTCAATGAAATTGTTTAGAGCTATTTATCTGGGTAGTAAACGTACATTTTCTCACAACAAAAAGCACAATTTAACATTACAACACAAGCAAAATAAGAGTCAAAGTTGTTGATATCTTGTTGGGTGGCTAGATGATCACTGATTGGGTTCCCAATCCTCTCCTCAGGGGCACCTCAGCCATTCCATGTATTCATTAAATATCACCACCAGCTCAATTAATTAATGACCTTAATTAGTTAAGTGAGGTATTGATTATCCGAACGTGGTACGCAAGTAGGGCAGTCAACAAATACATGGGTGTATTGGATGGTTCCTGTTAATACTGGGGTGACTTTAGGAGAGATGTTGAAGTGACTATGCTGACACACTTTGACAGACATAATATTATAGTTTTACACCAACATGAAGATCATTTAAGCATCATTTTCTTTTTTACTTTATAACAATTTTTTTTTCCTTACTCAGTTTATGACATTTAAACACCGGATGACTGTCATACGGACGGAGCGGTTCGACGACAGGGTGGTGTTTGCGGGGAACCTGGAGAAGAACGACCTGTCCATCACCATCTCTGACGTCCAGATGTCCGACAGTGGGATCTACAAGTGTTATGTGCGAAACCCCCCAGACCGGCAGCTGGGCAATGCTTCGATTTCGCTGAACGTCGTCACAGAGTGTAAGGATACTGGGTGTGTGTGTGTGTGTGTGGGGGGGGGGGGTGTAAAGGAGCGGGATACAGATAATTTAAAAGTTTACTTACATGACTATGGCAATTGATCCGTTTACGCATTTAAATGTTGAACTGGATTCATTTGATCCTGTCTGATGCTTTTCGGAAGTTATGGGTAGGGGGCCAGCAGTCTAGACCAGTATTTCTCTGCCCAGTCCTCGGGGGCCCCCAGACAGCCCATATTTTTGCTCCCTCTCAGCCCCCAACACACCCATACCAAGCATCTGGTGTTCTTGATTGGCTGAGAGCTGGGAGGGAGCAAAAATGTGGATTGTCTGGGGGTCCCCTAGGATTGGGTCGGGAAATTGGTCTAGAAAGATGGATGTACAGGGTGTTGGGGGAGGGGGGAAGGCCCAGTGCGTTATCCAATGCAATAACAGGTAGACAAATTTGGTAAACAAAGCATTCAGGCTACAGCTGACTACAAGTATGGGTGGCAAATATATGGCGAGTATATGATCTGAAATTCATTTCTGAAGTGGTCAAAAATGCTATATAATAAAGGACATTCCACATTATTATGAATTATGGACTCTGTTGCCCGATTAAATTGCAGTGGAGGTCTAGCCCACCCAGGCATGATGACTCAGCAGAGGTGCATTTTTATTTATTGATGCGACGGCATCTCTGTCCGCTCTGGCTGTTTACGGCCCTGCGCTGGCGTAAGCGATGTATGCCCGCTGTCTGGCCCCCCCTTCTCCTTGCCATCTCCTACAATCAGGCTTTCTGAATTAATAAAGGGTCTTATTAAATGACAGTTTAATCCCCTGGTAAATGGTTTAATTGCTGCAGTGAAAGATGATTATGGCCGGCCCTGGAAAATAGTGCACTAAAATAAGCCCCGCCCCACCCCGTCACTCACTCCCTGTCCTACCTTACCCCCCCCCCCCTCCCTGGTCTTTTACCGGGCCCCCCTTTTGGGTCCACAGTGCCCCCGCCTCGGGACTCCACCATCGCAGTAGTCATGGGGGCCTCGGTGGGGGGGATTCTGGCGGTGCTCATCCTGTCCATGGTGATCATCAAGTGCGTCCGTCGCCGGAGGAAACAAGAACTCATCTCCGACGAGCAGAAGATGGAAGAGGAAGGGAAGACGGACGCGGAGGGAGGCACCGAGGAGGGCACCAAGTGAGCATTTTTCTCTCTCCCTCCTTCTCCTCCCCTCTTTCTCCTCCCCTCTCGTGATCTACATCTCCCTATAGTGTCCTCACTCTTGAATTTCCAGTAGCTTCCTTGGATACCCAGGCAGATTCAGGAGCCCCGGCACTTTACACGAGCCCCTGAGTTAAATGACAATAATATATAATATAAGGGGGCACAGGTGACCCAAGGTGACGTTTCGTCAGGGGGCCCGGAATTTCCGGCCACGCCCCTGCGTGTTTAATGTCAAAAACGAATCGAGTGGAAAATCAAAATCCATCACCTCCGAGGAATGAAGTGGCAGCGTGCAGAGGTTTATAAGTTGGGGGGTGGGTGGTGATCTAGCACGGCCTTCTGGTCAAGGTAGAAAAGAGCCCATGCAGAAATTATTTTATATCATTCTGTGCAAGCCCTCTCGCCTTTCACATCAAAAATAGCATTACGGAGACAGAGGGTTTCCTGAAATAAACGTCCCAGAAGCCACCAAGAGATTGGGCAGAACCGGTCCTCACGGGCCGATGGACCAACTGGATTTCATCTCAAGTATTAGCCAGGGGGAATTCTGGGAACTGTTTGGGCCTCCAGTGGGTCGATCGTACTCATCCCCCCTCTGCCCCTTTAGCCATGGGAGGCTGCCCACTACCTGCTGGCCCCATAACTTGTCACCAATACGTTTCTCCTTTCTCCTTCTTTTTCTTCTTCTCCGTATTTGTCTGTGCTGTAACCTTACCAGGCAGCTATAACCGGCCAGCACCGTCCTGGGAAGGCCGAAAGTTTGGTGAAGGCCCTCTTCCCCCCCTTGCTGGTAAAGAGATCTATGCCTGGTGATTTCTTTTGTAGTCATGTGACTATCTAACCCCGCCCCTCCCCGGACACAAATTAACAATATAACCACCCCGGTTGTCCACCCACTGTGCTCTCTGATAGCTTTTCTGCCTCTTGTTCTGATCCCGTGTGGGGGAGCAGTGAATGCCTGAGAGAATGTCATGGAGTAGGCAGATGAACCATAGGCCATGACATTGCAGACACTCCCAGATAGAGCTGTGTGCTACTCTTGTAACTCAACAAGTAAAGCATTGTGCTAACAATGCAAAAGACATGGGTTCACATACCAGGGAGGAATGGCTGGAATTGGGATCCTTCCCACTGCTGTGAGTGATTTTGGTTGAAAGTGTGAGATGTAGAGCTGAATCTCACTATGCCATGATTTGAAGTGTGTAAACATAACACAAGGGGCATTATACCTCTTAATCTCTGCACCTGGCCAAGCTGGCAAATTGCGGTTGTTGTCGCTATTTTGCCGGTGCAATATTACGCCATTGCTGCAACTTTGTTGCATGCCCAAAATGCAGGAACATTGTGCCTCATCGGTGGACCTCGTCGCAGGTTCTGCCCACCCTCAGAACAATGTTCGTGCAGCTAAGAAGCAATGCTTGTGGTCGTGAGTGGAGGGGGCAGTGCTGCTGGCTGAGCTGTTGGGTAGCATTTTGTTGCTGTCAGTGCTTGTTTTTGTGTGATTGTGTAGTTTGTTTGTGCGATGAGCCGTTCCTCAGCCTCCCCTCCTAAAGACCTTTGGGCATTGTCTGAGAATGACGACTTTACCCTTCTTGTGAGTGTTAAGTCCTTCTTCCCTCTAGCTACCATGGACATTGGAGCCGTTATCCTGACAGGTGGCCCTGAAACATTGGCAAAAGCTTCGGGTGTGCTTGTTACTCTACAACACTTAGTGTAACGAGGGAACACGGGTGCAAATGATCGATGTGGCACCTTGCTTTAGAGCGAGGCACTGACCATAGCAGAAAAGCTTTGAGGAAAAAGCTACTGGATCCAATATCAACAGATTCATGCCAAGACGGGTTCAGACCACTACAAAGATTTCATCTGATTATCTTATTTCAAACAAAATGTCAAAACACTACTGCAAGTATCACTCTTATTTTATGGGAAAATTGTCCAGGGGTCAATTGAATAAAGAATGTCAGGTGTCACCAGCAGATACATGTGGTTTCCATTGTTCACCTTCTACCCTGTGAATGTTCGTCAGTATTATTTCTGTTTTAATCTTCATGTTTTTTCTGTCCACGGAGATGGTATAATTCTGTTTGTAGTATCTTGCCTAGTTTCCTACTGGCAGTATGGAGACGTCTCTGTTGGTGTCTTGTGTGTTTTTCTGTTTGCCGATGCCCCTCCTTGGCATGCATTCTGTGCTCTTTCTAAGACTGAGGACGTGTGTCTCCAGTGCTGACTTTGGCACTTGACTCTTCCCTGTTCTCTTCCCGTCTTCCAGACATGCCTACTCCCTGCCCGAAGACGTCTACTGAATTTTGCTCAAACGGCCATCGCGCCGCCCTCATGCCCCGCCTTTCCAGCTGCCCCCCCCCCCACCCCAATCCATCACCATCTTCCACCATCCTCACCTTCCTGTCTCGCTTGGGGGCCACGGACAATAGAAGACGACCAATTAGCAAACCCTTCTCCCCGAGTCGCCCTCCTGTTCCTTCTTCTACCGGGGATTTTAGCATAGTCAGGTCACTACTTATTCATTATTCATTTTTTTTTGACCCTGTCCTTTTTTCCTGGCCTGTTTTTTTCTCTTCCCACTTTTATGCTCTTTGATTTTTGTTCCTCTTACTATCTGTCCTCACTTCTTTTTGTCGCTATTCCCCGGAGCTCTTTGCTTCCCCTTAGAAGTTACTTATGTCTCAGAGCGATATTCCTCGCAAAGCTTCCGTGGCCACCAAGTACATGGACACTGCACAGTGAAAGGCCAAATGAACAGGGGTGGTTTTTAAAGCAAACATCTCCCCCTTCATTCTAGATAGTCATCTGTTTAAACTTGCTTTATCTACTGACCATATCAAGATATAACTAAGGAAATTTTGCCGACTGCCTGATTACGCGTCTCTGCATACCTCACGACGCGGCGCATTTCACGACAGCAGCATGCCTTGCGTGCAGACTCTGGTCCAACCGTCGTTTGACAGGATGCGTGTTGACGTGAGTTTGGACCCATTTGCACTTCTGAGTAAAGGCTGATTTATACTTCGGCGTAGAATCTATGCCGTAGCCTGACTCACACCTCCCAAGACATGTAACTACAGGCGTCAGGCTACAGCAGGGTCTCCCAATCTGGTCCACTGGGATCCAGAGTCAGTCCATGATTTCCCAGCTCCCTGCCAGACAGTCCACATCCCCAGGACTGGACTGGGACACACTGGGCTACAGCATAAGCGAAGGCAGTTTTTCTAACCTTTCTCCTGCCACGGCAAAACCTGCCAAAAGGGGGCGTGTTTCTACCGATGCTGTTTGAAAAATCTCGGCTACTGTGTAGGGCTACGCAGCTACCTGCAGTGTTGATTCCACGCAGAAATATAATTCAGCCTAAAGGCAGTAATGTGCACAAGCATGCAGTCCTGTTGGACTGTGCCTGCGGAGTGTGTGTCGATCTGACCACTGAAGATCTTTAGCATCGTAGTGTGTCTGTGCTCTTCTCTGAATGTGTGAAGCATATTACCCTGAATGAAAATATCGGGGGTGGATCCCCTTTGTTCCAAACCCAGGGATATCCTGCGTTATCTCTATTGCTTGCTCACACATATACCTGTACATTAGCTTTATAGCCACTGTAACCTGCTTCAGACATCAGCATGTGGAGTTTTTTTCTTTTTTTGATGCATCTAGTAAAATGCATGGTGCTCTCTAGTTTGGTTCGTCATATTACCAGAGCTGTACATGAAAATAGGCAACATAACCGATTTCCCGGAGAGCCCTTCTTTTTCGCAGATCGTGGCCCTGGCCGGGTCTGCAGTAACTCATTGCTGTCTTGGCTGTGGTGGCTTCCATCATTCCTGTACAGCTCTCAAGGTTTAAGTAGCTCAGATTAAGGTCAGACCCACAGCCGAAGCAAAAACTCCTGCTGAACCTTCTCCCTACAGACACCTGCTCAGATACACCCACATGCCATAACCCACACGCACACACACACACAGACACAGAAACATTTGTAAATATATCTTTGTGGGGACTCTTCATTCATTTCTATGGGGAAAACCCTAATCCCAACATGACGACCTTAACCCAGCCCTAACCCTAACTACGAGTAACAAAACAAAAAATAAGACTTTTTGCATTTTTTAATTTTTTGATTGCATTCACAAATCTTTGTGGAACCTTGAAAAATGGTCCCCACAATGTCAAAATAGCAAGTTTTTATTACATTGTGGGGACCAAATGTTCCCCACAATGTAATAAAAACTTGCTATTTTGAATAAACCTATACACACACAAACACTTACACACACACTCTCACACACACACACACATACAGTACTCCTAGCACTGCCCCTCAAAGTCTTAACTGAGTACAATAAAAACTTAAATACATAAAGACAAATTCTTAATTCCAATACATTCAGGGAAAAGTACATTGTAACAAGTTCAACTATAAATTTAGAAGTACAATTTATAAATCTATATATTTTTACTTTTTAACCAAAAATAGAATGAATATTATACAGTTTATCAGAGTTACTGCCATTTATTACTGCACTCTCTGTCTTAACTGCAGTTTTTCAAATGTCTGGGACTTTTGTCTGCTGTACATGTTGTCTGTGATACTTTTATACAGCGACTGCAGAGAATCCAGGGTTGCAGGAGTGCCTGAGAGGTGTGATACTGGACACATCTGAACCAAGCCATGACTTTGGCCTGTAAATAGCAACTGACTACGAAGGAATTCAATCAGGTCGAATTGTACAGTGTTAAGTGACCAATTCTGACCATGCACTAAGCAAAACTGTGTTTTTTGTTATGTAATGATCTGCGCTCTCAGTTTGTTTTGAGAGAGAACTGCCGGTCTGTGGCGACCTGATACCATCTCATATATTTGGATTGTGTCAACGCTGGTTTTCTGCCATTACAGTCAGGGCTTGTCGTTTTGTAAGAAATGCGATTACGCTGTTAAACCATTTATGGCGGGACCAACAAGCAAACGTAGCGTTAGTTGAGTATTCTCTGTCCTGAAAACAACAATGAAAAGGCAATACTCAGAATAGCCACAGGTCAATGACAAGGTTGTTAGTGTATGTTTTTATAATGCCAGAAGAAAAGCACACTCGCAGGTGAGCAATCCTGTATTACCTGGAGAAAATAAAAAACAGTTTGCTATTAGTTCTGTGTGATAAAGTGGTTTTGGGAGGCTTTTGGGAAACTAAGTTAAAGTAAACAGAATTTTACCATCTGGTTACATGAATGAAGCTGCATGAAAGGATCTGCAGGTCACCTTTGTGCAGGAGTCCTAATTGAAATTAGGGATGCATTGCTAATTCCCTGACGGACAGCTGTCTCTGAACTTTCTGCTTCTCACGCACCGTTCTCTCCTTTGAAACAGGCTGCTTTCACATAATATCTTTGCCAAAACTGTATTGTCAGACTCAGTTTTTCACTCGAGCCGTTTTCATTGTTATATGTGAAGTATTATCTGGTTTTGTTGTCGTCTTTTCATTCTCTTTCATGTGTGTTTTTGATGTTGATATCGCCATTGCTGCTTTTGATGTAGTATTTGTGCACTTTGGAGGACAGGAGTTCTGTCTGTGGATGATCACTCTACTGTTTCTTGAGTAATTTAATTTAACTCAAGCTTGTTTACAATTCTGGGGGGGGGGGGGTACTAATCAGAGGATTACGGTATTTAATTAGGGATGTAACTTTCACTGAATTTACTGCAGGGGGTGGAGTTGGAATCATTCATAACTACAGATTTACAAGCCTGCATTTTTAACGATATGTCAGTCTTTTGTTTACTGCTGAAACATCACGGTGCAGCTTATTCGTTCCAATACAGTAATTGGCTGTGTTCTTTTTACTATATTTTCAAACCGTCCCACACTGTCAGTTGAGTACACTTTGCCTACACAGTTCACACAGATTCTGATATGAGCTGTTTAACTGATTAACCCTGCAGTATGTGACAGAATGTATATACCCTGAGAGGACCCATAAAAGCATCTTCGGAATAATGTTGCGAAGATTGTTATTTCATATACTTTGGATTCTCATTCACATCCCCATAGTATTAATCCTAAACAAAGCCAAGACACAGGGGCATATTTCTGATGTTAAAGATGGGAGTTGTGCCAGTCTGTATTAAGCGGTGATCCGGCACCTCCGAACCCATTATTCACCTGCTAGACCAAGTAGGACCACATCACCATGTACTGTAGATTCTCTCTGTTTGTGTCCAGCAGGCAGTGAGCTGTGTTCTGTCCGATGGCTTCTGGGTTCCTGTGTCCTCCCTGTTAGGATGCTATACTCTGTAACGTGGATATGACCATTGGGGTAACTATCGTTGCCTATTTGAACTCGGTCAATGGGTACTTAAAAAGGAAGAGCATACGTGCGTACATGTAGCTCGCTTACCGTGTATGAAAAGCCAGTTATATTTCCAAGCATATTTTTTAATTATATGTTTAAATATTTTCTGTTTATAGGATTTGCTGAGTTTCTTAGTTGTGCAACTGTTCTTAGTTTTCTTGAATTTTGCACTGGGAGCCAACTGGAAATTGATTTAAAGTCTGAAGTATTTCTCAGCACAATTATATAGTGAAGTAAACTGTAATAATGAGAATCTTGAAATGAAATATATTGTGATCCAGTTTAGTAACTGTGCTTCTCAAATCGGATCTTCTTTAGGTTGTACAGGACGCAAAAGAATGATGATGTATAAGTTTAGTCTGGTACATATCAAAGACTGCCTGCCTTGATTTTATTGATCTCCATGTACAGTAAGATCAGGATGGTGAAGGATACTGGATTTTGATTTGGGGAAAAAAAAAACAGTTTCACCAAACCAAGCTGATGGCTTTAGTACTGCAGTGAATGCTGAGCCAGTTAGAAACCTGGATCCTGTGTCTGCTTGTCTGTCTATATACATGCATGCTACTTTTGCACTGTAATCCTGAGTGGGATAATCAATCCCCTTATGGAAAAAAAACACCAAAATGCTCGCGCTGCATCCTGTATAACTAAAAATGCACTGTAATCACACATATTTTGAAATAAACTTGATTAAAAAAAAACAAGCTTTATTTCTCGGTCTTTTATAGATAACCTAAATAACACCAACAGTACTTAGATTTAGTTCTGTGTAATATGCTGTTTTATGACATTACCTACATAAGCTAAACCATTCCACAAAAATATATAGTTGCATGTCAGATATTAATTGAAAGAGTCATAGCAGTCCAGTTCTAAACCGATTGTATTTAGTTGTCTGTAGCGTGTTAGATTTTCAAATGTAATTTTTGACTACTTTTCTTTCCGCATATAAGCAAAACAACAAAAGGAAGATTCTTGAAACTAAAAGTGACATCAGACTACTAAATAATAAAAAGTTTTACGATTGTAAGAAAGTAATTATACATGACTTTGTTTGGTACAAATGTGGCAGAGTAAAAGAAGGTTAACTTGCTGCAGGGTAACTTAGCACAAAAGTAGATTCTTTTCACTAGTCAGTGTGAGTTACGCGATGATGTTGACCAGGGATGATTCATTGGATTTGACTGTTTGGGGGGCTTTAATTAAATCTGAAGAAATACCAAATACCCCGCAATCCCCTAAAAAGGAAATCAAGTTTTCAGGCAATAAAATTTGCATGAAATGTTTAGGAAAATATGGGCCAAAATTGCTAAATGGATTTTGAAAAATAATTTGTCATGGGGGGCTGAGAAAAAAATAGGCTGGCTAAAGCACCCCTAAGTAGGGCCTAGAATCACCTACTGTATGATGGTGGCATCCAGTGTACATCTACTGAAAAATGAGGACTGGATAAAAAAATCACCCACTGTCCAGGCAGAAAAGGATGGAGGCCTGCTTAGGCCCCAGGGGTCGTCTTCCAAACCCGAACTGTATTTTATGCTACTATTTAGTTGTGAAATATTCTCTTTCGAAATGCTGTTTTTTATTGAACATTGATGGAGAAAATAAAGACAAACAAGGAGAGAGCAAGACGTCCCAGGATCTGCTTCTCCTGCTCATTGTATTCACATCATGTTCACCTGCGTCGTTCAACTGAAGGTTATATGTTTTTTTTTCCTTTTTCCATGTTCTAATTTTCTGTGGCCCAGTAAAATCTGCAATGTTTTATTCTGCAGAGGTTACGGTTTAGTTCGTATCTGTTTGCTACTGTAGTGGTCGACCTCTATTCTGCTGATAAAATTCATAAAAAGTCATCTGTCATTTGGCAAACCAGGGCTGGAAGTTCATGCCTACCACATTACTGGAACTCTTTTTAAAAAATCCCACTTAAACCTAATGGTATAACCAGGTGCTTGCTTTTGAGGAGAAGGTCACCAATCATTTGAAAATCAGTCCTTTTCTATGATTATGGAGCAATATCTTTGCACACCCTGTAAGGTTATGCGCTTCTTGAAAAGAAGTCCTCACCTGTGAAAGCACTGAGTAAATGGAAATGTTTAATGTCAAATACTTAAATGTCGTTATGTAACTCATGTATAGGAGCCTTATTTTAATGCAGTAGTACTGATACCCATGTAGGTATTGGAAAACTAACAATGATATTTGGGCTTTGTGCTACTAGAATTGTGATTTGCAGCCAGCTCTTAGGAGCTCTCAGTAGCGTGAGGCTTTTGCAGTGATAAACTCAATTAATACTCTGCTTTAAGTATTGTGTGGCTTTGAGAAGTAGTATGTATTATGGGAGCCAAACAATTAATTCCATTAACGTGTAAAAGCAATGCTTTAATGGCGTGGAGAGTCATTTTTTGCAATAAAAAAAACCAAAATTTATAAAACAGAAAAGTAGTTGAAAATGTACCAAAATAGACTATATCCAAACATTGTTGCTGTTGTGCTCAAATATTACTTGCTATTGCTCAATATTGTCTCTATGAAATCAAAATATCTCCATGCAGCTGAAGGCTGTCTTTTAGCTATTATTTCATGTTTATTTTTCTGCTCCTCACTCATTTTTGTTCAACTTCTCACAAACACATCACACTGTCTAAGAGTGAGTTCGACAGCAAGGATGAAAATGATCATGGTTGGCTCGGAGAGCACTTGCAGAGTTCACGGAAAAGCGGTGATTTTTTAATGCTTTTTTTTTTTTTAACATATACTAGATCTTGAATCTTGAAAAGAAACCATCGTTAAAATCGCAAAGGCTGCTAAGTTTTGTAAGCTGTATTGTAAAGTAACGTTGCTTTTGAAAATATTCGATGCCGTCCAAGCTGTTCATATCGCACATCGTGATAGTTTTCATTTGCATTAGCATGTGCGTGACTCCATAATGTGCAACCCCTCCCACCTGGGCCGTCTCCTGCTCCCCATACCACCCCCACCCATGGCCCAGGACAATTTCCCCAGTCCTCCCCCCAAGATGACAGCCCTGTCAAAGGCATCCTTGTTGTGACTTCAACCTCTCTTTTGGGTCACACGCGGTTATTACAAAAATAGTAGCGGGACAATATTGCTGAGATACACCGGAATCATAAAATGCAGAGGCTACAGTACAATATCTGCCACAGTTCACACTTCTGACTGTGCAGAGAATCTGCCTGTTAATCGAAGCTGCCGGTGAAACTGACTAATAACTGTTAAAAAGTTAAGCGGAAATATGTTTTAGCTACTTTGGAAGATGGACAAACGTACCTAATTAACAGTAAAAGCAGATCTTCAGAACTGACAGGTAGTGATTAATTTATTTTCTCACCCTGGATTTTTTTTCTTCCTTAGTGATACATGTGCGAGACACTATTTGCATTTCAACACCTTTCCCATCCTGTTTAATACCGTCCTCCCCTGCTTTGAGGAGGGATTTCTCTGAGGGAAAGCCCTGATGAAGAAAATATCTGATGAACTGAAAATTGCAATGCGGCTATCTCAAATCCAGGCTTGTCGAAAATAGCCTGTGATTAAATAAAAATTGCACTCCGCCAGTAAAAATAAGGAAAAGGGTATGAATGACTTCTTGGTGTTTTTGATACTGCCTTGTATTCTTCCTCGAAGTATAATTGCAAATTCTTCGAATCCTTCATAAGCATGAATTTATTCAAAAGTAACACCCTACTACACCACAAGCAAATTAGCCGCTAATGCTAAAACAACATGTAAACAGTACACCAGCTGCACTAGAATTATACTCATGTCAGTCATCAATTGAATTAATGTAAATGCATGCAAAACCCTGGCAGTTGACGTAAACTGCATGTTTTCTCACTAACATATTCAGAACAGTGAGTAGTGGTGCACACGCCGCTCTTTGGCTAGGATTTCGCTTATCCATACAGGCAGACCATTAATCATCATCCCATACATTGCATCACCTTCCCGTTAAGCAACAGGCTCAAAAGTTTAGCAAGCTACTTAGTTTTCTCCACTGAGCTGTTAGGGACTAACAACAACTCCTTCTAGTATTTGTGGAAGAACCATATACAGTATAAGGAGTGAAAGATTGACATTTGTACTGGGAAAGCATTTGCTCTGAACAGGACAGGAATAAATTAGGACGAGAGTCAAAAGGCCCTTGATACTGGTTCTTGGAATGTTAGTAATGATCAAACATAAGGTTTTGCTATGAATATTATTATGAATTGAGTGAAATGTAATCCTAGGGTAAAGGTTGAAAAATAAGTTTTTATTGTTCTGATATGTTTAGATTGTTGTAATTACAATAGATTATGTAAGGAAGCTATTGTTGACACGTGTTTCTGACAAATCATCTTTGAGAAGAAAAGGATGACAGAGTAGGGCACTTTGGAATCTGGAATCGACTCCATGACGCTAAAGAGCAGGCGAACATTAGAATTTCATTTTCTCCTGACCACCATTGATTACACATCTGAGTCTGAAATTTCAGGTCTAAAACATGCGACTTACGGGAAAGAAGAAAAAAAAGAAGCTTTTTCCAGTAAAAATTTCAGAGAAATAATTCGGAAAGCACAAGTTAAGGCTGAAGATCTGACGCTCAGTAGCAGGAGCTTTCTGAAGATGGGTGATAATATCGTTCGTAAAAATGTCACCTTGTTATTGTGTGAATTGATCTATTGCCATTTCTAATTCTGTTAGAAATGAAATCCCAGAGGAAATCAAAAAAATGAAACAATCAGATAAATAGCTAGCGGCATTCTTAGCATCCATACCTTTCTGACACAGAGCCTCTTATTTCAATGTCATTATTAGTTACCAACTAATGTAGGGTTTTATTGATTTCATATATTTTCTCAGCATCAAAGGATGTTGATAAAATAACCTGGGCTCATCATTTTCTGCTCTGTAGTTAATATTAGCTGTTCTTTGACCTCATATAGTCTGTAGGTTACTGCATATATGGCTCGACCAGAGATGGAATGTGACATATGTACCTGCAAAGCTTCTTATGAATATTTATAAGCAATAATATTTTAAGTTAAAGATCACAGACCCTCAGAAATTAAAGCTTCAACATACCTAAAAATGGAAAATTTAGTATGCGGAACTATGGCTAATTGCTATGTATAGCTAGTGTTTAAATGCTAAATGCAATTGTTGCAAATGCAAGTGTTCTATTTTAATGCCGCATTAATTAAAAGAAAGGACATTCAAAGAGTTTTTTTTTTCTTTCTGACAAAACAGTCACTGGGCTTATCACCGTCAATTCTACTCACAACTTTACTGCTACTTGTAATTTCATACAATATCACTGAAATAGGCACAGAAACTAATTTAGCACCATGTCCTGATCTTCGTTCAGCCATGAGACAAAATTGCACCAGTTTTGTGTTAAAACAAATTCACAGAAACAAATTAATTGTACTTATACTGTATGCAAATACTGCTGCTGCCCAGAGGATATTATTTTCACGCAAAATGAGAAACGGAGACAATTCTGAATGCGATGAACTTCTTCCTACCTTCTCTGCGGATCTGGTGAGTCCAGCGGATAAAGCAGCTCTCTCTTCTTCTCCATCCCGGTGAGTAAAACACACGTAAAAGCATCGTCCCTTTCTTCCACCTTTACTGGTCCTCTTGCAGTTACGTCTCGCTGGGGAGCGGAGACTGATGAGGGAGGTATGGGGAGGGGGGGGGGCGCTCCGCTTTTTTTTCTACTGACGCTGAGTCGTTTGTGGGACGGCCTGAGGTCTCCAACTTCGGCAAGAAGCAGTGTCGGTAATCTTTTTAAAAGAGAATGTTCTACATTGTGTCAACTGCAAACTGAGAAGTGGATGTGTGCGAGAGAGAGAGAGAGCGAGAGAGATGGAGAGAGAGGTAGAAGTGACAGTGAGGAAACTGAGTCCCTCTGAAGGCTCCCACTGCCTCCCTCGACTGCCCTCTCAACTCAATCTCCTGCCTTCCTCCCTCCTGCAAAGACTTTTGCCTCATCATCCACCCCCCCCCCCCCCCCCTGACTGCAGGCTGGGGGGGACACAGATCTCTCCAGGTTGTTTTCCTCATTGGTCCTCTGATGCCTCTTTATTTTCTATTCACATGTTCATTTCCATTTCACTTCATGTCCTCCCTTCCTCCAAGCGCGCAGTGACTGAGCATGTCCCTGAAGCCTCGCGGGACCCTCCCCTTGTCCTTAATGTTGCTGCATCTTTCTTTGTCCCAAAAACCTACAGCACTCTCTCCTCGCCTCTGTCTCACTTAAGCTGTGCCGCACCTCCTGGAAATAAGCTTTCCTGATAACCGTGGCCTATAATAATCCACCCCCATGTCCGTTACTCCCCCAGGTCTCTCTGGATCGCCATCTCTTACATCTCTCTCCCTTTGCACCCCCGCCCGCCACCTCTCACCACATACAGTAGATTACATTACAGGAAATGCCGGCTGGTAATTTGCATACACAGCCCCCCTCCCCAACAAAGATGGTATTTCTCAAGGTCACTCTGCGCGTGGTACATGGAGGTCTGTGGTAAGCGCAACGGATGCAGATGCGGCCCGGCCCTCTGGAGGGGCGACATCATAAATCACTCCACTCCACGGGGGGTGGATATAACTAGGAACTAGGACCAGGAACTAAATAAAACCGGTGTGGATAACTGGCCTTCCTGTCTCTTGCTAACAGGGGGCGTGTGCCGGAACGCGAGCGCGAAGGTTACTGTAGGTGACGTGCGCCGCTCTGCAGGTAGGAGTCTGACAGAACGGACGGCCTTGTTAGCGCGCCGCTGTTACTGTACGTGTGCGGATAGTGCACGGTGGACTGTACCATTCCCAGGTACACGGGGACGCACCCGCATGCAACCGGCCTATATGCATATGTACATATATATTATAAAAGGCACACATAAGCTATGAAAGGCACACAATCTAGATACGCACACACAGATACTGACGGGCACAGAGTAACACTGAGTAACACTGACATATTGTTATGTAAGACTGTGAAATATCCGTCAGTAACATAAATCAGCATTTACTCATTAAGGATGTAGGGGTACAGCCGCTCCACTGAGATCCAAGGTCCAGTTTCGTTGACTGGTTTCATTTTCTGTTTATGCCTGTAACAGGACCCCCGTGGCTTAGTTACGATGACCTTTAAAAAGTACATATGTTTACTACCTCCTCTCAGCCCCCCCGCCACACCCTTCCGAACCGTCTCAAGTAAATCTAGATGGTTCTTTCTTGGGCTTCAAATGTCTGCCGCCTTGAGAACGAAGAACCGGACACTTGGCCAGCTGCAGGGGGCTGGCGCAGGGTCAGGAAACCCAGTCCAGACACTTAATCTCGAGAAGACGGAAGGCATTCAAATTACCAAGTCAGGTGATGCTTGGCTTTGCCACTTGAAACAGGGCAAATTTAAGCGACAGAGGGAGATATTCGCGGTATAACACTCCCTTCCCCTCGCACAAGAACAAACACATGTAGATACTCAAACTGTGCACCCAAAGCATGCTTGCCTGTAAATTTAGGCATCTATATATTAACAGAGGAGGTTTTTAAAAAGCAGCCAGAGGACTGTATGCAAACATATGATCGCAAACATGTGAACTTTCCCTGTCCTTTGGCGAGTATAACGATACGTGTCAGACCTTGCCGACAGCTCCGGACTGACGGCTCTCCAACCTGCATTGCAGAAACCCTCTGATTTAAAACCTTCTTAGCACAAAAAGTGCCTGCGTTTGCAATCGCCCTGAACTCAGCAACGAATGGGAAAGGGGGGTGGGGGATCAGAGCTACGGAGAGAGAGTGAGAGAGAGAGAGAGAGAGAGGGAGGGAGAGATTGAGAGAGGGAGAGATCGTGGCATTGAGCCAGGAAAGAGAGCGAGGGAAAGTTGAGCGAGGGCCAGCCGTTGCTGGGAAGGGTTTGAGGCAGAAAGGCGCACCGGAGAGCCAGAGACGGGAGCCGGTACCGGCACGAGAGGAGAGCCGGATCGCAGCCCGCCGCGCCGCACTGAGCCTCCGGAGCCCGAGCGAGCGCATACCCAGATGCAAGCACAGCCACGCAGCCCCTCCTCCTGCCCCCCTCCTCTCCGCCTGTCCTCCCTGCCTCCGCTGCAGCACCTCGCCAGCGCCGGCTGCACCCTGCCCGTCACCTCCCTCCTTGGGCTCCTCTTCCGTCCGCTCCCCCCCTCCCCTGCCCGTCGCCCCCTCCCACCCCCCCTGCCGTAAACTCACGCGGGGGGCCAGCCTGAACGATTCTCCCCCCCAGACCGGATCCCGCGCCCCAGCCTCACCTTTCCGGACGCCAGCGATATATTTGCTCTTCTCCTCACGTGGTCTGGGAGCTGCCAGTTCTGTAAGCGGCACACGAGGGCGACCGTCAGGAGTGGCTCGGCGTCCTGAGCCCCTCGAACAGGTTCCCTGCTCTCCTCCACCTGCATTTTTTTTAACCATTCACTTTTGACTGAGGTCTTCGCAGAACTCCTCTGCTACCTGCATAATCTGCTCCTCACTCCTCCTTTTCTTCTCCCTTTTCCTCCAAGTGTCCAGCAGCGGCAAGAAGAACCCCGAGGGGAGCGTTTGTTTGCCTTCTTTTTTCATGCCACACGCTAACGCCAACTCTTCACCCTGCCCGATCTGAGAAACGTCCCCGGGAAGAGTTTCAGAGCCCGTGGGGCAGACCGAAAACTCTACACGTGCCAATATGGATTCCTGGAAGGGCAGCGCTTCAGCCCTGTGCCGGTACGCCCGGCTGGGTGGCACGTTTCACGCCAGCCTGCTGCTCGCTCTCTTCGTCGGTGAGTACGCAGGAGAGTCCTGGTAGCCTTCGCCTTCCTCCCTTTGCTCCTCGCTTTGCCCTCTGCGACCGTTCGACGGCTCACTCGTTCGTCTCTGGGGCGGCAGCCAAAGTCACTCTGGCTTTTTGCGAACCTTGCACAAACTGGCGAGAGAGATGGGCTGGGTCGCACCTTTAACTACTTGTTGCATGGGGATGTTTTTTTGGCAGGTCGGTAGACGGGGAAGCCCTGGTGCAGAGCCTCTGCCGCTTCTCTGATGCCTTCTCGCCTATCTCGCAGTGCACGGCCCGGGCAGATGCAGGAGAGGTTTTGCATTTGCACGTGATGTTCTTTCCAACACTGCTGAAAAGGACATTATACAAAATAAAAATCTAAATAAACATAAGCTATATGGTACATTGAGACTGTCGTCCTGATGGGGAACTAGGCATTCATCCGTCTCTGGAGTCCATTTTTCAGGGCTGTAGTGGCTGCCATTGGACATTTATATATAGGAAAGGTGTTGAGGACGCAGTCAAGTGTTGTATATCTCAGAGGGCGTGATGAGGGGGAGGCCGATGTGACACTTTGTCTCCTGGCACTTTCTGCCAGCCAGGAGAATTCTACTGGGTAGAAAGTTACTCACAACTAGAATGGCAATACCCAGACCCATATCATGCAGCACCGCTGAAGATTCTGGTCCTTCTGTTTCTATACTTGTTTTATCGCATGTCAGCGGGGCATGATGTAGCAAATGTACAGAGAGGTTTGCCTTTTGGAACAGGCAAAAAAAAAAAAAAATGGTGTGGCTTAGAGGCGTTCACGCTCCAGCCTAACATCTCAGAGCACAGATACTGACGTCTTTCTGGGTGGAACAGTTTTCTGACACTATGCTGTATGTAGTTGGGATTCTGATGATATTTGCAAGATGGTGGGCTGCACTTGCACTTGGTTAGTAAAGTTAAATCGGTTACTTTACTAGTGTTCCATGCTGCAGTGGCGTTTATATTTCCAGACCTCACTGGCTAAACCAAGCGTTTTAACAGAAGCGTTCTAACCCCAGCTTTCAACAGAAACAACTGGTTGATATGTTACATATCAAAATAACAATACAATTAATTATGCAATACATATATTTACATAACAGTGTTAATTAGTAATAAATAACTAGATATTTTGCATAATAATCACCCACATTAGACCAAGCACTAATGATGAAATGTCTAATGCAGTACAGGAGAGAAGTTTTTAATTCCTCATTTTAGAAGGTTAAAGGGGCAACGTAGCACTTTCCGCTTTGATGAACACAGAACAGTCCCATAACCCGGTTGGGACATTTTGCAGCCCTGTCCGTGGGGGGGGGGTTCTTTGCCTGAGTGCTGCAGAGATGCGCTATGAATGTCATCGTTAAAGTCAGCCTGTGACACTCCCAAAGCGTACGGTGAACGACCTGCTGTGTCCGAAACGGCTGTATGAATATACTTTCTAAAAAAGCAGATGAACGTGCTCCCTCCGGAGAGAACTGCATGAAACATTTGTTTCTGCAGCCTGTGTAAAACAAAAATGGAGCCCATGACCCGCAAAGACTGTCCCCCCCCCAGCAGGCCAATGGATGCGCAGAGGTATTGTGGTGTAAAAACATCTGATTAATGAGGAAACAGCAGCTTGGTGACGCAACTGTCAAGGCAAAGTGTGGCTGGACTTCAAAAGCATTACTAGTAAACAAAGACATAAAACCGAATTACATTTTTGAAGGGACTATTTTGAGGGAACCCCGGACAAATAAAACTGTGATATGAAAACTTCTAGATGATTGGCTCTTGTTCGTTACGCAGTTTGTGCCAAAATTTATTCCAGGTTGCTCGCTTCATAAACAGAGTCAGACTACTCCTTTGAGAGACGAGCTATATAAGTACTGTAAGATTTCCACATCTTTCTCCATACATAATAAACATCAACGTGCATAGTTATCTGTCCATCCCTGTTCTATAACTGCACATCCAGCACAGAGAGCTTAGAGCCAATCCCAGGAAGCAGGGGTTTTAAGGCAAGGACACCTAATCCATTGCAGAACATATAAATAATTATGTATACACAAGAAACACGTGTATGTACGTAATTATGTATACATCAAATGTAAAGTATGAATACAGAGAACAATAGGCTCTGATTATCAACAAAGGCATGATACGGAGGGCACATTCACAATAAGGTTTGCAGAATGAATTTTTGGGGGAGGTCCCAACGTTTCTCAAATTTGTGACCCTCAAGTGGACACAAACCAGAGCTAGAGACCTTGTACCAGTAATGTGCGTTTAATTTTTCATGCCGTTCAGAAGAGGGGCACTTGGATCTTTATGGTGCTGAGTAAACAGGATGATTATTAACCACTACAGACCAAGGCCCTGATCTAGCTTATTAAAAAGTGATGTTGGTTGTCAGAACTCCTACCAGAACCTCTGCAATGGAACGGTCACCTCCGAGCCGATTCCAGTTCAAAAATGATGTATGTAATAAATGTGTAATAACTGTTAATGGGCCTGGTTGTTACTATTTCTCAGCATAACCTATTAATACCTGGGACAAAATGATCCAAGGAGCGTAAGAGTTCCCATGGATACACTGCCATCCTACTCAGTTTTCCAGTGCTCTCTTTTATTAATTTTGGTTCTAAGGCGTCTGCAAAGCCCAGCAGACTAGCGCAGCCATCAGAGGAGGACGTCTCCCGTAACCTCGAGTCATCGCTGGGAACGCCCAATCAGAAAAGCAGAAATGTGCAGATAAAGGCTGAAGCACAGGGGCCGGGATGCACGGCTGGGTCAATTCCTGGCTTAACATCCGCTGTGGGCCTGATCTCAAGCTCCGGCTCTTTGATGAGTGATTCGGTGGGGGGTGGTGGGGGGTGGGGGGGGGGGACAGGGATGCATTCGGAAACGCTGCCCTTTGTCTGCTGGGTGGCGAGGCTTGCCCTTAAGCCCACTCGTCACAGCGCATCTGCGGCGTTATGGTGCAGTGATGGCGTCAAACGGAATATTTTAGCGGTCCGATATGCTAGACGATAATTTATTCAAAATATGGGGTCAAAGAGGCATAGCCACCTTGTTGTGTGATTCAGGCAAAGATGCTAATCTGTGAAAGTGTGACACTCTTACCATTTCCTGTTCACTGTATCATCCGTGTGAATGATTATTCATCTCTGATGCAGTATATTAGGTCTCTGAAAATAAAGCTACATTAGCATCCATCAGTCAGATAGCGATATAGCAATAGCTTCTTAAATGGAGTAAAAATGTTTCTTTCCTACATTCTCTGTTTCCCGAGTTTTCCCAGCCTGCGTGGCTCCCTGATCCCCTGTCCGCCGCTGCGTCTGTAGGCTACTCTGTGTCCCCTCGTGCCTGTAGCGCAGAGCTTAACCCAAGATTAGCTCTGAGCTGCTAGCACTGGTGAGAGAAACTCAGGTTATACTCGTTCGAATCTCCTCACAGCTCCCTAACCCCCTCCACCCCCCATCTATCTTAATGAGAGCGAAAGAGAAAAATGAACATAATCAGCCTTAGAGGGAGAAAGTTCATATATTATTGTACTGCCCAAGCGGTCGCTTGAATGAAAAACCACTTAAATGAAAGCTACTGACTATGTAAATGCTATTTTTCTGGTCATACCTCACACACAGTGAATTCTGGACTCGGTGAACAAACCTCCACTCGAACCACATACAAACCTCATTCTTTAATTCTGAGACCTCGAAGTCTGCGACCTCCCAGTCTCCACTCATACATTGTGGTAACTTCCTTATCATCGGAGACAAATTTACTCCCCCTAACCAAGAGCACCTTAACGCTTCAGTTGTCCTACAGGTTGCAGTCCCATCCTACCTTGGGAAAAATTGAACAGTTAAACTTATTAAATCTGGCCAAAAACAACCCCCTGATTGGCAAATATTACTGCCAACACCCATCAGCCGATCATTGGCTTTGAATAATTTTTCATGCTTTCTCATTTCTCTTTCGGCTCCAAAAATTGGCCCACTTGGGGGCCTCATAGCCATGTCACCTTAGGGCCCCAGAGAAGTTAATTGGCCCCCGAACGTTGCTGCTGCATGATGTGCAGAGTCTTTCTATATTATCAGAACTCCAGGCATGGAGAGGTACAGGAATGGGAAAACTCTGAATAGAAGGGGAACTCAAAGGTAACCAGCACAGCACATGGAGATATGAGGGAGCAGATACCCCATGTTAGACTGCCAGCTACAACCTGATGTAATGTGGTGCATGACACAGCAATACTGTGCTGCTGCAACATCAGGGCACTGACCGTGAGACACATGCATTTCAACCAATTCACACGCTCACACGTCACACCTTGTGTTTCTCAAGTAAGGGGTAACGTCCACCTTGGTGTTCTGCTATGTGGAATTAATAGACGAGATGCGGTTCCTAGCTGTCCTGATTTATAGAGTCAACAGCCATCTACCAGCCAATCAGGAAATAGCGTCTGTTGCTTCCGGGGACATTCCAAAATAAGTTACACTTGATCCCGCTGCAACCTCGTTATTACATGGATGTGCACACGGAGTGCGGACGAGGTGGAAGAACAAGATCCGATGACGGCGGTAGACAGGGCTCTCATCGGCATTGACGGTGTGACACACGCTCCGCCCCCAACCCATCTAATCTCACTCCAAACTTTTGATGAAACTTGAGAGTCCTGGCAACATACAGTACATGCATAAGACACCTGCATGGAAATGGGTCTGTGAGTTAAAAAGGCACAGATGCAAGTGATACACTAATATGCATCGCTCTGTGATTATCAGTCCAACTTTCAGGCCTACAGATCCATACTGCAGCTTTGAAGCATCCCCTGATTATATCAATGGTACGCAACGTTGAGGTCCTTCAGAGAAATTAAATGATGAAACGATAGAACCTAGTGCAAACCCGTGAGATGTTACAGAATCCTACACTGAACGATCTGGTAAAGGCGATGTCAACTCAACAACAGCAATAAACAGCGAAAACCTGAACATCTCGAACATTTGCGTCAATCAGGTATTGTGGAGGCAGCCCTGGTGAACTCCTATTAAAGAACCAAAGGCAGGAGGATTATGGGTAGTGTGGGCTTTTGTGGTAGAACTGTTTATTCCTGGTCAGATGTTCTCTCCAGGCCACTGGCAAATGAAATGAAAGCACAGAAAAAGTCCCACGGGATTTGAAGATGGTTTGGAAGGACTATATCATCGCTGTTGATGTGTACACTTACCGTGGTGTGTTTGTATGGACTACTGCACATCCCCAGCTTCAGCTGGCTTACATGAACTTGGGTTGAGCTGCATCTTAGGGTTATGATTCGGACATCAGAGTTGGAATAGTCAGATTCAATTTCTTTATTATGCCAGTGATTCTGTATAAGTTATGCAGCAGCACAGCAGTAATACGTGATGTTATGAGGTGGTGTAAACTTTTCGGTACTGGATGATCTGCCCGTTCCTGCAATGTGTGAGTGGAGTCTGGGGGAGGTGGGGGTAACGGAATTCAGGGGTTCATTTGTTGACTGCTTACTTTTCTTGTGGGAGTTTTACTCAGAACAAATATGTTCTGAGGGCAGAATGAAAATGATTGGTTCAGAGAGATAACCAATCAGATCCCAGGAGAGAGCAAAAATGTGTACACTCTGGCAGGGAGCTAGGAGGGATCAAAAATGTGGACCGTCTACGGCTCCCCGAGGACTGGATTGAGAAACACTGCATTGAAACGTAGCCAGTTGTTTCAATATCTCTTCTTTAATTTACACAACCACTTAGACTCTACAATATAATTTCCATACTGTTAACTGAATAATATAGTAATCCTGGTTCCCAGGGTGGCATTATTACCTCATTATTTATTGAATAAAATAAACATAGAAAGCCTAGAAAAAAACTATTGTAAATATAAAATGTTACACCTATCTTGACTTAATAAGTGCTTTTATGTCACTAGAATTTTCCCTACCTATTGTACTTTTAAGCACATATCATAATCTAGCATGCTCGTACTGTATATTAATAGGGGACAGAATTAATAGGTCCCCGTTATGTTATTGAAAGTGCATTTGGGCGATTACCCATCTTGCCCTTGCCAGTATCCACCTAAGCCAGACCTTTGCTAGGAAGGATTCAATCCACTATGCTGTCAGATAAAAAGGTACAGCCCTGGTACAGTTTCGTTTCCCAAGGTACAAATAACATTAATGTACCCCAATGGTACGGAAATGTTCCTCAGAGTCCATTTCTGTACCTTAAATTAGACTGAAAGGTACATTTACCTACAGCTGGAGGTACAGTACTATTTGTAGATCCTTGAGGGTACAACCCCAGTGACAAGTAATATTACCCTCAAAGATACAAATCTGACTGTTTTCTGACAGTATACAATGTACAGAACTGATATCTAATTACAAATAAAGCATACTCCTACATTTTATTAGTCGTCCTGTAATGGAATCATGGTTGTTTCTACGTCAGTGTTGTTCCGGGTTTAGCGTGACACACACTAATTGCATTTAGTCTGACTCAGATGGGCATGTGCTGAAATGCTCTAGTGCATTTTGGTCATTTGCGGTGTTACTGTAAGTAATACCATGCTTTCGGAAATCAGGAGATCTGGGGTAGCAGCTTTCTAGTCACAGGCCAGATGCATTGTGGGAAAAACCGAGGACATAGATGCAGGGTGATGGACCACTGCGGTGTCTTGTTGTTTTTAGACACACCATTAAAAGACTCCACCCAATGAAATCACTTCCTCAAGGTCTCAGTCTGTCTGCGGAGGCTCTGAAGAGACGCGTGAGCTGGACAGGAAGTCCTGCTGTCAGCACTTCTGTCCCATTGGGGGGGGGGGGGGGGGGTAATTATTCACTACCTTTAGGTTTTGTGACGGCTTGGAGGAGGAGTGGAGAGGGAGGAAAAGGCAGAGCTTGACTGGAAGCTGGTACAAAGTGGGTGGGCCTTGGGATATACATTGAAGAGCGGGTGAAAGACAGAAACAGGCGACGGAGGAGAAACTGGGAAAAAATGGCAGAAGAAGCAGAGCAAGATCTACAGACCATTTTCAGTATGACACATGTTTCAGTACGGCTGTCAAACAAAATGTATTTGAGATTTGACTTCTGAAGTTACAACCTCTCGTGGACTTGCTCTAAATGTTAGCAGTTACCTCATCGTATCAGTGACTCAACCCCACCTTCTATATGTTCAAGCGGTATAGATTTCCTTTATTACCTCATGGAAGGAGTTTATCAGCAGTAAATCCCGGTAGGACTGGATAGACTGGTTTGAGAGGCAGGGGAACCGTTAGCAATACTGTTTAGCCCATATAACTCATAGCCAACAATGAAGGCATTTGAAGTATGAATTTTTGTACTGTATATATATATTGCCTCATAGAGCAGAACACAAAGTCCCATTGCTTTGAAAAAAAAAACTAAGTCTAAAAGGCTTCAGTCAAATCCAGAGACAGGCAATAAATAGTTATATAGCAAAATAATTTAGTGCTCTGAGATGGCGATCCATCTTATCCGCACTACAAAAGAAGAGACTGAGAGGATGAGGCCATACTTTAAACGAGCCCCGGCTTTTGTAATCGCGTGGGGTCTTTAATTAAGACTGAAAAAAGCTTAACATCCCCCCGCCCCAGGGGAAGCCAGGCCCGCTCTTAGTGGTGATGGGTTTAGCTGCTCTCGGATGCCCTTGGACGAACAAGGACCTCGCAAGCAGTAAACCGTTTCATCTGCAGTTAAGCGAGATTCGGGGGTGGGGGGGGGGTGGGGGTCAAGATCCATGGTGGGGGGACAAACCACTGAACGGGGCAGATTGTGGGGCAGCTAGAAAAAAAAGAGAAAGGAAGCAATTAAAATAGTGAAAACAAACAAAAAAAATAAATAAAAAGAATGTCCTTCCCTCCCCTTCCTTCCCCCACTCAGGGATGTAAGAATCAGTCCCTAATCTGGTAGCAGTGGGGAGGTGGAGGTGGCACGGAGATTTGGGTGTGTGTGCGAGGGAGTGACTGCCGGCATGTTCCTGCCGCATCTCTGTGCCGCATTGTGAATGGGAAGAGAGAGGGAGGAGGTGAAAGAGAAAAAAGGAAAAGCGGAGCACTGCAGAGCTCCTGGCTGTGGGCAGGGAGGGAGGCCGTGTCTGTGGGGGTCTGTGTGTGTACACCTCCCGGGGGAGAGGGGGAATGGTGACATTACTGTCCTCCAAAAGCGGCTGGAGCAAACCGGCAACTCGCTCCCTTTCAAATCCAGCTACTTTGGGATAATTATAAAGATACGAACACTGGAATTTTTGGCAGAACAATCTGGCTGAAGCAAATAAGATTCTGACGTTATAATGACAGCGAGCAAGCCACAGCAACAAAAAGCACAGCTTGAAAATACCGCAAATGTGTTGCCTGTCTAGTAATAATCATCCTTTTTGTGGTGCTATTGAATGTTGTAATATGTGAAGCTCCAACTTAAACGGTGGCCCCTCTATACTACTTCCTGTTTCCTGTAAGACTGTAGCTAGTGTGAAGTCTGCCTGTTTAGGTCTTGTCTCTGTCTCAGGTCCCTGTCAGTGATGACATACACTGCATTCTTTACTACCACTACTTCACTAAACCTATGACAGTTTAACGTGAGGCTTGAGTGCTTTTAGTTCACTACCAGATTTACAGATAGGAGGTCTAGAGTTTCTGTTACAGTGTGTTCAGTACTTTAGAAGTCACAGCCAGCTAAAGCCTGTTTTTTTCAGCAAAAATTGTTATAATTTCCTGACTGCTGACACACTGTTGAATAGAGGAAAATCTTGCCAGTCTGATTAATAAGATTGTATTTTTAATTCCAGATTTTAATTTGAAAACCCTTTCAAATTTGTTTACATTCCATTTAGAATATGCTGTAGAGCATTTCTACAGTGTAATCTGTATATTACGAAGTTCATGACACGCATTATTATAACGGCATACTTTGAAACATATTTGGACTTCCGGATTTCTCGATAAACAGACACATACACAGAAAGTAATTTTCATTACTTGATTACTAGTAACTGTTAATAGCATGGAGATTATGTTTAAGTATTTAAAGCAAAATTGGTAACACTTTACTTGATGGGGCACAAATACTTAGTAATAACACAGTTACCACTGAAGTATAAATCATGAGCAAAAAGAGCAATAGAGTTGCTACTTGAGAGAAAAAAGATATCTCGATTCATTAATGAACAAACATGACATCATTTCTTGTGTTATGCCTTACTTGTTCCTCCAGTAGTTTCTTAGGTGTTCCTTCAGTAGTTCACAAAGTGTTACAGAAGTAACAGATACAGTAACAAATGTAGTAACTGCTTGAGATAAAACATGCATCATGATTCATTAATGGTGAATTAACATGAGATCAGCATGTAACTAAGACTTAGTTTGTGGTTAATTAATACATACGTAATAGTATAAAACTATGTTGTTCGACCCTAGGTCCTTTCATGCTTTCCCCATTTTTGCCAGGGGCTCTGGTTTCCTCCCACAGTCCAAAAGTGTGCAGGGCAGGTTGATTGGCCCTGTAGCTGTGTAAATGTGAGTGTGTACAGGCTGCAGTATGCTGGTGCCCATCCAGGGTTGGTTCCCACCTGTGCCTGATGCTCCTGGGATAGGCTCTGGGCCCCCTGTGACCCCAGTGGGGTTTGGATAATGGATGGATAATATAAAGTGGTGGAAATGGCTTGTATCATGTAGATGTCTCTGTTTTTATCAGTACTGGCCTTTTTAGAATTATCATTATCATCCATTATTACTTTAGCTCATTTCATCTATCCGTCACATATCCACTTATCCTGGGTGGGGAGCCTCAGAGCCTGTCATACTCAGCTTAGGGCATAAGGCAGAGGCAGACCCTGTAAAGAGGAAACTCACATGACAGAAATAGATCATGTACACACACACACACACACACACACACACACACACACACATACATACATACAGTGGAGAGAGGATTTAAGCCACTGATTCACCATGCTTGGGACATTCTGATTGGTTAACAATATTTATATTTAACTTACAGTACATAAGTTATAAAATTATAACAAAAAATAACAGGCTTGAAATCAAGGTTTGAAACAAAGTAACTCAGTATATATATTTAAAGTTGTAAATTGCCCCTGAATGCATAAAAAATGCTGCTTTTAATAAATTGCTCCGTTAAATAAACACAAAGAAAATTACATTATTTCTTAGAAAAATACACTCAGTAGTATACTTTATTAGGCGCACCAGCTAGTACCAGGTAGGACCAACTTTTGACTCCAAAGGCGGACAAGTTGTGTATTCATGTAATCTACTCTGCACACCACTGTTGTGCTGAACTGTTATTTTTGCACTTCCTGTTATGTTCTTCTTAGATGTAACGAGTCTGGCGTTTACCTCTGAGTTCTATCATCACCAAACCCATAGTCCTTACATTGACTGGATTTTTTAAACACAACTAATTTGTTTGTCCTTCTCTGAAAATTCTAGGCATTGCAGTGTGTGAGAATCCCAGAAGGGTGGCTGATTCTGAGATGCTGAGTGCCACACACGTCTGGCACCGAAAATCGTACCACATTTTAAATCACTTAGTTCTTGCACCTGTTCTAATGCTTAACCAAACAGCAACTGGGCCCCTTGGTCTTATTTGGGTTCTGGGAGTATTTAGTTATACCCACATGATGTTTTGAGGATCATTCTGTACCTAATAAAGTCTCCATTGCGACTTAAATATCAGAATGGAAAAAATACAGCTGCATTATGTTGTCATAAATATTTGTGAGCGTGATTAATGCTGGTGATTATTATGACACGCTACACTTCCTACTCTCCGGAACTCTGGATTTTTTATCTCGCTTTAGCAGTTGTTCTCCGGGGGTCTGCATTCAGTCGGCGCCTCCTTTTTAGACGGAGATGATTGGATCAGCAGAAATTTCAGACCTCACTGAGGCCACATTCTATACATCCAGCAACAACAAACACTGCGGTAACCCATTAGCACACATGCTAACAGAACATTGCTGTTGCGGTGTGTCTCCCTACTTAAGAATTCATTATCATATCAGTATCAAAACTTCATGTATGACCTTTGTGTTTCTTAATGCTTTCGTGGTCACTACTACCCTCTTGGGGTAACTTGGGGTAACTTTGAACACTGCCGCCAACCCCCAGAATCTAGGGTTGGGTGTTTGAATCCCGCTCACAGTCTGAGTTTGAAGGTTCTATTTTTTGTTAAGGGGTTTGTGAGTTCCTCTCGCAGTCCAAAAACATGCAGTTTGATGAACCAATGTCTCTGTAGTGAGGGCTTGCGTGTATGTGTACTCAGTATACACCCAGGCTGTTGCCCCACCTACCCAGCAACCCTGATCAGGATAAACAGTTGGAGATGGATGCATGAACCACCCCCCCCCCCCCCCATCTCATCTTACCTTTTGGTCCTGAGTGGTCATGTGATTATCCCTCCATCTCCATCCATTTTTTATATCTGCTTGTCCTATTCAGGGTCACAGTAATCTGGAGTCTATCCTGGTAAGCTACACAATTGGGTGCCAACCCATCACAGGGCACACATACGTCATGCAATAAATAACTTAGTATGTTTTTTTAGACTGGGGGGGGGGGCAGAGTACCTAGAGAACAGAGGAAAAACACACAAACACCACACATGCAAAGCCGAGGGCGGAGGCTTGAACCCCAGTCACAGCAGTGTGAGGAAATAGTGCTAACTACTATGCCACCCCCAGCATGAGACTAAGCATCTCCCTGTTCCACCTTGCCCAGATTAAAATTAAAAACTGAATCAGGACACATGGACTGAGACAATCCGGGTGGGTGGGGGGGGGGGGGTGCAAAGACACACTGTGCAGGAGAGATTTATCTGGGGGTAACCTTGACTAAATTGTTCACGGATTGCCACGCAAGGGGAGCATTGCATGAGGAAAAATGAGAGAGAGAAACAAAAATATTAAGGGAGAGGGAGTGGAAGAGAACAGAAAGTAGGAGACGGGGGGAGAAAGGAGCCAAAATGTGCCGTGGCTGAGCTTAAAATTCAGGCCAATTCAGTCTGTGCTTACTGGAGTCTTTTTTTTAATGAGGGAGGCTGGACCGGTCCTAATTTGCTAATTGCCCCTGTTAATGAGCCGTCGCTATCTCTGAGCTGCAAATTGATTTGCCGTTCAGCACACTTTAATGTGTGCTCTTAGACACATGCCGTAATTGTCAAATTGTTCATGTTGCATTCGAATTTCACTTCTGAAATGCAGAAAATGGGAAGACTGAAATGTCACCCCACCCTTTATTTCCATGGCCGGCTTCACCCAGTTCTGTCGTTAATGCGACTGAGGTGGCGATGGGGCGAAAAGCGAAGGTGCAGCAGTTTCTATTGCGATTTCGCAGGATAGAGCAGAGCGCTGTGGAGAAGGGAATACTCCCCCTTAGAGTCTCGACGGCAGCTCTGACTGCAGAGATGCGCAGGAACTTGCACTGACATGCATGGGTGCTGCGCACCGACAGCTTCACAGCGACACGGGTCCATGAAGATTAATTAACACTCCATCTTATGCACGCCCATTCTGTTTGCTACCATGTGGAGCTCAGCACTTTATGATGATGGAGTAGTAAGCAGCATGCAATTCTTCCATACCCCCCCCCCCCCAATCTCCCCCCACCCCAACCAATGACTTACTGCAGTGAGTGTATGTTGTAATGCAGGCTCGTCCAAACCAGCCATCACGGGAGGGACATTTTAAAACCAATTATTAGGAGCAGGGTGTGATTATCTGATTAACTGATTATCTGCAATGTTCAGAATTGTGAATACTTGACTTTTTCAGCCTTTCCACCTGCAGGTTTTATTGATGTGTGAATTCTGCCAGTTATTCCTAGATTACAGTTACAGTGAGATTTTTTAGATTTTATTCCTAAACTGCAGTGGTTTGATATTCGGTGTGTGTTTGTGATGTATATATTACTTTGTGGGGACCAAATGTCCCCATAATGGAATAAAAGCCTATTTTTTCGGTCTCCACAAGGGGAAATTGTATGCGTGTATGTGTGTGTGTATGTGTGCATGTGTGTGTGTGTATGTATGTGTGTGTGCATGTGTGTGTGTGTGTGTATGTGTGTGTGTGTGTGTGTGTGTGTATGTGTGCATGTGTGTATGTATGTGTGTGTGTGTGTGTGTGTGTGTGTGTGTGTGTATGTGTGTGTGTGTGTGGAGTTTGCACATTGCTCCTGTTTTGTGTACATTTCCCCCAAGGAGTCTGTTTTCCTGCCACAATCAAAAAAACATGTGGTTATGTGAATTTGCAGGCCTAAATTGCCAAAGGTTTTATGAGCGTGTTTGTGTGCCCTTATATGGTCTAACATCCTGTCCTGGGCACCCATTTCCTGTTGCCTTGCGCCACCTTGGGATGAGATCCAGTCTGACATCATCCCTGCACTCCATTATTGAATGTGGAACATGAATAGAGACGCTACACCTTAACCAATACTGTGCCTAAGAAGTTTGAAAAGGAGGTTAATCAAACTGATGCCTTGAATATAGTTATTTAGTTACAGGATGTTCTTTGTCAGTGGCTCAATCGGTCAACAAAGATGACGTCGTTTGTTAAAGGGGAAACATTGTCTCCCGATTAGGCATTTATCCAGTAGAGTTGACCTTAACACTAGTAGCCTGAGTCCATGAGAAAATGCTATTCAGGGCTTCAGGATCGATCATGTAAGAATTTGTCAATGATGTGATATGTTTTTCATTCACAAATTGTATTATTAGTAATAATACATTATCGGCTTCTATTACATCAAGAATGGAAAAAGTATTATGTTATTGGCAACACAAATCCACGGTTGACTCAGATCTTGTAGTGACAGGTGTAACCACAGTGACTTCCGTCTACTGGGACGTCATGTGCATACCCTCTATAGAGAAACTTCTGTAAGTAACTTTCACCTTGTCAAGGCATTCGATCACAAAAAAACAAAACAAAACAATATGTACCTGACCAGGTTCTAGTGGTTTAAACTCGTATATTGGTCTGTTCCTGAGACTTGGACAACTGGACAAATATTTTAACACATGATGAGGTAACCGATATTTAAAATAAATTTGACATTTGAGACAGAAGGGATTTCAAAAGTAATACCCAGCTAAGAGGGAATATTCCCAGAACTTTAGCCAATGTTATGTGAAGGTCTTCACAAAGTCGGCAGAGAACGTTTTTACTGTAACATCAATGGAACGTCAATGGAACGTCATTTCCACATTTTACATTTTAATAAAGGTCCTGTCAATCTCAGCACAGTAACTGTACTGCGAACATGCTGCCCGCCTGGGCCGTGTGTGTTACCCACTGCCCTACTATGTCCTCCCTTTATTCTCATATTATTAGGCATAGTTGTATGAGTAGTTTAGTTGTGGGATAATATTCTGGGAACATCAGGTAAACTGAACACTTTGAACGTTTCCATACCTTAATCGTAACATTCGGTAAACATTCCTAAAATGAAAATTTGTTAGTGGGGTAGAATATAAGCTCGTATAAATTGAAGTGCGAGTGAAACAACTACCCCATGCTACACACAAAAAAAAAGTTAATAAAAACGTGCCTGCTTATTAATAACATTGAACATTTATATTCAAATGGAGGGGGGCAATGGCACTACAAATTATACGAGATTATGAATTCTTTACAAGTCTAATGAGTTAAGTCCTATCCAATACATCAGTGAGTAAATCTTTTAACCTCATTTAAATCTCATACACTAAAACAACTACATAGAAATAAAAATATTCTTATGGAAATTTCAATTTGCATCTGCATTAAATAAAAATTAATTGTCAGACAAGAGATCTTCCCTATATGGACATACAGCTAAAAAGAGAAAATCAAAGCCTGGGACAAACATGCCGTGAAAAGAGCAGCGGTTATTTTTATGATACTGTATGTATCTGCAGGAAATATCTCAGAGTCGTTCTCTTCTGCATATCTATTTATGTAATTCAGCCAGTGGGGGGGTTATGGATTGTGGGAGCTGATAAGAACCTAAAACCTTGAAGTGGTGAGGAATCACTGATTCCCTGCGACCGGCTTCCAGATTGACCGTATGTTTCCAACATACGTATATAACACACACACACACACACACACACACACACACACACATATATATATTTTGTCTCTTTTGCATTGTACACATGTTCATCTGTGCTATGTTCTCTCATGGCTGCATGCACATTTCCACCTGGGATCAATAAAGTTCATCCTAATCTTAGTATATGATGGCCAGAAGAGAACTGAATAAATGCAGCATCTATGAATGAGACTGGTTGGTAAGATTTGGTCATTCCCGTTACTACATTTTGGCCTCATGGAGACTATTCTGGCTGGCCTCCCTGTTTTTGATCACACTAATACATCTGTGCCCCTGTCGCCTATCAGCATTTATCGTTTCCAAATGCCACAAAACCCTGCATTCTCCCTTAAAAGCTCAACAGTTGGGATTAAGTTATTTTTGGTATATGTGTATTACATTGGCAAAGAGGCTTAGCTGTTTGTTTCTTAAAGGATGGGCAGTTCAGCTAGAGCAGGGGTGGCCAATCTTATCCGCAAAGGGCCGGTGTGTGTGCAGGTTTTTGCTGCAGCTCCCTAATTATATTACTAATTAGAGGACTGATTGGCTGAAGAGTCCTCACACCTGGGTTTGAACAGCTGACTTAAAGGTTACTCCAAAAACCTGCATACACACCGGCCCTTTGCGGATAAGATTGGCCACCACTGAGCTAGAGGATATGAGCTGCTCTCCTCTAGCCACTTGTGGATGAACTACAGTTGAACTGCATCATTGAGCATGGAGGGAAGGGCATCCAATCTGATTCTGACCCTGATGGCTGTAAAGATGGTGCTGCTTAGTTCCTGTTTACTCCTCATAAAGCAGCAGTCCAAGGCATGAATTACTGATGAGGAACCAGAGGGTTTAAAAATAGAGATGATGCCGGTATAATGGCAAGAAATACCAGTGGCCTAGAGGTGGCATGGATGGAAAAAAAACACCCCATTTTGATCTCACCCCACTGTCATACTCTCCCGTCTTGAGTAGAGCCATGAATGGCCACATTTCCATGCTCAAGGGGCTCTGGTATCAGCGCATCTGTGTCTCTCTCACTGAACAGACTGCCCTGCCACGGAAGCAGAATGCAAGTCTTTCAGAATAAGGAGTCGTAGGCCACTTAACTAGTGATGGCCAAATGAAGCTTCATGAACCATTTGCGGTATTTTCTGACCCCACTAGATGGTGCTCTTGGTTTGCATTGGGGGATACTTTGATCCCGTTTTTTGGACAGATAGCACCATCTAGTGGTGTCAGAAAATACAGCAAATGGTTCATGAAGCTTCATTTGACCATCACAACCCTTAACCACTATTATAATTCAGGCACCCTATCCAGGTATGGCTCCAGCTCATCATCATGATCATTCATGCCCCCTCCTTCCATTTCCCACCTCAATCCGAGTGTCCTGTTTAACTTTTATGACTTCTTTCCCTCTGCTCTTCCAGGGGTGTGGTATTCACAGGCACTGGAGGTATCTGTGGGTAAGGTACATTATGTCGAGGCTGTGAATGGCAGCACTGTCCTTCTGCCCTGCACCTACAGCAGCTGCATTGGCATCAAGAACCTCTACTTCAACTGGCAATACAACGACAACGGCACCATGGAGAAGGTGACCAATACCGTCTGACTTCATAATGACTTCATAATGACTTCATAATGACTTCATAGTGACTTCATAATACTTGACAGATGTTTTCACTGGATCTAAAGTGAGCTTCAATTTTGGCAGAGAATAAACTGCACAGACTATATTTTGAGTTTGAGTAAGAACTTTTTAATGTTACTACTTCAACACGTCTGAGAACATACCTGAGGAGTCTTGGATTCCTCAGAAGTGCCACAATTTGCCTTCAAAAACCTTACTTCACAAGCACTAGAAATCTCCCATCTCCTTGATCTCCCATCTGTCCAGCTCATCCCATTCAAATTCTATGGATCTGAAATCTGGAGACTATGTATTAAGATAAGGCCATTAATTTTGATTGTCCTTTACTTACCTTCTCTGCCATATAGATCTTGTACAGTTTTGTACTGAAGTATACTACTTTGTACCTGAATTCATTCACTGCTGTTCCCCAATTCCCATTCCATCCAAAACTTCCAGCTGTGTGAGGCAGTCATCCCCATCGAAGGCGTGGACCCACACGTGCGGGTCTATCACGAGCGGGTAGAGTACGTGGGAACCAGCAAACAAAACAACATCTCCATCCTACTGTGGAACATCACCTACAGCGATGAAGGGGAGTACACATGTTTCGCTCGCAACCCTAAGGAAAAGAATCGCAACCACAGTGCCATCTTCACACTTATTGTGGTGGACGAGCGTAAGTCTGCTACTTGGGACACCCTGTAACGAAACACTGGGAGCCCAGGTGTTCACGCAATGGGATACAATACCGAAGAGAGCATTTTAATATCAACCAATGGTTTCTTTTCTTTTGCAGTGAAGGTGATTGACAACACATTGACAGTCATCATTTTGTCCGTAGTAGGAGGTATTATTGGCTTGATCATTCTCGTAATGGTGATGAGGGCCCTCATTCAACTCATCATGCGCAAGGTCCAAGAGAAGAAGTGAGTGACATCAATGGAGGGTTGGGGTGGTACAAAGAGAAAGGAAATGCACTAGATACCACGGTACATATAATCACTGTAGAAATGTACAGCAAGGTCACAGGTAGTACTGTAATGTAGAAACTTTAAACAAAAAGCTGTATTAGGGAGAACAGTCAGTAGGATATACATAAATACATTGGTGAGACTGTCGGTGTTGCACATTTCCTATAAGGACAAGTAAAAGGGATTTTTTTTAATATCCCTCTAAATTTTAATATATACAAATTTTCATTTCAATAAGCAACTGTACTTGAAGGATGAAATAATTTGACTTGCGAAAGAGACGTTTTATAACGGTAACCCTCAAAGGAGATTCTAGGCTTTTCTCCCAGGGGCTGCGAGGTGAGAGAGCCCAACCAGTCATTCATCTAGATAAATAAATTTGAAGGGGGAAAAAAAAGTAAATACTTTACAATAAGATATTATTACACATTTATACGACTAACACAAGCCATATTTTCTTATAAATTCACAATATTCAGTCACCCCTTCACATTCGCGAGGGTTAGGGGCAGAAGATCCAAGCGAATGTGAAAATTCATGAATAGTATTAGAGCCCCTCAAACTCACCCCATAACATTCTGCTAGCCTGAACGATGACGTAAACAGTCTATTTATTACCAGTGTCTAAACAAATAGTACTGCACTGTAGACACTGTCATTTCCTATCAAGGCCTTTTATATAATATACAAACCATCTAAATTATGCCGCTGTATGAAAAAGGTTATTACCGTGTCCACTCGGAGCACTACATTTTGGACCTATTATTAAAAAAGCACTGAAACAAGCATGGAAAACTGAAAAGGTTACTGCATGAAAAGCGAGATGTCATGGTCACACCTGAGTGAGGCTAGTTGCTGAGACAAAAATGCATGGCGTACCCAAGCCAAGATGAGTAAATCACGCGTTTTTTTTTTTTTTTTTTTAACCAAAAATAAGTTGTATGATCCAAATCATTTTCAGTATAGTACATTTATATATTTGTGACTTACGTGTCGTCTGCAAGTTTCTGCGCTCTTTTGGTAAGTTACAAAAATATTCCCATGTAATTGTTTATGGCCTACTTGTGCGTAACTGAAACCACAAATGTCGAATAGGTGAATCTAGAGGGATGACTGTAATTTTACTTTATCGAACTTTAATATTTTCAAATACATTTTCGTCTGACCAGTAGGGGGTGCAATTGCACCTCCAGCAAAATCACCTATTGTAACCCTAGCCCTAAACGTAACTTTGTACCATAACCTTGTAGCAAACATATAGTGAGGTCCTGTCCCTGACTACACTTGGCTACCAGTCTCTCACATCCCTCTGTTTTCCCCAACAGTAAAGAGTGCCTTGTGAGTTCTTCAGGGATTGACAACACGGAGAACGGCCTTTCTGGAGCCAAAGCTGAGACCAAGGCGACACCAAAGGCTTGAAAACATGTCTGTTTGTATCTATATATCTATCTATCTATATATATATATTTATACATGTATATATGTATACAGGCAAAAAAAATATATATATATATGTGTTAAATAGGTACATAGAAAGAATATTACAAAAAAGGACTGTTTTTCTTTAACTACCGAAAACTTATTATATATAAGTATATGACAAATATATACATATATATTTTAAATTTTGCTTGAGAATGGGGAACATGAGATGTACCCTGTAATCTCTCTGGGCTGGATCTGCGCACCCCCATGACTACCCAAGGTGAAGACTGCACTCAAAACCGAAGTCAATCCAGATTGTCCCGGTGTGAATACAACAGAACACTTTCACGAAAGTCGACTCACTGCCTGTAAGACAACAAACTGGATACCCTCAGTAAAATGGCATCCACATTCAGAGAGTAACTGATGATCTGTGGCCCAATATAGTTGTGTTCAGTCCGGCTTTGCATTGAAATTAACAGTAAATCACACACTGCCACACTGCTAAGTGCCATATATGTATTACAGCACAAAAATCAAATTCCAGGCTTGGTTTCCTGGTTTTACAGTTTTAAGATTCTTGCCGTAAGCCTCACACCCTGATCAATACTTTTTTTTTTGTGAAGGGGATTTTAAATTCTGAAACCACATACATGGTTCAGATGTTAATCCAAGACATAAGAACAGGAGAAATTTCTTAGACACAGCACTGGATTTAATTTTAGACACGATGATGAATCGACACACTGTGGATAATTCAATGCAATACTTGACTGTATACAAGTATATAAAATATTCCAAAATTGCAGTTCTGCTGACAGGTTGATTTGGAGGATTAGCGTGTTAGCACTGAGGTAAACCGGTTCACAGAATGAATGTGGGATGCTGAGCAGTCATTGGAGTGTGGATCTGGATCCATTCCAGTTCTGGTTCAATTCACTTTGCTTTAGATGAAACACAGGTGCCTGTTAAAGCTAGTAGCCTCCTCTGCTTTAAGCGAGGACATAACCTGCTACAAAAAAACAAGAAATATAAAAACAGCAACAAAAAAACAATAAAACACCTTTAAAAAGCAAAATAAAAAAATGATAAAAAAAAGACAATCCCTAAAAACTGATCCCTCGTAGAAAATGAATGAACTATTACGATGCTGCTTCTAACAATTAGCTGATGCATTTTTTTAGCATGTGAAAATATTTTATATACATAATGCTCAACACGGGAAATACTGCTTATTTATTTTTCAGTATTCTTTGCTTTCCACCCCCCCCTTTGTGTCACCAATTTGAACTTCAAGGTGGTTCAAACTCCATGCATGCAAGGTCAGCTGAAAATCTGGGCGATGGAGAACATGGCAGGGCCAGAGTTTCCATGGGTCAGAAATTTTCTGCTAAGCACCACTGCCAAAGCCCACTTTGGTGTCCACCACAGAGCCCCACCTCACCTTCCTCTGCGTCCTTGGCCCTTGCTAATGAGCGACTAAAATAAGCCCTGAGATCCATATACTGCTTATGTGATACTCCAGAATAGAAGTTCATCTTGTCATCTTGCTCATGGTAAAGTGTTGAAAGGCCTCTGGTAAGTCAGGCGAATTCTCTTACAAAGTTAGAAAGTACATGCCTGGTCATACTCCAGATGCCATAGAAGTTTTGTTTATGAAGAAGGAAGGTTGAAAATAATGGCAGGGAATTCATTCGACAGTAACTTTCGAATGCACAAACTTGTATCACAGATGTACGAGGACAAGTTCACTGGAACTCAGTGTAACTAGGTTCTGCACAGTGTAACCCAGGTAACATCATTAAAGTATCCATACATCCACCCATCCTCCAACCACTTGCCTTCAATAGGTTCTCAGGTGGGTGTAGGGTCTGAAACTTACTCTAAGCAACACAGGCCACAAGGTAAACACCATAAATGAGACATAATACGGTAATATTTTTAGGTGACACACTCCAGAGATAAATAGAATCATTTCATCTAGTCTTTTAGTTCAGTGCCAAGGTCTGTAGAAGTGTAGCATTATTCTGCTGCAGAATCCAAAGTGCATAGGTCAACCAAAGGTCACCAGCAGAGGGCACTGTGAGGTGTTGCTAAAGTGCAATGGTGGGCACTAGAGTCCGGCCCAAGTGCAACAATGATACATTTGAGAAACAAATGTAATCAGTTATATTGCCAAACAGTGATAAATATCAGTATTATTATAGTATATTCAGAAATCCTTTACCCTAAAGCTTTCCCATGTATATTTTAATTCTAAAGAAAATATATCAACGAATGATGCATCAGTACCTCTTTAATCTAATGTTGCCATTTAACGTTGCTAATATACCTCTTCACATTGCTTTTGTGCATTAACTGCAGAACAACTGTCACTGAATGTTACTTTGAATCATTCAGCTGCTGGAATTGTACATGCATATGCCTGCTCCCACCACGGCAGGGTGGGGGGGTGGCGGGGAAAGCATTTTCTGGCACTTTAACAATGGAGGTTCACCAGTGTTTGAGCGTGCGGTATATCGTTTTAAAAGAATGATACAGATGCAATGCATCATGGGGCAGGAATGGAAGATGTGCAGTGATTAGCCATATTTTGAAAGAATATGAAGATGAATATTGCCACCTTCCACCTTGACGAGCACATGCCAGCAAGTGTTTTTAAGAAAAAAAAAAGACACTTAATTTTCCTGCAGCAATTGGGGAGCCGCTACAGCCTGAGGGGTGAGTAGGGTCATACTTCCTGGGCAGAGTGGGAAGGTACATTTGAGGAAGCCGTCTGGGGCCATGCTGAGACCTGGGGAGTCAAAGCGGCATAGTTCATGACTCAGTCACCTTCAGGCTGAACGTTTGCTTCTCCACTTCCCACAGGACCTGCATTGACTCAATTAACACTTTATCACACTGTGCTTGTTTTTGGAATTTAGTTTTCATTCTTAGATAATAATAATATCGCTAGCAATAATAAACGTAATCGTGCTTATTTTAAGAAATCAGGCAATGCAATAGGCAGCATTAATGATGCATGTGCCCAGTACATCCCTGACAGCCATCAATCCTTGATCTTGACATGGAATTAAAGCCTGGAGTTGCTTTGTCTATCGAATGCACTATTTTTTTTAGCTGTTCCTATTGGTCAGGGCATGCTAACTTTTCGCTCTCATTCTTTTGTAAGAAAATGGCACTAAGAAATGTGCCATTTTTAATTTCCTGTCAGCTGCCGGCCTCTGCCTAGGAGGAGGCCTGTGGCGACATGAATACCGTGTTTGTGATGGATCACCGACGCATGTACACACAGAAAAACACACAGGATGAACAACCAGCAAGGCCAGAAGCTTTTTGTCAAAGGAATGCTTGCCTAAGTTGCTAGCAGAGAATTAGATGTGCAAAAAAGGTTCATCACTCACTGTGACTGACGAGTCGATACGTTTGTGATATATGGTGTAAGTTCTCTAAGCTCCTATATATTGTTAAGCTCACTGACAGCCTGATCCAAGCATAATTGCAGACTGACAGGTGGGGGGGGGGAAACAATCTCTATCTCCTGTTGTGTTTTTCTGTTTAATCATCCTGTTTGGTTTTTCTCCGGGAGAGTCACTGAGACCTTTAGCACAAGCAAAGGCTAAAACCTGACTTATTTCTTCCAGAAATGTTCCCATCTCGGATTACTGTGTCAAGTGTAGTTAAAGAATTCTCAGTCTCTGGGCTCGACTGCTTAGGTCTGGCTGTAACAGGGCTGGGAGGACCGTGTCATAGTGTCGTAAAAGGCTCATTGCATGCCTCCTCCCCTCCCTCCCCCCAAACCTGCACCACAGTGAAATACATACGGCTCTCACCTAACCAGGATTCCACGATGGCAGCTGGGCCTCTACAAAGGCATGTGCTCAGGCAGCATGAAACTTAATAATAAACTTAATAATCTATATTAAAAAGCTGGGCTTCAACACATCTTAAGCAGGGGACCAATGGGGTCTAAATTTCCAGGCCTGTTTTTCCACATAAAAAATATGACTAGTAAATACTAAAATTTATGTTGTTCTCTTTGGAAAACAATGGATATTTTTTCAATTTCAGACACGTGATCTAAGAGAAAAAAAAAGTGATTCAAAAGTACAAATCCTGATAATACTGCAGTTTTTACCTGAATTTTAAATGACTGCCCATGGCTCACTGCCTGAGCGGCTCCTGCTCTCACTGCCACGCCATGAGTTTGTGAAGTCTGCTCTCTGCTCGACACATTCCAGCGCAGAGATGGCCGTCGGGTCTCCTCGCAGGCTGCCCCTCGTTCACCCAGCTGTTCCTCCTGCACCCCAATGGTGGACAAACCGTAGCCCATCTACAATCCAGTTGCGATCTGACCCTTGTGGTCGACGCCGCGAGAGAGGCTAAAGTTTCCCGCTGACGGCCAACCCGCACCGGCTTTCGTAGGAGCTTTCGGGACGGTCTGACGGCACGCCACACAATGGCGCCAATATGGCGGACAGGATGGGAGAGTCCGTAAGCGAGATCCACACACACACGTGCAGCCACGAGGCAGGAACATCTACATAGATGGCTTCACTTTGACCTCTACTGCACATCCACATTTCATTAGAGGTTGAGCCGTTTTCATCAGACGTTCACCCCCTCCCCCCCATTTTGAAATGCTACTGTACTTTGTGGGTCAAAAAAAATGGGGAAAGCTAGCTTTGGCTCTGTGCAGCCCTTGACAGAGACCCCACCCCCCCCCTTACCCCAGGCTCTGCTATAATTCTCTGTGGGACACTTTGTCGCCCCACTCAGTTCCTCTGTCCTCACAGCTTGTTTCAGAACAAAAATAAAAAAGCGAATGTGCAACCGATTCCACCTTGTCCTCTTTACAATATCCTTCATCTACCTGCTCATGACTATGCACTAAAGTAGTTTATCTGGATTGTAAAAAAAAAAAGTATCTATTAAAAATAAAACTTTGGATAAAAGCTGCTTGTTGGGCTGATCTGTGTGTAACTTGTGTCCAGAACTTGACCCCTTAATATCACATCTGCTGCAACTTTTTCACTGAAAGTCACATGCAAAAATAATCAATTATTCAAAATCCCCCCCCCCCCCCAACCTATATTTGATGCCGTTTATCCAGCATTGCGTTAATGCTTATCCCAGGAAGCACATGGCAATAGGTAAGGAACACCTGGGATAGGATGCCATTGGTGAAAACCAGGCATGGACTGGCCATGGGGAAGTCTGGGAATGTTCCCGGTGGGCTGATCTTGTGAGGGCCGGTCTTTCTTCCCCGTCCCCGCCATAGTATAGTCGATATGTAGCCATATATTGCACAGCCAACCGGTTAATCGTGATGTCAACTGACATGAACAAAGAAGAACACATTCGTTTTCATATCTTTGTGGGGACTGTCCATTCATTTCAATGGGAAAACCCTAATCCCAACGACAACTTTCACCCCTACCCAGCCCTAACTTTAACCGTAAGAAACCAAAACAAATACATTTCTATAAAATTTGAGGTTCCTCTCTGGTCTCCACAATGTAATATATACATAACCCACACACAAAATAACATCCAAGGTAGGAATCAACACAGATAAGCCTTGAAATACAAACCATGTTAAATATTTTAAATGTTATTTTTCCCCCCCCAAACATAAAACGGAAGCTCCATACAGTTCACAAAAAATAGCTTTATTGCACATTATATTCACAAAGACAAGGAACCATACCACCAATTGTACATATCTTTCAAGTTTACACTACTTACATGGAAATGGAGCGAGTAAAATGTCTATAAAACAAAAAAAAATCCTTTCCAACCATTACATCACAGGGTCTAAACACTCAGATTTAGAAAATAATGTAAACAGTCCAGAGTACACCAGAGCTGGGATGGAGCATTAAAATTTTTTTTAAATAAATAAACCCATTCACACACACACACACACACACACACACACACACACACACACACACACAATTTAAAAATCATCGGCTAAAAGAATTTTATGAATTGAGTGCAAGGTAACTTTCAGGAATTAGTTTTTTTTTTTTTTTTTTTTTTAAATATACATTTTGGGTGTAAACATTTTAGGTTGGTGTCTTTCAGAGGAACCCTGAGAATTCTTGACGTGTTAGGCCTTCCACGACTACAAAACACCCAAAAATAGCGATGCCCTGAGCGTTAAATTTCACCCTAACCATAATGTAAACCTAAAATAAACCCTGAAGATGGCAGCTTCTTAAGCTACAAACAAAAACAAAACATACACAGAAGACTGGACATATTTCTGCCCACTTGCGAGACAGCAGGACTGTTTTGGCAACAAAAGATGAATCCAGTAGTCAGAATTTTCCCAGATTGTCTCCTGAGTGCGATAATCAAAATTCAAGTACTTTCGGTCCTTATGAGTTTTTCTGAGGAGAAAGAGACAGGATCTTTATTATGAAGAATTAGCTTCCACAAAGGCCACCATCCCCCATGCACGGGCAGTCTTGCCATCGCACACGGCTTCTAAGCACTGACCTCCATGGTCGTGTAGATCCAGTTGAGCATCGAGGTGACGTTGGAGTAGACTCCGGGGCGGCCTGGGCGAGCACAGCCCACGCCCCAGCTTACCACACCTGCCAGCTGCCAATATTCTGTCAGGTATGTCAAAGGACCTCCACTATCACCCTAGGATGGGAAAGGAGAAAGTGCCCAGGTGATCATTACTGGGGTATATGCTACAAACCGGTACAAACTATACACGTTTTACACCCCAACTGACTGCTTGAATATAAATTAAACAATATTAGGAGCACTCAAACACTGTTGGGGTCATTTTTCCTCTCCATAAACCATAACACTAAAATACATACATTTAAGAGAAATAGATTAATATATTACTATTACAATGAAAATCAACATATTATACTGCCATCATAACTGCTGTACAACAATGTATTATACTTCTTCCTCTGGGTCCCTGCTATTCATACCTAATTTTCCACTATTAATAAAGTCTTTAAATGTTTGATTTCAAAGAAAATGTTTCCTAAACTAGAACCTAGTCTAAATATTTCCCATTGTGTGTACCTGACATGCGTCTACGTTGCCTGTAAGGAATCCTGCGCAGAGCATTCTGGGAGTGATCATTGTGCTATAGACCATGGCTGAGGAACAGGTGTCACTGTCTATGAGAGTAATATCGGCCTTCTGAAGCGTATTGGACACGTGACCTGTGGAAGGGGAATGAGAAGAGGCAAAGTAAGTGGAGGAACGCATGGGTGAGGTGGGTCAGAGTGTAAAACCATTGCAAAGTTTAAAACAAAGACGTCTCCTTAAAATGCAAGAAGTCAGTTTACTGAGAGACTGGTTAAAACGATCAGTGGAGGCCTGCCTTACCGTCTTCTTTCGTATATCCCCAGCCTGTCACTACCAGGGGGGCTCCGTTTTGCAGGTTCAAGTTATAGGGGGGCAGGCAGATAGGGCGTTGAGAAACTGGTGAAGCAAAGACAGAACCATATTTTCACTTGATCATTCTATAAAAGATATGGATTCTTGATTCATTAAAATAAATTGGTTTATTTAAAGTTTCTGGTGGAATTTTTATTTCAATCCATTCCAAATCTAAAAACAGCTGGGTGACTTCAAATATTTAATTACAACAAGAGACTGCAGCAAAATAAAACATGCATGAACATGTCTCTCCAGAAATAAAACCTCAATGTAGAACTTTATAGAAGCTGTAATTTTTATTATGGCCACTAGAGGGGTCAGGTAATAAAAAGGAGACATTTGGAAACACAGTCCAGTCAAATGACAGCCCACTATTTCCTACTATATACCGTGATGTCACGGTCATGTATTTGAAATAAGTACCGTACTCTCAAAAAGTGATGCGCATACAAGAACACTAACTACTGTAATACATGACTGTAGTTTGCTGGTCTCATTTAGTCATATTACACCACAAGCAATCAATTTGCTGTTTAATAGAAGAATTTCACACTCTTTATTAGGGATGCAAGCAAATTAAGCAAAAGTTAAGTAAACAGCTTTACTACTCATAAAAAACAAGCTATTAGCTTGTAATTATTTAATAAGACTACAAACATTGACAACCCAATCTGAGCTAATCCTAATAGTGTAACTGGTAGAAAAGAATATCTAGAGCAGGGGTGGGCAATCTTATCTGCAAAGGGCTGGTGTGTATGCAGGTTTTTGGGATAACCTGTAGATCAGCTGTTAAAAATCAGGTGTGAGGACTCTTCAGCTAATCAGTCCTCTAATTAGTAATCTAATTAGGGAGCTGCAGCGAAAACCCACAAACCCATTGCTCACCCCTGATCTAGTGTCATCACAGTACCAGGGCTGGCCTGGACAAAGGGACACGGCTTACTGTACCTCCCACAGTGATGGGGTTAGTGAGGTGTATCAGGGTAATATCATAGTCGCTAGAGGTGGGGTCGTACTGCCCGTTGACTATGATCTTGTCCACGTAGGAGCCTCCCAAAGACACCACAGACGTCTGGCCTGAAACAACCCGCCACCGCGTCAGCAGTCGGTCACTGCCAGAGAGAGGAGGGGGACAAGGAGAGTTAAATGGGAGCCAGAGCCCAGGGAGTCGAGTTTATTTTGATCCAGTTTTAGCTGCCTGCTTCCCAACACCATGAGGTCTCATGTGCTTTCCTCTGACAGCGAAGGTATTACATATACATGCAGCAAATTTCAATACAATCAAGGGGCAGAAAGTTGAATGTAGGGGAGACTGGGAACAATTGTTGAATGCGGTCAGTTGCTCAGAGATGCAATGATTACCCCAAACACCAATAACATTTAGCAAAGCAGTACAACTTGGAAGGGGGGGAAAAAAAATTATGTATTTTGTGTGTTGTATCATTTTTCTACCAAAGAACTCAGAGGTTGTGCTTCGAAATGTATGGTGTTGTACAGCCAAGTCCAACAACAAAACCACAATATTGCTTTTTACGTTTACAATTCATTTATTTAGCAGAAGTTTTCTATTTAAAGTGATGTACATTTGAGAAGCAGGGTCAGACAACTCCTGGAGCAATTGGGGGTTAAGGGCTTTGCTCAAGGGTCCAACAGTGAAATCATTCTGCTGACCCTGGGATTTGAACTAGCGACCTTCTAATTACAGGCACAGCATCCTAACCTGCAGAGCCGCACCCATTTCTGCATATAGTGCTCCAGCGAGCTGCGGCGAGGACAGCACATCCATGTACCTTTACCTAGTGAAGCAGTGCGCCGCCGTGACGACCCAGCTCTCAGACAGCAGCGAGCCCCCGCAGGTGTGCTGTCCGTTGTACTGCAGGCTGACTTGCCAGGGCCATTCATCGATCATGGCGTCCACACCACCCACGATGCGGTCCTTCACTGCTGAGTTCCCGCAGTCTGACAGACACACACGAACAGGCACGATTAGCTCCTACACAGATGCAGTATATTACAGGTGCTCCTTGACTTACGATGGGTTAATCAGAATGTAATCCTATCAAAAGTGAAACACCCCAAGTCGAATGCATATGATAAACAGAGTAAATAACTACTCTTACCAAATATCTAAATAATTACTACAACTAACTAAAATACTAGTAGCCGTTTATTTTGTCCTCTTCGTGTGGGTTTGCTGCATCAAAAACAAACATTCTCCACCCTCAATTACCCTCCCCTCCCCCCAAATAATACATTTCTTTTTGGGAATGTTTGCTGGTCAGTACGCTTACTGCAATCCTTTTCAAGTATTGTAATACTTGAAAAAGTAAATGAATAAAAGTTTAAGATTAAACAGGGAAAAAAAATACTATGATATGTACTGCATGATTTGTTTACACTCACAATAGCTACAGACTGGCAACATCCGCACAATAATGCTTCCATTGGCCTGCATCAGCAGAAAGTATATGGCATATTGCTAGCCCGAGAACAGATAAAAATTCAAAGATGACTACTGATTGTGTGTTATTATTGCCATAAAGCAAGGAACTTCGGTACAGGAAGCCACAGAGGTCAAAGCACTCGAGCTGACTGAATTACAAGCAGGGCCCCACTGCCATATGGCTTCCGGCAACAAGTCTAGGCATGCATGTTGTCGGTCTGCATTCCTGTGGTCGGGGTTTGACACGCAACACAACATGACAGTGCCTATCTGCCATGCCATCCAAGCTCATTTTAAAAGGCAAGTGAAATGTAACATCTGTAGTGAAACTCACCTGAGCAGGACAGCGAAACCACGGCATTGGTAGAACAGGTCTGGCTGAAAAACCAAATCAGAGTTAGAGATTCATACGTGGTACCTGGCACAAATGCACAAACAGACTTTTTAAAAGAGAGAAAAAGCAGTTCCAATGCTGCTTGGATTAGATGCAGGCATTTTTGTCACTGTCTATTCATGTGTCCTTTAAAAATGCACGAGAAACTCGTGGAATTGTGCACAACTGATTAATACGAGATTTAGTACAGATGGAAGGGAAAATATACCTGGGAGAAAAAAGAGAAAAATCTATTCCTGACCGTAGGCTATCATTAAAATGCTGTTGTATAGCAATATTATCTAACCATAATATCTTAAAAAAAAAAAAAAAAAAGACTTCAGCTGTAATAACTAATTTCCATGGTTAAATAATCAAGGAAGAATGGAAAAGATGTCAGAGCAAAATCAAATACAAACTGAGGTGAAAATGCCTCAGTAAGACAACCATAAATGACAAATGCAGGAGGATTCCCATACACTCACCGCTTAACGGCTGTTAGATTAGCAGACAAAGGACTGCTGGATGTGACTGCACTGAAGGTGGAAATTAAATAGGACGGCAAGTCTGGGACGGGTACACTGGTGCTGCTTGGATTGCTGGCGGAGAAGAAGCAAAAGTATATATTATTAAATGGGAAAATGCTAGAACAGTCAAAATAGGGTAGAATTTACAGGTTACCGATCATTGATTTTGTTTTTTCGTAAATAATGTACCAGTCATAAGTCTGGACAAACATACCAAAAATCGTTTGTTTTTCCAACAAGATAACCTCATTGTGCTTACGATTATGTAGTAAATATTATCTGGTGAACAAGGACAGAGATGGAGTGCTGTGACAGATATCGTGGCCCCCCACAATCCCCCGGCCTAAACCCTATAGAGCTGGTTTGGGATGAGGTGGATCTAAGAGTAAGATCAAAGTAGCCAACTTGTGTCCAGAACTTGTGGAAACTCCTTCAGGACTGTTGAAGGAGCATTCCAGGTGGCTACATCTGGAAGCTGTTTGAAGGAATCTGCAATGCTGTCTCTAAAGCAAAAGGGGGCTCTTTTACAGTCTCAAATTTTGAGATGCTGAACAATTCTCTTGGTTGTTGTAACATTTGATATGTATCACTTCATTGACTCGAAGTCTTCTAGTACAAAGTCAATAGCGTAGCTGAAATAGTCAACTGCATTAAAAGCAGGTGTGTCCAGATTGTTACTGGTATCGTATATAAAACATCATAAAGCCAACGGACTTTACACTGATGAAGTGTTGGCAGCCATTGTAGCTTAGCAGCTAGCTAAGCATGGCTGCTGGGACAGACAGGACTTACGTTGTGTAACCCAGCTTCTTGCAGGCCAACTGGGAGTGTGCAGCAGTCCAGCCGTCGGCACACACTGTCGTCCAGCCTGTCCCAGCGACGTGCACCTGCAGCACACTATCGTTTGACACCAGACGGACTGCAGGGAGGAGGGAGGGAAGGGAAGGATCAGAGTCAGGGCTTGCAGGGGTTTCCCCAGAACAGGCAGTACATCCTGTTCTTTGACCAATAGGTGTTCCCTATAAGCATTCACATGACAGTCAGGTTCTTTGGCCTTTGGAATTGGACAATCCCATTCCTTCTAAATAAACCAGCAGACACATTCAGTATTTTAATGCACAGACTAACACAGCTCAAAAAGCTGAATCCTTTACATCGTGAAAGTGCCTTTAAGGAATTTCGATTTCTCAACTGACTAGTTACTACCTTGCGTGTGGGGGTTAGAGTCTAATACAGTAAAACGCTCTTCCCAGAAGAGCTGCATAGAGGACCTCAAGATGGAGTTACCCCCATTGCCATACCAGGGAAGAGGGTGCGAACAGTCTGATTGGTCACACATTGCTGTTCATCTTCAGCATCAATGCAGTCTGCCTGCCCGTTGCAAGTCAGCGCCAGAGGGATGAACTTCACCGACTTTGTACAGAAGAAATACTTGCTGTCGATCAGCACTTTGACTGGTGAGATGAGACGAGGTGGGGAACAAGAGAGTTGAGAAGACAGGACCACGATGCTGATTTTTATCCTGTAGAAAACTCCAGGTAATTTTATTTGCCATTTGCACAAATGCATCTGAAATAAGCTCTGGGTCAGCAAATCAATCTTTTGCTTTTAACAGAAACAAAACATGTTATGCTACTCTGCCAATTTCACTCAAACTGCCAACCTTCTAGTCACAGCCCCCATTAGAGTGACCGAAATGAGCAAACCGGTCCTTTAATAAGGGACTGGAATAGGGAAACGCAGAAGGACTCACCGAAATATATGGTTACTGCTAACAGGGCCAGTACAACCAGCACCAACACCACAGTAATGATGGCTTTCCTCCACGCAACTGCCTTCTGTGCCTGGGACCTCGGAGCCGTCATGGCCTTTCTGCGCTTTCCAGGCTGAGGTCCTGTCAAAGGTGTAAAGAAGGGAAGGAGGCAGGAAATCAGTGACATGTTCAAGCGATATCAAAGAGCTGCAGTGTTTAAGAAGATAACCATAGCTAGAGTAACAAGTCACGTCACGCACTTGATAAACTGTCTTTGCCCTTTTCAAAGGCTGATATGCCGCTCTTTAGTACTGCTTATTTTACTTTAAAATTTATTTTGCTTTACTATTTTACTCTTCTTTATTATTTTTATTTACCATACTGCTTTTTTCTTCCCCTTTTCACCCTGCATATTTTTACAAGCAAAAGGAAACAGGTAGAAAAGCATTTCATTCGTACAGTGTATGACTGTATGTGACGAAACTCGATACTGGAGTGCAGGTTTGGACATTCTGACATGTCGTAACTAACTGTGATACTGAGCAGCCTGGGTGGTTGCACTGCTCCCCTGTGGTTTCTGATTGAGGGCAGATCAAAGCAGCACTAACCTGTTGTATGTAGAGTTATACAATGTTGGATATGTAAATGGGTGGCATGGTCGCACAGTGGGCGCCATGCCCACCCCCCCCCCCATCTTGAGGGTTAAGGGGCTCTAGTCCCCAATGTTTTGGATGTGTAGTTTTGCATGTGCTCCCCACAATTGTACAGGTTCTCTTTTGCAGCTAGATGGTTTCTAAATTGGCCATAATGTGTGAGCATCTGATCGCCCAACTGGCCAATTCCCTGCCTTGCTCCCTGTGCTGCCTGTAATAGGCTCCAGGACACCCAAACACCTTGTCCAGGAGGCAGGTGGATGGACGGATGAGTGGATGGATATAAGAGAGCTATATAAATTTGGGTTAAATGCTAATTCAGAAGACATAGACAAATGTACAATTGTGAAATACAGCATTGATATTGATACCTAACAATACATGGAGACAATAGTGATTCATACAAAGCTATGGCGTGATACAAGTGTGCCTCTTCATGACACATTAAGCCAAGATGCACTCTTACTTTGTGTATTCTCAGGGTTGAGGGGTGTGGCGCTCTCAGCAAGCACTGCTTTTTCAATCTGAAACACACAGTCAGAGAAAATCAGCATCAAAAGGAAATGGCACAAATGTGATTTAGCGCCAAGCTTTTAAAAAGCAGGGGAAAAACACAGGTTTGTCGTGACAAAACCCAGATCAGAGTTTTTAAATCAAAACTCGACTCACGAATCATGTCAATACTGTTTAATTAGCCGAGAAAACTACCGCCTCAACACTAAATTTTACCATCCCTGGGCTAGCAATTAAGAGTTTATTTTGAAGCCTACGGGTTCTGCCATGTTATTCCGGTATTAGATGTATACTTAACAGACATTACAGTCACTTGTCACTGATACAATCTACTTTGCCATATTAGTAGTAAAGTAGTTTCTAGACGATGATTTTAAGAGTTTTCCCCAAGTTTGGTGTTACAATAAAAGTAAAATTTAAGTTTACTAAATCCTGCAGAATACTTAAAAGGAAAGGGTTAGCCTTTTGAGATTTAAACCCAGCCACAAATCAGCTCTCCAACCCCAACGTACCGCATTGGTCTAAGGGCCCATTGTGAGACATGAGAAAAGTTCAACAGAGAACATAAATGTTCAGTGTGTGTATACAGTTGTGCATTAATAAAAATTACACAATTAATAAATTTGTCAATATCCACAGCACCCATTTGCAAATTCCTTTAAAATCGCATTCATCGATATTTTTAGATGGTATAACAGCAGAAAAGATTCAATGTAGACTAAACAAAAGAGATGATTGTTGATTCAGGAAAGTCCAGCAGCATCTTGAGGGTTAAAAGGTGAAGACTGACAGGAAGATCGAATTCAACAGGGGCATCACAGCGAGGGTCCAGATCAAATGCATCACTGTGTGGTTTGGGAAGTGTAATGTTTCAGACTCTGCAAGACCCTGAAGCTGTTAGGACAATCAACATTGCGGTACCCCCACACCTGCCTTCCCCGACTGGCACTGGTTTACTGTACTCCTTCGCAGGGATAGATTACGAGTATTGAGTGCCCCTGGGCAACAAAGAAAAGAGCTGACTGGTAGCTCATGAAATTTGGGAAAGGCATGCAACATCAAAATACTCATCTCATTAAACATTTTAGGCACACTAACCTACTTAACCTGCCAATATTGGAAAATTTGTTGACCGTAAGGGGGTGGGATGTCTGAGTAACATACAAGACTGAAGCACTAGGTCCCATGCAACAGTACAAACAGCTGCTCATTATTACAAACAATATAGTTTAAAAGTAATGAGACAATGGTTCACAGGTTAAGGTAGCACCCAAATCAGTGCCATAAATTTACAGCCAAACACCCACAGGATCATGAACAACGTGCATATACAATCTCTACATCAAATAACATTCAGAACAGACAAATTATTCAATACGGAACACAATGCAAGCATAAATCTAATATGCTCTTGAAGCTAAACTATGCATTTCATTGCAGAACTTACAGTAAAAATACCCATGTAGAGGTAGCTAGAATTATAGAACATGCAGACAGACAACGGAGTTAATTAAGGGCCACGGCACGTTTTTGGACTGTCATAGAACCAAAATGTGATTTGAACTCAACCTTGAACAATGGAGACAATGGCAGTATTCAGTGCCCCACAAATTTCTGCACAAACTTGCTGCTTCTCCAATTGCAGTTCATTACTGGGGGGTAGGGAGACTAATTTCTTCTGTGGGTTTCTCAAAATGCGATATCATTCCCCAACTAAACTGCATACAGTGGAGGAGGGACAAGTTTAATTAATGTTGTGACGACAATCACAAAAAACAGGAAGTGAAACATCTACAGTCAAGCAACTGCAAAGCAAATTCATGCGTCACATAAAAAAACAGGCATGAGCCAGATCTAGCAGGAAAAGTAAGAAGTGAATCAAAAGAAAATAAGCAGTCTGTGCATTGGAAAAGGTGACTGGTAGATGTGACCGAGATGGAGGCAGGGTGGAGCAGGTTCAGACAAGCTTGTTTGCATAACCTGAATTTCTGCTTTCTGATGAGCTCCAGCCCCAGTGTAGACAGCTTACAGTGTGTAGCAAATCCACATACTGTCGTCATGCCAACAACCCCAGCAAAGGTCAAATTACTCATTTTTCTGTACCTCATTCAGTAAATATCTAATGACAAATTGTTGAATGTACAGTCAACCCTGGCAAACTGGAAATAGTATCAATGTAATGGAATGAAGGAAAACAATTCTGTACTTTTTGCACCTTTATCATACAGTATTTATCTACAGTATTATCATTCTCCAGTAACCAATAGTGCCAGTAGTTTCATATTATATGCAAAAAGGGAGTCAAATACATGTGAACTGTAGAGGCAAAGCTGACTAGCCACTCAGGAAAGGAGCAACCTCATTAAAATGCGCATTCATCTCTCACCTGAGCCTAAACAATCCACAGCTACCGGTTTTTCCTGTTGAATGGTTCTCAACTGAATGAGCAGTCATGTTTTCATAAGTCAGTGTCATGAAACAGTGCAAGCTCGGGGAGTGACAAATCAGCCTTGACCATTATGTGAAACGTTTCTCAAACTCTCAGTGAAAGAAAAAAAAAATTTAAAAAATGTATAGCAGAGCTAGATATCTTGATGTGGCAGAGTCAGCATAAAATCAGGTGAACCAGTCCCATAACAATTCACTCAGTGACAAAATTAAAAATTACACTACAAACATTTCTAATCAGTTTTTAAAATAACACTTGGTATCACGAAGACCAAATTAAAGAGAAAGAAAAATATACCTCTCAACAGCACTTTTCCACTGATGGATCCAACACCCCCCCCCCCCCCCCCCACACACACACACCCCCCCCCCCACACACACACACACACACACACACACACACACACACACACACACACATTTTGTTATACTGTATTGCTTGCTGAGAACACTGTGCTGCCGCAGTAGGAAAGTTTAAAAGCACAACAATGTATGCAAAACCTGTTGTATATAAACACACACACACACACACACACATTTACATTCCAATCATGAACAATTGTGACAATAGCCATTTCACATCAATCCATGTTAACTTTCCACAAGTCTATACTGCCCCTTCAACAACGAATCATTTTATAGTGACATTGTGGGCAAAAGAGCCAAACTTACCGCCATTGTGGCTCTTCCTCACTTGTGGGACCTCCAAAAGATGCAGTCAAGCCAATAAATCCCTTTCTAATGCAATCCCACAAAAGACTTGGCTCAGCTCTCCAAATCACATCAATTTTCCTCTTTCTTCCTCCACTTGTCCTTCCGTCCTGTTACTCCTGGAGGACTCAAGCCTGTCCTTTATGCATGTTCCCTTCAGGCATCCTTCCAAAGCTTTTATAAATATATTGCAGATCTATGAGAGCGGCTAGCCTTGACCCCAACTCCGATAAGCAGAAGAACTTCCCTGTAATAAGACACCACCGATTCCCGCCTCACTTCTCTCTACCTACCAGCCTTTTCCTTGTGGCGAAACTATGTCACCTAGCCGACACAGAGCTTCCCTCTCTGGGTCTCTGGGTGTGGCCTCCTCTTCATAGTAATGCTAAGCACACTTTGTTCTTAGGTGCACAGTAAGGACAGAGTCAGCAACTGAAGATTCTTTCGGTGTGAAACAATCTTCATTTTCTGTTTTGTAGCTTCCAATCTGCAAAAATTATTGACAGATTCACAGGGCTAGAATGGGAGTTTCAGCCCAGTAGAGCAACACCCCAGACCAGCTGCCGGTAAATTTTGTTGCGGGGGTGAGGTGTGGTGGTAAAGTTTATCGAACAGAGGGTGAAATATATTCATATTCTTTTCAGTTCCACAATTTGTCTGGATCCAGGAATTAGCGCCACACAGTTTGAGAACCACCAACTCAGCTAGAGTGTTGACATAAAATTGTGTTTCCTCATCACCAGCCCAAAACCAGGCCAGCTCATCAGGAATTCTCCCAATTATCCAGTCCGATATCATATATTCATTATTTCATTTAACTTGATCCAAATCTTTTGTTTAAAAAAAAAAAAAAAAAAAAGGACTGTGCACTCTCAACTAAACAGAATGCAATACTCGCTTTATCAAAACTATAGCTGGTTCTCTTTTTACAATGCTACTTTAACTAATCCCTGCAATTCCAGACTTCATGGGATCGACACATTTTCTTGTTGTGAAACATCAATACATTTCAGTTTGTTCCGAAAACAAGTACCTCATCTACAGCCACGTAAAACTTCTTAAATCTCAGTTATACGTTCTGCATACAAGTTGGTTACATTTAAGTTTCACCGACAGCTGGTCTGGGCAATGCTGACCTTCCTTAAACTCGTGCTCCACTACCACTAATTACAGTTAAGGTGCTTTTTGGTATGACTTTGCACAAAATCCAGACATATTGTATCTCACAGTGCTGAGAATGACCTTGGTACAGAAGTTGAGACAAAAGTCATTTTCAGCTACACACTCCGACCAGTCACTGTGGGTAAAGCTGAATCGCTCCACAGAGAATACATTACCTTTACCATCATTCTCAGTGCCAGTTGTAGAGAGATGCACAGGGGCATTTTTACTGTGAAAACATTTAGGTTTCCCCAAGATCATTATACCGATACAGTAGGTGCATTGAAGTCTAATTAGATTCACTTTGATTGGACCATTCAATGACGATCTAAGGTACAGCATGACATTTTTTATGAGACAAGTTACTTAGCATCTCTGTACATAAACCTATTAAGCCAGCTAATTAAAAATTAAACAATTAAAAAGTTATCAATTTTTGGCCCTTTCCGACTCTAATGAAGCCCTCACATTATAAAAGTAATGGTGGGTAAGTTTCTTCCAGCCTTGGCATGAAGAATAGAAGCGGTTCTGAAGGCAAAAGGAGAACCAACCTGGTACTGGCAAGGTTTACCTAAAGTGGCTAGTGAGTGTATATCCAGCATTGAATATGCATGCATTCCAATATATGACAGAAATATTCACACTTTTTTTTGGTGAACCCTGTCTCACAAAGTTAAAAGGAAGAACTGAATTATGTGAAGGTATTATGCTACTTCCATGCTTGGAGATGAGCACTGATATCATGAGAATTGAAATGCAACCACCTACCTTTTGACCATTTTCCTCATATGAATCTTGTATCTGACTTTACCTTTGACACTTAGCTTTTATGGATGATGAGTCAAGCTGTTGGCACATGTAATATGCAACTGCGCTACAGCACATTGACTCAATAATCACATGTTAGGTATGATAAACCATGTAACAGGATGTCAGCAACTTGAAAACAAAGGAGTCTTAATGGTACTGACTTGGAAACTGGAATTATATTAATAAGTATACAAAAGGGGACTGATGAAGTCAGATATTTTTGACAATGTTTGACCTGTGGGCTAGTGCTCATCTCTACCCTCCGGATGATTTGGTAACTTTACTCAACATTACATTTACCTGCTACATTCTTATTTCCATCTGGGACACAAAATTAGGAGGATTTGGCCTGAATTTCAGGAAGATGCCATTTAATTTTCAGCAACTATGAGCTCTCTCCCTCCCTCTTTTATTAAATCAGTTGCCCCCCAAACCTCAATACCTGTCTGACAAGCTACAAAAATCTAGTTTTACCATTCCTGACAAATTTCCTAATAAGATGTGTTCTAGCACAGACAAGGAAAATTATCTTGCCTCCTACACATTTGTTAACAGGAACATCCCAGCCACACACTCGTTTAACCGGTGAACACAATGAGAAACCACTGAGGATTCTCTCTCTCAGTAGCTTAGCCGGCATCTCACAGCTGCAACACACCTGCAAGTGTTTAATACACACATGTATATACCAGTGTCACCAGCATCTTTACACCTTGGCGTGCAACAGAATATTGAACAGCAGTATCAGAAAGACCAAAAAGACTTAAAAACGACTGCTGCACATCAATTCATTTGTGTTCTCATTTTGAAAAAGAGACCCAGAGAGCCAAGATCTCCAGGGAGTAAAGTTGAAAGATTAATAGATATGTAATAGTTTCACTGTTATCACTATTATAGATCTGCATGTTCTGTTCTTGTGACACAAGAAGGTATAACAATGGGACCATTATGAGCACAGAATACACAAGGAAAAACAGATATTGACTTGGATCTGGATAAGAGCCAAATAAGTTCCAAATCCTTCATTAAAGCTATTTGGACTTGGGCAGTCATTAAAGAATGACATACAATCCGCTTTCTTCAGAAATAAAACAGGTTAATCTTTTGTCTCTTACTAAAGCCTCTTCAGAAGCACGGGACAGTTTCAAAAACCAAATAAGAATTAGTTTAATATTAATCAGGCCATCTCATACACTCACAATGTGCTTTACTTACATATAAGAATCTTCCAATGATTATAATGTAGAGTGTATTCTCCCCGTTTCTTCCCTCTTCACCTTAAGGTGTTTGTATTGGTATGAATCCTTCGTATACTCAGACCCAGCCATTTGAAGAGTGGATCGAACCGCTTTTACCACTATTAAAATAGTGTACCGCCTTCTCGAGGCAGGAACAAGCACCATGCCCTCCTCTTCACTCCTGTCCAGCTTAGCCCCTCCTGTCCACCTCTCCCATTTCTCATTGGGCTGCAGCTCTGAGGTGACACTTCCACAATATCAAAGACACCTCCTTTCATCACCAAGACGCCTTCCTTCTTCACCACTCCCCCTGCTCGTCTTTCTTGTGGTTTCTTATGTGCTGGATAGCCTCAGCGCATGGTTATGCATTTAGAAGTCTCATAACCCCCCCACCCCCCACCTCCTCTACAGTACTGCTTCAGAAGTCATCCAATGCACTATCCAACCTTTTTCCGTGAAGCCATTCTGAATGACAGTGCTCTAAGGAAACAATTGTGTGGTATTCAAATACACAAAAGCTCACCATTGTAGAATTGATATACCCGCTTTAATTATTCAGTGTTCAGAATCTAGTAAGAGAAGGTTGACATTCAGGCACACAGGTCAAAGACTGATACACAGCTACATCCAGGCAGGAAAGTCAGTAAACACTGACCATCCAATAACTCAACGTATTCTAAAACTATGAAAAAGTAACTAAAAAGAAGATGCTTTGATAAAACACCGGCTCACCCCTAAAACAATCTATGTACAGAAAGCAGAGGAAACTCTTAGGCTCAAGAACCTACGTGCAATCCTCGGAGAATTTGCCCATCTTTAATTACCAGCCATGTTAGATGGCGGTAAAGGAAATCCTTTTGACGTTGAACTGCTGGGAATCACACTGCTACAAGTCAAGTGGAATTACCCGTTTGTGGGAAATTCAGAGACAGCTGATATTTAGTAAATATAAAGGGAATCAGTTTTACAAAAAAAGCTATGGGGCCTAAATGAATAGAATATTCGATATGCTCCTCACTTCACCGACATGTTTATTTTTTCCGTTTAGAAAATCGCCGAATTAGAGGAGCTGTTGTGCCTGTTTTTGATTATTTTTTGTTTTTTAATTTTTACCATATACTTTCTATGCGGTGTACTCACACTGTTGTTGTTAACGTTTTTTTTACGTTTATTTGAGACCCGCTTATTCCGGACGTTAAATAATTCAGTGTAAAATATAACCACAACGAATTACGTTTTCGATTAATTCTCATCATAATGGTGTTTTAAAAAAATAAAATGAATTATCAGTGTACCGTACTCACCAACACCAACTTTAGATATGCATAAACGATCCAATCCAAAGACGCGTAAAGCGTACTTTTTAACTTCTATATTTTTTAACGCAACAACGCGTCCATATCTAATTCACAATTGGCAAAAACCTAGTTAGTCCTAATTAACTTGGTTGATTTGGCGGGAAACCACGCCCGTTTCTCGTGCTGCCGAGATGCGCGCGCTGGAAATTCTTCAGTAGCGCCCAGTTTATATATACTTGAGACATTTAAGTTACCATATGACAGGCAGCTGAAACTCTAGGTAAAGCGACTCATTTCCAATAGTCCGCAGAAGAATGTCTGGCTCATTAAATTTTGGCGAACTACGGTTATTTCAGATGACGAGTTACCCAGGGTTGCCAACTTTACTCAGCTAGTTGGCGTGAGACTTTGAATCTGAGACAAGTATGTACACGTTTTTACATGAATGTCAGAGGTTTATTACTTTGTAAATCTACCCTAAATATTAAAATAAGGGAGAAATCCTTGTATTTTAATCTACTGTTGAGTAGGGTGACCAGATAATCCATGTCAGGGAGGACACTTTGAGCTACTTCGGGTTTTACAAACTACTTCCAAATTAAAAGGCTCCTGTGCTCGGCTAAAGAGTTCAGCTCTTCTTGTGCTTTGACTGGTTTGTTTCCTTGACTGAAAGACTCATCCAGCTGTTTCACATTAGCATTAGTGACACATGCATGATTATAGGAGACTGACCAATCAACACACAGCAAGAACTCGGTGCTCAAGTGAAATCCAGGTCAGTTTAATTGAAATGGTAATTTACAATTCCTGTCCTAGCTCAGTGTGTCCTCCCTGACATGGATTATCTGGTCACCCTACTGTTGAGCCATTTAAGCTTAGTTGGTGAATGTAATTTAGTGTCCTTCCCATGATTTTAAATAAACATGAAAGGTCATAGGACACACTCATCGTTAAAACCATGATAATGCTTTTCCTCGAAAGTTAGTTGAGTATTGGGCAAAGATTAAGGGCTGCCACGATTAGTCGACGTGTTCGATGATGTCGACGCAGAAAATGCGTCAACATCAATATTTTAAATTGACGCATCGTTTTTTTACTTAAGTGAAATTACCTTTATGATTTCTAAAACTGTTAATTATAAGAGATGTTTTCCTTTAATATCAGTACGTAATTATGGGAATATAGTTCAGTTCTACACTGTGCAAAGTTTCGATGGCTTTCTATACGGCGGGGGGAGGTGTTCTATGATCACCTGTGTGTGTGTTCGTGCGCTTTGTGCTTGTTGGGACCAGATTTGTCTTAAACTAGGACTGAAGGGCAGACACCAAATAAAAATAATACCAGGGTACCCGCGGTCATGGAAAACCTGGAAAAGTGTTGGAATTTTGAAATAATTTTTCCAGGCCCTGGATAAGTTTTGGAATTCTTGGACAGAGAGGAAAAGTTTTGGAAACTAGCCTTGTTCATTTTCTCCCCGCTTCGTTCCACAACGCGCTAACAGAAATGTACGAGTGGAAGTCAATAGTTAACTACCTTGGTAAACATCCGTTTCCGCGCAGGTTTCGTGTATTTAAGATCGCTACTTTTTTGCTCGTTATTCCAGTTTTTATGGGGTTTTTTTGCACGTATTTGAATTTTATTGATGTTTCCCGTTTTTGACTCCGTTTCCCTCTACCAATCATAAGGTACATATAATTTTAATATTGGGATTAATTTTCTTAATAATTGAACGCTATTTGCACATTGCCGAAAGTTGTCCACCGTCTGTGTTTATTTGCTAAGCAGATTGGTTATTATCAGCAGTTAACTTAAACAGTCAATTTGATATTCTGGAGGAAAATTAATTGTTTAGATTAATCGGTCAATTGGTAAAATAGTCGATAGATTAATCAGTAGAAAAATAGTCGTTAGTGGCAGCCCTACAAAGATCAAACATCTTTTTGATCTAAGCTTATGCTATTTATTGGTTTTATCAGGCATATTAAATGGCTGAAGTTGTTTCTTGTTACAGGAAGGTGTTATAAATGGAAAAACTACTGTCCCCTATAAACATTGGCATTTCTACCCAACCAGGTGAGAACCCCGGCATTTTAATTCTACTCCTTAAGAAAGATGGTCAAATAATTTATATGTGAAATAATCAATCTAATCTTTATCTGTGATGTCATACATTTTAAATAATTAACCCAACCACTGAAGATATAAAAAAGCAGGATGTATGGCTGAGTTTTCTCTCTTCCTGATCTCAAGTGACTCTTCTCGAGTGCACAGCATGGGAAATCCCTGTTACGGTAGGAGTGCTCCAGGGAAAGCTCTGAGTCCCCTGTGTCTCTCAGCTATGGGGAAAGGGATAGATCTATTCCCTCTTAATTCAATAACTGAGTCCTGTCAAAGAACATATATTTGGTTTCTCCCATCTACATCCTTTTGTACATGTCTGCTGCTGTAATTGTCTTGGTCTGTTTTTCAGTTCTCTGTTCTGGAATAGGACAAGCTGTCACACTCCCTCTGGTTGAGCTTTTCTGTACAAATATGGGTTATAAAACATGTAGTGCACTTAATGATAATGCAAACCAGGTCAACCTTCATGCCCAGTTAATCATTACCTTCCTCAGATGGGAATGAAAGTGTTGAAACACAGTTTTTTTTGCCCTCAAACTCTTGTACACACGAGTCGTAATGCTTTACTATTCAGTCTCTATACATGCATCAATATGAAACAACTTCACAGTAGACCGTTTTAATTAAAGTATTCGGGGGGGGGGGGGGGGGGTTACAAGGTGTGTTTTAGCCCCCCCCCCCCCCCCCCCCAACTTCTGTTATCTCACTCAGGTTGCATTAGCAGTTTCACCATCCAAAAGCATGTAAGCAAGCATGAGGTAGTCTGTGTCTCTCCCCTCTTTTTGATCTATTGATGTTTGTTTGTTGCCAATAGCTGTCTTGTGCAATATTACAATCTTGCCGTGTGTATGTGTGTGCTTGCACCTGACTCTTTTTTTATAGAAACTGGGGTGGAAAATGAATGGTAAGTGGCCGGAGAAACAGTAATAATTCATGTCTCTTTCAAGTGTGTTGCTTGCATATCATGGTCTAGAATTTGTGCAGCAAAGACTAACAGGCAGAGGCATTGAAGGGGCATGAATACCCTGGTGGAGTTTTAGGGCATTTTATTGGGACCCCTGAAAATTGAAATTTACAATTTATATGCTTGGGGTACTACATAATTATTCCTACTATTTGCTACAACAAAATGTGACCATGGCCTTGGGAGAATTCTAATTATGTAAACATTCAGTATTATAAACAGTTTTTAACTTGACCTTTATATGTCTATCTGATAACCAAGTTAAAAGTCTGCCAAGTAAGCTGTATTTGTTTAGCATATTATTTAAACTGACTGCTCAGAAGTTCCCATGCAAAAAATATGTGAATATGTTTTTAGTACTTTTTAAATTGAATTACAGCACACATGACTTTCCAGTTATTGATTTTCTGTTATACAGTACTAGTGTTTTCTTTAGACTATGATCTCATTCAGTTAGAAAATTCATTCATTACAAAAATATAAACTGTTGCAAATATAAACTGCAACCCTTCAACTTAAATTAAGCAACTTAACACTTTATATAAAAGTAGATTAAATAAAACCAAATAAGAGCTGCTATATTTGGTTGTACTGTAAGGTGCCATTATCAGAATAAATAAAAATGCTGCTACATTTGGCTGTAAAGTGCTGTAACAAGTGTTTCTTACTTTTGGCTGAACTTCGTATGCATCCTCTGGATGATGACATGCCATGTGAGTCCTGAGGTTTGTAGGGTTTCCAAAATATTTGACTTTAGCTTTACAAAGCTTGCATATGACATTAGTCTTATCCAGCTCTTTCTTGTCATTGTTGTTGTAGAATCCAAAATGTGCCCAAACGTCTGCCTTAAATGAGGACGGGGCAGGTTGAATGTTCTTTTCCATTGCATTTTCCATTGCTCGTCCATCGATTGCTCGCACGTGTGCACACTCGCCGTTACAAAATGGGAAACATGAATCAATTTTGTGTCCTTTATGAATCGATTTTGAATCGGTAGAGATAGAATCGCGATTCTTTTGTGAATCGATTTTTTGCACACCCCTAATGTTTTGGTTTCGGGAATCTTGGGGAAAAAGGGTAGCTACCAACAGATGCATAACAAGGAAGTTGACAAAAGCACAATGGTGAGCTCCCAATCATGGGAAAATAATGTGGGCTGGGTCAGTCTTTCACCTTCTTTCTTCTATCTGAATAGGTTTGCTTGGAGAAACCGAAATGATGCCTTTGACTTTTCATTATTGTTTTGGCAGCCATGCTGTGGCAGTCATTGGGTGTGATGGTTGCTCTGTATGGTGAAGTAACAGCAAAGGAATATGAAGCCATATTACAGAACCAGGTGAACCCTATGGTGCCAAGACTGTTCCCCTGTTTTCTCAATTTGGTAGGTCGCTTTGGATAAAAGCATCTGCTACATAAGTGTAGATTGCAAATGCCATGGCCCAGAGAGATGCCCCACTTTATCTTGATGTTTATGAACCCTCTCTTGAATTTGTTGAGAAGTGCATGTGGGGGGCATGATCTTTGAACAGTGTTTCCCAACCCAGTCCTTGGGCACCCCCAGACAGCCCATATTTTTGCGTCCTTCCAGCTCACAGCCAATGAAGAACACCAGATACCTGGTAGGGTTGTGCTGGGAGCTGGGAGGGAGCAAAAACGTGGACTGTCGATGGTGCCCCATACTAATCACTGAACACGGAGTCGGTCAGTCCTAATTCTTCCATTTCTCCCAGTGTACTTAAAAATTTGTCATCAATGGAAAGCTGATACTAGGAGTCACCATGGATGCAGGTGACTAAAAGTGCTGAGCTTTGTTTTTCACGCATTTGTAACTTGAGATATTATCTGCCTATAGCAACTGTGAACAATGGCAGTTGGCATGGCAAAAACAACTTGCTAAACCGTATATACATGACTTAATAAAACTGAACTTGTACACAACCTGTTCATCTCATTAAACATCTACCAGGCCTTTGTGGCCTAAATTAATAATAGGTTGATTGTAATAATGTACCTTTATTTACCACAATTAATAGATTGTGCCCTGTTTTTGGATTTACTGTATGAATAAACTAGGGTGTAACCCAAATGTGATTAAATGCACCTGGCAAATAAAATAAAAACACAATTCAAGACTTTTTTACTTATTTAATTTTCCTAATTCTATGCTGATTCTACACTTTGGCTTATCAGTCTCACTCTGTAACCAACAGGATTTAAGGTGAGGCCTTTAAAATAGATGAGGTCCACCACCTCCTCTCATGCAAATGAAGGTGCTGGTACTCACACATAACAATGGGAAGGCAATAACGGATGACATCGTTGGAGCTCTGCCCCCCCTCCCCCACCAACATACACACGCACAGACAGCCATCTGTCCCAGTGTTTTATTTGAGGCTGGCTCCCAACACAGTGACTTTTGCACTTAACCTCCTCCATCTTCCCGTAGTGTCAGACACCATCATTACACTTGTGGAGCCTCCTGGAATTGTAACTGTTCCAAAGATTTTCCATCGTGGTTTTGAGTGGCCTTCATCAAAAATTATTTAGACCGTATCAGTCGCTTCATGGAAGGGAGATACTGGCCACCCACCTGAAGTACATATGGGATATTAATCATTTCTGATTGTCTTCTTGCCATTGTCCTCCAAAGAGCATGTCTGTACAATCCCTTGAGGAACAGGGGAGGCCATCTACTTCTGGAGCACTATTATTCACAGTAAGAACTTATTTATAGTTGTCCTAAGCTCACATGTTTATAAATGCTGCCTTTGTTATAAAACAGTAATCTGTTCCCTGGTACCTGTAAAAGAGGTAAACAAGGTCCATCTGGAGCAGCAAATAAAAAAGTGATCTCCAGACGGAGCATGTGAAGCTGAAAATCAAGAAAACCGCAAATAGAAATTGAATTATTAGAGCAGCAACTGAACTGGGAGTTTTCAAATGTCGGTGTCATTTAATTGTCAATTATTTATCATTTTGGTCTGCAGAAAATAAATGACGAAAACAGACACAACAAACATGACCACACTGTGGCTTTTCACAGTTTGAGAGGAGGTTACAGCAGATTGTGTCCCCATGAACTCTCATCCCTGTGGTCAGTCAAGTAGAGGGGACGTTCTTCCACTTGGTATGCCTTTCCTGGTGGTAGTGTGATGGAGCAGAAAATCTCACATGCCCTCTCTGGGGTGACCCTGAACTCGCAGGGACACTGGCTGTAGTTCTACAGTGTGTTAGACGGTAGGGTGAGTATGGTCCAAGGCCAGGGTAAAAACTATCAAGAAAGAAACAATCAAAATGTTCTCATAATTAAATGGAAGAGTCAAACTGATATGCTAATCTAAATTACATTCAAAGCATTCAACCTGCAAAGGTGACATACCCTATGCCGGGGGTGAGGAACCTGTTCCACAGAGCGCCGGTGTGGCTTTTTGGGATGATGTCTCAATCAGCCAATAACAGTGGGTCCCCAGCACTGGAGTGTTTTATTACTGGCGGATTGAGAGGTCATCCCAAAATCCCGCACCCATTCTGGCCCTCCATGGATCAGGCTCCCCACCGCTGCCCTATGCAAATGTGTTGAACAATCTAGAATCTTAATAAATCAGTCTTACAGGCAGATGCTGGTAAATTGGCTTAGTCTGTAACAAGATGGTTGGCATTGCATATTATCTGGATAACAGTAAACAACTTTATATTGTGAAACAAAGATTTAAATATTCTGTTTTAAATTTCTGATAGTATGACTGCCCCCCCCCCCCTCCCTCCCCCAAATGGTAGTGAGGGAAAGGACCTTTACAATATATGCTGTTATGGCTCAACAATTGGAAAATCGCACAAGAGCATGAAAACGAGCATGAAAACGAGCATGTGAGAGTTACGCTCTGCCAGTGCACGTGTGATGCAACTAGAAACATCACTAGATGTCACTCTGGTACATTTTTCCCTTCTACTTTTAGAGCCCAAGTAGTATTGACTCATAATAATTAGCAAAACAGATCGATATAGAAAACTAATCGATCAAAGGAAAATATGAAATAAAGAAGTCTATCACTAGAGAAAGTAGCACAGGAAGTATGACTTGAGCTCATTTACTGCCTTTTATAAAAAAGCCTAAAATTGATTCAACAGTAAGCGGGGTTGTGAGTTGCTCAGCAAGCTAGGAGGTCGTGAGGTCGCTGGCTCAAATCCTGTGGTCAGCAGAGTGAGGTCACCATTGGGCCATTGAGCAAGGCCCTTAACCCAAAATTACTCATGGGATTGGCCGTCTTTCTCAAATATGTCACTTTGGATAAAATAATCTGCTAAATAAATGTGAAGACTGAGGGAGTTGGAGCTAAGGTTGTATTTAATAGTGGGAAAATGGTGCTCAATAAAAGACTCAATGGCCGGCAAAAATAGATGAACATGGGAGAATGACAGGCTAGCAAGTATAGTGGAAGGAAGGATTCACATCTGAAATAAAGGGGAGACTGCATGTTCTGATATGAGTGAAAGAGAGCACTGAGAGTAGAGCTCAACATAACTGGAACAATGTCTATGTTAGACAGTAAGAACTTGGACGAGGACCTGCTTTTGCTCTGGAATTAAATGCAGTTGGAAACCCGAAGCTTACTAGCGCCGTTGTTGCTCATACAGAAAGTAACCAGTGTTGTCATTGTGGGTACTCTGCTGTATCCGAATTCCCTGAAATCTAGTATAGTGGAAAGCTGGGCTGTTTATTTCCTTTACTTCTTGTGTTGGAGAACAACAACCCAGGAAAACACCTGTTGATTACAAGAAACTCCTTTTTTAAATGAAATATGTGCTTGGAACATGTCCACTGACTTTCTGGAAATGAGTCTAAGTTGCATTCTGTTCTCATACTTGAAATGTTAACGGACCCTTGAGTTTTCACACTGTTTGACACCGTCTCTCCTGCCTGCCCTATTGCTGTATATCACTATTCACCCTGCTGTCAGAACAGCACCATCCTGCCTGCCATCACCTGCCTGCCATCACCTGCCTGCCATCACCTGCATGCCCTCTGCAATGAAACTCAGAATTTGCTCATTTGACTTCCTCTGTCGCCCCCTGGAGGTCGGGCTCCCCCTTTGAGTCTGGTTCCTCCCAAGGGTACTTCCTGCTAGGGGGATTTTCCTTGCCATTGTTGCCTCTGGCTTGCTCACTGGTGACTTTAGGCATGGATAATGTAAAGCACTTTGAGACCATGCGATGTGATAAAATTTAATTGAATTTAGCAGAAGTGTCACGGTTCTGCAGCAATACAGCTGTGATGCATAAGTGGGAGACACATTACAAACATAGCAATATTAAGGATATTTTTAAATGCATTTCACGCTCCTTGCTGAAAATTTTATTCTAAAATCCGTTCATTTAAGGTTCTCTTTGACCATTAACTGTTACTTGTTCTTGCAATTTTAACAATTACAATTTAACAATGACGTTTATATAGTGATTAAAAGTTATTCTGTCAGAAATGTAGGTCTCTGTATAGCAATCAGTTTAACTAGGTGGCAAATGACCTATACTTTGTGCAGTTTTACTCTTACCTGAACTAGCTACTTATATGTAGCAGTAGATACCATTGTTATAAAGTTAGTTTAAAAAAAAATCTTGAAACTTTTAAAGCAGCCTTTTTTTAATTAATGATGTTCTTGCACTGATTTGTGCTGAGCATGAGTGCAAAGACATGGCTTCAGAATGTGTTGAGAGTAGCAATACAGTTTGAGGTGGAGAATGAAACCGAAGGGTCATTGCACACTGCAGTAATGAATGATGAGGTTACATTTTGTTCAGTGTCAGTAACCTTATCCAAAGTATATTAACTTAACTGCTTCCTGAGAACCTTTACTTCAGTTCAAAAATTGTACCCTCTGACCTCATGGGTGAGACATCTCCCTCCTCATTATTCTGAAAATAACACATATCCTTGTCTGTCAGGTTTTCTTCACCTTTTAAAAGTAAGTCATATATTAAATGTAATGCTGTTTCTGGTTTATGAACCCCTTTGCCATAATTCATGGTTCTGGACTAACATAAAGAGCAGCCAAACAGCAGGTGTGAGTCACATGACAGGAAATGACATGCAGTCTAACTGATGCAAAACCAAAACAGCTGTTTGGTGATTCTTAAATAGGATCAACTGTGTAGGACATTACGGTGGAATTTCTTTATGTAGATTTGTGTGTTAAAGAGGAGTCTAAGCCTTCACCAATCAACAACAGTCATGACAATATACAGTATAACTCATTACACAAATTTGGAGGGAAGAGAGTGGCTAGTACTGCATGTGTCACAGTCCAGAGAGTGGCTAGTACTGCATGTGTCACAGTCCAGAGAGTGGCTAGTACTGCATGTGTCACAGTCCAGAGAGTGGCTAGTACTGCATGTGTCACAGTCCAGAGAGTGGCTAGTACTGCATGTGTCACAGTCCAGAGAGTGGCTAGTACTGCATGTGTCACAGTCCAGAGAGTGGCTAGGTGGGACTGTGGTAGCTTCTTGTCCCCGTCATCTTCGTCTCTCTGCGGAAGCACTTCTGCAAGTACTCCTGCTGCCCTTGCAGGCACAATAAGTCTCAGCCGCTTGTACCCCTCAGCCCTTTTGTTACACTAGTAACCCAGTGTGTGTAGTTGCCTCTCAATCGGCCTGTTTTGCATATGACTTTCTTGTGGTTTATTTCACCCTAACACACCATCATTCTGAGAATTTACACTTTGAATCGGTGCCAGATAATGTGCATACTTTTGCTTGCAACGTTATCTTCTGTTAATCAGCTTCAGCTCTTTGCAGAAATGCATAGTGCATTTCTATTAATTACCACAAAGCCACATACTTGTCCTTATTAAAAAGGTGATCTAAACATCCTCATTCGCAGGACTGCCAGGACTCTTGTTCTCCCACCTCTTCACAGAAGAATATGCTGAATACTAAACTTTCCCCTTCTCACCTATGTCACTGCAGAGCCTGCTTTGAAAGAGAGAGAGAGTTTTAATTTTATTTATGTAAGCAGACCCTTTTATCCAAAACAATGTACACATATATAATAATTTTTCTTCTTTTTTTGAGAAATTGGACTGGAGCGGTGGGGATTAAGGGCCTTGCTCAACAGCCTAATGGTGAGATCACTCTGCCCAACCTGGGATTTGATCCAATTATGTTCTGAATACAGCCATAGCATCCTAACCTTCTGAGCCACACACTGTGTGTAACATGCATGGTGTGCACTGGATAATGGTTTCTCAGCACCCACTTCATTTTGAGGAGAAAATTGATGGTTTCTGGAAAGTCCCCGTACCCTTTCATCTGGAGAGGTTACGTTACCGTATTATGTTTCTCCATGAGTAGGAAAGTGGGTTTACCGAAGTCCTCGTCAGCATTTTTCATCAGCAGAATGCTACATAGAACACAGCATCACAGCAACCACTGGGACCACATTAAATAACTTCATGAACACTGAACTGCTTCTGTACTGTAGTTATTTGCTGAAATACTCAATATGTTGCCTAGAATGGTAAATTTTAAGGGGTAGCTTTATTTGTAAATGAAACCAGAACAAATTCTAGTTTCTAATGCTAAGCCAGAAAGGCATACATTTTAGGTTACATACTGTAAAGTGCATCCTTCTATATTCTGCTTTTAACTTTAAAAATGTCAGTTTCACGTGGGATGTTTTTTCTTGACAACCTGAAGTTCTGTGAAGGTTGCTTTGAATGATGCTGGGTCTTCTTCCTTTATAATTTGTGTTTATTGTTGTTAAATATATATGTTATATATATATATATTATGTATATCTAACAAATGTACATGGAGGCCAAAGTGATGTGACTGACTCTGATATGCGAACCGTAGAAATGTACTTATTGTCAAAAAAACAAGGTACTTCAGTGTTTGCTTTGAATTAGAGGGGGTGGGGGCGTAGAAATGTGAAACTGAGAAAATGAAGAGAGGTGGAAGTATTTTTATACTGTTCTGTTTGGGGAAATTGGTACTGTTGAGCTGTAAATGATGAGCATTGTTAAGTAAATCATACTATAACAAACCCTATACTCTGTGTGTGTGTATGTGTGTGTGTGTGCTTGTGCGTACGCGCTCCCTGGCCCTTTTAGTTTTAAAATAGTTTGTAAAACCTGAAGTAGCTTAGAGTGTCCTCCCTAACATGGATTATGTGGTCATCCTAGTGTGTGTGTGTGTGCGTGTCTGTGTGTGTGTGTGTGTGTGTGTGTGTGTGCATGCACGTGTGTGTGTGCACCCTGCAATGAACTGCCATCCTGTTCAAGGTATATCCGAGCCCAGGGTCACCTGAGATTGGCTGTAAGCCCCCCCTTGCCACCCAACCAGGATAAGGCTATGCCTGGATTAAGACCTCTAATAGGCTCCTGGGTATCAGCACAATAAAGCATCCCTCACCCCATTAGCTTGGTATTAGCGGCAGCTAAATTGTTCTCTAATTTCTGACTGTTAATATCTGTATGTGTGATATGTACCTGGCACCATATTTGTTTATATGGTCTTGATTTGATTTTTGGAAAAATGCTTATTTCTGGCACATTTCTAAGCAATTCAGTTCTACTTTAGCCACCAGGCTCATCGTGATGCAGGATATGTACTTATAGCAAAATGGAGGATGGACGTATGGAATATAAGAAATGGCTTAAAGTCAATCGTTATGCAATTACTAAATGGCGTCCAACATTTCCTCATTGCTCTCCTTCAGAGGGCAGTTCCAAGCCTATGTGGCCATGCCACATAACACTGTGGTGTTCTAAAACTATTATCCTAAATCTCTGAGCACAGTTGAGGCTACTGAACTGTCAAAAAGGAGCAAGCCCCCCCAGCCCCCCGTATCGCCGTCTCTCTCCAGGGACGCAAACTGCCAAATTGTGACCAGATGGTTTTCAAAACCAATGTGTCACACTGAAACAAAATGTAAGAGATGACAACTAGAGGAAAGAATGAGAATGACTATGAGACTTGTTTTTGGTAGAAATCAAAGACCAGTTTCTGAGAAGCTATATGTAGCCTATAACTCAAACAGCAATAAAAATATCATGAATATGATGTCAATAAATTTTTGATTGCAACAGTAGTTTAGTTAGCTTCATGCACTCACACTGGGCCTATATTTTCAGGTTTATAACTAAATATTTTTTTATAACCAATCTTTCAGACTAAACTCTAACACATCGTTGCTTCAAGCTCCTGTCCATATCATTTCATTTAGTTCATTTTGCGCACCCAGTAGTTTGGAGCAATATGTCAATTCATATGTGAATTTCTATAAATATTTCCACACATCGCTGGAGGCTCAGATCTGACTTCCTGTCAAGGTCAGTAAAACTGACAACAGGAAATGTACTACAGCATGCAGAGTGGTATTCAAACAGTGGTCTGCATCAAGCCTCACAGCTGCCGTATCTTTTGAAGTTATTCTGCTGGAACATTCCCACAATGCCTCTGAAGGGTGTGGTTTTTTTATTAAATACATTGTAAAAACATTACATAAATATTGCTGAAACATCAGAACTGAAAGTTATGGCACTGTTGTTTCAGGGAGTCTTTCGAAGACAGTGAAACGGGGCTTTGTTCTGCAGATGTTGCAGAATGGTGTGGTAACTGAAAAAGAGGACACTTCTCTGTTTCATGGTGAAAAAGTTGAACAGAAAGCATTGTGACTTATATAGTAAATAGTGGGGCTGGTGTGTGCTCTGGTTTTTTAAGAGTTCCTACTAACATTCTGAGCATTCCAGTAAAAAATAAAACTCCATAAATACCATAGTTTAGGAGGGAAACGAATGATGTGAAAGAAATATGTAGCATTTTTTTTTCTTCTCAGCCTTCTGTGATTTTAGTATTAGTGAAGGAGCAAAAACGTATTCTGTCCGGGGATCCCTGAGGACTGTGTTGGAAACACTGCCATAGATGGTGTCACACTAAGGGTAACTTACAGATACCAAATCATGAAATCACCCTGGTATCCTACTCAGCAATGTTTCCCAATCCGGTCCACAGAGACCCACAGCGATCCATGGTTTTGCTCCCTCCCAGCTGACCAAAAACATGGACTGTCTGAAGATCCCCAAGTTATGGACTGGGAAACACTGTTGTACTATATTCCAAAGAGAAGCAATTGGACAAGTAGGTATCTCTTAGATGCTCCTATTGTATGACTTTGTATGTTATAGGGTGACCAGATAATTTATGTCAGGGAGGACACTTTGACCTAGGACAAGATTTGTAAACTTCCATTTCAATGAAAAGAACCTGGATTTCCCTTAAGCACTGAGTTCTTGCTGTGTGCTGATTGGTCAGTCTCCTATAATCATACATATGCCACTAATGTTAATGTGAAACACCTGGATGAATCTTTCAATCAAGGAAACAAACCAGTCAGAGCACAAGAAGAACTGAACTATTCAGCCAAGTACAGGAGCCTTTCAGTTTTAAAGTACTTTGTAAAACCTGAAGTAGCTTAGAGTGTCCTCCCTGACATGGATTATCTGGTCACCCTAGTGTGTGTGTGTGTGTGTGTGTGTGTGTGTGCATGCACGTGTGTGTGTGCACCCTGCAATGAACTGCCATCCTGTTCAAGGTATATCCGAGCCCAGGGTCACCTGAGATAGGCTGTAAGCCCCCCCTTGCCACCCAACCAGGATAAGGCTATGCCTGGATTAAGACCTCTAATAGGCTCCTGGGTATCAGCACAATAAAGCATCCCTCACCCCATTAGCTTGGTATTAGCGGCAGCTAAATTGTTCTCTACTTTCTGACTGTTAATATCTCTATGTGTGATATGTACCTGGCACCATATTTGTTTATATGGTCTTGATTTGATTTTTGGAAAAATGCTTATTTCTGGCACATTTCTAAGCAATTCAGTGCCTCTTGCTTCTTTTCTTTCTTTTTGGGTGCCACACTGGGCTCATGGATTCTAGTAAGATCCATTTTGACTCTGCAAATGCTATCGACCACATGAGAGAGTGGCTGTGAGCGTCCGCCAATATTTGATAGGTTGATTATGGCATTCATCATGAATTTAACTAACCCTAACCCTAACCCTAACCCCCTCAGTAGAGGGCCCCGGGGTATGCGCCAGGGTTGCCCATGTGGAAGATCCAGCCATGGATAAGCCATTAGAAAATGTATGGGTGGTAGACTGCATGGTGCAGCCTTATGGAATCTTATGTGGAATCTTATCTCGCCACCTCCAAAATCTCACCAGCAATCCCCCTGCCAGAATACCAATTGATCCATTCGGCGCCCTGGTTACTCACATGTGTATGCTATTAACCAGCATGGACTTAAACCTGTTGCAATGCAAAGACTCGATTCTCTTTGTAGTTGAATCCTGAGCTTTTGATTTGATTCCTGATTTTCTAATTTATGGCTCTTTGGCTTAATTAACTGTTTCACGATTTTGGATTATCCTCATTGCCCTACCTTTCCTTGACCCTGGACTATGATTTTGAAATTCCAATTCAGCTTGTAAAATAAACACCGCAAATCCCCACTTGCGAGTTTCTGGTTTCTGTAACAATGTCTTCCCATGTGTCATGAGAAAGCTGTAGTGTCCCACTTTGTAATATGTGTTTATTTTTTGAAGATAGTGAGTGAATTTTTAGTCATTTTTACTCACTTTATGCGTGTTTACAAGTGTAAATCTGCTTAATGTGCCAAATTAACTAGCACATGTAGGCCGTGCAACTAAAGTGTTTTTCATGTAGGGCTTTAAGCATGTTTGTTGGAATTTCCTTATGTAAATGAAAGAGGATGTTGTTGTTTTTTCTATCTGAAAGAGAAACATGGTGATCAGGTAAAGGTTTCCTCTGCGCAGCAACCTATTTGCATGTGGGCGTCCCCGGACGTGCATCTTTGCCGTGTCATGCTTTTCCATTATTTTTGACCGCGTGGTAGCCTAGGCTCAGACTTGGGTTTTACCTGCCTCCGCCCCCGCCGTGTTTTCCCGCTCAGGCCAGCGTGCGTCGCGCTCTGATTCCCTTGCCTGGTTTCTTTTGGGTCACAGCGATCAGCTGTGGCCCGCTTTCAGCCCGTGAGTCAGTGGATGGGCCAGTCCCTCACTGCGGTTGAGATAAGGCCAACACTCCCATCTGCAATCGGCGAAGTATATAACTCAGATCTTATCCACATGCTCGCTTTTTGGAGTCTCTGCATTGGCACTAGCATCATCATGTGCAGATGCAAATGCAGTCCCATGCAGTAAACATTCCTCTTCATCATCTTACAATAAGAAAACTGCTATCTGGCAAAGCTTTCTGCCCATGTTCCATGAAGCCTTAATGCACCCAACGAGGCACCGACTTAACACATTAACCTACTGCCAATTTCGACTGAAACCTTATTTGCCATATACACATAAAGTACAGAAGTACAAATACATTGGAATTCTTGTTTGGTTCCCCTTGGAGGGGAGGGGGGGGGGCGTTGATTTAAGAGTCTGAGTCTAGTTTGACTGATGGGAGTGGGGGCACACCTCTCTATCCTGAATGTGCTTAGCAACCAGCCTGATTGCTGTTGGAAAGAATCTGTTCTGATGACATATCGTGAGTGTGATGATGCTCTCAGGGCTGTGCTGTCGGAGATTGTATCCATTCTTCCTCCACCTGACCAGAGAGTGTGCTGTGGTTGCTTTTATGGTGACTGACGTAGAATCATGCCGCCCAGGCTCCATGAAACTCCCAGTGTTTATTGGAAGAAGTACGTAAATGTCATTTGAATGTCGCATATTATAAAGTGTCCCTTCCGTTTTGAGGCTTTGCGATGTTCAGAAGCCCGGCCTCTTATTTTCGCATGCAGTCGAACGCAGACAATCACCCAGGCACATACCGCATCCAATTCTAGAAACGCTGTCGGCCTGTGATGTTTAGGGATTGTTAAAAGAAATCGAAAAGAAAAAAAAAAAAGAAATCGACGTTAAATTCACAGGATTCAGAAACCGTTTTACAGGTTTGCTGGAAATGTTCAAATGTCTTTTTCGTTCCTTTTGATGGAAGACAGGATGTGTTTCTGTATTCCTCATGATCTGTCCCTGTGAATGAATGACTTAAGGAGGAAGTGTTAAGATAAGGGTCAAAAGTTCTTTACGATATATTCATGACAAATGTCTGAAGTCTAATGTTTTGTGTCAGCATATGAATAGCAGTATTTTTGTTTTGTTAAAAAGTATATGGGTCAGTCTGAACCTGGAGCTTCAGGAAACATAGAACAGCTGCATCATTAATTATCCTTGATTATGTACATGATCAATGAATTAAAAACACCACAAAAATTATTGTGTTGAGAAACAGAACGACCAAATACAACCAGTAGGCCTGTCATGAAGCACCACCTTGTCGCCTGCCCTCTGCCCATTTGTGCCCTCTGTTTTTTGTGATACGGTAGAGGCCTACCCCAATCCTGTATTGGAAAAGAGCTTAGAGAAGATGGATGGATAGATGAAGGGGATGAACATTTCTGGTGGGCGGCAGTAAAGCTTGCCTAGGGTGCTACATGGGCTTTGACCTCCTCTGTTCATACCTTCTCTTCCATGATATAATGGTGAGAGGCAATTGTTTCTGAAAAAAATCTAACAGTCAGGAACAAGGTGTGCAGACTGAGCAGAATTGTTTTGGTTTGGTTACGGTTGACATGTTGACTATAATATATTGCAGGGCTATTTAAACCACGGTCCTCAAGGTCTGAGCACTGCTGATTTTCCAGCCTTCCTTTGCCTGTGAGCCAGGTGTGAAGCCTCTGACCAATCAGTAATTAATAAACTAACTACCTGGGAAAACTGAAAACAAGGCCTGGATTTGGAATCGAGGGCCAGATTTGAAAAGCCCTGATATATAAGATGCATCACAGAAGAAATACTGATCATTTTATGTTTTGCGCATTTTTTATTATGACAATTTGTGTTTTACATGTATTTGTCCTTTTCATAATCTGAACAAGTACATGAAGTACTTGGAAAGTACACAAGTACAATAATACATGCAAACAGCATGACAAGAGTCATATATATAAAAAACACAATGTGGGTTTAGATGCAACAGAAACAAAAATGTTTATAAAGGGAAGTGAGTCAGTGTCATGTGTTAGAAACTAATTGAATGGTATCAGCATGAAACTAGCCATTTCACAGAAATGAGATTCCAATGTAGGCACTTCCACACACATTGTTAAATATATTTATGGCTCGAAAATGAAATCATTTCACCAAGAAATGTAGGAGTTTATAGGCTAAAGCTTCAATTTCCTATGGTTAGTCCTCTCATTTTAAGAGAACACACATTTTTTTCAGTTCTTTGTTGCATCAGGCCTGATAAGCAGCTTCTCGAACACACAAGTTAAGCATGTTCGCCATTCGCCGATGAGATAATGACATGCACATATGCACATTAGACAGCATTCGGACACCTGACATTTGCAATACTATCCAATGCAGCACCTTCTGGCATATGACTCAGATAGGGATGGCTTTCCCGCAGCGACAAAAGCTGATTTTCACATCTCTGCACATACGATACAATTTGTCTTGAAAACTGAAAAACAAAATATGTGACTCAGTGATCTGGTGACTAAAAACCTCACCGGCTGAAAAGAGTTTTACAGACAAACACTGTGTCGGATTAAAAAATATATTATATTTACATGCAAAAGTGGTCACGAGTACAGTGCAGTTCGCAGAAGCTGTCACACGTTTTATTAGTAGCCGCCGTTTTCATTGGCGAGTGTCTAACTCTTCCTACATCTCACCATTAACACACTTCCGCCTCTCAGAATTAGTAAGGCAGAGGGGAAGGGGTGATGCTGATAAGCCAACCCCCCCCCCCCCCCCCCCCCCATCCCACACAACCTCCACCTCTTTCAGCGATCACATTCGACACAGACATTCGGCTGAGTAATACAACAAAATGATGCTGTGGAAACTGCAAATGCGTGACTGTCTCGTCGCCTGCAGCTCCGTGTTCGTGCATGAGACATGGACACCAGCTTTCTTACAAGTACTGGCCACTTTGATATTGAAAATAAAATAAGAACAGAAAAATAAATAAATAAAGTAGCTAAACCCGGCATGTGGCAGCAGCTTGCTACCCAAAGGTCAGACCCATGTCATAAATTGAAACGGGCATGACGTTGGGTGTAAACTCAAGTCCATTGTCCAACATGCTTAGCTGTGGCATGGATATAAGAAGAGGGGAAACTTCGGTGGAGTCTTTGGGGAGCGAGAGCGTGAGGAATGACAAATCTGCTTGCTCTAGCAGTGCCGTGGATTGGGGAACAGTCATTTTGAGGTCTTCCTCTTGGATAAAGAGGGTTGAGGAGTTACGTTTATGTGTCACAGGTTGGCTGTCATGTTCAGTCTGCTGCTGTCCTCCTCCTACACGGCACCAAAGGCATTGACCTTGGCCTGAACAAACACACGCCAGCTGGCTGGGCCTATACCCGACACTGACAGCTACGCAGTTGTCCATGTCACTCTGAATTGCTCCTTCTGCCTGCCCTTGATCCCCAGCCTGGACTTCAGAGGATCCTTGAGTCAGTTTCTGGGTGAGCAGAGGCACTAGATGCTCAGGCGTCAGGCCAGAATCATCAGCGTCCAGATTGCTGGCGTCACTGTACTGAGATGCCACACTGTCAGGCTGGTGTGGAGCACAGCTTCCATTCTCGTTCTTGTTTTGTAGTACGGAGAGGTCCTCCAATCCCCTCCTGCCAGCGCTGCCATCAGCATCATCCAGACTCCCACAACCGCTGTCTTCCTTCTGTCGTCTCACAGTGTCTTGCCTCGCCTCTCTGTCCATCTCCGAGGAATGCTGGCCCATGCTCACCCCACTATCCATGCTATCCCTCCTCTCCTCGCTCTCCTCCGCTGTCATCAGCTCCGTCACTTTCTTGGTTTTCTCTTCGGATTTTCGGCTTACCAGGAGAAACCCTTTATCGGTCACGATCTCGACTGAAACTTCTCTCACGGTGAGTGGTCGCCATCCAGTTCCAGGGGATTTCTGAAAGAGGAAAGTAATGCTTCTTAAATACAATCACGTAAAGAACCAGTGAAACCAGAGAAAATTTGGTAAAATGTGAGAAGCGGAAATGGCTCTTTTTTTAACGATGTAAATGAGATCGAGATTGAGAATGACTTTTGTGATTCTTTTAGCGCTGTTGTTCAGAGTTCAGCTTTTACAAGATACACTGTATTTCCCCGTTTTCGTGGAATTTGTGCGTAAAGGCCTTCATATTAGTACACTTCAGTCACCAGGTTTCCCCTCAGTTCATTCTATTAACGCTTTCCTTTTTCAAAGAATATATCACCTTCTATACAGATATAGTAAATTTCGCATCACACTGTCATCCCACACATCCTTGTGTGCAGTTTGCATGTTTCTGCTGTGTTTTCTCTGGGAATTCCACATTCCTCCAACAACACAAAGATGTACAGTTAGATGAATTTGCATTTTTAAATTGTGTGGCTGTGTTCACCCTGTGCCCATCCAGGGTGAACTCCTCACTATGGACTCTGAACTGTATACGTAGTTGGAAGTTGTATGAATGAGTTTTTTTTTTATATATATATGTATATTCACTGATTGCCCAAGCTATGACCAGCCTATGTAAAGAGAATAAAGAAACCTTCAGTGATAGTTGACGTTATTCCCTTCCTGGGTAAGAGATCATAATGTTTTAGCTCATCATTGTATATGTAATTAATAAACTGTGGTTAATTCTGTTATAGTGGTTGCAGTGATTATTGTAGGCAAAGCTTACCAGTGTGATGGGTAATTTCTCTGGCTCCCTCAAGAAGCAGTGTAGAAATCGGGCCACCAGAAATACAACTGCCACGATGCAAATGAGAATGGTTGGTACCAAAAACGGGTACCACTCTGCCAGGAGGAAAAAGAGCTTTACATACACATGTATTCAATGACATACGTTTTCAATGACTGCAACAGGCTTTTATCACCCACATAAAATATGAGGCCAGAACCATGTGACAAAAGAGTAAATGAATGAAAGTCATGTAAGATTAGTGAACAAAGCAGTGGCTGGTGTCGTACCTGGGAGTGGCAGCATGAGACACTGCTCCTCGGATGCCTCACTGGCGGCTATCCCTGCTCTGTCCTCGACGCGCAGACGGACGCAGTACTCTCGCCCCCACTGCAGCAAGCTGAAGCTCACCTCTGGTATCTGCTCCTCGGAATTCCATGTTATGTTCTGCATGATCTGCCGGTCCAGCAGGGCACAGTTAGACACAGAAAAATCACCAATGTAGACACTCAGCAGGGCTGGACTGGCCATCTGGCACACCAGCCATGGAAATGTGCCCCCACACCCTAGCTCGAGATAATTCATCATGGGGACCCCCCACTCGGCAAAATTTACCATGGAGCCAAAGGAAACACCAAAGTCAAGGGCCAAAATATAATCCCAGTCCAGCCCTGTGACTCACTGTATTTTTTTACTTATGTCATATTAATTAATATTGTCATTTTCCCCTTGAAAGAAGGTCCAACTCTGTGTATCGCAATATATCATCTTCTGTGAGGACTTATGGGTGACGGTACCTTGTCATTTCCCTTTTCTTGCAGGTAGATGTAATAGTTGAGGCCATACTTGAAGATCTTTTTCAGGATGGGTTTGGTGTGTATTCTAACATTCATTGAAGACGAATTACCAGAAAGGGAGAAGACTGGGGGCAGGAGCTTACCTAGGAGATAGAAGGGCACAAGGATAAGTCTGGTAAAGCGCCTACAACGTAGGGGTAGGTAGTGGAACTGCTAGTAAAATAAAAAGAATGAGTCATAAATACAATGATCTTTGGTAAGCAGAGTGACATTTCTGACAATCCCTGTCCAGCAGTTATTGAGTTAGTGGCGATGGAACACATACAGTGCTCACAGAAAGTCTTGGGATGCATTAATTAGGTAAAAATGTAAATTTATAGGTTTCATAACAAAAGTCTATTGCCAAGCAATGCTTAATATATCTTCCTCACAGACATTTCACTTTAAGTTTCGTAATTTGACTGACTCATTCAGTTCTGTTCTTGCCTGTTTGCTATTAATTGGAATTGGCTCCCAAAGCGATACTAAACGCAAATGTTTGGTGTTTTATGTCATCGCAAAGCTGTTACTAATTAAAAATCACCCAATGAGACTGCTCATCAATGAAACTTTTATCTCAGAACAGGTTTTTAGAACTATAATTTGGGTTTTAATTTGTTACTACTTGAAATTAATGTTTCACTTCTTTCATTCACTTTCAAACTACTGATTGTTCCTAATATGATATATACTATATACTTTTTTGTAAAAGAAATAATGACGTAATGAGTTTTGCTATAAAACCAATAAATTAGCTATATTTTTATATAGCTAATTTATGCAAGTGTCTCAAGACTTTCTGTGAGTGTCTGTGGAAAGTGAATGGGTATCATTGAGTGACAGCAGTACAGACTCCTCCGTACATTACATTTTATGTTTTGTAATTGCTGTATATATGGTGTTGCGAATGAGATCTGTTCCATAGGTTCACTTTAAATCAAATTTATTGGTATGTCGGAATAACAATAATACAGTAATAATATAGTAACTACATACTGTACGGTTCTGTACTGTATGTGAAGCCGTCAAACCACTGAAGCCGTGCAATGTGTGCATGAGCATCACAAAGTGGTGCGTACATTTGTTATTATGAACCACTGTATTTAACTCAAATGTCTAATATAATAGGATTTATGGTGGATTAAGTATGAGTTGTTCGTAAGTCAGATGTTCTTAACTTGAGGACGGCCTGTATATGTACATTAATGCACGCTCATCAGTTTTCTGTCAAAGTGAACCTGGAGCTCATCCCTGGCAGAGCACACACTCACCCTATGGGCAATTCAGTGGCCCAAATTCACATGACCATTTGTCAGTGGGAGGAAATGCAGGAGGAACGTGCAAGTGAACCCGTTACCCTGGAGGCGTGTGTCTGCTCAGAGCCACCACATCGCTCACACACATGCTGTATGTGTAGTTATTACTGGTACTTAATTTGTTTGGCAAATTATCAGTAACATCAAACGGGCAAATTGTACAATGGAAAGCAAGATAGGATGTTGACCATTAACTGGACTGTTATAGGAGTAACAGGAATGGAAACAAACACAGATATACATCGGCGGTGAGCTTACTATCTCTGAGATTAATTATGATCCTAGACCAGGTTGAGTTGTTCTGCCCAGTGACGACTCGAACCCGGACCCGGTATCTATGGGTTGTCTCATTGACGACGTCAGAGAGGTCACAGGACACCAGGGTTAAGTTGCAGTGGTGAACAGCCATCCAGTTTGCATTTCCGTGCCTTAAGCTGTAAATATATTATCTTTACTTGTACCAAGTCTTCATACACCAAGTCTGAGGCTTCACTGCAATTTATCTCAGCGGACATTCAGTTGACATGTAAACCACAAGGAAATTGGTTAATAGATTATTACAGTTATATTATTTTCATTCAGTTCAGTTTTCTTCAAAAATATCACTTATAAACCAGCCTGCTCAATCTTTACTGTTGATTTTCCTCAGGAACATGGGTATTACTTTGCTTAAAGATCTCAAACTGTACTTGCTATTATAATGCACTATCCATGTTGTCATGGGTATTTGTCATGAATTTTGATGATTGTTATGTTTCTGTTGTTATGGATTTGTATGTATTTCAGCATTTATTGACATGCAAATGAAAAAACATTCTGTCAAGGTGCTTGTGATAAATAACTTTTATATAATTTGCTTTGAATATGATGACTGATAGGCTGTCACAAACTCTGATTATCCCAAATCCTACAAGATTGAGTTTGGTCTTCATTAAAGTAGAATTTCATAAAAAAACATACACTGAGGATGCTAATATTTTCATTTCCAGTCCTGTTTAGCTAGTCTTGGGCAGTCAGAGCAAATCAACTTACGGTGTCATCTCAATGTCATAATCAGAGGAAGGTGGAACCCATTCTGGGGCTTTCCAGTGAAGGGTCACCTTCCCGTCCCATATGGACACAGAAATATTTAAACTCTCGTTGGAATTCACACCTGGGTGTAAGAAAAGGTTGACACATTAATGCAGAACAGGCAAAACACGCATCACTTTGCATCAATATTACCTTGTGGAGTCATCATGACAACACTCATTAAAACTGTATGAATTTACTTATGGAGAAAAGCATTAGCAGACTATTGGTTGTGGTTTGCAATTCCTTGCTAAATGTTGTTCAGCACTAATTAAAGTGTTATGTTCAGAGACCTACTAGTTATAACTTCATAAATGTGTGATACATTTTCAGAGTATCACCCATCTTCCAATCACTTATCCAGATCAGTGTCACATGGGGACTTGTCGCAAGCAGGACACAGGTACACTCTAAATACGCTGCCAGTGCTTTGCACGGCACCATGTCACCCACATAAGTTCCCAGTTTTAGTTTATTAATATAACATATCATTAGTTAAAGATTTGTAGTTAAGTCTGTTGAGAAAACTATTCCAATTCTTAGATGCATTGCAGTCCTTTAATTGATATTTCTATGCTTGCAATGTAGAATACAAGCAAAACATCTCTCTCACTTACAACATTTGTGAAAACAAAATGCAGTTAGATTTGAAACATCCCATATTCCCAATGCCGGAATTTCTCATGGTGTTTTCCGTTACATGATGAAACCATCAACAACAAAAAAAATCACACCCCAAATTTGTCATGCTGACTAACAGTGATGGCTGAAAGCTGTAGAAATTATGCCTCAAAATAAAACATTGTTTTATTTTTCCTAGAATGAAAAGCTTCTTTTTCACCAGAACACAAATTGGTATAAAGTCTCTTTATTTACCAAAAGAGGAACCTCCGCTGCTGTACTTTCCAGCGTTAGTTTCGTTACAGACCTCAGAAGAAAAGTCTGATAAAATTTAAATGTGTAAATGACACACTGTATAGGGATCTAGATACTGTATTGACTCAATCATTTTTTATTAATTTATAAAACACAAACCAAATTACTTCATTCCCAATCAGTATATAATGATTGAGAAAAAAGTTATATGAATTATAAGTATCTGAAGCATTTCAGCATGTAAAGAGACCTTACAGCCTAACTTAACTATGAATTTAGTGATTAATTGTCATTGTTGACACACAACAACAAAATGTGTTCTCTGCATTTAACCCATATGTGACATAGTAGCTAATTCAGCCCCCAGGGAGCAGTGCCTTGCTGGTTGGGGATTCAAACCTACAATCTTTAAATTACAAGTGTACGTCCCTGACCATTAAGCCACCACTGCCAACTATGTTGCTCTGTTAACAAGAAAACGACCCTAAGCACACCTTGAGGTTATGCAAGTACTTTATCAAAATCAGCAAAGTCAAATTTAAGCAATTTTTTATCTTACCTTTTGTGTAGCCACAAAACCCAGTCAAAAACAACACAGTATAAAGTGAATACAGGTAATCCATCTTTAATTAGAAAATGAACATTATCCTTCTATCAGTGAGAGAATCCCCGCACTAAGATGGTCTTCTGTCTGAAAGTTTGAGGAAGAAACACGAACTGCAGCGGACAATGTTAAATTATCCAAGCAAGGGTCCAGAAAAGCCAGATTTAAAGATGAGGTTACAGGCTACTTGAAGTAAACTTAAACAGCCTCTGTTCTATTGTGCCGTAAACCTAACATTGTGCATGTTTCCTTGCTGTTGGACCTTGGCAATGTATGAACGCTGATCTCTGTTACCACCTCTACTCCTTTCTCTCTCTCTTTTTCTCTCTCTCTCTCTCTCTCTCTTGCGTAAGCCTTGGGCTTCCTGTTTTCTCTCTCACTCTCTCGCTCTGTCTCTCTCCGTTCCTCCTCTATCCCTCCAACTCATTCTTTAAACACACATATTTTTCAAGTGTTCTGTAAATGAGTTGTCAAGTATATGTTTTTATGAAGTGAATGTTTGTATGAAAAGAAATATTAAAGAATATAAAAGCAATATATTATATTTATTCTAACCTCTGGTCAGGCTCCCGTAAGTAACCCAGGACACAGCACTAAACCACTGCAGGACGGACACACTTATAACTTTGGACAGTTTGGTAACTCCAATTGACGTTAGCATGTTTTTGGACGACACAGGGAGAACATGAAAACTCCACACATGTGGAGCCAGGATGGAGACTCTAACTTCAGAGATGGGAGGTGACAGTGCTTGCCACCTCCACCATACCGTTTGTTAATAGTCTTTTTCAGTCTGTGTAATTAATGTTCTCAATGACTGTTAAAGTAAATCTATCGTACTATTCGATTTCAATACTGTCTAACTCCTCTCATATATTCATCCATCCATCCAGCCATTCATCTTCCGAAACCGCTTATCCTATTCAGGGTCACGGGGGGGTCTGGAGCCTATCCTGGGGGCCATGGCTCCAAAGCAGGACACAACCCAGGGTGGGGCGCCAGCCCATCACAGTCATATATTCATGTTGAAGTTTATTTTTAGCAAAAGCACCAACCACTTAGAATTTCAGCTATTTCCTTGTCTTTGTAGAATTATATTGGAGTGATTGGGGAATTTCCCCTATATAATATGTAATTTTAGTGTGGAGACATGAACCACATTTAAAAATATTTTTTTTATTGTTAGGGTTAAGTGCAGTCCTACTTTATCTATACATAATTTTTTTCTGAGAGTTTAATTGATCAAAAACCACCTCTTATTTCAAGAAAGTGTTATGGTACAGTAAGACAAGTAATAACAGCTTAAAGTGACTCAAACGGGACAGAAGAAGCTGTGAACAGCAATCTTTCAGATCACTGGGCAGATGTGTCTGACAGTCAGCAGTAGGTATGCTTTCTTATGGTGGATATTGATGCTATATATTGCACCAAAACTATAGTTTTGTTTTGATCGGTGTCCATGACATTCCTCCATTTCCTTGTATGAGCTGTCCTTGACTGTGGTATGTTGGATGGGAACCAAATGAACACGCATTTAATCCATGGTGAATATTTTAACGGGGAAGGTATTCATTCATTCATATTCAGTACTGTTTGTCCATTTCTGGGTCACGGGGATCCAGAGCCTGTCCTGGAAACAACTCAAGGAACAGGGAAATAAATGACATTAAAATTCACAACAAAGGAGGGCAAAACTGGTTAAATATACATAGTCACCTAGGAAAAAAACAGAAACTACTGCTTTAAATTCATAGAAAGCAGACGTTCCTGTGTACTGTACACTAAGACTTGAGGTATGTTGCTTAATAAAGAACAAAACAGATCAGAAATATTTTTAAAATCATCAGGGGATTGATTACTTCTTTGTAGACCGTGAGAAATGACCAAGTGGAAATTTCATCAAAAAATCCAGTACTTCCTTCTGTAAGAGGCAAAACGAGAAGTATCTGTTCCTATTTACATCACAAATCAAATCTCTACCATATTTGCACGTTTTTATATTGGATTTATAACTACATTAAAACATTAAAATTATTAAGGCGATTTCACATGAACATGTACTGGATAAGCAGATATGGATGGATGGATGGATGGAATGGTACTCTGGTTTGCTCCTGCAATCCTAAAATGTTCTCCCTGACATGGAGTACCCGGTCACCCTATCTAAAATGGCCGTAATGCGTGTGTGCCCTGCGATGGACTGGCATCCTCTCCATGGTTTTCAGTTGTTCTGTGTTTCTGGAACAGACTCAAAGTTCTTGATAAGGTATTGGATGATGCATGGATTATGCAGTCTTTCTTTATAATAAAAGAGTATGAATACTTAAGAATTGTGCCATTGGTATTGCTAGATCAAAAGCCAGAGGAGTTTATGGGACCTGTCACTTCTTTCACTTCTTCTACCATCTTTTCAGTATCTCCATGCCAACACTGCATTCCACTCTGAAAGCACACCTGGCAAAATCACCTGCACAGCTAGAAACTAGCCCAGTGTCCAAACAGAGCAACAACGAGTTACAGACAGGGCAAGAGGCAGAAAGAATCTTGTGGGAACTGGAGCAACATCAAAGTCCTACAATGAAGGAAACTCCAGCGTGACAACTGCCATGTTGATGAGGGTAATTTAAAGATATGAATAGTTAAAATGCAATCGTGTATGTTGCATGATCAAGCACGTGTAGATATCGCAACAAAAAACAAGGATCTGACAATTAGAGGTATGACAAAAAGTAGGGATTAACACATGGATGAGATGAAGGAACAGGAACTTTTTGTGTGGGGGGCGTGAATGTAGAAAGACATAGCAAAAGCAGGAAGCGGAACAAAAACTTAAGACCGGTTTCTGCATCAGCAGGGGAATCACGCACACATGGATCTGGGCTCAGTCTCATATACTGTACCAATAGGGAAAACACAGGAGAAATTGATGACTTGCCTGTCACTTTATTTTTTGAGTATTCCCTACTGAATAATTGTGGGTATAATCTTTCGAGTATTCCCTACTGAATAATCGTGGGTATAATCTTTCGAGTATTCCCTTCTGAATAATCGTGGGTATAATCTTTCGAGTATTCCCTTCTGAATAATCGTGGGTATAATCTTTCGAGTATTCCCTTCTGAATAATCGTGGGTATAATCTTTTGAGTATTCCCTACTGAATAATCGTGGGTATAATCTTTTGAGTATTCCCTACTGAATAATCGTGGGTATAATCTTTCGAGTATTCCCTTCTGAATAATCGTGGTATAATCTTTCGAGTATTCCCTACTGAATAATCGTGGGTATAATCTTTCGAGAATTCCCTTCTGAATAATCGTGGGTACTGTATATTTTTCATATTGGACAGATCTAAAATATCTCACAACGATTCCTATATATGGTTACCTGTATGGACTTGTTTTAGGGTGTGTTAGTGTGGATAACATGCAACATGCAAAAAAACAACAGTAATTATCACCAGGGCCAGTGCCAAAACATCTGATTAGTCTGAGCGATCTCATCAGTGCCAGTAGCAGGCTGCTACATGGGGGAAGGAGGGCAGGGTGGTGAAAGAATAAATTCTCCAAGCATTGTTCAGCAGACATGTCACCATTTCTGTCACAATGTGTCTTAGTTGTTCTCACCGGATGATTATTTTTTTGGTTGGGTGGAACCGACACATTACTAACATTACATGGGGGAGTCTCAACACCAAAATGAAATAATTTGTGCATTAAAAGTTACTTTTGTGCATATATGTGCGTGGGAACTCATTCCATTGTTAACTTTCCAGCCCCTCCTCACTACAAAACCTGAACCACTGACCCCTGTCATGGTTAAGTGATGCCACAGTAGTAGAAAATGTGTTGTTTATTATTAGTTGACATTGTGTGAGTTAGCTAGCAGGATCTCAGCATGGCTTCTGAATAACATAAGTCTTAGACCTACAGAGATACAATCCTGCCAGACAGGGACCAAGCTTAGTCAGTCGTATACAACACAAATGGGTTTCCGGGTAACATGAAGCTTAGATCCCCATCTCACATCCTCTTTTTTGCTCTTGTCTAGCTAGACCATGACTTGATAGACATTGTATTCACTGTGCGACACGAGGAGAATCACCAATTATAATCTGTACAAAATTAATTCACATATTTGCAATGTAATGTATTACTAAAATTATTTAAATAAGAATTATCAGAAATTATGTGACAGGATGGACAATATCACATTTACTGGGGTATTAATTGTGGGCATATAATATGTAACAAATTCAGTTATTTAGGGTGGAAAATAACTACAAGAAATGTTGTATCTCAGGTTTTTGATAATTAGACACCCCCCCATAAATGCTAGTTTATCAGCCGCCTACTGTATTCATAAGTACATATAATTGTAGCATAAGCTAGTCAAGCAGAGGCTATGCAATGAAATTGATAACTTTCACCATCGCAACAGGATTTAGGCCTAAGAAAAGGCCAGATGGTTATTATTCCTCTGTGCAAAATGCTAAAGGGAATGTCAGCCCTAACAACAAACTGACTCAGGATGAAGGACATTTATTAATAAAAGCTATATAGGTGTTGCAGGTAACTGAGATCTGGTAGGGGCAGTTACCAGAGGAAGAGCAAGACTAAGAACCTCCACAACCCCCCCCCCCCCGCATTATGATAAGGTCCAGGGCACAGAGCATCAGCTACTAGTCCTGGGGAGGGCAGGGGAGGGGAGAGCAGCTGTTCTGGAGGAGAGATCCCACCGGGCAGTAGGGATGAGACACTGAGGCATCAGGTTCTTGAGAGCAAGGTTTCATGGTCAGATCTCTGGTGGGCAGGACCACACCACATCGAGTTCCTGGTCCAGGCAGTTTCTGATGTCGTTACCAGTCCATCCAACATGAACTGCTGAGGCCTAGTGGAGGCACCAGAGTGCCTTCTTTGCCATGGAAGGGGGTCCCTCAAGGAAATCCAGAGTACCTGTCCAAAGTTACCCAAAGCACCATTAGGGCTTCTCAGCATGGCACAGGATTGGCAAAGGATGGTAGACTTGGGCAGGCAACTCCAGTTCCCTCAGCACATTGCCAAGATAATACTCAGACCTGATATGGTCCTGGTCGCAGAGAGCGTGGTCATGCTGGAACTTACCATGCCATGGGATGAGCATGCTGAAGGGGCCTATGAGTGGAAGACATGAGAGAGAAGTCAATTAATGGATGCCACAGATAAGAGGTCGGGGTGTAGAGGGTTTGCAGAGCAGTCCTTAGCAGGACATGCCCTGCATCATAGGGGAATGGAGAAGGCAAGCTATGGCAACAGCACAGAGGTTGCAGAGAAAGCTTCCAGATGGCTTTGGATGAAGAGGGCAGATCCATGGGAGATTGCTGCAAGGGCACAAGCTGAGGCCTGATGAATCTCAGCTGGGTTGCCTGGGTGAGGATCTCTGATGCTAACGTTCGATGATGTGCCCTAGCTTAGCACCAGTACATGCATTACTAGTCAGACCCACTTCCCAAATGTGTGACATTTCATTGTGTAGTATCTTCTGCAGGGATATGTCCGCATTACATCTGTTAGAGCTGTGTTTGCTGGCCTGGGATCAGTTTGGTACTCCCCTGAAGGAGCTGGAGGAGGTGACCGCAGAGAAGGAGGTCTGAACATCCCTGCTTAGACTGCGGCTCCAGCGACCCAACTCCGGATAAGTAGTGTCTTCGGGCCGGGGATTGTGGCTAATCCCAAGCAGCGCAGGGTACACCATCGCTATGGAAAGAAGGGTTCATCATCTTCCGCTTTTGACGTTCATAAAAGTTCACAAAAATGTTTATGCTGCATCCACAAACGACAGCATTTATAAGATATGTTTTGCATTGACATTCCATTACAGTGTGCACCAAGGCCTTGTGCTTGGATAGGACTCCAGGCATCTCCCTCATTTAGAGTTTGGATTCACTCAGAAATTTGGCTTGAAAAATGTTTAACAATGTTATAATACTTCAGCCATCCATCTTACAATTTGGAGTCTATCCCAGGCAGCATAGTGCACAAGACTGGGGATACAGACGCTCCTCTACTTGCGAACTTTCAACTTACGCACTTTCAGACATATGAACGAAGAGGACTGTAAGTCCAAATTGTGTTCATTGGGCTCCCATTTCCTGTCTGCAACATCATTTTTAAAATGATGTTGAGTAACGACATACAAACATTTCAAGTTACAAACGGCCGTTCGGAACGTAACTCGTTTGTAAGTAGAGGAGCGTCTGTATTTCTTTCATTTAACCCACAAAATACACGCAGAAAAATGTATTGGGCATAGGCAGTGTTGCAAAAAAAAAAGAAAAAGAATATTAGTTGTATGCTACAGTAACTTATCTGATAATTGAGCTGTGGGAAGTTTTTTCATCTAGATCTTAAAGAGAAGAGCATCGTGAATTACGCATGTGTTAGTCATTAGAGCTAAAATGAAAGTACAAGTGCTTGTGCAGTTAGTGGTTAGTCATGGTGCAATCCAGTGTTAACTGGATTCCTATTCATTCTTAATACTGTATGTGCACCTCACACAGTGTAATGGTTTTACAAAAATGGTAAATTAGCAAAAAAAGAAAATCAAAAATACTGTGCTCAAGGGGAGATTGATTTGGAAATTGATGCTACTTTATAATATTTTAATTGGAAATGGAAAGATAACTACAATTAATTTGGTACCACTTTATAATTAGGCACCCTTTTGCCATTTATAAATGGCAGTAACTCATTAATAAAAAAGAACTGCATAGTAACTTGTTTATAATTGTCTATTAATGATTTATGAAGTGTTGCAATGTAATTAATAACCTAATTATAAACCATTCATAAGGTAGTCTCATTGTGAAGTGGTACCATTCATTTGAATAGTGATTGATACACAAGCACTGACATTCTCTTGTCCTCAATCCACCCTGAAGTCGACTCAAAATACCACCATTTTCACATTCAAAAAGGTCAGGCTAACCACTATGAAGACGTTTAAATACCAAATATTTCCTTTGCGGGCTGTCAGTACAATTTGCAGCTTGCTTTGGTCGATTACAAATGAAAATATTTGAGCTTGCAGATACTGATAATAAGAATATGATTTTATTTGATGATTGTTGTGTTTCATTATTAGCGAATTACTGAAAGTGTTTTTGATTTTATTTCACATAGCCCTCAAGGTCTTGTAGATCAGTGGGTAAAAAAGCCAAGATATTCACAGCCTTAGAACACAAAATGTGACAGATGTGTTGGGGCTTAAATACGTTATCATAGCATCACATTTTCCACCGTGGAAATATGTTTGTTGGCAGTTTTGGACGCACTTCAAACCAAACCACAATCTATTGGTCTGCTGATGCAGTGGCCGACAGCACAGCAAGATCACTTCAGTGAAAGCAACCCACAACATGTCTGGGAAGCCATTCACACCCTCCTCAGCACTAACGACAGAAGCAAACATTCTTCCCACAGTGACAGTTTCTTTGGTTGCTTCGACAGAGGCACTAAGTGAAGTCCCCCCCCCCCACCCCCATTTACCCTACAGACGCACTAAGTGAAGTGGGCACTCATGAACTCTAGGAAGGCCGCAGCACCTGACAGCATCCTTGCATGAATGCTGGAGGACCGTGCTGCTCGGCTAGCTGACATGTTCACTAGCATCTTTAGGATGTCCCTGTTGCGGGCAGCAGGCCCAATATGCCTTAAGACAGCCACCGTTGTAACAGTGCCAAAGATAACAGCCGCCAAGGGTCTTAACACACCCCTGGCACTACCGATTGATCCTTATGTCCTCTGGAAAGCCCGTCTGGAATATTTATTCATGCACTTCCAGATTGAGGAATAGTGTGTCTTACAAAACCATAAAACATCTTAACCTGGGAAGAAGGAAGAAACTTACTACACGCCTGCAAGCATTCTGTACGCGCTCATCTGTCAGCTTGCTCCCCACCAAACAGCTGACGTTCCCCTGCGTATCTCGACCAAGAGGATACTCTGTTATGACACAAGACAGGCTCTCAATGCACTCTCATTGGTCTCTAATATCCTGTTACATATTTATAACATTGCTAATTTTGAATCTCATGTTGTTGTGTTTACAATGCTGCTAAATGGAATATATAGTTGCAGTACTGCATGTTAGATCATTCTACATCTTTATTTATTTAAAGTTCCATTATATGTATACAATGACAATAAATATATTGTGATCTACAGTATAGTCATTGGTGTGTGTAATGAGTAACAGGTATTTTATAAATAACTGCTGCTTTGCGTGAGATAAAACGAAATCTCTAAGGGGTCATCTTGCTAAAATACTGTGTAAGACATTAAAAAAAAAGTTTTCATACTGTTTGGTTATTATGCATTTATTAACATGAATTTGAAATGCATTAACCATTTCTACAGAGGTACTAACTTTCGACAGTTGACAAATATGGGCCTCACCTAAAGGTGTAGAGTCTTCTTTTGCCCAATAGGTGACATAGTTTTGCTTTGTAAACATCAGTGTAGCACCTGTATCATAGTTTACAGGGACTTCAATGTCCTACTGTCCTGTGTTTCTGACTAGATTCAACTACTGTAGCTTTTGGGAAGACAATCAGCTCACAATAAACAGATATTTTACATGTATTGGAGCAGCAGTACCAAACCTTCTCAAGGTATTAAAATCTTCTAGAATGTTGTAGATTTCTCTAAATAGTGATTGTGACTGAGTATGCGCTTAGCTAATTAAATATTAACTTTATGCATTAAATAGAAATACCGCTTGCATTACATACAGTAAATGTGTTTGATTTTGCTAGTGTTGGTGGATCCGTGTGAGATTCATTGCTGCTTTAGTGATTGTTTCCTTTCATGTGGTCAGACAAATATGCACTACAGGGCGTAGCTGGGGAACTCCAGCAGACTCCCTGAACAAAGGTCACGATAGAAAGGTCACTAATGGGGTTTGGATATGGCTGCGGTTCTGTGCCTTAACTTCTAAAGCTTATCTACAACTAATCCACGCCGACCATGCGACACAGCACTAGCCCACAGAGGTGGATAGTTCCAGTCCAGAAAGTACAAATGCAGACCAAGGTTTTGTTTCAACCAACCAGTTGAGTGTAAAGAGTCACAGTCAGCTGGTTGGTCTGTGTTTGTACTTTCTGGATCTCTGCTAGCCCATAGCATTTGATCTTCACCTGCTACCCAGCCAGTAAGTGCACCAGTCATGTTATTACATGCTTTGTTTTCAGGTTCTTACGCTATATTTTGCACGTCCATCCTTCTTCCGATACTTCTTATCTAGTACAAGAGTTCAACGATCCATAGGAAACATGAGGTACAAGGCAAGTGATGCACTCAGTGGGATGACAGGATGGGAAATTTAGGGAGACCAGATCAGCAGAGGGAGATATAAGGAGTGGCCAGTGGTCACCACCAACTGTCCCACCCCCTGGCTCAGAAGTTTTTACCCCACATGCTGATTAGTGCATTATTGACATTACATCATTTTTACAAAGCGCCCCCAGCCACCCCCATAAACATACAGTAGCTGGTCCCTGATAACCACCTCATTCAGAATGTTCTTCAAGCGCCACTGCCGTTTTTTTTAAGCATATTTGCATATTTTTTTAAGCATATTTGGAAACCCACATGAACACAGAGAGATCCTACATATCAGTGGTGGGATTGAATACTCCTACCTTGGAGGTGAGTGGTCACTACAGTGACCACCATGCTGCCACATAGACTGGACTGACGTTGTTTACATTTTCTTTTGTGTCGGAAGATCACAGTCCAATGGTGTTTTCTTCAATTGGTTGGCGCCCCTTTCCTGGGTTATTCCCTGCCTTGTGCATGTAGCTTCTGGGATCGGCTCCAGACCCTAGCGACTCTGCGTATGAGCTGCATCGTACACGCAGATCACAGAATGCAGGCTTCCTTGTTATTCCACATATAGATAAAGTAAGAGATGGCGGTAAAGCCTTCTGCTATATGGCTTCTATATTGCGGAACTGTTTGCCAGCCCATGTTCAGGATGCCGAATCGATCTTATTCTTTAAATCTCGACTTAAGACCTATTCTTTCAGTTTAGCTCACCCACACCCTAACATACACTGACCTTGGAGGTTTTTTGTCTCCCCTCTTGGAGTTTTTGGTTCCTCTCCTCTGTTGTCATCTGTCTTTCATTCATTCATTTGTCTTCCCTTTGCCCTGTTTTTGAATAATTGTGTATTAATGATATAGGAATGTATTATACCCCAGTGAAGTGCCTTGGGGCAACTCTGTTGTGAAAGGCGCTATATAAAAATGATTTGAACTGTATGACAAGCGGGTATAGAAAATGGATGGCAAGTGGGTAAAAAATTCAGCTTCAGGATATTTAAGATTGTTCATGACTTCTGATTTTAAAACGGATACACAAGCCTCGAGGTTTTCCATTTTCAGGTGTATTTACATGGACACCATGAAACCACCATCTTGCTGATGCTAATAGCTGTTGGATTTACCTCAGTACTGTATGTAAAAACTCATGGACATATTTGTATATATTGTTAAAATTTGGATTTGCAATCATCTATTCAAGTAACATGAATTGTATTGTATTGTGTGGCCCAGTTTGACCTTTCAAGCATGCTGTGATACTTTGTGGTAGCTGGTTTCATTCACATCTTCTGCGAAGAAGGAGCCTGCAACTTCATGCATCAGCAGAACACATGCTGCCTGCCACCCACAGGTGCTTAGGGGACCTGATCCATGTTTAGACAGTTAGGACACCTCAGTGATTAAAGGGGAACCTGCCGAAACCATGTGATTCTGAACAATGCAAAAATAACTGTCAGTAACATAATAATATTACCATTATAAATGTAATAAAGGTAGGTAATGTAACAACTGGCCAACTAGGTACTGTAATACATTTTCTGAAACAATAACAGGAAAACATTTTGCCAGTAATTTAAGTTATTACACTATTGGCCAGTCACCACATTCTTAATTTTATTACATCGTACATCAATTTACTACATTATTGGCACATTATTACTTTATTGACACATTATTACATTATTGCCATGTTATTACATTATTGGTGGCGATTACATTATTAGCTGCTACACTTGTAGCAGAATTCTCCAGCATGTCTGTCAGGAGTTTACCAAAGTCATTTTTTTTGACAGAGTGTGTGTGGGATGGATTTCTGGTTTGGCTAAGGTTTCAAAGAAATGCCTCCATTAATGAAACTACAAAAATTGTCTCAGCTCTCTTTTTTTCCCAGTTGACTCATTGTTGTGCTCGCCTTGATGAAACTTTCGCAGGCTGTTGAGCGACACGCGCTGGCCTTTCTTCTGCCTTCTCTCACTCTGTGTACAGGTATACACGTAGCATTACAGCCCATGGCAACACAAATACACCGATACCCAAGGGCCTGTCCCATGCAAACAATACATTTGAATAAGAAATGCGAAAACTTCACAAAAAGGAATACAGCTCAAATTACTCAAACACTAGCCTTTAAAATATACAGATACATACACACACACACACATATATATACATATTGTGTTATTTTTTCCTTGCTTATGAAGAAGCCTACTTATATGTCACTTATTTATCATCAAACATACAAATACTAGGAACCAGTTTTACAGGAAAACCTCTTTGGTATTTGCATTCAGAGCATTGTGAATGTAGAAAGAGACAGAGGGCGAAAGCTTCAGCTTTTAGTTTGCTTTTTTTCGAGGGATGTAATTGTTAAATAACTGTCAGCTTCTCTCTTATTTAATCATACCTCCTCTGTTTGACGTAGGTATTTTTCTTTCTGTGTAATTTTAAATAGCTGTATTTACACAAATCTTTACGTATTTATAAAGGAAATCATTGACCAGCACTGACTATTAGGATACTAACTGATCTCTGCTAGGTTTCCGTCTCAAACGCTATTGAAGCCCTAAATTGAAGTAGCAGGAGAAAACCAATGTTGGAAAATATACCCTTCTCAAACAGAGCTGAGGTGCGATTCACACCCCCAGCATTAGACGTCTGAGAAAACGGTGTTAACCTTTGAGCCGCAATGCTACTTAAAAAGAAACTTTCTTGTGAAAGTTTTAATGTCCTCTCAGTATAAATGTATTACTATAAGACTAAAATTATATTCTGGACATTAAAGAAAAATAACCAATACTGCCAAGCCAGTAAACTGTCACGCCCAGCTCCGTACGATCCTCGTGTGTGCCACGCCCACCTCGTTACCTCGTGTTATTTCCTAATTGTTATCACCTGTTTCCTATTTGATTTTGACTTGTCTTGTGTATTTAGTCCACGTCTGTGTTAGTATCCCCAGTCCGGTCATTGTAGTGTCATTCTGTGTTGTTGCCTGCCGTTTGTGGAATTAAACCCTGTGTTCCCCTATTCACGGCTTCATTTGCCTGCTTCCGCCCTGCATCGTGACATAAACAATGTCTACTGCCTGTTTTACTGTAACGATTTATAAAGCTATGAATGTTTAGCATTTCGTTATGTAAAAATTGGCTTGGTATAATTCAGTGTCAACAAGTAGTGACGTAGTTAAGGATATGGCCTAATTGAAGTCCCAGAAGAGCTACCTCCACAGTGATCAGTCATCTCCTGAATAGAAACACATTTGCAAACAATTTAGTGATCCTACGAGCTAAGCTACAGCATTCCTAAGATTCATGAAGATAAGATCACAAAAGAGCACGACTAGGGCACAGCACATAAGGCGAATAAACAAGGAAATGACAGTGAAATAAAAAATACTCTGAGTGTATGTATTATTGCTCCTAAAGGTTCTTGGTTGTTTGTTGTTTTTTTTTTGTCCAATAGATTCCCTGCTACAGTCTGCCTGAATTCCAGTAGATTCCCTGCTACAGTCTGCCTGAATGCACCTGTGTGTAATTTGCTTACAGGGCCACACACTGCAGCTCAGCCCAAAGTCAAGGTCTGGGTGTTTTCCAGATGGCTTACTTGCAAAGCCGAGCTTGGGGTCGTTACAGAATTTATAAGCTGTCAGTGTAACAGAGGAAGCATGCAGTGTTGGACTGGGGGACCACTTTGAGTGTCTGAAATGAATCTTCGCTGTCAAGCTGGGGGCCTGCGCTAACCACGTCACATGCTGCCGAACGAGAACGGCGAGGCTGGATTAGCTTCTGCTCCAATAGGAAGGAGAGTCGGCTTGGGTCACAGCCAGCCGGCTCCTGCAAGTGGAACCGGTCCCGCAGCTGTAGAGTATCATGGGGGCAGGGCCACATGGCGACAAGGTTGTAAGGCAAAACAGAGAAAGCGTGATGGGCTGCCCTAACCTCCACTCTGTGGCCCAGGTAAAGGCCATAGCAACAAGATAGAGAAGACAAGGTGAAGAGTCTTCGGTTCAAGGTGTGTCGTGATCTCTCACGTGGGATTCTGGATTGCTAGAAGCTGCTTCACAGAACCTGAGTCCAATGGCAGTATATTATCCGGTAGGTACATTGCTGTGTGCTTTAGGCTAGAATAGAATAGAATAGAATAGAATAGAATAAATCTTGTCCAACCAAGGCTGGACATTTGCCTTTGGTCTTACAAAGTAAAGTATAAAAATGAAGTTTCCAAACAGACAGATAGAAGAAAAAAAGTTTAAATCAAAGTGTTAAAATAATAATATCACATTATTCCAGCATGTGCAGAAGATTTACTGGTATAAGATTCACAAGCTTGCAAATAAAAAAAAAAATCACTATCTGAGTGATTGAACCCAACCACAAAACTAATGCACTGGTAGTTCTGTTAAGTTAAAGTGCACTCAAAGTGTTAGGGTTAGTATGGAGGACTGCTGATTACTAGCAAAGCGTTTTGATCACTGGTATATAGTGTGGCCCAGAAAGCATTGGTCTGTTGCATGAAGTGTTGGGGTTTCATTGTAACATTTTTAAGAAAGTGAGAAAAATGGAATGAGCAAATTCATTGAAGTACTTGAATTTAATGAGGAAAGATTGTGACTGAATCTGAAGCTTCAAAATCTCAGCAGACTTTCTTTGTAGACTTTATCACAGATAATTCGGAAAAATTGCATAACTGAGTCATTCCAGTATTTATGATCTGGTTTGTTCTGAAGCAAAAAGAATGAATGCAATGCTTGTGTCAATTATACAATATATCATGTGACTGTCAATTTTGACTTTTATGAATAGCACTGTTCGCATTGCTCTATAACTCAGTCATTTTGGTTAATGTGATGTTGCTAAGATATTGTACAATTAAGATGGAACTTTTTTTTAGCAAGAATAATAAGACAAATAAGTATAAGTAAAATTATAGTGCTTATTAGTGTTTCAATGTGTGTGTGTGTGTGTGTGGGTGTGTGTGTGTGTGTGTGTGTGTGTGTGTGTCTCATGTATATGTTAGGGTCCCCACAATGTGACACCCTGGTATTTTGATGTTGTGGGCACCATTTTTTGTTTCTTACAAGGAGAACCTCAATTTTGAAAAAATCTATGACTGCAATAAAAAACTTTTTGTTTAGTTATTTATGGTTAAGGTTAGGGGTGTGTAGCGGTTACTGTTGTCATTATTGGTATAAGGGTTTTGTTCATAGAAATGAATGGACGGTCCCCACAAAGACTTACAAACATCTGTGTGTGTGTCCACTCATTCGTACATCCATCTTCCAAACGCTTGTGTTGGTTGCACGGATGTACAGATGCCCCAGACTGTGAACCCAAGACATAAGTCTAAAAGGTAAGACAAGGAAGAAATATACTTACTAACAAATAAGACTCCAGTGTTTGAATTTCCTTTTGGCCTTTCAGATTTTGGGTATGGAATAAAGGGAACTGTGACACTGTCCTTCCAGTCACTCACCGAACAAGCTGGGTGACATTCATGCCATTCTCTTTCGGCGACTATCTACCATTTGTAGAACAGGCCATTACGTCATAGGCTGTGACATGTGTGACGTATGTAGATGTTACCAGAACCCATAGCGCTTGCTCCATCTGGTTTTCCCGCAAAATCAAAATCAAAATCAAAAAGAGGAAGTTGCAATAAATAAATCAGCATGAATATTTCTTCACTGAGTAACCATGTCTTTAGTTGGCCATTCTCGTTCCATACCAGTGTTTCTCAGCTTATTTAGCACCGCGATCCAATTTCTAACATGGCAGCGCAGTCATATCCCTATATAGTAAAGTAGTAAAACTAGCCAGCTCTCTGAAATGCAACATCATGCCTACTACAATTTGACAAGCATGTAGTTGTTTCTGATATTAAGCCATTCTAACATTTTTAAGTAGGAAAAAAATGGGTCCGTGTAATTTTCCAACAATTTTCCAAGACCCTTTCAGGACTTGCCACGATGCAAATCTGCGTCGCGACCCAAGGGTGTCAGAAACACTGTTCTATATACAGTAGTACTTGCGTTAGCCTTCAGAGGTAAATTAATCATATTTCAGCTTACAATGAGTGAGAATGTGTAAATAGAAAGTGACTGTTTCACATCCCGTCTAGAAAAAGCCATGGTATACAGCAACAAGCCGTATGGACATTTTTGGGACACCCCCCCCTCCCAAACGTAATAATGCAATAAGTCATGATGCAGTATGTGTCCCAACGTATCTTTCTGCTCTGGGATTTTGCCATACTGATTTGATAATTCGTTGTTGATGTAGTCTAACTCTTCACCATGATACAGAACGCTTGATATATTGAAACATTTCTGTTCTCACTTTTCTGCTTGTCATGCTGTTTAATCGCTGTACCTACATGCAGCATTACTCAATTTGGTTCAATTCAGTTTATTTTCATTTAACGCCTTTCACAATTGCCCCAAGGCTCTTCACATGGGTGTGTTGTGATAGATTCATGCATCATGTATACAGAATAATTCAAAAACAGGTAAAGGGGAAGACAAAGAAATGAAAGGGAAAAAAGGCCAGACAACAACGGAGAAGAGGAACCAAAAACTTCTCAGTAGGGGGTCTAAGGTCAACTGGGTGCCCAACCCCCCCTGGGCATGCTAACATTGTTGAAAATGAAAGAGTGGGCTTGTATGCCAAAAGCAAGGTGGATTCCTTCCAGAGCTCCCCAAAACACTGTCCGCCCTCAGTGGATGTGGCAGCGTTCCGTGGTCAGACGCTTCATGAATCTCCCAGCTGACCTCCCAAGCTTATTCATCTCTTTATTTGACATGCTAATCTTTTTTTTGCGCTGAAACGTCGCATGTTCATGTGCACACCTGCCTTTCTCTGACAGGAAAGTGCCCCACCGCCGTATGAAAATGTGATGCACCCCGGGCCCCAATTTCAAGCCAATGAAGAGATAGCTCATGGAGGGGGGTGGCACATGCCCCCCTACCAGCCCTACTACATTCAGCCCCAGCCGGCAATTCCAGTAGTAGTATCCAGCCCCCCCCCGCAAACCCAGGGTAAGCCACCATCACAGTGTCCTGTAACCTGCTCCCCCGATTGGTTTTCTGTGCCCCCCCCCCTTCCACAGCTGCATCTATGCTGTCCCTCCCCCATTGTCTACTCTCAGCCTACTACCCCTCCATCTCTTCCTTCCTTCTTTCGCTTTCCTCATGTAAAGGAAATTTTACCAAAAATTACATATAAATAATCACGAGGCAATTTTGTATGTATACAAATGAAATTTCCTATATGAGATGTGCCAGTGGTCGAGTCAACAAATGCATGGGTTAAAATGGATGGTTGCTGGAAATACTGTGGTGATTTTAGGAGAGGTTTATAAACGACCAAACTGACACGCTTTGACAGACATAAAGTAGATCAACAGGAAGATGTTTTAAGCATAGTTTTCTTAGACTGTCTATATATATATATACATATATATATATATACATATATATATATACATATATATATATATATATATATATATGTGTGTGTGTGTGTGTGTGTGTGTTATATATTTTGTGAACTATAACCTGGTTCTTCTCCATTTCTCATTAATGAAGGGCTTCTTCCCTGCTTTACGGGACTCCAGTCCTGCTTCTGATAGCCTGTTATAAACTGTCCTAGCAGTGCACTTCAGACCTGCATTTAATGTTTCCCATTCCATTTGAAGGTCACTTGATGCCATTGTCCGATTCATGAGACACTGTCGGATAAGTTGACGGTCATTTCTGGCATTAGAAAGTCGCTTCCGCTCTCTACGTGGCTGGTTTCTGGTCATTCCCAGTGTCCCCTGCTTCACCTTATTTTAAAAATGCAGATTGTTAAAAAGTATAGAGTGGTGTCTTCATTTTTTCCATGGCTGTGTATGTGTGTGTATATACTGTATATAAGGGTTTGCATACATATGCTACACTCTCATCATCCCTTGTTCAATGACAAAGAAATTAAACAAAAAAATGTAACGAAGAAATGCCATGAATGAAAAATGCTGGGAATTCTAGGTGACTATGGCATTAACATTTAAGTGACCAACCCAGCAGGTGTAATGATTTCCAAGACCAGAGTGTAAAGCAGGAAGTTGTAATGATTCACATGAGGCATGAAATGGACTGAAATGTTATCTGAAAATCAGGGTCAAAACACTGACGAAAGTTTTGAAATCAAGGGCAGGAAAATAGCAACGCAACAAGTCAATGGTTCAGAAATATTCAATATGTTACATACGTCAGAGGTCATTATATCTCTCTTAGATCAAGGAATGAGAAAGAAGTATTTATACATATGTCATGTGAGTTTGGGTGTGAATACGGAGACTAGAGTCAGGTGTTACAGTGCCATCCTACTTCCCTAAAACAGGGGTAGGCGACCCTGATGCTAGAGTGCCGGGATCCAGCAGGTTTTCCATCCTGCCTGGTCTCTGATGAACCACAGCTGATCACAGGCAGATAGTAACTCATCAGGTAGGATAGAAACCTTCTGGATACTGGCACACCAGGGTCAGAGTTGCTTAGCCCTACCCTAATGCAGTGCCATGCAGTGCCCAGGCAGGCCGCCATGGGGCATGAAGCAGGGCAGGCTGGGTGGGTGTGATGGAAGTCTTCAAACAAGGAAAGACCAAGCATGTCATTCACTGGAACCGGGAACTACTCATTCAGGCCATATCCCCATTCCATCAAATAGCAGGTGTCCCCCCTTAGTGAGAGAGAGGCTAAAAGGGTTCCCGGAAACCTTTTTGCCACCGAACTCCAACTGGGAAGGAAATTTAATGGGATCAATTGGCAGATTCTTCAGTATTAGCAAGGACATGTGGAAGGTGCTTAATATCAGGTACCAGGAAGGTAACAAGAACCAATGACCAAGAGGACTGATGCAATTTTGATTTTTAAGGGGTTATTGTAAGCTTGAAAGATAGAGCTCTGCAGTTAAACATGAGCTGCCTCCAGAGCCTGTTGAAAGCATTCGCTGCTCCGTTTCATTAATCAGGGGACCAAAGGTGCTAGGACCAGGCACAGCAGAGGTGGGACTCAATAGCAGACCACAGGAAGTCAGGAAGAACAAGTTTTAATAGTGATAAGTGATAATTTGCGGTCAGGGCAAAAACAGGCCAAAAGGCAGCCTGCAAATCCATACTCAGTGGATGAAAAAGCCAAACCATTCAAAGCAAAACAATATATCACAAACAACCATCTACACTAACACTAAGACAACTGTACACTGACCAGAGAGCTTGCAAGGGTTACACAGAGAGGAAAAGAATTGCTTGTCCAGTCACAGGTCAGTAGTGATAATTGAGACATATTATAATTATTGGGACTAATTATAGGAAACAGCTGTGGAAACTGTGGCATGGATCTAGAGGAAACTGGACTGTAGTAGAGGCTGGTGACAGGAGAAAAACGTGGTCCGGATCACGCAGGAGCTGGAGTTCATTGGAGTTTAATGCGTAACAAAGGGAGCTCGATAGGCTGACATGTACTGGAAAGGTGAGAGCAAAGAGTGCGCAAGAGAATTCTATGCATACTCCACCCAGCATAGCTATCTGCTCCAGTTCACTTGACTGGTGCTTGTTTTATGCCCTGTTGTTGGTCAGGTGACATACACAAGAGGTGCAGGTCGGAGGGACCCAGAGCTGAGTAACACAGAATACAACTGGAATCAGTTTTTCCGTTTAATGCTTAAAGGACTTTATACAGTGACGTATATGCAACTGTACAAGGTCAAAACACAGAGCTGAAATTCAGTAATGTATCTAACATAGACACAAGGTTACGTGGGCTTTTCAGTGGGGCCGTATTAAAAAAACAATATACAATTATATTAAATAATTTTGACTTAATATTGCATTAACCTTATAAATGGGACCGAGGGGGCCTTTGGGAGGACCTGGTGCCCCCTCCCAAGCATGTGCCCAAATGCCCATAATGCTCCAGGCCGAAACGGGGGTGGCACTAAAGAAAAACACATGGCCAAACACAGAGGCCATTCAAAGTGCTTTACATAAAAGAAAATGAAGTATTAGCATTCATCAGATGGAGAATTAAGAACTACAAGTAAAAGACAATTGAAATAAGAGTAAAAGAAAAAAGCATAAATGTTGATTAGCAGTGCTAATCAAAGGCACTGTGGAATAAAAGTGAAAGGAAGAAAATACGGGCACATAACAGCAATCGCTGAGGTACAATATCTTGATTTAGCCTCTGTTTACTGATGCAGTAGGGCAGATCCAATGACACTAATGAGAACCCCTCATCAATTCCAGGAAGCCCTCAATACCTGCAAAGTACATTCAGGCCCATATGCGTCAATTCAAATTAAATTCATTTTTATGTAGTGCTTTTCACAACAGTTTCACCCCAAGGCAGGACAAGAGGCAAGACTGTGTGGCAATCCATTATGACATCATTAAACAAACCGGTGCATGCAATAGGGAAAAGGGGAAGACAGAAAGAATCCAGGAGACGATGGAGGAGATGAAATAAAAACTCAGGAGGAGGGAATAAAATAACCTAACCTCTGGGGGGTACAAGGTGGACTGGCCACCCAACCCCCCGCCCTGGCTGCACATGCCAACGTAACAGGAAACGGACCTGTTCTCCAAGCAGGTCTTTGTAACTGCCAGATCACAGGCCACACCCACAATGTCAATTCAAAATAACACATCAGTTATACCATAAACAAGTGACTAAAGTCTGAAGAAGTTCTGCAGGTGTTCGTGTCATGGGAGTCAGGAGATGCGTCTTGGAAAAGCAAAACAACAAATAAAAATGTTGAAAGATCAAAGTCTGCGTGGGATCAGAGATGATTCATTTTTTCTTTGCAAAGAAAAAAGTAGGTTCCAAATGGATGCATGAATTTGTGACTAAGAGCCTCCTCAGTTCATTGGTACATGGCGTCTGATTCAGGGCATTAACTGGTTCCTGGAAGTTGGGTGATGGCACAGAACCAACGAGGTGATCAGGAGGTACATTGGCCGCTAAAGTCTTGCTGGTTATACTTGGAAAGTCCTGGGGTTCAGTGGTAATTTCCTGAGAATTCTTGACAGAAGTGGACCAACAAAGGAGAGGCATAAATGTGTAAAAACACAATTTAGTCCAGTTCTCCATTTGTCCATGATAATCAGGCCATGTCTCTGTACTCAGAGGGAGCCTAACACCAAGGGATCTTTAGAAGTATCCATGACAAGTAATTGTTTGTCATTGAAATGCAATGCCCTACGCTAGTGGGCAAAATTGTGGAAACACCTAGCATTTTTGGCATTATGCTTTAAAAATTTCTACACGAATGTTTATAAACTAAAAATGTTCACAAATATCATACATGGATAATTAAATAAGTAACTGCAGTAACTGGAATAAAATTCTGCAATCTCTAAAAATTTGAAGTGTTTCCGCAGTTTTGGCCGTTAGTGTACTCTGTAAGCCAAGCGGTCTGTTGATGTTCGAACGACACTCTTATTTGGTGCAGCAGCTTTTCATCAGTGCCAAAGGACCTAACAAATCCATATGAGACCCTGACAGAAATGGTGAATAAGGTTTTGGGCCCCATTAACTATAACTGAAATTCCTATCTGGGCCTCATTGGGTGCTCTGTCTCTCATGGGATGGAGCAGAGGACTTACCCACAGATGTTACATTTCTTGACCTTGCAGAGACAGATGGTTTTTGTACGCAGCAGTAACGTTTGACCCAATGCTGTGCAGTTTGTGTCCAATGTAGTGAGGGGTAAGGAAAATGGAGAAGAGAACGGCGTGACAGGTGAAGTCTCTTTGAAGGGTCGGCCCACTCCTCCTTCTCTCTCAGAGCAGGTTATCAATTGACAATCAGGATATACTATACAAGATAGTGGTATCTCCCCGACCAGCAGGCTCGGACCAAAGAGCTTGCAAGTAACTGTTGTCTATACAGACGCTTCTCTACTTACGAACTTTCAACTTATGAACTTTCAGACATACGAACGAAGAGGACTGTAAGTCCAAATTGTGTTCCTTGGGCTCCCATTTCCTGTTCTCAACATAAATTTTTTTTTTCTGCGTGCCAGTTCCGCCTAGTACGACTTAACTCCCGCCGCGCAGCAGCGTAGCGTACGTACTCCCAGCATCCTAGTTCTTTGTACTTGCGTATACCCTTAAAATGATGTTGAATAATGACTTACGAACATTTCAAGTTACGAACGGCCATTCGGAATGTAACTGGTTCATAAGTAGAGGAGTGTCTGTATATGGTAAGTAAAGTAAGGTCATTGAGGCCACCCTCAAGCTGCTAGCATGCAGTATTTGAGGGCATAGTCGGCAGCGATGATGAAGTTCTCATAATCGATTAGTAATGTCTCAGCTGGATAGTGGAAGACTAGATGAGTTTAGACCAGGGCTCTACCTGTAAGCAAAGAGGTCACAAAGTGAACACAGTCTGACCAAAATTGTTCTGAGCACTGGATCATATATAATAAACGTTTATCTAGACAATACAATGCAACAAGATAACACAGCAATACAATAAAATAATACAAGTGATAGAAGAAGAGTTTGAACAATGGAAAGAGCAGAAGTGGATGTCTGTATTAGACAAACAAGACTGCTTAAAGTTTTGTCATCGCGATTCAATATTGCTTGCATCTCTGCTTGATCTGGCATGATGGTGAGGTATTCTGTAATATGTGGTCTATTGTACAAGTGCCAAGTGAGCCGTTTTAATGATTCACACAGGCAAAGCGCAGAAACAAATCCTGAATGCCGCTCAGAAACCCATGACAGACAAACAGAGCATGTCAACAGTTTGGTAACACGCAAACTGAAAGAGCCTCAATCTGAGAAGGCATGTCGGGCCTGCGTGGGTATGGCTGCAGGACTGCTTACTGGACGCAGGCCTTGTACCAGCAAGCATTGAGATTGTTTTTTTCACTGAAGAGAAATGAAACAGATACCTTCTACTGCAGAAAGTAGGAACATAAAATTATAAAAAAAATTGCTGAAATACCCCCTTTTCAATGGTTTTTATTTTGCTGTAGGGATTGAAACTGAGAGTCTGAAACCTCAGCCTTGCATAACATTTGGCTACAGCTGGCACAATGCCAGCATAATGCCTAATAATATTTGGAGACACCGTCCCGCGACACAACCAGGCATTACATTTTAGTGGCATTTTGAAAATCTCCATTTTTTTTCATGTGTGTTTTCATGTGCCCCCTTGTGCTTTCTAGTCACCGTCTGCAGCACAACGAATGTGAGATATGTGAACAGGCGCCGCTATTTTGGTATAGCAGGGATTGTCATCCTCTGCCTTATCCTGCTCGCCATCGCCATCTGGCTGGGAGGTAAGGGACTGCTTTACACAAACAGCTGTTTGTCTCTGCTGCCTGGCTTCATAGTAACCATTAACATTCTCTCTCTCCCTGTATCTTTTTTTGGGAGCAGTGCATTATGGGTACCTAAGGACATCCGGGACATCTACAGTTTTCGATAATAAAGCACAGGACACCTGTGCCAATAATACTATCATGTGTGACGGACATCAGGATTGCACCCTAGGCAGTGACGAAGCAGTATGTGGTGAGCTTGAACAAAAAAAGCAAATTGGGAGGGGGGGTGACTGTTCAAATCTGGGGTATAGCTACATGCAGAGGCAAACATTTCAGGTCCAGGAAGTAAAAAATCCAAACCATGATTTTGTTTCAACCAACCAGTAGAGTACTCTGTGACTGTGACTCATTATGCTCAACTGGTTGGTTGAAACAAAATCCTGGTCTGGAATTTTACTTTCTGGATCTGAAATGTCCACTTCTGGCTAAATGGACATGGGCAGTAAAAACATCGGCTCAGCAATTTGTACTGAGTGTTGTAACAGGGAAAGTGGAAGACACATTCTGTTGTTTTTAGTTCCTCAATAAAAAAAATCAAAAAAGAAATGGATCTGTTTCTTTATCTTTAATTACCTCACTACCCCTGACTTTTTTCTTTTTTTTTTATCTCCCCCGCCAGTGACTTTCGGGCTTAATAGTACCCTCATGGTCAGGACCAGCCAGGATGAAATTTTCCACCCAATGTGTTCCCAAGGCTGGGGCCAAAATTATGCTGACCAGACGTGTGCTCAACTCGGCTTCCAAAAGTAAACAGCCTGCTCTGCTAGTTCTATCATCTATGCCTTTGCAGTTTTATTTTTGATCACTTCCTCCTACACACTCATAGCTAACATTGAGGCCCCTTGCTGACATTGAATTTTTCTGCCCTCTAGTGGTGATGGGGGTTCCTACTGCAGGTCAGTTCTGACGGGCATTTCCTTACCTGTACTTTTCAGGAGTTACCAATACACATTGGTGCCAAACCAGGTGTCCCCTACTGTCTCAATAACCAACCAGGCTTCACAATTCATCCAGGGAGAAGTCACTGTCAGGTATGTACCCATGCAACAGTCTGCCCTTCAAGCACCTTCGTAAACCTATAGTTTAAGAAGCATGCTTAATACCATATGCCTAAAATCTCTAAAATACAGGAGTTACCGAAGTGTAGCAATGTTATATCTTTAAGGTTTGTTGAAAAGGTAGGAGATGCATGCATAAATTGTATATATGAATGACTGGGCAGTGTCCAAGAAAGAGTAGTAAACATAGTAAAACAAGCATCTAATTGTAGATTAGCATAAAAACGATTAGTATTTAAAATATTCTTAGCTACTAAAGGTCTGTACATGAATATATTTGTGACCTTGTAGGGAGGAGGAGTCAGATTTTTGGTAAATTATTCTTTCTGACCTGGAGTGCTCTGATATTTGTTATGGCTTAAATACTGTTTAAATACTGTTTGTCTCCACTGGCCCCAAGCGATGAACCAGTTAAAAAATTAAAAATGCTGAGGTACCAAAATTTAGTTACAGACGTTTGCCAGGTTACGATGGGGTTATGTTCCAATAAACCTACCGCAATGTGAAAATATCGTAAGGCGAAAATGCATTTTAATACAGCACACCTAACAAACATCATAGCCTAGCCTAACCTACCTTAAACATGCTTAGAATACTTACCTTATTCTACAGTTGGGCAAAATCTTTTATTCCTCCATTATGGGAGGAAAATGATTATTAGGGGGTTGTATTAGCTGGGGCAATCAAGGAGCCACAACCCCCCCGTAATTTACGCCCATGAATCATACCCCTGTTAAAAACGAAATTTCGTAACACAGACCACCGTAACCCGGGGAGTGTCTATACACGCCTTTACTATCACACAATTGTAATATACATATACATCCAGTACCATACTAGAATGAGTCATTATGTTATTTAAAATAAAACTCCTTCCATTTTACCAGTTACCCTATTACATGAAACATAGCATCCATTATATTCATTATGTTTATTTTATGTTGTCTTGTATTTATATTTTGATAATAATAATAATAATAATAATAAGCTTTGCTTATTATGGTACAGTTTGATAGGTGGGTTTGCAGTATATTTCTACCCAGTTCTTTTGCATGGGGTGATGCAGTTTCATGTAAGTTTGTCATTTTAGTCACTTTGGGTGTGCTGTGCAAAATCTCTGTTCTCTGCTTAAAGGGCTCCCAGAATCTCTACTGATGCTGCAGAATCTGGAGATACAATGGAACAAAATGATTTATTAAATCTGTCCGTTTCAAGTGCATTAAATTGAATAAGCAAAGCATGCTGGATGATTATTTGCCTCCTGATAGCTTACTGAGTCATGCCCGTGTTTAGCGATCATTTAAAAATAATTTCAAAACTTCTGTCTTATCTCTCAGTGCCAGTCAACTCACAGACCTTACATTCCATAGCCCTTCCCAGACCCTTAAGATGAGGTCAACACCATTGCCATTTCTTTGTGTTCCTCCCCCTGATTTTAGAGATTTACCTGGAAAAGGCATTGTATGGCATTACTCTGTGACTATGAGACCATTTTACTTCAGCATTCCCTGCTGTAACTGGAGCAGATATCGGGCTGGGTTACCGTTTCAGTCCCAAAGAGTCTGGCAGAGAAGTGGGCGAAAACGATGGATGGCCACACACATTTCTAAGAAGTTATTTCAAAACATAGACTTTTAGCTATGTTACAATCGGTTCTTTTGTTATATTCAAAAGAGCCACATCGCGTTCTTCTCCGGAATGTTTTCTTGTAGTGCAGTAGGTGGAGGTGTAGAGGTGTTGGTGTGTTAATTGCTTTTATGTGACTTTGCTGTCAGACGTTTTTCTTGACTGGATCATAAGATCCATGTCTCTGGGTGGTCTGTCTTCAGTGAATATTTTCAGCTTTTTCTGCATCCTTTACGACTGAGGTGTGAACCCCACTCTGAGGTCTCCTTTTCGTTTTTAGCTTTCTGCAGAGCTTCTCCACGATCGCTCTCCTGCAATTTCATGCTCAGTGCGTCGTATGTCGCTTCGTTTTATTTTTGCTTTTATTCACACAGATGAAATCACACGGGAGGGTCTGTACAAAGATGTGGGTGGGTCTGTGTGGGTTTTGGGTAGGAAGAGACAAGAAGAACAATGAAATACAGAGAAGGATCAGAACTCAGATTCCCATTCCTTTCCTGATAAACAGACTTGCTTCTGCTTTGATCTCCTTCAGATGGATGGATGGATGATCATTGTCGACCAAAATGGTTCATCTTTATCTACTCACACCTGATCCTTTCACAATAGCCATGTAGTACCTTCGCAGGGTTAAAACAAAATTCTATTTAATTGTTTGAACAGTAAAAATTAGCAGTATGTGTTAAATTCTGAATAACATATAATTGTCTTGAAAAGTAACAATTAACAACTGCTTACTCAGATTACTGAGTGAGCAAAAAGGAAACGTGTACCGCACGGTGTATGATGGACCAGGGCTTGTGATCCACAGGTCATGTGTCACCGATCAGATGATTAGAGGACCTTCTCAGCAATAAAACCCCCTAGTGTTGTGTTCAATGTTCTGCTTCTTCTCCAAATCAGGCTTCACATGTCGTGAAACAACATGACTGAGTGACTGTTTTTTAATTCATGTCCAATTACATTAGTCATGTAAGAGATATAGCCCCGCTTTCTAAACCACAAATTAGCGTATTCCCTACCCCTTTACCCAAGAGTGGACAGGTCTTAGAGGTTTACTCTGGTATTACTTTATACTCAATCCATCGTCCATTTTGTTTTGCAGCTCTTCATGTCCCAGCGGAAAGGCTGTCTCTCTGATGTGTACCAGTAAGCACCTTTTGGGACTTTTATTTTCTGAGACTGTAAAGGCACTGCTGCCGAATCTTCAAAGAAAGTGGTTACTGCATGGATGACTTTGATAAACATTACAGTTTTTCCAATGTACAGTACAGTTCAACAGTCTTAGGCAATCTAAGCAAATGATACTTAAATGAAGATGTTTTTGTTCTGAGCACATATACATTTACTACTCAGATATAAACATTTCCATTGGCTGCCTAAGACTTTTGCACAGTACTGTCGTTCATGGGTGTTAGTGGATATCTCTGGCACTTGCTATATCTCAAACACTTTTTGTTTAATTATTGAAAAAATAATGAATTAGATATAAACTGTATTAAGTTGGCAACATTGCCTCTGGTCGATACAGCCCTTCTCTGTACATTGATAAAATGGTCCTTTGTTGGGCCACATTATGTGTGGGGGTTCTCATTATGCAAATGTACATGAACCTTAAACAAGCCTTAAATAAAATTGCACATCCTTGCTTTATGTGGGCCCATGAAATTTTGTTGCGCGTTTCTCCGCAAACAGAAGCTGTGCAAAATTAACGTCAATACCTGTGGAATGATTTGAATAAATGACTTAGAATGAAGTGGTTACATAAACCAAAGTGCTCCTCCATAATTGGCTTTTCTAACATTGGCGTGGTGTTTTGCTTGCTTGCTTGCTTGATGTTTTGCTTGTTTCCTCTCTGACCCTAGACTGCGGTCAGCAGTACATCGGCACCCGGATCGTAGGGGGCACTCAAGCCGAACTGGGCCAGTGGCCCTGGCAAGTCAGCCTCCACTACCTGGGCTCACACATGTGTGGCGGCTCCTTGATTGCCCCCAACTTTGTAGTGTCGGCTGCACACTGCTTCAAATGGTTAGTGCAAAGATCCGTCTCCACCTGGGGGTCAGAGCCTTCACATGAGCATATTCTATTTGTATTACTTCTATATGTATTTAATTGCAATTCATGGTATAATTGTCACTGTATTTTTAAATTTTCTTTTCAATTGCTTTTATTGTAATTTATATGAAAGAAGTTTAAAAATCATAAAAAATGAATTATTCATTGATATTTGTAAAATATCCCATAAAATAACATCCATTTGGGGCAGGGCTGGACTGGTATTAAAAATTGGCCCTGGATTCTTACCCATATAGGCCCACCACACACATAGCTATGAAAAATTTTGCCTACCTGGGGGGATGGGGGAGGGGCATAGCATTTTGACAATCAGTCCCCCACCGCAAATTCTGCCAGCCCACAACCCCATCAGCCCCCTGGGGAAAAGCCTGGTGTGCCAAGCAGCCGGTCCAGCCCTGATCTAGGGGAATGACTGTCACCAGATATGATCTGCAGAGATGAAGCTTCCAAAAGTAAATTTTGATATAAAAGACCAGAGATTAAAAAATATACGATAAATAAATTAAACCCCAAATCCCATTGTTTCAGAACACTGTGTACTTATCAACATAAAACTTGACGGCTCATGTGAAATTCCCTAAAATGTAAGAATATTCAAAGACCACCGTATCTTTGTATTTAAATTATCCCAGGAAGACCCCAGATTCCTCGAACCCCAGCAACTGGGAAGTTTACGGAGGAATGATCTCTCAGGACCAGCTGCCTTCCCCATACCTAGTGAGCGGCATTTTCATAAATGAGAACTACAACAGTAATAACAATGACTACGACATCACCCTGCTCAAACTAACTCAGCAAGTGACCTTCTCAAGTAAGTGCTGCTTAATGGTTGCTGTACTTGCCTTGGCCGTGACTCTCTCCCTTGGGGGGGCTGTTTTTTTCTGATGTGTGTATTTGTGTATCATGCAGATACCTTTGCACCAGTCTGTCTCCCTGCCTTCAACCAGTGGTTTGCCCCTGGAACCACCTGCTATACCTCTGGCTACGGGGTAACATCACAGGGTTCAGGTCAGAAGAACTTGAAATGAGGGCTGGGTGCAGGGGATTAGTAAAAAAAATTAAGAGAATAGATTAAAGATTCCTAACTGTCATCTCTCCATGTAAGTATGCATGCACACAAACATTAGAATTAAATAAAGTTTAAAAAGAAAAACTATAAAAAGTGTGCTCTCCTCATCCCTGCCTCTGACAATCAATCATGCATCCAACATACAAACAATAAAATATTTTAAATAAACAATTTATACACCTGTCTGTGTGCATACATCCTGCAGCCATAGAGATTATATACATACTCACACATATTTATGTGGAGACGGTAGAACGAGGACGTATGTTAAGAATATGTTTAGCTGTGATGTAAAAAGCAGAAGTGAGAAATAAATGAAATGCTGGAATTCAACTTTCACTTTACAGTTTCAAATCTAAATTCTCGTGTAGCTTTATAAGTGATGCACCTATGCTACAGCCTTAATAAAAAAATATATAATAATGAATAAAATAAAACTTGTACATGAAGTTTTGTAGCCAGTGCTTGTGATAATTTCACAATTATCTATTATTTATGTATATTGTGCAGCAACTGTATCCACCAATCTGATGATGGTGAACGTGGGCATCATCTCCACCTCAGTCTGCAACAGCGGCAGTGTTTATGGTGGCCTAATCACCAATAATATGATCTGCGCTGGTGTTCTCAGTGGGGGTAAAGACTCCTGTCAGGTGGGTGGACTCAATCGAATCCCCTTGCCTCCCTCAGAATTCTGAATTAAACACGTCTATCCAGTCACCGTATTGTGCAAAGGTCATATGAGGCCAAAGCTCTTTATCTAGGCAATAAGTATTTATTTGTGCTGAAAGACACATTATTTCACATTATAATATATACAAATAAACAGTAAACAAAGGAAGCGACAAGGATTTCTTTGGTTCCCCAAAAAGTTAGTGATATCCTGTTGGATGGCTACAAGTACACAACATCATTTTCTAAACTTTTTTTCAAGGGTATGTGTAACAACTGACTGCTTAGCAACCATCCAAGCAGACACATATGAAATGCTTGTCTTTTTCTCCCTTGTTGTTCAGGGAGACAGCGGTGGTCCACTTGTCTGCCAGGGCAGCAACCAGCTGTGGTACCTGGCAGGTGTGACCAGCTGGGGAGCAGGCTGTGCAAAGCCGAACAGCCCAGGTGTCTATAGCAACGTCACCGCTTTGCTGCCCTGGGTCTACACCACAATGCAGGTGAGGTCTCTCTCCATACACTGGGACATATTTGCTCCAGCTGGGAAGCACATATCCTGCAAAGACAAGCCATTGTCTGAACTTGACAAACAGGACATCAGATGACACTACATCTACGGCGTTGCACATACACGCACTCACATTGGCCAATTTAGAGACAGAAATTAGCATAGGTGCATTTCATTGGAGGAAACCTGAGAGACACAGGTAGAACATGCAAACTCCACACACACACACACACACACACACACAAATGACAGAAGAGGGATTCCAGCCCATAACCTTGAACAAGTAAGGCAACAGTCTTACCTGCTTTACTCCACCAAAATTATTAAGTTTGATATTGTTAAAAATGATGCAGCAGAGGTGCAAGGCTGTAAGAGCATTCAGATGTTACAGGCAGGCCATGCTGAGAACGCCTTAAGTATTTCATGGAGCTGGAAATGAAATCTGGAAGGAGAATCTACGCATGTATATTTGTGTAAAGATGGATGATTTTCCATGTCTTTAGAAAATTCTACATGATATTAAATATGTTTTAATTGATGCAATCCTGCAGGAATCGATGTCATGATGTCTTCCTCCATCATCAGAAAGATCCATGTGCTATTATAGGCAAGCACCTCATCTGATAATGATCCCTGGAATTCTTCTCTGATGGACAAAGACCCAGGAGGACGAGTGGACAACTTATGAAACAGTGCTTCCCTACAAAGGCAAAACATTGCAACTATACTCCAGCTACACTCACACTGACACTGTGAAAAGGGGTGTCTGTCTATTTTTGTTACTGTTATTTTCACTGTTTTTTTTTTTGTTCAACACAGCACAGTTGAACTAAGAAATTTTGTCACGATAAAACAGAACCTAAAACACTTGATTTTGGTCAAACTCAACTTTGATAAAATATGCACTTACTGCGTCTTGCCTTTGTAGGGCAGAATAGGAGGACTTGAAATGTTTGCACTTTACATTGGGCCCACGGTAATCGTTCTGTTTGGGTTAGCTCTCTCAAATCTACAAGGGAAAGGGGAAACAGACCTGCTGCCAGAGAATGAACAAAATCGTAAAAGTGGGTCAGAAAATTTTTATATAGATGAAATAGAAAATCACAGTAATAAATCATGATGCAAGGTATTGAGGTAAAAAGATCTGTTTAATATGGCTCTTGGACAACTATGCAGTCCTGCAAGGCCACTGTTGTATTTTTTTTTTATTCATTGTTTATGTTAGTGTTCAATATGTAACAGGTCTTAGTCAGCCACTAATTAATTATTTAACCCTGTACAATATACACTGGCTCCAGTTTTATGAATGTTGTGTGTAAATCCTGGAGCAAGGACTTAGAAAGGATTAATTGTGACAACAGAGCAATATCTCACACTGACCTCACACTTTTCTATCATGGGAATCATTTGCCTGCGTTTCTGAATGAACCTCAGGTCTGTTTTTATGTCCTTGATTGCAATGATTGTCTGTGGACGTTATTAAACTTATTATAAAACATCTACTCCGTGTACTACTCTAACAGAAAGTGACAATGATTCTTAAGAAAGAGCAGGTAGGGTAATTTAGTGTATGTTAGTGTGTTAGGCTGGTTTTAATACTGCAGGAGAACACTTTACAAGTATGATGCTATAAATATTACTGCACAGATCAACCGGGAACTATTCTCATTAATAAACTGAATATTGCCTCTTTTTGGGGAGGGATTTTCCAGTCAGTTTTCCGTACCCATGGAAGGAAGAATCAGAAAAATATCTACACAAATGTCACACAAGTGATAGAACTTAAGGTTTATGTATTAATATTACATGACTTTCTAAATAATAAGCATATTAAATTAAAATTATATTAATAGAATGCGTGAAAGGACACTCATCCTAACAGTTATTATCTATTACCATACATGTATTTATATATATATAAACACACACACACACACACACACACATATATATATATATATATATTTTTTTTTTTATTATTTTTTTTTTTTTTACATAGCAGAGATAAAACACTGGGCTGCCTGTTGCCTCAAGCCCAAAGCCAAATGCGCGATTACCTACCCTTGCACCGATGACCTCTGCTTGTCCATCAGTGGGTAAGGCGGGCATTAACTACGAGCGAGCGAGAGACGGGCAAAGGCGCTCAAAGAAAGGCGTTAACGCAGGGAAGAGGGACGCGTGTTTAGAAGGCTCCGTTCAGGGCCGTTTTAAAAACGCAACTTTTTTATCGATTGTGAAAAAAAGAAAGACATCTGATTTGCATTTCATTTGGAGAAGGACACCCACGTGTATTTGTCTTTTTCTCTGAGAATCCAACCTAGAGAGACAACTTCTGAAGAGTAGGGCGTGGATAGCACAGTATACAGAGAATACCGAGAAGATTAAATATTAAATTAGTTTAATAAAGCAGTGCTGTAGCTTTAACATTAATTTAATTAACTCTCAGTTTTGATAGTTTTTTACGCCCGTGTAATATCAAGGCGAATGAAAGGTAAGAAAATAAGTTTTCATTTCGTGTTTTGTTTAATTTGAGGAAATGCAGTTTATACGAGTCGCTTTTTGTCTTGCACTGATGGCGTTTTGAAAGAAAAAGTAATTTAATGCGCACGTAGTTTTTTGCGTAGTAGGTGCGTCTGTCTAGCGAGTAGACGGGAGTAGTGGAAAGATGTTGATTGTTCATCAAAGCGAACCACCTTCGTGCTGCCTCATAGTATGGAAGGAGCCAGGGCTGAATCGTTTATTAAATATACATGATGCTTAGCTGAACGTCAGTGCAAATGTATTCAATGCATCTAGGTTTATAGCAAATGTAATTGATGGTGATGCATGCAAAGCTCAAGTTTATCAACAAAGACATAGCGATTTCCATTACTGTTTAGAATAATTGTATTCCATGCTGCAAATGCATTGCACCTTGGGAATTAAAATATATCAAAGAGAAGTTTTTGACTTTTGTGCACTTGCTGTGAATCGTAGGGTTTGTGCGTAAAACGAGGGTGTGTCCTCATTGTATTGCACTACCTTTTCTTGTAAAGAAGCGATGCTGTCTGAATTTGAGTCTTTGTTGGGGGTGTGGATTTAAGTTGCTTACATTTCTTTGACATACACACATTAACTATCCGACTGATTATTTAACATACATTTGCTCTTAACCATACTGTCATGTACACGGAAGCCTCATAAATTTAAGCTATAGAATGATGCCGGTGTGTCAATTAAAGAGGTCTGTCTTGTCAGTGATACTTTGGGTATGTAAACAACGTGGCGCTGAAATCTATAAGAATCTACAGGTATGGAGCGTGACGCTTGAGATATTCACGTAGGCAGAAGGTGCCGTGGAAAGACAAGGAGATGGCGACCATTGAACGTGAGGTGAAATGTGTGTTTGCTGAATCAAATACGAACGAACTGCTCAGACGTACGTCACATCACTTCATTCGTATCCATGTTTGCGGTTTAAATTGTTTAATATATGCAATAGATGTTCATAGTAACCAAAATACAAATGTTCTTTCATAGGCTGCATTATAAGAAAAATTAAGAATACTATGAAGTATTGATTATACATTTCAGTAGCATGAAAAGCTATATGATGAATGTAGCTGAAAGGTTTAATTTCATACCTAAGTTCCTATCTGTAATGGAATGCAACAATACGGTTTCAGCAGAGCTAGGCAGCAGCGCGGGACGCAAGAACAACTCTGAGCGCGCTTTTCGCCAGCGAGTAGTCAGAGGTGTTTCCTTCGTCATTTAACATAACGGAGTTCAGTTCAATCATTTGAATATTACTCATGTATTATATACCCAGAATGTTATTACCTACAATTTCACCCCTTCTTTTTTTTTCCATCATGACGTCTTCTCTTGTCTCGTGGGGGTTCACCAAATGGCTTACATCCATGTCTTTATTACTTTACTTTATCGTTAAAACTATTTGCATTTTAATTGCACGTATTGGTTATTATTATTACATTTTTAGGAATAGTATAAGAATATTAATACATAGGAAATGTGGTAGATGTCCCTGTGTTAATTCACTGTAATAAAAATCCATCGCTGCACTCGATTAAAAATAATAACAAGGTTGTGAGCCATTTGGCACTGGTAGTGGAAGTCACCTGACTTGATGGGTTGCTATGGAAACACCCTGGAGTACGGGAGAAGGCACCAGCACGTCTGCCAGGGCGCCCGCCCTGCACGCCTCGTTGTCATGGTTACTCACCGTTCCTTTTAGTCTAAGGATGCTAGTCTGGGGTTTGCCCCAGAAAATAATTTAGCGTCTGTGATCATGTCCTATCTTTATTTATTTCATTTTAATTTTTGCGTTTTCGGAAAATATGACGAGAAACAGGAAAAGAATCTTCAGTCAGCTTTAACCTGTATTTATAAGCTGTTCCTTGAATGACTTTTGCTGGTTCTTTATATTATTCTGTACTGAAATAATTCACATGCATTCAGTGGCCAAATAAACATTTCCTCATCATACTACTGCAATACATTGTGGCTCGCATTAGTGGATTCTTAACATTTGTTGTTATTTGTTAGTGTGATGCAGATAAACATGAAGCATTTTTACAGGGAGAGGAGCAAGAACAGACGGAGGCAATGACACAATATGGCCAGTGGATATTTGAGAATGACGAAACCAATAGAAGTGCGAGAACGTACGTAAACGTCGCAAAAAAAAAAAAGCCAGTCTCCCCTCGCAACCCTTGGAGGTGAGACAATGACACACGGAACAGACGCTCACGCCGCGGGCGGTGCCCCAGGGCCTGTGCCCAACAGTGATCAATGCCAGCTCTTGCGTTAAACCCCCCCCCCCCCCCCCCCCCGTACCAGTGGCCAGTGGTATTCCCATGCACACAGAAAAGGGCTTTGTAACAGGTCCTTTCTAAATAGCTGCTTTAAATTGGTTGTCTTTCACCTAGATTTGAATCGCGTTACTCTGCCCATGAACAGGGGTTCTCACGATGTTAATCCCGCCAGCTCAGGATCGATGTAATTCTCATGAATTTGGGAGCCCAGAAGAAAACTTGATAAATTACCAACTTTGCACTTCGCACGGGTTATTGCTTTTTAGCGGATAAAAACGGCGTAGCGACTGAAAGTTGTATCAGATGTGTCACTGAGCTTTGGATGACTTAAGGGTAAAGTCTGTGAAACCGTTTTAGAGGTTTAAGTTTTACGAGAGAAAGAGAAGTGCTGAGTGACTGCATAAACGAATGTCATTGTGGCTGAGTTAATGAGGATGGGATGGGCAGGGTGAGTCACATGCAGGTGGGTTACTTGATAGCCGCAGGGTTTTAAGTTTGAACCAGGCAGCAGCTCTTTCTGTTCTCCATCTCCCCACGTAGCCTAGTTACCTCCCACGGACCAGTGGCATGCTGCTCGGATGATTTGTTGACTCCGAAAAAACTCCCCAGGTGTGATTCAATGTGTGGAGGTCCCGGTGACAGGCAAGGCGCCCTGTGTCGCACGTTATTTTGCATTCTTTGCAGGAGAAGGTCCACATCCCCATGACCCCGAATGTCAACACTTTCTTAAAACGAACGGATCTGTCAGGAGGAATGTAATTTTGGACTTCAGATTTTACAGGCCTATATCATTTTTGCGAGGCATACGTTTCTGTTTTTGGGTTGATGTGCATAATTCAACTTCAACGGTCATGTGACAAGCACAGTGGTTAGTACTGCTACCACCAACCTCTTGGACCAAGGTTCGAGTCTCTGCCATGGCTCCATGCTTGGGGATGTATGTTCTCCTTGTGTTGTATGGTGGTTTCCTTTGGGTTCTCTGATTCCCCCCCCCCCCCCCCCCCCAAAGTCAAAAAATATGCCAAGGTGAACTAGAGTTGCCAAATTCCCCATCTGTGTAAATGGTGAGTGTTCCCTGTGATGGGTTGGTGCACCATCCTGGGTTATTCCCTGCTTTGTGCCTGTAGTTTCCACGGTGGACTCTGGACAAGCGGGTATAGAAAATGGATGAATGAATTATGTATGATTTACTGCTGAATATTTAATTTTGTTGGACTTCTGGTTTTATGGAAAAAACAAATCAATAGCAGTTACATTTACCACAGTGTTAATGGAGCCACTAATGCAACTGTGACAAATGTGTCTGTGTGTGTGCATGCGTGTGTGTGTATGTGTGGATCATGTATATATTACATTGTGCAGACCAAATGTCCCCACAATGTGATAAAAACCTGTTACTTTGATATTGTGTGTTTTTTGGTCCTCACAAGGGGAAAATCAATTTTATTAAAATCTGTGACTGCAATCAAAAAACTAAAATTGTCAAAAGACTCAAATTTGTTTCGTTACTTATGGTTAAGGTTGGGGTTGGGTATAGGGGTTAAGATGGTCATGTTGGGATCAGAGTTTTCCCCATATGAATGAATGGAGAGTCCCCACAAAGATAGGGATACAAATGTGTGTGTGTGTGTGTGTGTCTGTCTGCTAGGTGTACAGTCAGTGTACCTGGCTCTGCAACTGATCAGAGATATGAAACCTGTTTCCTTATCATTTTAAATTTTTGCGTAAAAGGAAATTCCTCTTGCTCTTCCCGACCATTTCGTGCATTTTTCTATCCCTTTGATTTTAGGCTTATTACATTGCATGTACATGAGTTAGTCATCTGTGCTTCATGGTTTTCTTTTCAGGATATTCTGGGCTACTCAGATATAATAGTCGTAAGTTGATGTGTAAATGCTGACACAGTCTTGATATAAAATCCTTTTTATGAGGAAAAACTACTTGCGCCTATTTGAATTTCTCAATTTCTAGTCTCGTCTAATATAAAAATGTGCAGGCACTACAAATATAATCTTATAAATGCTGAGATTAGAGTCCCTATTAATATATTTGATATATAATTTTATATGCTTTTATATAATTATTTAAATTACTTTATAACATCTGAAAGAAACTGAAACGAAATGCCCATCCCCAAAAGACACACACACAAACACACACAAACATACACATACGACCACCCACAAACATACAAAAACAAACAATGCACACAAAATCCTAATATAAGCTCAAAACAAATACCTTTAGGAGTAACATACGTTCGTTTTGTTTATAGTCAGTGTTCTGACGATTTGTACCGCTTGGATCATTGCGAAAGCGAAATATTGCTTTCCTGGATGCGTTTTGGTGGAAGAACTTCAAAATGTATGCCTCGCTGCGCCCTCGTTGCAATTTAGACGACCGGATCGAATAGGTTTTCCTGATTGCAGAGATAGGTGAGTTGTGTATGTGCGTTATACCTATCCAAAGTTACAAGACTGAGATTAATGGGTGCGAAAATCAACACATTATGCGTTTGTCGGGTTCTAATGGAAATCTAAGCTACTGCATAATCAGAATCCTACTCATTAAAGGACAGCGCGATCTCCTTGATTTTCAAGCAAAGAAAAGTTAGTTTGATTGAAAGTTTCTTAGTAATATAACCCCTGGTCCTGACATTTCCTGAATGTTTTACACAGTGTCTTTATCAGTTTCTATTTTTTCACTTGTGTTATTGCGGAAAGGGAGAAGATGGTGCTGGGTCATAAAATCTAATTTATGCAAACACGCCTTTCATACTGAATACTGCGCCAGTAACTCAGTCTTGGATCTTTCCTTCCCCTTTTCCACTCTGTCCCTGTCTATCACAAGCGATTACTGCATGTGAAGCGGTCTGTACGCCACCTGCGGTCTGAAAACTGGGCTGCTTTGTTTTTTTATGCCACTTCCGATGACACGCACGTGCTTTCTCTCTCCATTTGGGGGGATTGCTGCTGGGAAGGTCACTGGTTTCATCCCAGCGGAAACATTTTAAAGATCTGACGTTTCTCAGGGCCCGCAGCTGAATTGATAGAGATAATGGGGGTATATGTGGCTGCTTATATTGAAATGAATTAGCGCAAAGTAATACACTGAGTCGTATCACATTACCTGCTAAATTGAAGGGGGGCTGTGTTCGTTGCCCACCATGTCACAAAGATCCGTTAAGTATTTCATGGGGGGCTCTGTAACCAGTATTATGTTCTATCAATCATTGATCGATTTAATATGCTTCCCGTGATTATTTCGTTGATTCCTTTTAGTTTAAACCAGGCAGTGAGTTGCAGTGCATGGTGAATCTGCCAATGGGGATCTCTCCCTATACTACATTAAACGAAATTCATTAACATTATAATTTTTATGCACATTAATGTTTGTTAATGTTATTACAGCTCATTCTCTTTTTCAAATGCTATTTTACTTTTGTTCACATACAAGTGAATGTGTTTTGATACATGAAGTATTGGTAATTTCCATTGTGCACTTTTTCTGTATAAATAGGTTTTTTGTTGTTTATAGAATTGATAGGAGAAATTATCTTAATTATTACTGTGTGCTCAGAAAGGATTAGGTGGAATATCACTTTTAGGGTGAGTATCGTTAAAATGGGATACTTTCTGAAAATTAGCTTTCTGAGAAAATCATCTCAACGTCTTGAATCCCAACTTGATACCATTCTAAGTACATTAATGCCCCTTGAAGAGAAAAAGTATTACACAAACACATCAACTGCCCCATTTTGCCAGGTGCCGCATTTTACTCACCCTACTGTTAAGAAAGAAATGAATACAATCCAAATGTATCATTTTGCATTATATATCACATTATATTAAAATTACAAGTAAAGCTTTAATGATTCCGGATTTAATAAACATATATTTTGCTAATTGGATTTTTCATGACATAGGCGATTTTCTGCATTCCTCCCGTGAAGGCAACAAATATGGTGTTACCATCTTGCTTGTGTTCCCTGTGTCTTGCCATGCCAAACTCTTACATAATCTGCACATAGTGTTTATGTTTTTTTCAGCCATGTGCTGCTTTTTTACACTCCACCATCACGACAGTGTAGCTCTATTAAAAAACATGAATGTCATAGCTGCCTTCAGTGCCGTCATCGTTCGTGGAACACGATGGCAGGTAGCCGGTTCCCTCAAGCCCAGCTCGACTGACAGAGTTATAAAACACGGCAAGTCTCAGTGTCCTTGCCTTTCAATCACACGTCACGTGATTTTATGTGCTCCAATTCTGTCCTCAAGGTCCGTTCTGTCATATGAGTAACAAAGCTGATGGCCGGACCGTGTGGGCAGGAGACGAATTAATGTGCAAAGATTTCAAGATCTAAAACAGGGTCTCCCGTCTCCTGTTCCTCCTGCTTGGATATCAGGGCATACATGAGGAGCACCGCTTTTATCTCATGCTGCTACTTCCGAAAAAGCATTATTATGGGATGTCGGTTAAGGGGTAGTGTATAAACTTGCCAAGAGGGCCCCCTTGTCACAATCTCTTTCGCTTTCTTCTCTATTTCTATTTTTAACCTTAAAGGCACATAGATAAAGATATGCTTTCAAGCTAAGGGGATCAGAAGGGTCAGGCCTGGGGGAGTGAGGGTGGGTGACAGATTTTTGGGGAGGAGGGTGTATGTGGGAGTCAAGGGACAAGAATCAAAACTTATTGCAGTGAGAGCTCCTTGGTGTTAGTTTTAATGGAATTTCTGCCCGTTTGGGATTTGTGGCTCCGGCCTTGAGGATGGGGGAGATAATCTTCGGCAGATATCTGCACGCACCCTGCCGTGGCACGGCCCCTGGGGGGGTGGGGGGGTGGGTGGTTGATCCAGAGTGGCTTGTGTGTAGACAGCACGACTATCAAAACAAGGACGCCCTACTTTAGTGCAGATTGAGAGGAGCACAGATAATAGGGACCCATTTTTAGTGCTGTGTAGATTTGAAATGGCTGGGCTGAGCCCATGAGGGCTGGGAATGCAGTGATTTAACACACTATCATTCCGGAGTGAAAAGAAAGGCTAAGAAAGGTTCCGTAAAATTATCGTTGTAAAGACAAGTGGCTACGTGACTCCCAAAACGATGGATAAAACATTTGTTCGCAGCCAAAACAAAATTACAATAATATTATTGTGCAGAAAGAGGATTTTGAAAGTATTCATTCCCTCATCGGCAGATGATAGATAAATATTCACAGGAAGCCATTTTTACTGAGAGCCACAGGGCACAACAGAAGATGCATCCTCTCTGTGCCGTTGTAATAACATTGCCGGACTCAAGGTGGCGCTGTATGGGAAACATTTTGAAATGTTCTGCCTGAAAAACGATGTTATCTGACTAGAGACCCAAATTGCTCTTGACTCTGTTCAGCTGACAGAGAGTAGATTGCTTTTGAATCGTAGCAGACGCAGAAGCAGATTTGATGGGTTTTACTCTGACTGTCTTTGATTAATTTAGAAATGTTTACTCTGGTTAATATTTAGAGTGCATATTGTCACTCATTTGATTTTCAAGATCAGGAGGCTAATACAAGCTGAAAAAAATCACTAAATCACATTGTGACAGTGAGGACGGGGATGCTTGCACAGTGTTTACTTTTTAAAAATCAGAATACCACCATAGATGATTATTATTAATTATATTATTATTCTAAAAACTTGAATACAAACAACATTATCATGCATTAAAGTGTAGTTACCTTTGGCCAATTTTTAACCTTCAGGTTTTAGATAAAGACACTAAATTGATCTTTGATTCTATTGTAGCCTAAGGCTCAATGTTTTGGATACATGTTAAAACTTTATTGAATCCACAGTGACACACAGAGAACTGGGCTGGTGAAAATAGCTTCAGAAAGACGAGGAAGCGAACATCGATCATATTTGTAGACTTGAAGCCTCATCTGAGGCAGACTGTCGAGGTTTTACAGTGCATCTAAACTTACTTTGTTGCTAAATGACTCTCCAACTGTTAAAAATAGTTACAACTGCCATCAAATATGCAATGTATGCACAAGGGGGCTCCATTTTCCCGAAACAAGAATAAGCAGTGGGTTGGAACAAGCTGATATGGAAATTGTAATAATATGCATCTTCACTCATGGTTGTAATTCCTGATATATCATGATTGTTGCATATTGCTCAAATTGTCTTTTAAATGTAATTGCATTTATATACTACAGCCAAAAAAAATGACTCGCTACCCCTTTAAGATTTTTTTTTTTGAATGATAAACTGAGTAGCAGTTGGTCTCGGTCCAGCGATGTGTTTCGCGTAAGACGGCCTTCTTTTTGCAACTTCTTGGATTTTTCTCATTGAGTCAGTAGAGTTGTGGGGGAGGGAAGGCCGATGTTGCCTGGTTTACAAATGTAAGCAGATGTAAAACCCAGTCGCTATTGATCCCAGGTTTTGAAAGGGGGGGGGGGGTTTAAAATCAATAAATAGGACCTTGTACAAAGATGTCTAGTCAACGGACAGGGCATCTTTTTATGTGACGAGGAGACAGAAGCCAATTTAGGTCAACTGTCTCAATCTGGATCTGTCAGTTGTTACCATGTAAATTGTACGATTGCTGGTAGATTATCACCACATACATACATAAATCAATAAAAAAATAAAGATAAATAAATAGCTGTTCTGTTCTGCAATACATAAGAAAGGAGGTATCAAGGTTAAGCTGGTAAACTAGGACTGAGAACATCAAGGACACCTGACCATTATAGAATTACACCAGACATGCATCATGTTTGCTGGGAAACAGGAACATTCCAGAAAAAAATAGACAAATTAGACTGTTAGATGTGTCATGTTACTGCTGACGTCTTGTGTTTTTTTCTGTACGGTTGTATGTGTTTGTATGTGGTACGTGTATGAATTGATAAAAGTGACCCTCTGATTTTACTCTTTTTGTATCTTGGCAGTTGCCATGGAAACCTTTCTCATCTTCCTCTGTTCGCTGCTAGTGTATGTTACTGGTAAGTGCCACCGCTGCCACCTCCGGCTGTTAAGAAGAGGAGAATAATGGGAAGGGGGTGACACCGTGCGGATGGGTTTTAGGGTTAATGGCTCCACTGTTATCATGTGGGGTTTTCCTAACACTGACAACGTGTGTATCTCAGGTGTTTATCATTCATCTGTGTGTTTGTGTGCACGCTTGTTTATCCATGTGCGATGAGGGAATCTTGACACTGGTCCCGCCGCGATCGCAATTTGATTCACTGGAAATATTTTCAGAAACAGTAACAAAACATAGGCCACGGGGAATTAGCGATGCTCCAGTCAGGTAATAGCTAAGATTTAAAAAGCTACGACTCAATAGGACAGCTATGCAGAGACACACTTGGATTAGCCAGGAACAAAAGTGATTCACTGCATATGATTCACTGCATACGATTCACTGCTTATGGGAGTTCGGAACTTCTGTATCACACTGAATAAACAATAAAATTCCGTAGATGATCTCCCAGTCTTTACATGTATTGGCTGATCATCCTATATTCTTTCTTTGTACACACCTCTAGCTGATTACTTTTTCTTTCAGTGTTATCGTTGATTGATTCTCTTCTATTATTCATACTGTCTTGTATGTCTGCATGTTAGTGGGCATAATTTACAGCGCGTATACAAAGTCTAACAATAGAGCTCTCGCTATCGTGTTTTTGCTATCTGTGTGTAGTTTAAAAAAGCAGGCTAAACTGTGCAAAACAGAAAGTAGGGCAGAAGGAACCAGAGTTATAAATTGTGCAAACGCTTGGAGGAGTCACGCTGACAGCATGCGGACGAAAGGGATTCACTGAGCGGGCAAAATGAGTTAGAAGGGCGCTGAAATTCGTATTCCATTTACAGCCAAGACGAGAGTTTTTATTCCTGGCCTTGCTGTAGCCCGTCTTTCTCACTAACAATAATATCTTTCAGAATAGGCTTGAAGCGCGTCTTGTTTTCGTCGCATGCGGACCTTTTCATCTTCTTTTCACGTCTTTGCGTTTCAGTCTGATATCAAGCAGTGACAGCAAACAAAGAAACGCAAAAAAAAAAAACCAGAGGGTGACTTTAGTCAACAAATCAAGTCAAATCAAATTGAGCTTTTCAGCCATGCCACTCACACGCAGGCGTACAGCGGCACGAAATAACATTCCCACAGCACCGCGGCACGACAGACGGAAAGTGACAAGAAGGGAGTTTTCACAGTGGTTTACAGGGCAAAACAAAAGCCGGTGCCAAGTGGGAAGGACGGACTCAAGGGTGTATATGGAAAGTGCATTGGGTATGTAAACAATGATAAATAATGCAGCAGCCGAAAGGGTGGGAAGAAATTGTGTCAGATAGCTGACAATAAATATATAAATAAAAATAAGGTAGAGTGACCCGTGCCAGTGGGGGAGGGGTGATTATTCTTAGGCACAGCTAGGTGGTCAGGGGTGCCCTAAATCATGCCATTTAGGACAAAAGAGGTCCTTACTGTTATTCCATAAAAAAGCAAAATTTAAGCAAATTTCTAGTAAACTGAAGCTCAGCTTAAAATGCAGAACAAGTATTTTATTTATATCTTTGTGTCTTAAATATATTTTTGCATTGGGTAATGGTGCCACTCCCAGGATTCCTCCCTGATGGTACGTGATGTCATCGTGCTTTGTGGGGGGGCGGGGCCTAATGAAAGCAGATTGCGGAAGGAGCCGGAAACGCCCATGCAGCACAAAGACACATGGCTGATTCCTTCAGGGGTGAAGCTTGAATTAAATATCAAGGACATACAGAGAGTGGGGATTACAATAATGAGCTGAAATTATAGATACAAACACAACCATATTTACACATCTGGGAAAAGTCAAACAAAGAGCAGCTTACATCCCGCTGGAGGGTTATAAGACCACACAGAAAGAGCTAAAGCAACCCAAGTTCACCATCTATGACGAACAGGTTTATTCTTGCTAGTATAACTGCATTATATATTGATAGGATTTCTTTGGTTGGAGCAAGCTTGATGTATTGGATGTACATAAACATCTGTGTAATTACCTCCATATAATTTTCTTTGTCTGTTCTGCTATATTTTATCCTGTTTTATCATGTCCATTCATCATTCACAACTTGGACTACAAAGCAGCGTTGTAAGTCGCTCTGGAAAAGAGTGTCTGCTGAATGATGTAAGTGTCCTACGCTATTCAAGGTCATGGCAAACCTGCAGGCCATCCCAGGAAGCACAGTGCATAAGGAGGGTAAACCCTGTATGGGTTTCTAGTCCATCTCAGGGCACACAAATCCACACAAACAACCACACGATAAGGCTTATTCATAGACAGGTAACTGCACATGCAAAGAAGTTCACACCAATACTGCCAGAACAATGAAACACCACACATACTGAGCCAGGTATGGGCCATAGTGCGAGCTTCTAAGCCAGTCTCCACCCATTTTCTGTAATCGCTTATCCCAGGGTTATTCAACTCACGGTCCTGGAGGTCCGAGCACTGCTGGTTTTCCAGCCTTCCTTTACCTGTCAGTCAGGTGTGAAGCCTCTGGCCAATCAGAATCAGTAATTATTAAACAACTACCTGGGAGAACTGAAAACACGGCCTGGATTTGGAATCGAGGTCCAGAGTTGAAGAACCCTGGCTTATCCTATTCAGGGTCAGGGGTGGTCCAGAGCCGATGGGTGCGAGGCAGGGAACAATCTAGGATGGGGCGCCAACCCCTCACAGGGCACACTCACGCCTAAGGGCAATTTGGTGACTCCAATTAACCTCAGCATGTTTTTGGACTGTGGGTGGAAACCGGAGAAGAACATGCAAACGCCACACACATGGAAACAAGGCAGACACTTGAACCTTGGGCCCAGAGGTGTGAGGCACCAGTGCTGGCCTCAGTGCCACCGCACTGCCTTAGTCCAACCTGCTGCCCAATATTATTTTACCAGCTGAAGCAATAACTTAACTCTACCATCCAAAATATGGTATTTGCATTTTGACACCTAATGAGGACTTATTAATGTATCTGACTTCCGTTTGTAATTATGTTGCACAGTCAGAACATACCTGTAAGTAGCTGTTGCATCATATGTCTGTTACATGTTATTATGTCTTGAGTTTGACATGCAGTTAGACCTTGTCTGAGGCAAAATGTCATTTTCGTTCATACAGACGCCACGTTTTAGCGGACAACTTTGACACAATCCAGATAATGAATTTTGCTGCTCAAGGGTAAAACGATTTTGCCCCGACTTGAATAATGAGTAATGTCACAGGATAGCCAAATCTGGTGTCAGGGGCTGGGTGTAATGCAGAGAAGCCGATGTAGTTCATCAATTTTTTACAAGCTGTGCGTTATCGGGAAATAACAAAAAAATGAGACAGTGACATCATCACCATCGCCACAGCCTTACTGATGTCACCCTCTCTCTCTTTCAATCTCTGTCCCTCTTTAGGTGAGACCATTGGACAGGGTGAGTTTGGTTTTTTTCTCTAATTCTTCTTCTTCGGGGAGGACTTCTGTGAGGTTGAGAGATTGATGGGTCACAGACCAGCAGAGGAACATAGAGCTTAGGCAAGACAATGGAAGCAGGACAGCATATCAAGAGGAAGGTGGTGCAGAGAGAATGAGAAAGAGAGATAATGATGATGCTGGTGATGATAAAAATCATTAATAATAATTGTTATTGTGCGTATCGGGGAGACACTGGGCCCACAGGTGAAGCTGCTACAAGGTGCAAGTCATCAGAGTTTGGACCTGATCTTCGTTATTTTTTGTCTGTAGTACATTGTCTATAAACTGATGGTATCAATCATCTGAGTGGGAAGATTGCAGCCTTTTAAGTTTCTATCCTGTTATTGCGCCTATTCAAATCAGGTTGATATATTAACGTAAAACTGCAGGATGTCAATATGGATCTAGATGGATGTAGTGTCACCCGTGAGGTAGGGGCTAGAGTCCCCTGGTGTGGGAGGGGCTAGAGTCTCCCATGAGGTAGGGGCTAGAGTCCCCTGTGATGTAGAATACTGAGTCTTCTGTGAGGTAGGGGCTAGAGTCCCCCATGAGGTAGGGACTGGAGTCCCTGGTGTGGTAGAAGCTAGAGTCCCCGGTGAGATAGAAGCTAGAGTCTTCTGTGAGGTAGAAGCTAGAGTCTTCTGTGAGGTAGGGGCTGGAGTCCCCGGTGTGGTAGAGGCTAGAGTCCCTGGTGAGGTAGAAGCTAGAGTCTTCTTTGAGGTAGAAGCTAGAGTCTTCTGTGAGGTAGAAGCTAGAGTCTTCTGTGAGGTAGAAGCTAGAGTCTTCTGTGAGGTAGGGGCTAAAGTCTTCTGTGAGGTAGGGGCTAGAGTCCCCTGTGATGTAGAATATAGAATCTTCTGTGAGGTAGGGTCTGGAGTCCCCAGTGTGGTAGAAGCTAGAGTCCCTGGTGAGGTTGAAGCTAGACTCTTCTGTGAGGTAGGGGCTAGAGTCCCCCGTGAGGTAGGGGCTGGAGTCCCCGGTGTGGTAGAGGCTAGAGTCCCCTGTGAGGTAGAAGCTAGAATCTTCTGTGAAGTAGGGGCTAGAATCTTCTGTGAAGTAGGGGCTAGAGTCCCCTACAAGGGGGGAGGGGCTAAAGTCGCCTGTGAGGTAGGGACTAGAGCCCCCAGGCAGGTAGGGGTTAAAGTCCCCTACTGAGATCATGGATTGTCCTGCATTTTAAGTGGTATTTATTTGTTTGTTTGTTTGTTTGAAGAAATTTTTTGTGTGCTTATTTTAATTTCTTTCTTTTTCTTCTTTTAAAATGTCTGTAAAGCACTTTGTAAAGCCGGTGGTTAAAACTGTGCTTTATAAATAAAGATTGTTTGTTTGATTGATTGATCTAATACCTCCTGTTTATTTATGAATTTTGTCTTTTGTTTACATCGTGTTAAGCAGAGAACAATGAGAAGGTCGTAGACCCATTTGACTATGGTAAGACCCTGAATATTTGCCTGAATTTATGCTCTGGTTTCATGATTACGGTATGATACATACATGTGGCGTCAACTGGAGCTGTGTTTGCATGCAGTAATGCAAAGATTGCCTCTCTGTTTCCTTGCAGACTATGAAAGCCTTCGGATTGGAGGACTGGTGTTCGCAGTGGTGCTCTTTGCCCTGGGCGTCCTGCTCATCCTCAGTAGGCCATCCTGCCGCTATTCCCAGGACACAGATAGCCTTAGAGGGAAAGGGCATGCATGTTAAAGGCTATGAAATGCATGGTCACCCAGGAAGAGCAGCAAACACAATAACTTACAGAACTTTACAGCTGACTGTCTAGACCAGTGTTTCCCAGCCCAGTCCTTGGGGACCCACAGACAGTTCAGCTGGGGGGGTGCAAAAAACGTGGACCATTTGTGGGTCCCCAAGGACCGGTTTGGGAAACACTGGTTTAAACGATGCCACATGGGGAGGCTGCCACCTTTGACTCGTTCTCAAAGAATCTGTGTGTTTTCCAGGCCGAAGGTGTCGCTGTAGTTTGAACCAGAAGCCCAGGTAACTCCGCCTTCCCAGACACACAGATAAATCAAAATATTTGCTGTCTTAGCCTTAGCTGTCGGATGCTAAACTCCGTAACCCTACCCCATTCCCCAATCCCTACATCTCTGCTTCAGGACCCCTGGGGATGAAGAAGCACAGGCCGAGAACCTGATCATCTCCAAGGGTGAGAGGATCGTCAGTCATCCTTCACATTAGGCCCTTTGATAGACTGCCCCCTCCATCACCCGCGCCTGGCAACCTCCCTGGCATCAATCGGGGAACAGAAACATGCCATTGGGTCAAGACCCATGACTCATGTGGCCAGGGAGAGCTCTCTGCCAGAGAATGTGAACTGGGCTCTCTTCATTTTAACAAATCGGATGTTACTCTACTTACTTAATACCTCCTTTTGCCGTTTAGGGAAAGATGCCCCTAAAACGGAGAACTGAAGTGACCTGTACAGGTGAGCATGGATTAGAGCAAAAAAAAAAATCATCTGACTGAAATTTTATTTAATTTTTTTTTAAACCAAATGCTCAGTGTCACAGGCCCATACCACCTCGGCCATGCATCAAATTTTCGACGCTGTGTTGTCCATTATCCCTTAAGCCCCTAGTTGAATTGCATTTACATAATTGTAACAATAATTCAAGCTAAGGAAAGACTTTACCATTGTCAATAATTGGCTATAAATGATGAAACATCAAGTTTTCAGTGCAAATTTATTTCAACAACAATGTTTTAGTAATACACAACAGTGGATAAGAAAAAAGCCATTGCTTCCATGGACTATTTTTTATGGGAAACCACACAAAATCGAACACCTGCCATATTCATCTTTTTGCACCATGAACTAAATGGCTTGCCATTATCACCCATTTCATTTAGCCAAGCCCATCTCCACTTATTCTTCACCGTTGTCGATGTCTGACACATCTGTGCCTTCCTTTAACAGAAGCGCGTCCATGCTGACAAAACCGAAAGCAAACTTACGCGCGCGAGTGATGCAAATCAAAGGGCCTATATGTCCTGTAAAATATGGCTTTACGGACTATTTATATAGGCTATGTTTACAAATAGCCTAAACTCATTTTAAAGCAGGCTGAAAAATCCCAAGATCCCGACCCAAAATACGGGAAATTTAGAACAGCTTCCCATTGCCATTCCCCTGTTAACAGCAACAAAACGGACCCCAAAACTGCTGTTATTTATTTTTAACGGAGCATAAGCTCTCACAGCACGTGCGACACCAGAGCCACTGTCCTGAATCTTGAGCTTCAGAGTTTTGGCTTCTTTAGCTATTTAAGCAATGTAGCAGTCAGCCTTTGTCTTTAAACCCAAAACCTTTTTTAGCTACTATTAGCGAATGAGACACTTCATGACACACCACTGACTTCCAAACATATAAATACGTTCTATTCCAATCATTTTTGAAAATGTAAAATATACTACTACTGGCCTATTATCATGCCCTATTATTATTATTATTGGATACGCCAGGCAACAAGAAGCCCATGCCATATTCACCCTTTTGCAGATCTCGTCTTGGTTTTGGGACATTAAAAGACTGATGTGGCACTAAATGCTGGGGAATTATTTTCTCCTTACTATGAAGTTTGGCATCTTAAACACGTGTCGGGAAATAGCTTGCAGCCTGTAGGCTACTCCGCAGCCGTTAATGTTTAAGCGAAATGCCGAAACTAATAATTAAATTGTAATTAAACCAAAGAAAAAGAGCCTTTCCAGAACTTTGTCTACCAAAGCTTGTGTAGCCCCCCCCCCCCATTTTTTTCCTTCGGATCTGCATCAATCTCATTATTAACCTTTAGTTCACTCAGGCGACGGAAATATAATAGCGACGGAAAACGTTAATCCATGGGTGAGTCAGTCACAGTCAGCCTTTGTCTTTAAACCCAACTCCAGCTTCTTGTAGGTCCTTTGACTCAGTGTTGTCTCCTTGGTGTCGTTTGACGCTCTTAAAGCCAGCCAGTGTGGGAATGCTAATAGTTATTTATGTAGCAGATGCTGCCATCCACAGTGAATCGTGTAGCTTAAAAGGTCATAGGTCAGCTGTTTATGCTACACTGCTTGAGAAGGACCTTGATAAGATCAACAGCAGTGCCCTTTCTGAGACTGGAACCCGCAGACCATTCATTATAAATTCAGCATCTTAGCCGTTACACCACCTGCCTCCTAACACCTATATAAACAGATCTCTTGGAGCCTTGTGATGAAGCTTAGGAAACTGTTCCTCTCGTGTCTCTGTTGTTGCTGTTCTTTCACCTTTTACGCTTCCCAAGCTTCATTCAAAAAATGGAATTCAATGACTTTGCTGTCTACAGTTGTTTGCTGCTGCAGTTTTGGTATTAGTGAATTGTTTAAGAATAACAATGTATATATAAATGTCATAAGCAATTGGTCAGTACAACCGCTGACATAGCGGCACATTGTTAAGACTTGTGCCGTTTTCAGCCATATTCCTTATGTGCTTAACAAGTGTGCTACTTTACGATCATGGTAAATGTGCAACGGTTCTACATGTATCAGCAAAATCATATTTATTTCCTACCCTGCCTGTCATCTTACAGACTGAAGACTCGCTTCTATATGCCACCGAAGCGAGACTGATAACAATGTCCTGCCAAGGCATCGGGAGCAAGGGGAATGGATCCGGGGGGGGTCAGGTTGCGAGACGTGCTGTGTAAATACAGGTCTAGCCACATGTCCTGTTACCAGTGACCATGTCTTCCCATCTGTATCCTGTGTACTGGTCTCTCTGCGGTTTGCCTTTGTTAACCCGTGACGGTGTAGTAGAGTGTCTCTAATCTTCAGGCTCACAAAACCTTGTACTGTGATGAGTTCCTCCTTGTGATTTTAAAAACTGGTTTTATTTTTGTTATTTTTACTATGTACTATGCTCTTCTCTTCCATGGTCACTGTTATAATCTTTGTCAGAAGCGTTCTATTCTGCAGTGTCTCATAGGCCTATACATATATATATATATAGTTTGTAAATACAATAATATAGAAATTGTACAAAACTACACACAGATATCTAAAAGTCAAGAAGACAGGTTTTATTGTGTGTGTGTGTGTGTGTGTGTGTGTAATTGGGGACCGCTAAGTTCCCTTAATATGCAGCCTCTGTCTCCACACCCTCTTGAAATGAGAGAACTTTTTTTTCTGAAAGTCATGTCACTTTCAGAGGCAAACATATCCACTGACATGGCAGTAGTCTGCCAATTTTAAAAAATGCCATCCAGTAGGCAGAGGTGGACAGTTCAGGTCCAGAGAGTAAAAATCCAGACCAAAGATTTTGTTTCGCCCAACCCGTTGAGTACGCTGTGACTCTTTATGCTTAACAAGATGGTTGAAACAAAATCCTGGTGTGGAGTTTTACTTTCTGGATTGGAATTGTCTGCCTCTGCCAGTATGAAGATGCACAACTGTTTATCCTTCATTCCAGTAGAATTGTGTATTTAAAGCAGTAAGCAAAGAGGAAATTAACAGCATTTATATTGTATGTATTACTGTGTTGAAGAACTTATTTCACAAACAATAAATACTGTGTTCACTTCAGGGGCTCTTCTGACGTTAGCGTGAGTCTGTGCCCCATCACAACACACAGATTTATGGCAACTCACTTATGTCTGAAACCAGTGTAGGCTATACATTAATCATGTTATGAAATTCAATTGTTCAAAACGTTGGGAGCTTGATGACAATGCTCTGAAGTAATATCTCACGTGCCACACCGTTTTTGCAAAGTTCCTGGTTGGACTTCTAGCAACCCTGTACACACTGAGGTTCCACAATATCTGTCCTTTTCCATCAACAACATCAGCAATGGCTGCTGTTACCGAGAACCTGACAGGCTCACACACGCAAGGACACACGAAAGCCACAATTAGAGTCACTGATGCACCTCAGGCATGGACTGTGAGATCCAGAGTAAAACCCACGCAAACATAAGCCGAATTCGGCACCTACGCAAATGCAGGTGTGCTTTCATTGCAGTAAATCCCACACATTAAACACGTACGATGGTCGTCAAATGCATTAAGATCATCCTTATGCACCCTTCTTTAAGCGTAGCTAAAAACAATGAGACGTTTATCTTCAGTTTTTTTTCTCCCAATTCCAGGTTCGCAGACCCCGCGATCGGATGAATATGCCAAATTAGAGTTGCTCGCACAAAAATGTGTCTTGGTTGTAATCACGTGGTTCGTATGTAGGTCAATAAACGTTTATCTTCAACATTACACAATATTACATACAAGATAATATAATATTAAACTAGATCGATGCCTGTGGGTTACGTAACATCGTCGTTAGCTAAGGAATATGGCTGTTAACAGAAAATGCACTCAGAAATCCATAACTTCACCTTAAATTAAGTTACCGTAATTGGTACTGTTATATGTTGACGACGACATTGTTATTGTCGTTGCTGTGTGTTATGTATAGCCTACCAGAATTGTATAGTATTTTAAATATGACATGCCATGTCTTGTAAACCGCTTTATTTATAATACGGGGTACAAACACATGAACACGCATGTGACATAAATTATATCTTGCCACAACTTTACAGAAAATTATTCCGCCTTACATAATGATGTTACACGCGCAGTGCTTTGAAAATGGTGGTTTTAATAGATCGTGTTTTTTTCTACAAAGTTGAACTTCACGCATTACAGCTACACACCGATACATAATTTCGATTTGCCTGTAAGTGTTGCCTAAGGGTCACCGTCGGAGTTTTATTGGTGCTGAAGGCCGTTCTTTATGGGGTAATAAAGTTGCGTTTTGCAGGCACAACGCTGTTGGTGTATTTACCTTATGAAAGAAGCTGAGAGATTGGTGGGTGGGGCGGCATCGCGTCCGCCTTGCCCTTCTGATCGGACAAGCTGACAGCACTTAAGTTACCCTAAAGCTGTAGTCTACAGCTAGTCTCTGAAGAGCAGTTGATTTGCACGTATACGCTTCAAAGCAGGTAGGTCGGCGTATAGTATTTCTTTTCATAACATACATTATTACTGACAGCACCGTGTCGTGTGGGACAATTGAACCGCTTTTCCTTAATATTTGGAACCTTAAGTAGTTGACAGAATCAGCTCCTTTGTCCATTGTGCGTAATAAACGTCCGCACAAGTTTCGCATTACATAGAAAATCGCATGGCTTGCAAGCCACGCCGTAGATCATTTGCAAAACGACCAGAAGCTCTGGTACAGAAACATGCTTTAAATGCCTTTCCACGTGAGAATCGTTGTCGTTTTCTCCCTATACATGGGTTGTGTATTCTTGGAGAAAGTATGTTTTCTTTCTTGTTTTTCGTTCGTACTCTCTACACATTGTGGTATAAACTATTAATTAAAAATTAGAGGTCCGTCATATATGCTAACGATCGCTATCACACGAAGTAAACGGATCATACATGGAGGATATAATTTCGCATGATAATCAGCCAGAGGGGTGTGGCCTTTTAGCGCAGGTAGAGCAATCGGGTAGAGTAGCCTACCTCCCTTATTAAAATTTGGGACGTCCGAAATTGGCTTAGAGGTTCATTGGAACCAATATATATATATATATATATATATATATATATATATATATATATATATAAAAGTTAAATTTCATGTCTAAACATCGATGGATAAACTATGATTTCCTGGAAGTGGTGTAGAAACCATTCAAGCAACTGGAATTCTCAGTTTGCTAATGAAACGTATGTGTAGCCTTCTTTTAAACTGGAAACAACATTAAACCCTTGATGTTCATCTCTCAGAGCAGGGTGGTTTTTGGCGGCAGCGATTAGCGCGGTCGCCTCACACATCCGGAGACAGCGGTCTCGATCCCACACCCCTGCACCGGATGTGTGAAGTTTGCATGTTCTGTTCGTGTGAGGTTTCCTCCGGAATCTCCGGTGTCCCCCTGCACAGTCTACAAACACGCTAAGTTCAATGGGAGTTGCCCTAAGTGTGAATGGTGAGTCCCCTTTGCGATGGGTTGGCATCCCGTCCTGGGTTATTCGCTGCCTTGCGCCTATGGTTTTCGGGATAGGCTTCGCCCCCACCCCGACACAAGCAACATGGATGGTGAATGAATGTTCTTACAGTTTCCTGATACCCAAACTATTTCTATAGGTAATGAAATGGCATGTTGCGTTTCTAGGTGTGCAAATAACAGAGCATCTTTACAGCTTTAAGACTACTTTTATATAACATTTATTGGCAATTTTGCATTACGATTTGAAATCTGAGAAATGCAAGGGATGATAACTTTTAATGTAATGAAATAATATTGCAACATGGATGGATGAAAGAGTAAATAAAATTCCCGGATGGGAATTCCAGTGTTAACGGGACCTTAACATTAATATTTTGAAAATATCTCCCGAGATCCACATGTCACGTGCGGACTGCTCGTAGCCAGTAGCCTAATTTGTGTTATTTAATCTGTCACTGGTTTGAAATGCTTAATTGTCATATGGCTCATGGGTCAACTTTATTGTCTTTATAACTAATAACTTTATCATTTTAATTATTCATCCGTACAATCGCAGTGTAACACAATAGAAACAGTGAATATAGATACATGCCACGATTGCTATGAAACTGATTATAGATCTTACTATGTCACTGACTGTGGCTCTAGATAATGATCGGGTAAACACTCCCCCCCCTCCCCCATACCTGAGTACTATGCTGAAGTGTATCTGCTTGAAGGGAACCGAAGGGGCGTGGCATCATGAGCTGACTGTCGGTGCCCTTTTTTGTCCCTTAAATCGTGCGGTAGCAGCGATATTGATAGAAAGATTTAAGAGTGAAGCTTGTTGTTGAGCTGTTGCTTGTTTCATGCAGGTTTACGGGAGATTCAACATGTCTGAAGCAGGTGAGTGAGAAACAATCTATTGGGAGACTGTCTAGGGGGTATGTAACTTATTACCTAAAGCTGTAGGCAAGCCGTTTGCATTACTGTTAAAAACGCGACAAAACTGGTTTAATTCTATGGAAAGGTTGTATAACTTGTACGAAGAGTACACGCCCCATAACAACAAAATCACCCACACCGGTGGGCTACTATTTGCTTTGGGGCGAAGTATGTTATCTCCTAAATGTTTTTTTCTGTCTTCTCTCCTAAACACTACTGTATTTAAATGTTGTATGCAATTTCTATGTTGACATAGCCCGAGCAGGGAAAGGTAGCCATGCGGTTTAGATATGCGTTTCGGAGTATGGGTGTGTAAGTTCATTTCTCTGTGTTTACCGTCGGTGCAATCTACCAATCACCAATGAGTTAATGGGTGAACAGTATTATTTTTAAAGTACGGATGAATAAACCCGATTTGATGGCGTAGTCTCGTGCTAATTGCCTTTTAGAGAGAAGTACGTGGATTATTGCGTAGAATGATCTTTGTATTATACTTGCATTAATGTTGGAAAATGGATGGATGGATAGATGGTTAATAGGCTAACTATTACGAAATCGTCCACATAAATGACATTTAAGCTTCATAATCATTACATAATCATGTTAAGACTAGGCTATGGAGAGGCGTGCCAAATGAAGCAACCTCTGTCTTCTTGTTTTACTTCACTGCTATCTGTAGTGTCTGTGTAGAACACGAAAATATAAAACTATAAAAACGCGTATGAGTTTTCAATAATAAAAATATGGGACTTGGCGGAGAAACGCCGACATGACAGCGGCATTCCGGAGAGCCCCAGCCCAGGTTATCATACATCATCCATGATCCTGAAAGACCTCACAAGCCCATGAGTGACATCAAAGGATGGCCCTCGCTTTTCAGGACGAAGCTGGCTGTCCATTATTAAACATCTGTCTATCATATGCGCCAAATATGTAGTGGTATATGTGGGATGAACAATGTCGCCGTTGGCTCACTGGTACATGATTGGAAACCGCTGTATCCGCCGTTCATGTCACACTGCCAGACTCGCAATCTGCCATCCGCTGAACGCGAAATGCGGGTAAGTTTATGAATTTTATATAAGATGCCGATCGAATTACGGCTAGATTGTACAGTCGGTATATAACCGGTTACGTAACATCTCTGTGATACGTGCGTTTCTTGGCGTGCGGTCTCCAGCTTCCCTCATTAGGTGCATTGGATCCATTCATTGAATTTCATAATAAAACGTGTTTTATCAGTTATTTTTGAAATCGTACGTCCTACGTCTGGATTGGAATGCTGGGAAAATGTGAAGAAATTAGTCCATCCTTTAGTTAGAAAACACTCGCTTTTAATTTAATAATAAACTAATATTTGGGGAATGCATTGTAGCCTATTTACCTGAAATACGAATATGAGCCGTTACTATTATAGGCTTTTACACGGATTTAAGAAATTTTTACATTTTTAGGTTTTACGTCGTGTTGTGTGTTTTTTTTTTTTTAGTTTTTTTAAATCCACTCCCTTTAAGTCCCTCTGCTGGAAACTTGAACGGTTATTTTAATTTATTACGTTTATACGTTTTGCGACCTGCCGTGGAATTTCCAGATAAATGGAATGAATCTTTCGTAATTATCCTTCTACTGAATTAATTAGTCTATTATAGAGGTTTTCTGACGACTGCAGCCAGCATAGAACTAGCTAAACAAACATCTCCTTTAGTCAGTTCACTAACTTTTTAATTGACATTTAGTTTATTAAAAGTTTGTATACTTTTATTGGTAGATCACTAGAAAATATTTGCCATATAAGGTGTGTGTGGGCGTGGGGTTAAGTTAAAATTAATTTGTTATATATAGTGTCTGCAAGTAAGACACTGTTTTGTGCCATTTTGATACGAACCCAGATATTCTGAAAGTACTTGGTTTTGGTAAATTTAAAATTCACCTTGAATTACCCTTGCCCAAATGAGACATTTGAGGTGCTCTTGGCTCAAAAAAACCCCAATTTCTCGTGATGCAATGGTAACCGTAGGCCACTCGGAATTTTTGGGTGTGCATGAATGAGCTGCTTTGTGATCCAGTATCTTTCATTTTTTTTCATAGTTGGAATAGAATAATTCCTGCCTTGTTTATTAATTATGTATGAATGACAGCGAGATTTGCAGAGTAACTATTTAACTTGCAGGAAAGAAAATGTCCATCTTTACATTATAGCTTTCAGTATGTTTATCATTTTATTCAGAAACTGTAATGCTTCTCTTTTCAGCGACCCCTAAGATGGACCTAGATGCAGACTTTGTGTACGGTATGTTTCTTTTTCCTGTTGGGTTTCTTTGCAGTACAAAAGCTGAAGGACTAGAAGAGAAAAACTAGCTAATTTTGTAGCTACGCAGCTGAATCCGCTGATAAATGGCCTTTGGTGAGACTTAAATCTACTTACTAACTTCTCGCTGAAAGGGCAGAGGTTCCTTTTAACTATTAACATTGTTTTTAAGAAGCTGATCAGATAAGATTCTGTCCATTCGCATGTTTTCTCTGTGACTTAGCAAAGGAGCCCTCCTTGGCTGACGCTATACGATCTTGGTGTGTGTGCGTGCAGTGATGCTCGTCTTGTCCTGAGTAGTTTGTGTATTCCAGACTATCGGACACTACGTATTGGAGGCCTGGTCTTTGCTGGGGTCATTGTATTCCTGTCAATCCTCCTGCTTGCTGGTGAGTCTGCAGCTGGTTATTTACAGTTGGGTGGGATTTTATTGACGAAAGGGAGAGGGTTCGGTAATTTTAGCGTCTGTCCCTTTATGTACGAGTATGAGTTCATAGCGAGCTGTTTTGTAATGCCGTGTACTGTTTATGTATGGGATGTAAATGAAACATGATTTATCCAGGAAGTGTTCCTGCAGGGGAGGGCAGGGCAAAGCAGGTTTAATGCTGTTATCAAAGATGTCTGCCTGTGTGCGGCCAGAATTCTGATGATGTTTTGAGGTTGTGATTCTCTCTCTGTCTTTTTCTTTGCCCTGCCCCCAAGGAAACTCCATTCGCAAATGCGGGAAGTCGAAGGTAAGAGACCAGGATGGTCACAACTGCTTCAAGACTTCAGCCTTTTGATAAGGCCACAAAGATAGACATGTTTACTCTTATAAATGTCCAGATTCCATACCACTGCCTACCTTTTTTTTGCTTTTCCAAATATTCTGTGTTAGAGCTGCTTAAGGCAGATGGGCTTTTTGCCAAACTCATCTATCTGACAGCATTCCCAGACTTTCCAAGAGCTCCTCTTATGGACATTTTGTAATTTTTTTTTTTTTCCTTTCCATTTTTTCATTCTTTAACATCACAGCATGCATACCACACTCAACGTCAATTACATGCCAGCAGCTCTTTTCAAACATTCATTTGCTGTCATTTTAATGCCAGCAATGCATTGCCAAAAAGAAACCAAATCAATGAAAATCATTTGCTTTTCTTCAGACGAGAAGTAAATTTCAGCGAGAGAGGCATGCTATTCACTTGTTTCGCCCTGCTGTAAAAACTGAATAGCGTTAATGGTGTTTGATTATGAGGTCATTGTCTTATTTCTGCCAAATCTGGATGAATTACTGCTGCAGCTACAATCCCATTCAATAACATCAGCATATTCATCTAAAGAAGTTGGTATGTTTGACCAAGTAGTTATTGTGTCCTGTATAGATGCTTAGTGCAAATAATTTATGAACACATTTAGTTATTAGCAGTCCCTGAAATATAAACGCCCGATATATGGACAACTCATACTTACGAATGGACTGCCATAAAGCCTGTTATCTTATTTAACCCGAATTATTAATATGGTTCGTAATGATGAACGCACGCAGTACTTTGTGTCACTCCAGAAAACATTTCATGGCTTCATTTGCTCAAAGTACAGTACAGTATTTACTTCTATTTTTACTGTATAATAATTATTAATATGTACTACATACATTTTTTTTTTGATTTATCTACACATTTAACTTGGACAGCCTTTGGTAAACCACCATGGGTCTGTTCTTTAATACCATAATATCACAGTATAGTGAACATTGGATTCTCCAGAACGAATCTGCTACCTGAATCGCACAGAGCTATTAATATTGCATTTATTTAGCAGAGGCTTTTGTCTAAAGTGATGAACAAGTGAGAACAAGCTCAGCCAGTGTCCCTGTAGCACTGGAGGTTATGGGTCTCGCTCTAGGTGTCCACCAGTGAAGTCACTCTGCTGACCACTGGATTTTAACTAGCGACCTACTAAACAGCGGCAAGGAGTCCAGTTCCACAGAGCCGCACATCACCGTAGATACAAAACATTTTTAACTCCAGTAAACGCGTTTATAACATGAAAAAAACTAATTTTCCTTCATCAACCAAACGGCAGACGGTAGCTTATAGCAGTGTAATGAAATATGAATTGGAATCGGAAATTCAATCCGAGTATCTGATATGGCTGCTTCGATGCAAAACCCAATCTGGATCAAGTTTAGAAGGAAATAGGCCGAAAATCTATGGAGCCAACATAAATCAATCAATACCATTCGCGTCACTATAACCGCATGCTGCTGTGATATCATTTCATTTTGAGATCGTATGATCAACTTCAGTTACCTACAGTGCCAGATGGATTTTGCACTGCAAAATATAGTGACTTCAAAATGTTTTGAATATTTGCTTTAGCACTTCAATATGATAAAATGATCTAAATCAATTTGAATCATATTGAGACTTAACATTTATTCAGCAGATGTTTTTGTGCATCAGCTTTGAAAGTTACACTGAAGCATTTCTGCACCAAAGTGCATCATACATTTGATCATACTATTGCCATTTATGAATATTCATATTGTATCATTTGAGTGGGAGAGAGACATTTGCTAACTTCACTTTTATTGCGATTATGCAATGAAAACACTAAACTGCTATTAAATGAAATGATACGGGGAAATGGAAAAGCAATTCTATTTTCTTCATGTTCTCAGTCACTGTGTAATCACAAAGGAGAAAAACGTCATTGCTCTTCTGGCCTGTAGTCAAACCAATCACCAGCTTGTTTCACTTGGGGAAAGTCCAAATTGTACACTGGCAGTTTCTCCTTTTAGTATTTGAATGTGGCCTATAAGTCTATTGAACATGTATAAGCCTGTGTTTATAGTCTGTACATTTAAACAGGATTTAGTTTATAGCTGTGTGTGTGTGTGTGTTTTGTTTTTTGTTTTTGCCTCCCTGATCTATGGGGTTAATATTTTCTTGATTAGTAATATTAATGTTGTCATTCGGTGTTTCACCGTTATATCATTTTCCAGCCCACAGTTCCTAAAGAAGACAGCTAAACATCAACCTCGAAGCCAACAGAGGAACAGTCATGGGAGGCAGAAGATTACAGAGCAAGACCTGAAGATTATATCGGCTTTATCATGTATGCATGTATCATTTTAATGCAGTTAGGATCCCTGGAGATTCCTCAGATCCGAGACCATTGTTTTACTCCTGATTTAATAAAAATGGAAACCTCCCTATTGTCTCTGTTTCCATTGTGCTCGGTTTTGAGTTAAAGCTGTTTTTCCCTCTGTATTAGCTGGGCACCTGATTTTTTTAAATGTTTGTAATGGTCGTCTAATCAACCGCTAAATCAAACCTAAGAGGTCAGCTGTAAGGAAAACTGTGTTTGTAGATATTAGCCATGTTTAATAAATCCATATAACTTTTTAAGCAGTTTTCTTTGTGGGGGGGGGGGGGTGATTATTCATAAAACAATTCAGTAAATTTTACAGCATGGCTTCCATTTATTTAATTGCATTTTGTGATTTATGGTATATGACCACATAGCAGGTTTTTACTGGTACGTGGCTTTTACAGTATATTGGTTATTTAGGATGCTTACTATTAAATGTTACTTAAGTTTTATAAAATATATTCAGCCTATTATAATGAATTGCTGTACAGCTACCCTGCTTTCTGTTTAGTTACTAACTCCTGTTTTGGTTTCCAGTGAAATTTATCCAGTGTTTTGTTGTAGTATACAGTAAATTCATACATCAGGAAAAATATGAAGTCCTGTTAAAGTTTATGCATCATCTTGGCGGCACCTCGTGTCAGATTATATAATGGACAGTTTTGAATGCAACAAACAAAATGGGCTGCATTAAGGAATCTGTGTATATAATTCATTACTACCTGCACATCATACAGTAATTATTGGAGGTAATCTTTTTCAATTTCAGGAAGAAAACAAAAACTGTTGCAACAATACAGCTGTAATGTTTACTTGATGATAGAATTTCAAGTGATGATTTAAGAGGAACTTCATCTTATCTATCCATTTTTTGAAACTGCTTCTCCTATCCAGTGGAGGGGTATGGAGTCTGTCCTGGAGGTTACAGGCACAAAGTAGGGAACAACCCAGGACGGGGCACCAATCCACCGCCAGACACAGACACACACCTACAGGCAATCTGGCAACTCCGACTAACCTCAGCATGTTTTTGGAGTGTGGGGATGAAACTGGAGAACCTGGAGGAAACCACATGATGACATGGGGAGAACATGCAAACTCCACACACTGAGCCATGGTGGAGACTCAAACGCTGGTCCCAGAGGTGAGAGACGACAGTGCAAACCACTGCACCACCCTTGTTCATTTTAGTTCAAGTTTAAAAAGAGTAGAAAAGCCTTTCTGTTGCACGTGCTAGTATAAAGATATACCTTACACACACACACACACTCAGATACACACTGTAGTCTAAACTCTGCCATTAAGTGTTTTATTTTCTTTAGTTAGGTACTGATGGATGTGAAGGTCTGGCTCACAACCTCTGTTTTAGTTCATCCCAAAGGTGTTCAGTGGGGTTAAGGTCAAGTTCTTCCACACCAAACTCACCCAACCGTGTCTTTATGGACCTTGCTTTGTGCACTGGGGCACAGTCATGCTGGAACAACAAAAGGACATTCCCCAAATTGTTCCCACAAAGTTGAAAGCATTGAATTGTCCAAAATGTCATGGTATGCGGAAGCATTAAGAGTTCCCTTCACTGGAACTAAGGGGCCCAGCCCTACCCCTGGAGAAGGACCCCATACCGTTGTCCCTCCTCCACCAAACTTTACAGTTGGCAAAATGCAGTCAGACAGGTAACGTTCTCCTGGCATCCACCAAACCCAGACTCATCCATCAGACTGCCAGACAGAGAAGCCTGATTTGTCACTCCATAGAGCACATTTTCATGCTCACTCATGTCTGACGTTCTGTTGTTCCTAAACGCTTCCAATAACACCACTTACAATTGACTGGAATATCTAGCAGGGAAGAAATTTCACAAACTGACTTACTGCAAAGGTGTATCCTGTGACAGCACCACACTGGAATTCTCTGAGCTCTTCAGAACAACCCATTCTTTCACAAATGTTAGTAAACCTGACTGCATATTTAGGTGCTTCATTTTATACACCTGTGGCAATGGGTTAGAATGAAACATCAGAATTCAACGATTAAGAGACATCTCCCATCACTATGCACTTTCTATCGTCGTTCTCATTACAAATAGTGAACAGTGAATATTCACTGGCATCCCATCCAGGGTGTACCCTAAATGGACTCATATTCCTTGGCCTTTATAGGATGATACAGAGCAATCATCTGTCTTAATGACAGGAGATAGATGCCCAAAGTTGGGTGAAGGCATCCTTTGGGTTTCTCCAAACATAAATCCACCTGGGTGTAGGAAAAAGGGCGACTCATGAGAACATATTACTTTTCCCAGTTTTATGTTCCATATATTTGGCTTCTCTGGAACTATCAGCTGCCTCGCGCTCCTTTCAAATCTCGCATATCACAGCACTGCTTGTCAGACCACTTTTATAGCTGACAGATAATGATACTTGGCCTTCACTCTAATGGCTTCGTAGCTGACAAAGTAATTGACTTACTATACGGTTAATGCTATGCTACACGTGAGCAATAGGTGGTGCCAATGAGTCGGAATCCTGGGAACCCCGGGATCCTGGGAAATGACATCATTGTGTTCTGGGTAAGGATTATTGAATTAAGAGAATCTTCGATGCCCCTTGACGACGACCATTTAAGCCATCCACTGTCACTTAGATCTGTATGATCTTCCGATTGTTGATTTCATGTAAAGGCTTCCTCTCTAAGAGCGCTAACCTTAGGATCACCTCAGTTTTTACCCGTTTGACTGTATTTCCTCTCCAGCAGTTTTGGTTTCTTATATTGCAATATGACAAATTGTGCTAATGCAGAAGATTATGCGTGCATAAGGGACATAAGCTTAAAATGACAATAGTAGCATTAGTATGAATGGTGAGGGGTATAGATTCAGTAAAAGATGGGCTCTGTGACAAACCTTAAGCAAGGAGATGAGCGAGGTCGAATGGTATAGATTGTGTTGTGATAAGAAAGGTACAAAGAAGGGTTTTTTTTCAGTCATGTGATCATCACGGGGTGAGACCAGGGATAACCAGCCGTACCTAGAATGTTTGTTCTTATTGCAAGACGTGCCTATTGAGGTAGCAACAAATCATAATTGCCATACCTTTTGAAGTAATAGCCAATCATAACTGATGACCATTTGATAGGTGATTTGATTTTAGAGAAGTAGCCAATCATAATTCTAATATGCTTTTTAGAGAAGCTTATAGAGAAGGTATATAAACTGCTGTTTTTGTTAATATGGTGTGTCAGCGTCTTGGGACGGGAACACCCTGCTGCCTCTCCTTTACCTTACAACGTCTCAACTTGAATTATTTTCAAAGGAACTTCAGTGAGTATCTCAGTAAGGGACAAGGGTTGGTGGAATAGAAATGGTAGTGATAGTGATATTTTACCTTCCACAATGTCCGGCCGTAGTGTGGCAGGATTTAAAAAATTCAGGCAGTGCAGCACAGCAAATACTATTAAACTTCAAAAGAGTGATTTTTTAATATATATATATATATGTTCACTAGGTGGCAGCAAAGTACATATATTGGCTCTGATTTCAGGGGGGAAGTACAGGTCTAGTTTTATAGTTCTAGTTTATCGGTGTTTTAGATATCAACAATAATATCTTATACAGTTATGTTAATGTCTCATTAATTACGCCTTAAGCTTATTGTTCTTTTATGGACAAAAATATTCAATATGAGTAAATCATTAGATGTGGGATAAAAAAATTCATAGTCTCAGTATGGATTCAACCTGAACACTCATACTTTAATCCTCATACAACTAATTTAGAAAATTAGTAGATCAGAAGTGTGTAAGTTGTTCAGATGGCCTGTCAATCAGCCAATCCCCAGGACTGGAGTTGTGAACCACTGTTTTATTATTGGCTGATTGAGAGGTCATCCCAAAAACCCCCACCGGCCCTCTGTGGATCAGGTTCTCCGCTACTGTCTTGACCATTGCCCCATTCATTCGGAAGCTCAATGCTCCTCCAAAACTGCCAGATGATCTGCCTTATTTAGCTTTTGACCCAGGAGAATTCAGGCTACCTCTTCTCAGCTTTTTTGGATTACATACTGACCCGACAATCGCCTCACTTAATGAAATGGCAAGAAGAGAACTGAACAAATCAGTCAAAAAAAATTCCACTTAAAAAAAAAAAAAATTGTCTGTGCGGAAGATATGTGAAGAAATGTTAAATGTTGCTTGTCAATGGACTTTTGTTATGAAACCAGTACGTTTACGACATGTTAGCAACATTGAGCAAGTGCCCCAAGACTTTCTGTGAGTGCTGTACATACTAGGCTACAGCAGAATCAGGGACTCTCAGTCTCAGGAGAACCAGGGAAAGTCGCCTTTCTAACATTCCTATTCGCTGTTAACAGAAGGGGTCACACCCAACTCTCCCAGTCTATTTAATGACTCTTCATCGTCAGGGCTCATTTTACAATAATTTCTAAAATGTATATGGAATACAAAATATGGTGACTTGACGGAGTACTATTAATTAACCTGATTGCAATTAAGTAAGTTTACGTACTGATTCGATGTTTGTTAATCGTCAACTAATCATAACAGTTCATGTATTTCGTGCAGTAACTACATTTGTTCATGATTTGTACTCAAGCAGTAATTGAGTCACTTAACTTGTGACCCCTTAAGGAAAATGTTACCCAAAATAATAACTGACAAATAACTTCTATGTCATTTAATTTCTGCAGCCCATTCCACCAGAGCTAATTTAACAAAGATATATCACTGAGGGCTCTGCAGTGGTTTGGTTACCTTGCCAGGGTGAATCCCAGCCTTATGCTCTGCCTGCCTGGGATGGGATCCAGGCCCTCCCGCGACTGTGACCAGGATATGGGGTCAAAACCTGGAGGTGCAGATATGTAGCCTAGTACAAAAAGACATTACCTAGTTTTCAGATTATTTATCAATAAGTAAATTACCAACAGCCAAAAGTTGCTTAAATGTATGGTTTAAACTGTATAATATCACAGAGTATTTTGCATAGCCTATACACTTTGTCAGGGAGTGTATTATAAAATTCATTATACAATTACTTAAAAGTATTAATCATCAAAAAGCAGTACAAACCAGCATGAGAATATCCCAGGTACACATGGCACAGCGTCACCATCGTCTGGGCACAAACACAAACACATGCTTTGTGGGAAGTTGGAGACACCGGTCCAGGTGAACCGCATGCCTTCAAGTCATAGAAGGAAACCAAAATATCCACATGAAACCCAAACAAAACGCTGCTACGGAGGTAGGAAACATAACCACAACCGTGAAGGTATAGCCGAAAAATCACTGTGACAATGTGAACGTCACATTTCGTATTGTAGAATGTGCTGGTTGGATGTGCGATTGATAGCAAAATTTTACTCTGGCCAGTTGTATCCATGGTTATATAATGATATAATTCAACAGCCAGATGACATTTATAGTTTATAGCTATGAGCGTAAAATCTAAGGTGGCTCTTGAGTATTACTGTAATGTCACTCTTCCAAGGTCATGAGTTAAATATCACTCCTGGTGGGTAGACTTTGCATGTTTTCTTTCTTGGTTTGCTGGCTTCCACCCAAAGACCAAGAGCACATGGTTTATGTGAATCAACCATCCCTCCATTTCCTATACTCACTCATCCTATTCAGGGTCATAGGGGGCCCAGAGCCTAGGGCACACTCACACATATGGGCAACTTGGCAGCTCCAATTAACCTCAGCATGTTTTTGGACTGTAGGAAGGGGGACCGGAATACCCGGAGGAAACCCTACGATGACACGGGGAGGACATGCAAACTCCACACACATGGAGCCCATGGAGCTGTGAGATAAACTCATCTAGGGTTCTAAGTATGGTGTTTAAGTATATACTGTGAGATAAACTCATCTAGGGTTCTAAGTATGGTGTTTAAGTATATACTGTGAGATAAACTCATCTAGTGTTCTAAGTATGGTGTTTAAGTATATACTGTGAGATAAACTCATCTAAGGTTCTAAGTATGGTGTTTAAGTATATACTGTGAGATAAACTCATCTAGGGTTCTAAGTATGGTGTTTAAGTATATATTGTGAGATAAACTCATCTAAGGTTCTAAGTATGGTGTTTAAGTACTGTATATATTGTGAGATAAACTCATCTAGGGCGTCCCAGCTGCTGGCTTCCTGGCAGGAGGTACTGTAAGCGCCTATGAAAAACATATGGATGGACTGGAATACAGAATGACAGCAAGGAATTTTTTGAAAATTTTTTAAAGTGAGTTTTTCTTTTCTTTGAATACATTTGCCACATTGAAAGGGTCATGTACGATGAAGTTAATGAACAATAAAGTAAAATAAATCTGGAGGACTCTGCGATTCATATTGGGGAGATTGAAATTAGATGCAGATTATTAATGTTGCAATGTGTAGTTTGACATGCAATATGTGACTGGTACTTAGATCAATGATTCACTGCTTATACAACAGATCTAGTTCTTTAAAAATATGTAAGTAAAATGTAAAGAATTTCCCAAGTCTATGGACACTTAATCATTAAAAGCTTAAATGGACTTTAAACTCTTTAATTTTGGAGAGGATGAACTAAGAAGGAGAAGACGTGTGTTTATGAAAAAGTCTTTCGCATATCATCAGATAAACTTCTTTGCTTGCATCCGCATCACAATGTGTGTACAGGAACTCCTGGCTGTGCTGTTTCGCTTATTCCTGTGTAGAGAGTCAGCATCACTCCCCGCAACAGTCGATCTTTCTGTGAGTCCTGCTTCTGTACATGTGGCCAGCACAAAGTGATTTAAATCATGTGACCAAATGAATCGTGTATGTCATATCCATCCATTCATCCATCCTTTCTACTAAACTTTACACACACATGCACACACGCATGCACACACACACACACGTCTGTATTCATATCTTTGCAGGGACTGTCAATTCATGTCTATGACAAAAACCTTCTTTGGCATTTTTAGTTGTTTGATTGCAGTCACAGCATTTTTTAATGTTTAATTTCCCTTTGTGGTTACTGAAAAAAATAGTCCTCCCGATGTCAAAATAACAGGTTCTATCACAATGTAGACAAACTCCCCCACCCACCCCCCTACCCAGACACACACACACTGTTGAAATGCAACTGCATCCCCCAGTCTAGTACTGCAACCTCTTGAACCACTATGGATATAATAGTTTTATGACAGTTTTATATTATTATTATTCATATAGCTGCATTTCTAAATTATATACTGAGCCATTTTTGAAAAGACGTAAAACTAGTTAACTTAAGCATGCTACACACTATTCATTACATTAATCGCGTTAACATGACAACAGAATACGATTTTGTGGTGATTCAAGTGTCTGCGCGCATGCGCTTTAAAAACATATTGTTATTTTTACGCCACTATTAATGAGTCTTGTTCTGTAGTATATGGTAAGAAGCCACTGTGTAGCTACGAGGATAAACTAATCGCTAGTGGACATTAATATGTGTACAGAGTGATTATTTGCTGATCATTTCTGTCAGAAACGACGCGCTTTTGTCTATACTTGTTGCATCCCTCTCATTGCACCTAAACGTTATTATAAGCACTGACTTGCCTTCCTTTGTTACAAGTGGAGAAACAGTCTTGTGTTGGATGATTGTAATATTGACAGAGGCCCCCCTACACCGACGGTTCCAGGTAACACAGGGAATGGAGGCGGGACTCCGCCAGTCCCGATTTTCTCTCCATAGCGCTGGAGCACGAAGCTGCGCTCCTCTCACTGCTGCGCTGTACGTCTGCATCAGAACATTTTTTTAAGAAGTATACCTGGTTTTCACAACACTTGATTTGCTTCAAGAACGTAAGTAACACTGTTTTTCCTGTTTTCATGGCTAATGGTTGAAATATCGGTGGTACTATTATTATGAATTGATGTGCTAGACTAAGAAATTTTGCGTTATTGTTTTAACAATGGCAATAAGTTATCCACATTTTAATGTTAACGTACTTAATTGCATTTATGAATTGAAATGTATCAGGGGGGGAAAGATGCGTGTATGATAGATTTCTGTCTTGATATGGCAGTTATAAGATGCAATTGTCTTTGCACTCATAGTTTGTGATTATTGTGTGTCCACGGGGTTACGTGTTGCCCCCCCCCCCCCCCGGTTCACATCACACTCGAGCGGAATCGCGGAACTGTGGAGACGATAAGTGTGAAGGAGCGACAGAAGTTATGCGCAAAGCATTGATTAACACTTAACTTTATTATTAACGTGAAAGTGCGGTTTATTTGTCCGTTGGCCTTTCATAGAAGCTGTTCCAAAGTAGTTGATAGTTTAGTAAAATGCGCAAAATGTTACATGTGGCGTAATTTTTTTTTTAACATGACATTAAAACTTGGCTCATAAATAAAACAGCAATGAATAAACAAATGATCTTCCGAGTTTAGTTTTATTTTTCTATTCTTTGTTTTAATTCCATATTTGTGTAATTAAAGTTTCGAAGTCGGCAGTTCGCGAAGTGTAATTGAAATTATATGGAACAATTGTAATTGCTTATCACGGGCTACTGGACCAAGTTCTTTTGTGTCAAAACAAAGTTTCATAATTTCATCTCCATATAGTCAAATCTCCTTTGTCGCACAGCTTTATGCGATTGTCAATCAGGAGCTTTTATTTTATAATGTATTTTAAAAGAGAAAATTGGGATATTATTATTTCTTCTTCTATTATTTGCTGCTGATGCAGTTGTTAATTTGTCTGTTCACTTCTGGAATTATATTTTGAATGCTTTTTATTTTCCTTAAAGGGAACATAAAAGTTTGAAGTGCGGCAAATAGTAGAAAAATCTGTAAGGGTAAAGTTTTGTGTCTCCGCTTGTTTGGTCGCAGGCGGACTTTTTGCCTATAATAAAACAACTTGTGCGAGCTGAGCGGGATAGCGACGGTTTGCGGCGCCGACTTCGTGTTCCGCTGTTCAGCCCGTAAAGATCGCATTTCAGTTGTCAAATAAACACGCGAAATATCAGATAATAATGATGATACATCTATTTCATACGACGAGCAGGCCTATGTGGTGATTTTTGCTATCTGCTTTGGCGCGTTTGTCGCTTGGTTGTAATAAGCCCGGCATGTTCTTCATGCGATCCGCGTGAGCCGCCTTCCTGACCGAGTCTGCTGCACTTTTTTAGTGCATTTTTTGGCTTTTGCTGCGTAAGTCCTAGCGGCGGAAACCTGAGCTGTTCTCGCCACCTGCATAGCGCCTCAATTTGCCGTAAGATCGTCCTGCTTGGACGATGTTGGGCAGCCCTTGATCCAATAGCCTACTGCTTACACTTGTAACTGGGCGTTCATTTGAAGTATAGCTAAGCTGTGGTTATACAGTACATATACGACTCCTTGACTTGCGCTATTTGCCTCATTTGCACGTCGCTTTAGACAAAAGCATCAACTAAATTAAAATAAATGCCCAAACGATAGAAGTAATTCATTTATAATTGTAAATGATTCACGAGTTTTTACCCAATAGGCCTAAATATAAATCAATAACCAAGGGTTATTCTTCCAGCAGTTAAATGTTTAATTCATTTGATGAGACGTTTTAAAACTACTTTCCTATATTCTACACTCTGACCGCATTTATGATGGGTGTGTGTGGCTGTGCGTGGTGTTCTTGGTAGGATAGGGATTATAAGATGTTAAATATCTGAAATATAAATTGTACTAAAACACTCAAACACTCCAATTTAAGTCATTCAAATGACAGAATGGTACAGTGGTATTTGAAAGGCAAAAGCATCCTTATAAACATTATAGCACTGGCATGGGGTTGCTGTGGGAAATAGAACTGACTGGCAACAAAAAGCAGTCGGAATTTTAGAGGGGGGGGGGGGGGGGTTGTATATTTGACTTTGGGGGGAGGGTCCCCTTGGTATATTTTACGTTGGCCAATCCGTGGCTGGCTGCGGGGCTAAGGTTCTAAGACCATTATCTTACAGTGGAGTGGAAAGTTAAAAGCAATAATGGACCCACTCTGTGTTACGCTTGTTTTAAGTGTGGTCTGGGAATTGTTGGTGTGAGTGTGTCTTCTAGAGACGTAGAGAGCTAACCTACCACAGGCAGAGTTCAAGTCTGACTGGCCCCTCCGCCCTCCCCCAGTGGACAGTAAGAGCCCCGCCCCCATTCTGTCACGCTCTGCCACCAGCAAAGCTGGCTACAATACGCCCCGCATCCGCGCTGAATACAGCGTTTACAGAGCCACACGCCGCGTCCCTCCCTGCCTGTGTGCGAAACACATCAGAATTCATGGTTTCAGACCCATTAATAAAAAGGACAATGAAATTCTGCCATTGCATGTTTTGGCAGCAAAGGTTCGGGGCGTTTTGTGGAACTATCTAGGTACCCTCAAAGGCGCAGGTGCATTTATATTGCTCGTGAATGTTTATTAATTCATCAGTTTAGCTACAATAGTGAGCACGCCTCATATCACATATATAGATTGCAGAATAAAACACCTTTGGAGCCCAGGACAGATCAAATTACCATTGAGATTGCAATAGTGTTGAGCCCCCCCCCCCCCCCGGCCCCCAAACTAATTTTCTTGCTCCTAGCTCCAAGATTGTAATTACACTTTCGTTGTCATGACATCCACTGTTTTCTGTATATTATAATCCTGTATTGTGTTACTCTCCCACAACAGCAGTTCAATTTCTGTAATTAAAAGAATAAAGTAGTTAAATCCTCATAGCATTTTATTAACCAGTTGTTACCAGTTTTTTTCACATTTTGAATATAACATTTAAGTTCTTTTGTTATATCCATATGTACATTTTATTTATCTGCTGCATGGATATTGGGTTGTATGCCAGCTAAGGAGAAGAGAGGAGGGACCAATGCAAGCGGAAAACTGGGGAGGGAGACGCCCATGATGCTGGGGAAGAGACGGAAAAGCAGGGTAGGTTGTTGAAAAAAAAGAGGGAGCGGAATGAAGGGAGGGGAAAGACTGCAATACAGCGGCAGGGAGAGGGTTGCTGTGCGAGGAGAATTTCAATGGCGCTCCAATCAGGCAGACAGGCTCGTTAGTTCAGGGAACATTTGCATACCGCAGAGGCACATTCATTTCGGTGTCGCTCGACGAAGACAGTTCAGATTCCTGTCTTATATTTATTTATACGCCGCGATGTTCAGTATTCATCGGCGCTCTGCGCTAAACCATATGCTGTGATTCAGGGCACGCGATGTAGCTTTAAATATTTACATACTTAGGCGCCATCTTAGCTGGCCGGTTTGATTCTGAACTTGCTTATTCATAGCGCTGATAATCAGCAGCGCAGGCTGGCAGATGTGGCGTGGGGAAGGTGGATGGAGCTCGAAGCTTGATTGCTCTTAGACAATGTTACAGGAAGCGCGGCAATATGATCCTCATTTTGTCATGAGTGGCAAATACCAGACTTTGTAACCGATAATGACATTGAAAAGGGGCCTAGATCTGATTTAAAAAATGCTTAGTGTTTGCCACAATATAAAGACAGTGATTACATTAGGCAAAAGAGAATAGAGAGGTGTCACTGTTACGCCCTTTTTGTGACATCAGCGGGGCCTTAAAGGATCTGACGAGGAGCTTTGCGAACCTCAGGGTGTCGCTGCGTGCCTACGCTTGGGGGACAGTGTGTAGAACATACACATCCCACTGCATACACATCCCACTACGTACACATCCCGCTGCATACACATCCTGCTACATACACATCCCACTACAGCAATATCCCTGCATATAAAAGGCAGAAATGTTTAATAACTAATCTATTATCTATCCATCCATCCATCCATCCATATTCAAATCACTTATTCAGTACAGGGAGGAGTGGAGCCTATCCCATACAGCACAGGGTATGAGGATAGAGAACACCCCACCCTAGACAGCATGCCAGTCCATCTATTTTTATTTTTAAATGCTTTTGTGGTTGTCAGTGTGTCAGCTGAAGTGTGAATTTTAAATATTTGGGGTGTCTGTTGTTAACTAAACAGACTGAACTGAACCTCAAGCATGTAAAAGAGAGACAGTTGGGCTGGTTTACTCTAGTGTGACCAGCTAGTGATTTCCAGATCGTATCCATCAGCCACAGGGCCCCCTTCCTCTCTCCCTCCGGCTCACTCCTGTCTTCCTCTTTCCTGCCGATCACGGCTAATTAAGGAGGGAAGGAGAGAAAGAGGCATGTGGCCTCCGTCTCTCCTTTTTCTCTCTGCCTCCTTTGACAGCCACACATCTGAGTAAGTGTACATGTGACAGTTACTGATATGTCGTGGTGTGGCGTGTTGGTGTGCGTCGCTCGCACTAATTTCATGTCTGCAGGGCTTCCATCTGCCTCATTAGCGATGCTCCGTTCTTCCCTTGTGGAAAAAAAAAGAGAAATTCTCACTGCAACAAACCTTTCCTCTTTGATCTAGGGTTTTTTTCCTCCCTTCCCTACTCCTCTAGCATCTCTGTCCCTCCAATCCAGAATTTTCCTCCCCATGTACCCTTCCAGTCTTCTGCACAGCAATCAAATATTTGAAAGAGCCTCAGGCAGCTCAGATATTTTGTATTTTTAGAAGAAAACATCCAGCTCGATTTTTCTGTTGATAGCACTTCGGGCTGATATATTGGACTGGCTCCACTCTTGGGTGAACCTGTTCTGCAGTTTATTTTTACTTATGTTATTTTTTTTTCTATTGGTGCTGTCCCACTTATTTCACCACAATGATTGTAAATGCCACCATGCACCTCCAGTGCTGTTGTTTTTTTGTACAAAACAATAGACTTTTTATTTTCCTTGGCTGCTGCAGCACAGTGGCTCAGTGGATAGTACTATAACCCAACACATCCTGGGTTCAAATCCCACCTCCACTCTCCGTGTGGACCTTGCTTTGTTTGCTCTCCAAACCAGATGCACATCCCACCCGGGGTGTTCCTCAGCCTTGTGTACTATGCTGATATGAGTAACCCTGACCAGGAGAGGTGGTGAAATGGATGTGGAACCATTTCCACATCACATGATGTGTGTGGTGGTCACATTACTTCCTGAATGGGTTCATCGTCTTCTAAGCTGTGTAGTTTGAGCCACTCCATGAATTATGTGTCTGGCATCCTCACGCACCAGCCACGGGTATCTGTTTTGCCTGAACTATTTAATGTGAACTTGTGCGTGAACTTTAAAGGTACTGAGTGCCTCAAAAGGTTCTCTGCACAGTCTTGATGCGCACAGTGTAGGTGTTTGAGGGACCAAATGAAAACTTGTTGACTGGATAGATCGCATGGCAGATTTCCTGCAACTGCAGAGAAAAGCCTCTAAATAATGTGAGACTCTTTAGATTTGGCTACCCAAGCAAAGAAATAGATGCCGTAGCTTGAATGAATCCTGTTGCTTCCTGAAGTTATTTATCTACCTGCTTAGAGAATCAGAATCAGAAATAAATGTGTTTCATTTTCTCTTTGCGAACCTCTCTGCAGTGCGCAAGAATTTTAGGGTGCATTTGTTTCAGACCCAAGTAGCCTAAGCATTTAAGGGGGCCGCAGAGGGGCTATGCAGGTTGTTACAAGGGCACCCCCCCCCCCCCCAGAACTACCACTGGTGGTTGGAATTACTTTTTGGTTTAGAGCTAGGGTTAGGGTTGATATTAAGGTTAGGGTTAGAAAAATGAGATTAGTTTCTCGAGGTCTCAAAAAAAATTATTCTGCTATCACAAGCTAACAGTGTAAAAAATATCTTCTTGACCTCCGTACTTATGCACTAAATTCAATTAATTTTAGTATCCGTTTCTGTAGCCTGCCAATAGAAGTTAGCCGTAGTTCATGTCTCAGGGGTCTAACATGTGCCCTTATATTTAATATCACACTTTTGACTGAGATCCTGTCTCTGTATCTCACATGCAGTGACACTGTCACTGGTCTGGCCCTGTCGCTGTCCACGGGTGTGAAATTGTCTGGAATAAAAATATATCATCTGATAAGTTTTGGGCCCGGTCTGGCTCAGTAGGGGAGGAAAGAACAGCGAGTGTTTGGTGTCGCTGCTGAGAGGGCATCGTCTCTGGCTGCCGGCCTCCTGAAGTGCGAACATGTGGAAGTATATTCTCACACACGAGGAGCAGGTCTCCATAAAGCAGGAAAGACGGTGACGAGCACTGAGCTCTAAAGGAGTTTAAGTATCACCCCCAGGGTCTCTCCCAGGGCCCAGGAGTTACTGCCATGGGAGTGAAGCTGTTATTATTACAGCGATAGAATGAGGGTTACAGGTTTACTGCAGTGAACCTCTGTCACATGGTCCAGGTTGGTCATCTTGCAGTTTTTTATTTATCTATTTATTTTTTTAATATCTGCCTCCCTCCCCATTTCTGTTCTGTTTTTTTGGTGACTGTTTGGAGACGGCATGCAGAAGTTGCCCCAGTCCGTACCCCCCCCCAGGAGTGACCAGCTGCACCTTGTTGGTTGGCCACCCTGCGTGTTATTTCTGCATCGTGCGCTGTGTGGGTACACGGGCTGGTGATAATCTATTAGAAGATGGATGGGTGGATGGATCAATTAACATTGGAATTTTGAAACCAAGAGGCAGGCTTGATCCTGGTGGACACCGTACAACATTGTCTTTCTGTGATATTCTCCTCCATTCCAGATGCCCTACTGCTTGTCTTCACTAAGAACCCCTCTGCGTCTCTCCATGGCTCCTGGCAAAACAAACAAACAAACAAAGAACGTTTTAAACTAGCAATTAACTAGAATGTTCTTTTTCCCACCATCCCTTGTCCTTCTCTCACTCCCCTCCTCTTCAATGCTTGTCATTTGTTTGTGAATTTGTCATTTTACTTTTTTGTCAGATGATGTATGTACACACACACCCCCCCCCCCCCCCACCTGGCTGAAGAAGGCCCGTCTTTGTCTGTTGATGTCAGTTTATTTAGGCCAGCTGACCTTCTGGCATATTCTCCCTGCTGTTACACATACATACGGAGAATCTGAATTAGAGACAACAAAGAGTCCAGGTGGAGATTCCGTATCAGCCCCTCATTATGTAAACAAACCATAACAATGTTCTTATATAGAATGTGACTTACCCAGCTCTTGCACTGGGTTTCTGTCATGGCAACCGCATCATCCCCGCCTCTGTTTCCTTTTTTGTCTGCCGCCTGCACTTTCTGTTCCGTATCTGTCCACCCATCACAGCGGTGGTGTCTGGGTGTTTGCTGCCGTGCGCCAGTGTCTGTTTGACTGTGGCATCGTCGCCACTCCAGCTGCAGTCTCCATTCTGACTGTGGCAGACATGTGAAATTCCACAGTCGCCGTTAAAGAAATCTCGGGATGGCTGGGAATATTTCCTCACAGGTAGGACCTGAATCAGGGGGGGTAAAAAAATGCGTGTGACAATCACACCTGCCCACCCTTCAGGAGAGGAGCTGCTGGGGAAGGGAGAGATGGATGGGACATGGTTTCTTGAACAGCATGGGTGTGCATGGACCGGAATGAGTCCGGGGGTAGCAGTGGTGTAGAGTTTGGCCCATGCTGGACGGATAATTAGGAGCATTGGGACAATTCCTCATGAGCCGGTTACATTTCAGACTGATTGCTGCGGGCTAATAATATTGCATTTATGAAACTCTGCACCATCTGGCCAGGAGGAGATGGGCCAGGGCAGACCCTCATTCTGTCCCAGATGCAGCCTGAACACACATGTGCATTCAGAGCTACGGTCAGAACCAAGTCTCGGTAATTCAGGGGTGGTAATGAGTGGCCCCTCCCCAAGTGGTACAGCCCTAGTTTGCCTTAAATTTCAGCTAGCTAAACAGAACACCTACGAACGTACCTGGTAGGCAGTTCGGCACAACAATGTGGTAGAAAAAAATTTAAAACAAAGTGAGAGATGATACTGAGAAGGTAGGAATTAAAATGAAAAGAGAATCAGAGGGAGGATCCAGCAAAATGCTGTAAAATAATGGCTAAATTATGAGCACAACAGGTGGACAGTGTGAATGGCCAGCGGGGGCCTCGTAACGCCACTGACGTTCAGGTCCTGCCGCTTCGCTAGCTTTAGCTACCAGGGCGTAACTGTCATGATTAGCATGTTTCGTTTCGCGGAAAATTTTTCCCCATTTTTCATTTTATGGCTAGCAGACCAGCTCGGTTAATGCACTCTAGCAAATAAATGGGATTAGGCAATGAATAAAATAGCTAGATTTTATTTTTTAAATAAGCAGTAGGTGTAAATATTGCAGAACACTGTTGAGCACAGGTTTTAGTAGTAAGTGTAAAAAATGTAGTCTAAAATGTTATAATAATTGCAACATATGAATAAATCTAGGAAAACGCATACTCTTATACAGGTAGACCTGCTGTAAAGACATAATCGTTATTATGGTTAATAATCCTCAAACAAGCCAAATAATCTTATATAACTGATTTATTATATATTTAGCTTCTGACTGAGGCGTGCTACAGTATGTTATTGCATTGGTCAGCAAGCATCTTCTAAGCTTATTCCTCACTCAGTTGGCCTGTGAGAAAACTGTCAGCACACTCAAGAATGTCGAAAACAGACTTAGGAGCCAGCCAGGAACACTCTCAAACACTTATCCTCATATCAACAAAGAAAGACATTCTTACGGACTGAGAAGGTTATGGAGACCAGCAACAATTACTCATGTTTAATGGTATAGGATAGATTTCCTGGTTACAGTGTCAAAATGCATTTCCAGCTGATTGTGTCTCTGTTTTAGTTGGAGTCACAACAGCTGTATTAAGTGGAGAGATCCGTTCTTCAGATGCTTATTCATACAAAGCACTCCCCATCCTCTCTCCATCCGATTGGCCGCTCTGCATCATGTGACTCCTGGGCTAAGCCCTGGATGTGTGGCTGTTGCTGGCTGTTGGCCGCCCCAGTTTTAATTGTTGATTAGAGGATTCTTCCCTGCGAATGCTTTCTGAATTTGAATGAGGGTGGGGTGGGGTGGGGTGGGGGGGGGGGGGGGGACAGATGGGGGGCTACAGAGGGGGACAGAGATGTTTAGGGGATGTATTATCGTATTATGAAATGTATAAGCCCACACGGTGATTCGGAAAGAATGAAGGTGAGGAAAAAGAACAGAAATGGAGGGAGGCATACGAGTAGAAAAAGGAGAGGTCTATGCTGGCTGCTGCAGACATTTTAATTTGAGCCTGGTGCTCCCTGCAAAATCATAATGAATTCATCTAATTAATTTAGCCCATGCCAACAGATGGCTTTAGTCACATGACTGCCGTTAAGAGAGGCACCCCCTCCAACCTGGCAGAAAGGTTAACCCTTTAGTGTCTTTGTGTGACGGGCAGGAATTGTTCACACCCTGTCTATCTGACAGCTAGAAGCTGATGTGCTTTATGTGCTACCTGTTAGATGTGATGCTGATTCACTGAGCTCTGTGTGTGTGTGTGTGTGTGTGTTTGTGGACTATGTTTATATTACATCGTGGGGACCAAATGACCTCCGCAATGTGGAAAAAAAAAAAACCTGTTATTTTGACGCTGTGGGGACCACTTTTCAGATCTCCGTGACAGCAAAAAAACTAAAAATGTCCTGTATTTTGATTGGTTATATATGGATAAGGGTAGGGCTGGGTAGGGGTTAAGGTTGTTACTGCTGGGATTAGGATTATGCCCATAGAAATTAATAGAGTCCCCACAAAGATATGGAAACCTAATCTGGGTGCATGGCATGCCTGTGTGTGTGTGTGTGTGTGTCGCATGAGGAAGTGGAGCCATGTTTGTAATTTGGGTGATGTGTGTCTGTCATAGAAAATGTACAGAAATTTGTATGCAAATTTCATGCTAGCAGCATTGGTCTAGTAATTTTAGCTGCCCTTACAAGTGTTGAACAAAACAAAATATATTGTGTGAAAAATACTAGGGGTTTTGGCTGAAATTAACAAACGTGGTCAAAATGACGGATCCCTGTGGAGGTCAGCACAACCTTGACATACATTTTAAGAGAAACAAATCCAGCGGGAGCAGGTAAAGAGCAGAACGAAATTAAGAGTTTGGTGAATGAACAAAGGCTTCATGTGTTACTTAAGGGGCTCCAGACTATTAAATCCACTCATTTTCTCATCATGCTCTCCTGTCGTTGGTCTGTACCAGACTGAACATGTTTTTCTTACATATCATTTATTGTTACGTGGTTTGATTAACTATTTTTCTTACATAGACGCTCCCCAGGTTACGTTGGTCCATGTTACGAGATTTTTGCAAAACTTTTCAATGGGTAAATGTTTTTAATTTTCAGTACATTATTCAATAAATTACACAACATATTCAACACTTCATTATAAAATAGGCTTTATGTAAGTGTTCTAAGCATGTTTAAGGTAGGCTAGGCTATTATAAAAAATCAAATCAAAGATACTGTATTTGGTAGGTTAGGTGTACTATACTAAAATGCATTTTTGCCTTACGATATTTTTGCCTTATGAACGTAATCCCATCGTAACCTGGGGAGAGGCTGCATTGTTTCTTGTTTTGGTCCTGCTTTTATCTAAAGCGATACCTCTTGTTATATAGCTGGTGCAGTGTCTTTTATCTTGTTATGTTTTTCAGCACCTGTAATCATATATCTCAATATTAAAGTTCACAGTGAAATCACCATAAATTAACCTCCAGCTAAAAGGAGAGAAACATGGAGAGATGGAGGGAAGGAGAGAGCCAGCGATATTGTTGAAGGGCAGGGGATCCAGCACGGGGGCTCTCCTGGGGTGAAGTTAATTCCCCAGGTAGATCCTCTGCCCCCCAACCCTATTTTCACACCTTCCTCAATGACTCAGCCCCGGCCACCATCATCCCTCGTGCCCCTGTGGTGGGGAGGGGGGGCGGGGGGGTTCAGGCCGGTGAAGTGATTCTGACATGTGCCTGATAGTGACTGCCACACTGTCTAATTGGGGCTGTCAGGAGGAGTTACAGTCAGAGAGAACTGACACAGCAGCTCCTCAGCCACCCCAGTCCATGATTCCTCATACAGTCATGGGCAAAAATATTGGCACCCCTGCATTTACGTCAGAAAACGCACCACTTCTCCCAGAAAATTGTTGCAATTACAAATGCTTTGGCATTGTCATGTTTATTTCTTTTGTTGGCACTGGAAGAACAAAAAAGCAGAGGGAAGAAAAACAAATCTGAGACATTCCACACAAAACGTCAAAAATGGCCTGGACACAATTATTGGCACCTTATCAGAATTGTAAGAAATCATTGTTTTTCAAGCATGTGATGCTCCTTCCAACTCACCTGTAGCAATTAACAGGTGCTGCCAATATGGAAATTCCCACATGCCAACCAGTTAACATGGAGAAATATTGACTTAGTCTTGTTTTTGAGTGTCTGTGTGTATCACACTGAGTATGGAGAAAAGAAAGAAGAGCAAAGAATTGTCTGAGGATTTGAGAACCAAAATTATAGAAGAGCACGGACAATCCCAAGTCTATCTCCAGAGATCTTAATGTTCCTGTAAAGAACTTTACAGCCCATAGCACTGTGGACGTGGACGGAAGAGAAAGATTGATGAAATGTCACAACGAAGAATTGTTTGAATGGTGGATAAAGAACCTCGATCAACTTCCAAACAAATTCAAGCTGACCTGCAGGCACAGGGTACAACAGCGTCAGCTGGCACTGCCCATCGCCATCTGAATGCAAAGGGACGTTATGGCAGGAGACCCAGGAGGACCTCACTGCTGACACAGAAACATAAAAATGCTAAAGTTTGCTAAAACTTACCCGTGGAAGCCACAATCCTTCTGGGAGAACGTAATCTGGACAGATGAGACAGAAATAGAGCTTTTTGGTAACACACATCATTCTACTGTTTACTGAAAACAAAGAAGCCTTCAAAGAAAAGAACATGGTCCCTGCAGTCAAACATGGAGGAGGTTCCCTGATGTTCTGGGGTTGCTTTGCTGCTTCAGGCACTGGTAGTCTGGACTGTTTGCATGGTATTATGAAATCTGAAGACTACCCAAGAATTCTGGGGCGCAGTGTAGGGCCCAGTGTCAAAAAGCTGGGTGTCCGCCGTAGGTCATGGGTCTTACAGCAGGACCCAAAGCAAACTTCAAAAAGCACCCAGAAATGGTTTAAGATGAAGAGCTGGAGAGTTCTGAAGTGGCCAGCAATGAGTCCAGATCTAAATCCCATAGAGCACCTGTGGAGAGATCTAAGAACAGCAGCTGGGAGAAGGAACCCTTCAAATCTGAGAGGCCTGGAGCAGCTGGCAAAGGAAGAGTGGTCCAAAATAACGGCTCATTGATTGTTAAAGAAAGCGATTAATCAGTTATTTATTCCAAAGGGTCTGCTACCAAGTATTAAGTTGAGGATGCCAATAATTTTGTCCAGGCCATTTTTGACGTTTTTTTTTGTAATGTCTCAGATTTGTTTTTTCTTCCCTCTGCTTTTTTTTTATTCTTCCAGTGCCAACAAGAGAAATAAACATGACAATACCAAAGCATTTGTAATTGCAACAATTTTCTGGGAGAAGTGGTGCGTTTTCTGACATAAATGCAGGGGTGCCAATATTTTTGCCCATGACTGTATGAGGAATCATGGACTGGGGTGGTTGAGGAGCATCTGTGTCAGTTCTCTCTGACTGTAACTCCCAGTGTCTCCTCCTCCTCCTCCTCCTCTGCCATCTCTGCTGTGTGCTCATGAATAAACACACTAAACACACACACACACACGCATTTAAACAGTCACGCGTGTGCTGATACACGCTGACAGAGGCGTCTCTCTCAGCCTCACACACTCGGGCTTGCACACAGATCCACACACACGCACTGGTCGCTTTGGCAGCAGTCAGACTCCACCAGGCCCAGGTCCTCCTAGGAGCCCTTTGCCAGTAATCCCTCAGACAAATTACAAGATCTTCTCCTCCTCATCCTCTCTTTCCAGCTGCAATTGGATTTGGATAAAGATGGCTTTCCCCTTTCTCCTCTTTTCTTCCATCGTTTGGCTAAGGATGGATTTGCCTGGGGAGATTACAGTTGTCAGTGTAGCATTTGAGGGACAACGCCTTCACTAACCCACTAACAACATTCACCCCCCACCCTCAGCTCGCTCTCCCTCCCTCTCTCTCTCTCTCACTAGGAACACAAGCTGAGCGCATAATCCTCTCCAGAGCTTTTTGGAAAGGAGGTGGCAAAATGCACCATTAGGTCAGGACCCCAGTGCTCTTCCCCGACCCTTCTGGTTAATCATCGGCCTTCCAGCCCCCCAGAGTGTAGGAACTCCTGCAGTTTTGCGATTACTGCTGGGACTGGGCTCCTGGTGTTGATGTTTGAGGCCACGTTTGGGGTGATGTTGCATTTGAATGCTTTTTGTAGACTGTCCACTTCATGATTGACAGGACCATCCAGCAGAGATATTTCATGGAACCAGCTGGTATGACTTCTGGGTTCAGTCCGTCTCTCTTGGGTTCTCTGATCTGGGACAAACACTCTCAGTGCTGAAGTTCTTCCTCTGAATGGGCAGGAGATGTTGGAAGTGAACATGGAAGAACAGACTGTGAGAGTCGCTGCAGGTGGGGAGACTGAAGCGCACGACATGGAGATAAGAGGAAGGAATAGGGACTTTATTTGGTAATGTGACGGAACCAGCAAGAAGACATGAAGGCAGAAGATTAATGAGGAACATTTTAAAATCTAATCTGGGCTGGAAGGACTAGAAGTGGCTGCAGTGGCGTGCATCAGGCTCTGTGAGCACATCCTGGGGGGTGGGACAATGCCACTGACCCACCAACGCCTCATGAGGTGACTGGAAACATGGACCCTGTGAACAGAATGAGTGAGCTCATTGGCTGACATCACTGCCCCGGGATGGACACGCCCACCCTTAACTTGTGGTCAGTGTGGGTTTGGTGGGTTAATAGTCAAGAGGCAAAGGTAGCTAATGGCCTCTATTTAAGAACAAACCCCAGACAGACAGGCAGTGATCAATAATTCAGTTGGCTAGGCTATGATATGGGGTAAAGCACAGCACACAACCACATGCAAACACACACAGTCTCACCATCATTCAGCCACCAGCACCTGGACACACTCAAATGGGATTTGTGTGGTTTTTCCTGCATCAGTTGTCAAGTGCTATTTTACTGACAGATTTACAGAGATCCGTGTTCCAAAGCAAATCTTAATCACATGAAGAGAACATTATCAGCTCCACCTGAAAAACTCCTCATATATAAGAATATATATTCCCAGCATGCAAGGGAACTCCTTGCTTGTAGTGTGCTTAGTGTGTCAGGTAAAGCCTGAGTGCATTACACAAGTGTAAACTATGGGGTGCTGTGATATATTTTTCACTATTTATTTAACGGCTAAAATCTTAGAATGTGTGTTTGCTATTGTCAGTTTTACTTTTTGTGCATTGCATTGAGCAATTGAGCTCGTCTGCATCTGTATCCCTGTCTCTGTGTGTTCAGTGGCCAGGCTTTGTGTGTGTGTGTGTGTGTGTGTGCGCGCAGGTGAACGCATGTGCATGCCTGTGGGCTGTCAGCCTAGAACGGGCCCGGCTCGGCTGGGCCGCGGCGCTCGCTGTGCCACCAGCCGCAGTAATGGGGACGGAGCTGTCAGCTCACTTAATGCAGCTAATGTGCGCTTGTGCCGGGGGACATGGCCAGATCCGATCTGGGGAGGGAAAGCGGGGCTGACACACACGGCGCGCTGGCCTCTCTCTCTGTCACCACTCCACTGCCGCCTCTCCCTCTCGATTTCCCTCTCTCGCTTTATCCCCCTTTCTCCCGGCTGTCCTCTTGAATGGATGTTGTCCATTCACATTTCACAAGTAGTTTTATTTTTCAATGTAGCATCGAGGACAGTCGCAAAGCCAGACGTGGGCTGTTAGGCAGTCGAAGGCTGTAATTAATGAAGCCGTCCGCGTGCTTCTGTGGATGCAAAAGGCGAAAGAGCAGCTGGATCCTTCCAGGCCTTAAGCAGCGCATGTGCTCTTTTCGTGTGGACAAAGTGGACATCAGACAGGGACATGGACCTGGAAATGTGGGGAGAGAAATCGCTCATTCCTCTTCCTCTCTCACTTCCTCTGTCTGTCTCCACCCATCTTCCCTTCCCTCCACTCTGTTTTCACTTTCCATTCCTCTTCATTTTTTTCTTTCTCTCCCTTCTTCCTTCCATCATCACTCTATCCCTCCCATTTTCCCTAGCATCCTTCCATCTCTCTCCCTCCGTCTCTCTCCTCCATCCTCCCTCCTCTTCCTCCCTCTGTCCCACCCTCCATCTCTTCCCACCCTGCCTCCCCACTGGCTGTGGCTCTGATGAATGGGATCTATTCCTGTCACCTCTGTAAATCAGAGGTGCTTTAACTATCCCACTGCCAGGAGCAAGAAGAGGAAAAGGGGTGTAATGACCCGAACGGAGCAGCGCCGGCAGCTACAGGAGACACATGTCAGAGGAGGGGAGAGGAGTGGGTGTGCAGCCAGGGATGGGCGGAGCCACTCCCAGCCCCCTGCCTGAGCACATGTGTACTCTGGCTGGTATATATGCACATGCACATACATACAGGCACATGTGTACTCTGGCTGGTATATATACACATACACATACATACAGGCACATGTGTACTCTGGCTGGTATATATGCACATACATATACATACAGGCACATGTGTACTCTGGCTGGTATATATGCACATACACATACATACAGGCACATGTGTACTCTGGCTGGTATATATGCACATACATACAGGCACATGTGTACTCTGGCTGGTATATATGCACATACACATACATACAGGCACGTGTGCTCTGGCTGGTATATACAGTATGCACATACACATACATACAGGCACATGTGTACTCTGGCTGGTATATATGCACATACATACAGGCACATGTGTACTCTGGCTGGTATATATGCACATACATACAGGCACATGTGTACTCTGGCTGGTATATATGCACATACACATACATACAGGCACATGTGTTCTCTGGCTGGTATATATGCACATGCACATACATACAGGCACATGTGTACTCTGGCTGGTATATATGCACATACACATACATACAGGCACATGTGTACTCTGGCTGGTATACAGTATATACACATACATACAGGCACATGTGTACTCTGGCTGGTATATATGCACATACACATACATACAGGCACATGTGTACTCTTGCTGGTATATATGCACATACACATACATACAGGCACATGTGTACTCTGGCTGGTATATATGCACATACACATACATACAGGCACATGTGTACTCTGGCTGGTATATATGCACATACACATACATACAGGCACATGTGTTCTCTGGCTGGTATATATGCACATGCACATACATACAGGCACATGTGTACTCTGGCTGGTATATATGCACATACACATACATACAGGCACATGTGTACTCTGGCTGGTATATATGCACATACACATACACACAGGCACATGTGTCTGATGCTATTCCATGTTCCAGGTGTAGCAGAGCTTGGTGAGTTTATGTCATGAATAAATTTGGTCATTTTAGGGCAGGGACGAATCTAGGATTTATTTAGGTGGGGCACATAAGAAGGGCTATAATTGATACAGAAGGGCCAACCTTACCATTAGCCAATGATATGTTATTGCCTGGTGAGTGACAGGAGAGGGGGCACTCTGCAGGCCAATCAGCTGTCAGCTTGGACCAGTGCACCTATGGGGCCCCGCCCCTATACACATCCTTGTTTCATTCGATTTGTTTGTTTGCGTTTGTTTTAGTGGAAGTATTACTAGGGAGTGTAGTTTTTCCCCTATTTTGAATTTGAATTAAACATGAAAATAGAAAAAGACTGTTGTAAATGTCTTGTTGAGATCCCAGGGATTGTATGGACAGGAAGCAGGTCAGGTGGTGTGGAGGGTGTGTTGCAGTGGAACTGACCGTTTTATTAGAATTCAATCTTTATTACCCCCCCCCCCCCCCATCCAGGTTGTCAGCGTGCTGTAGGGCAGAGTAGTTAATTGGGTGTGGGTGCTGCACCAGCTCACTGCTGGCCTAATAACATGGTGTGGGGGGGTAGCAGGGGTTGCTCTCTGGGGCAAGGGGGGGGGGGGGGCAGAGAGCATGTGCTGCAGCAGGGGGCCCCCTGGATGGGATGCCAGTCCACCTCCTTTTGCTGGCTCCTTAACTAGATAGGCCCTGTTCTCCATGCAGAGCCTCAGCAGCCCGTCCTTTTGGACCTGCAGAGGTGCATTCTGGGACTGACAGCTAAGCAGTGAATTTTAACGCAGATTTCCTTAAGCTGATTCGTCCAGTCCTTCCCCCTCCTTCTTGCAAGTTCCCTCCATCCCTGCCCACTGTCCCCCTCCCCACTACAGTGCCTCTGTCTCACCATGCCCCCCCCCCCCCTCACTGTCTGTCTTCCCCCAGCAGCTGTGGACTAATTCCCCAGTAACAGTGTTTTGCTATTTGCTGTGGATCATCATGCACTGGCGTGCTGCTTATGTCATTATTCCAGAGCCTCCAAAATGCGATTATGGGGGGGGGGCACTGCTGCGCAGGACCCCTCTAATGCAGCCGCAACATGGCCTGATGATGAAGGCGCAAACCCCCCCACCTTCTGTGGCTCTTAGTCAACCGGACACCTCTGATCCATCTTCTTCTCCGTTTCTTAATTTTATTTATGCATGGTCATTCTGTATTTTAAATACTTACAGTTGAAATGTTGAAACATTCTAAAAAACAGCAACACCCCAACAGGTATGGGAAGAATAGTGTCTGGATTATGCCCAGTGCCGTCTCCTGCTCAGTGACCTTTGACCCGAATGCCCGTCTTACAGCAGATCGTCGTCTGCCTTTGTGATCCCAGCTCTATGTTTTCACCTTGACATCCACACTGTCGTGGCATCTACCTCTTTGCTTAGATGACCTGCTGTGTTTATTTCATGATGGTCGCCTGATGTTTGTCCCCTAGGCAGGTGGCCAGAAGTGAAATCTGGCATGAAAATAAGTATATGACTGTTGGTTCACTAAACATATATGAGTCTGGTGCAGGGGTCTCTGTATGTTGTGCTGTGTTTAAATGCTAACTTAACCTGCAGCGTTGTGCAAGACGGTAATGAGGTGAAACAGCATTAAGAAAATACGGAGGTGAGCTGGCCATTGGGGGGAAGAGAGGCAAGGTTATGTGGTCAGTGTATGCTTAAGTGGCGGCCAATGGGTGCTTGAGTCTGAGCCTGCCCGCATATTCTGGGTGTGTCACATCTGCAGAACGGGCTTAACCTCATCTGCATATAAAGCATATGCACCACTGGAGCCACAGAGTCACGGCCGATTTATGCAACTGGCAGGTTGGCGCTCTCTGGTGAGACGGTGCCTCGCTCACGAATAGAGCAAGTACCTTCCGGTCCCCTTGGACCCAAACCCCTGACCTCCTCAATTAGGAGTCCAGTAGGACGGGTCGATTTAACTGACAGTCATGAGACACCGATTCCATTTTTAGGCTGCTGTCGTCCCCAGGAATCGGAGGAACGGGAATAGAAGAGCAGGGCCAGCTGGGAGTGTTAACAGAATGTTATTTCACTGGTTATATGCATATGTATGACTGTGGATATATGTGCAGGAGTCGAGCGTGTCTGTTCATGTGTGTCTGTTTATTGTGCCTTTCTATAAGGTTAGCATGGCCACAGGGCAGAAGAGTATGGGACCCACAGAGATATTTTTTCCTTCTACCTGAGGAGTTTCTGTTTGATGCTCTCTGTTGTCTTCAGGCTATCTTCTCCCACCGCAGGAGCACCTAGCAAATGGCGGACGGCCCCTAGCAACAGTGAGCAGGAGAGAAAACGAGAGCGTGAGGGAGGGAGTAGGGAGGGGGAGCCGCAGAGCATTAATAAATAATGGGCCCAGTGAGCGGTTTGAAGCGCAGGCCTCGTTAGCGGCGCTGCGGTGCCGGCATTTGCATGTGGGCTTGAAGAACAAACCTGACACTGACTCATACACAGGGAGACACACATCCTACTCTGCCCATATCGTCCTCCTCTCTCCTGCCCTCTCCTTCCACCTTTGATTGTCACTGTCACTTTGACTTTTTTTCCTCCTGTTACTCAAAATCATCATCCGTGTTATGTAGCTTTTTACATTCATCATTTGCTGAGGGTCGTCGGGGATCTTATTCCGTTAAGCTCCAGTATCAGTGTACCTGTTCCTAAATGTAAGGCCATAGTGCACATTTGAAGAACTTCCTTGCAATATGTGTAGTTTAAGCCTGAGAAGACTCCCTTCACACACAAGGATGGTTCCAGAAACACAGGGAGCTGCTTTTTACTGCTATGTGTGCTTTTTGGTGCTGAGTTCCAGTAGTTAAATTCTGTGGTGAATATGGGCTTTAGCTCTGAACTCCGGGCTGGTCGTGCGTGTTCAGGGGTTCCTCAGAGACTGGTGTTAAGGCCATTAGGATTTGCCTGAACTTCTCTGTTCAGCCTGATCACCTGCCTCTTGCAGGCCTCTTCTCCATCTTATAAAGAAGCAGGAAAGGTCAAGCCTCGTGAAAGGTCCTGATCTTACCTAAATCACTTCAGTTAAATGATCCTTTTGATTAGATAGAACACTCAGCTTTGAAAGCTGCCATGGATGAAAATGTCTGTCAAGCAAATAACATCAAATCAGCAAATAAACCTTCATGCAGATTCTCCTCCCACCTCTGCACTCCTCTACTTGCTCAGCTCACTGCATGTGAATCTTCACTTTTCTCTTCCTTTCCCAGGCAGCACTTTGTCAACACGTGTGTCACACTTGGGCACCGTTATGGTATGTAGGGCAGTAAGACTCGCACGCCCATTCGCACAGGTAGAGACCGAGAGCGAAGCCAGGGAGAAACAGAGAATGATTTGACAATTAATATTTCACTGAGGTCTGCCACTCGGGTCACCGACGATGAAGAAGGGCTGCCGGGAGGGGGGTGTGACTTTATCGATGTTTAATTTACTAGCCTCCCGTGCTGAAGGTGCCCCCATCTCAGTGCCAATTTCCTTAACGGTAAGAGGGCTAGCTGGTCCTCTTATTTGCCCCCTCCCCCCGTCACTCTCTCAGCCCTCTCCCCCCTTTCATTCTGCCTCTCTCCGTCACACTGACGTGTTGTGACAGGGCAGCGGCAGTGTTGTAGGGGGTTAAATTCGCCAAGTGCACATTATCCTGTAAGACTTAATTCCCAGGTTCGCACAAAAGGCCGGCTTGGAAATTACAGCTCGCGTGGTGCCACACTCAGCATGATGGCCTACAGCCCCCACCCCCTTCCTACTATCACCGGCACACACACACAAACAGCGATACACACGTCCTTACACACATGCCCACCATACTGGAGGAGAGGAGAGAGCTTTAGATGCCATTACTGCCACACTCCTACCTATCATTTAACGTGTCACAGATGTAGGCAAACGGGTCGTGCCGCCCTTCCTCCTCCTCAGTGCTTTCCTCCCTCGTTCCCTTCCTCCGTCATTCACTCAATCCCGTGGCTCATTCACCATTTCACCAGCTCTCTTCTTCGGTCTTTCTACACTCATTCTTGCTCCATGGAACTGGGCCACTGACCTGCTCAATGATTGGGGGAGGGGGGTCAGTGTCCCTCGGGGGGTCACCGTGGCCTTTTGAAGCAGGCCGGGGAGACCTGATGAGGAGGATGTGAATTCTGAAGGCCCACACGGTCACCATCAGCATAAAGCCCCTGTTCCAGAAACGGACAGAGGAGGGCGCCGCATACGGCCTTTTGGGACACGTGACGGGGTTAATTTCCCCAAAAAGCAGCAGATCCTGGTGGCCTGGCTGTCAGCAATGTGAAGATGGCGAAGATGCACATATAAATCAGGCCAATAATACGAAGTTCCAGTGAACATGAAGGAATACCAGCATTTCGCTGTTTTTACATCTGTGTATGTGATGGGGCAGCTGGGCAGATTTAGTTACCAGTACATCCCAGTTAGCATGCAAGCATGTTCACGTGTGTCGGTCCGTGAGCGGAGGAGCACCGGCAGGGATGCGGGGAGCTTGTTAGCGTGATGAAGTGTCTGCGTGGACCAGGGGAGCCGGGCCTGTCCCCTCTGCTTTAATAAATCTGTATAGGATGGAGCAGAGGCCATAAAACGTATCGATCGCCATCCCTCACGCCGGGGCTGTGGGGAGACACACCCCCCTGACAGGGATTCCCCCCCCCGACACGTGTGCGGGCAGAAACACACACGCCGGTGCGCAGTCACTCGCTCGCCGCTGACCCTGGCCGATGCCCACAGAGTCGCTGAGTCAGACAGGTCTCTCTCTACTGATGACGCAGAAACAGCAACACGCAGGTGGATCTTGATTCACTCAGCACACGGGAGCCCCGGCTGCCACTGACACACACGCGCTCGCTCCTCTATTTACTCAGCCCTCCGTCTCGTCTCACGGAGACACAGCGGTACCAGGAACGCCACTGCAACCCTGTGCTCTACATCCAGGGGTGATTCTAGAAGAGGAATCATTATTCATACAGAGGGACCAACCTTATAAGCCAATTATGTGTTTGTAAATTGTTGAGTGACAGTGGAGGGGGCGTCCCGGGTGCCAATCAGCTTTCATCTGGGGCCAGTGCCCCTGTGGCTCCGCCCCTGTCTATTTCCACTGTAAAACACTCACAAGCACTCCTGTATTTCAGTGAGTTTATGGCCGGGTCAGACTGCCTTTTCTCACGTTGAAGTCTCCTTCACCAAACGTTGACCTAGTACTCCGGTGGGCTCCCACAGGGGGTAGAGTCCCTGTCCACACCTCCGTTCATCACATTACAATTAAAAAGTGCCCCCTCCTTCTGTAAGGCAAGGGCAGCGCGCGCTGTCACATGGGGAAACTGGGACACCGGCACACAGCGAGTCTGGCTGCACTTGCACACTGACACACTTTACTGCAGTCGTGTTGTTGTTATTGCAGACGGTACCGGAGTCCTGCACCAGCAGAAATCCCCACCTGCAGCTGGACTTACTGCCTCCCCCGTGTTTCCTGCTTAGCTTTGAAAGTAACTTGTATATGATTCCTTGGGTGCATTTCCTGATTTTCTACACTCCGTATTTCAATAGTAGTATCGCAATACAGCAGTATTCTTTAATAAGTATACTCATATCTTACTTCTGGACACGTAATTGATAACTGGTGTTGGTATTTTCTTAGTGAGCATTTTCTAATAATGTTGTATTTCATAATACGGCAATATTGTTAATTTATATTGATGCTCAGCAGTAATATATGCAGTGATTTATGTTGGGATCAAAAAGTTAAGGTGACCTTTGACCTTGGTCCTTCCCCACAGACTTCTTCCTTCTCCTTCCTGGGCTGATTCAGCTCTGAGGTAAGTGTGTAAATCTCCATCCCACTCTGTCAGCGTCATTTTTGTCACCCGCATGTCACTCTGTTGCCGCTCTGTGTTTGTCTCTCACCTCCTGTGCTTTTCTGGAGTCCGAGTGCAGTGACTGCGGGTCGGCGCCATGGAGACGGGCTCAGCATGCTGACTGCCAATCAGCACCACGCAGAGACAGACTAACGTCTCTGGGGGCCCTAGGCTGACATGGGTAGGGGCCCCTAAGGGGCCTTTTCAGCTACTTCTTGAGGAAAGATAAAGGAGAGGGAATTTAAAATGATGGAACATCAATAATATGCAGATCTAAGCATGGGGTGACAACGATAAAACTAACTGATTAGGGTGGGGGGCGGGAGTGCTGTCGGTAATATTCACTGATTGGGGGGGGAATTGTGCTGGTGGATCTATCGGTCAAATTTAAGAAGTTTAACCATCCCTTCTTTTGCCAGGGCCCTAGGCTGTTGCCTGAGTGACCCCATACCCTACACTGCCTCTGCGGCTAAGGCTAGTCCTGAATTATTTCATACACTCCTTTAATTGTGTTTTCTCCAAAACTATTCACAATTTGTCTACCACTCTAGTGGTACAGTATCAGATGTAATAGTCTGGTATCTTTGCACTGTTTTCCTCTGCTATTACACTGCTTCGTGTCGGTTCACTTGGCAGCGAAACAACCGGTAGACTCCAGTACTGAAGATGGCTGAGAATGAGAATAATTCATACGTTGGTATAATTGATAATATTGTTTTACATCCCTACGTATAACTTATGGAAGTTCTATCTTCATGGACCCCTATTTTTCAGGACCCCATACAGCCGCCTATATGTCTTGCAGTAAGTCCAGCCCTGGCAGAACCAGAGTGTCTTACTTTAAGACTCAAAGCCAAAATGATTGTGGAAATAAAGGAAAGGTATGTTGACATAATTGGTAACACTTATAATGCCTTTATAATGCCTTTATAGGACATTAATAAGCAGCATGTAAGTATGCATCCTAATACACCTTAACAGCTTCAATATGCATTAATAACAAACACTAGCAATGATTATACCATGATAATGCATTTATAATGCATTCACAGAACATTAAGTGCACCATCATATTAAGGTATACTTACATGCTGCTTATGAATGTTCTATGAATGCATTATAAATGCATTACGAAGGTGCAGTTAATGTGAAGTGTTCGCGGATAGTTTAATAGATTAAGTTTTATAGGAACCACATAAAGAGATTCACAGGGTCAGAAAGTGTAAGATACAAACAAAAGATAAAAGGAAGAGAGTGTGTTAGCAGATGCGGAAAGTGGGTGAGGCAGACGGCGAGGGGCAGGAATGGGACCCGGGCACCGCATGGGGGCGGGAATTAGCCTGAGCCCTGGAGATAATTCCACTGATAACAGCAGCATCACGTAAATGAAGCAAACCATGGTTCTTTTGTCTGCGTGTGTGCATGTGTGTGCGTGCGTGTGCATGTACCTACGCGGCACAGTGTGCCAGAGCTCGTGAATAATACATCAGGGCCTCCCTTGTCAGAGCTGTGACTTCAAAACGCGGTGAGATGCAGGGAAGCTGGCTCTCCCCCCCCCGAAATGCCAACCCATTTCCAGCAGCCTCCTTTTCTCTCTCCAGCACACAAAGTCACCTTCTCCTGTGCCACCTTTAGCACTTTCGCTCTCTCTCTATAAATCTCTATAAAGCGGTCACACCCTTCCTAATATCATAATCTCCTCATCATGCTTCATCTTTTCTCTCCTTATTTTATGTTTCCTTCTTAATGTTCTCACGTCTTTTTCCTGCCCTGGTTTTGTCTGTCTTGTCTTGTCTATCCGGGAGGACAGAATCCTTGAGGGTGAGAGATGAGTCTTGGATCATCATGCTACCCACAGAAAATGATATCGTGCTCTTTTCGCCAAAGGTCCTAGAGTAGGCGGCATCTCACCAATAAATGTTTTATGCACACTTAAAATCATTATGTACACTGTGGATGGCTGCAGGGTCAGCATCCCGATCTCTCTACTTCTCTTCATGTCAACAAGAGCAAAATAAATTTGCTTTCGTGACTTTTGCACTCAGTGCTGAGTGTGTCGAACAGTCATTTGGACGCGACATTAGAGAAACTCTGCGTCACGCAAACACATTCAGGACTAAAGAAGTAAAGAGCGTTCCATCTGCAGGAATCATGGCAGTCTAATATTCATCCATCTTCCAGCTGTTTCTCCTGGTTTGGGGGCCTGGAACCTAACCCAGGCAGCACTGGGCACAAGGTTGGAGGCACTCTGCACTCATACAGTCACTGGCCACTTTATTAGGTACACCTTGCTACTACCTGTTTGGACCCGCCTTTGCCTTCAGAACTGCCTTAATTCTTCGTGGCATAGATTCAATGAGGTGCGAAAAACATTCATCAGAGACCTTGGTCCATGCTGGCTTGATTGCATCAGGCAGTTGTTGCAGATTTGTCAGCAGTGCCTTCTTGATGTAAATCCCACATTCTGCCACATTCCATAGGTGCTGTATTGGACTGAGATCCGGCTACTGCAGAGGCTGAGTACAGTGAGGTCATTGTCACGTTCAAGAAGGCAGTCTGAGATGATATGAGCTCTGCGACATGGCATGCTGCTGGAAGTAGCCATTAGAAGCTGGGTACACTGTGGTCATAAAGGGATGGATCTGGTCAGTAACAATACTCAGGTAGGCTATGGCGTCCTCAATTGGTACTAAAATGTGCCATGAGAATATCCCCCCCACAACACTACACCACCACCACCAGCTTTAATTGTTCATACAGTGCAGGATGAATCCATACTATCATGTTGTTTAGACCCTGAATGCTGCAGCAGAAATCGAAATGCATCTGACCAGGCAATGTTTTTCCAGTCTTCCTTTGCCCAGTTTTGGTGAGCCAGTGCCCACTGTAACCTCAGTTTCCTTATCGTAGCTGACAGGGGTCCCGCCCGGTGCGGCCTTCTGCTGCCGTAGCCTGTCTGCTTCAAGGCTTGACGTGTCGTCCATCCAGAGAAGGATCTGTTATTTCAGCTACTCTTGCCTTTCTATCAGCTTGAACCAGTCTGGTCGTTCTTTTCTGACCTCTGCCATCAACAAGGCATTTTTGCCCAGAGAATCTCCACTCACTGGATGTTTTTTTTTTCTTTTTTGACCCATTTCTGTAAACCCTAGAGATGGTTGTGCATGAAAATCCCAGTAGATCAGCAGTTTCTGAAATGCTCATACCAGCCTGTCTGGCACCAGCAACCATGTCAGAGTCACTTACATCACCTTTCTTCCCCATTCTGGTGTTTGATGTGAACTTTAACTGAAGCTCCTGACCTGTATCTGCATGATTTTATACACTGTGCTGCTGACATATGATTGACTGATTAGATATTTGCTTCAACGAGCAGCTGAACAGGTGTACCTAATAAAGTGGCCAGGGAGTGTTTTCAAGAAAGTTTCTGTGGATGTTCTTCATTAGATTACATGGGGACTGAGTGAGTTTTACTTCTTAGCACTGTAACATGGGATGAGGAAGCCTGTCTTTGGGTCATTGGTCTCATCTCAAGAACAAAAAAATGGGCTGAGTGAGATTTGGAAAATCATACATACTGATACCCCACACGAGAACGTGGACTGTCTGGGGTCCCTACGGACAGGGTTGGGAAACGCTGCAGTATAGCAGCATACTTACCCCTTCCTATTATTTTCTTCTTTTAGGCTATAAAACTTGACTATTCCATAAACTGCCAGTGAAAAGTGGAAGCAGATTTTTGTACACGGTAAGTTTCCGCTCCAGATGGACTGCAAGTATGCTATGCCTACCTAGCTTATTAAAACAAGCTTAATGATGTAAAGAGCGCAATAATAATAACTGATACTTTATTGATCCCCATGGGGAAATTCTCTTCACATCTCCCCCAACTTGCTCTCTGTAGGTGAGAGCAAACTGGCTGCAAAGGGCCAGGGAGTTGGGGGTTAAGGGCCTTGCTTAAAGGTCGGGCTCAAACCAGTGACCTGATCACAGGCACAGAGGCTAAGCATAAAGTAAATAAAGATAACAGCTGATCCTCAGGTTTAATGAAGCTCTAGGTAACGGCAGAGAGCCCCCAGTGCTCACAGCGAGTCTGGGGACGCCTGCTTAATAATGTAAAAATGTTGGACATTTATTGGTTTCATAACAAAAGTCCATTGACAATCAATATTTATTGTATCTGCACATATCTTCCACTTCCATAAGTTTTTTTGACTCATTCAGTTCTGTTTTTGCCATTTTGCTATTAATTGCAATTGTAGACACTGGCTCCCAAAGAGATACTAAATATGTCTGGTGTGTTTATGTCATTGCAAAGGTGTTACTAATTAAAAAGGCACCTGCTTATCAATTAACTTTTTTAACTCAGAACAGCTCTATGGGAGCTATAATTTTGGTTTCAATTTATTGCAACTTGAAATTAATGTTTTACTTAAAACTTGTTTCTAATGTGATATTTATTTTGTAAACATGAATAAAGTAATGATATATGTTATAAAATCAATAAATTGCAATATTTTTACTGAATTAAGCAAACGACCCAATACTTGGGCTTCTTGGATTGGTTGAATGTTCACTAGTTTTGCACTTCGCATTTGCAGACCCGATTACATAACTTAATGCTATAATTGGGGCTTGTAAATCTGATCGTGGATCAGCATAGGAGCTTGCTGGTTTTAAACTGCTTACATTTCCAATTCTGCTTCGCGACCCTTTTGGAATTTGGGTCGCGATCCAACGGGTTGAGAATCGCTGCGCTATACTACAATACAGTGCTGTACATAAAATACAGCTTATTGTAGTTTCACTGCTGCATCTCTTTGGTTCATCTTTGACAGTTTATAATAACCTTTGATGAGTCTACATTCATCAATGAGAGAAAATGACTTTCTTTTTCCCGTCATATTTTCTGTGCACGCAGCATTAGCCACGGGTGGCTAACCAGAAGCAGACTGGGTTACCGCAAGGAAAAGTAGGCAAGTAAAAAAAGGAAGAATTACCATAATTTTAATTTCTTCCATATGTTGTTATGCATAAAAAGACCTAAAATGAACACTGTAAACGGATTGCTTGATTACTATAAGCAAATTACTGAAACAGTATCTGTCCCAGAATTATTCTGTCCCAAGCTTTTTGATCCATATAAGCGTTTGATCACTATAATCGTGATCTCTATAAGCGGTTTACACTGTATTTTAAATATTGCTAGTGCTGAAACCGATTGGTGGTATAACCTTTGGTGACGGAAACTGTTTTTCCGCAGTGTTGACATTTGACCTTTTTGATCAGTGCCGTCTTCACTAAGAGCCACAATGTGTCCAGATGATAGACACAGACTGTTTTCTTTGGTACAAGCGGCTGGAGTCACTCAGTCGGCTCAGTGTTTAAACCCCCCTCAGTAGTATTTTTTAAGGGAACAATACATGGACACCCACTGGGGAAAGTATTAACAGAATTTTAAAAATTACAGGTTCTGAATGTCATGTTTGATTAATTTTTGATGAATTGCAGCAGCCTTGCCCTTTAAATATAAAGCACATTAATTAAAGTCGTCTGTCATTTAGGCTAGAAAAGTCTTATTTGGCTCTATATGCATTAAAAAATATTAAATAGCTGTAACAGCAATGCGTTTAAATTGGTTACTTCACACAGTCCAAATACATTCAATCAATTTGTGACTAAATTTCTCACAGTATGTGAACATGTGAGTGAATTTATGTATATGTGATGGGGCATGAAAATGAAGAAGTGTCAATAAAACCAGTGTCATGCAACAAATTGTTTTACAATATTAATTTGTCACATTCATGCTGCTTAATGTCACTGTGGATGTGAACGTAGCTAATTAAGTTTCCACTCCTGCCTTCAGTATCCCTGTCATTTCCTGGCTTGTAAATGTCTTAGGTTTAGGGATCTTCCTGTTTAACACATTGGAAATATATAGAAAACAAATGAGCAATTGAAGTTAAGCTTACAATTAAGCTTTGAGTGTTTTGTGCTGCTTCCATATTACCTGTCATATTTCCTGTAAGACTTGCCCTGTCGGGTGGCGTGTCCAGGTGTTTTGTTGTCTTATTCTGCACATTGAGTGCAGATCATCATCAAACGTCTAACAGGGATGTTACCACAGGAAACAAAGGACTGAAAATGAGGGCTGTATTAACATTGGCCTCTGGGCTCTTTGAAGAAGTGTGTGTGTGTTGGGGGGGGGGGGGGATTTAAATGCAAATTCAGTGAAAACAATCTGTGTGAACCATTGTTTTAATCCTGGTTAAATAAAATGGGGAATGGAACCATGAATTCTGCCTTGAGGTATTTATTTTCAGTGACATAATGGGTTTCTGTCTTTGCACTATCTATCTATCTATCTATCTATCTATCTAATCTATCTATATCTATCTATCTAATCTATCATCTATCTATCTATCATCTATCTATCTATCATCATCATCTGTCTGTCTGTCTGTCTGTCTGTCAGTCATACTTTGAATCACCTTGTTACAGTCTAACGAGTTTCATGCACAATATTAAAATATCACAATGAGCAAGAGCTACAGTATAAGATATGGTATGAGAATGATCACATGACCTACCCCATTCCCCAGTTAATTTTCATATTTAGGAAAAATATGAAGATCTGTACAATTTTAAATTTAACGTAAATTACATTTAACTTAAGCTACATTCTGTGTAAAAAGTTACATGTGCATGTGTATCCAAATACCTCTAAAACAGGATGTTTTACAGTTAAAGGCTGTGAACAAAAGTCACAAAAAATCAAGAAAGTCATGCAGTAAATATTGCAATGTCACTCTTTGGCCACTAGAGCATGCCATTGTAGATGAAAACATGTATTTTACTCTTCATCGGGGATTGGCTATATATATATATATATATACACATATATAAATGTATATTTAAAATTCACAGTCAAATTACAGTTTAATTTAAATATACAGTTAATAATTTGTATTTAACTGATTTGGGAAAACCTGGCAGCCAGTGAAACAAAATCACATTATTTGAGAACAAATGTCATATTTAGAGATTCCCTTCCCAGCGGAGAATGGAGTGAACAAAACAGAAACTTCCAAACAAACAAACAAACAAAAGAAACAAGAAAACGCAGACAAATATCTCACAATATGTTTGGTCACTCAGGTCAGGCATAAAGAGAGGATCTGATGGAGCAAATCTGCATCAACAGTGGCCTCTTGCTCCCAAGATTTACATCATTAATTGTATAATTATTATTTTTTTATTCAAAAATGATATCTGAAGTTGTATCTAGTTTAATAAATAATCATTTTATTTCCTGCAGTATGGGATCTAAATCCATCTGTCTATATTCAGCAGGATCAGTCTGTCTTGCAGGTACAAGATCTAATATGACTATAAGCAAAAGATAGAACTGTTAGAAGTTTATACAAACTCAATTACCTAATACAACCAGTGTGGATGCATTTAGCTTCCAGTAGCACGCTCTTAGCTTGATAATTTAGTGGTTTCATCAATTAAGTTAAGCTACCATTCATGTAGGTCTGTGATTTAACTGACAATGTAAATTCTAGAGCTATTCACTTCAGCTTACCAGTGATAAAAATGTATAATTGTTTTTTTACATGGCAGATAAGGAGGAGCATGAGATTAAGGTGTAGGTAAATACTCTTTGAAGGGTAAGATTTATTTAGGGAAATTATATGGTGGCAATTGAGCTGTGGTCACCAATTTAGTAGGAAGCACCTCTTCCCCAAACAGTACAGTACAAGGGGGGGGGGGGGGGGGGGGTGGATGGAGGGGTACACACCGTGGTGGCCCAAGACGGCGCAATGTGAGGGAGGTCATTTGCATCCCCATAGGCTGTCCGTCACTGTAACATCATTGTCTCGAAGGGTGAGGAACCAGCTGCTCACTCAAGTGTTAGTCTTCCTGGTCCTGGCCATCCACTGCAGTGGTCTGTGATGAGGGTGAAGGGCCTGCAGAGAAGATAATATCTCAACTTGTGCATGGCCTATTTATAATAATAATAGATACTTTTATTGATCCCCATGGGGAGATTGTCTTTACTGTATGCCTCCCTCAACTTGCTCTTTGTAGAATAAGCTGTCTGTGAAGGGCAGCCTCCTGTTGGGGTGCCCAGGGAGCTGGGGGTTAAGGGCCTTGCTCAAGGACCTGCAGACGTGCTGAGGCTGGGTTTGAACCGGTGACCTTCTGACTACAGACACACAGGCTTAGCCCCCACATGCTGCCCCCTATTTGATGACCAGGGCCTCCTGATCCATGGCAGTGTACCATCATTCGGCAAGGGCGAGCACTGGGTGTTCCTCACCCCAAAAGTCACGGAAGATGATGGCCCCCAGGCCCACCTGAGACTCTGGTATAAAGCTGGAAGGATAGCTTTAAGTCAGAGGTGTGGGGAACCAGTACATTGATCAGGAACTCTTTTAATAGCTGGAATGAGTTCAGCATCTTTGGTCCACGAGACATAGTCGAGTTGGTTCTTCTGGGTGAGATCATGGGATCAGAACAATTGTAGTACTTGTCCAATACCACAAAGCCCAGTTTCTCTTGGAATCATGTAACATAAAGTGATGCTACACCTGAACCAAGTGGATCGGTGGTGGACTCAGTTTGTCCTGGTGGGTCCCAAAGCACATTGGGATCAGTAGGTATGGGCTTGTTCTCTGGAAAGAGGTGGTTCCAGTTCTCTTAAGGTTCCTTCCAAGTGCCATTGGTTGAGGGTCCTGAGAATCCAGTTGGGGCTATCAGTTTGTCAGCCAGGCCTTCATTAGGAGTGCAAGCATGGAAATGGTCTGGTCTATAGCATTGGCCGTTTCAGCATGGATTGTGGCATCTGCAATTCGGCATCTCAGCACAGGGGAGAGACGGCAGGAGGCGGTGCGTGATATTCCAACTGGAGCCAGTGCTGGGGAAGCTGCACCACCTGGCATGTTTGGCTGTGGGCAAACTGGTCGGAGGACTAGCTCTTGCTATGGGTGATGGGAGAGAGACCCACGAAGGATAAGATCTCAGCCTTCAAGGTATTATAATCCTCAGAATACCGGCAGGTCATCACGTCACAGTTACTATAGTGATCCTAGGAGCATCGCTAAGAGGCTTTAGCCTGCCAGTCAGGCCATTCAGTATGGGAGGTGGGTGTTCATCTTATCACAAGCTGCCTCCGATGGAGTCATTATTTTGGTGTCGTAAGTAGGATAAGAACTTAAATTTGGCAGCCCTGCAAATAGTAAGTAAAGCCAGAAATGTGTTTCCTGCATATGCCGGCCCCTGAGAGCCAGTGTTGGACCAGGGTGAGGGAGGGTGTGTTGTGGTTTCCTGTAGGCTGCAGTGTAACACTCTTTGGAGCCTTTCGCTCAGGCTGTTAGGGTCAATGCCTTAAGTCGGAAAGGAGGTTTGAGTCGGGATGGACTCTCCCCTGATTGGCCGCAACAATACAATAACGAAAGCAGCTTGGAACATAGTCACTGAATGAGATGATTGGAACTGATTTCCTGCCCCTGTGTTATGATCAATCATTCATTAATGCATATTAATATTCTCTGAAAAATCCATCCGTGAGGCCTCGCACAGATATATTGTAGGTTCACCACTACAAACAAATCCTCGTTTCTAGGAAACAGAAGCTTTTCATTCCTGGTGCTATTAATAGCAATGTAACATTCACCGTCTGGTGAAATATATTTTATGCAGTTACTACCTGTCATAATACAATTTTGGCACCACGTCAACTATCAGTGTTCAGCAGTTTGCCTTGTTAAAATGAGGCATAAATAAAGTCACATTTAGTGTCAATCTATGACTGGATCCACACTGAGACCTAGGACACCCAGACGGAATTTGCTCGACGGAATTCACTAGCCTACTCTGCACCCCCCCCATCACCACTCACCTTCAGTGAGATTCTGCATAAATAATAAGATTTATTGGTGATTAGCATTTGCATATTAGCGTCGATGGTAATTCATGGAATAATTTGATGAAAGAAACTAAACATACAAGAATAAATTTCCATAGTTTTCATCTCAAATGATCTTTAACTCAAATTCTCAAATTCTTGCAAATTTCCTGTACCGAAATTAGGGCAGGTACCTGGTGTGCAGCACTGTCGCCTCACGCTGGTGAGTGTACGCATTGCATTCTATCCCTGTGTTTTGTGGGTTTCCTGCTGCAGCACAAAGACATGCATTTAGGTAAACTGCTTCCTCCCCACCATGACCCAGTACTGCATATGCTGCCTGAGTAATAAATTATTTTGGTGAACATTGTGTTAACTGCTTTCTCCATCCATCCATCCATCCATCCTGTAATTACTTATCCTGGTCAGTGTTGCAGGAGGTACCTGGAAGACCCTGGATAGGATGCAGACTCATAAATGTTCATTCATATGGCCTTTACACTCGCGAAGCAAAACTCCTGAGCTTTAAATTAAAGAACAGACTCATAAATCCCAATATTCTGCTAGTGCTGCCTTTTAATCATTAGTTTGCGGTTTGAGTGGAATTCTCTCAGGATCTCGCTTCTACTGATAAGCAGGTCTCACAGTTTTTCTGTTAGACACACATTTTTATGCACTTAAATCTCAAAACTGATGCTTCTTTTTCCATTGAGTTTATTGCATCTTTGCATTTTATGCAGGACTTTTAATACCAATATGTAAAACGCTACAAAGCCTTTCAGCCTGCTTATTGCCACATTCTCTTCATACTTGTATTAAAGAGTTTGCAGGCCTCAAAATGCTGTTTTAATCTTTAAACTGGTATGTATTAGCTGATACTTTATAATGATACAAAATAATATTTCCTGTTACGACTCTTTGTCTATCCATCTATCCTTCTTCTAACTGCTTAACCAGGTCAGGATCATGTCAGGACCCATCGTAAAATTCACACTGATTAATCGTAAAATTCATTTTTGCTGACACAATCTCATAAAAAATATCAATTACATTATATAGCTATTTAGAAACCAAACCATCTTTGGCAGCAATAACTATGTTCCTTGGTTTTTATTAGAAAATTCATTATTGACCCAAGTTGCTAGGTAACGATAATTTCTAATGTGCAGTAGGTTTCAAGTCATTACGGTACATGTTGGGCCTCTGGGATTATGCTCCTGATGGGTAAGAAAGTGCCATAGCACCTGCAGGATTGGCTATTGAGTGCTGCAGGATCGGGACACTGTGCAGATAAACAAGACTAGACCCTTAAAATGGTCACCAGAGTGTGACATGCAGTGTGTCCCACATCTGAAAGATCAGCAATTTGAAGGCCCCCCAGGGCACAGGTACCTCCCCAGCTTCCAGACTTTCACAGGCTTTCAGAGGACATCAACGTTTCACTGTTTTTCATTAGTCCACCTGTCTAACCACTGCTTTGCCTGATCTCGTGCTGCTGCTGCTTATGGGCGAGGCTCTCAGGGTGCAGCAGATAGCTCCGACAAGCTACCCTCCAAGAGCAGATCCTTCAGGAGACAGAACCAGAAGCTCTGTTACCACACCCAGTGATGTTGTGCCAATGAATTTAGGTAGGTACATGCCAACCCAATATTAGTAAATATTAGAATAGAAAAAAAAATGTGACGTTTAAATAAATTATTCTGTCAACAAATTACATTGACTGTGATCAACACGTCGTCAAATTTGCAGCCAGGGTGATCAGGCCAATGAGTGAGCTTCCTTCATCAGATCACATCTCTTAATCCCCACCCCCATCTCTCACCATTCCTGCCTTTTACTGTTAACTCTACACGTTATGAATGAGGGGTCACATCCTAACATTCACGGCTCACATCTCAGCAGCGGTGAACACAGGCAGCTGGTCATACTTGAATGTATAATAGTTACATAAATACATTAATATCTATCTGTGTGTCTATCTGTGTCTTGTGTCTGGTTTTGAAATGGTCCCTACCCATAAATTTGCTGACCACACCCTCACCTTTTGTTCTGGAATAATCTACTGATTCCCAGAACTGTAGCTCTCAGGTTCTTTTCGGATGTGTGAGAAAGTCCCTCTTCTTCCAAAGCATCACTCTGACACACAGTTCCATAATCCACTTTAAACATGCACTTGACCTGAAACTGCATGCAGATGAAGCAGTCATTTCCAGCTATTTTTTTCCTGAGATACATATATTGCTGTCCTTTAACAAGTACGAACCTCCGTTTTGTTGCCTTCAGTGAACCTTCAGGCCAAAATTCACTTCTGTATAACTAAATGCAGACCAAGCTTATTCAAAAATCTGCTGATGGCCCAGCCGGTAACTCGCTATTTCATTTGCTTGATTACTCTCTCAGTAATGAATCGCATCTCCGAATTATGTAGGTTCAGCATTGATAGTTGCATTCCAAGTAATAGCAAACTCTGCCTCCAGCTTATTGTCTTCAAGAACAGCAAAAATGAGCCTGGATTTTGGCTCCAGTCACTTTCTGCACTACTTGTGAAATTATCGTGTATTTCTTCATTAGGGATGAATAGCTATGAACACTCTTCAATATCTTTTTTTTAAGGGATTTGTCTGCCTCAGACATTTCGTTCCACAGAAGGGTTATTTTTTCAGTAGTATAATGAGCTCACCAAGCTCTTGGGTGAACTTTGGTAACATCTTTGGTAACACTTTACTTAAAGCAGTCATAAATAATGCATTATAGATACCTTCAAAATGCATTATAACACATTCATAAAGTGTTATGAACACGGCTATAACAATTTATAAAAAGGCATAACACATTATAGCCATGTTTATTATGCATTATGAATGCACTATGAAGCTCTCATCTACAATGCACTATAAATACATTCAGAATGCAGTACAAAGCATCCTTAATTCTAAGACCATTATAATGCATTATTAAGGTATCTATAGTGGATCGTACATTTGTTCATGTGGCACTAAATGGGATCACTGCCAGTTGAAAAATGCTGTGCATGTGCATTTCAAAACACATGGAAGAAGCTCTATCACTCTACCAGCACCCTCAGGTCGCTTGTACGGCCCATAAATCCCGGCGGTCTATGTGGGGTCTTTATTAAACAATTAGAAAGCGAGGACAGCAGGTTCTGCTTCTGCTCAAGCAGTGCTTTGCTGTACCTATGATTGATTGGTACCATAAAGAAAAGTGTTTTGCCACAGTCCCAACAGGCACTTGCAGTTGTTCCGAGTCACTGCGAAGGGGCTGCTGTCTTTTTTTTCCAGTTGTCAAGATCTGAGCGATTTGCGCCAGCTGTATCACCGGGAGCTTAAACTCCACTGCAGCTCCCCAACAAACGAAAAGACAAATAGGAATATTATCTCTTGCAATGACAGAAATATATTTCTCAAAACCAGGAAGTTGGTTGTGTGGTTATCAGAGGCAAGAGGACAAATGCCAGCCCTTTTGTCATATTATCTGTAACCGTATATAACATTATATAAACACCCTGGTCCAATTGGTACCCATATGCTTAAATCGCAGTCTAAACAAAGTGGAATGTATGTAGAGTTCCTAATACTGTGGAAGCCAGTGCTTTCGACACTATTGGCTGGCTTTCTTGAGGTAATCTCCTCTATTCTTCTGCTCATATTCCGCCCTCAGAAAGAGGGCACAGTGGGCTTTGTCTCCATCCACCAGCTCTAGAGGGCGGGCGTCTGCATCCAGGACATCAGACACTCTGACATGTTAGCTGAAAGACCAATATTAGGTCTTGTTTGAGGCACAGAGCAGAATCTTGCTTCTGTGGGAGGGAGGGAGCAAAAACATGGACTTTCTGGGGGACCCCGAGGACCAGATTGAGAAGCACTGGTTTACAGCGTTTTACTGGTCTGGGCCATGTGGATAGTGAGAGTGTAAACTATGCCTGGGGGTGGGCCGACCTCTTCTGGAGTGTCTGTCAGAGCAGTCTGAGGCACCACCGTAATTGTTGGGAATCGAAGGATAATACTCTCAGGATAATACTCTCAGGATAATACTCTCAGGATAATACTCTCATGCATTCCAAATGCTGATTTCAAATGTGGTTATCAGCTCCAGTGACTCCCCTTCACAGATGTCCAGGATGACTCTCTATTCAAGTATCTGCAGTACATCCTCCTCTACTTGGTCCTTGAATACAGTACTACCTCTGCAACAAACAAGGTATCTATTTGGTTAATCAATTACATTAACCGTGTCAACATTTTCTATGATTGCCATGTATATAGGAATCAATGAAGACATTTATAACACATTATAATGCATTTATAAAGCTTTACAAACATGGTTATAAATATTTATAAAAAGGCATAACACATTATAGCCATGTTTATTATGCATCATGAATGCTTTATGAAGCTCTCTTCTATAATGCATTATAGAGACCTTCATAATGCAGTACAAAGCATCCTTAATTCTTATCTTCTACCATTATAATGCACTATGAAGGTATCCATAGTGCACTATAGATGAGAGCTTCATTGGAGCTTATGAAGTATTATAATCAACATTATAATGCATTATGACTATCAATAGAAGATGCTGTAATGCTTTATTAATGCTTATACTAACCATTATAATGCTTTATGATGGTATGTATAATGCATCATAGATGACAGTTTCAAGTAAAGTGTTACCTTAATAGCTATATCAAAGGCTCCAACAATACCATTTTAATATAATAATTTTAATACAATAATTGTACTGTATAATAATACTGTACTCATAAAACAATTTTAAGTGAGTTGAAAAGAATCAGCGTGAAAATGTAAACAAATGCACCGTCCACCTTCTGCACTGATCTGCTAAATACCTCATTTAACCAGAATCATATAAAATCATTGTCTGCGGTCTCTGAAAATGCCCCAGTTAACTTGACAAAGACGAGCTAAGGCCTAAATTCACAACGCAGAATTTTACTTCAGTCATTTCAATTGCAATATGATGGGTTTACAGAGTTTAACAGACTGAATCTATATCTGTTTTCAAGCAAAATATCAAATAAGCTAAAAACAATACAGTGGTATACATGCACACCCTAGTAGCACATCAAGTGGATCTATTTTTAGCGCTACTATTTTCCAGATACTGTCTATCCTTAGAGGTATCGGGTTATTTTAGTGTATGACCATAAGGCAAACTGGATCAAAGAAGGGCGAGAAAAATACATTTTTCTCAGCTTATTCTGAGTGCATTGCGATGTTTGTTAATCATGCATCCACTTTCTACCTGCTTATTCGGGAGACACATTCATTAAGGGCAGTTGACTTAAGCTGCACGCAGGAAACCCACGCATGGGAGAGAATAACATTTTCATAAAACTCACAGGGACCAACAAAACCTACAAAAAAAATGCAACAGAACTTGAGACACTAATATATTAAATCTAATTATCCATCCATCCATCCACCCACCTACCTACTTGTGTACTAACAGAGACCAGTACTGTGTTGGGCGTAGATCTTTGCCATCCAGAGATGCTTGTAGGCCATTCCCTGTGTTCTCTGTGACTATACAGAAATATTGGGGAGCAGAGGTGCTGCTAGAGATTTTGGGCCCTCATTCCCTCAACCCAGACCAATCTAATTACGTTTGAAAATATTTAGGGTCCCTGATTTGTAATCGTCCTAACTGCCTAATGGCGCCCTTGCTTAGGAGGACAGGGAATCGGTTTTCTCTTTTTTAAAACAGGACATTTATCTAGGCTTGTCTCTTTTTTGTTGCTCACACTCATACACACATGAGCAGCAGTGTTATTTATCTGTGAAGGAGTGTCCCTAAGGGCCAGGTTATGTGAGCTAGGAGAGCACTTCGCTTAGCCTCAAATTACCCCCCCTCCCCCCAGTAACCCAGGACTGGAGCATTATTCACCAGTTTCACCATGTTTCCTTTAGAAATTCTTACCAATATTTCAGCTCCAGATCTCAACTGATTAACGGGTGAAGCATGTTGGGCCGTAAAGAAAGGTATTTATATTTACTATCTTCTTGGTGATTACCAAAATATATATTTTAAAGGTCATCATAACAGTAACTACTAGAGGACTGACAGCAACTAACCCAGAAAACTATAAACCAAAAACACATGCGCTAGCTAGTAGTACAACAAGCAACATAATTAGGCCTATTTATACTGTAATTGAAAGAATACAATAAAAAATCACTACGCTTTTCAGGACTAATACTACTAAAATTAACCCAAAAATAACAATATTGGTTATAACAGCATTTCATGTATTAGATTTCACTAACGGGGCCGACGTATAACAGGGGGGATACATTCCTAAATTAGAACCAGGCAAAAGATTACAACAGCTCGCCCATACTTATGTAGCCGAAGCTCATTAGCAGACTTAGGCTGCCATTTAGATTTGTGTGGGTGAGACAGAAAGCCAGCCGGCGATTCCCCAAACTGCGCCCTTCTTATTTCGGAGATACCGCCAAAGCGCTGCCTCTCTTCGCGCTCTCTGTCCCTGACTTCAGGCTCGGAGATGCTGGCAACTGTGCTGACAGCCATGTACCTGGTGCTGAGGGCTGCAGAGCAGGTACGTGGAAGGCAGGTAAAGTGCGTAATCATCAGTTAACTGTCCGTTTCCTCTTCCTGACATCTGTTATTAACTTCGCAGCTGTTAAATAAGTTGATTTCGTAGATACCCGTGAAGAGTAACGCAAGACCATTTGCGGAAGTGGAACTAGTGGGAGGTTTCAGTTACCCTGTTGATTTTTATATATATACCAGGTTGACATGGGAGTGGGTTATAATGTCGAGTGACGGAGGCTGCTCTTAGACATCCAGGAAGTCTACTGACCTTGGGTGCGTTTCTCGAACAACGACGGAAGTTAGCATTAACGATGCATCGTACTATGGTAGTTCAAACTAACCAACATCCGACCAACGACTGTTTCTCGAAACCGTCGTACCACAGTTGTTCGAACCACGTTAGTTAGTTAGGCCTTATGTAGTTGGAACTACAGTGGTTCCAGCGCTGATTGGTCAGACTCACGGCTAACCTACCGTAGTTTAAACCACAATGGTTCCAGCGCTGATTGGTCAGACTCACGGCAAGTCGTGCGCAACAACTAACAACGCACTTTCACAGCCGGTCGCGTACAAACACTCGCGAACTGTGTAAAATATATAATAATCACACACACACACATGTATATTTATTTGTGACATCAATTTCTGTCAGTCACATAACGCCAATAAAATGAAAATTAGCAATCGCGGAAAAATAATGCGACGCTCCTTGGAGTGATAAACAGAATAACTTTTATTCCGACGTTGTCGCTTACAGAATATTGTTATACTGGCTGACTGGAATACACAGGTGTGTGTAATAACCAAACATTACAGACGTAATTTCCCGAGAACAAAGGCATGGATTCGTATCTGGCCGCTGTAGTGTCATTCTGCTAACATTACCCACCCCTGTGCTAATTAATACTTTGCAGTCTGAGATTTGCTCACTACAGACAGTTACCGTACTTATGACCAGAGACCCACACAACAATTACGTTTCAAACTACATTTTCAGACAACTTCACATTATATGTGATCGTAGAGCTAAATTATTTCTTATTAGGTATTAAAGATTATTAAATTTCTTACTTACACGGTGACTATACCCTTATTGCACTGTATTTTCCATCATCGCTGACGAATTTACATATAACTACGCTTCTAACTACAGCTCGTGAGCTGTAGTTCGAACTACACAACTTAACGACAGTGTTTGCGAACGTTCGTTCGAACTATGGTTTCGAGAAACACCTGCGTCGTTCAACGATACATCGCACCACGTAAGTCCGCAGTATCGTTACCTATGTAGTTCGAACTATGGTTTCGAGAAACACCTGCGTCGTTCAACGATACATCGCACCACGTAAGTCCGCAGTATCGTTACCTATGTAGTTCGAACTATGGTTTCGAGAAACACCTGCGTCGTTCAACGATACATCGCACCACGTAAGTCCGCAGTATCGTTACCTATGTAGTTCGAACTATGGTTTCGAGAAACACCTGCGTCGTTCAACGATACATCGCACCACGTAAGTCCGCAGTATCGTTACCTATGTAGTTCGAACTATGGTTTCGAGAAACACCTGCGTCGTTCAACGATACATCGCACCACGTAAGTCCGCAGTATCGTTACCTATGTAGTTCGAACTATGGTTTCGAGAAACACCTGCGTCGTTCAACGATACATCGCACCACGTAAGTCCGCAGTATCGTTACCTATGTAGTTCGAACTATGGTTTCGAGAAACACCTGCGTCGTTCAACGATACATCGCACCACGTAAGTCCGCAGTATCGTTACCTATGTAGTTCGAACTATGGTTTCGAGAAACACCTGCGTCGTACTTACATAGTTTGAACCACGCAAGTTGCTAACGTAGGTAGCAACGATGGTTTCGAGAAACGCACCCCTTGCTGTAGCATGCAGAAGTCTTAATACTGTGGATGAGTATTTCAGGCAGAATTACGAGTCGAATTTCCCCAGTCATTATTCGAATTCGAATAACTACACACCGCCACTATACACACCGATAAAACCGTGTATGGATCGAAAACATTTCTTTCTGTAGAAAATTACTCATTGCTACAAAAACGATAACATATAATATTAAAATAGCTTGAGTATGCCTATATGAAGTTGAAACTGAAATTAAACCGAAGAGGTACCTTTAGCAGGTGCGGTAAGATTCAATAATGTTTAATCGTCCAGCATATATTCTAATTGTATATTATCTTATAGGCTTCTACATCCATTTATTTCCATACAAAATAAGATTATCATTCGTTGCTACTAAAGGATAACTTAAAGTCTTAGAACATAGAACGTAGCCTTGAAGCTAGGGGTGAACCATATTGGCAAGAAAATCACACGATTTTTGCGATATTTGAAGTCTTTGTGATAAATGTTGAGATATTTTTCAAACAAAAAGGGAAAATTTACCCAAAATACACTATAACCAAATAGAATTTATCTACCAAGAAAGTGCGTCTGTAGTGGGAAAAGCAAGTCGGTAGTTCAGATTCTGTTAACAACTAAATTTTGTGACTTGCTGTAAATGGACCCCGGTACACTGAACACACCCCCTTATCTAAAATATTATTAAGGACGAATTTCACGGAACAAGAATTTCAAGAACGTTTTAACGACAACCATGAGAACCTAACTGTGTATATATAAAATTAACAGCAACAGCATGTTGCCAACAGACACCAAGCTTTTGTATGGAATCTATGATATTTCCATATAGCGGAGGAGGAATACCTTTTGGTGAGCAGTTCTTGTTGGCTTTTGTGCTCCTCACTAATTTTTGTTAACCTTCTCACAAATAGGCCTCCGTCAGCATAGGCACTGCTCATACAGAGGTTGGAAATTTAAGAACTAATAAACCACTAACTTATTAGAGAACAAAAAACTGACAAATAATTATATTGCCACTAAATAATATTTTAAAATGTCTCATTTATTATTTGATCTTATTTGATTTTTTAATTTGAGATGTTTTTAATTTGATAGAAACGCCGACTCATCCCTACTTAATATGTCGCCCATTGTCACTTATCTTATTGAATAATACTCAGTAGGCTGTAAATTAGATTAAAACTTATGTTCATGGTGTCCTTTGGGTTAGGTGAACTTCGAACTTAAGCTAGAAAAGACACTGTATGCCGTACAGTAGATTTACTAATGAAATTTAGCGCATAAGTCTGCTGAAGTCACAAAACCCATGAATTAAGACGGGAGCACGGTCACTCGCCCTGAGACAGTAACTGGATCTACTGTGTTTGGGAGCTTCGTCCCCAGTGGAGTTAATATAATCAAGCCAGGGACACGGTGGTTTAGCGCTAATCAAATCACTGGCCACAAGCCGGATAAACGCATGCACTAGGGACAGCCAAGCAGCGCAAACAGGCATCTGCATGCACACATGCGTGAAGGGAGTCCTGTATCCCCAGAGCTGCACATGTGGGGACATGACCAAGTGCAAACTGAAATAACACAAGCTTGGGAAAGAGCTGATGGCTCCTGTCTGTACATCTGCGACTGAAAACGCAGTGAGAACAGCAGCGTTCGTATGAACGCCAAATATCACCCTTGTTCTCATTGTACTCAGGACAGAATGAAGCTGCCTGTCCCTTATCCAGTACAGGTTGATGATGGGGAGAGTGGAAATACCTATTCTAGGCAGCCTAGAGCAGGGGACACCCTGGATGGTATTCCAGTCCATCACATGGCTTTTTAGAGACACCGTTTCCCCTAACTGCATGTCTTTGGACTTTGCATACAGAGAGAGGGTGTGTAGTTCAAGCTCATAGGAATTTTACACAAAAATGTTGTCAGGACAAAATGAAAAATGACTGGTTCAGAGAGAACCAATCAGATTGTAGAGGAGGTGGGACTAACCAATCAGATGTCTTAGTTCCACCTCCTCTAGTTGCTTGGACCCACCTCCTCTATAATCTGATTGGTTATCTCTCTGAACCAATCATTTTTCTTAAGTAAAACTCCCATGGGTGGAATTCAAACCCCCAACCAAGGGTGTGAGGAGGCGGTGTTTCCCTCACACTCACATAGTCGAGTCACGTCATTTTCCTTCACATTTAGGTTTGCTGGTTTACCTGAATGAGATATTTTATTTATATACATTGTCACTATTTGAGTATGGCAGAGCTTAAGCTTTGCTGTGGTACTCTGATTACTACTTAAGGGCTGCAAAGTATGAGTAACTATTCTGCATTCCTCTGCCAGGTTGGGTTGAGGTTGTTGCACCGAGACGTCCTGCCCTACGTGGTGTCCCAGCCAATGCCGTGGCTGGTGCATTATGTCTCTCAGAGTCGCCGCAGCAGTCGGACCGATGAGGTCAGTGCCCCCTGACCCAGTAGGTGATGGCCAGGCCAAATGGCAGTGAACTGTATAAGTCCTCTTCTCCTCATCTGCTGGACAACCAGTGATTGGCAGACGGACAAGGGAGCCGTAGGGGGAAATTAGTGTGTGGACTTCCGTGATCGGTGCACCAGGATGTGAAAACTCATGCACAGGAAGAAGATGCATTCATCTGGGAACAGAACAGAAAAGAAAGTCATCCCCCATCGATCACGTTTGCCAGGGATGTTTCTGCCAGCGATGTTGCACTGCGAATTTAACTCCCACTTTCAGTTTGAACGCCTCCAGTCAAGTCAAGTGGGCCTTATTGTCATACCATCCATATACAGATATACAGTGATAAGAAATAGCATTATGCAGGACCTGGTGCAACATACAGCAGCAGTGATGATGGAGAGTTTTCGCAGTGGTTAAAGTAAAAAACACAGCACACTGCAAAACAGGAGGGCTGGAGAGGGTCTATATACATAGTGCAACATGTTTGCATGTAAGCAAAAAGCAAGACAGCAGCAGATTAACAGGGTGGAATAAATATAGTAGCTAAAAACTAACATCAAATAGATAAATAATAATAAAGTTACAGTCAAAAAATAAAAAGACCAAAGAGACTTACAATCAAAGTATAAAAAGACAAGTTAAAAATAACAACAGAAGTCCAGAAGAAATCATTGTTTTTCTATACATTCTTAGGAATGTCTCATTTCACAAAGCAGCCAACTTGTTTGAGGTAAGATGAAACTGGTTGTGTAATCTGTCTGAACAAAATCTATGTCGCAGCACAAACGGTCCTCTTAGCTCAAAACAGGCCAGGCAAAAAATATACAGCTTTTCTGGCACAAGGAAGGAACACAGTATAATTCTTTGCTTGGACCCAGTGGGATCCACTGTCGAAAGGTTAAGTGTTTGCAATGCCACATGATTGACTGCTTTGTTATTTTTCTGGAGATCGATTGTGGACAAGACAAATATGGCATGTTGAAAAACTGCACGTATGCATGTGGGCTGTTTGAAGTAACATTCTTTTGAATCACTCTGGTTTTTTGTTTTCTGTGCCTGTTTCTTTCACAACACAGGGATAGTCCTGGGGTACGTTTCCCAAAAGCATAGTTGCTAAGAGCATTAGCAAATTACGTAGTTGGATCCATGCAGCTGAACAGTTCCAACTATGTAAACAGCTAACAGGAACTAACCCAAACATAGTTATGTGGTCTCATAATTCTCCACTTACATGTATTGAGAGATAAATGCATTAAATATATTAATTAATTGATGGACCTAGGGTGTTTGTGGTATGCATGTTGCACATAGATTATATAATACAGTTTTTCTAATTTCCTTGTTGTAATCGCAGCCATTATCATGCAAAGTGACATGCATTCCTAGCAGTTTTATTCAAATAATTCCCTGAAGTTTATGCTGGCATTTGCCCCCTAGATTACGTGCACTGGTGCTGACATGGTGTCCTGTTTTATAGTTTGACAGCATGCGACGGAACAGCGGAAATGGGTACGTGACAGGTGAGTGTGAATTAGGAGAAACATTCAGAGGCACTATTTCAGTCTGCTGCAAACCACTCATTAGTCTCTACAAGGCTGTTCATATAAAGGCAGACTGTATTGTCTCCTATGTTGTACATACTCTCCTACAATGAAAATATACAGGAGTGTATACAGGACTGCAAGCACTAATCTAAACAATAGATTAGATTATTTAATTGAAAAACTGATTTGTTTTTATTTGACATGCCACCAGAAGCCTACATATCCGTGCATAATCATCTGAGCCATCAGAAGGCAGTCATGGTATTTTGTTATGAAGTGAAACATCTATTTATTTTTTTTTGCTGTAATGAAGAAAATTCATGAAGAACAAAACTTTACAGATGTCTTTTTTATAGATTCTACGAAAAATATATTGCATTCTAAATATATAGGCATAAATATAGAATTGTCCAGGATGTTTTGATATGCATAACAATACGTTCTGGACAATTTTATGCTTCCAACTTTGTGGGGACGGTTTGGGGAAGGGCCCTTTTCTGTTCCAGCATGACTGTGCCCCAGTGCACAAAGCAAGGTCCATAAAGACACGGTTGGGTGAGTTTGGTGTGGAAGAACTTGACCTTAACCCCACTGAACACCTTTGGGATGAACTAAAACAGAGATTGTGAGCCAGGCCTTCACGTCCAACATCAGTGCCTGACCTAACAAATGCTCGTCTGGCAAAAATTCCCCGACATCTTGTGGAACGCCTTCCCAGAGGAGTGGCAGCTGTTGCAGCTGCAAAGGGGGGGGGGGGCAACTCCATATTGATGCCTATGGATTTAGAATGGGATGTCATAAAAGTTCCTGTGAGTGTAATGGCCAGGGGTCCCAGTACTTTTGTCCATATAGTGTATATCTATTATTTATGCTCATTCTAAAGGAACTGAAAAGCCCTTTAATTTAAGTCCATATTAATCTCCTCTGTCTCAATAAACCTGGCAACCAAGGGCTTTGCTGGCCTAGTGGAAGCTGAAGGGGATAATTTTCTTAACATGCTTCAAGGGGGCTTAAAACACTTTGCTGACTAAGCAGGGCTTGCAAAATTAAATTTATGGCACCCAAAACAATTCTCCTTTTCTTCTTTCCGTGCCTTCAGACTTGCCCTCGGGTAGCTGTCAGTGTTCGCCTTACCAGTGAGAACAAAGCAGCCGCTACAATCCAGACCCAGTTCAGGAGGTACCAGCGGAAGAAGAACAGCCAGAAGTGACGGACCGAGAGCCGCATGGAAAAACTTTGTCATTTACACATACACACCATTTTCATTTTATCATTGGCTCTCATTTTCATTTTATTTATCAGTCCTAACCCAACAGTTTTGCCGCTTTTAATTAAATTTTTTAACAAAAAATTGCTAAACGGATGTTTTATTTTTATTTTGACATGAATAACTCTATTCAAGCATTTTATCATCATCTCCCATTTTGTGTTTAAGCATATATCCTACATTGCTTGTTTCTGCAGCAAAGCTTTTTAATGGCAACTGCATTTATTTTGCCTGTATGAGAGCATTACCATGTGTGTGGTCCGGCACCTGGCAGAAAGTGTAACATTTTTCAATAAGTACTCTGGCTGTGGAAGCAGTACTGTTGTGGAGAGGAGCGCGTGATCACAGGGACGCGCATGGATGCTTCCAGCATCAATAAACACACCAGGAAATTTGCATGCTGGGGTCTTCATTATAATAAGACTGGCTCTAAATGAGCTGTACATAAGAACGATACAAATTCTTATTTGCAAGACCGGCGATATAATCTTTGATTTTGATTTGACGGACGCACTAAAAACGAATGTGTTGAATTGCGCTGTGACCTTGGTGGGATTAGAGGTCAACAAGTGCCTTTTTAAAAGCCAGAGAACTAAAGGATAACCATCTACCAAGTACAGTAATGTATAGGTGTCTCACCTTACAAGGTGATGTACTTTAATGGAGAATGCAGTATCTGTACCTTTGTATTCTGTTAATCTCCTATAAAAAAAAAACCCAAAAATCATTGCATTTCTGAATAGAATTTTCTTCATCGTCTTCCTGTTATAATAAATAGATTTTCTTATTTTTTAGACCAGTCACGTGACCACATTATGGCTTTTGCAGCTGCTTTAACATTCCAACATGCACACACACTCGTCGCAAATCAAATATGGACAACAATGCCTCATTCATAGAAAGATAGCTTTATTGCACAAGGTGTTGGAATAGTCTTTTTTCTTTTTGTTTTGTTTTCATAGAAAAGAATGTATAGTTAAACACAAGCAATTGCAAATAGAAGCAACTTTTGAATAAAAGTTTAGGAATCCCTTCGGTATTTTATCTTTTTCAGGTTTTGTTTGTTTTTCTTTTTTCTTTTTTAACCAGCAAAATATTCAGTGCATGCAATGCCTTTTTTCTTCAAGAAAAAAAGTGAAAAGAAAATCTTAAAAAACAAAACCATGACATAAAATTAATATAAATGCAACGAAATTAATTAATTAATTAATTAATAATAATAATCAAAACAAAATAAATATATGAATGTAAAAGCCAGACACTATTCTCTATTCTGGTTTGTTATGCCCCATTCAGAAATTAAGGTGTAAATTATTTTTGTTAATTCTTTTCCTTTTATACCCGATGTTTTTTTTTAAGTTATAACATCAAACCTTAAGCTGTGCCCTGGTTTATTCTGGAGATGACGAAAATAGTTATTATTTATACAAAACCGTTTCTTATATACAAGAGTCTATTTTTTGTTTATAAATAATGTTGAGAAGGGTAGGGTTGAAGGGAAAGAACGGGGTCTGATTGGTCAAGGACAAGGGGCATGTAGAAAAAAATGGGCAGGGTGAACTGGGTGGGTAAGGAAGGGGATTGTTTCCTGACTCCGCCCAATTTTCACACAGCTCCTTCGTGTGATTGGTTGGAGCGAGGGAGTCCCTGATTTCAATTTACTAAACTGGCCTGCTCCATAGCATGACACCACTGCCTTTCTTGTAACCAAGATTACATTAACATAAATTAAAAAGGAAAAATTCCGTATCTACAGTCATAACGAAAAAGGATATTATTTTAGAAGCAGACTGTTCTGCCCAGTAAATGTAGAACATGAGGAGCAGTAAATAAAGAGTTCATCATTAAAATGAGACGGGGTATGAAGAGTTTTGAAGAATGACAACACTGCACCCACTGTCTCTTGAACTCATTTTGGTCTTGAAGAACAGGATGTATCGTGTTCAAGAACATATGTCAGGAAATACACTGGAATCTCCAAAACACTGAAGTGATACTTTTTCTGTTTCATCTTTACTTTTTTTTCACAGCACTAGAAGTTGACCTGTTTTACAGAGACAAAATGTTAGGGCTGATGTGTACAGAATGTCACCACAGGCCTCTGCCTTTAACCAGGCTGTTTGTGATTACTATGTCGGGGCTGAGTCTTGCGATAACAGAGAGAAACTCTGGCTAATGTGATGATTCTTAGGTCCAGAGTCTGGTGGATGTACTGTACAGCTGCAGCTGGGCTGCACAGTTAGGTGGTGCTGTGTGCAAGCAGCTATGATCTGTCCCTGAAGTCGTCTATCCCTCCACTCACAGAGACCCAAGAGGTCCCACCTGTGGCAGCAGGGTTGCAGTAACCTATGGGCTTGCAGCCCACCTGAGCGCTGGCCGTTCCAAAAAAAAAACCTGTCCAGCTCACCATTAAAGCCTCATTCACCTCGGTTTCCTCAATTCTAGTCTCTCTTTAGATGGAAGTACATGGACTGCAACCCCTTATTTTTAGCAGACTAGAATGGGCCAAGAATGTTCTGGGGCTGGCCAGGTCTGTTCCTCTAGGGCCAATGAGTTCTAGCTGGTATTGTAGCAACTTGTCAATAAGCCACAAACTTTCACATTGACACAGAACCGCTGTTCAATTTACCAGTTAAAATCCAACCAGTATCCAACACTTTTTTTTTATAAGCCATTCTAAAAACAAGAATAAACAGGGAAGCAGTGCATAATTCATTAGAAATAAAGTTACTTAATAACTGACAATGGCACCACAGTGCAGTGCATCTCGTCTGCTATTCCACAATATTTCAATTATTAAAACATCGCCTTAATATATATATTTTTTTCAAAAGTGAAAACAATGATTATAACATGCTACAGCTCCTGAAAGCTCACTTCAGAAAGGATCATCATATGTCAACCCTATGAGGAACCCTACGTTTTAACTTGTCTTTAAATGGGATTTTTTCCTATACATTCCCACATTTGTGTGCAAACACATACAAGACATATAGAGACCAAAAATGCTGCAGTAAAACAAACAAAAAAAAATGCACAGGAAGCTTTTAATTCCTAAGCACCTTATTCAGTACCTTGCTGTAAAATTGTGCACCTTGAAATCAAACAGCCTTTTGCTATGACTGTAGGGCACCTAAAGACCCCTGGAACAGACCTGACCTTTTCTTGTTCGACTATCTCCTCCTATTCCGCTCTCCTTTTCTCTGAATATCTCTCATTCATTCTTCCTCTACAGATTCCACTCCCTCCTCTCCTCTTCTCCTATTCCTCACTCTTCTACACACCTTGCAGCTCTACACACTGAACGATTGTCTCGTTAATATTTTTTTTTTTATTAACACAGCTTCACATCTCACATTTTGTCCACCATTTATATATTTCTCTATATATTTAGATAGAAATATATATGTATATACTTTTTTTTGTAGATCTCAAATATTATAATATATATTTTTGTATTGCAGGAGCCCTGATGAGAAATTTTCAATTGAATTCCTTATGGTTTTTTGTTGCTTTTTCAGTGAAACAGGGATCAGCTTTGGGTATAGAATAAGAGGGGAAATAACATTTTTCCAGACCAACTAAAATTAAAACACCAACTTCCTTCCAAATGAACATTTTCTATTATCTAACCCCCCCACCCCCCACCCCAGTATGGCCATCCCAGTCCACTGCCCTGCCTCTCAGGAAAAGCAGAACAATTTAAATACTTTCCTTTAGGCGAGTAAGCAAAAGGCTCGGACAAGAAAAGATGAACAGTGGAGTTAAATGTCACGGAAGTAAACAACGACGGAAATTAAAAGCCACTCTGCTGCAGCGGATCTCTATCCTCGTTCACTCTGTGTCCATAGCACTTCTCTGTCAGTCCATCTGTTGGGGAGAGGCTGCAAGCCTGTCACAGTGAGACTCCAGAGGGCAGCACGCATGGGGGGGGGGGGGGGGGTGATCTCTGGGCAGAAAGATTCAGGGGAGGGAGGGGTAACACCAAGCAGAGATGAAGGACCCGCAACCCCCCGTGATGACGACACGCACAGTCACTGGCACGAGGACACAATGAGGATGAGGCGATAGCGTGTGAGAAAGTCACGTGATGGACGATTGTTAATCTCCACGGAAACCTGGTTCTGCAGATTCTCGTGGGGGGGGGGGGGGGGCGGGGGTAGGAGACAAAGTTGATGCATGACTCCTGATGTGGAATTCTGCCAGGAAATATGGAAACTGATGTGAAAGGGACCTTCAGCGTGTGTTGATCACATGTATACATATATATTTACACATATACACACACACACACACGCACACACATGTAGGCTTGCAACAGCTCTTAGGTTCCATTCACCCTCTTTTAGTGCACATGAGTTTATATTTTTTAAAAAAGAAAAAAACCTTCAGAGAAACAGTTCTGATTCGTCCACCTCAAAGATAACTTCGTACTTTTGAAATCTTTCTATGTTTGTTAAAAAAAAAAAAAAACTTCGATACTGTATTTTTTTTCCTGTAAATTGCATGGAATAGGAAATCTCACAGACTCAAACAGACGGCTGAGGCCACAAGCTTGGAATTCTTTCTAAAATACGTGTGGCCAGGGGAGAGGGGAGCTGGGTGAACTGGAGGCAGCTGGGAAAGACACTGGTGAGCTTTATGCTGAAGTACTTTCCGCACCGATGCACCATGTTATCCGAACAGTTACAGATGTCAAGGGGGGGGTGGCATTTCTGACATTTTAAAACACCTAGAAAGGTATAGGTGATAACTATACAGCTCTTATATGCTTAATTTTCGCTTACTTTGGGACTAGCATATGCAGAAAGCCTCTCGCGCATAAACGTCGTAGCGCCCTCCGCCAACGGGGGAGAGAGATAAAACGAAAGATATGAAGTCAATACGATTATAGGAGGATTCGAGGAGCGGAGATTAATCCCGGTGATAATAATGATGTTAGGTTTGGCATGGTTCTGGGAAAGAGGGATGAAGAAAAGAGAAAGAAAGCAAGAGACAAACAAACGAGTGCCTGTGCTGTATAGATGCCACTGCTGTGTCGGAGTCAGATCTCTGCCTGCCCCTGTGCTCCTCGTCTCTATTGACACCAACAGTCTACGTCCAGCCATAGCTCAGGCCCCCAGTGTTCACATGCCCCCCCTCCCCCCCTCCCCAGCTTCTCAGCTCCAGAGGCCTACACCAGGGTGTAAGACTTGGAGTAGGCCCCAGCTCCTTGCTTCTGCAGTCTGCCCAGTCCAGATGAGCTGCTCTCCAGCAAGGAGTCTCTGGAGCCAGCCATTTTGGTGGCAGAAGTGGGATTACTGCCAGAGCCAGCGCTGGCCGCCATGGCAGCAGTGGAGGAGGTGGTACTCTGGGCCGAGGGGCCAGGCATGGTCAGAGTCCGCTGGGGCAGCGTGGCAGTGCCCGAACCCCCTAATCCTCCGCTGGCCCCGGCTCCGCTCAACCCTCCCAGCCCGCCGTGGCCCAGCGTGAGCGCCTGCTGCTTGCCTGGGTCCAAAGTCATGTGCCGGGCCTGCGTGTGGTAGGCGCGGGCGGCCAGGCTGCGGATAGAGGCCTCGCGGGGGGGCACCACGGGGCACGGATCGTGAAGCTCTGCCTGCTTGCGAAAAAAGGGATCCGTCTTCATGTAGAGAGGGAGGTTACAGTAGTCACCTACCAGACAAAGGAGAGTCGGAGAAGTTTACGAATGGCACAAGGGCAGCCAAGGACGTTGTAAGGCTTAGCATTTAAGGTACCGTGCAGTGATGTCTGCTAAGCTTCTGAGCATGCTAACAGCTTTAGCCATGTGGAGCAATGGCCAGGTCAGATGCCATAACCTGTTACCACAGTATAGCTCACTGCTAAGGTAACACCATACAAGAAGCACAGCGTAATCAACACTGGGAAATTATTGTCGATAATGTCAGTGTTAGTGCTGGCGCTTATTCCTTACATGATACTTTTATCCAAAGCAGCAACAATATTCCCCCCAATTATACAGTCAAACACTTCACTAGAGCCATGCAGGCGTAGCAATTAAGGTGTCTTTAAGCTAATGAGTGATGCAGATGGGACCCTGGTTTACAAGGACATCACCTCAATAAAATCAGTTGCCATGTTTGAGAATTACTAGGGCCCTGATTTCAGAGCAAAAATTGAGACAGTGTCTCAAGAAAATTGAACTCAATGGGGGTATGTGGTCCCTATAAGTATGGGGCAATGCAGGCACACTTACTCTTGTTGGCGCGGTGGGGGATGGGCACAGCCACATTCTTGCCACGGTCATAGTCCTGCGGCTTGGGCGGGGAGGCGGTGAAGCGGCAGATACCCGGCTCGGAAGGCGTACTCATGGAGGTCATGCTGTCGGCGTTATCGTTGGTGCCGGTGGTCATCTGGTCGGAGGAGCTGTCGGAGATGAAGCACTCGGTGATCTCGAATTTCGCGTGCTGCAGGTGCTCCTCCAGCTTGGCGTGCTCGTAGGCCCGGGCCAGCTCTTCGTAGGTGGACGAGGCGCTCTCCGTTGACACCATGCTGTTGCGGCCTTTGTCTGAAGAGAAACGAAGAACCATGAGGGCCGTGCCAGGGGATCACGGAGCTCGTTTACATCGCAGCTGGCTATTGATAATCTTCTACTGATTTTAATGCACCAGGCCAACAACAGATGCTGAGCAGATTACCATAAGTTTCAATGCAGTGTGTTTTCTATACTTTGCTAGCCTACTGCATGTCATATGAGGTTGCGTTTAAGGTGCAATGGACTGGTGGCATCAAGCATTATATACATATATTCATGCCAGTTCCTTAGAAGGGTCTGTTTCTGCTTTCAGAGCAGGCAATTCACCATGTGTGCATGTACGCCAATATGCACGCTATAAACCCAAGCCAAACATCCTTTGAAAATAAGCATGCATTCTTGTGGGATCTCTTCTCCTGTGTGGACCCCCGGCGGAGGAATGAGCAGCTGAAGCACATCTAGTCATCAGACTCCCTCTCCACCTTCAAGAAATCCCTCCAGACCATTCTGTTCCATGAACTCCTCTACTAATGTTGCACTTTTGGTCCTTGAATAGTCTTATTAAGTCCTTGCATTGTTAGAAGTTGTTGTGTAGATCCTGCTCCCATACTGCTTACACTTGTACCTGGGCGTTCATTGGAAGGTCATCCTAGCTACACTTGTGCCTAGTTAACTCCTTACTTTCACGTCACATTGGAGAATCATGTAAATGTAAAAGTAAGACACACTGTTGTGTCAATGAGTGTGTAGGGGAGCTTGAGGAAAGATCTGTGTGCAAGCCCATGTCAGGGCAGGTGAGCCTGGGCCAGTGCTTCAGAGTCGGGTCGGGCCCCACCGGTGTCCTGGGAGAGGCTGGCGCTGTAGCTGTCGCTCTCTGTCACAGTGATACCGTGCTGGGAGCCCACCGTGCGCCAGTCAGAGGTGAGGGTACGGGCTGGCGTAGATGCCTGGCACTTGGTCAGGGTCCATTGGCTGGAATAGCGGTTCCGTGTGCTGTGAGCTGACTTCACGCTCTTTCTGGATACAGGGTCTTAGAGAGGGAGACAAGGAGAGAGCAACATATTGGCAATAAATAAAACAACTCCCGTCATTTCCACTTACCTAACTCTCCATTTCAAGTTGATTTCAGTTTGTTCCTGTTTATGGCACTTACTGGTTCCGGGTCGGATGTCGGACATGTCAATCAAAGGACCGGTGTTCTGGATGAGGGCAGGGTGGTGCACGGACACGCCTGTGCAGAAGCTCTGAGGGTTCACTGATTGGCTGAACTCTGTGTCCGTCACTGGAATAGTAGCTTTGTCCTCACCTGCCGAAGATTAAAGGGGCCCTATTAAACTCATTTTCCCGGACATAATGTTATTTCTGGGATCTACAAGAATAAGTTTACATGCTTCAATATTCCAAGAAAATATTATTTTCTCATATTGTACATCTTTATTCACACTGTCTATAATTGTCAAGGCTCTGCTAGAGCCTTAAGCCCCACCCCCGATGAGCCCAGTGTGCTCTGATTGGTCAGCTTGCCCTACATGTTGACTCTGCAGACAGATCTTTGCAGGTAGGCAGCCAATAAGTGTTATGTTTGAGGTGACCTCACCATGTCACAAACCGTATCATGGAAAACATGCACAATAATCAGCCAATATTGGCAACACTCATCATCATGGCCAGTGATGAATGTAATATTTACTACATTAATAAAGGCAGCTGACAATAAAGGCAGCCAGGATATTCCCAATATATTTCCTATATTCCCAACACAGTACCTTTCACTGACAGCTACTTCACAGTCACCTCATCAAAGCACAAAATCAGAGGAAACGCCACTGTGACCCATTTCTAGCCGAGTCCCCGCCTGCTCCAGCCCCTACCCTCCCGGTCACCTTCAGCGTCACCCCCCCGCCCACTGACCGAGCTGCTTGATGCCCTCCTTGTCCTCGATCAGCAGCTGGACGCGGGGGATGTCGATGTGCAGCCGAGGTCCCTGCGGTGGCCCCTTCACCGGCGTGTCAAAGCTGCGATTGTTCTTACTGCTCCGGGACGCAAAGAAAAGACAGAGTATTTCCACTGCCGCAGCTAAGCGGGCGATGGCTCTGCATGGAGGAGCCGCACGGGCCTAGGGGACAGTACTGCTACGGCAAGGCACATTGACTCTGCATGGAGGAGCCACTTCTTCACTACTGGGCTTCGAAACAGAATGAAGCACACAAAGAAATGCTTCAAGCATACAGCCATTACAGAGCGAGATGGAGATGACCAAGGAGATGGCAGGGTTGTAGCTAGAAATTCTGGACCCCCTGACAAAACGTCACCTTGCCACCCCCCCCAAATTCATCTGCCAGGGGTATCCATGCCCCTGCAATGCCCCTGGGCACAAAAATACATTACTATGCATTTATCCTGTGGCTCTGTTATTAATCACACATCAACTGTACTGTAAGATCATGATATCTGGTCTCCCAAACCAGAGGTCTTACCTGATGAGCATTTCAGCCAGGCTTTTGGCGTCTGTGGGAATAAGGAAACATGAAGTCAGTGTGATCACCTCACTGGCTTCCCTACTTTGGCTTCCCTGTCTTCTCCCTTCCTAAAGTGCATTATTTTAGACCCCCGTCTCCATTACTCAGCTCCCTTTGCATCCCCCCCCCCCACCCCAGACTTGTCTGTGCTGACGTTCACCCCTCAGTCTCTTCAGCCTCTTCTCCTTGCGTTTCTTGCGGATGATGAAGAGCAGGGCCAGTCCCAGGGTCACCAGGATGACGGGGCAGGCGATGGTAAACAGCTTCTTCACGTCGTCCCCCTCCCCACGCGCCGACTTGATGGGCGGGATTGTACCTGCACAGGAAATAAAAGGTGTCACACTCAAAAAAAAAAAAACAGAAAAACTGACATTCGCAAAAAGTTCAAAAAGCATCCATTCAGAGAAAATGAAATGCGTGTCTTTATTTACTGGTTCACTGAGGTTTAAAGTCAGAGTGTCACCTGGGAGTGCAACTGCACAAATGTGCTAAGGTGGATGCAAAACAGTGAGAGGAATGGAGAGACAAACAGGCAGATGTGGTTTTTGATTCTCTGCGAATATTTTCGAAAGCACTGGTCTCGCGATTAGGTTTGTGAAATTATTATGATGGTCTTCAGCATTGATCCATAAGTGAATTTATTCACTACTATATCTACTAAAGATTTATATATAAGAAACCCAATTTTTACGTTGGCAGAATCAGAAACAAACAACATCCATCTCCGTGTCCCTGTCCGCTCTGTGTCCATATTTGTCCGGCACTCACTTCCGTCGTAGTCCAGCGTGGCGAACTGGGAGCTCTGGTTACCACAGCCAGCGCTGTTGCAGGCCTTCATCTTCAGCTCGTACCAGGTGGCCTCGCGCAGCTCGGCCAGGAAGACGTCGGCAGAGGCGTTGGTGCGCAGGTTCTGCCACGCCCAGGTCCCCTTGGGCCGGAACTCCAGCAGGACGGCCGTGATGGGGCAGCCGCCACTGGTCCAGCCCTGCAGGTTGAGGCGCGCGTGCGTGGAGTTGATGTGGGTGAAGAGTGGCTGGTCCTTGTTGAACTGGGGCTCTGTGGGGGAGGGGTGGGGGCAGTTTATTTAGCTGTCTGCACCTGCCAGTCAACCTCTATCAAAATATGTCAGCTTCGCAGCCAGACAGCAGAGACACTAGTTACTAAGAGCCTATATTTGCTGACAATGAGCAAATTACACCCAAGTCAACAATACCATGCCATCACTGGGTCTGTATGACTCAGAGTTTATCTGAATCTATGTCTGTGCCGTATCTGAGTCTGTAAAAATAGGAGTGTCTATCAATTTATTTCCGTATAGCGTCTGTGTGAGTCAGAGTTTTTATCACAGCGTTGACTGGTGTCTCCGTTACGTCCACATCACACGTTGTGCATTCGCTCGCCAGTCACAGGGTCGCTGAGCACCAGCGTCGCCATGCCGACCGGCGGGCCTGCCCTCACCGCGGCCGTGGGTCTTGGCCTCGATGATCTCGCTGATGCGCCCGGCGCCCACGCTGTTCTTCGCCGCCAGCTTGACCTTGTACCAGGTGCCACAGCGCAGGTTGTCCAGCTTGAAGGAGCGCTCGCTGGAGCTAATGAAGACATCCCTCCACTCCTCCGTGTTGTCCACCGAATACTGCAGCACGAAGCCTGGGGGGTGGGGGGTGGGAGAGGCTCAGCAAAGACAGACTGTTTCCAGTGTTTTCGTTTATCCAGGAGACACCTGAAAGCTGGCTAATACACAGGTCGGTAGGTCAGCCAGTTAAGGCCAGTTTGGCTCTGAAGGCAGACTGAGCTCACGCTCCTGATGATAACTGGCATTATGCCGCCATGGGGGGAGGGATCCTCAGCCGCCTAGTGCCCCCTACAGGCCAGATGGGTTCATTAAGGCTGATGCCTGGCAGCGGTGAGACATTATCCTCATATAATTATAGGTAGACTGCATGAGAAAGGTAACAAAGTAACAAAGGAGCAGGCGGAGCTCCTCCTGGGGTGTGGCTGGGGGCGGGGGTGCTAGCCTTCCTCAATAAAATGAAGGAACAAGCATCTCTGATTCTGAAACGTGTTCCATACGCTGACTGGACCAGATTGTGTTGCTCAGTATATATTTATGGTACTTTGTCAATACAACTGAACAAAACCGCACTGAGCATTATTCTTGGAAACAGTGAAAAATCAAGCACTCAGAACCGTAATGGAAAGCTATACTCCCTTCAATTACAAGGGGGCGCCGGAGCACCATGGACGCCGTCGTGCGTCGGCCGTCCTGCGACTACATGGAGCCGTCTGGCAGGGAGAATGGTCCACTGCTTGCTGCCTCCACAGCGAGATTTAGAATAGGCTGACTGGACACATATGCAAATACGAACATGGAACAATGCAGCCTGTCACTATCAGCTGCTATTTAACTTGGCTTCCAGGAGATACTGACAGTAAAATAGACACTTTATAAAAAAAAAAGAAAAAAAAAACCATCCAGTCACAGTCAGTCCTTTTCGCCTGCACCATGAATTCACCTAATGATCATTTAGTATGGCTTCATAATACTAATATCAGCTTTATCCGGGGGGGGCGGAGCCATGGATATGGGCTGAGCCACAAAGCTGGGCAGCTGTGGCTGAAAACATTCTGACGATAAAAATGGAACGAGCGCTGGCAGGCAAACCTGTTTTAAAAACCGTGATGGACAGACCCATAAATAAGTAGAGGAGATATGTGACGGGCAGACGGGCTCGTTAAGGACAGGGTGTGACCAAAAGAGCACAGATACACTGAAGCATGGCGGAGTGTGCTGGCAAGGGTCATCGCGGCCAGGGCGGCACCGAGGCACGCAGACGGACGGCCAGACGGACGCGCCAGCTTGCCGACAGACACGCTGGCCGGTGGGTCAGCACACGTGCAAGTAAAAAGCGGGCAGAACCGTGACGCAGCTCTCATTGGGCGAGCCTCGGCCCTGCGTGAGATGAGGGGGGGGTACCTCGAATGGAGCTGCCCCCGTTGTCTCCTGGGACCCAGGCTAAGGTGATGGAGGAGGTGGAGGTCGTGGACACAGTCAGGCGGGGCTGGTCAGGGGGCACTGCATTGTGGAAAAGGGGGGCAGACAAAGTATCACTAAATCGGATCACATCCTCATAGAACTGTCAAGGGCGTAACTGCTGACAGAATAAAGAGACAAGAAAGATAAAACACTGAGAAGATATTCACATGCAATGAGCCCAAACGAGATACTTTTGAGAAACAACTCCTGAGATGTATTTACAACCCAGCTGGGATTATTTATAGGGAAGTGTGACATATGCATTTTGAGATTAAGACTGAGACTAAAATGGGCAGAATGTTAAAGCACATCCATAAAGAGGTAGAGTCCAGATACTCAGAATCGAGCCTCACTTTTGTTACCTTGTACAAGTAGGTTGATGATGATGGTGTCGAACCCGAGGGTGTTGGTGGCCGTGCAGGTGTAGTATCCAGAATCCTCAGCCTTCACCGAGCGCAGCACCAGCGTGCCATTGGCCAGGATGAGGCGGTGGCCGTCCAGCGTCACTGGGATTGCGGAGTCCTCGCTGGGACCGAGCACGTGGACGGTGAAGGGAGGGGAGAAAAACAACAAAGTGTCAGAAGGACCCCGCAAAATGTCAAAGCGAGATGGGGGAGGGAGGGAGAGAGAGAGCGCAATGAGTCAGACACAGCAAAAACCAGCTTTTCCGCCATGGGGCGTTTATAACAGATACTGTGTGTGAAATCATGGAACAGATCTGAGACGGAGAGAAAAAGATTAAATCCTTTGACAGGTTTCTGGGCCTGCAAGCAGATTAACTGCAGATGACTTTGCTGGATATTTTTCAGCAATGTCACAATCATTATCTTCAAGATATGGTCAGTCTTTATGTTGTCACTGAACAAGGTACTTGTTGAATTGTGCAGCTATGTAACGGCTGGGGATCCCCCTACCTGTCCTTAGTCCACTTGATGGTGGGGCTGGGCTCGCCCACAGAGCTGCAAGGCAGACGTACCTCCTTCATCCAAGGCGTGGTCACCGTGCCCCCAAAGGACAGGATCTTGGCCGGCGCTGCGCACAGAAAGACAGGGAAAGGACTCTGTCATTAAAGCAGCCGGCTGAATCTGCAGGCTCCTACCACGACTTCATCTGGAAATTTCTACGGGCGTCAGCATCCCAGCTCACTGCTAAGCGAATGGGCTGGTGCTATCGAAACCACTTCCTGCCCAAAAAGATAAGTGACAGAATTTGGAACCACCCCCTCCCTGCACTTCAAAACAGGCCCTAACGCAGAATAACAGCGGAAACAGGTGGTGATGAACGGGCGACCAATGTTAGCTAATGGCTCTGGGAACAGAGCTAATATTGTTATTCTAATGAAGCCTTTTCTGCGACCGCGAGTCGAACACAGAAGCAGAAACACACGAAGACACACACACAATAATGCTGCCCTCCCATTCACTATCTGTCTCCGTCTGGCACACACAAACACACTTGACATCTTAATGCCTGCCCTCTTCTGCTGGCTGAATAACGTATTGAGTGGGGCAGCCCAGAGAAGAGACTCCTTTACAGCTTATTATTAGCTGGGAGACGCAGGGAGTCGGGGGAATCAGATATACAGGACTTCCATCCTCTTTTTCTCTTTTTGTGCTTTCCCCCTCTTTTCCCCTTTGGTATAATCCACTAGCTATCAATTAAACCCTTTTCATCTGCTCCCCCTCTCTGGATAAGTCATCGCTCCCCTTTGCTGTCCCCCCCTTTCTTCCAGGCCAGTTAATTTAGTGGCCCTTGGTCCTCAGCACATAATTAACAACAGTATTTCCTATAAGAGAGCTGGCTGTTATTCAATGCTGGGTGGACCTGAAATAAAAAGTGGGAGAGAGAGAGAGAGAGAGAGTGAAAGAGAGAAGGTAGAAGGAGAGATGCAGTGAGGGGAGGGAGGGTTAGACAGGTGGGGGAACAACCAGAAAAGGACAGTGAAGAAAAAGAAAGCAAGGATACAATAAAATATCAAGCGGGGAGTCCAGAACCCACGGTCCCGCCGACCCCCCAGCACCGCCTCTCCGGAGGACTCACCCTTCCCAGCAGGCTCCACGGTGACCTTCTCGCTGATGTTGCCCCGACCGGCGGTGGTGACGGCGGCGGCCCATATGAGGTACTGCTGCCCGCGGGTCAGGTGTGTGATGCGGTAGAACAGCAGCTCTGGGTTGGCTTCATACTCGCTGGGTGCCTGTGGGTCAGGAGCCCCTATAAAGTTACTCGGCATCCCGTGACGACATCATTCATTGGCCAGTCATAGTTTTCTACCATTGGTCAAACTTGCGTATTCTACCCCATATAAGAGCAATAGACAAAAGGGAAGATCATTTCGGCAGGAAAAATCAGTGGTGGGTCATTATGCCGTTAGTTCATCACAGGCCTGGAGTCAGTCTGGTGATGCAAATCATGATTAGGATTGTAAGATGACCAATGATCAGGTGTGAAGGATGCGCATCTGAAAAGGGCAACAGGGGAGCAACCAGGAGATTTTAATGCTTAGAGGAAGCAGGAAAAACTCTCTGGCTCCATGCATTTCCCCGCGTTACACTGCAGGGGGAATCCCGCAGTGGAGTTCTACTTCACTGCAGGGCACACACACCCAATCACAATCACACACTGCGGGCAAAACAGTGACATCTAACTGCATGTCTCTGTGCTGTGGGAGGTAACCCGTGCAGCGCAGGGGGGAACACGCGAGCTTCACACAGGCGGACTGGGAGTGGGACGTGAATCCCCCAGCGCTGCAGGTGTGAGGCAACAGTGCTCCCCAATGAGCCGTCGCGCATCTCTAACGTGGGAATCAGCTGAGGAGGGCCAGCGGTCAGGCAGGCATGGGGGTGGGGTGGGGGGTGGGGGTGGAAGGGCTCTGCACAGGCCTCCTCCATGATTGCAGCCTCTTTAACCCTGCCGCACGCCTGCTGTCCAAACGCATCCTCGTCACGCCATCCCCGCTGCCCCAGGTCATCCTGTTGACTCTCCTTTCTTCAATTACTGGAGATCCGCCTCTCTACTGCCATGTCTACCCCCCCCCCCCCCCCGCCACTCACCCCCCTCAACATCTGAGGTGCCTTGGGCCGCTGGCCTTGTCATACCACTGCTCATCTGTGCTGCTTTCTTCACTTGGGTCATAGAGCCATGCTCGTGGGCGCAGCGCTCGCCGTCACGCGACAGCACGAGGAGCTATCTCTCATACACACGTGCACACTCGCAGGGACACACACGCACAGACCTGGTGCAACCACAAACCATGCCAGACGCCCAGACACACGGACGCACGTGTGTGAGTACACGGCGACATGGGAAGTCACGCACGCAGACTTTACTCGCCGTGACTCATGGACGTGGGAGTGTGAAGTTCACATATGTAGACAGACACTGGCGAACTAGCGGAACGGCCCGGAAACCCAAACGGGAGGCACCACTGCAGGTTACCCTGTGTCACACAGGCAGGGACTGTGCTGCTCTTCTGCAGGGTCACTGGGGAGGGACCTGGCCAGTGGCTGTGCTCCCTCCCCGATCTTGCCTTATCGGCCCGGTTTGCCTGCGTCCTGCCCAATCAGCTTCTCTTCCCAACACCTTTGCTGTATTCAGCTTCTGCCACTGCTCTGCATCCTATGCCTGTATCATACTACTCACTTGGTGCCTGAGAACACGGGGGGGGTGGTGGGGGAGGAGGTCTGGGGGATTGGTGAAGGCTGGGGGGGCAGGGTGGGTGGTGGTGGTGTAACGGATATTAAAATATTCCTCCGGCGCAGAGATAGTGGTGATCCGGGGAGCGATAGAGGGAGATAATGAAAAGAGGAACAAAAGCACCCCCCCTCTGTGAGTCGGACCCCCCCACCCTCCTCTCACACCCTCCCTTCTCCTTGCTCTCATTTACATGGTAATCATCCCTCTGCTTGGAGGCTGCACCAGCCATGAAGAGAGCAAGTGATTTGTGAATGAGGGAAGGAGAGGAGGAGAGAGGAAACGAGTGTATGTAGACACTGGAACATTAATTCAGAGTGAACATACATCTTTTATTAATAGAATCGTGTGTACCTGTGAGCCGCTCGTATTTTAATTCATCGTCCTGATGCAATGGCAGATAGCCATGTTTGTGTGTGCAGCCGAGCGAGTATTATTGTGTATGGTCATGGTTTCATCAACAGACGTGTATGCATGTCTGCGTGTGCGTGCGTGTGCGTGCGTGCACTTGAGCTGGGGCAAATTCAATCCTAATAGCGTGTCATTTGGTCAACATACGCGACTACGCTTTTTTGGGAGGCAGCAAATGTGCACTCCAGCCGCTGTGTGTGCGAGTGCGTGTGCGAAAATGTGTGTGTGTGAAAATGAGCCGCTGCTGCTGCAGTGTGTGCTTGTGAGCCTGCTCTCTCTCTCTCTCTCTCTCGCCCGCATTTGCATATCTGTGTCTCATCACGTTGCCAGGACAACCTCATCTGTTCATCAGGGAGGGCAGGAAACAAGCTGACAGCACACACAGATACACTCAAGCTGGTATGTTAACTCACTTGCTCACACACACACACACACACACAGAAACATGGACGCAGATGCGCACTGGGAGACTCCATCATTTAAACACAGAGATTCACATGCAACATTTGCTTGCGGTTTCTACCATATATTTAATTGAAGCCATATGCATTCAGATACATCAAATAAAAACTGAGGGGCCCCTTCACACACACATACACACACGCACACACACACTCACACGCACGCACGCACACACACATATACAAACATGCATTTAAAGCTACTGCCTAATACATATAAATACACACATTCAAACTATTTATTCTAATCCCAAGATCTTTAAATCTCTCATTTACTGTCCTGTATCTCCCCAATTCAAAACTATGCTCTCCTTATCCCCCTTTTTGCATCACTTACAGGTTGCCCAGACCCAGGGCTGGAGCAGTAGATGGTGTACTTGCGGATGATACCATTAGGCTTCAGAGGGGGCAGCCAGGACACCACAACACTGGAGGCAGAGGATGGGACAGCCTTGATTCCTGCAGGTGGACCTGGGTCTGGAAAATACAGAGGAAAAAAAATATGGGGAGGTGTTACGTTTGGGACTCTAGTTTCACAGCAGAGTGAATAGCAATATGAACACCACACCACAAGTGCTAATGCAGCGTTAGAGGCTTTTTAATGTGTATGTTTACACGTATTTTGGGTGTGTTTGTGTGGTGCATAAAATACAGCACAAACAATTTGATCGTACTGGGACAACCTGTGCATGCCAGATTTATGCACTCCAGTGGGCGTGGGAGAGTATTAATAAGTGGACATGCCTGACTGTGTATAGATTTTGGTTTCACTGTGTGGGTACTTTCTAATGAAACTGTAAAAATTGTAAAAAGACTAAGTTCTGCAATACAGATATTACACGCTATTAGAGACAAAACAAAAGACACCATTTTTTAACTTGCTTTTGCTTTATTAAGAAGCTGAAAGTGCCAGAACATATTTTATCTCAACTTTTTGGAAATTTATTAGGAAATTTATTAACTGCAGTGGACCGAGAGTCAGTAGTAAACTGAGAGTGTGTTTGTGTGTGTGTGCACGTGCACATGTGCGTGTGTTTCTCTGTGTGACCGACAGTGTAATAGTGAGCATTTGTGAGTCACGGAGCATGTTAAAATGAGCAGATTTGCTGCTTTGGCCTTTATCTTAAGAAGATCTGCAGGGTGAGTCTCAGCCAGACGAGGCAGAGCGGCCCGCGGAGGTTGGGGGTGATGACATATGTTTAGGCAGACACCAATTTCAGCACTTCTTACTTGCTGGAGTCTGCGCTCCCTTGAACAGCCTGGATCCCCCCACAAGTCCCACTGTGCCGCTGACACACACGTCTCTCCTCTTCCTCCCTCACCAACATCTATCAGTATTTGTACGACTTTCACTGCAGGACTATTACTATATGTAGCTAAAATATAAATGTAAAAATACTACATAAGACATTGTATTTATCATCGTGACACTACTGGCCCGGGGACTATAATAGAATTATAACATTTGAAATAAAAAACACTAATCTGTTGAATTAAGAACTAACTGACAAAATAGTAGAAACCAACATAAAGTCTCTTAATAAGGCACTAGGTGACCTCAAGCCACCAGAACAGTTTATTATAGGGCATTTCAAGTCTGGCCCTCAATTCCAAATCCAGGCTTTGTTTTCAGTTCTCCTACTGTAGGTAGATAGTTTAATAATTGCTGATTCTGATTAGCCACAGAGGTTACCTGGCGGACAGGAAAAGGAAGGCTGGAAAATCAGCAGTGCTCGGACCTGGAGGACTGCGATTTGAATATCCCTGGTTTATTAGGTCCAATATGACACTGATGCACCGAAACACGCAGTAATCCTCCCACTGTGAAGTTCTTGATCAATGGTTGCACGCACTTTTGTCCACAGTTGCCCATAGTTGCTACTAGACTTCCTAGCCACCATCACCTTGGCCGGCATCCATCGTTAAAAATCAGAAGGTTGAACGGTCATTGCCACTGGAGCTGTTGCCAAACACGTCCCCAACAAAAACCTCTCGTTGAGAGTAACTCAGGCACCTTCTTTTAGCTACAGCAGGAAAAATGGGCCTCCTCAGAATTTTTATACATTGACCCAAAGCCCTGGATGTTGGCGTAATTAACTCCACACCTACATGGAATTTCCTGCTTCCGATATTCTATGTACCCAGTGTTTAATCAGATATTTTGGCAATTATTTTGGCAACCAGAAAACGCTATTTTATATTACGCTACTACTGCAGCAGCATCACTCTACAGCTTCCCAGGAAAAAAATAATCTTCTGAATGAAAGGCCCCTGTCTCAAGCTGAAGTAAGTGATCGATACCTGGCTGTAATTCCGCATTGAGGACTCACTTATTATCAATGAGCTCTGACAAACTCTCACATCCATATAGCCGAGCTGAGTCAATTGGGAAGGCGTGACGGAGCTGCACTGCTTGCTGGCCTGACTCTTCACAGACACGTGCTGCCTGTCTTGAGAGAGCGAGCTGATTCACTGTGACCCCTTGCCCCCAGAGAAAGGGCTGAGTCCCTGGGGGGGGACCCAAGGAGGTTAGACAGGCCTCCTACAGCCCACTCTCATTGTCCCTATCATCATTATCATCATCGCTGAGATAACGCTGCGCGCAAAGATGCTCAGTCCAGGGGTGACGACAAGTGCTGAGGATGGTGGAAGAGGGAGAGGGAAGGATTAAGAGAAGAAAACATCGTCATTATGTGCTTTAGTCTCAGCACAGGGAAATCTCCCCCAGGGCATCACCTGCCTCCAAATGAGGGTCAAGATGCATCTGATCTAACCGTGCAGAAACAACCCCCCCCCCCCCCACGCTGACTTCTCCAGAACCAGGCTTTGGGATCTGGGGCCCCTCATTACTGGGTTTTAAAGTCTTAACAAACGGCACAATAATAGTCCCACACTGCATTTTATTCTGATATGTTGGTTGAGCATTGCATTTTACACCAATATTCCTGTAAGTTTACTGTATTATAATACTCGCATAACTAGTCCAACCAGAGGATGCAGGGAGTTGGACTTCTGTGCTGAGATCTTCGTTGGTAGGTGGAGTCAGGGCTCTGTTTTAGCTATGAGCTGCTTGACACACACAGTCAAGCAGTGTGTGTGTGTGAGTGTGTGTGTGTGACTGTGTGTGTGTGAGTGCACATGCAAACCCTGGAGCAGGATGCCGAGAACAACGAGTAAGAGGAGTGAGAGAGAGACGGAGACTGAAGGGGTGTTTGAACAATTCAATTCCAATCATCACTCCATATGCTGGTGAGAGGCCCAGGGGAAGGTAGAGAGAGAGAGGGAAAGTGAGATTTGATCTGGGTGGGCTTGGAGCAGAGAGAGGGCAGGCTGCCTGCAGACACGCTGGAGCAGGGAGAGGGCAGGCCACCGCCAGACACGCTGGAGCAGGGAGAGGGCAGGCCACCGCCGGACACGCTGGAGCAGGGAGAGGGCAGGCCACCGCCAGACACGCTGACATCTCGCATCACTGGCAGGGTGACACTCAGCCTGTCCGACATGGGCAGGACTGAAACAGCTCCACTCTACATCGCTCTCCAGTGCCTCCCTCTCCCTTCTCTTCCTCCTTCGCCCCGCTTGGCCCCCAGTGCCCTTGCTGTGCTTTTCACATTCACCTCTCTCTTTCATGCAGCCCACTCCCTCGCTTTTTCCAGTTAATGCTTACTTGCCTTTTTTTTCTAACTTTCATCACAGTTTTGCTCATCACCATTCTTCCTCCCTAACATTCTGTATTCCTCTGTGATTAATTGCCTAACAGTCTGCTTACACCTCTCTTGTTGCTCTGTCCCTCATTTCCCATACAGCTGTCCTCAGGCCGTCCCTCCTTTCCCACTCCTCCACCCGCTCCCTTGTTTCCTTGAGCCTTTCAACACCCTATCGCTCTCACCAAAGTCCCAGCTGCACTCCTCCTCCACACGTACACACACACTCCCCTAAGCACGCAGAGCACAGATAGAGCTGTAATCCTAACCCGAAACGTGTAAGCACAAAATTAATTCTTTCTAATCCATGAAGAATTAATCCCTCTTCTTGTGTGATGTGCTAAGCTTGGAAAGAGCCTCCCCCCACACTTATGTCCATACCCCTCCCCCCACCACGGTGCCCAAGCTTCTTAATTGTCATTAACACTGGTAATGGCACATCAGTCCACAAATAAGCTTTAATCACATGACAAGCCCATGGTACCACTACTCCCCCCCCACACACCCCCCCAGCTATCGAGGCCCTCGAGTACAGATGGCCTGCCCTGCTCACCACATCCCAGAGTCTAGCCGTGGGGTGAACACTGAAGGACTAAGAGTGTGCAGAGAGCAAGACGCAGAAAAATGGGTTAATCCATAGTTATTAGAGAGAAATGGGGAACTAACATTGTGTGCAGTGTGTGGTACAGAGAGGTGAATAATGTGCAGTGAATGTGTGGTACAGAGAGGTGAATAATGTGCAGTGAATGTGTGGTACAGAGAGGTGAATAATGTGCAGTGAATGTGTGGTACAGAGAGGTGAATAATGTGCAGTTAATGTGTGGTACAGAGAGGTTAATAATGTGCAGTGAATGTGTGGTACAGAGAGGTGAATAATGTGCAGTTAATGTGTGGTACAGAGAGCTTAATAATGTGCAGTGAATGTGTGGTACAGAGAGGTGAATAATGTGCAGTTAATGTGTGGTACAGAGAGGTTAATAATGTTCAGTTAATGTGTGGTACAGAGAGGTGAATAATGTGCAGTGAGTGTGTGGTACAGAGAGGTGAATAATCTGCAGTGAGTATGGTACACTTAGGTGAATAATATGCAGTGTGTGGTACACTTAGGTGAATAATATACAGAAAGTGTGTAATACAGAGAGGTGAATGTTGTGCAGTGAGTGTGTGGTACAGAGAGGTGAATAATGTGCAGTGCGTGTATGTGGCACAGAGAGGTGAATGATGTGCAGTGAGCGTATGGTCCAGAAAAGTGAATAATATATAGTGAATCTATATGTATATGTTGAAAAACAAACAACTAATCAATTCATATCTGTTTGAGGTTCATGCACAGATGTGCACTCTTATAACATAAATTAAATAAAATTTAAAAAATTCTAATTTTGAAAGAATAAAAGTTCTAGATATTCTAAAAATGATCATTTTACATTGATAAATAAAGCAAGTGTTTAAATGCGGAATTGAGTGTGCATAGAGTGGAAGGCCTAATAGGTGGTTTTATCCATAGTTATTAGGGAATAAAAATAAACAATGTGTGCAGTGTGTGTTATAGAGTGGTAAGTAATGTGCAGTGTGTCTGTGGTATATTGAGGTGAATAATGTGCAGTGAGTGTGTGATACAGAGACGAATAATGTGCAGTGTGTATTTGATACAGAGAGGTGAAAAATGTGCAGTGTGTATGTGGTACAGTGAGGTGAATTATGCGCAATGAATTAATTCAAAGGTCTACGGTCATGCACCAATATGCAATCTTTATAACAAATTACATCATTCATAAAACAAAAATTTCTAATTTCCACATGACTCTTTATCATGCATTAATGTATAAAACTGCATGTAACATAATGTGTAATCAGCTACTGCATTCAAATAGCAAATAGGAAGTACTGACCAAAAGAAAGCACAGGTAAACAAGGACTGTATACTGCACTAGTTTATATATAGCTTATACTCCTAATGGACGATGCACCTGCAGTGATGCAGTTTCAATCTGTATCTCAGAGATTCCCAACCAGCCCATAAAACCCTCTTGTGTTACTGAAATTTTGGCCAAATCTCGCAGCAGTATACATATGGGGAGTAGACAGGTGTGAGCATCTCAAACACAATGATTTAGCCTGTCACTTTAATTCAAAATCATATCATAGATAAATGATCTGTTAATAGATCAGCAGCTCTAGATATATCCCTTCATAAACTTGAAAATGAAAATGCATAAATCGAAATTGAACTCACCTATGAACAAAATAATAAAACTGTTAACAAATCTGATAAATTTTAACAAAACAAGACATTACTGCTGGCTAGATAGCACAGGATATATTTAGTAACTGTTGCTGTGGACACATTAAAAAGGAACTTGATTGGTCACTGCCCCTAGCAGTTTTTGTGGAAGCACTGTCATTCGCTACCACTAGGGCATCTGTGCTGTAGCTGTGTGCTGCACACTGGTAATGTTTCTCGATTAATTCCGGAAGCCATCTGCCATAATCTGATTGGCTGTTGAAAAATACGCATACCCTGCATACCCAGAGCGGCTGCCAGTGCCTGCCCAGCATACCAGTTACCAGTTGTGAGCACAGAGAGGTGAAGATCGTGCATTGATTAGCAAGAAAAAAAAATCAAGCAGCGGCTAGCGAAGATATACCAAAATTTGGAAATGTTCCGGTCTGATTAAATAATGAGAAGTTGATACGCAGTGGGTAGTGTAATCTGCCTGTGTGATGGTCTCTAGCCAATATTCAATCCCTTCAGCTAAACTGGTTCCCTGTTCACAACCAAAACCTTTCATCATCCTGTGTATCCAGCTGCTGTCAAAAAGCTTTCCACACGAGTGTTTCATTTGTGCAAAAAAATGAAAAATAAGCTTTGATGATTAATGTGACATAGTAGGCTTGCTAAAGGATGTTAATTATAGAACTGTGATGGAACCTGTGGCCACATAGGGGGTCAACAGCTTGTTCAGGGGACTGGAAGTACATTTGGAATAAAATTATAAATTAAGAAAGATTTAAGTCTACATCAGACTATGTCAGGCCCGAGAATAAGGAGTAGCAATGAGCTGCTTTCATTGTTAATAAATGTTGAGATAGTTTTAGATAGATGACATGCTGGTGCAGAAAGCGCCGAGGTGAATAGTGAGAATAGTGAGAATACTCACGGTCCTCCCGGGTCTGGATGTAGAGCACGTTGCTGCGCACCCCGTCCCCGGCCTGCGTGTAGGCCAGCACCTGCACGCTGTAGTTGGTGAACTTCTCCAGGCCCCTCAGCTCCACCTGCTCCCGCGTCGTGGTGATGTTCTGCATCTCTCCCCATTCTGAGGGGGAAAGGAAGGCAAGGAGAGTGAAAGCAGGTAAGACGGATGCAGAGTGGAAGAAGGGATGATAAAGACAGATTATTTATAGGGCAAAGGAATGACATTATGTCAGTCTGAGTTAATGATTCTATGAGGATTTATAACTAGAATTATAAATAAAGCACGGTACAGAGAAATATTCACAATACATAGATTAGATGGAGATGAACTGGTGCAATACGATCATACAAAAAGGCTCCATTTCCCTACAATAAATAAGCATCAGGCACATACATTTCATGGACTGTCAGAGCATTTTCATGCAATTGAAGACACAAGAGTTTACACATTAGATACTCAACAGCACTTAAAGTTGCATAAGGATTGCCATTCAAGTCTAGCACTTTACATAAACTGCAACTATCCACTAATACACACCAGCACATTCATAAGAACAGCTGACACATACACAGCAATAAGAAATGACAATACAGTTCATCAGAACTCAACACGAACAGCTAGACTCTGACCAACAACACTCCAGGTAAATACATGCTTACACACACAAACATGTCTCTGGGGGCGTGGGATCCTTTGGGGAGTGTAATAAAAGCTGAGATCTGGGGAGCCTTTAGGATTGAGGGAGACATTTAGAACGGCTGCAGTCATAATTAGTCAGAGCTGCCCCCCCCCTCGCAGCACCCACCTCCATCAGGGAAGATGGACCAGAACACCACGCGGTAGCCCTTCAGCACCCCGTTCAAGGTCATCCGTGGGGGTTCCGACCATGTGATGACCGCCTCGTCTGAGGTGACGGTGACCGCACGCACATTCTGGGGGGGTTGGCTGGGCACTGGGGGGAGGACGAGAGGGATGAAGAAGAATGAGAAAAAGAGAGAGAGAGAGAGAGAGAGAGAGAGGTTAACTAATTAACACAGTGTCAGTACAGTGTATACTGATTGGGCTACGTCAAAATAAAAGTCTCTCTAACAGTAAAGGGTAAAACGTACACAGGCACCATGAAATCCTTACAGACACATCTTGGGGTTTCTATGATAAACTGCCACAACCAGACAAAATAATAAGAGATATGGAATAGTTTTAAATGAATGCAGAATCAATGGTCTCAAGCCGTTACATGGTGAACAGAAATGCTATTTTTTCCCCAAGTTTCATCCCTAATGCTTCCTTTACCACCCCGCTGCCCCTGAATTCGCTACATCTGCCTTGTAACAAATGTGCTCCTTGTTGCTTCCGTCGACTTTACAGTATCATTATTGCGGCTTATTTTTTCATCCGCTTGATATTCTGCTATTATTCTGTCACGTCACGCTGCCCGCTTTTCCCGGAGTTTCGCGGCCTCGCGTTGTAATGAGAGGTTAATTACACAGCACCCCCTTTATTCCCGACGCGAATAATCATGCACGTATCGCGTTTTTTTTAACGTTTTTCTATGCCCGAGTTATATGGTTAGGATTTCACGATCAATTCCCCGCTTGTTGTGCCCTCCCTGACAACACCCCCCCACCTCCACGCCAGATGCCTGCCACCAACACAAGTGTACTGTTTGCTTTGGTCTGAGAAATAAAGATGCTTTAGAGTCCGGCCTGAACCGGAGCATTTATCGGAGAAGCACCGAAAGGACGGGAAGAGAACGGGAATGAATGAAGAAGAGAGAGGCGGAGGAAGAGGCAGGAAGCTAACTGGCCACAGCCCAGTAAAGACGCAGCTGGGGTGAGGCGGAGAGGGGGGCGTAAGGAAATAATGGTGTTCAGTGAAGGGGCCCCGGGGCCCGGCTCTGCTCCGACCCCCCCTCACCCCCTCAGCGACAACCCCAGACAGCCTTCACACTAACTGCCATTTAGGAAACAACATTACTGCTCAGTCCACAATCACGGCTCATTCATTACTTTTCTACTCCTCTCGCGCATGCAGGGTGGGAGCGATAGAAGATGAGAGGAGAGGGGAGAAAGGAAAGAGAGAGAGAGAGGGAGAGAAAGAAAAAAAGAACTGAGGGCTGCCAAGCATGAGGTGGCCTATGAGAGGCAGGAAGAGACAGAGGAGAGAGGAAATGAAAGGTGGCTTTTGGAGCGGGAAGGAGGGCAGGCAGAGGGGGGAGAGAAGGGAGGGAAAAAGATGAAAAGAGGGATCCAGCAGACGACGCATTCAGCTGCGGGTAATTACACCTCCAGGAAAACAAAAAAGGAGACCCCGTAGACAAGCTAATTGTAATGGTTTTTACTACGCTTGTTATTATCATCATCATCATTATTGGCATCAATATCACGGGCTTTGTGGCGCTGGCCATGGTGGGGGGGCCTGCTGCCGGGCCGGTGCTGTCCCACCCATCTTAGCGGCGCTCGGTGCCGGGGCACTTTCAAAGGAGCCGGCGCCCCACACTCCTTCAGGCGCCATAATGAACGGAGAGGGTGGCGCGACTCTTACTGGGCCGGCTTGAATTCTGGTTTAAATTCACGGCTGCTGCGGTAAATAGCGGATAAGCGCATCTCACAACAGACAGACGGAAGAAAAGGGGAGCGCGACCGTTTCTAAGGAACGTCTGTCGACGGCATCAAATGGGCAAACAGTGATGGCGTAAGTGAGGGGATAAGGAGTGAGGCATTATGGGAGATTGTATGCGAGGAGGCGGAAGGCAGGCCCGTGAAGATCCAGAGATGCAGCCAAATGAGGAAGATGGAGGCAGAGGAGGGGGGTGGCTGGGATAGGCGGGCAGCCTCTGTTGTTTTATGGCCGTAATGGGGCCCCTTCTCCCTCCCTATCTGACAGTCTAATGAGTGTGCTAATTAAAGAGTGAGGGATGATGAGGGAGAGGCTGTTAGAAAGGGCTTCCAATTCTCCTCTCCTTTTTTTTTTTAAGCATGTCTATATTTACGTTTTGCATGTATGTGGAGTTAGAGTCAGTCGGGCAGACTGATTACAAAGAGAAGCAAACGAAAGGGAGCGAAAGAAAACATAGCTCCTCCGGAGAATATTCCAGATGTAGGGGGATTTCCGATTGCGTCGCCTCTATTGTGCTTTGTGGGCACACACATCCCTGGTCAGGATGGCTGCCAAGACTATGCAGAAAACTGCAAATAAATCCAGAGGCGATGCAGGAGGTCTTCCCTATAAGGTGTGCAAACTAATACTGGCAGCAGTTTTGCCGGTCAGCGGCCCACCTTGATATCGGTGTGAGAGCACGTCTTAGTCAGCTGACCCAGGCGCGTACACGTACGGCTGCGTGCGTCTGCTCGCCTGCCTATGCAGACGCGTGCATGTCTGTGCGTGGTGCAGGGCGGGGGTAAAGGATGGTCAGTATGCATGGCGCTTATGGCTAGACATTGAGTGAAATGTTTCGATGGACGCTCTCAGAAGCTCCTCCCACGACACCTCGGCTCGTACCGTCCTCCAGAGTGGTGGCGTTGATCTCGGAGCTGGAGGGTCCAGTCCCGGCACGGTTGAAGGCCTGGACCACCACCCCATACTGGGCGAACTTCTTCAGGTTGTCCAGGGTATAGACCTCGCTGTCGCCCGTGGCCTTCATCTCCACGATGCTGTACTGGCCGTTGCTGCCTGGGCCGTTCTCCCGGTACCCGATCTGGTAGCCCCGGATCACCCCGTTCTGCAGCTCCTTTTTTGGGGCCTACAAATGGAGAAGAATGACTGAGTCAAGAACGGAGGAGCAAAGCGCTGACGGTCGCAAAAAGGGGCGAAGATTAAGAAAAACATGATGCATGAATTATGCATACTTCAGGGGAAAAGGCAATTGAATATTCCAACAATACAAAACAATATATTTAATATCACAGTAATGTTTCAGCATTATTATTGTGAAGTGCGGAAATATGCTCATAAATATGCATGCCTGTGTGCGCATGTATATGTAGGTATGTGTGAGTATGTGTGCAGTTCTATCCAGAAAGGAACTTTAGGCACGATGAGAGCATGCAGGTTACCTTCCAGGTCACACGGATGCTCTGCGATGTCATTGGCTGCAGGGTCACATCCATTGGAGGACCATCGGGCTCTGCAGAGGAGATGGCGCGGGTCAGAATTACATGTCTGTATTTCCTACCTGCCATCCTGACCGCCATATTGACTTTTGGATGATGCTGGGCTGAGCGGCCTTAGCCCCCTGGACCACGCGCTTTCGGGACCTACGCGCTTTCGGGACCTACGCGTTTTCGGGACCTACGCGCTTTCGGGACCTACGCGCTTCCTCTGTGCTGACGGTGAGCTCCTTGCTGGCCTGGCTGCGACCAATCTTGTTGTAGGAGTACATGCGGATGCTGTAGACGGAGGCTGGATGCAGCTCCACGATGTTGGCCTGGTGGTTTGTGGGCGCGATCTTGCGGGTGGCGTGTTTCAAGTCCCAGGTGTCTGAGGGAGCGAGAAAGCAGGGGAAAGAAAACACTTCAGCGCAATTCTCTGTAGCAGCGCAGAGCAGAGCACCTTTCACTGCCTCCAGTGCCTTTAATTTTATTTCGAACACTGTGTTAAAAGTAAAATCGATGGACACTCAAAGCTTTAGTCCACCCTATAAACATTTCCATTATATCTCGTACTTTATTTTCCTCTGAGGTGCACCTCTTTGTTTGTAAAATGGTGATACGCTGAGGGCACGCATTAGTTCTTTTATCAGTACATTATCCGGGAGTACTGGAGCGGACATCAATGGACTCCCCGCATAAACTGGCACAGTTCGCAGGCCATGAACTCTCGACGACCACAAAATTGAGCAGAGCGCGACCAACTCTTTTATCAATTGAGATGTCAGGTTACTCCATCATGAGGTCGTGAAGAACATTTACAAATGGCTGGCAGAGGGGATAGGGGCAGCGGGCAGCAGAGTGCGTAACAAGCAGGGCTTCTCCTTCAGGGACACTGCTGTACAAAGACCTACATCTCTGTTTACTTTGGATACGTGTCTGATAAGAGAGTAAACTACATTACAGCTCAGTCTGAAACCCTTTTCTGTGACCAAGATGCTCTTTTATGAGGAGCCAAATGTAAGGTCATGGGCCTGAAGACACGCACCATGCCGTGGTGACTAGGAGGGGGTCTAGCAAGACACACATACCGGATTTGTTCTTGTACTCGATGTCGAAGCTGGTGATCATGCTGTTGCCGTCGAACCTCTGGGTCCAGCGGAGGTTCATGCTACGGTCCTTCACCTCCCGGACCTCCAGCTCTGGGGGGTCAGGGGGCTCTGCGGAAGGACAGAGCACTTGTGGTTAATGTTTTTGTTCATTCACCCCTTTATCTTCTGTAGTCACATTTCCAGGGTCAGGGTGAGTCTCAGGAACCATAGGGCATAGAATGGATGCCAGTTTGATATTAATGCTATAGTTTTACTTATAATAACATGTGTTTGGGAGCAGAAAGAAAAAATACTGAATGATAATAAGGATAAATAAGCAGAAATAAGAATAATAATAATAAGAAAAAGAATTAAAAACTCCATGGTTTAAATAAGACCTATAGTGTGCAACATCCTTTGTTATTTAAGAGTGACCCCAGAATAAGAGTGATGTTCTTCCTGGATACTTCCTCCTCCAGTTACTGTTAGGGAGCATGGTGAGCGGGCTGAAGGAAAGGCTACATGCCGGTGCCACTACGTGGGCTTCGGACCTTGCACGGTTAACTGGATGAGGCCTCGGCCCTCTCCGTACGAATTGATGGCGTGGCAGGAGAAGAAGACAGAGTCTCCGCGTTCGGCAGGCTTCAGCTACAGGGGAACAGGGAGGGAGAGAAGGCAGCTGTCGTTATCGTCCCGGAAGATGGTGGATCCCAGCCGCCAGGACGTCTGCGGCATCCCGCTACGTGGGACGGGAGTTCTGCTTTCTCCAGAAACTCGTCTTCAGAAGCCCCTCCCTTAAAAGAGGCTAACTGCTAGCCCCCAACGCCTCACACAAGCAGCACTCTTATGAACACCCTTTATGAATGGCTGATTTACTTTCAGATCAAGCATGCGACTCATTGTATGTTTTTCATGATGAAATGCATTTATATATCATAGCCATAGAGAGAGGGACGCGCTGGCAAAATCTGGCTTTTTAACAACCTCACTACCGGAAAATGGGGGCGTATAAGAGGGGAGATCCAGGTCCGAGGCTGCCTCACCTTGAGGGTAGAGATGACCTCGTCACTCTTCTCGTTGGAGCTGGTGATGGAGTAGCGGGGGTTGCGGTCGGTGTCGATGACGGTGTCCCCGCGCTCCCAGCGGATGATTATGGGCCACTCGCCGCGTGCAGTGCAGGTCAGCTCCTTCTCCTGTCCCTTAATGGCGATCGTGGTGTTGGGGTGAGAGGTGATCATGGCAGGGACTGGGGGGGGGGGGGGCAAAAAGGAGGCGGGAGAGGGATTAGAACAAAATAAATGTGTCAAGAAGAAGGGAGAATGGACAGACATTCACAAGCATGGAGGGAAAGTGAAGACACACAACAGAGGAGGAGAAGAAGGGGAAAAAAGGAAGAAAGGGCACTTGTTTAAAGGATGAAATCCTTCCTGGAGTTCATGGTGGCGGCCCAAGAATCTGACTCTAGCCTGTATGTCTTGTCCTCTCCCACACAGTCTTCCCTGGCCCTTGTATGCACCCCCCCCACCCCCCCGACTCTTTATTGATCCAAGGGGGTTCTGCTGTTTTGTTTTCATCACTTATTCATCCTCCCCAGTCTCCCGTACTTCGCTGTGTGCGGCAGACTGGATTGAGGGAAGCAGAGGAGAGGAACGATTCAATCAATAACACTAACACCGCCTTGTACCACAGAGTGCGAGAGGGAGAGAGAGCGAAAGCGAGAGAGAGAGAGAGAGAGAGAGAGAGAGCAAGGGAGAGGATAATGACTCTGTTTGCTCTAAAGGGGAAACAGACAGGGCAATCCACTATTGAGCTTTCACAGTGCTTTTGAAGGCATTACCTGCCTTTTATAAAGAGAGGGAGGGCATCACAGCACATAAACACAGATATGAGCAAAACAGCACAAAGGAGCCTAAACTGGGAATTAATGCAAGGCCTTACAGTACGATTAAAATGATCTAAAGTCGAAAAAATTCACTGCAGAATCTTGAGTGTAAAATAGCATTCAGCTATAATATTCGGCTTATTTTATGGGTTATGTGGGTTCTTAGTTGATGATCCAGAACCATGCTGCTGTCGGTACCTCATGATTCAAAAATATGTGATACCACTGATGTTTAAGTTCCGTTTTTCATACAAGAATTATTGAGTTACCGAGACGGTCATTTTATAACATACTAAGCATTGTAAGAACACAACTAACCAGAGTGCATGTTTGGGCCAGTATCTGCTTCTGTCGATTTCTGGTCTGAGCTTAACTGCCACTGACATGCCAACTGTTCACTGAGGTATTGTGAAACCTACTTCCATAACTCCTCTTATTTCTATTTTTGTATTTTTTTCCACTTGTATCTGGGGGAATGTTCATATGATCTTGTATTTTCCTTGTGAGAAATCAAAAGCTGGAAAAAAACAACTGATAGCTTGCCTGTACATGCTTGTGCATAACACACCAGCAGAAATGCAAACACGCGCACAAACACACACACACACACACACACACACACACATACACTGCAGCTGGCGCCCCCTCTTGTTCCCACTCTGTTCTTTGTTACCCCGGGCCCCCCTCCCTCTGTTCTCATTATCATCTCGTTCCTTTGTCTTTTGTTCGTGCTCTGCTCTCTGCACGCATCACTCTCCGGGGCTGTGTAATTGTCAAGAGAGCCAGATCATTGATTTGCGGCAAAGCCGACGACATGTAAATGGCTATGCGTCCTGAGATTGATGAGGTGATCAGGGCATTGTCCAAGTGTCTATATTTAGGGGGGTGAATTGATGGGTCAGCCCAGTCTGTTTTCTGAAGCGAAGAATTTAAATCCTGAAGTCCCCTGGGACAGATCAAAGTCCCTAATACGTCCTGTCCAGCGCTCTACGGCTGTGGACCCACAAGCATTTCGAGCCAGACGCCTGACGGTATGTGGTTTGCGGCTGTGCTTGGGCTGGACTCACTCTTCACGGTCAGCACCATGCTCTTGCTGATGTCAGAGCCCACGCCGTTGCTGGCCTGGCACAGGTAGTACCCACGGTCCTCCTCCAGGACGTGCCGGATCAGCAGGGACCCATTAGCCATGATCTGGATCCGACCGGTCAGAGGCACTGGGTGGTACTGCTGGGGGTTTCCTATACCTGGGATTGGGGGGAGTGAGTCAAAGGACTGAAATACATGCCGTTACACAGAATGCCAGTACTTTCTTCTTCAGCTTTGTCACATGCGTAATCATGCGAATAACTGATAGCAGGCTCAAAACACATACCTTTGGCGTGCTTCCACATCACTTTGGGTGGGGGGTAACCATCTACAGAACAATTCAGGACCCCCGCTTTGCCATAGATTCCATCCTGATTATTCGGCTGGACTACAAACCGTGGGGGTACTGGGGGCAGAGTGAGAGAAGGTTACACTCAGTCAGTTTTAATGCACAGCTACAACATTAAACAACTCATAAGACACTATAAAACCATGATCACTGTAAACACGACACTACCCCAGTCAAGAGTCTGAAGTTACCTTTTTCATCATCTCCCACCTCTTGAGAGATGACGCTTTTTCCCTTTTCAATCCCTCAAACTTTAAATCTTGTCATTTCCATCCTCTATCCCATTTAATTTGTCATACTCCTCTTTATCCTCCTCACATGACACGTTACTCGTTTCCCCCTGTCCCTACCCTCTCCGCCCTCCTTCTCTCTTGTTCGGAAGGATGAGTGATGAATTCCCGTCTTACCTGTGACGATGAGCTGCCTCTCCGAGCTCACTGTGGCGGCGTCGTTGCTAGCTATACAGGTATAGTTGCCATTGTGCTTGAGCGAGACCTTGGGTATCTGTAGGGAGCTCATGAACTCTTTGGTCTCAATGTTGACGCCCGAGGAACCTGACACGATCTCCTGCCCATCCTTGCGCCAGGTGATGCGGATGGGCATGTCGCCCGAAGAGACCACGCAGGCGATGTACATTAGCTTCCCGATGGAGGTCGGTGGGAAGTCAAAGGGCTGGATCAGGGGTGGGACTTGGGGCAAGGAAGGAAGTATTGGGGGTGAGGGTGGGGTTTAGAAAGAGAGGATGGGGTTGAGAAAAAAAAAGAAGTATGAAATGGTCAAAGAAGAGATTAAGAGGGCAAATAAGTATAGAAGGACGAGATGGGTAACGATTTGAGGTATGGAGAGGATCAGAAGTTGGGCAAGTGGATAGAGGGTGAAGATAGAAAATGAAGAAAAAAGGTCACAACAAAAGGAATTTAAATCAGTAAGAGGGGTAACAGGAGGCAAGTATAGGGCAAATGAGGGGAAAAGAGACAGTAAACTGCACGTTAACATTTCTACTGGCTGACAGTGAAAAAGGATGCAATAGAGGTTTGTTGTGCAAAGCCATCTATGATCTGCAGTATAATCCTAGACCCTTATGTCTCCATGCCCCCCATCGTCTCCAGCCCATAATAGCTGCTCTAATTTGAGTCCAATTGGCAAAGAGAATAATACTGTTTCCATAGCAGCAATAATGGGGGGTGGGGGGTGTGTGCAACAGCTGAGACATCTGGGGGATTTAATCTGGGGCTCGTTATATTTCATCTAATTAAATCAGTGACATGACAAGACAAGGCCCACATCATACAGAAGAGTGAGACACACAGAAAACTCACATAGTGTCCTTAAAATCTGTCACATACACACACTATGGTGGCTGTTCTTAGTCTCTCTCTCTCTCTCTCTCTCTCTCTCTCTCACACACACACACACACACACGCGGTATCTATATCTTTGTCGGGACTCTTTATTAATTTCTATGGACATAACTCTAATCCCAACTATGACAACCTTGACCCCTAATCCCAGCTCTAACCTTAATCATAAGTAACCAAACAAAATACGACACTGGCATTTTTCATTTTTTTGATTACATTCACAGATTTCCATAAAACTGAGTTTCCTATTGTGGGGACCAAAAATAATGCCTTTGCGGGGTAAAAATAACAGGCTTTCATCACACTGTGAACACACACACACAAACAATACTGCTACACTGTTTCTGTCACCAAAATGAAACTCAGCCGCACATATGCAGAGTCAGCAGATGATAAGTGGATAATAAGTTATTAATCCTTATAATAAGAGGCCATGGATTTCTTCCTTAGCAATGGAAATGGAGCCTGGTGATCATTTTGGGCGGCACTCAGCAGCCACAAGAACCCTTAGAAAGAACGTGTGTGAACAGTAGAGTGAATCTGCAGGCCACCAAAGAACGTGGTGCATTATGGGTTGCTCAACTCATATACCAATTTTTTTTTTTATGTCCAGACATATCGAAGTCAGATATCAAGAGTATTTAACGTGAAAAAATAACCACAGATTTAAACATGGAATCGTTATAAGGGATCAAACGAAATTCAGGCAGAAACCAGTCATTTTTTAGATGGAAGCCATTCTAGGTTAGGGCAAAGTACCTGCATGAACACTAGCATTCAGTACAGAATGTAATATACAGCATGAAACCTGCACACAGTTTAGGTCAGTGTTTCTCTTTAGATGGAAGCCATTCTAGGTTAGGGCAAAGTACCTGCATGAACACAGCATGAAACCTGCACACAGTTTAGGTCAGTGTTTCTCTTTAGATGGAAGCCATTCTAGGTTAGGGCAAAGTACCTGCATGAACACAGCATGACACCTGCACACAGTTTAGGTCAGTGTTTCTCTTTAGATGGAAGCCATTCTAGGTTAGGGCAAAGTACCTGCATGAACACAGCATGAAACCTGCACACAGTTTAGGCTCCCAGGCCTCACCTTTGACGGTGACGTAGACGCTCTCGCTGATGGAGAGCTGCGGCTGGATGAGCACGCTGCACACGTAGGCACCCTCGTCCATGCCCTTCTGCACATCGCTCAGTTTCAGCGTACCGTTCTCGTACACCACCTGCCGGTGGTTGTCGGGCAGCAGCAGGGCATCCTTGTACCACTTGATGGAGTAGTAGGGGTAACCGATCACCCGGCAGTTGATGAAGGTGTTGCGACCCGCCACGGCGGTGATGTTGCGCATGGCCCGGATGCTGGGCGGGCCTGGATTGCGTCGTGGTGGCAGAAGAGAGGGGGAAGTGCAGGCCAGGAAGTAGGGTGGTTATGTTAAAGGTGGGGGGGGGGGGGGGGGGGGAGGGAAAGGGAAGGGAAAAGAGGGGAATTGGCATAGGAAATAAAAGTGGAAAATTGAGAGGTTGGAAAGGGGATGAGAAGGATGAGCAGAATGAGGAGGATGATTAGGTGGGGGTGGGGAGAGAGGGGGGTTAGCATCTCCTCTCTCCCTGCTGCACTGGTTTAAACTGTGACATTGTGCGTGTATTTATGTGTGTGCATTAACGACTACTTATGTACGTCCACCATAAAACTAGCATGATTCAAAAGGCTAATATGTATGTATGCATGTATGTATGCTGCATCAGTGGGGCGTGAGAATGTTTATCATCAAGACGGCTAACTTAATCATGTGAAAGGGCCTATGACGACCGCTGGGGTGACTCTGGAAGATTAGTGCTCTTAGGTCACAGGTAATAACACTGTGAAAACAGAATTCTTTAATGACTATTGCACAAATATAGTATATGCCTAATATACAGTATATTCTACATTTAATTCAAGGAACCAAATAAGGAGGGGAAGAATTTACTGGCCAAAGATCCCCTCATTTCTGTGGACTTCAGTATCACTCTCGAAGCACATGTCACAATTATAATATTCACAATAACAGTGGGTATTGGTTTTAGGACTGGGGAGAACAGAAGCCCGGAGTCAGTTTGGTGTAATAAGGCTAGTCACAGGAGGTCTATTATGGAGCTTTTTGCTGTCTCATAAATAAACGCTCAATATCAGCTGAAACATGAGCACTAGGTAAGCTTATTCTGCACCTGTCAAAGGCTTTGACCTTTACATTAGACTGCCATGATTCCTACAAATGGAACGCTCTTTACTTCTTTAGTCCTGAATGTGTTTGCGTGACGCAGAGTTTCTCTAATGTCGCGTCCAAATGACTGTTCGACACACTCAACACTGAGTGCAAAAGTCACGAAAGCAAATTTATTTTGCTCTTGTTGACATGAAGAGAAGTAGAGAGATCGGGATGCTGACCCTGCAGCCATCCACAGTGTACATAATGATTTTAAGTGTGCATAAAACATTTATTGGTGAGATGCCGCCTACTCTAGGACCTTTGGCGAAAAGGGCACGATATCATTTTCTGTGGGTAGCATGATGATCCAAGACTCATCCCTCACCCTCAAGGATTCTGTCCTCCCAGATAGACAAGACAAGACAGACAAAACCAGGGCAGGAAAAAGACGTGAGAACATTAAGAAGGAAACATAAAATAAGGAGAGAAAAGATGAAGCATGATGAGGAGATTATGATATTAGGAAGGGTGTGACCGCTTTATAGAGATTTATAGAGAGAGAGCGAAAGTGCTAAAGGTGGCACAGGAGAAGGTGACTTTGTGTGCTGGAGAGAGAAAAGGAGGCTGCTGGAAATGGGTTGGTATTTCGGGGAGAGCCAGCCTCCCTCTCCACTTGCTCCCTCTGTCTCCTGTAGCTCAGTGTGTGTTGAGCTTTGAAGTCACAGCTCTGACAAGGGAGGCCCTGATGTATTATTCACAAGCTCTGTCGCACAGCACTGCATGGGTACACACACACACACACACACACACACACACACACACATACACACACACACGCACGCGCGCGCACACACAAAGAAAGCAGAAACGCCTAAATGGACGCAGGATACCCGCACCAAAACGTGGTAAAGAAATGCTGCCAATTTTATTGCTTGCAAAATAACACCATGCGCACAAACGCCCTGGCCGACATCCTGCGCTGGTGCAGTGCATACACTCCACAATGAGCACGCAAACAGGATACCGCCACTGACAGGAAGTGCACACGTGCCCTGCTTCCCTCCCATCCTTGCGGACCAGGGCCCCTGTGCCGCTGTATGGGTGCAGGCTGCGCTGTCGGGCTGCATCAGTGCGCTTGGGTGTGTGCGGATTGGTGCGACTGCGTGTCGGCGCGCGTTACTGCCGGCCTCCTGATGCCCTGCCTCTGGAGCTCATTCTCACCCTCCTGATTTTCCTGGCATCCTCTCCCTACAGTAGGGCGGGCATTTCACAACTGAGCATGGCGGAGAGAGGCAGGGAGGAGGAAGGAGCCCAAGAGATGGGGGGAGGGAGAGGAAAGGGAGGGCCAGGGAGGCCCAGTGTGCGTGTGCGCCCAGCTGTGGTGGCTGCTCAGTGTCTTTGTGTCCACCTTCAGGTGCCACTAACTGCCCCACCCACTGAGCGCCATCTCTTTGTCACCCAGTCCCTCCCCTGTCCTGCCAGCTCTCTCCATTTCCAGCCACCTGGCTCATCGCTACTCTGCCTTTATCTTCCTGAACCCACACTTTAGTGTACTTGTTGTTGTGCTACTGTGTTTAGTGCTGATTCGATTTTTATTCTGACACCATCTCCATTGTGCTGATTCGTGATCTTTAGGCTGAGACTCTCTCCATGGTCCTGATTCACAGTGGTCATACTCAGACTCTCTCTATGGCCCCGATTCACGGTGGTCATACACACGCTCTGACCATTCTGCCGACTGGTGGGACTCATCCAAAGACTTGCTCTCTGGTGCTGATTCATGGTTCTCACACTCAGACTCTCGCTAAGATTCTGAGTCACAGCACTCACACTCCGACTCTCTCCAAGGTTCTGACTCACAGCTCTCACACTCTGACTCTCTCCAAGGTGCTGATTCAAAGATGTCACATTCAGACTCTCTCCAAGGTGCTGATTCACAGATCTCACATTCAGACTCTCTCCAAGGTGCTGATTCACAGCGCTCACACTCGGACCCACTCCAAGGTGCTGATTCACAGCGCTCACACTCGGACCCTCTCCAAGATGCTGATACACAGCGCTCACACTCAGACCCTTTCCAAGATGCTGATTCACAGCGCTCACACTCGGACCCTCTCCAAGGTGCTGATTCACAGCGCTCACATTCAGACCCTCTCCAAGATGCTGATTCACAGCGCTCACACTTAGACCCTTTCCAAGATGCTGATTCACAGCGTTCACATTCAGACCCTCTCGAAGATGCTCATTCATAGCGCTCACACTGGGACCTCTCCAAAATGCTCATTCACAGCGCTCACACTCGGACCCTCTCCAAGATGCTGATTCACAGCGCTCACACTCAGACCATCTCCAAAATGCTCATTCACAGCGCTCCCACTCAGACCCATTCCATGGTGCTCTTACACAGCTTACGCACTCGGACCCTCTCCAAGGTCCTGATTTACAGCTCTCACACTCGGACCCTCTCCACGGTGCTTATACACAGCTCTCGCACTCAAACACTTTCCAAGATGCTGATTCACAGCGCTCACATTCAGACCCTCTCCAAGGTCCTGATTCACAGCTCTCACATTCAGACCCTCTCCATGGTGCTTATACACAGCTCTCGCACTTGGACCCTTTCCAAGGTCCTGATTCACAGATCGCACACTCAAACCCTCTCCTTAGCCACCACACTCAGACCCACTGCAGTACTGTAGTTCTCAAAACCTCAGGAGCACAGAGAACAGGACGTGAAATCAGGGAGCAGGACATGTGTTGAGAGAGCAGGAGTACCAATATAGAAATAGCAGAGAAGGTAGAAGAAGCAACCAAAAGGGACTGAGTCAGCAAGCAGAAAAGAAGAATGAGAAGGATGAGATGTGCAGAAATGACAAAAGACAGAGATGGAAAAGGATAGAGGACAGATAAGCCACAACCCCCCTCCCACATCACAATGACACACACAGTTTGGGGGGTAGCATTAGGGGAACCCTATGGCTGATATTGAAAAGTAGACAGGCACCTCTTACGTTTATGCGCGCTTGGTACTCGGCGCTACCGGCAGAGTTGCGGGCTGAGCAGCGGTACACGCCCCCGTCACGGATCTCAGGGCTCGTCACATTGACATGGGAGACGGTGCTGCCGTCCGAAAGCGTGTACTGGCTGGTCCGGTGCACCGAGTCGCGCGCCACCGGCTCGTCGTCCAGGGTCCAGGTGATGGTGGGCGGGGGCGCGCCCTTGGCCGCGCACATGAGAGAGAAGGGCTCCCCGGGGGCCACCACCCTCTCGCTGAAGGAGGAGACGATGCGGGGCGTCCCGTCTGGGGGGGAAGGGCGACCAAACCATTAGAGCAGCACGAATGTGAAGCTAATTCAAACTGCTGCTGCAGGTCAAAGAACATGGACCTGCAACCTATCAGTCTTACCAGCAGACCGGAACCCCAAGGCCTGCTCGACCTCAGTGTCGGGCAAATCACGACTATAGAAGCAAACCAAAAACCATGATGAACTTATACCCAAACACACCCATCTAGAGAATCCTACTGGCCACCCAACATTTTAGAACAGAATAATGCATGATTCATCAACCATAGAGAAATAGTCTCTTCGCGTACCATGTCTTGTTCTCCACAAGACACACCGAGACATAAACAGGTGAGAGCAAGCTTGGGGGTGACAATGCAGGGTCAGCCAGTGTGCACCACCCCCAGTGCGGGAGGTTAAGGCCCTTGCTCAAGGGCTCAGTGGTGGCATGACTCTAGCAGCCCTGGAATTTGAACTGCCGACCTTCCAATCACGGGCACGGAGTCCTAACCCGCTGAGTTGAAGCCGAAGCCGAGCCCGACTAATGGAGGCCCTACTTCAAAAGGCATATTCCATCATATAAAAGCATACATCTGCCAACCTTATTGTCCCTCCTACGCTGCTGTGTAAAACCACTCTATTATTTGATGCAATCTAAGAACTATAGTTCCATAGCTCCCTAGTTAATAACATCAGGAAAGTCGATATATTGGGCACAAGAATGATCAGTCTAGGAAACAATTACAGTTACCCTTTAAGATCTTTTAAATATAGCTCCACCAACATAGCGATTTAAAAATAGGAAAACATGGCATGTTGATTTGCTGGCGGTGGCTCTACTGGCGAGCTCTTACCCTCCAGCAGGATTATGGAGAAGTCCTGAGCGGTCTGGCCCTTGCGGGTGGCGAAGCACTGATACGCGCCCGAGTGCTTTTTCTGGGCCGCGGTGATGAAGAGGGTCTCATTGTGGGCCCCCTGGATGGAGAAATGCTGGTCGGGGGTCACGGGCTCGGTATTGCGGAACCAGGTGACCGTGAACTCAGGGGAGCCCTGCACGGCGCAGGTGAGGATGACCGTGCTGCTGATGCCCGTCTTCAGGTTCTTGGGGGCCAGGGTCACTCGCAGGGGCTCTGGTGGGACGAGCATGTACATTTGTTATAAGTGTGTTGGTATAAGCTTATAAAACCACCAATGGGTGAAGACAGTTTCATGCGTTTATACCGTTTTTCAGGGTTGCATACAGGGGTGGGGTCACAGGGGCACTAGCCCCAGCTGAAAGCTGATTGGCTCACACAGTGCCCCATCCCCTGTCAGTCAAAGTGTCAAAAAATATTATTGGCTAATGATAACGTCGGTCCCTCTGCATGAATTATGTCCCGTCTTATGGCCCCACCTTAAAAAAAAATCCTAGAATCACCCACCCCTTTTTGTTTATTTTTTTGTGTTTCTATCTATTCTTTGCACCAGTTGTGCATTCTTGTGTATGTCTGAGTGCCTCTGCCTGTTAATTTGCAGATATGTGCATCTCCTTGTGAATGATTGTGTTGGCGCATGCAGGTGTGTATACATGTGTGAACTAATATCAGTGAGCAATAAGGCAGCTGGTATAGTGCACTGGGGGTAGAGCCGTGCTGACCCCCCCTCTCTGTGCTGTCAGAGGCAGTGGAAGTGTGAAGCCATGATGTGCCCACTGGCAGAGGGCTCTGTCCTTTCCTCCCTCCCTTACTCTTTCTCTCTCTCTCCTTCCCTCCCGTTTGCCTGCATCTCTAGCATAATCATAGCTTGTGAGTGTGCGTGACCCCTTGTGCGTGTCCACACCCTGCTCCCCAGCTCTCGGGTCTCCTAGCCATTGTTGCGTCCTGCAGAATGCTCGGTCCATCCCGGTGGCAGAGAGCGAGACGGCATGTGCACAAAGTGCATCACCGTGGCAACCGGGCAACAGACCTCCCATCTGACCAGACATGGAGAGATCACAGTCCCTCAAACGCAACCGCGAGTTCAAATGTGAGCCGCCCCCACCCCCGACCAAACAGGCAATGCGTCTCTGTGTCCCCCCACCACCCTGCCCCTGTCTCTCTCTTCTCCAGAACCAGCCGACTAAGGATCTGGCAGTGAGGGTTTATGGGTGATAGCAGGAAATGTACCAGGTGTGCAAACAATGCACTGCTAGTGACAGTTGGCCGACTTTCAGAGATGGTTAAAAACAAATATTCTACTATAGTGTCAAGAAAATGGAGTGCTGCCATATGAAAAGATTTAGAAAAAAAAACTGGGAATTTGTTTGACAAGTGTGTTAAGTTGCGAGCTATTAAGAAAATAATATCATGAGATCATAAACAGCTCGATTTGCAGGGCTTTCAGGGGTGTATCTGTATTACAAACCAGAGTGACTCCCAATCCCATTCCTAATCCCAATCCACTTTCTGAACCATCTCCACTCCTCCTAAACATTTTTAAAGTTTCTCTCCTTTCTTCTGACCTATCCCACTTCCTCAAATGCATTTTTCAGATGTGTATGGGGCCATATAGGGGTGGGGCCACAGGGGTGCTGTCCCCATCTGAAAGCTGATTGGCCTACGGATGACTCCTCCCCTGTCACTCACTGAACTGAAACATTTCATTGGCTATCGATCAGGATCTTCTGACGAAGAGTGACAGATGCCCCATTTCTCCCACCTCCCCCAACAGTCCCCCCTGCTTCCTGCTTACCAATGACGCTGAGGTGGCTGGTCACTTCCTTAGAGCCGAAGCTGTTGGTGACCTCGCAAATGTAGTTGCCACTGTCCTCCAGCCTCAGGTCGCTGACTGTCAGGCCGGTGAGGCGGCGCGTCCAGCGGGAGTCAGTGGGCAGCGGCCGCCCATCCTTCAGCCATCGGATGGTGGGATTGGGGTATCCCGAAGCGATGCAGGGCATCTCCACACTCCGTCCCGCCTGCACCTCCCCTGACTGGAAGCTGTCCAGAATGGATGGGGTGGACTCTGTAGGGTCTGTGGTAGAGTACCAGGGGTCAGGGGTCAGAGATCAATTTTGTTTATCCACCATATGTCTACGCCTCTCTTTTCTGAGCAGGCACACAAATATACAATAAGAAACAGATGCTGAAACCTTACCCACACAGGCAAACAGATACGTATCACTCTCTTTAGCTCCACAGTAGACATACGAGCAGGTACGACTGCAGTATCATACACATGCAGAGCCATATTCGGGCACGCTCACCCAGCACAGAGAGCCTGGCCCCGTTGCTCTGCCGGGTCTCGCCACTGTACTTGTGCTTGGTGATGCAGCGGTAGGTGGAAAGAGCGTCCTCCTTCTGTACGTCCGATATGTACAGGGCTCCGTAGGACGTCAGGAAGAACCTGTTACCTGCAGCACAGAGAGCAACAGGAGGAGAAAACCATGAGCACAGGCGGCCTGAGCAGACGCTGCTTCTTGTGGGGCTGCGAGCGACATCAGAACCGCGCAAGACACTGTAGAATTTCGTCACTGTCTGATGAAAATCCATACTTTCAGGAGTGTGAAAAAATGCATTATCTCAGAAACTGCTTCACAAAAAAAACCTAAAACAGTACAATGAGACACACTTAAAAAGTAGAAACCCCTTTTTTCACAGCCATCAGTGAACAGTTTAGTGTTTTAAATGGATTCATACGCATTGTTGTCCGCAAGATAAATATGTCAGTCTCAACAACGTACAAAAAAAGTCTCAGTTTGTATTCAAAATTAACAATGATGTTAAGTTAGCTAGCTATCTGGCTAGCAATGTTAAGTTATTCCAATTAGCGATATAAAGTAATCCGTACAAATGACCAACAATGAATACCAGAGTTAACTAGTGCAAACATACATGCTAGTTAAATAGATGACTTGATAAAAACAGCTTTTCACTGGTCAATTAGATGTCAAATGTTATCAGTAAACAGAGAAGATTGCACTATGAATGGAAAAGTCCAAAGTCACAATTGTCAAACGTGGATATTCATAGTTTTCATCGAACAGCTACGATATATCCGTACGCCACGGTACACAGAAAAGTTTAAAACTCTCATGTAAAATTTCTACTCATTTAAATGGATAAAAGCAAAATAAAAGTGTTCATTTGAAATATAAATATCTGACAAATGTATGTATACACATCAAAAGCAATGGTTTGGATTTTCCCCAGCCAGTACCTCAGTAGTACTGGGTATACCCAACAGTAGGAACTCAAATCCAATTCCATACATTAGCTGAATTATAGATAGCAAATTGCGTTCCACCAAGGGCATTATATTCGTCTTCCTCTCATCATCCCACAGCGTTTGGTTAGGACTCCTACTGGCTTGTGGGTAGAATCGAGCAACCAGCGCACTCCTCCGGCTCTCCACGCGGAACAGAAGGAAGTGTGCAGCCGTTGGCACACACATCGGAGGAGGTGCGTTCCGGTGTGCGTGGGTGTCATGGGAGGCCGACTGCAGGATTAATTGGCCGTTCCAGGTAAAAACGAGGGCAAGAAAAGAACAAAGTCGTGTCCCAAGCGCTGTCTGGAATTTCCTGCCCCAAAGGTAGTCTTGCAATGACAAGAAAAATTAAACAACATTGTTCAAATGGGGGGAGGCACTTGACTTGTGGCCTAAATTAGTGAGTCACACAGGTTAGGTAAATTCACGGGGACTTCCTTTTGACCCCCCCACCATTTTAATGCAATTAACAATTGCTAACTCCAACTCACACACAGCAGTTAAAAGGTCTATTTCGGGATATCTGCACAAAATCTTTCAGGTTTTGTTACCTGGTAGAATTGTCAGTTCAAGAGAGGCACAGGAAAGGTTGTTATACCTGTGTATTACTTCCATGTTGGCCTCCCGTAAGTAAGTGATTGGATCACCTTTGATTTACAGTGCTAGTCAAAAGTTTGGACACACCTTCCCACAGAAACGTTCATTTCTACTATTCTTTACAACATAGAATAATTATAAGGACATCAAGGCTATAAAATAACACGGAATCAAGCACTGACCAAAAACGTATTAAACAAACAAAAAAACAAGTTATTTGTTGTTTGTTAACCCTAAATGGGCCAGGGACTGGCTGACCCAATGTCTCCTCTATGCCAGGTCCATCAGGTGGCCTCCTGGGATGCTTCTCCAGCTGCCCTGAAAGAGGTCCCATATATCCTAAGCACTCACTGGCCACTTTTCCTTCATTCTCTGGTCAGACCCCTCCAAAACCATCTCCACTGTGTTTAGGTCAGGTGGTCAGGTCATGTGACACTATCACTCTCCTTTGCAGGCAGTTTGGCGCGTCCAAGCTTTTGACTGGTACTGTATTTACATGGCAATAAAGACTGCGTCATGTGTAGCTGGGTGTGCGTGCAGATTTCTATATATGCTGGAACATTCTGTACTCTGCATTAAAACACATTTAGCTCCATTTACTGCACTATTTTTTCCAATAAAAGAGGCTACCTGAGCAAAGTTTTAAATTACAGCAATTACAGAAATAATGAAGACATACCAAACAACTACGTCTGAATTGTATATAATTAATATTTCAAGCAACACCAAAGAGTATACCAAACTAAGTCTGAAAACTTTCACCTGGGACATATTATTCTCATTCCTTTTCTGAAAAATCATCCCACCATTAACCACAATGTAAATAAATTTTAATTCTGTGTAGATTGCAGATGTGTAGTGTAGATTATGGAAATATCGGCTTTGTTACTTAGAAAAACGAAATAAGTGCCACTTGGTGTAGGCTGTGAGTTTCAAAGCTAAGCAGGAAACACGGGGGAGGCAGTAAGTCCAGCTGCAGGTGGGGATTTCTGCTGGTGCAGGACTCCGGTACCGTCTGCAATAACAACAACACGACTGCAGTAAAGTGTGTCAGTGTGCAAGTGCAGCCAGACTCGCTGTGTGCCGGTGTCCCAGTTTCCCCATGTGACAGCGCGCGCTGCCCTTGCCTTACAGAAGGAGGGGGCACTTTTTAATTGTAATGTGATGAACGGAGGTGTGGACAGGGACTCTACCCCCTGTGGGAGCCCACCGGAGTACTAGGTCAACGTTTGGTGAAGGAGACTTCAACGTGAGAAAAGGCAGTCTGACCCGGCCATAAACTCACTGAAATACAGGAGTGCTTGTGAGTGTTTTACAGTGGAAATAGACAGGGGCGGAGCCACAGGGGCACTGGCCCCAGATGAAAGCTGATTGGCACCCGGGACGCCCCCTCCACTGTCACTCAACAATTTACAAACACATAATTGGCTTATAAGGTTGGTCCCTCTGTATGAATAATGGTTCCTCTTCTAGAATCACCCCTGGATGTAGAGCACAGGGTTGCAGTGGCGTTCCTGGTACCGCTGTGTCTCCGTGAGACGAGACGGAGGGCTGAGTAAATAGAGGAGCGAGCGCGTGTGTGTCAGTGGCAGCCGGGGCTCCCGTGTGCCGAGTGAATAAAGATCCACCTGCGTGTCGCTGTTTGTGCGTCATCAATACAGAGAGACCTGTCTGACTCAGCGACTCTGTGGGCATCGGCCAGGGTCAGCGGCGAGCGAGTGACTGCGCACCGGCGTGTGTGTGCGTGTGTGTTTCTGCCCGCACACGTGTCGGGGGGGGGAATCCCTGTCAGGGGGGTGTGTCTCCCCACAGCCCCGGCGTGAGGGATGGCGATCGATACGTTTTATGGCCTCTGCTCCATCCTATACAGATTTATTAAAGCAGAGGGGACAGGCCGGGCTCCCCTGGTCCACGCAGACACTTCATCACGCTAACAAGCTCCCCGCATCCCTGCCGGTGCTCCTCCTCTCACGGACCGACACACGTGAACATGCTTGCATGCTAACTGGGATGTACTGGTAACTAAATCCGCCCAGCTGCCCCATCACATACACAGATGTAAAAACAGCGAAATGCTGGTATTCCTTCATGTTCACTGGAACTTCGTATTATTGGCCTGATTTATATGTGCATCTTCGCCATCTTCACATTGCTGACAGCCAGGTCACCAGGATCTGCTGCTTTTTGGGGAAATTAACCCCGTCACGTGTCCCAAAAGGCCGTATGCGGCGCCCTCCTCTGTCCGTTTCTGAAACAGGGGCTTTATGCTGATGGTGACCGTGTGGGCCTTCAGAATTCACATCCTCCTCATCAGGTCTCCCCGGCCTGCTTCAAAAGGCCACGGTGACCCCCCCGAGGGACACTGACCCCCCCCCCAATCACTGAGCAGGTCAGTGGCCCAGTTCCATGGAGCAAGAATGAGTGTAGAAAGAGCTGGTGAAATGGTGAATGAGCCACGGGATTGAGTGAATGACGGAGGAAGGGAATGAGGGAGGAAAGCACTGAGGAGGAGGAAGGGTGGCATGACCCGTTTGCCTACATCTGTGACACGTTAAATGATAGGTAGGAGTGTGGCAGTAATGGCATCTAAAGCTCTCTCCTCTCCTCCAGTAAGGTGGGCATGTGTGTAAGGACGTGTGTATCGCTGTTTGTGTGTGTGTGCCGGTGATAGTAGGAAGGGGGTGGGGGCTGTAGGCCATCATGCTGAGTGTGGCACCACGCGAGCTGTAATTTCCAAGCCGGCCTTTTGTGCGAACCTGGGAATTAAGTCTTACAGGATAATGTGCACTTGGCGAATTTAACCCCCTACAACACTGCCGCTGCCCTGTCACAACACGTCAGTGTGACGGAGAGAGGCAGAATGAAAGGGGGGAGAGAGCTGAGAGAGATGGGGGGGGGGGGGGGGGCAAATAATGGTGCTTTTCCACTGCATAGTACGGCACAGCACGGTTCAGTACAGCTCACCTTGGTTTGGCTCAGTTCGGCTCGGTTTGTGTTTCGACTGCAGTTTAGTGCCGCTTTAGAGTGGGCGGGATTATTCACGTGTCGTTATAGTTGCGCCGCCTCTACTGCCGTGACATCATCGTAAACGCGCCACAAACAAACACACAACAATGGAGCATATCGACGGAATGGTGTTCTTCATTCTCGGCATGTGGATGTTTTTAACAGCAAGACGAAGGAGTTTGTTTCAAAAGAGGCTGATGGTGCGTCCGAACCTTCGCTGGCTGTGCTAAAAATCTAGCGGGTCTGTTGTGTCTCGTGTCGCAAGTTCAGTGACGCAGTAATGACGATTTTCTCCGGCCAATCAGTGACCAGTAGAGTTTACACGTCACGTTTTGGTAACGGTTCGGCGCGCTTGGAACCTCGGCTGAGGTGGTACTAAAAAAAGGACCAGGTACCAGGTACTGTTCCCAGTGGAAAACCCCCCAAAAGTGAGCTGAACTGAACCGTGTCGTGCCGTACTATGCAGTGGAAAAGCACCATAAGAGGACCAGCTAGCCCTCTTACCGTTAAGGAAATTGGCACTGAGATGGGGGCACCTTCAGCACGGGAGGCTAGTAAATTAAGCATCGATAAAGTCACACCCCCCTCCCGGCAGCCCTTCTTCATCGTCGGTGACCCGAGTGGCAGACCTCAGTGAAATATTAATTGTCAAATCATTCTCTGTTTCTCCCTGGCTTCGCGCTCTCGGTCTCTACCTGTGCGAATGGGCGTGCGAGTCTTACTGCCCTACATACCATAACGGTGCCCAAGTGTGACACACGTGTTGACAAAGTGCTGCCTGGGAAAGGAAGAGAAAAGTGAAGATTCACATGCAGTGAGCTGAGCAAGTAGAGGAGTGCAGAGGTGGGAGGAGAACCTGCATGAAGGTTTATTTGCTGATTTGATGTTATTTGCTTGACAGACATTTTCATCCATGGCAGCTTTCAAAGCTGAGTGTTCTATCTAATCAAAAGGATCATTTAACTGAAGTGATTTAGGTAAGATCAGGACCTTTCACGAGGCTTGACCTTTCCTGCTTCTTTATAAGATGGAGAAGAGGCCTGCAAGAGGCAGGTGATCAGGCTGAACAGAGAAGTTCAGGCAAATCCTAATGGCCTTAACACCAGTCTCTGAGGAACCCCTGAACACGCACGACCAGCCCGGAGTTCAGAGCTAAAGCCCATATTCACCACAGAATTTAACTACTGGAACTCAGCACCCAAAAGCACACATAGCAGTAAAAAGCAGCTCCCTGTGTTTCTGGAACCATCCTTGTGTGTGTGAAGGGAGTCTTCTCAGGCTTAAACTACACATATTGCAAGGAAGTTCTTCAAATGTGCACTATGGCCTTACATTTAGGAACAGGTACACTGATACTGGAGCTTAACGGAATAAGATCCCCGACGACCCTCAGCAAATGATGAATGTAAAAAGCTACATAACACGGATGATGATTTTGAGTAACAGGAGGAAAAAAAGTCAAAGTGACAGTGACAATCAAAGGTGGAAGGAGAGGGCAGGAGAGAGGAGGACGATATGGGCAGAGTAGGATGTGTGTCTCCCTGCGTATGAGTCAGTGTCAGGTTTGTTCTTCAAGCCCACATGCAAATGCCGGCACCGCAGCGCCGCTAACGAGGCCTGCGCTTCAAACCGCTCACTGGGCCCATTATTTATTAATGCTCTGCGGCTCCCCCTCCCTACTCCCTCCCTCACGCTCTCGTTTTCTCTCCTGCTCACTGTTGCTAGGGGCCGTCCGCCATTTGCTAGGTGCTCCTGCGGTGGCATTTGGGGGGGGGTGGGGGGGGCGGGTTGAGCGGCGCCCCACTCTCTCCCATCACCGTTCAGAGGGGAGGGACTGACACCTGCCGACTTTGAGGAGGGAAAAGGTTGTGGGGCATGTGATGGACAGGTCAAAGCAAGGAGAAGCTGAGGGGAATCTGACGGGAATATGCGTGATTGTGGGAAATTGCTTATTTTCACTTTTCACTCTTTAGACGAAGCTATACAGGCCAAGTCAGGGACGAGTGGTTATAAAAAAAGTCGCAGTTAGAAATAGCCTACTGCCTTTGTCCCGTCTGCTCCACTACAGTGAAAACTGTACAGAGAGGGTGAGGGTGGGTGAGGGGAGAGGGACAGTGAGAATGAGGATCAAGGGATCAAAGATGGCTGCTGTTAGTGACAGGAGGGTGACAGTGATGTGACTGGGAGGGATAGAGAGAAGGAGAACAGGCTGCCAATGTCACAATGCCTGTCGTTCACAAGGACATACACACACGTACATGTGCAGATATGATAGAATTCACATTCTAAAATACCTATAGAAAACTAATTACAATACAGTGACCGTCCCAATATGGCTGCCATAGGGCTTAATAAAGGAATCACCCGTTGATCTATATCTACCTCCCAGCCACTTATCTAGTACGGGGTCAAGGGGGGGAGGCCTGAAGAAAATCCCAGCAAAGGCAGGAGCACAAGATAGGGACACACCTCATACACTCAGCCCACACTTTCAGAGACACCAGTTGGTTTCCTCCCAAAGTCCGAAACTAACGAAAAACGTGATTGACCTGCACAGACACAGCAGGGACTGGATTCGCACTCACAGCCCTGGAAGCGTGACAGGAGGAGAGATTCCCGTTCAGGCCCACAAAGGATGCACAAACAGCAAAATGAATGTGAACCAAATCAGGTGAGAACAACACAATGGAGCAACACGTTTATGAGTCAATATGGGAAAAACTTCAGGAGATCACGGGAAATACCTTGTGCAGGTGCACAGTCCCACAGCCTTGGCCAGTGTAGGAATTGTGGGGACGTGGACCCCCAAACGTTCAATTCAGATTTATTCACATACCGCAATAAATAGACCTTTCCATTAAAATTAATAAATTTTGTCCCATCGATGTCAAACTGTCTATTACTCTGCTGGGTATGCTTATCCAAATTCACACACTGCTACACATATATATTTGCATGCACATATGACCAGAAACACATACACCATCCACATATTTTAACACTCATTTATACGACCACTGATGTAAATTTCTGCTCAGACTGCCCCGTCAGCTCTGCTTTTCTATTCCCGTTCCTCTGATTCTTGGATACAAGAGTGGGTCTAAAAATGGAGAATCGAATTTAGAATATTGGTGTCTCATGACTGTCAGTTAAATGAACCCGACCTACTGGACTCCTAATTGAGGAGGTCAGGGGTTTGGGTCCAAGGGGACCGGAAGGTACTTGCTCTATTCGTCAGCGAGGCACCGTCTCACCAGAGAGCGCCAACCTGCCAGTTGCATAAATCGGCCGTGACTCTGTGGCTCCAGTGGTGCATATGCTTTATATGCAGATGAGGTTAAGCCCGTTCTGCAGATGTGACACACCCAGAATATGCTGGCACAGAGAAACGCAACCTAATCATATGTGTGTTTGGGAAACAAAACAACCAAAAATGCAAATTTCTTATTTATTATCTAAGACACAATCGCTCGCTCTCTTCTTCCCCACTTCCCCACCTCTAATGGCCGGCCCACATCTTCTAAACATCTTCTTACTGTGTTCCACACCCCCCCCCCCCCCATCCGTTTGCAGCTCATCTGATTCAAAACGAAACGTAAAAAAACATCCCTTCCACCATTTGCTCACTCTCCCTCAATCGTCCCTTGATTTCCCTCTCCCTCCCTCTGAATCCCGTTCACTTCACAGGTTGCTCCCTTAGCTTCATAAAAATATGCAAGACAGTCATCCTGAGAGACGAGATGAAGCTCCAGCATGGGGGATATCCTTCCTCCTCTGCTCCTCACATCCTCAGGCCTGTGTGCTCTCCAGCTGTCCCACATTTGGAGCATGCACTCGTCTCACGGTTGTAAACAGAAGGGTGAAGAGGCGTCGCGTCGCTTTAAAGTGAAACCTTTTACGCCGCCGCGCAAACCGTTTTTCAGACATTTGTCAGGAGACATGTTGGTGCACTTTTCCTCCCACGACCCCCAAAACGGACGTCTACTACCAAATCCCATAGAGGAGACAGCGTCCACATGTTGCGTTCTGCAAGTGAAGCAACCTTCTCTGGATTAGGCAATAATATGACGGTTTTTCAAAATGGTGCTATTCTTGCAATTGCCCATTATTACATATAATTTTATGTATTTGAGGTCTCCTGTAAGGTGGCAGTCTCCTGGAATCTGCCAGGGTATCCATTCCCCTACTACACCCCTGCGCACATTCACACCCCCAATCACTTACTCACGAATCTTGAAGCATCCCTGCCTCCTGCCTGCTCTTCAATATCATGGGGTGTGTTCAGAAAAGGGTTATAAACAAATAAAAAGGCTTCAGACAGGATATGGGATCACAGACATGGGCTGTACAAGTCAGGCTGGACTGCTAAAATAGGCCTGCAAACACAGCTAAACACAGAAGGTCTGTGCCGCCATATGTATACAGTAAGCAAGCAGACAGGTGTGTACAGAAATATATTTGAATTCACATCCACAAACATTTGTTTGGTTTTCCCCCTCTGGTCACCCAGAGATGATCAGAACCCAGCAACGTGGGATATAGGTGACGGTATCTATGCAGGTGTCAAAACACTGGGTAGGTCGGGGTCGACACGCTCAGCTGAGGACAGCGAATCAGGTCACTGCACGCTAGTCAATGGGTGTGTGCGTGAGGCAGGGAGACTGGCAGCCTAGCGGCACCAATCCCTCTTTCTTTTGTTGGGGGGGGGGGGGGCATCACGGTCGCACAAATGTACATAAACGTGAGAATCAAAGCAGCTCTAGCGCACCAGCTGGAGATCTGGCCTCACGCACACATGCGCTGCCCATCTTGCACATGCAGGTCACGTGCCCAGATGGAAGTGTGCACCTGAATCAAGAGCAGAGCCTATCATGATCATGATTATCGCACCAATAAGGCTAATATGGGGGTGAGACATACCAGGGGTGACCTGGATACTCCCCTGAGTGTGGACCATAACGCCATTTCCTAGGCGACGACTAAAATGATAATGCATAAATAAAATTAAGAAACGGAGAAGAAGATGGATCAGAGGTGTCCGGCTGACTAAGAGCCACAGAAGGCGGGGGGTTTGCGCCTTCATCATCAGGCCATGTTGCGGCTGCATTAGAGGGGTCCTGCGCAGCAGTGCCCCCCCCCCATAATCGCATTTTGGAGGCTCTGGAATAATGACATAAGCAGCACGCCAGTGCATGATGATCCACAGCAAATAGCAAAACACTGTTACTGGGGAATTAGTCCACAGCTGCTGGGGGAAGACGGACAGTGGGGGGGGGGGGGGGGGGCAAGGTGAGACAGAGGCACTGAAGTGGGGAAGGGGACAGTGGGCAGGGAGGGAAGGAACTTATGAGAAGGGGGAACAATGCAGGAAATTAAAAAAAGAGAGAGAAAGAAATGAGAGAAAAACATTTTGGAAAAAAAGTACAGCAGAGGAGGCGATTGGATGTGCAGCCCATGTGGTCCAGACGAGCCCAGAAGCACGAGGAGGCGGACAGACAGAGCAGGCAGAAGCAGCCACCCTGCCATAGCAGAGCCCGGGCTCAGCGCCGCTCAGCCGTTCAGGATCCGCTGCAGCTCTTCGTCCTCCGCTCGGCCTGTTCAAAATGGCCGCCGCGGTACGCCAGAGCACAGATGCGCTGCGTTTTTTCTGCGAAGGACACAGCTCCAGTGCCAGTGCCAGTGCCAGTGCCCTGCAGATGGCGTGGAAGGTGGGAAGGATGGGCGCCGAGGCGTGTGCCATGGGCGCCGTGGGACGCCGCTGCGGAGCGAGCCCGGCTGCATAGCCCCACCGCCGCTGCGGAGCGAGCCCGGCTGCGCAGCGAGCCCGGCTGCGCAGCCCCACCGCCGCTGCGGTGTTGTGTGGATGGAGAGGGGGTGGGGCTGAGCGTCCATTAGGAACCCCCCAGGTTCCCGCGCTCGGACTCCAGCTGCGATGCTGCCATCATGTCTCTCGGAAAAGGTTCTGGAGGCTCCGGTTACAATACGGCAGAGGACACAGGTCACAGACGGCATAAGGTGTATACATTAAAAGTGGCCATTGTAACTACGAGAGCGGACCATCTGTAGTGCTAGTAAATAATGCAGAATCACAGGGCACTGGGAGGCCAGTATACGCAGCGCAGGCCTCACAGCAGGCGGAGTGCGGAAAGGTGACCTTTGTCTGTAAGCTAGCCACACCGTCTGGGGGGGGAGCGATCGCAGAGATGGTGGTGGCAGTGGGAGGGGGGGATGGTCTTCGCCTCATTGGTCGCACCTTTATTCTAATGAGGACGTGGAGGAAGAACAGAAAAGAGGCTAAGGAAGCAGCAGCGAGCGAGAGCGAGCGACTCCGCCGTCCAGACCCTCCTCCCCGTCCTCTGGTGAGCCTGGGCCTATTTATTTGATAATTACCACAGAGCCATTACAGCTGATTTTAAAGAGCCGTCGCAAAGGCTTCTAAAAGCAATTTCATTTTAAATCCCCAGCAACCCCTGCTACCCCCCCACACCACGTTATTAGGCCAGCAGTGAGCTGGTGCAGCACCCACACCCAATTAACTACTCTGCCCTACAGCACGCTGACAACCTGGATGGGGGGGGGGGGGGGGGGGTAATAGGGAGGGGGGTAATAAAGATTGAATTCTAATAAAACGGTCAGTTCCACTGCAACACACCCCCCACACCACCTGACCTGCTTCCTGTCCATACAATCCCTGGGATCTCGACAAGACATTTACAATATATGGCAAATAGAGAAAAATTGGCATTCTGTGTAATTCCTGCCTTTGAAATCAATACAGCAACTTCCCTCTCATCACCATTATTTCCATCTCTATTCCCTGCTCAGTTTGAAGAATTAGTGACTCGCTACCGCGCATCTCCCCACTCACACGAGAGCCCCCCCCCCATTCTCTCATCCACTAAATACTTAGGATTTATCATCCCCAATCTGTTTGATTCAAAATTCAGAAAATGGGCAGCCAGGACAGAGGACACCACATGCTCTTTGATACTGTAACACCTCAAACTTCCACCTAATACTTGTCTTGGGCATCAACCCTTATTTTCTCCGAAATACCGATCACGAAAAAATCATGATGGAAAGTTTTAAACCATCAACCCCTTTCACAGTCACCTGGAAATGAGGAGCTGAAGCACAGCTGAGGGTGATAAAGACCCGTGTGCTCCTTGCAAACCCTCCTTGAGATACACCACGTGATCTTTAAGACCAAGTTGAATTGAGACTAGTGAGAGCCAGGTGGGGCTTTAGCCTACACAGTCACATGACTGTTTGGTAATCACACACATGCCTACTGACTCCAAGATGCAAATTTAAATTTAAATTGCTTCATTAGCACGTATTAGCGTTGCCTGTTTAGGCCCCTCCCCCGCTCTACCAGTCACCCTCTTAGACTTTTACCCTTTTTCTCTAGATATCCCTCTTCTGCTCCCTCACTCTGACCTCATTCTCACTCTCTCTACATCTCCATCCCTGTCCCTCTTCAACCTCCGCTCCTACTCTAGAACACTACCTTCCTGACTCCCTCCTTCTCTCCCTACCCCCTCTACCACTCCCTCCCTCCCTCCCCCCCTCCCCTCACAGGCCCTCAGCCAGGGAGCACTGCCATGCAGTGGTTGGAGGAGTGGGGTTTCTGAGGGACTAATGCGCTCATTAAAAAGGCATGCTTCACCGTCAAATGCCAACTGCCGCTCTCCCTCCTCCTCTCTCGCTCCCCTTTCCAGCATCGCCCCTTTCCAGTGCCCCCCCCCCTCCATCCCACTCTTCTCCACCACCAAAACAAACAAAACAAATGCAAACAAACCCGCCCTAAAATGGTTGCGCACAGACCAAATACAAGAAAAGGGAGAGATCTTTTCCTCTCTCTCGATCTTGGTCTCCTCTGCAATGTCAAAGGCTTCTCCCACAATCAGGAAATCCTAATTAGAAAGATCATAAATATTCAAGGAGTAAGAAGGAAGAAAAAGGGGAGGGTGAAGGAAGATGAGGAAAAAAACGAAAGAGTAAAAGATGGAGGAGAGATAGAGGAAGAGAGAAAATAAATGGGAGATTTTTCTGAGCAAAAAAGACAGGGTACACGAAGAAGGGACAATTTGTGTGTGTGTGTGTTTGTGTGTAGATTATGTTTATATTACATTGTGGCGACCAAATAATAAAAACCTGTTATTTTGATGTTGTGGGGACCATTTTCAGGGCCCCACAAAAATCTGTGAATACACTCTAAAACCTAAAAATGTCAGAAGTCTCATATTTTTTTAGGTTACTTATGGTTAAGGTCATCATGTTGGGATTAGACATTTCCCCATAGAAATGAATGGAGAGTCCCCACAAAGATATAATTACAAACCTCTGTGTGTGTGTGTGTGTGAGTTTGCATTTGTTGATATATTACTAATCAGACATTAAAATCCATAGATTACATACTGAATTAAGCAAAAAATATTTAATATTGATACAGGTACGTCATGCATATTATATAAGGTATACAGATATATGACATACATCCCACTATAATAGGACACTGAGATCACAAATGACCCAGTTCCATAGTGAAAGCTTATCAATGACACACGGCTACTATGAGTACACCTTACTGACACTGCCATGCTGCTGCTGCCCCCAGCATGCAAGGAGCTCCCAGACAGGCTAATACAGCCCCCATCCAAGGTTATCTCCCCCGTGTTTCACCTTATTCTTCCTGTGCCAAAGAGGCAGAATTCTCACTGTTTCCCCGTTCTTCTTCTATTTATTTATAGATAAGTCAGCAACGGCCCCTTAGGGCAGAGCTCCACACTTCTGGTCCCGATAGACCAGTATATATGGAGGTTTTCATTCTACCTGAGCACTTAATCAGCTGAATTAAGCGGTTCCACAACTAATTCAGTTTCTCATCAAAGTACTAAGCCTGTTAGTGATTTAAAGAGAGCCCATCAGGCCGGGATCTCCACCTTATTGAATGATCATTTGGAAATAAGAGTCCCATTTCATTATTAATAACTGATGAATAGTGGGATCCTCAGACCAACCTCTTTGACCTGCAGCTAAAAGATGCTCTCCCGACAGATGTTACGGGACAGCTCTAGGGTCTTGTCGGTGGGGAATGTCTTTTGCGCGGAGTCTCAGTCTTACTGCCTCTTCTGCCCCACTAGCTTCATGCTCTGTCCCAATTTGTCCAATGTCACTGGAAGTAGTAAACACGGTTCACAGTGCGGGGAAGATGAGAGGAAGATGGCGGGAGGCCACAAGAGGAGGGAGGAGGAGAATGGTAAAGGGGGGAGGGAGGGTTTGCTTATAAGGCATAAAAAGTCCTCCTATGTTACATGAACACAGCAGTGTAAAGAGACGGAAAGGCCATAGCCTCTGTTTGTAACCTTTCAATAAAGCCAGGGGGCTTCACAGGAAAATATAGCATAACAACATACGCACAAAACCACCCTCATTTAAAAGCTTGAAATTAGTATGATTTGCAAAGAAACGCACCACACGTGAGCACAGACATATACCTTGTATTTCAGACACAAGCACAGAACCGTGCGGGTCGCTGGCACAGTGTACATGGGGCACGGTGATGGCAGAGGACAGGAATTAGGGCAATACCTGCATATAGCAGCAACGTCACTCAAGCAAGAGGGAAAGTCACTGACATTCAGCTCTCTGCACACCCCATCCCCTACACCCAGCTCCCCCCCTCTCTGTGGGTCAATTGCACTTACCTGCCAGATGACACATGCATATATGTTTGTCAGGCTATGTCTACGTTTGAGCCCAACCCGCGAAGGATTATAATTGGTCTGCTTAGCATACACTCACACACAGCTTACACGGATTTTTCTCCCCACATGCTTAACGGTAGAAGCTCTTAGATAAATCGAATCGCATACTAAAACTTGAGGCTTTCAACCAGAAATGCAGTTTTGCCAACTCGTTTGACACCTGTTTTCTAAAGACTTTTCCAATAAATATTGTTCTGATCTATCTCGTGGAAAAGGGATTCGATGCGATACTCATGGACGCACCCCAAGAGGTGCCTATAGATGTGCATGGAATGTTACAGGAAAAGAGAGTCAGAGATGGAATGAGAAGCATAGAAAGAGACGAATAAGAAGCATCAGGAAAAGAGATGAGTAGAAACAAGGGAGAGTGACATATAGAGGCAGAGAAAAAGGTAATAAGTGATGAGGGGTGATGTGACGGGAGACTAAGGAGGTCTGTAACTGATGAACAGGGTTCAGTTACCCCGGGTTACATTAGTAACAACCTAATGTGTATCTGCAGAGCCTCAACGTCTCCTCAGACGTCTGTCACTCACACACGGGCCACATGACAAACATGTGGGCATCCAAGCACACGTGCACATGTAGGAACAGCACGGAATTGCATGCGTGTTCCCGATAACATATGGAAATGCAGAAACAGAGAAAAAGACAGCGAGCCATGGAGCAGTGGTGCTCCCCCTGAGTGGGGGTGAGGGGGTCTGTGCAGGGAGATGTGCAGCTGATTCCCCTGGAGTGAACGGCATTAACATAGCCATAAATCAACACAATCAGGGACCGGTCCCTCTCTTTCTCCCTCTCTTAATACCCCTCCCTCCTGTATCTCTCCTTTCCCCCCCCATCTGTCTCTTTCCTTCAGTTGCCCTTTCTTTACTTCTCTCCCCCTCCACCCCATCTCCCTCCCTCCCACCCTCCATCTCTCTGCAGTAGGTACACTCCCATGAGGCCGTGCCTACTGCCGTCTCTCACCCCCACACAAAACGAATCTTCCTTCTGCCTGAGACCTACATCTCGGCTAACGTATCCGGAAGGATGCCGGGGTGCCTTTGGAGGGCCACCACTGGGCCAGAGTCCATGCCCAGGCAAACACAGCCCTGGCCTCTGTTTCATAGTGCAGATAATCAGTCACTCCCACCAAGCTATGCCTACATGCTCATGTCCCACTAACCCCAATGACATCTCAGGCATGGTGCATGTGTGTGTGAATATAAATGCACATCCATGAAAATGAATTAATATATTTAAATAAAATATTAAAAATTCATATGCGATGGTATAAAAAGAAAAGAAAAATCCAAATAAAAACAACAGCGTTCCAGCACTATATGCTTGGCCCTTAAAAATTGCTGATGCATTATATTCTGTGCATTAGCAGCACATCAAGATTTAGAATCCAAACCAAAGAGGGAACCAAATATGTAGGCAGGAGGGTGGAAGATTATCTGAGAAACAGGTCTCCTTAATATACAGATAGTGGCTAAAGTCAACACTTTCCTTGACATGGAAAAACACTTTGTCTTTGTAGTGAACTTACATAAACTCACCAAGCTCTGCTACACCTGGAATATGGAATAAAATCAGACACATGTACCTGTATGTATGTGTATGTGCAAACATACCAGCCAGAGTACACATGTGCCTGTATGTATGTGTATGTGCAAATATACCAGCCAGAGTACATATGTGCCTGTATGTATGTGTATGTGCATATATACCAGCCAGAGTACACATGTGCCTATATGTATGTGCATGTGCATATATACCAACCAGAGTACACATGTGCCTGTATGTATGTGTATGTGCATATATACCAGCCAGAGTACACATGTGCCTATATGTATGTGCATGTGCATATATACCAGCCAGAGTACACATGTGCCTGTATGTATGTATATGTGCATATATACCAGCCAGAGTACACATGTGCCTGTATGTATGTGTATTTGCATATATACCAGCCAGAGTACACATGTGCCTATATGTATGTGCATGTGCATATATACCAGCCAGAGTACACATGTGCCTATATGCATGTGCATGTGCATATATACCAGCCAGAGTACACATGTGCCTGTATGCATGTGTATGTGCATTTATACCAGCCAGAGCACACATGTGCCTGTGTGTATGTGCATGTGCATATATACCAGCAAGAGCACACATGTGCCTGTATGTATGTGTATGTGCATATATACCAGCCAGAGCACACATGTGCTGTATGTATGTGCATATATACCAGCCAGAGCACACATGTGCCTGTATGTATGTGTATGTGCATATATACCAGCCAGAGTACACATGTGCCTGTATGTATGTGCATGTGCATATATACCAGCCAGAGCACACATGTGCCTGTATGTATGTGTATGTGCATATATACCAGCCAGAGCACACATGTGCTGTATGTATGTGCATATATACCAGCCAGAGCACACATGTGCCTGTATGTATGTGTATGTGCATATATACCAGCCAGAGTACACATGTGCCTGTATGTATGTGTATGTGCATATATACCAGCCAGAGCACACATGTGCCTGTATGTATGTGTATGTGCATATATACCAGCCAGAGCACACATGTGCCTGTATGTATGTGTATGTGCATATATACCAGCCAGAGTACACATGTGCCTGTATGTATGTGTATGTGCATATATACCAGCCAGAGTACACATGTGCCTGTATGTATGTGTATGTGCATATATACCAGCCAGAGTACACATGTGCCTGTATGTATGTGTATGTGCATATATACCAGCCAGAGTACACATGTGCCTGTATGTATGTGTATGTGCATATATACCAGCCAGAGTACACATGTGCCTGTATGTATGTGTATGTGCATATATACCAGCCAGAGTACACATGTGCCTGTATGCATGTGTATGTGCATTTATACCAGCCAGAGTACACATGTGCCTGTATGTATGTGCATGTGCATATATACCAGCCAGAGTACACATGTGCCTGTATGTATGTGTATGTGCATATATACCAGCCAGAGCACACATGTGCCTGTATGTATGTGTATGTGCATATATACCAGCCAGAGTACACATGTGCCTGTATGTATGTGTATGTGCATATATACCAGCCAGAGGACACATGTGCCTGTATGTATGTGTATGTGCATATATACCAGCCAGAGCACACATGTGCCTGTATGTATGTGTATATATACCAGCCAGAGTACACATGTGCCTGTATGTATGTGTATGTGCATATATACCAGCCAGAGTACACATGTGCTCAGGCAGGGGGCTGGGAGTGGCTCCGCCCATCCCTGGCTGCACACCCACTCCTCTCCCCTCCTCTGACATGTGTCTCCTGTAGCTGCCGGCGCTGCTCCGTTCGGGTCATTACACCCCTTTTCCTCTTCTTGCTCCTGGCAGTGGGATAGTTAAAGCACCTCTGATTTACAGAGGTGACAGGAATAGATCCCATTCATCAGAGCCACAGCCAGTGGGCAGGCAGGGTGGGAAGAGATGGAGGGTGGGACAGAGGGAGGAAGAGGAGGGAGGATGGAGGAGAGAGACGGAGGGAGAGAGATGGAAGGATGCTAGGGAAAATGGGAGGGATAGAGTGATGATGGAAGGAAGAAGAGAGAGAAAGAAAAAAATGAAGAGGAATGGAAAGTGAAAACAGAGTGGAGGGAAGGGAAGATGGGTGGAGACAGACAGAGGAAGTGAGAGAGGAAGAGGAATGAGGGATTTCTCTCCCCACATTTCCAGGTCCATGTCCCTGTCTGAGGTCCACTTTGTCCACACGAAAAGTGCACATGCGCTGCTTAAGGCCTGGAAGGATCCAGCTGCTCTTTCGCCTTTTGCATCCACAGAAGCACGCGGACGGCTTCATTAATTACAGCCTTCGACTGCCTAACAGCCCACGTCTGGCTTTGCGACTGTCCTCGATGCTACATTGAAAAATAAAACTACTTGTGAAATGTGAATGGACAACATCCATTCAAGAGGACAGCCGGGAGAAAGGGGGATAAAGCGAGAGAGGGAAATCGAGAGGGAGAGGCGGCAGTGGAGTGGTGACAGAGAGAGAGGCCAGCGCGCCGTGTGTGTCAGCCCCGCTTTCCCTCCCCAGATCGGATCTGGCCATGTCCCCCGGCACAAGCGCACATTAGCTGCATTAAGTGAGCTGACAGCTCCGTCCCCATTACTGCGGCTGGTGGCACAGCGAGCGCCGCGGCCCAGCCGAGCCGGGCCCGTTCTAGGCTGACAGCCCACAGGCATGCACATGCGTTCACCTGCGCGCACACACACACACACACACACACACACACACACAAAGCCTGGCCACTGAACACACAGAGACAGGGATACAGATGCAGACGAGCTCAATTGCTCAATGCAATGCACAAAAAGTAAAACTGACAATAGCAAACACACATTCTAAGATTTTAGCCGTTAAATAAATAGTGAAAAATATATCATAGCACCCCATAGTTTACACTTGTGTAATGCACTCAGGCTTTACCTGACACACTAAGCACACTACAAGCAAGGAGTTCCCTTGCATGCTGGGAATATATATTCTTATATATGAGGAGTTTTTCAGGTGGAGCTGATAATGTTCTCTTCATGTGATTAAGATTTGCTTTGGAACACGGATCTCTGTAAATCTGTCAGTAAAATAGCACTTGACAATTGATGCAGGAAAAACCACACAAATCCCATTTGAGTGTGTCCAGGTGCTGGTGGCTGAATGATGGTGAGACTGTGTGTGTTTGCATGTGGTTGTGTGCTGTGCTTTACCCCATATCATAGCCTAGCCAACTGAATTATTGATCACTGCCTGTCTGTCTGGGGTTTGTTCTTAAATAGAGGCCATTAGCTACCTTTGCCTCTTGACTATTAACCCACCAAACCCACACTGACCACAAGTTAAGGGTGGGCGTGTCCATCCCGGGGCAGTGATGTCAGCCAATGAGCTCACTCATTCTGTTCACAGGGTCCATGTTTCCAGTCACCTCATGAGGCGTTGGTGGGTCAGTGGCATTGTCCCACCCCCCCAGGATGTGCTCACAGAGCCTGATGCACGCCACTGCAGCCACTTCTAGTCTTTCCAGCCCAGATTAGATTTTAAAATGTTCCTCATTAATCTTCTGCCTTCATGTCTTCTTGCTGGTTCCGTTACATTACCAAATAAAGTCCCTATTCCTTCCTCTTATCTCCATGTCGTGCGCTTCAGTCTCCCCACCTGCAGCGACTCTCACAGTCTGTTCTTCCATGTTCACTTCCAACATCTCCTGCCCATTCAGAGGAAGAACTTCAGCACTGAGAGTGTTTGTCCCAGATCAGAGAACCCAAGAGAGACGGACTGAACCCAGAAGTCATACCAGCTGGTTCCATGAAATATCTCTGCTGGATGGTCCTGTCAATCATGAAGTGGGTTACAAAAAGCATTCAAATGCAACATCACCCCAAACGTGGCCTCAAACATCAACACCAGGAGCCCAGTCCCAGCAGTAATCGCAAAACTGCAGGAGTTCCTACACTCTGGGGGGCTGGAAGGCTGATGATTAACCAGAAGGGTCGGGGAAGAGCACTGGGGTCCTGACCTAATGGTGCATTTTGCCACCTCCTTTCCAAAAAGCTCTGGAGAGGATTATGCGCTCAGCTTGTGTTCCTAGTGAGAGAGAGAGAGAGGGAGGGAGAGCGAGCTGAGGGTGGGGGGTGAATGTTGTTAGTGGGTTAGTGAAGGCGTTGTCCCTCAAATGCTACACTGACAACTGTAATCTCCCCAGGCAAATCCATCCTTAGCCAAACGATGGAAGAAAAGAGGAGAAAGGGGAAAGCCATCTTTATCCAAATCCAATTGCAGCTGGAAAGAGAGGATGAGGAGGAGAAGATCTTGTAATTTGTCTGAGGGATTACTGGCAAAGGGCTCCTAGGAGGACCTGGGCCTGGTGGAGTCTGACTGCTGCCAAAGCGACCAGTGCGTGTGTGTGGATCTGTGTGCAAGCCCGAGTGTGTGAGGCTGAGAGAGACGCCTCTGTCAGCGTGTATCAGCACACGCGTGACTGTTTAAATGTGTGTGTGTGTGTGTGTTTAGTGTGTTTATTCATGAGCACACAGCAGAGATGGCAGAGGAGGAGGAGGAGACACTGAGCTGCCTGGATGGGGCCTCTTTTCAGAAGGAAAGCCTGGAGAGTCACACCACAGCCCTCTGTCCTGGCCTTCCTCTTCAATGTCACTGAGCTGCACTCAGGGTTATGTAAAGACCACGCTGTGAGCTCAGCCTGACCTGCATGGATGCCAGATGCAGAGGTCACCTGACCTGCTTCGCGAATCTCACTGCCCCCCCCCCCCACATTGTTTTTTTCACCTATGAGGAATCATGGACTGGGGTGGTTGAGGAGCCTCTGTGTCAGTTCTCTCTGACTGTAACTCCTCCTGACAGCCCCAATTAGACAGTGTGGCAGTCACTATCAGGCACATGTCAGAATCACTTCACCGGCCTGAACCCCCCCGCCCCCCCTCCCCACCATAGGGGCACGAGGGATGATGGGGGCCGGGGCTGAGTCATTGAGGAAGGTGTGAAAATAGGGTTGGGGGGCAGAGGGTTTCCTTGGGGAATTAACATTGACAACGTATGACTGTCTGATGTGCACGCACTGCACAATAAACACAGACACTCCCATTGGTGGAGCACAGGACAGAGAGGCAGATATCCGTCACTCTTCGTATCTTGTCACCGCCTATCCATCTCCATCCCCCTGTGATGAGCGACACTGATACAGCCCCCAGTGATCTCCAGCAGGGCACTGACCCTGCAGGCTCTGCCTCATGGCTGCTGATATCTCAGCCACACTGATACTTCACTGGCGGCAGGAACAAGGACGTCTCTCACTGTGATAGATTCTCCTACATGCATGAGTGCTCTAAAACACGCTTTATCCCTTTTACACACACATGCACACACTTCTCATTAGCTTCACATTAAGAATCATTTTTATGCAACCGGCGATTTCAGACTTCAGCCCAACATAAGTCAAAAACACAAAAAAGATTTTATGCAACAAGAATTTTTGGCAGTTTCAGTTTGATCATATTATTGAAAACAGGAGTTTATTTTATTGTGATGTTCCAAGAACATCTATTTCTGAGAAATTCTTTTCTTACCATGTTTTCTCAGAACTTGTTCCCTAAAAGTTTGCAAAAGACACATAGACAAACTGACACACACCCTTGAAAACACACACATGGGGGAGATGCTGCCCCAAATTGCAGTGAACTATGTGTCTCTAAGCTGATTACTGTCACTCACCCCACCCTGCCCTTCAACAATTAGGTCACTTCTCTGCTTCCTCCCCCCTCTCCACATTTCGCTACTTTTCTCTCTCCTCTCATCTGCAGCCTCTCTTTCAGTTTAGATATTAACTATTTGTATATTTCCATATCCGCCTAGTTGCTAAATAACTTAAATGTTACACCATTTACATCACAGAAGCTTAAACTGAAATGCAGCACGAATGATAAGCAGAATGATTTATGGATAGATGATGGATGGATGGATGGATGGATGATTGTTTTGTTTCAGGATAGATGGATTTCAGATAGTTTTAGGCTTTCTGGTAAAGCGTGATTGCCTTTCCTAATATCAGTACCAGTAATTATTCTGATGCTCATGTTAAACTTCACACACCTTTGTCTTACCTTTAAACAGCTCTTCTTTTATCTCGTACAGTCAAAATACATGAAAAGGTAATTAACTACCCCAAGTATAAATTAAAGCCGTATCGATATCCCTGCCTAAATCCACTTTTTGTTCTTCATCAATGTAGGGAATTTCAAGGAGATTAAACATAAAATGAGAAAGGTAGTTCAGAGGCAAAACATAACAAATGGATCTCTGTTATGGAATGGTTTCTCTTCCATGTCAAATAGCGATCAGTCATTTCTTGGAAGAAAATAAAAATCTCACCTCTATTTTTATACTCTCTGTATCCATTGCTCCTGTTGCATGTAGTCTCCAGTCAACACAGCCTACATACACATACTCTAGGCTACAGGTGAGGAGGCCATGTACCACAAAGCCAGTGTGTGCTAAGTGAATTCCATTGTTTCGCTCTCCATTTACTCCAAACATCTCTCCGTCACCCTGAAGGAGATAGTGGTAAAGGAGAGGGAGACATCCGAGGGCCCCCACAGCAGCACTTAGAGGGGGCTTGCATTATTTATTGACAGACAAAGCGAAGAGTTTATTCATCGCTGCGAAACAGAGAGAGAGGCCCACACAGCACGCCTATAAGCATTGTAGTTGAAGATCCTTCTGAGGAAATGTTGTGGACTTGAGGCTCCAAGCATCCATGGGCAGAGTTACATAACCAAGCTCTCTCAATTTTTGGCCCTTAGAGTGCGATTAGCTTGGCTTTGAGGGCTTAGACCTTTGACATGGCTCTGCCTTTTCCTGAGCCCAGCGGAATGAGTGAAGCACCAGAAAGGCTGTCTCCCAGCATTTCAAATGCGGACTCCTGACTGGAAACCCCACATATGACTGGACTACTGTCCAACAGCATGGTAACATGCCCCACATTGCACACATCCTCCTCTATTCCAAACCATTTAATACGCCTGCTTGGCTGAAACATTAGGAGGTTAAGGTGGAACGGTTGGGATGAAGTTGAGTGACGAGTCTATTTACTCTCCTGTGCCTAATCATGATTCGATGTTCTTCTTTTCTCTTGCCCCATCTGCAAACATGTCAGCCATCTTGTTGTCCTATCATTCTCTCTATTGCTGAAGCCAGAATGGTCATCTTTACTGTTCATTCCTTTCCTCCAGGCTGTTAAACCAGAAAACCCGAATGTAGCTCCTGCAAACTTTCTTTACTGTCCCAACCCAAACACCGTCTTTCAGGAAAAAGTTTCTTCGAGATGAATTTACTGGTGAACATAAAAGGAACGGTTTCAAAAATTATTTTTCTTTCAATGCTAGTTTCCAACAACATCCAAAAGCTGTAATTACCAATTACCAATTATTATATGGACTGAATATTCTGAAGATCTCACATTCATATTATACCTGAATGCCTTCCAAGAAAGAGTCTGACAATATTCACATTAGCTAATTTTTCACGCAATGTTTACTTTAAAAATATGCTATTCTTTGTAGAACGCAGTTTGTTTCATTTAGAATGGAAGAAGAGTCCATGTGTATGGGGGTTGGGGTGACTTTTGATCAGGGGATGTAAAAATTTGATTCATTCAATTCAATTAAATGGTTAGGTGAATTAAATATCAATGTGTTTGTCTGAAAGGCGTGTCTAACCAGAAAGGTTTTCCTTCAAGAAAACAGTTGAAAAACTGTGAGCATTGATTTGTTTTTTTGACAGGTTTTACATACACTGTAAAAAAAGACATTAATCAAACCACCTAGAAACAAATGAGATGGGTAAAAAGAGATCCCAATGAGCATTAACGTCTAATAAGTAAATGTATGTGGACAAGGTAATATGTGAGGTCTGCATTAAATGCAGTGAAGCCTCATTTTTGTTTTTCCATGTGCTTTCCATAGATTGTTCTTCTTAAAATGTGCACATGGACATATGCATCCTATCTCACTGTACACTGTCGTTGTATCTGCATCTTCTATTGTCACTGGGTTTAGATCTTGCAAAATCTCCCATTTTCTGTTATCTAAGCTGTGTATGGATTGCTATTAGGGTCATCTGCAAACAGTGAACATTTTAGAATAAATAATTGCCTGTATTAAACATGAGTGCCATAAGAAGATAGTTCAGTAAACAGGGAATAGGTGTGAGTCTAAGAGGATGGTTATAATTTAAGGTCCGCATTACTGCTGCGCATTATGGCTCGGATCATTATGGCGTTCCCCTGCTGCAGTTGCGGTGATGTATGCTGTTACCCCTGAATGCTTGTGTGTCCAGGGTTCTCTCTTGAGTACGCTTGTCAGCCGCTACGGGATAAGTACTCTGTAAAAGCTGGTATCAGGCTTTTCTCTGCTCCCCAAGCAGACAAAGGGATGTAATTATATTATTGTTAGATTCCAGACCCCACCCAACAAAACCTACCACCCCCACGCCCCCCAGTGATCACCACTACTGAGATAATTACTTGCATTGTAGCCCAGACCCTTGCCCACTGATGGACACACAAAAACAACAGTGCCTCAAAGAAGAGGGGGTGTGGCAGACGGTGGCGCGTGTGTTGGGGCGCGCTGGCTCGCATGGGGCTGCATGCGCGCGGTGCCGCTGCCCGTGCCCCATCTGTTTCCCTCCCATTTGCCCTCCAAGATTTCCCCCGGCGCTGCAGAGTGTACGCAAACAAAGGGAGGGGAGGGAGGGGGAGCACGACCAGAGCATGGAGGCACACAGCCTCATCCTCGCTCAATCACATATATTTTGGCTGCATGAAATCTAACGGAGGATTCCGCTGCTCCAGTCGGCACTGATTTCCAGTTGGTCTGAATTTACTTCTGGTTAACAAGGGTTAATAGGTCTAGCTTTAAACTGCCCCTTCAGAAGACCCTTTGTATCTTTCTAGCTTTAAACTGCACTGAGCAGCTATAAAGAAGCCTGAAATTGAAACTGACATTCCCAGGGGAAAGGTCTTCAACAGACATAACCATAAAGAACATTTCTGACTAGAAGTTCGTGTCCCATGCAAGACATTTAGAAGATGAAGTTGCTAACATTTGAGCCTTCTTCGACACTCTGAGTTATTTCTGAGTTGCGGCTTGACCCCCGGTGACTTGTAATGGCCACTTTAACAGCCACACTTTTCTAGCCGTTCCTCCTACTGATCCTTCCCCCCCCCCCCAAAAGATCCCCCTTGAGTGCTGAGACTGGCTAAACGCGACAGCTGAAAGTAAGGCCACAACTCAGATCTTCTTTAATGCTTGTCGTGTTAATGTTTAATAGGATTTGTGTATTCAGGTACACAGAGTAACTTGACAAAAATTGCTGCACTTGTAGGACTATGATTGTGGAGCAGGTTAAGTGGCTGGAAAAAGCTGGGTTTGCAGGGGCGGGGAGGGGGGGGGGTGTTCAAGTGGTTGGGCTTGTGTTTACAATCTCTGGCACAACGGCAGACAAATGTTACCACTAATGTACTCCTGCACTGGTGATGCAGAAAGCTGGGCAGCCCTCACAGAGCTTCAGCACACGCCTGGAGACACACAGACACACAGACACACACACACAGACACACACACAGACACACACACACACACACACACAGACACACAGACACACAGAGACACACACACACAAAGGAGGAATGCCCACAAGGCACACTGAAGTCGCCTACACCACGCTCTTGACATTAGTGCATGCATGGATGGTCACAAAGCTAACAGAAACAATCACATAGTATCCTTAGTTACCTGTAATTGCAACTTACACACCCCCTCGCACACATGGACAAAGGTCAAGATCCTGTATCCAGCTTGGCACTCTGCAAAGGAACTGAAGGTTTAAACTGTCCAAGACCAAACATCCTGACCAGGATCCTCATATGGCTTCCATTCTGACCTGTGTATCAAGCAGTCCCTACTGCACTCCTCACCTTGGCCTGAGACGGGGAGCGAGACTCCCGGCGATGCCACATTACCACTATTGACAGGAAGGGAGACTATCCTGGGCTCGAGGTGATGGCCCTCTGTGTCTGTGATTGTTTAATAGTCTATGAACATGTAAAGTGCCTGCAGGGGGTGACCTGGGAGGGAGCGGGAGAGCGAGGGAGGGGATCGATCGGAAACGTAGCCTGTAACTGACACACTGGGCCCCGCCGCACACAGACACGGCTGGGGGGCCATTAATATCACCCCTCCTGGAGCAGGCAGAAGGGCGGCATTTAACAGTATGTTACATGTAAATCAGCATGTATGTATAGGCACATATAAGTTATTCATGCCTTTTAAGTTATAGTGTTTATCAATGTGCGTCTCCAAGTAAGAACAATTTTATAGCACAAAAACAAGTGGAATAAGCACTTTAAATGTTGATGTTTATTGATGAGCGACACTAACAGGAAAGAATCTGACGTCACTCGACACCTCATGCGGGATAGCGGGCGGTGCTTTGTGGGAGGAGCTGCTGCTTTTTCCTACAATACTGTAAAAATGCTTTTTTTGCTGCTTAACAGAATTTATTATTCGAAAAGTGTTAGAGAAAAGGACTAATTGATATTACTCTACCAGCTTATGAGTTAATTATATGCAAAACATAGATCTTACATAAATGGAGCCTTCCTACCAGTCCCACAAAGAAGTTAAAGGGTTAACCTTTCTGCCAGGTAGAACGAGAAAGGGGGGGGGTGCCTCTCTTAACAGCAACCATGTGGCTAAAGCCATCTGTTGGCATGGGCTAAATTAATTAGCTGAACTCATTACAATTTTGCAGGGAGCCTCCAGCTCAAATTAAACAGTCTGCAGCAACCAGCAAAGACCTCTCCGTTCCCTATCTCTACTCCATCTCGCTTACTCTCCCTCTGCCCCTGCTTGTTTCCTCCTCGCTTTCGCTTACTGCTCTTCTACCCTTGTGTAGGTTTCTACGGTTCCCTGATGCTACAACGTGCCCCCTCCACCATCTCTGCTTCATCTCTACCCCCCTCCTGCCTTCTAATGTTCCCCAAACCACCCCACCCCCCACCTGGCTTCCCCCCACCCTCCCCGCTCTCTCACTCCCTCATTTATATTCAGGAGGTGTATAAAGCAATGGAAAAAAACCCTCTTCTAATCAACAATTAAAACTTGGAGGCAGACAAACAGCAACAGTCAAACCTTCAGTGCAGGCCAAGCTCTACACCACTGCTATTCCTAGATTACTCATGGATTAGTACTGTGCCATGCAAAGAAGAGGACCGCTGTGCTCTGCATGTAGCCTACAGCATCTCTTGCTGAACAATCATGACCGCCGTTCCTCAGAAAATGACCCAGAATTTGATGGGCACGGTTCAGTTAACCCGGCGAGAATGGCCGGTTCTCCAAGGTAGAATGCCAAAGCTAGGCTATGGTAATAGAATCAGTCACAGCAAATTTATGCAGGGCCATTCCACTGGTTTGTGTTTATATATACAATATGGTGCAAAAGTCTTAGGCTGCCAAAGAAAGTCATGTTGAAAGCTGTTTATCCAGATAGTAAGTGAATATTTGCTCTGAAAATAACCTAATCACTAGACAATACAAATAAACAGGTATACAATAAAAAGTAACAAGAATTTCTTCTGTTCTTGAAAAATATTGATTATTGATATCTTATTGGTTGCTAGGACACGGTTCCCAAATTTCTCTTTAGCAACCACAGCCATTTCATTCTCAGTATTGTCCAATTTCACCATCAGTTCACTTTTACTAATTGACGAATTAAATAGTTTATACACTTCATGAGGTATCGATGAGCCAAATAAAGGGTGCTAGGGTTCATGGGTATATTACATGGCAGCTGTAAATTCTGGGGTGACTTGAGGATAGATCTTGAAATGGCCGACACAGGCATAAAATCATAGTTTTACATCAAAATGAACATTATTTAAGCATAATTTTCTTTGGCAGCCTAATATATTTGTAGTGTTGTAATACTATCGCAATGAGAATAAAAATTCTGGATGTTTCTCCGTTCAGGGGTGGCACGGTGGCTAGAACCATTGTCTCACACGTCTGGGACCAAGGTTCGAGTCTCTGCCATGGCTCCATGTGTGTGGAGTTTCCTCTGAGTATTCTGGATTTCTCCCCGTAGTCCAAAAACATGCAGAGGTTAACTGCAGTTACCAAACTGTGTGTGTGTGTGTCTCCTGCAATGGGTTGGTGCCCCTTCCTGGGTTGTTCCTTCTGTCTATAGGCTCCAGGCCCCTGTGACCCTGAATAGAATCGGTAACAGAAAATGGATGGATAGGACTCTGTGTCCAATCAGAGATAATCTAAAATGCTGATCATTCTATTTCCCTGTGATTCCACTTTTTGACAGACAGACAGGTAGGAGCTCATTCATTGGCCGCCATCACTATAAGGCATGCAGTGTGGGAGCAGAGTACAGCACAGTGAAATACCCCGCTCCCCCATACACACACCAGCCTTTGCCGGTGCCTCCAGCTCCCAGCATGCACCACTGCAAAGGGCTGAAGAGCACAGAAGAGAAAGCGCAGATGGCAGACAGAAAAGGGAACAGAGGGGGAAGTTGCTAAGAGAGAGAGATGGAGTCAGTTGGCAGCACAGTCTAATGTCTGTAAACAACATGATGGATATCTAGGTCAGCGGCTCCCAGCACTAAAGGCACCTTCGCAGACCAATGCCCCGCCCCACCCCCCCACGCCTCATTCCCCTGGTACTCACCCAGCCGGGAAAATGGGGCACGGGACACTGGGACAATATGCATACATGCACCCACATCCCCACATACACTGTCTGCTTGAATCGGTGTCATTTCCACTGCTCCAGTCCAGCCAACATCCGATGCACTGTGGCAGCAGTGCGACCAGCGGTGATATCATCATGGGCCAATGACGCGATTGCCATGACAAGAAGTCGATGCGTATGGGATTGTCACATGGCATTACAATATCCAGTATCCACAATTTATGCCAGTGCATGATGCAGTGAAGATGTCTGATCACTGAACCTTGAGTCTTTATCTACCAGACAAGTAACACTGAGCAGGTTACCTCTACAGCCAAAGCTCAATCACACTCTCAATGCAAGTACTAGGTCAATGAAAACCTGAGGAAAACATGCTGGACATCTGCCTCAAATCCCAAATATCTATCTGTCACAGTTCATCACACTGTTGCTTCCAGCTCTCTGTCTTGGTCCACTCCTTCACTCAGTACAGAGGTCCGCCTGCTTTTTGCCTCTTCCTGTCCTCAACTCTAACCCAAAGACCCTGCAATTACTAACAATGTTTCATATTCCCATGTCCTATAGGTGTCAGAATTTGCTGGCATGTTTGACAAAAGTATTGAAGAACTAAAAAAAATCCTCCATGATCATGTCCTGGAGATGTGTTTGAAAGATAAAATATCATGTGTTCTAGCACAGTGTTTCCCAACCCAGTCCTCGGGGAAGCAAAGACGTGGAATGTCCGGGGTTCCCCCGAGGACTGGGTTGGGAAATACTGCATTAGCCAGTTGGTGTTAGACTCTAAGCCCAGCACCTACCTTGGCTTTAAACTGAGACTCACAAATCTGTCACAAAACTTCCAGTGTTCCGAACCATTATATCTTCACCTTCCTGACTCATCACAAAATCCCAGATATTACCATCCCCCTACCAGCAACTCCCACCGTCGTCATCTAACCCTTTCACTCGTTACTGTGCCTCATCTCTCCGAGGGTCAGTTTAACATCCCCTTTTGTAGAACAGATGGAATTCAACATCCACAGAAAAAGGATGGAAAGAAAGGCAAAAGAGAGGGGGAGAGAGAATGGGAGGGGGGGCATTAATTATTTACGACACTCCATATTGGAATATTAATGCTAAAAGCAATCGGGCAACCCTTCATTAAATTAACTGAGACGCAGAGAGAGGGAGAGAGCGGGAGGAAGCGAGCAGGAGGCTGTATAGGAAGGAAGGAGCACATGCACGCGGTTAAAAGGGCCCGAAATTAGCGAAGCAAAAAGGCGTCCATTAAAACAGCCCTGCATCTCCCACTTCAGCTCCCCTCGCCAGCCCCCATGTCCCCCTTCCCTCAGCTAACACTCTGTGCTTGGGGGGGGGGGACAGCACCAACACCTGCACACCGCACGAGGAAGAGCGCCAAAAATGCTACAAGTGCTTGTTCAGGGCTTTCTCAAAAAAATATACATTTTTAATTCCAGTTTTTTAAAGTACCTGTTCAATTTTTAAACAGCCTTACAGGGGTGACCGGCCCTCTGGTCCCTCTATCCATGTCTCTCGGAATCGTGTTCTCTCCTCTTCCCCTGTGCCTCCATGTTAAAGTCAATCTCTTCCTCTCATTTTTTTCATTCCGCCCCCCCCCCCCCCCAATGATTCCCGCTGGGTTCTTCCTGTCGCATTCTTTTCCTCTTCCCCCTCCTCCCCCCCCCCCTTTTAACTTTGTCCCCCCCCCCCACCTCCCCGTTCTTCATCTTAGCACTCACACCTCCGTAATTTCGCCTCTCCTTCCACCTCCTTGGCCATACAAATTAAAGAAAAAAAAAAGTGGCGACACTGACGAAAAAGGGAGCAATAAACACATTTGCCTGATCTCTTAGGGCTTCAATTATTCATCCTCGCAGAGTCGCTGAGGCCCAGGATCACAGAGCCCAGAGGAAAGAGAAGAGAAGGAGAAGAGATGAGGGAGAAGAGAGGAGGAAGAAAAGAGCCTGCCGCCATGACACACGAGCAGAGCCAATGAGGCAAGCGAGCACACCCACTCATGTCTATATATGGCTCTTGAACCATTAGTAGCTGCTATGCACCGTAGTCTTAACGGGAGGGAAAACCATGTATTTAATCTTTTTGGCATAATGCACCCCAGAACGATTACTAACCCCCTCCTGCAAACAATGGTGGCTTGGCAAACACACAGGCAAACACATTTGCGCACACATGCAGAACAGGCAATACGAGTGGCCACCTGTAAACACGTGGCACATCCACGCTTGCTCCCGCCCTGCTCCTGCAGACAAGCCCAAGACGTCAACCCGAATTGCACTGTCACGGCTCTCTCGCCTCCACCGGACTCCCGTGTCGCTCCTTCTGGACAGCCGTAGCGCTCGGGGCGGCACGGGAAAAACAAAGCGGAAGAATCCGGGATTAGACTTCCAATGTTTGCCACCCCTGGTGACCGGGGCAGCCCAGGATTGGTGATGGACAGCACCTGCTGTAGGGGGCAGCCCCAGGTGTGGGGAGGAAGGGCGGACATCACCAGGAGAAAGGCCACTGGTTCCTCTGGCTGAAGGAATTCACAGGGCCACTTGACTCAATAAGCGTCAGCACTCAGGATAATGCTTTCGGGCGATTGCCATGAGGCATGAAGGGGGGCCCAAGATAATCGGGTCAGTCCGGCTAGGTCACATGTTCTCTTCGGCGCGGGTCCACAGTGCAGCCAGGGACGGCGTGTGCACTGCATCGGCCGCGCTTGCATAAACATGTGCATCTGTGCGCTTTGCGACGTGCCTGAGAACCTGCGAGTCCTTCAAGGGGGGAGCATGGTCTACCGCATAATCCAAGGGCGGCACATTCGTGAGTCGGTGTCTGTTACACGCCAACGGCACGGCTTGTGCGTGCCGCTGGCCTGCCGCCCCGAGCGGATTATCGATCTCAATACGACACGCATCATAAACGTGTCACGTTGCATGTAGGTGACATTGCTGACACCGTTATTGACATTCCTCCCTTCGACTTCTTCGTCCACGAGGTCCTGTTAGCCCGCTATCCCAGCGGAGGGGAGAAGGGAGGGCGGAGACGGGCTGGAGCGATGCAGGTGGGGGTGAGGGAGTGAGCCACATCGCTTGAATGCAACATGCGACCTCTGCCCCGAGACTCTCCTGACCTCTCATTTGCTTTCACACTGATGGCGACAACATTCCTCCCCAGGAAGAGGAGTGATGTTTAGACCCATTAAAAACATATGTTTGGGGCAGCCTCTCGGTTTAAGGATATCATTATGTTAAGATGTCACCATTTAAATGACAGCATATTCCACAACAGGCTGTACTGATTTAAACAGTGCAGGGAGGGATTGCTTGAGGTTAGATAAGCAGTGAAGATACCCACCCTCTGTGTATGGAGTCTACATGCCCCCCCTGTGTTTGTATATGTTTCCTTTAACAAGTCCAGTTTCCTCACATAGCCCAAATCCAATGGCTTGGGCGAACTAATGTTTCTAAATTGCCCTCTGCATATGTGTGGATGCAACACTATGGACTGGCATCCCGTCCAGGATGTCCTCTGCTTTGTACCCTGTGCTTCCTGGGACTGCTTCCAAACTCCATGTACTGGATAAGTGGTTCCTTTTCTAGTAAATTCCATAGAAAGCATTAAATTGCTCCTGGCCCAGGCTGGTCAATGTCAGGTTTTACAGTGTTGGGTATGTGCAGTACATTATTATACCAGCTGGTGCTCAAACACAACTCAGGTGCACAAAGAAACACTGTGTTATAAGGCCAGAGTCAGTTAATAAAGAAACTAACGAACATTACCCAGCAAAGACCAACCAGAGAATAACACAATCCAATGCAAAGTGCACAGAAGGCAGTGATAAAACACAAAATACTAATATGTATTAAGCCAGCTTATACATGCAAAGGGCACTAGAACACCATTGTTACCTATAGTGTGACACACCTGCAGAAAACTCTGTTATACAGAGTATAAGGACATATACCTCCAGAGCTACACAGTACAGATCTACGCTGGACATGACTGAATCCCGCCAAGACCCTGGAAATGCAAACACCACAGGCTAGCACTGCGAGGCCGTTCTGCATCTCTGCAAAAATGCATGTGTGTGTTTCAGAGAGAATGAGAGCATGTGCATTTCACTCACTATCTGTGCCCCCCACCCCCCATCCCTATAAAAAATAAAAAAATAAAAAAGAGGAAAATCGGACTCCATCTGCCAGCTCCTGGGGCTGTTCTTGCCCCACTGCCCCTCTCCTCCTCCCTTTCTCTCTCTCTCTCTCTCTCTCTCTCTCTCCCTCCCTCTCTCTCTCTCCCTCCCTCCCCCCTCTCCAGGTTGCCGATGCCTCGACTCCCTGCGAAAGCCTACTTTATTCTCTTGATATGATAGATTTGTTGTTTTGTTACTGTGATGAATGGCCACGTTACAGGCATTGAGAACGCATTCATTTCCATTGGTGCACTGAGGAAGAGCTCAAGTGTGCACTGGAGATGTTATCATGGTGACAAACCCCAACATGCTGGTGCAGGCAAATTAACAGGACCGCTGTACCACTCTGACACATGTGCACGCACACGCACGCACGCGCGCACACACACACACACACACACACACACACACACACACACACACAAATGAGGTTAATGAAGATGAATTTGGGTGCGAGTTGCCACTGACGTCCACTGTCCGCTACCTCCCCCCACCCCCCCAAAACACCCCACCCCCTCACACACACACACCCCCATGCCTCTCTCACTCCCTTCTTCAAGGACAGGACAGACATGCTGGTGCCAGCACAGAAACCCCCCTCCCCACATCTCACACTGGGAAAGAGAGAGAGAGTGAGGGATGAGGAAAAGGGCCTAGAAAGAGAAAAAGAGAGAAAGAGATGGGAGAGAAGGATGTTAAAAAGAAAAAGAGAAAATAAATAAAAATTTGGAAAAGGGACCAGCCCCCCCCCCCCACACACACACACACACACACACACGTAGCACTAGATCAGCTATTGGAAGATGGATGGATTAACGGAAGGGAAAAAAGGGAGAAGGGAGAAAGTCACAATGACACAATAGAATGAAAGAGGGTTTGAGAAAAACAGAAAAAGGGTGATTCTGGGCCCCCTTATCAAGTCCTATGCCAACAAAGCCAATTTTGTACATGGACAGACAGACAGATCTGTGAAGCAGCCCAAGCAATTCTGGCCCACTCAGACAGGCCATAGGGAGACTCCTTCTGTAGCGTAATGGCCAAGGGTACTTAACGACAAACTTATATAGCGCTCCTTCTTATTAAAAAGAGAGCAATTAGGATGGTAAAAGAAAAGAGGGATTGATGGGTTATGGAGAGGGAGATGGATGAGGAAGGAGAACACATGGTGCGGGGAGTAAGAGGCTTCATAGTGCTGGCTAAATCTCCACCTCCCGTGTGTTCGGACGCCGGGCATGTGGGCAGAGACACGCTAGCGCACATGCACGTGCCGTGTGCAGCCTCACACGCCAGCGCTCCCACACGCACGCTCACGCCTTCTTGTCGCCGGGCGCCACGCGAGGGAAACTCAAAACACAGACGCGAGTAAGATGTTCCGGGCTCTCAGAGTGATAACACCATCAAGAAGGGTCCCAGCAAAACATAGTCTGTTTTCATTCCATTTGTTTTTCTCTCCTTAGCCTCGATTTGTACCCCAGTTTCAGTGATCTCCAGTGCGGCATGCGTGCTCAGTGGTGCGTGGGGGGCGCGTGTTCACCAGGTGGCACGGTTCGCCCCAAGCACACCCTTCCAACACACATCCTTAACCACCCCGCCCACTTTCCAGATCACGAATCAGCTGGCACCGTGCAAGGAGACTGAACTTCACCAGGACACCCTCATGACCTTTACTACCGGCAGACTCTGATAACTGGAAATGCACGGATGGCCGAAAGCCTGAAATTACCCCCCTCCCAACAACTTAATCTAGATGTGGGAAAAAAAAACCTTAAGAGACGAGGACACAGAGACACGCAAGAGCCTCATAAAAGACAGCTTAGGGCAAGAGGTCCTAGACTTATTATACATTGTATTCCTATATATATGCCCATATTTAACTTAGTAATCAAACTAGGGACCAAATATAAATGCATGAGCTACACTATTCAGTGGGGGTGTGGCTGAAGAAATGCATTTTCTTCCTGGGTTGTATTTCTCCTTTATGTTATGAAATTCATATCTGTTCACTATGACTTCGGTAGCGGCAGAAGGTCTCCGCGTTTCGGGTCTCCCTCATTCAGAACGTGCCGGAGATTCGAGACAGGTCACCCAATACCAGCCATCCTGGAATCAGCTTTGGAAGGACAGGAGTTGGGGGGGAGGTAAATAAGAGCCTGTTTTCCTCTTAACATAAATAAACAAGGTAAGCTCCTGTCAGCCAGAGAGTGAGTGCAAAAGGAGGGAGAGAGGGAGAGAGAGAAAGGGAAAAGAGAATGAGGTAAAATACACAGCATATGGGGAGGAGAGAAATGGCACATAAATAAAACTACAAGCAAATGAGAGAAGGGGAAGAGGAAGAGAGTGAAAGGAAGGCATGGTGAAGAGAGGACGAGAGAGAGGGGAGGAAAGGAAACAAGTGGCCAATGGCAGAGGAGACTGAAGCCTCGTTTCCACCAATGCGATGCTGGTGCAGGTGCCAGACTTCTTCCCAATCTAGCACTGGTTCCACACGTTTTCACAGCAAAAAAATGGCCCTGGGCCAGAGAGAATGGCTCCAGCACGACGCCACAGAAAAGTTGGGCTCGGAATGTGGCACCGTAATGTCAGTGAAAGTGGGGCAGGCTACGGCGTCCAAACCTTCCGCATACCCGGAAAATTCAATCCATAACCGATAGTTAGTCTGATAACGGTGGTGCTGACAGCGAAACAACTTGCCAGCTTATTAGCGGAGTAAGGTTACTTTGTGTTTTTTTATTCTGAGAAAAAAGAAAGACCGATCTTCTGGCCAGATTTAATAATAGAGTATAAATATGTTGCAGGTCGAATAAATAAAATATTATGGCGTTCAAGTGGCGAAGAGATCATGAGGCGGCCTGCAAAGTTTAGTTTTTAGCAGACTTTTACTGCACGATCCTGCATATGGCATATGCATAAGGACAGCGGTAAAACAAGTGAGAATAAAGAATAAAGTCACACACAGATGAGGAGCCTTTAAAGAGACAAAAGTGGATACAGGCAATAGAGACAGGGTGCAACAAGTCATATTACAGAAACTTTTTTTTTGGCTCAGCAAAATAAATCCAAAAAACAAAACACAGATTAACCTTTATTTCACTTTCACTTCCGCCTACGTAACATTTCTGTTCTGTTCTTCTTTGGTGGAAACACGGGCTGGTTCTCAAAAGGCGAGAACCAGCCCAGCACCACTACCGGCACCAGCTCCGTCTTGGTGGAAACAAGGCAAGTTTGATATTTGGGGGGAGGGGTGTGCGGGGGTGCACTGCTTAACTTAAATACAAAGGTCTGTTTATTGGGGAGATGAATGAAGCCAGTTCCTACATCCCTGAGAGAGGACAAAAAAGACTGGGAGATTGTGAACCAGCATGAAGAAAGATAAATACAGAAGTAAGGGTGGGGGAAATCAATATTATATGTTTTTTGCAAAAATGGATGCAAAAAAATTGCATTAGAGAGAATGCTGATATCAAAGCTTACATACACGTTACTGCTAAACTTTCTGATATCCTGTTTTCATTCTTTTTCACAGCAATTTGTTAAACTGTATACTTAAGATGCTGTGTGTATTTGTTAGAAATAGATCATACTGAATTCAGCTCAAACTCAGACAAAGCAGACATACACACACACACATGCATACACACACCTCAGAATACTCCCACTGGCTTTACAAAGAGACCAATTCAAACAGCTTTTTTTCTTTTGCCAGGAGCCAGAGAGAGACACAGAGGGGATGTTAGTAAGGACCAGCAGCTGGGCATCAGGACTGGAGGAGGGTGTGAGATCTTAGAAAGACACTGTTGTGTGGTGTCCTCCAGCACCAAGCCTGCCTCTTGAGTTCCAAAATTCTGCTATTTAACTCGAATTTTAAATAGCAGCAAGGTGTCCCAGAGACAGAAGCGTCAAACGGCAACGATATAAAAAAAAAAAGCCAGGTCAGGTTCTGCCGTCCAGCCCGTGTACCCACACAGCGCACGATGCAGAAATAACACGCAGGGTGGCCAACCAACAAGGTGCAGCTGGTCACTCCTGGGGGGGGGTACGGACTGGGGCAACTTCTGCATGCCGTCTCCAAACAGTCACCAAAAAAACAGAACAAAAATGGGGAGGGAGGCAGATATTAAAAAAATAAATAGATAAATAAAAAACTGTGCAAGGTGACCAACCTGGACCATGTGACAGAGGTTCACTGCAGTAAACCTGTAACCCTCATTCTATCGCTGTAATAATAACAGCTTCACTCCCATGGCAGTAACTCCTGGGCCCTGGGAGAGACCCTGGGGGTGAAAAAACACTTTAGAGCTCAGTGTTTGTCACTTTGTGGAGTTCTTTTTTTTTTTTTTTTGCATACGAGTGACTTTGTATGTGGCTATCAGTATCAGTGTGTGTGCTGCAAACTGTCAGGGTGTTTATCTGACAAAATCAGGATTCATGCAGGATTTGAGGGCAGCAGCCATTTTGTGTGCATGTGTGTGTGCGTGTGTGTGTGTGTGTCTCTGGGTCTTTCTCGTACACTACCCTGCCAGGGTATTTTATTTTTTTATTAAAAGTAAGGCACGTGCAGAGGAAGTAAGGGAGGGCTAGCAAGGGGGATGGGCTCTGGAGACAACTTATCAAAGCTGGGCCAGAGATTCAAATTACATTATCTCCGACCCCCCTACCCCCCCTACCCCCCCCCCCCCCCGTCATATGGGACCTTTAGTCAGCTAAGCTACGGCCTCAGAAAAATTCAACACAAACGTTTCTCTCTACCGTTTCTCCTGCTCTTCCTCTTTCGCATATTTATTCTCAAAAGATGAAGCACACATAATGGAATGAGACACGGACATAATGTGACCTGTTGTCTTCCTGAGATCGATGATGATCATTATGGAGGAGGCTGTGGGATGGCTGGCTGGTTCCCCATGCCATCGCGTTCAACTCCAGCCAGTTCTGCTCTTAGGTTTTCACTAAAAAAAAACCTCAAAACAGCCAGTCCATGAGCAAAGGGCTCCGAATCTGATCCAGAGGGTTCTCCTGGCACACAAAACCATCAGTACTGGTCCTGGTGGAGGAATAGCATGCATTCAGATGTTCCCATTTCATGAGGCCACAGACGGTTCGTTCAGTGGCCTCACCACACAGTGTTCCTTTCTCCCCTGCTGAGGAGCCACTGAAACCAGCAAAGCCTAGGACTTATCAATATTTATGAAATGATATATTTTTATTCCAAATAATTGGTGGTCAAAACAATTCTAAATCTATAGACAGTGATTGGACTCAAGACCAAACAAGTGATGGTCTCACAGCTCATGAATATTCATGAGCACCTGCCTTTCCTGGAACGTTTTAGGTTCAGAAATACAGGGACTGAAGGTCTACCGGAGGCATTACATTGAAAAGGTTTCAGAATAACATTTCAAACAGCAGAGAAACAGACAAAATCTAAACTCAGAATCTGGATAAAACGACAATATCTTACACTAGATTTGGCATATCATACTGCACCTACAGAACCTAAAGTCTAGCTACTAAAAAAAATCATTAAAATGTTCTATATGCCACTTTTTTGGATTCCATATTCAAGCATATATATTCACAGTCAATATTGTAATAAACCATGTTAATGTCGGTCAGTGAAGTGGAACACGCAGTAGTCGTGGTGACGAACAGGCGTGTATGCTTGTGGCTGCCAGACTCATGATCCACAGTGAGTCAAACTACAGAGCAGCAGGCTTCCTTCAACACCCCCGCAGTACAGTTCGAGGACAGTGAAGGAATTACGAACCCAGTCAGGAAATAATGTGACTCACCATCGCACACATCCTACAATGAGGAAAACCTATCACACATGCATATAAATAATCCTATTGTTTTGCTACACAAAAAAAAACACAACGAAACAGACAGGCATGGCATTTACAATCATTGTGGTGAAATAAGAAGCTAATTTAGAATAAAAAATGAAAACACCAGAAACCAGGTGGTCTCGAGGTCCCGAGTTCCACGAGAACAGGCAGGTGACATCCAACGCATCAGTGAAGAACGGCCAAATAGAAACACAAAACAGGAAAACCACACTAGTTCCAAGCTGCGACTGAAAGATCAATTTAGATGTTTTATTCTAAAAATACAGAAAGACCGGTTGGCCCAAGGCTCTTAAAAATGCTTGGTTGCAGACATGAAGAGAGGAACAGCAATGAAGAAAGTGAAAAATGCATCTCAGATTGAAAAGAGATTGTTTTTTTTTTACAAGTGGAGATTGAAGAATAATGTGGCAAACTAAAAGTATACAACAACACACCAGCCTACAACATCAGTAAACAACACACACTTTACCTACTCATACTCATATTACTATGTCATATGCAGAATATGTGAAAATACGTATTACAAGTATATGCTGGCAGTTTATGTTATACACACTCAACGTGATACATCAAGCAGGTTTCCCAGGTCGCATATTCAAATGGTTCAGCAATGAAACTGACTCCAAACAGATGAAGTCACTAGTTACCTGTGTGAATTCCGCACCCCTGCCACCTTGCGTTCTAATGCTGATTGACTGGGTCTCCGGTCTATATATTCCTTCGCAAAGATTTTTGAAGATATTCAGAGTGACAGCCGCTCACACTTCCCAGGCGTTCGATACATTACACGGAAGCCATTGATTAGTCATTAATGACGCATCAAGAAGCCATCCTTCTCAAGCACAGTCAATCGGGGACTCGGACACACAGCCGTCAGTCAAGGGAGAGGAAAAGAAACAGAAAGAGAAGGAAGCCACATGTCCTCTTTCTCTCCTTCCTTCCTTAATTAGCAGTGATCGGCAGGAAAGAGGAAGACAGGAGTGAGACAGAGGGAGAGAGGAAGGGGGCCCTGTGGTTGATGGATACGATCTGGAAATCACTAGCTGGTCACACTAGAGTAAACCAGCCCAACTGTCTCTCTTTTACTGTCTCTCAGTTTGTTTAGTTAGAACCAGAGATGCAAAATTTAAACACAATTTTTAACTGACCCATTCGCAACCATAAAATACATATCTATAAATACAAATACAATAAAAGAAACAGGACAATTTCAAGATGTGCTAGAATCCTATCCAGAAAGCCTCCTGCCTTGTACTCTGTGTCCTAGAACGTAGGGCTGTCCCAATCACGTTGCGATGTAATTATATGGCAATTATATGGCACATGCGCAATAATCACCAGGACTTTAGATGCCCGGTGAAAGATTTGTCCGGACGCCGGCTTTTCGGTACTTTATGCACGTTTACTTACGGCCACAATTTGGTAAGCAGTTTCATAGTGCGCCTAAAATATTAATGAGATGTGTATTGTGACACCCAAAAGTCAGTAGTCTGTATAAATTCAGCAAATCCTTGTGTGTATTACATTCAGTTAGTGGAGTGCGCCACATGCTACTATTTTAGTAAATCATGGAAGCAATAAGCACTGAAGTGGCGGTGAAGAAAAGGACAGCTCAGCAACCACAACATCTTTTGAAAGAGGAGATATTCTGGATAAACAAGGTAAAAGGACATCGGTGGTGTGGCGGTACTTTTGCAGTTTAAAGTCCGACATGTTTATTAAACATAACGATATGCCAAATTAATACAGATCTATACAGATTTATACGGATTTTTTGGGCATCACAATACACATCTCATTAATATTTTAGCCGCACTAATAAACTGCATACCGAACTGTGGTAGTAGGTGAACATTCATATAGTACCGAAAACCCAGCGTCTGGACAAATATTTCACCTGTCATCTAAAGCCCTGCTAATGATTGTGCAGGTGCCATATAATTGCAATTACATTGTGACGTGATGGCAACAGCCCTAGATGGATGGATGGATAAGAGTATAGTTATTATGCAATTCCGCCTTTTGCATACTGTGATATTGCTCTAATGGAATGGGTGTGTTTTACACATCGTCCCTTAAGCTCTGGGATGCAGTAACTGAGGTATACTGTGTTCATCAGTCAGCTGATGTCACGTAAAGAGTGTAATATTAACATCTCTCTTTTATTCTGTTTAATGTTTTCATTGTCTGTCTGTTCTGGAGAACATTAACCGTCACTCCAGAGCACTGCACGGCTGATGGAGTCGCACCCTCACCTCCCGCACGTCAAGGAATTCAGTTACTTCGGGGTGTGATGTAGCGAGGGGGCAGGGCACGGCGACGAGTGTCATTCGCACCCGAACTGAGAGGAGGGTGGATGTTGCCGCTATACCTCGGAGAGCCAACGGGGAGCAGACTAAACAGAGGAACTGGTACAATGGCCATGGGCTACATGGCTGGCAATCCTTTTAACTGCAGGAAGAGGCAGCGGTAGAAGGCTGTGACTTATGGGGCACTGGGTAAACACTACTAGATAGATGAAACTTGTTCATCTAATAATGCTACATTAGATATGTAGTATGTACCCACAGTGGCCATTTTAAACTTGCAGTTGTTCTTGATTGATTGGTTTTGTGCTCAATAGCCTGTATAAACTTCACGCACATATGTGCACAAACACAAATATCATCTCTCTTCAACCACTCCGTCACGCCCTGCCTTTGTCATCCCCATTGTCACACACACTACCATCGTCCTGACTGCCGTCAGGTGGCATTAGAGTCACCCCAAGAATCTGCAGGATAATTAGAATAACGTGTCCACTGGATTCCTCATTATCTCTGACAACTGCATTTCTACACTTGTTCCACATTATGAAATGGCTGTGCCCTTGATTGGGTCATTCTTTCCTTGTGGCGACCATTTGAAATCAGATCTAAGCCTCTTTATCAATATTTATCAATCAATATTGTCATCAGCATAGAGAGTGTATTTGCTACCATGACAAAATGAGGACCTTTCATTGCGCTTCCTGTAACATTGTCTAAGAGCAATCAAGCTTCGAGCTCCATCCACCTTCCCCACGCCACATCTGCCAGCCTGCGCTGCTGATTATCAGCGCTATGAATAAGCAAGTTCAGAATCAAACCGGCCAGCTAAGATGGCGCCTAAGTATGTAAATATTTAAAGCTACATCGCGTGCCCTGAATCACAGCATATGGTTTAGCGCAGAGCGCCGATGAATACTGAACATCGCGGCGTATAAATAAATATAAGACAGGAATCTGAACTGTCTTCGTCGAGCGACACCGAAATGAATGTGCCTCTGCGGTATGCAAATGTTCCCTGAACTAACGAGCCTGTCTGCCTGATTGGAGCGCCATTGAAATTCTCCTCGCACAGCAACCCTCTCCCTGCCGCTGTATTGCAGTCTTTCCCCTCCCTTCATTCCGCTCCCTCTTTTTTTCCCAACCTGCCCTTCCTTTCCATCTTTTCCCCAGCATCAGATCTGCTACCCTTTCCAGTTCTCCTCTCGCATTCCTCCATTTTAAACACACACATGAATGCTTTACATATTTATTTATGAATGCTTCCTTCAACTATTACTAAATATCTCGCCATACATTGCCAACATACTTTAAATCTCTCTGACAGGTCTAAGCATCTCTTCTTAAAAGTTTGTGAAATACGCATTTACATAGCAGTAGTTAATAAATCCCTTAGCTTTTACATCAGTAAACAAAACAGCCCATGCTGCATCTCACCACACTGGGGTATCTTGCCAGTTCATCCCAGTTCCATTATGAAGAAACCGCTAGCAGACTCAAAGGGTGAAGGGGGCGACAGGGCCTGAAAGCAGACGCACACCACTGAAGGAGTTCCCCCCCCCCCAAGCCCAGCCTGCTCGCCTGCTAGCCCAGGGTAACCCCGAGGCCCAAGAGCACCACACGTCTTCATCTACCCACATGCCCATGCCCCCCCCCCCCATCTCAGCTTTGCCCTCTCTGATGCTGCACTCCACACATTCCCCCTGCCCTTTCTCTACCCTACTGGAAGCCCTCTGTGCCCAGTGACAGAGGACAGTGGAGAGAACAGGGGAGCAAATGAAGGATAGGAAATGCAGTTGCCTCCAGTTGGGAAAAAGACAAGATGGTTTCCAGGGTTGGAGCTACAGTGGTGGCTATGTGCACATGTGTGTGGATGTCATTGTGTGTGCAGGTGCATGATAGTGCCCATGTGTCAGTCTCACGTTTTGCCACCAGAAGCTTGTCAGGACATGCCTACACGGACGGCGGAGTGAAAGAAAGAACCTCCATTAGCAGGAGTTAAAGGTCAGTTTGCAAGGGTCAGTTGAGATGTTTCTTGTTTAAAGTTTTTCTTATTCTAAATGAAATTTCACTGCAGTGTGTAGTATGAACGAGTAGTGTGCAGTGTGGTAGGAATCCAGTGCGGGAGGATTCTGTGTATGCATGTGTGCGCGCACACTGTGCTGAGCGGGATGAAGCAGAAACGGCAGTAATACACTAATAAAAATCACACAGCGACACGTCCTCGCACCTTCTCCATTCCCAGTGCTGTTTTGTACCAGTTGCTATGGCAATAGGATAAAATTCACACTGTTTTCACCCCAGAGAAGAGAAGATGGATCTGACTAAACTGACATGCACTGATACACACACTGATACAAGCACTGATATCTATGCATAAATGCACAATTTGGCATACACACAAACATACAAAGAATACACAGTCTCATAAGCCAATATTCACATGGTGCACGATATTTTATAATTTATATTCCGCTTTTCAGAAATTAGTGTTTTTGAATAGGTTTTGTTCGTTATATACCGTTTAAACAGTCCTGCCCCCCACAGCTACAATAAAACAAGCGTGCCTCATAAAAAAGCCAGCAGGAACAGACGCAGAAGTAATGGAATGCCAAACCCAATCTCCTCATATCAGATGCACACAAGCCCACACGGCTTACAACTTAGAACACCCGTTACAAGGCTATTAAAAAAGGTGATTCACAAATCCTTCCGTCAAAGGGGTGCCACATCCTTGTCGTTATTTGGTCATACAATTAAGAAAAAATGCCTGGAAAAGAGTGAAAGCTCTCTTGTCCAAATTTATATGAGGAGTCCTCCATGCAAAAACGCAGAGACATACATGAAATGATATTTTAAATACATATGAGAATCACATAGCTTTACTGTGAGAAATGATAACGCATCTAACAGTAATGTAGAAAAATCCTACAGCTTGTTTACAGACATCATTCTGTATCCACCTTGTCCTTTCTATTTAAGGGATGTCTCTTTTTCTGTTTTCTATGCTTCACTGGTCAGTTCCTGTCCCTGAGGCTATCCTGACAAACTGTGTATTGAGCTGCACAGCTGCCCCCACTCCCATCAAACCCCCAGCAGGATCAGGGATTCATTCCTGAAATCTGGCACATTTTACGAATGTAGGTTATAAACTATTGATCATATGGAAATATATTGAGCTACAAAAACAGTCCGAATTTTACCCCTACCTTTCCCTGATTCTGAGGTGGGCTTTTTTTGGGCTCTCTGTTACTCACAAGGGGTGCCTCACATTTTTAAAAACATTTTGCGACCACTCAGTGCCTGCTTGATAAATCCCTTCAATAAAAAAAAATCCTCCATGAAGTGACAAAAAGGAGACCATCCACCTGCTTAAGCTTGGGTGAAAATCAGGCCCGATTGTCAGGTAAAGGTTGGCACTATGTGTTATGCGTGTGAGAGCACATGAGACAAATTTGTGTATCCTAATAAGAAAGAGAAGGGAGAGGAGTATCGACAGGGGAAGGTGAGGGCGGTGGTATTGACTCAAGGGGCACTGGGAGGACGCTGTTCCGCCATCATTAAAAAAAAAAAGAGAGGTGAGAGTGGAGCCGGCTGCTTCGTGGCCCTGGGGTAGATCAGTTCTGCATGTTCTAATGAGTGGCACTGTTTCCAGTGAGGGCTGCCGTCTCAATGAGTGCTGCAGCGTGTCACTGCAAACTGCGAAAAAGAGATGGGGAGAGGGAGGGTGGGAAGACAGCGCAGGGAGATGGGGGGGGGCTGAACACAGCACACCCTGTACTCTAAGACAGAGAGATAGAGATAGATGGAAGGATGGAGAGGAGAGGCACGATAGGAGGTTGGAATAAAGAAGAATTCTGCCCAGCTCATAGAACGCATTCATGACTGTTACCAAGAAGAGGAGATGCGGAGATTAGCCAGTGAGCAGAAGGAACGTACTGGATGAAGCGGTAAGAGAAGAAAGGGCATCACTGATAGGGTCCAAATTGCAGGGTATGGGGATGGATCTAGTGTTCCCAGAAGCCTCATATTGGGACAACAGAGAAAGTGGGATACAGGAATAAAGTTGGGGCAGTGAGGAAAAGTCCGGTCTACAGAGAGCTGCAGTAATCCAGTGGTAAAATCCAGTGCTAGCTGCCCCCCCACCAATTGCACTGATCCTCCTAGCGCCACCCACCTTTCTAGCTCTTCCTTTTAAATATCAACTGTTGAGCAAGCAAAGTAGCTTATTGTTGCAAAATGTTTTGGCACGAAATGCACTAGTCCCCAAATAAACTTTTGATCTATGCTAATCCATGCAACCATGCCTGCGGTCTTCCTGAAATGACGCTAATGCAGACACGCTAACTTTTGCTGAAGGTCGTCAGGATTCCGTGTATTACGATAATTATGTAGGTAATGTGGATTTGTTTTGGCGGAACACATAGACGGAAAGGCTGTTCAGCAGGCTGTAACTGAGGACACAGAGAAATACGTGTGTGCTTCTTAGAAAAGTCATCAGATATAATGCAGAAAAGTAATGTATTATAATAAAAAATATTATACTTTACATGTATATGTAAAGGCAGTTTATAATAGGACTACAGCAGATCGCTGGCTACATCCATAACTCCCGAGCATACCATCCTGGTTTGACCTTTGACCACCCTCCCATTTTCTTCAGTCAGAAGTGCAGAGCTACCTTCCTCCAGCTCTCAGCCACAGCCCCAGGCTGACACTCAGGGTTCCTGGATCTGACGGCTCAAGTAGACGGATCAGCGACAAACAAGAGGGAGACCCAGGGGCAACCCCGATCGATAGTCTGAGGAATCACCATTCCATCCCCCACCCACGCTCAGACACACACACATACACACACGCGGACAGCTCCCGCCGATGGACTGGCTGGATCAATAGATGGTCACGTGGCGTTTACACTCTGGGAGCGCTGACTTGGCAATGCAGGGCAGAAAATTCTGACCTAGGTGGTTTCAACATTCTTGGATTTTCTACAGAAGCTTTGCCAACACTTACGCACAATAATGCAAAACACAAGATAGCATAATCATATAGAATAACACAGCTTTCTATACTGTGCAAGCACACAATAAATCACATTTTGCTGACATATACTGCCACTACAATATTTGTTACTTAACCTCAGTTTACATACATTTTTAAATTGTGTGGTACGGATCTGCCAAACTAATCTTTCTAAACTGCCAAGTAATAAGTAATAAGGCACCACTGAGGTACCCTGAGCAAGGTACCGCCCCCAAGCCCTGCTCCCCGGGTGCTGAATTAGCTGCCCCCTGCTATGTCACGATGTCACATATGGGTTAAATGCAGAGGACACATTTCGTTGTTGTGCACTGTGTGCTGTGGTGTGTCAACAATGACCACTGATACCAAATTCTAAATTCTAATTCTAATAGAGAAAAACAAAATAAAAGCAAACTAACTGATAATATGCATTTTTTTCTGCAAAACATTTAAGATTTATGCTTAAAATGTGTTTTTATTGTCTGAAATCTCAATTAAAGGATCTTAAAATATTTACACTGTAACTGCACGAGGCGCTTACTTAGAGGAATGTAGGGAAGAATGAGACCTAATGACCTGCACGCTCCCAAAACAATGAGGCCACCTGCTACACTGAGACAGCTCTGGTCAAGCAGGTAGCAGAAGGTGAGCAGCCTGAGTGGATGATTCATGAAGCCAAGCCCACAATTATCCTAATGACAGTCATGTAACGGCACCCGTAGTCATTGTTCTTCTTTGACAGACGCCCTTTGATCCTTCGCCCCACCTACCCAGCCTGCAGCCAGGAAGTGTCCCTACCTGGAATGATAGAGACTGTGTCCTTCTCCCAGGACACCACGCTGACGTACTCCTGCACGGCGGCTGGGATGAGGCACTTGAAGACAGCCACGTTGCCTCGCATGGAGCGCTGGTCTGCCACTCGCACTGTGTAGGGCTCCCTGAACACTGCGTGGGGAGAAGGTCATTATCAGGCCTGTTTTCAGGTTCAGTTTCTGGCTGCTAAAATCAGTGGGAGCCACCTAATTAAACTGGAGTTTGAGACGAACGATGGGGGAGGGAGGTCAGGGAAGAAGATGAAGGAAGCCAGAGCAAATAAGAGGCATAAAGCACCACATTTTAATCGTAAATGTTTAGCTTGGGCAGCTCACAGTGCAAATATAATTTTAATGTCAGAAATATAAATATTAGATGAATACTATCAGTGTTGGGGAAGATACTCACAACTCCCAAAAGTAATCTGTTACAGATAGTTCAGGTCCAGAAAGTAGAAATCCAGACCAAGGTTTTGTTTCAACCAACTAGTTGAGTACAGTGTGACAGCGATTCATTATGCACAACTGTTTGGTTGAAACAAAACCTTGGTCTGGATTTCAGCTTTCTGGACCTGAACTATCTGTAACAGATTACTTTTGTGAGTAACTTCCCCAACACTGGACACTATAAACATATCTACCACTAAGGCTACCAAGGTCAAGTATCCAGTATTTTTTCGGCAACTGGAAGATCCATTACAGGGCACAACTAGGAATAGCTAATACTCTTACCTCGGTATTTTAAAAATCCTGGCTACGGCCTGACTATAAACAATATTAAGTTAGCCCATAGAAATGCATGATTTTTTTTTTCGCACATTCACTTGCACATCCACAAACAAAACTACATGCAAACTGCAGGAAAAGGTAAGGGGACGTGTAGGAAAGTAGAGTGCCCTTTTTATAAATCACTGGCCCGATGTTAACAGACAGCTAGGAGTAGCCGGGTGTGCAGGGCCTCTTGAGCTGTCACAAACATCTGCGACCGCGAAAATAACCCGCCCTGCAAGTGACAACCCGCGCCGCACGCGCCAAGCGAACAAAATCCAGTATGCGCGCGGAAGAAAATAAACGGAAGAGCTACAGCGCTACATATTAATTAGGAAACAAAAACATAAGAAAAACTATTAAGGACCTGGTCGTAAGAGACTGTTAATAAAGCGTTATTTCATATGAGGGCTGGTTCTTATCTTTAGTTTATTATCGTCGACCTAGTTTGCTGTTTTAATTATATGAATTGAACTGCTGTTTAGGGAGTCTAATGTAAGACGCTGGCAAACGCGGATGACACTAGGACGCAAATATGATTACCATCTCGTAGCACTTCGGGGGCGGGCGGCCAGGGGGAGTCTCTGCCCCGCCGCAATCTGTATCACTGCCAGCTAAGGGCATCCCGGACGTTGGCGGCTCCGATGGCGGTTCCTCACACCGGCTGCCGGTGAGCTTTTCATCTTGGTGTCGCGCGCCCATCCGTGAACGCGCACTTACTAGCGCGGAATAATTATAGAATCAGGGAGCGAGCGCATTTTTTCTGGCGTACTTAATGCTTTACGTCAACCCAGATTTCAGCGAACAAAAGTTGAAATCCAACATCAATTATACCTTTACTTAAAGAAACACCACAGTCGCACTATGATTTCAAACACTATAGCACCTGCTTCTTTAGATTAGTTTCAAGTTGCATTGAATTTAACATTACTATAGCCAGTGTTGGGGAAGATACTCACAAAAGTAATCTGTTACAGAAAGAGGTGGAAAGTTCAGGTCCAGAAAGTACAAATCCAGACCAAGGTTTTGTTTCAATCAACAGGTGAGTATAAAAAGTCACATTCACAGAGTACTCAACTGGTCTAGATTTGTACTTTCTGGACCTGAACTTTCCGCTTCTGTAATGGATTACTTTTGTGAGCAACTTCCCCAACACTGACTATGGCCAACATAAACCACTGCCAATTGATTTTTTAGCCATCTATCCATCACCTTATTCTTGTAAAGGTCATAGGGAGGCCTGGAGCCTATCGCAGAAAGCATAGGCCACAAGGCTGGAAGGGCTGCTGGTCCACTTCAGGTCACATGTACATGGTCTTACTTTAAGGGCAATTTAGAGACACCAGATAGCCTAAATGCCTGCCTTTGTGGTGACTGAGAGTGATTACCAGAGTACCTGGAGGAGTCCCATGTAGCATGGGGAGAATATGCACACAAACACAGAATGGAGGTAGGACTGAAACCCCCAACGCTAAAGGTGTGAGGTCACTGTACCACCCCCTAATAAAAACTGATTATATTCCTTATTGATGCATGTCATGTGACCTTAGGTGAATGACACTCCTTTTGTAACCCATGAAGTTTAAGATTCCACTGTTGACTAGTAAGTTATTGCGGGGTGGCATTTAGTGATTGTGGTGGCCTGAATTGATCGTGTTATGCACTGGAAACTCGTTTGCTTTGCCAGACATATCTATTTCTAAAAAGTAAAATTATAATACTTTAGGGGTGCAGGTAGATGCATTTCAAAAATAACCAAATACATTAATTAATAAGGCGAGTCACGCTTGCCTGAGGTATTTGAAAAGTTTCCTCTATTAATAAATTATACCCCCTAGTAGATGCGCACATAGTCATTATTTTGTTATTGATGCTTGCTATATTTTGTTGTTGCTAAGAGACAAGCTGGAACATGTCTTGACGTTCTCCACTTACTGTGACGACACCCCCGTATCATTGTCATTTAAATAATGTATCGTTTTCATTTAAATAATTTATTGCGACAAAATCTAATTGTACATTTACTTATTGATAAAGTGAGTAAATCAATAAACGGAACATTGCTACACATACATAAAGCCCATGGTGGTAAGTTGGTAACAGGTAGTGGCCTTTTGGCCTTCTATGACTCTGAAACAGGAGGCGCTTGATACCTGTAACCTCACATCTGCATCGTCCAGTTGACTTGATTCCAGCAATGTGTGTAATTCTACCCTTAGCTCAAGTGTCATCACGTCACGTATTTCAGAAGAGAAAAACAACCAAAGAAAATAACCACACAATGTGTGCTACAGTATGATAATACCCTTGCGCTGAGATAATGACAACTTATACAGAAAGAGGAAGTTTGTTTAGGAAATTTGTACTTTCAAAATGATTCATTTTCCCATTGGTAATATTTACAAATAAATAACTGCGGTTCTTTTCACTATACTAGGTATGTGTGCACTCTCACCCTTGGCAACGGAGAATTACTGTAAATAAATACATAAATTAATAAATATTCATAGGCAATATAAATGCACCTGCGCCTGCAAGGGTCCCCCTAGATTCAGACAGAATGCCAAACCTCTGCTGCCAAACCATATGCTGGCAGAATGTCGACGTGTTGTCGTAAATCTGTAACCGTAATTCAGAGAAATTTAAGGCAGAGACACTGAGTAGGGAATGGGAACCGAAGACGAATGTGGGTGACATCGACATAAAAAAAGTTCATTAGATGCACTTTAATAAGAGTATGATTACAGGTTTCGAAGAAGACTATGGACATGAGTGTCATATACGGCTTGTTCTTTTGCTCGCAGAACACACACACTGACACTGACACTGCTTACATTCTGACACTATCCCCCCCCACACACACACACACACACACACATACACACACACCACTTCCTCAGCGAGTGAGACTGGACTAACCGGCACATAACAAGCAAACAAAGAAATTACCATGGAGTAGGTAGGATCGACAGATAGATGGACACTTCGCTGCACAGAGGGCTAATTCAGGCTCATATCCTGGGCGTCTGGCTGACAGATACAAATTGCAAAACACTCAAGTCAAGAGAGTGATGGACACCGACAAGCAGATCCTGGGATCTCTGCACGTCTTACAGTTGAACATGGGATGAGAATTTTAAAAACTCCTCATAATAGCCAAGAGCATTTGGAGGTCACCTTTGCTTCAGTAAGCATGGCAAAGAGGTTTGGGCCACAATTTCACGCAACTAGTTAATGTGCTTCATTAACATAAACCAAAAAGTACATCTTGTTACACATTGTTCACCATCTCCCTGCAGCCAGTGGGGGCACAGAAAACCCCATGGAAACAGTCCAGTTAGTCTGGGGGTCAAATTTATCTCCACAATCCCACACTCAGGTATACTCTGAGTATTACTGTCAATGTTACTCTTCATTGTTGGGAAGAATAAGGAAACAGGTGTTAGCCACACTGAGGTGGCAGAGATGCGGGGGATGGAGTGATCCTCCGTCTCCTAATGGGAGAGGCAGACAGAAAGAGTGGGGAAATGAGTAGAGAATGGGTAAAAAAATAGAAGATGGAGTAAGAAGGTTTACCCTCCTACTCAAAATCTAAGTCTAAAGTCTGATTGATTGGCTGTAAAGAGCTAACATGCGACTGAAAGATAAACAATAATTAGTCAAAAAAGGGACCTTTCAGCCAATGAAAGATAGTTACACAAGGAAAAATTTCTTTCAAGTGTATCTCTCTCTCGCATAGCTTTCTGCACCAGTGCTGGCATAAGGGAAGGCAAGTGAGGGGAAAAGTGAAGAAGGGGCGTGTCACGGTCCATCATATCACTATTGCTGAGGTGCAGGTCTGGATCCAGGCCATTTCTTACGAGTACATTGACTACAGTGTGGCCTCAATATAACATAAATTTGGATATTGATCATCATTGCGGCTCCATGCCAGGTTTATCGGTAAATAGTTTTATGAAAAACAGCCACGCGTCACAACTTTTCATTCTTTATTGATGATTTTATAATTCTATCCTTTTCAGTGTAGAACTCCAGCTGATCGACAGGGTTCTGACCCAAGCTGTAGATGGGGCCTTACCTTGGAACTGCCTCTGGTGGGGGGGCCCGATATGATATGCTTTCAAGGGGCTCAGAATCCCTAGCGGTGTCTCTGGTGACATGCTACTCTCTACTGCTGATCTGTAATGCTTGCAGCTGACTCCGTAGGTGGCTATGGCCGCCGGCCCTGTATATACCCCGCCCTCTACCCCCCCGAAGTCCCACCCCTTTTGGGAATACGTCTGAATCTGCCTCGCCCCTCTAAAAGCGGCCTACCAACCCCCACGCAGAAGAAGGGGGCACAGCGAGAAGATGGCAGCGCTAGACTAGGATTGTACTCATGAAGGTGGGGAGTGGCATACAGTCTAGGGCACAGATGGCGGGGGGGGTGGACAGGAGGCGCTGGCACCGGCTGGCCATGGGCTGAAACCAGCAAATTCCCTGTCCCTATTCTATCCATGAGCGTGGGAGCCTGGGGCCCCCAGTGCCCCCCATGGCGCTGGCATTGACCTTGGCGCCATGCCCAGGGTGACCCCGCCGGGCGTCTGCTTCACTGTGCGTCTGTCTGTCTCACAGCACAAGGTCAGCCGGACAGCGAGCAGCAGCCCGGCTCTACATTTTTATTAGTATTAAGATTGTCAATATGGCCCGTTGTACTTATTACCGCTTGTAAAAATCGCAGCTTATCTTGGATCTTAGCTAATCGCGAAACACAGGAAGGGTGAATCAAAATAAGGGATACGGGGGATATTAGCAGGGATTGGTATGGTGTAGCAATATATGCACATTAATAGAATTACACGTTTTAGGATTTGTTGCATGTCTGTTCCCGGCCTGTAACATACTGCTGCTTTTAATTGCCAATCAACATCTCCTGCACTCCTCCTGCTCCTGCACTCCTCCTGCTCCTGCACTCCTCCTGCTCCTGCACTCCTCCTGCTCCTTTCCTCATCCAGCTTTCTGTCTCTGCCTATTTCCTACAATACAACGCAAAGGATCTTAAACCTGTTTGCTTCCTCTCAAAATTCCAAAATCTTTTTCCCCTGCTTCTGCCTCTTTCCGATACCCCACCCTCCCTCATTTCCTCCCTCTTTCCGATACCCCACCCTCCCTCATTTCCTCCCTCTTTCCGATACCCCACCCTCCCTCATTTCCTCCCTCTTTCCGATACCCCACCCTCCCTCATTTCCTCCCTCTTTCCGATACCCCACCCTCCCTCATTTCCTCCCTCTTTCCGATACCCCACCCTCCCTCATTTCCTCCCTCTTTCCGATACCCCACCCTCCCTCATTTCCTCCCTCTTTCCGATACCCCACCCTCCCTCATTTCCTCCCTCTTTCCGATACCCCACCCTCCCTCATTTCCTCCCTCTTTCCGATACCCCACCCTCCCTCATTTCCTCCCTCTTTCCGATACCCCACCCTCCCTCATTTCCTCCCTCTTTTCCATCACTTTCCCCATACTTCACCCTTCTGTGTCCTTCTCATTTCTTCCTCACCTTCTCCCACATATTGTCTTTACTCCTATCTCCGTTACCTCTCCTCTACCGTCTCTCTGTATTTTCTCATTCACTGATTCCTGCCTCCATCTGTACCCCCCCCCCCGTCCAAGTACTGCTTTGCACCCCCCCCCCCCCATTTTGTCCTTCTTCTCCTGCCCCTACTTCTCTCCCTACTGTTTTACCTCTCTCTCCACCCCACTTTTATCTGTTCCCTTGTGCAGTGGCGTGCACAGGGGGTGGGGCCACAGGGCCCCAGCTAAAAGCCAATTGGCCCCCTAAGTGGCCCCTCTGCTGTCGCTCACCTATTCAAATCATATCATTGGTTAATAATAAGGTTGTCCCCTCTGTGTGACTCATGGCCTGTCTTATGCCCGCCACCTTAAAAATTGTAGAATCACCCCATCCCCTGTTACACCCCCCCACCCCCACTCACCGGCCTTAACGCGGATGCTGGGGCTGCGAATCTTGCCGGCTTGGTTCTCTGCGGTGCAGAAGTAGTCATTGTCGTGAATGAAGCTGTTGAAGGCGGAGGGGGAGAAGGGGTAGAGCTGCAGTGTCCCGTTGGCGTGGACATGGCGGATGTGCGGGACGTCGTAGATGTCGTCGCCGGTGGCCAGGTACCAGCGCAAGACGGCATGGGGGGCGCCTCCAGCTGGACAGGGCAGGGACACCCCCACTGAGCTGGAGAACGTCACCCTCTGCAGGGAGGCGTTCACAAAGTACAGCCGTGTCGAGCCCACATCCTCACTGTGCACTGCGAGAGGGAAAAAGGCCCAGTCAGAGGGGGGGGTCCAGCTCCACAACAAATAGAGCTCACCTCTAACATACACTGCATGTTCAGACGTACACACTGCATCTTCCAGTGGGAGCTCTGCTCTGAAGCATGCAGTGCACATACTCACATAACCATATAAAACAATGCCACACTCAAGAACAATTAAAGGCTAAAATACCTTCACATGGCAGATTCTATTATCAAATGGATACAAAACAATAATCTATATAAACACCCAGAACTCCATGAATACACACAAATATCCATCACAAGTATAAAAATGCTGTTATAATTTCTGTTTAAGAATTCTATCAGATAAGCATGTATTAAGTTACTAGAACTCTAGTTAAATGGTTTCTATACTATGAATGTTGTGCAATTACAGCTGAATAATAATGCTGACTGATACAGTCCTGCGGTTGTCGCTGTCAGAGGACCAGGAGAAGCACATTTAGCTGACATCCTGAGTGAGGTTCTTCAATATTGACAGGCGCATCAGTGTCAAGTCAGAAAGACATCAACTGAGGACTGCAGTCACCTTCAGGTTTGTTTCAACACAAGCCTTTTGGACTCATTATCTAAAGGCCAGAGGTCCTTCCCCAGCGGTTTAACCCCAACATGTGGTACAAGTGGAGTTCAGACAACATAAAATGTCTCCTTGGTACAAGCCACCCCAGCTGAGAATGCTTAATATGAAAATAGATGGACTCCATTAACAAGTGAACATCAACCTATTTAATACCAACTTACTTAATATAAAAATCCTCTTAATAACATATTACACTTGTTATTCCATTCGAATTCCCATATGTTATCAACTATTCCTACAACCTACAGAAAGCCACCTATTTTCGCCTTTTCAGTAAAATATGAACCGAGGGCCCCTATTAAGTGCTGCCCCCCCAAATCTGCCAGGTTATCCCTGCCCCTCTGATCCCTGGTGGAAATAATTGGTTTTGTAACATAGTAACCTGACATTAATTCAAATCCAAATGTTCGGCACTATTTTGTTTTTGCGAGTAATTTTCTTTGTATGTTGAACAGTTGAATACTTTGTTATCATTGTTGTTGTTTTTGTTGTTGCTAGGGTGAGGTAAAGACCTACTTGTAACAATGCCTAGGTAAAAACCACAATGGGTTATTAAAATTAATGTCTTATTTTTAAAAAGCCAAAATAAATAAAAACCTAAAGAGATGGCAGAAAATATAAAGGATGGGATTAGAGGTAAAGACTTTACTCAATGAGATGGAGTAGAAATTCTCCATCTCCTTTTTATATATTGCCATAGAACGGGGGGATATGTTATGTAATTGGAATCTGTATGCCAGACGCAGAGTGTTAAACCCATATAATCTCCTTTCACATTTAACACACACAACCTCACGGCCTTGATAATTGCACCGCAGAGGAGAATGTCTCCCTCCGTCCCCAGGGCGGGCAAATTAGGGGACCAAGGTGGGTTAAGAAGCCAGAAACTAGGTGCACTGGTCTGGGGCAAGAGAGACAGCCTGGGTCACTGGGAAGTCAGGGGGCTGCCAGGCAATGATTGACGATTTACTATGGACAGGTAGGAAAGGCTGGACAATCTGGGCAGAGGCTCCAGAGCCAGGTTTGCCAACGGCTTTAGGAGGACAATGAATCTAAGGTTGTAAGTGCTTTTGAAAGAGGCAAACACCAAGGAACTGGGAAAGGGTCAGTGGTGTGACTGGGAGGAGCCTAGAGATGGAAATAAGATGGTGTTAATGTGGGAACAGGACACGGTACGGACTCGCCAGCTGGGACCCGAGCAAATTACTATAGTGGCAAAATAATGCTGCTGATGTATATCTAAATTCCCATGGGAATGGTTCTGTCTGTCTTATGTAATGCATTCTACATTACAAGCTGTATTTGAAAGAACACATGATAAAGATTACATAATAAACACAAAATAACATTTCTAGTAACTCATTGCATTGTAAGGGGAGAGGAGTATTAATAAATTAGTACAATTGTTATTTTATCCAAAGTGCATTTTCATTGATTCGTACATTTGGATATTTTATTGCAGGAATTTGGGTGAATAGTATTCCTCAAAAGCACAAACAGACCAACAACCTGTAACAACCTTAAATCAGTTTCCTTTATAATTGTGCTACCTGCTTTTAAGAAACTTACTTGTTTCAATTTGATATTACAAGTCATGGATTCAGGTGACCCTAATACTTTAAAGTACGAGCAGCTTTCCTTGACATAAAATAGATTTATAGACTCCTAGTGCGAATTTTAGGACTATTCTTGTCTGTAATGACTGGCCGCTTTAGCTGGTCTGTGAAAAACAATCAAAAGCGCAGATGCCAAACTCGGGACTTAAAGCCAACAACCATGATTGTCATCGCAGAAAGGAAAGTGTCCCCGCTGCACCCAGATCGACTAGGCCTGCTATAATATGTGTGAACATGTTTCATATGGGCAGAGAACTGAAGAAGTGGCCCGATGCCTGATTTAAAATTACGTATAAATGTGTTACAAAAATAAACATCACTGAAAATGTGACTTAGACTGAGGGTAAACAAGCAAAAAAATTAACCAGCAGAATTCTGGTGAATTCAGGTCACCCAGTTCACCATCCACCCCTCTGCCTGTCGCAGATTAGTGCCCAGAGCATAAACCCCCATAATAAAGATTGCAATATTTATAATCTCACAGTGGGGAGCTGCGGGGGGGGTGGGGGGGGGGGTACAGTCAGGTTTGGGTGCTTGTTTTCAAGGTTTGGATGGAGCATCAGTGTTAGAGGGAGGATGCTGCAGAAAAGGAGGAAGAGGGATGGCAGTGGATGAATACAAAGGAAATAGGAAGGGCTTTTTCACTTTTATTTATGATATACGGCTTATGAGGTTTTGCTGTACTGTCAGGAAGTGCTGCTGCCTGCGACACTTAAAAAAAAAAATCAGAAAAAGTGTCAGACCGGTATCTGAAATGTTCAGTGATACCATTGGCAAACAGACGACACCTGTTCCCTCTCTACACACCCCATTTAGGGCATTATCTTTAAATTCTCTAAACAACTGCATGTGTGTCAACACAAGTTACTATGTGACCAAATGAACTTGATGTCTCTGAAAACTATACTGGGTCAGCCCACTGATTCTGTCAGGAAGGTATGGTCCAACCATCCAAATATCTTCAAGCATTGACCCCCCCATGTTTTTTACAGATTGTACCAATAATACGGGCCAGTGCTACAGCACCTCATTCTGGTGCTCCTGATGGCTGTATCTATTGAATGGCCACCAGTCCAAAATTATTTGCGATTAATTTTATATATGCTATTTGTGTCCCTCTGATTAAGGACTTAAGATGATTAAAATACTCTACTCGTCTTCCGCTGCTCTCCATTTTATATTATGGCATAAGCAGACTAAAATGGTAGCCATAAGGAAACTTGTCTGTGAGCACAGAGACTATATCGTCCAGAGAGTTTCGGTATATTCTGTCGGCGCTTTGCATAATCTGCACACTGATGGTGTAGGGTGGGGTGTGTGTGTGTGTGTGTGTGTGTGTGTGTGTGTGTAGGGAGGGGTTGCGAATGTTCATGGCCCATGAAAACGAGGTGGGAAATGGGGGGGATAATAGCAAGCCAACGTGGCACATGTTTAAGCAAGAGATTTTTTTCCTTTCTTTGTTCCACAAAAAGATCCTCCGCAGAGAAGCACAGCCCCATTCAGGCTCCCGCGGCTCCCTCACATTTCCTCTAGCATATGCAAAAACTGGAGGAAGGAGAGAAGCTGCCATCTTGGAAGGAGGACCAGCCCTGCCCTGTTTAAATGGAGGCAGAGAGTACAGTGGTGAGTTCTGGGTAAGCCACTGCCATCGCCTCCGTCATCCAGTTCCTTCCAAATTTAATTTACGAATACCATTCCCTCCTCTTTTTTCATAACAGTTGTGATGTGCACACATTTGAAGATATCATTACTAATTTCTTTATTTCTTTATTTATTTTCCGCCTGCATGAAAACAGCATATGAATATGTATGGGGAAGCAGCAGAGACCCTGCCTGTGCAGAGCCTGCACACTGCACGCATAATGCACTCGTCTTCATCTTCCCTCAGAAGCGCAGACCTGGCACTGGCACGCCACACTGGCACGGGCGGATGCACGCTCATACTCTCGCACCAGCACTCCCGTCCACACTGATAGGACCCTCACTGTCACATGGTCCCAAGCCCCACCCCCTGGCCACACCCACACATTACACTGCATCCAAGAGACGTCTCATTTACGCGATAAGTGCCCAGATCATCCACCATTCTGCTCGCCTGGAACGTTTTCACAATGTTATCACAGCAATGATACTGACTTGCTCTTTTGTATGTATACGATCATTTTGGTTTAATCAGCATACATGACATTGCAGTTGGTGGGTTTGGGGCGGAGCCTCTCAATGGCACTCAAGGAATTGTGGCGAGGCTATAGAGCTGTCTCCCATGAGATGCACATAATAATATTTCAAAAGAGCCGTTAACCATCAGATAAATACTATTTACACGAGGATCAGACTGACACATCTGACATACTGAGCTTACATTGACACAAAGCAGCTAGTTGCTGCTGTTCTGACTCCATATATTATTTGGAGTGATTTACACAAACATACACCCAGTCAACTGGAAACCAGTGATTCTGTTCCAACCAAGGCCAAATCAAGAATATCAGACAAAATCTGCATACAGCTTCTCGTTGCACCCATTTCAGGTCGCTAAGTGTATCTCTGTAATGCATGCATGTGTGCATCAGCGTGTGCTTTCATTCAACGGGGAAGTGTGAATGCACGTCTGTGAGTATTTAGAGTTTGTGTGTGTGTGGGTGGGGGGGGGGGGTCTGGTATATATTACATTGTGGGAACCAGATGTCCCCACAATGTAATAAAAACCTGTTATTTTTGATATTATGGGGACCATTTTTTGGAAATTTTATTTTTTTTAAATGCGGCTGCAATCAAAAAAATATATGCCAAAAGTCTCGCTTTTTTTTTTTGGTTACTTATGATTAAGGTTAGGGCTGGGTAGGGGTTACGGTTGTTATATTGGAATGAGAGTTTTCCCCATAGAAATGAATGGAGAGTCCCCACAAAGACATAATTACAAACCTCTGTCTGTGTGTGTGTGTGTGTGTGTGTGTGCGTGTGTGTGTGTGTGTGAGAGTCAGTGAGAGTGATGTAAATGTAAGTGTGTATCTAAGATGCTTCAGGGTGGTAAAGACGCAGCTGTGGGAGTATGGGGGTGTATGGTGGGGGCTACCAGCCCCTCATTGGGGCGGCAGTTTACCCCCCCTCCCCCCATTTCCAGACCCCCACCCCCTTTTTTCTGCAGTGTCAGTGGAAAAAGCTGACTCCTTCAGCACTTGCTGGGGACTCGCTTTCCCTCACTTCAAAGGCTGCTTCTCGGCTAAAGCCAGCGCCAGATTGGTGGAGTCTCACTACAGTTTGCGTTTCAGACATTTACCATCCTGGAGCTCCTCTTCCCACTAACAGCACCACAGCTGCCCCCCCCCCCCTTTGAAAACAGCTGCCTGAGTGCAAAAAAAGACTGAAGTAAATTCGATCATTTTCACCAACCGCCATCCATATTGTTACTTGCAGCACCTCCTGCCTGATGTCCCAGGAATGAAAGAACTCTCCATATTAACCTTTAACTTCTTCTCCATAATGCCTTCATCTCAAACATCCTTATACATTTAAATGTCTCTAATTCCCAAGAAATTATTTTACAACCACGGGCTAGATATAATTTCAACAAATTCAAATCCTTTCGTTCTATCCAATTATTTTTAACCTAAAGAAGGCAAGGTTAAACAGCAAGGACTAAAACTATTTAGCATCTATTGGCAAACGACTTCATGTATGTTTGGGGTAGACATCACAGTAGTTGTCCGCGGTACAGATGGCTTCCTTTACAAAAAATAAAACTGCTATTAAATTAATTCAGCCTCGTAGGCCTTATCGATTGAGAACCACCGAAAACGCCAACAAAAAAAAGGTTAACGACTGTGAAATAGTATCTAGGCATTTGAAACAGATTAACTCCGCCCTGTAACTAGTCGCCGAAAGAATAATTCACAAATCAATGGCTGCTCACTCGCCGCCCCCGTGTGAGCTCCGGCGGGACGGTCTTAAGCCACGCCGAGGCGAGGCGGTGCGCAGGTGGCAAGGGGAGCGGCTCCCTCCAAATCCGCCGCACAGAACACACACAGCGCGGCCACGCCGGCTTCTCCCGCCCGGCGCAAGGGGGGACCAACACACCGTCACAAAGACGAGGCGCAGCCTCAGCACAGCGCCTCGCATTTCACCACGAATTAATAGCGAGCTGATAGGGCGTCATTTACGGCGGAAGAGGTCGAAGCGGTCATGGCACGCGGATGATAAATATTATAATTTTTGCCATTTCGTCAGCATATTCATTAAGCTGGTCACCCAAAAAGAGGAACTGTACAGACAAAAGCCGTTAAAATGGTTTTGGGCGCGTCGGCGAAAAAAAAGGTGGTTCAGAATCCTCAGTGGCAAAAAGGCTCAGATTTAGGAAGTCGTGCTTGCTGTCACCCCTGCTCCTTCCCCCCCCCCCCCCCCCCAACACACACACACACACACACACACACACACACACACACACACAGCACTACACTTGGCTCTATCATTAGTCAATTTTACAAAAAAAAAAAAAACACACAATTTAACTAAATATATCATTTAAAATGAATTGCTAGAAGTCCATCGATTTTGATTCTGTACCACAGCGGAATAGCGGTAATGCTGTTGACTGACATTAACAACTTTTTATTATCTTGTTTCTTGCAACAAAAAAAAGTGTTAAAATACCCAAATAAAATACCTTCAGAGACGAGAGAATGCACTGCAAAAATGTTGCAAAACGGCAATGGCATTCCATTACACCAAAGCTTTATCATTACAATAAAAACAAAAATCAGTATTAAAAAGACGACTATCGAAGATCGAAAGCCAGCGCCTTACTTACATCGTCATAAGAGCCTATCGTGGTCCGATTATCAATGCTTTATATAGAACCAAGACTATTTTTGATTCACAAGTCGTAAAAAATACATAAAATAATTATGTCTAGTATCATGACTAGTCTTGCAGTATTTGTCAATGAACACATTATGACACCAAATTCTTAATCTGGCAATTTTTATCCAAAGCAAGACACATGACAGAAGGAACAATTAACGCTTGATTTTACAACTGCGTTTTTGTTAATGCAAATGTTGGTCCTACATCCAGTCCCTTAACTACTACGCTTCCTGCAGCCTTATTGCCTAATAACTGTAATTTCATAACCCAAACAGCAAGCTGACGGCGTGCAGTCGGTGCTCGACTCCCTAAAATAGGTGCAGACAGGCCCGACTGATATTAAGGTAAAACGTGGATATACAGAAGAGTTTCCAAAATGGAAACGAGGAATAAATGGTGGTTCAAAAATAAATGAACCCTTCTGGCCATTGACCTGATTTACTTTTTTTTTTTAGTGGGAGATGCGGCAGATCTCAGCATTAATTGGAAAGAGCGGTGGATTTGGAGACAAAAATGAAGATAAATCAATTCGATATATTTCTGCAAATGGTGAGGAGGGAATGAAGGAAGAGTGACAACTACACAAAATACACTATGAAATTTGATTCACTATTTACATTAATTGCATACATAATTTCACACGTCAGAAAAAATAGCATGTTAAATATTGATGATGAAAGAAAATTACACCATATGGTACAAGGGTCAAAGAAATTCAAGCAGAAATTGCATGAAATATTAAATCAGGTCAAATAACTAAATATACCATTTCTAAATCTTATCAAAACAATAATATATAATTATGTGATAGTTAAATATATAATATATTATTAATAATAGAATTATTATAATTATGTTGAGTATCTGTTGTCGACAAGGATGGAGTGTGTGTGTGTGCGTTGCGGCAATCCCCCTTTTTGAAAGCTTTCAATCACATTTTCATTTAGGCAAATGTTCAGAAAATCGGCTCAGCTCGGATAATATCGCAGCCGTCACACAATTTGGACTAACCTGATGGCTGCTGATCCTTAAAACAAACATTGCTCTTCAAATACTCAAAATACGCACATAGACATTACCTACTGACGTATTTATAAAATGATTAATCGCATGAAATCCAGTGAATCGCATGCAAATGCAAAGATGCAGATATGAAAAATTTAGGTACTGCAGGCTGAACATAGACACCAGTGCAGATGTGTGTGAAGAGCAAATGCACAAAATACTTATGAAATCCTTATTTGCACAAACTGAATTCTGAAATGCCAACATACACACACACACACACACACACACAAATAATCGTGTTTAAACTGTTTAACTGTTTAAATTTATAATAATCTTTTGGCAGTTTGCGGCCTTTCAGGTTAAATAATAGAAATTTGAGACTGCTTTAACAAAATCACAGATATGTTAAGGACTTCACATGTTGTCCTTGCCATAATTTATTTTGCTTTTTTCGTAAATTTGCACAAAGCCTGAACATATTGTTGTAATTATTCAAGTATTCCGGAATTTTATATATAAAATTATATATATATATATATATATATATATATATATATATATATATATATATATATATGATTACTGTTATCAGTCTTCGTCGTAAAATTAGTAGTGAGAGTAGAATTTTTGCTGTTACCATCTGGGAGCGAATGTCCTTATAACAGTATTCAAATATCTTGCAAATCTACCTCTATAATACTGCAGCTCCTCCCTTGTGCGTTCCATTTCATTTCCTGAAAAAGACAAGCCGACCCCTGAGACGAAAAAAAAGGGGGCGGGCGGGGGGGGGGGGGGGAGGAGGAGGGTGCGTGTACCCCCCTCCCCCAAGCCTGGGTTCAGGTGGGCTTGCACGGGGCAATACGCCTAAACTTGCAGGGGTGTGCTCTTGCACCTGGGCTTATCTCATTTGACTAATAATTTGACAGCGACTGAAAGAACATACGTGTCCCTGGGATCGTAAAATTATACCATGAACGCAGTAACGATGAAACTAATTTCGTTGCGAAATGGCTCCTTGCATATCGCGTTCCTTAATAGCGCGAAATGTAATGGAGGTGCGGCCCGTTTGGAAAAAGAAGCAGTTCTTTTACATATGAATGTCATATAATTAAAACAGATTATACTGATTATATATAGGGGTGTTACCTGCTAAAATAATGCTTATTTAACCGATTATAATAATATACAATAATTACAGTATAATATAAAATTGGGTAAAATATGACATGTTAAAATGTTGACTTTCCTCCCCAGCCAGCGCTCAATTCCTCCGCAATTATAACTTAAATTCCTCTCTAGCCCCGTCACAACCGTCGTTCCACCTCCACAAACCGTTATGTATCTTGCATACTTATAAAATGGAGAAAAACATAAGCACTGCGATGCAATTACATAAAGCAAAAGACATAAACTCCAAGCAACAGAATCGCATACCATGAAACGCATTTTAAACAATGTACAAACTACAGAAAATATGTGATTGTGATAATTATCTGCATATTAATGCAGATATGTAGAGATTATTACCGTACCTGCTGCTAAATAGGTAAGGGAATCAGTGATTGGTTTGGTAACACTGTTCTATATTTGGAGCCGTTGTTGTCATATGCACAATTAAAGCCTAAATTATATATAAATGACACATTTTTTCTTTCATTTGGGTTGCTTCTGAATGGCTTATTAGTATACTGAGAAAACTGACAAGATATTACCAATATCACCATCAATCAAACGAAATTATACAGTGCATAGTCAAAGCAAATTCATTTTTCCTCCCCCCACCAAGGTCCTCCCTCCCCCTTTAAAATTTAAATCCGCATCAGCAAAATTCAGTTGGAAATTTGATTCGTGCATGATAATTTTATAAGTGCGTCAATTTTTACACATTTACGCAACTTGCTATTTTGTAAAAGCAAACTACACAGGATGACCTAATTAATCTTGACAAACAATTTACAATTTATAGCCCCTACATTATTTCGAACATATCCCAGAATTATGGTACAGTTTCGCCAAAAATCGCACAGTAACTACATATAAACATCAACAATCGTTTAGGCTACTTGACACGCCACGCGTAACAGTTTCACATTTCATTTAAACAATCGATTCCTTCAAGTGTCAGATTCAGGGACAGGCCAGCGAAGGAATCAACAGTATACTTTCAAGTGAAGAACTTACAGAATCCATCAAAACTAATTTCAACATAACATCTACGCATCTCTCCATATATCTGCGGATGTCTCCCCCCTTTCACACTCGTCGTTTTTACATATTGATAACTCACAGCGTAACGCGAAAACAAACACCGTGTTATCAAGCACCATCTAATGTCACAGACCGAAGCTTAGGACACATGGAGCTCGGATAGAAAACAAAATAAAATAAACCACAAAAAGTATTTGTTTATTTTTTAAACAATAAATGAAAAAAATGCCTACAATCAGACAAATTACAGGTTCACTACTCAATTAGTAGTGTAGAACCAATAAACAATTCACGGAGAACAAACCATACCCAAATTTCTCCCTTCTCATAGTATAAACACCTGAAAGCAAAAGCAAGTACCAATTAATTCTTAATGTTGTATCATTTTTTTTCCCCAAATGAGACCATGATATGTTATTGTATTCTATTATATATATTAGATGGCACATTATTAACTAACCGCGTTAAACGCAGCGCTGCTATTTCAAAGAGTAGTCGCAAAACTGCATTAATAGTCAATAAACTATTATTTTTAACTATATCACATACCTTCTTGAAAAGAATACAGCAGGAATAAAGTTACCAGCCACATGCCATAAATAGCAGGTATATTTCTCAGGAATGTTTTGCAATCCCGACGAGTGTGCAGCGCAGTGTTCGGCCAGGCGAGGCTCCGTGCTGGAGTGGTGGCGATGATACCCCGCGATGTCTCCAGCCTTAGTCTCCGACTCACCAGCGCCGAAAAGCGAGGACTGGCAAACCCGCCTCCTTCCCCTCCCCTGCACGGGACCGTCATTCGACGAGACCCCTCCCCCGGTATTATAATTATCCAGCGTTATAGATGGACTGCGTATTGCGCAGCAAGGGAGGGGGGAGATGAGCGAGCGTTTGGGACAACGCGGGGGGGGGGGGGGTGCAACAAGTAACGGCGAAGGTAACCGCGCATGGCTGCGTACAGGTGACATCTTCGTCGGTGGCACAGGTGTCCGGCTGAGATGAATGAAAGCTTATTACCTGGGCGATACCGTTATTTTCATATGCAACTGTTTTATGGGCATCGACTGCGCATATATATCTGGTGATCGGTGTTGCTCGCAGTGAACCGAGTCACCTTAATGCATAATCTCTCCTCTCCACCCCTACTTCTGTTATTTCACAGCAGCTCACCGCGTCCTTAGATACCCCGTACAACAAAACTCGATACCACTCACCAAAACATACACACCACGGTTCGCGGGGCAAGCAAATGTCACGGAGTCACTTTGCTGCGCGGGTAATAAAACGGAGCATATGAATGGAGATCAGCGTGTTTGCGCCACTTCCGCGCTTAACACACTTAAGTTGCGCAAGCAGCTATCAATAACCGCATCGAAAATAGTAAAAAGTGCACGAATGTTTACAGTTTTAGTTCACATTGCCCCCCCCAGTCCCAAAAGGTTAGAAAAACGAATTCTCTTCAGTGATACCGTCTTATATGTAAATTTGCGAGGCTAATGTTCACTTTCATAAATATTGTATTAAGCAATACATAATACATAAATGCAATACATAAAAAAGAAATATGCTAAGATGAATACCAATAACTTACGCCACAAATGTACAGCCGAGGATTTCTTTTACTATCCCGTTCAATTAAAATGAATTTGGGATAACTTTTGTAACTGAAATATGATACGACGATATCGATTAGTAGTTAATTAATTTCTGATTCTTATTGATTTCCCAGACATTTTGCAGTGACGTTCTCTGTTACGCCATCATTGCTATCATAGAATTTCAATATTGGCACCGTTGTCATATATGGAAATTACTAAGTATTTTTGTATTGGAAATTATACAGAAAAAAAGCAGAGGAATCAAGGGCGTAGGTTTCGGTGTGGACAGTAGGGACGTGTACCTACCAATACGGTGGGGGTACTGTGTGTGTTTATGGGGGCGGGGGTTCGGGATGATTTGGTTAATACACATCGGCGAAAACAACCCTACGCCCTTGGGAGGAAGGGTAATTAGCGAAGAATGGGACTCTTCCAAAAAGTTTTTCACACGTCTTGGGGGTTCACCGCTAAACCCCCTTTGGGAGTGCACTATAGCACGAATGACGGATTCTCTGATGCCCTTAGTGTATGCAGAAGGAATCTTTAAGGAACTACAAAGTCACTAAAATAACAGATTAACGATGTTTGTATGTTTTTTAAACAAAATATAATTATTGATACACTATGTCGCAACATTACTTTGAGTCAATACAAACCAGATTCAAATAAATTGCACTGATTTAGAGGCGTTCTCTGTGTATCCGGGCACTCTTAGGTCTGGGTTAAGGATCCCTTTCATTTCAGACATGAGAGGTGTAGAACTAATTCTATTTTTTTCCGAAGGAAGTTAAATTCAGCGCACTGGCACAGCAGGGCATCTCAGTTTCAAAAATATTTTCCTCAGACTACTTTCTGTGATATTTATCACTCCGCAGTTCGGCAAAGGGAAGCAGGAAAGGCAGTGGTCAACTCCTCCGCACACACTGCGAAACAGATGCAGCCAAATATCCAGATCAAAAGAACTCCGCATACAGATATACGCGGCTCGCTCTCCTTCCCCAACCTGCATATTTACCAATTCTCATCCCATGCAAGAAAAAAAACCCCAAAAACATATACAGCATAGTTATGGGTGGTAACTTTACACTGCCTGGGTATAACTGTCAAATGGCTAATGTAGACCACGAAGTGGAAACTTTCTTGAACTTACACACACTTTATTATTTTAACCTTAAAGTGCCAAGGCAATGATACATTAAAACTGGTGGTAAGGTCACAACAAAACAGGTTAATGAAACTGCAACTTTCAATATTAACTAACCACTGTTAGTTAGACATGAATGAAGGGGGCGCTGATGGTAAACTTATATATAATATAAAAAGCTAGTAATGACTTAAGCCAATAAACATGCATTTATTTGCGGGGGGCTAAAAACATTTTAGGGGGCATGAAGCCCCCATACAGTAGGCCAAATGACGTCCCTGCAAACCACATCTCGTTTTAGATATACACCCTTCCCAACATGAATGACATTATAGCGAACAGCCCTGGCACAACAGTCTGTGGCACACTGGCTCAGGAAATAGAATAGGTGGATATATATCACAGCTATAAAAATAGAAAATACTCACTGTTCTGGGTCTAAAAAGTTAAACTGGTTCAGTTTAACAGAGGAACTGCCATGTGAATTTTAGTGTTAAGTGTTCCTTGTTTCCATTATTGCACTAACATCCATTGTCTGTTAATGATTATTTACATGCTGTTGTTTTTTGTATTGGGTGTGGCCAAATGATTGCACATGCCGAAGCACTTGTTGCACATGGCCAAGAAAACATCTCGAATCTCGGTTCCTCTCCTGCTGCTATTCTGCTCCACGCAGCATTCCGCTATTTTCGGTGAACCTAAACGTCTCAGTGTGATGGCTTTAATAAGCCACTGGTCAGGTGTCTCATGTTGGAGCTGGAAGACAGAATGCCTGTGAGGGCCGTCTCCCACACACACCATGATATTGGAGTGGTCTTAACCTGTTTGCTGTGTTAGGGTTTAACATAGACTGCTATGTTTGTCCTCCATGCAAGAGGTCAGATTTTAATTCCCCTGTCTGTTCTTGGAACTGTTATCTTACTCTGTTCATCTCCATCTCCTTGTTACTCTTTTTTCTCTCTCTCCCTAACCACCCTGCAGGATTTCGACCAGACGAAGATAATGCGCTGTAGATAAAATCAGCCCCCCAATCCCGCATTGTTGCTCTGGATAAATGTGTCTGCTAAGCAACTAAATAGTGAAGTTCAGCCAATCAAAAGCTCTCAGTTGCCTGGCAGTCAGATACAGGCCCACGTCACTGTATGGCTGATGAGCAATTAGTTTCACAGGTAGTAGCTGTATTTAGATGGTCCACACAGTGGCAGAGCATCACGTGAGCAGACTGGAGGGCCTCTGGTCCAGCTGCGTGTGAGGCAGAAGAGGGGGGAACGTTACCCGATGTCCTCGCCCACCGGCTGCTGCAGTTAAGGGGAGGGGGGGGAAAAAATCAAGGGGAGTAGAGGGTGGCATGGCGTGACGTCACAGCGCGTTAATTTATTCAAATGAGGGGAGAGTCATGGCAGCGGGTGGGGATGCGGGGGGGGGGGGGGGGGTGTTCATTGGCGGTTTTCTAATCTTGCTTCGTTTTTTGCGGAGGCTAGGGGGAAGGAGAGTGGCACAAGGAGTGGAGGAAAGGTGGAGGGGCAGCACGAGCTCGGAGGAGGAGGGCATTCGGATACAAAGGACATCAGAGAAGAATGACGTTCCACAGAGGAGAAGACAAACACTCACGCAGGAGCATAACAAAGCAATAAAAGGCAGGTCAGATAGACACTGAGCTAGATATGCTAAGAAATATACATATTCTATAAATGATGTTCTAATACCATTTTGAATGCAAGAGATCCATTGAAATCTTTAGTTCTCTGATTTCAAGATACCAAGGATAAAAAAATTCCCATAAGCACCCAAGGACAAAAATGTCCTTGTATGCAATTCATGCCATTGTCACCTTATGTATGAAAAATATTAAAAATCAGATAACCAGTTACATACCCCCACATCACATTTGTGGGTTAATTTACAGCATTGTCTGCCCATTTCTGAAGATGAGATTTGATGTTTGTACCATTTTTATAATCTGACCCACGGTGAATAATAGACTGTTTCTTTATATTACACTACGTAGTTGTAGGAACAAGCTGTGTAATTGACCTTTTAATAAATCGGCTTTAAAATATCCATGGTGAGGACGGTTGGCAGGAGAAATGCATGCCACCAAGAATGAATTACTAAGATGAACTGAAACACTACCTAATAATCTGAGTGCATTAAAAAAAAAAAAACCTTTTACTGAAGTGTTAAAGGCCTACAACCATAAACAGAATAAGAGGTTTGAAGGTGGACAGATGGAAGTGCTACATTTGTACTAAAATTTCATTCATCTATCAAAATGAAAAGTGATAAGAAATTATGTGAAAAATACGACTGTAAACCAGTATCACCACTGCCCAAGTGCTGATAGTGTCCAGTACGAATGCAGTGTGAAATTCAATAAGGGCGCAAGGTTACCTGGATCCTTTTCGTATATTTACAAGAGTTACTTATTAAGTGGCAGAATAACCGTCACAACTGAAAGCACAAAAAATAACTAGAAACAAAACGCAATGTTAAGATTAACAAATCGATAAAGCACAAATCTTCATTTGTCGACCTCACCACAAACTCCATTTTATTATATCAGCCTAACGGCTGTATCAGCCAATCTGATACCCATCAAGAGGTATACATTACTGCTAAACGCAGTCCGACAAGATATCAAGCTGTACAAATTAATAAAGACGGCAAACGCAATGCATAGACGCTGCATCTAAGGAGGAAAAACGTATCAAGCTGTAATTTAATCTAAGCTTGAGCGGCATCTAGTGGTGGGCATAATATTGCAGCAACATACGCTTCATCATTTTCAGCGCGCGTAACTATTTGACCCCAAAGTCACACATCTAACGTAACCAAAGTTTGGGGATAGTAATAATTTAACAGAAGCGTTTATTTGTGTTATCTGCCCTGGATAGAGGGTTACACATATCTTTCACGAAATATGGTGAAACCAGCTCGACTTGTTCAGAATTCACACCTGTTAGGGTTTTGTACTCAGATACCTTCAATCACCCAATGCGACCTTGTAAACGAGGTCAAGGTAACCATTACATACTGTAACTGACTATTTTATTAATGACAATTAAGGTATCCATGAAGGGGAAAGATGGCTGATTTGTTCTTGAAGGGCCAAAAAAAAATGTGAAGCCTGAGACCAAATCATGACAGTTAAGCCTTGGAGTTTGTTATTAAAAACACACAAAGACGTGTGTATCGTCAACCACACCTGAATTGTGCTACTGATACTGATCCCTCTCTTAAGGAAACTATCATTAACAGGTCTAAACAATTATTTGTTGCACCAACATTTTCCCATGGAAACAACATAGGTGACGGTAGCGATGCAGCAAGCCAGTGCTACGCGTGGCTGAGCAAACACAAGGGCTACAGGGGCTGAAGTTTCACTCAGCTGTGTTCAGTTAGCTGCTAACACAGTGGGCCCCTGTGTGCGGGCATGTAAAAGCATGTTGGACAGTTTCCCTCTGGGCATCAATGGCCAGATCTTATCTCTCAACCATCCCTTTGCCTTCCCTCTGCTCCAATTCCCCTTATAGCCCAACAGCCACATAACCCACAGATACGTCAAATTCTACCATATTTTCCTGCATGTGATTTGATTTTTACAGGTTGCTACGCTGCTTGAAAAAGACCAGTAACATCACTGAAGACCCCCTCCCACCCAGACCGCAGGCTGCAGACCTGTACGTATGGAAGGAGGAAGAAAAGCTTCCAGTTCCGCACCGGCCGGCTTATGAACATCTTCTTTCATGCAGCTGAGTCCCTGCAGATCACCCAACACCACTTCTAATTTCCCCCCAATCCCTCCCATAACTATAGACTTGTGGGGACTCTCCATTAATTTCTATGGGGAAAAACTCTAATCGCAACATGATGACCTTAACCCCTACGCAGCCCTACCCTTAACCATAAGTGACCAAACAAAATACTGGACTTTCGGCATTGTTAGTTTTCTGAAAAATGGTCCCCACAATGTTAATGGTCCCCACAATGTTAAAATAACAGGTTTTTAATATAAACATATATGCAATATAAACATACTCCACGCACTCACGTACACACACAAACTCATATACATGCATATATATTCACAGTGTATACCCTTGTATAGATGTGTACTTTTCTAGTTTTCACACTTGTATATATTGCACAGCAGTTTCAGGCACTTTTGCAGTGTTTTGTACTTTCGGATTTGATGCGAAACTTCATTTCGTCGTCTCTACATCACGCAATGAAAATACAGTTGAATCTAATCTAACATGATCTTTTTCTAAACACTGACTGCCCTATTTTGATGTATTCATTTGCTGACATCATGGAGTTTTTGCCCTTGTGTTGTGTAGCTATCCGAAATGCTGACTTCATTTGATCTCACCGTAACACTACACTACAAAATACCCTCCTACCCCCCCCCCCCCCAACACCGGCCCTGCAGATGTGGGCATATGGGAACGCTCACCTGCCCACTGTCCCACTCGGATGAAATCGAGCGGCTGCTGCATCAGCACTGGCCACTGCCTCACTCAAAGGACAAACGTAACTGAAAGAAAACGCGATTCCAGTGACACACATGAAGCACTGCGGCAGCACTTCAAAGTAAAGTGCATCAATTACTCGAAAAAACTGCCACGTCAGCAAGAAGCAGAAAATCTGTTTCTCTGCGTAATGATGCACTTTCAGGGAAAAGGTGTACTCACACGCTGCTTTGCAAGGTGCTTTTTTCAATGCGAAGACTTCCTTTTACAATTTGCATGTACAAATTTTACATACATGTGCTGCACGCAAAGGAAACGCTGGAGGTATCAGTAATGCATGATACAAAAACATGGTAAAGCCTCAACAGAATTCATACTGTCTGTCCATCTAACCAAGGCCTTTCTGTATCTGGCTTGCATAAATTCCAGCTTCACATTCTTTACAAAACAGAAATGAGCATGTTTCAGTGTATTTTTTTCCCCTGCATATTAAGTTGCATTAATATTTAAATACAGCTTTATTAATACCTAGTTCTCCTGCAAGGAGTGTAGCCCTACAGTTCCCCTGTAGTTCAGCACTCTAATTCCAGCTCGACATTCTTAACATTTTTATTACGACTGAATACCGTGTCTTTCACTGGGAGCGTGGCTGGCATGTGCCACTGATGCGATTCGAACCCCACAGTGCTGGCCAAGCAGCATCCCCCATAAATGCCAGTGTGCTTTGTCTGCATTGGGCAGCATTTGTGGAAATGAACCCGTAGATGTTGGGCGTTTTTGAAGCATCCACTATAGCGTCCATCCTGTCATTTTCTATACCAGCTTATCCTACGCAGGTGTCGCGGGGATCCCGGAGGTTATCCTAGAAGCTACAGACGCAAGGCAGGGAATAACCCAGGATGGGGGACCAACCCATTGTAGGGAACACACAAAATTCAGCATAAATACTCACACCTACAGACAACTTGGTAACTGCAGGTCACCTTAGCATGTTTTTGGCTGCGGAGGGAAACCGGAGAACCTGGAGGAAACCCCAGGAGACATGGGAGGAACGTGCAAACTCCACACAAAGAGCTAGGGCAGGGAATTGAACCCAGGTCTGCAGAGGTGCGAGGCCAAGCTGTTAACAGTGCCGCTCGCTCTTTAGTGTTATAGTGTGGAAAATTTAAGCAAAAGAAAGTTTAAATACCAGGAAGGTACTGTACTTTGATTTCTTTATAAATAACTAAATATCTGTATAACTCTCAGCTCAACGGGTGTATATCTGTTACATTAGCTTCTGTGCAAAAATGTGATGCAACAATTACCTGTAAAAAAAAAACCACTAGCGGGTTTTGACATTCTGTGAATGTTTTAAAAGTGATTGTGTACACGTCATGAGAAAAATAAGGTGTCTGTTTTTTTAATTGTGTGTGTGTGATGTCAGTAAAAAAAGAAAAGAAAAGAAGAGGTGAGTCATCATGACAGCAGAAGGGAATGACAGAGCATGAGCAGGGAGAGAGAGGATGGATCCAGGTCCCATGTCTTTGGGGTTCATGTTGCTGACAGTCGCCAACTCTGCGGTAATGGATTATTTATTTAGAGATAATTAAGCGAGAGCAGGCAAGCACTGTGATTAATGTGAGTTGTCAGCTTGCCATATAAACACATCCACCTTATGCACAGGTACTGCTGCAAAACAATGGTCAGGCAGGCAGCCGTTCTCAAGCCTGCCCTCTGACAGTGCGCTAATATCACCTGAACTGGACACACAATGGGATACGGCCAGGCTGATGTGCCATTACCATAGAAGGCAAGATCTCACACCCAGGCAGGCTGTGCTGTAGTGGATGACCTCACAACACTCATCGTGACCATGCCTGAAGTCATTGTCCCGTCATACTTAGCAAAACATTGCAAAATTCAATGTCAATTAAAAAATGCATTATAGCTTGAAAACATTGTATATGATACATACATACAGGGGTTGGACAATGAAATTGAAACACTGGGCCCATATAGCATTTGAGGTTTCATGCCTGTATATGTGCGGCTTAGTGGCCATTCTTCACTGATTGCACACAGTAAGGGCAGTGTGAGAACGCTGAATTAGCAGAGCAATAGCACTGTTGTACATAAAATATTGCAATACGCATAACATGTGACATATCAAATTTCAAAAGAGGACAAGTTTTTGGTGCGTGTCTCGCTGGGGCGTCTGTGAGCAGCACAGCAGGTCATTGTGGTGCATCGAGAGCCATGCTACCCAGGGTAACGTCGGCATGCCACCACGAAGGACACACTGCAGCAGGAGTAACTGTGGATGTGGTCTGAAAGGGACGTCTGTGTCCTAACCCAGTCTGAAAGGGACGTCTGTGACCTAACCCGGTCTGAAAGGGACGTCTGTGTCCTAACTCGGATTGTATCCAAAAGACATAAAACTACAGCTGCCCAAGTGACTGCAGAATTAAATGTGCAGTTTGACAGTCCTGTTTCCAAGAAAACTGTTGGTCAGAAGCTCCACAGGGTCAGTATTCATGGTCACACTGCTATTGCCAAATCTTTGGTCACTCGTGCCAAACGTCAGTGTCGATGGAGCCAGCAGCACAAATCTTGGGCTGTGGACAATGTGAAACATGTATTGTTCTCTGATGAGTCCAGCTTCACTGTCTTCCCCACATCCAGGAGAGTTATGGTGTGGAGAAGCTCCAAAGAGGCTTATCACCCAGACTGTTGTGCATGCAATACAGGGGTGGATCAGTGATGGTTTGGGCTGCAATATCATGCCATTCCCTAGGCCCACCACTTGGGTAGGTGCATCACTGGCAAGGACTTCCAAATCATTCTGGAGCACCATGTTCACCCAGTGTTTCAAACATTGTACCCTGAAGGTGGTGCCGTGTATCAGGATGATAATGCACCAATATAGACAGCGAGACTGGTGACAGAGTGGTTTGATGAACATGAAGTTGAACATCTCCCATGGTCTGCAGTCACCTGATCTGAATATTATTGAGCCACTTTGGGGTGTTTTGGAGGAGCGAGTCAGGAAACGTTTTCCTCCACCAACATCACGTAGTGACCTGGCCACTGTTCTGCAAGAGGAACGGCTCAAAATCCCTCTGGCCACTGTGCAGGACGTGTATCTATCATTGCCGAAACAAATTGTTGCTGTATTGGCCGCAAAAGGAGGCCTTACACCATACTAATAAATTACTGTGGTTTAAAATCAGGTGCTTCAGTTTCATTCTCCAACCCCTGTACATATAAAAATAAACTCAATTTCAGGTCACATTGCCACCCACATACACTATAAGGGCAAAAGTATTGGGACACGTGGCCATTATACCTACAGGAACTTTTAATGCATCCCATTCTAGGTCCATAGGCATCAATATAGAGTTGGCCCCACCTTTGGAGTGTCTGTGGGAATTTTTTGCCCATTCGTCCAGAAGAGCATTTGTGAGGTCATTCATGTTTGACGTGAAGGCCTGGCTCACAATCTCCGTGCTAGTTCAAGTGTTCGATGGGGTTGAGGTCAGGGCTCTGTGCAGATCAGTCAGGTTCTTCAGAACAGAAAAAGGCCTTCCCCAAACTGTTCCCAGAAAGTTAGAGGCATAAGAAGTGAGGCGCATAGCCCACCCCATGAAGAACAACCCCATACCATTATCCCTCCTCCACCAAACTTTATAGTTGGCACGATGCAGTCAGGTAACGTTCTCCTGGCATCTGCCAAACCCAGACTTGTCCATCAGACTCCTAGACAGAGAAGCGTGATTCGTTACTCCACAGAACACGTTTCCATTGCTTTACCATGACGCTTGGCATTGCGCGTGGTGATGTAAGGCTTGCATGCAGCTGCTCGGCCAGTCCATAAACCTCGGCAAAGAGTTTTTATGCCGGGTTAACGCCAGAGGAAGTGTGCAACTCTGCAGTTATTGAGCCAATACAGCGCTGGCAGCTTTCACACACTATGTGCCTCAGTACTCGGCGACTCCGCTGCTACTTCCCCTGCTCTGTCACTTCATGGTCTGCATTACCATCGTTCCTAAACGCTTCTACTTGGCAATAATACCACTTACAGTTGACTGTGGAATACCTATCAGGCAAAAACATTCACAAACTGACTTATCGCAAAGGTGGCATCCTATGACAGCACCATGCTTGAATTCACTGAGCTCTTCAAGCGAATGTTTGTAAACCTGACTGCATGCCTAGGTGGTTAATTGTATACACCTGTGGCAATGGGTATGAATGAAACTCCTGAAGTCAATGATTCAGAGGTTTGTCCCAATACTTTTGTCCATATAGTATACACACACTTACATTAACAAGCACATTTTTGCCCATAAAAGCACAATAACTGGAAGCTTTAATGAATCAGTCATTAATTAATTTATATTACAGTATAATATTCTGGTGTACTTTATGCCAGGTTCAAAATGCACTCAATATCTTGCTGAAAACCAATCCTGAATTGCATACTATAGTGCCACCCTGTGGTAAATATAGAAAAAGTTTTAATTGCAATGCTATTAAGAGCAAGATTTTTTTTATTTAAGGCCTTAGCTATTGAAAGCCTTCTGTGCCACACAATCTCTCTACCTTTAGGTGCCACATGACTGATTGCTGAACATTTAAACACATTTCAAATCTATTGTATATTTTTAAGGAACAAAAATGACCACCTGACAATATTTATGGGATTCACTTGCATCAAATGGGTTTGAATTCCATTCATGTAAAAACACAAACACTAAATGAGATTGATCAGCATCTCTTCCTATGCATCCTTCAGCATCTCTTCCTATGCATCCTTCAGCATCTCTTCCTATGCATCCTTCAGCATCTCTTCCTATGCATCCTTCAGCTTCGCTTCCTATGCATCCTTCAGCATCGATTCCTATGCATCCTTCAGCATCTCTTCCTATGCATCCTTCAGCTTCGCTTCCTATGCATCCTTCAGCTTCGCTTCCTATGCATCCTTCAGCATCGTTTCCTATGCATCCTTCAGCATCTCTTCCTATGCATCCTTCAGCATCGCTTCCTATGCATCCTTCAGCATCGTTTCCTATGCATCCTTCAGCTTCGCTTCCTATGCATCCTTCAGCTTCGCTTCCTATGCATCCTTCAGCATCGTTTCCTATGCATCCTTCAGCATCTCTTCCTATGCATCCTTCAGCATCGCTTCCTATGCATCCTTCAGCTTCGCTTCCTATGCATCCTTCAGCTTCGCTTCCTATGCATCCTTCAGCTTCGCTTCCTATGCATCCTTCAGCATCGTTTCCTATGCATCCTTCAGCATCTCTTCCTATGCATCCTTCAGCATCGCTTCCTATGCATCCTTCAGCTTCGCTTCCTATGCATCCTTCAGCTTCGCTTCCTATGCATCCTTCAGCTTCGCTTCCTATGCATCCTTCAGCATCGTTTCCTATGCATCCTTCAGCATCTCTTCCTATGCATCCTTCAGCATCGCTTCCTATGCATCCTTCAGCTTCGCTTCCTATGCATCCTTCAGCTTCGCTTCCTATGCATCCTTCAGCATCGCTTCCTATGCATCCTTCAGCTTCGCTTCCTATGCATCCTTCAGCATCGTTTCCTATGCATCCTTCAGCTTCGCTTCCTATGCATCCTTCAGCTTCGCTTCCTATGCATCCTTCAGCATCGTTTCCTATGCATCCTTCAGCATCTCTTCCTATGCATCCTTCAGCATCGCTTCCTATGCATCCTTCAGCTTCTTCCTATGCATCCTTCAGCATCGCTTCCTATGCATCCTTCAGCTTCGCTTCCTATGCATCCTTCAGCTTCGCTTCCTATGCATCCTTCAGCATCGTTTCCTATGCATCCTTCAGCTTCGCTTCCTATGCATCCTTCAGCATCGCTTCCTATGCATCCTTCAGCATCGCTTCCTATGCATCCTTCAGCATCGCTTCCTATGCATCCTTCAGCTTCGCTTCCTATGCATCCTTCAGCTTCGCTTCTTATGCATCCTTCAGCATCGCTTCCTATGCATCCTTCAGCTTTGCTTCCTATGCATCCTTCAAATCTTTTCACAAATTGCTTCAGCTAAACTTCTCCTTATGTTTATAATCAGCAAAATGTGAAACCTCATCAGAGACAGTGAGGGCCAGTATACCTGGAACACATTAATTAATTAAATTTAAGGTACAAGTGAAGTAAATGAAGGCACCATCTGTAACAGACATTCTATATTTTTTTTTACAAAATAATGAAATTTTTGATTATATAAATAGTTACATAAAAAGTTTTTAATTTATCCAGCTCTTTGTTTGATGGGTCAAATGTTCTTTATCTTTCCTAATAATAATGGTCACTATTATTTAAAAAATGTTCTGGAAATAGTCATAAATGTCCCTAAAATAAGGTAAAATGGCATGCAAGGGTGCTTTGTGTAATTAAACCAGGTGTTCAATGCATGAAATCATAAGGTCCGGGATTTCAGGAGAGGGGGGGGGGCGACCACTGTTGGATTTATCAGAGCATGACAATATTAGAAAATTCTTGCATAGCATTGGTTATTAAAGCAAAAGCAGCTGTAGCAAAGGTGTGCAAAAAATCTGCTACTTTTACTTACAATATCTCAGACATGAGATAGAGAAAATGCAGCTATGGTTTGCGAGTTTCCTCTACACATTACCGGCCATTAAATTTCATTAGTCACAATCTAATGATCCACACATCATACTCATATACTTGTTCCTCTGTGTTTTCTAAACGTATTTTAGCGAGAGTGTGCATGTGATTGTATTATAGAAATTTCAGATCATGGCAATTAAGTCAGACATTTCTTCCACCTTAAAATAATAAAAAAACACTTTAATAAATATTTAATTTTCTTCCATAAAAAACAAACAATATTTAAGTGAAAAACAAATGAGGCATCTTTAAAAGAGTACATACTGTGGGGGGGGGGGGGGGGTTAGGGTACAAAAAGTACACAGGCGACGGCGGGGGCACGAGTCCAAGCCCCAAAGAGGGAGATTTTAAAAAATTAAAAAGAAACTGGTGCAACACAGCAAGGGAATTTCGCAGTGGCTGAAGGCGACTGCCAGTGTCCTCACTATGTGTCGGCTCCTCGTAGATCAGGGAGATGAGGGAGATGAGGGAGAAGAGAGAGAAGAGAGAGAAGAGAGAGAAGAGAGAGGGACTGAGGCGTTCGTAGCAAAAAGTAGGGCAAAGAAATAAACTTAAACAAGGGAGATAGAGGAAATGCTGACAAAAATGGGAGGTTTTAAAATATTCTCAGTTATGTGTGAAATTTCAGGGAGTTATGTCCTGCATGTCCCAGCACACCCGGACGCGTCCTTTCGTAGGGGAACCCCGCTTCCAGCAGACAGCTACAACCTGGGTAATTATCTACCTCCAGCTCAGGGTCACTGGGCCGTGGCTTAGGGGCACGGCTGTCCAAAATAATGGGTCTGAAATCCCAAAAAATGTGTCTCCTGACCAGGGTGCTGCCATGCAGTGGTGCTACCAGGATGCCATCCTGGGGTGGGCATTTGGGCATGTTGGGTGGGCACCTGTACTCAAGTTGGGTCATGGGTGGTCCCCTACTGGGTAAAAGTTATCCACCCTGGGGGTGTAAGATCTATTCTGTTAAATCACTAATGATTGATCAAATTTGGTCTGTCTCTGTTGGGTGGGCAGATACTCCGCTTGGGTGGGCTGCAGCCATGAAGATAAGACCCTGGTTACCTGTTCATTTAATTCTTATACAATGTACTCATCCATCCTTGTATTTCTCAGCTGCTTATTCTGGTCAGGGTTGTGGGGCAATATATTCATACTGAACAGCTCTCCTGTCATAGCGACGAAGTCACCATCCTCCAATCAGACAAAGAGGCACTTCTCGTATATAATTTAAATAGTTTTCCCACAGAGGAGGTGTTCGGTAGAGCTAGGATAGGAATTAGCAGGATAACAGTTAGAGTTCAGGTGTCTATAAAGTGGTTTTTGAACTTTCCTTCATCCAATCTTTTTCATTACTCTTTCTTTTTTGTGTTGGGAGAATTTGATGGAATGTGATGGAAAGTGGGAAGAAAGGGTGCAAAATCAAAAATAAATACAAGCACGGGTAATGTGTGGAACGTCAGAGAGGTGGGATGGAGTTTCTAGATGCAAAACTAGGATAAAAATGAATTGAAGTCAATGAGAGGAAAATAGCGAGATCTAATTTCCCCATACAAGTCTATGGGATGAAGAGGGATGCGGGTGGAATATCAAAAAGAAAAACAGAAACACTCTTCTCCTTAATGGGTGGAAAATTTGACAGGTGGAACCGAACTTCTAGATGAAAAACTGTAGGAGACAGGTGCCAAAGTTCTACAGTTTTACACTATTGGAGAGAACAAAGTGGCTGCGGCACATGTGCACAGCAATGGCAGCATCATTAACAACCTCATCAGACTTACATATCCTGCACAGAATACCTTAGCAAGTACACCATTGTATAACAACGCTGGTCAATCTTATCGCTGACATCGGTGGCTGCTGAGGGTGCCGACCCGGCAAACTACCGACAAAGTCAAACTAGGCCAGACAGTAATAAATAAACCAGGCAAAATGGGGATTAAAAGGGAAGCCTAACCAACAGACTGCTACACATACCAAGACTGTGGGGGCAGTGTGTGGCTCTGTGGGCTAAGCCTGTATGCCTGTAAACAGAAGGTCACTGGTTCTAAACCCCAACCACAGGACATCTATGGGTCCTTGAGCAAGGCCCTTAACCCCCAGCTCCCTGTGTGCCCCAACAGGTGGCTGCCCTTCACAGACAGCTTATTCTACAATGAGCAAGATAAGGGAGGCATAAAGACAATCTCCCCATGGGGATCAATAAAAGTATTTATTATTATTATTATTATTATTATTATTATTAAAACATGTCAATCAACAGCCAAGACTGAACAAGCAAATCTCACTGGTCACTATATACGCTGGACTTCCAGGTTTGATTAAGTTTCAGGTGACACGGATGTAAGGCTATTGTATAAATAGCTCGTTTACATGAGAGAAAGGAGCTGGATTTTGTTAGCTTGATGGAAATTTTACCCTTTTTTTAAAAAAAATTATCACAGTATCACATTTACATTATTTAGCAGACACTTTTTTCCAAAGTGACATACAACTGAGACAGTAGAGTCAACCAATCCCTGGGATTAAGGGCCTTGCTCAGGTGGCCAATGGTGAAATCACTCTGCCAACCCTGGAAGTCTATCTATTCAATGTATCTTATAATGAGACGTGTCAGTCAGGACCTGTGCTAATTTCATTGTCCCCTCTAAAACAGTTAATTAGTTTTAAATCGTTAGGCTTCATTTTCACCTATTAGGAAACTGCATGACATCAAAATAGCCAAGCCAGCGGTTTCATAAAGTCATTCTACACTCACCTAAAGGATTATTAGGAACACCTGTTCAATTTCTCATTAATGCAATTATCTAATCAACCAATCACATGGCAGTTGCTTCAATGCATTTAGGGGTGTGGTCCTGGTCAAGACAATCTCCTGAACTCCAAACTGAATGTCAGAATGGGAAAGAAAGGTGATTTAAGCAATTTTGAGCGTGGCATGGTTGTTGGTGCCAGACGGGCCGGTCTGAGTATTTCACAATCTGCTCAGTTACTGGGATTTTCATGCACAACCATTTCTAGGGTTTACAAAGAATGGTGTGCAAAGGGAAAAACATCCAGTATGTGGCAGTCCTGTGGGCGAAAATGCCTTGTTGATGCTAGAGGTCAGAGGAGAATGGGCCGACTGATTCCAGCTGATAGAAGAGCAACTTTGACTGAAATAACCACTCGTTACAACCGAGGTATGCAGCAAAGCATTTGTGAAGCCACAACACGCACAACCTTGAGGCGGATGGGCTACAACAGCAGAAGACCCCACCGGGTACCACTCATCTCCACTACAAATAGGAAAAAGAGGCTACAATTTGCACGAGCTCACCAAAATTGGACAGTTGAAGACTGGAAAAATGTTGCCTGGTCTGATGAGTCTCGATTTCTGTTGAGACATTCAAATGGTAGAGTCAGAATGAGAACATGGATCCATCATGCCTTGTTACCACTGTGCAGGCTGGTGGTGGTGGTGTAACGGGGTGGGGGATGTTTTCTTGGCACACATTAGGCCCCTTAGTGCCAATTGGGCATCGTTTAAATGCCACGGCCTACCTGAGCATTGTTTCTGACCATGTCCATCCCTTTATGACCACCATGTACCCATCCTCTGATGGCTACTTCCAGCAGGATAATGCACCATGTCACAAAGCTCGAATCATTTCAAATTGGTTTCTTGAACATGACAATGAGTTCACTGTACTACAATGGCCCCCACAGTCACCAGATCTCAACCCAATAGAGCATCTTTGGGATGTGGTGGAACGGGAGCTTCGTGCCCTGGATGTGCATCCCACAAATCTCCATCAACTGCAAGATGCTATCCTATGAATATGGGCCAACATTTCTAAAGAATGCTTTCAGCACCTTGTTGAATCAATGCCACATAGAATTAAGGCAGTTCTGAAGGTGAAAGGGGGTCAAACACCGTATTAGTATGGTGTTCCTAATAATCCTTTAGGTGAGTGTATGTCAGTCCGGTAAGGACCGTAATGGTTCACTGCCCTGCGCTACCACCAAACACTGATAGGTGGTGCCAGAACACAGGTAACATCAGAACGCAACTGCAGCACTAAATCAAACTGCAGCAGCTCTAATAATATCATTATATAAATCATTTAATGGGAATATCAATGTTTAAAATGTTCCACCTTAACATGGAAGACTACATATTTGTTTACATATAAATCAGCATTTAACAAAGTTTAATTAATTTAGCAATGATCTTTGTAGCTCAAAGAGCTTTGTAGTTGACTGAAGTTAAATTACTTAAGTTAGATGACTGGAAGTGAAGGGGGTCACAGCAAGAAGGTATAAAATATTATTTTATGTGATTACTTAAATGATTCGAATTATATTTCACAATAAAGTTTTCCACATTAATGTATTTCCCGAACCAGTTATTAATTTCATAATGCCACTTTTCATAATAATGGTGCGCTCTATCAGTCACTTTGACCTAGGGGTCGATTAGATCAAGTGTTCAATAAATGTCTTCAGTGGCTTAAGTCACAATTAGTTGTATTACAGAGACATCGAACCCGGGGAACGCCGTTGGGAAATAAACCATGGGAAAAAATCATCTCCACGCGGCATGTTTTACCCTCTAGACACGTAAAAATTCCCGTCTTCAATGACTTCAGTCAACGGTGTTCGGTATGTCATGTTTATGTGTGTATTATGGCATTTGACATGTGGTTTACGTCAGAATCCAATTTAATCCCTTATAACTCCTTGTGCTAATTACCACACAGCTCTTGAGTTGAATAATTTGTGGTGGAACAGGGAAAGAACTAAGCTACACAGGGCTCCGGCCCTCTGGGATTGGAGTTTGACACCCCTGCCCTAGATAATGGATATGGTAATAGCAACATATAATAATAGTATGATTGTTTATGTAATTTTATATCGAGCTGTCCAGGGGCTTGAACCGGTCAGAAATTCAGTCCCACTCCGGTCATGACCACTTTGCTCCTTTTACATGTGCATGTGTGTCCTTACGGGTGGTAAAGGGAGGACGACCACCCTGCGGTGAACACCACCCCCTACCTGCTGGTGGGCTTCCCGATTCTGCAGAAATACTCCCAGTAATTATTATGCATGAAACCTCGGCCTTTGTTGTGAAATTACAAAGTGCACCGTACCGTGAGCACTTAAGGATCTGTGAAGTGGATTTCACAGGCGACACCTTTGTCTACCCCTTGGCTACATAATGTAGCGGGCGGACAAATGGGGTCCTTTAAACCAGGGGTCACCAACCTTTTTGAAACTGAGAGCTGCTTCACGGGTACTGAGCCATACGAAGGGCTACCAGTTTGAAACGCCCTCCTAAGCTTATCATCACTTCATGTATAATAAACATGTTTTAAATGCTTTTTTTTAGATATTGTCATTTTCAAATCTATATAAATGCAAATGTGGTTAAAGAAGAATAGCAACTGGATAAATTTAAATTTTATATGCTGCTCACCGGGGCGGCATGGTGGTGCAGTGGTTAGCAGTGTTGCCTCGCACCTCTGGGACCTGGGTTGGAGTCTCCGCCTCAGTCACATGTGTGTGGAGTTTGCACACCTTAGGTGTGCATGTGTGAGTGAATGGTGTGCAAGTGTGCTCTGCGATGGGCTGCCCCCCCCCCCCCCATCCAGGGTTGTTCCCTGCCTCGTGCCCATTGCTTCCAGGATAGGCTCCGGACCCCCCGTGACCCAGTAGGATAAGCGGGTTGGACGATGGATGCTGCTCGCTGGTAAGTTGTGCTATTTTTAGAACAGGTCCGCGGGCAACTTGAGGTCCTTGGGGGCATCCTGGTGCCATGTTGGTGACCCCTGCTTTAAACATTTCATAGCAGAGTAGGTGGGTAGTCTGTTATTTATAGATATTATTTATTAATATTAATGAGACACCCAAAATTGACCCTGGCATTCCTGAAACTGTTGAAAGCCTTCGGTCAGTAATCCTGGACTTCATTCAAACTTCAGGGATTTTTTTTACTTGTATACTATGGTAAAATTGAACTGACTTTTTCTCCACAACTGCAGAGATAAAGGACAGGGGCACAGTGAAAATGGCCAAATAGAGCCTACAGTCACCCTTAAATTAACCCCGGCTGATGGATCATATTTGTGCTCTCTTTCAGTACTCCAGGTTCAGTGGATCAATACACTGCAGTAGAGAGACGTTCATCTAGCCAGCCTGAGAGAGCTCCACGTTCTCCTACTTGTCATTCTGATCCTTAACCAGCTCACTTCAAACTACCAAAGTTCTCCCAGGCTGTGGAAATGATTCACCAAGAAGTATATACTGCTTATTCACGCTTGTGGCACTCTTCTATGACGCAAGAGTGAAATCGGACTCTTAACAAAGCGATCATCCACTGTGCATCTTATCCCAGCAGTTCCCAAACACTGCACGTTGTTGAAGCTCTTTCATGCATCGAGAAGCCTGTATATTTTTCAAGAACATACGAGCGGTGGAAGAATCAAGAATGGGATGCACAATTATTGTGAAAAATAGATGTAATATTCTGTCCTGAAAAAGCAAGCATGTCTGTGACAGGGCTCCTGCAAAGAACATTGAAACCAAAAAAGGCTGAGGATAGCTCTTATCCTCGTCATCTAACTGGAAAATCAAGACAGTAAAGGAAAGGCTTGATTTATTTAAAAAAGTGAAGATACAAATAATGAAAAGATCATTAAATGAACAATGGCTAAGACTTTCTCAGTCCATAGTCTTGAAGTGGTCATCTTCAGTCCTGTCGTGCAGGATTTCATGGAAATGGGTCTGGTCTGTTCAGTGAAGCTCAGGTAAGAACAATCTCCTCCAGCAACTATATTTTTTTCTAAGTTTGTCTATTATCATGACAGCAACCACGAGGGCCCCTGAGGCGAACTGAATATGACTCACCACAACCCCAGGACCGGGGGTGCGGATTTCTGTGACCCACATGGGGCTGGGCAACCATCGCCCCCATAGCTGCTGCTACCCCAGAGTGCCACCCCTGCTTAAAAAGACGTCAACCCCTAAATCTTTGGCCGTAAAAGCAATAGACCAAAACATGGGCTCACACTTGTCCTTTTGTGCCCCAATTGATCATTTTCTCCACCCAGTGTCACTGGGCCCTGATTCAGAATGAGGACTCAAGCGCCTGACAGCAACCTCCCTTGGCGTGATGGAGAAACACCAAATGAAGGAGCCTTAGCGAAGGGCTGCGGGTTGAGCGGGGATGACTTTATATGTCTTGCGAGGTGCATGAGACAAGGTGGCTGTGAATTTGCCTTCATCGGGGTGTCTCTCTACCACAGCAAAAGCTGAAATCACATAAAAATTCATGAAAATAATATCAGACAAATCTTAATTTTCAAGTGATGTGTCAGTAGGCTTAATGGGCCAGAAGTGATTTGGAGCATCTGTTGTCAAATTATTAAAATACTGGCCTTTGTAAAAACTGAAGTATAAAACTGCATAAAAATTCCTTTGATAAATACGATGGCTGACAGTCTCTACCGAGTAGGTCAGCTGCTCAGTTTTTGGTCATAGTGCCATTAGCGATAATGACAAATCTGAAACATGGGGTTCACTGGGTTTGCCCTTGTACAACAGTGAAAGAATCACTGAGCACTGAATGTAATGATGCTTGGTACACATGTGCACTGACCTAGAAAAAGCATTTCTTTGCTATCTATATTTTATCCATGCCTACTGAGCAGTTTTACATCTAGTACACTTTTAAGTTAAGTTCAAAGCATAGCCATCTGTAGACTGGATACATATATAAAGCTAATTCTATCCGCCAGCTCATACTTTGATGGGAGACGTTCAGAAGCCACTAAAGCTTCGGTAAGACAACTGAAGGACAAATTCCTAAGACTCATTCGGTCCGCGGGATACGTTTTCGAGAAAATGACTGCGGACTTTGTGGAGTTTCGGAAATTCTGAGGTGCTGATTTGGCCTCCATCCGTCAATTGCTAGGTAGAATATTTGTCAAATAATACAGGATCGAAGACATACCACATACCATATACCACATACCATATACCACATACCATACTGGTACAGTCAGTGTCGTTATACTAATCATACTGCGTATATACTGTAGCTATCATCTAGGGCTTCTGTGCAATTCTCATATTTAACTATTTAATGTTAAGTATTTAATTCTCATATTTAACGTACAAGGGCACATAAGGGACCATGAGTCAGCTGACTCTCCATAATCTTCTGCATATTCCTAGTTTTTTCCCTGCTTTTTCTCTAGCAAAAGACACCAGTGTGCTCATGTATTTGGCAAAATGTACACACAGGTGGCGCCATTACATAGGTAACCACTCAAGTCTAATAACAGGACAAAGAATACGTTTATATACTAAAATGGGTTTGCTAGTGCTGTTGTTAATAATAATACGTAATTGATGTGTGAATACTATATTTAAAATTTATGTATAAATACTGTTAAGTACAAATTAAAATGCAATACAGGCAATTCATTTCCTGTATATAATTGCTAAGGTCACTCATAGTGTACCAGGGTTATATTTAGCAATGTGTGTGTGTTACTTTAAGCAGAATAAGGGTGACCGAGGCAAAGGAAAATGATGGAATATGCATGAAAACAGATCTGACAAATATGTTTCAAAGATATAGTCAAAAATCAATGCAATATCAAAGGTATAATTGAGGATTGGCGAGATTCAGACCATGGGGAAGGACAAGGAGGGTGGAGGTAGTTGAGGGATGTGGTGGAAGGTGGGGGCAAAGCCTGGGGACAAAGCAACAGCAGGCTCTCAGTTCATCGCTGGTCCTGATGCTGAATGTTCTATGGTAACCAAGCGCTGTCTTTAACTGCACTTAAAGCCTCGTGCTGCAGAGAGACACGTTGACTCAGACGGTGAGCTCTGGACGCACTCTTAGAGGCAAGAGATACAGGATAACAGAGAGACGGAGATCACAGCCGCAGAAGATAAGCTGCTGGGAAGCTTCACCCTGTGCTTTGGACATCAGTCTTACATCCAGGTATCGTCTCTCACCTTTTTCACGCACACTTCACACACAGTTTTGTTTGCCTCTAACACAGACAACAAAATAATCATTTCATTTTGAAATCTCTTTATCTGAAACTACAACCGTTTTTTATTTTTTTTTAAAGAAAAAACTTGAAAAGCAACAGGGTTTTTTTTTTTTTTTTAATGAAGGTAATCTTCATTTCCATATCATCCAAGAATATGAATGTATGAGAACAGATGAGTGTATCAGTTATTGCTTGGTCGTACACAACAGTGCTGCGTTAACATTGCAACAGGTGCTGCTGTAGTAAAAATGAGAAGATTAAATGGAATCAAATTTCACAGCAGGAATTAAGCTAGGAGCCAAATAGCTTAAACGTACTTTCTCTTTTGCATAGACTTAATTATGGAATTATATAGTGTTAGTTTAAGTTTCTTTCATTGTATCAATGAAAACAATTACTATTACTACAATTACTATTACTGGAGTATTATTTAATGCCTTGACTAATAAAAGGTTATCTGATCTTTGTCATTTTTATCATTTCTGATGCTTTGTATATGACATATGAAAAAAGAATATTTAACTGGTTATGGTATAGGATTTTAATGATTTTGTAAAACAAATGCCACCACATCACAGATGTTGCCACGGTAGATTTTATTACCCTGCGTGTGGAAAAGGCAGGATTCAATCATCGCATATTATAAGAGGACTGGGCTGGCATACAAGATGAGGGTCCCACAGGGGACTGAATACATGCCATGACGACCACAACAACTTATCAAGTAATTGGATCCGACTGCTGAGCTTCAGGTAAAAGTCCTCAGCTCAGGGAGTCGAGTGACGTCTTGCTATGACCCCAGAGGAAAAGCATCACAGCTGTCGGAAATGCACACGTTCTCTGGGCCGTCTGCCCTGCTAGTCCTCATGCTGCTAGTATCATAACAGATCTCTTCTATGGTTGCTGTGTGGAATTTTACCATGGAAGCTGTACTGGCCTGTTTGTATGAAGGGTCTGGGCATTTTGTAGTATCTTGGACCCCAGGAATGAACAAGCACCTGTTTTGAGTCAAGATAAAGCAGAGAGTGTGTGACTTGCTCTGATTAGGACGGCTAAAGAGACCCATAGACGGGGATGAGAGATGGCAGTAGGGGCATTATTTGGGCACGAGCGTGGTGATGGGTTTATCCAAAAGCATGGAAAAGAATGAAAACAAAAGACAGGATGTTTGGTGTAAGAGTGAAGAAAAGCACGCTGGGTGTTGGATCTGGTCAGGAGACTAAAACAGAAGTCAGTTTTTTGGAGAGGTGATGAGGGACAGGTGATGAGGGACTGTGATGAGGGACAGGTGATGAATGACATAAATTAGGGACATTTCATACTCAACTGTTTCTTCTTCTGGGATCCTGGATTTCTCTTTCTACTGAACCATATATTTCCTAATTTTCCTGTAATGTCACTAAAAATGGAATCATCACTGGAGGTTAAATTTATGGCTACAGCAATGTCACTTGGTCATAAAGTTTTTAAATTGAGCTTGAAAAAGATGATTAATTAATTACTTATAATGTGATCTGTCACAGAGAGGTCAGCAGGTTTTTACTCTTTTCTCTAGAGGAGACTATAGAATCGTAGCATTGCAGATGCATTCTCATCACACTTCATATCAGCCATTTCTTCAGCATACCCTAAAACACGCTGCAGGAAAGCCACCGTCCAACCATTCCGATCCCTTCCTTGTCAGTTTTTCCGTTAGTTGCTTATTTCAGAACTGGTTTCTCGTACATCTAGCTCTGGCAGTCAGCAGCATCCCGGCAGTTTATGCAACGCACAGATTTCTGAAAGCTGTTTCACCATAACAGCGTGGAGCGACCCACCTGCGCCGCTGGCTGAATGGTGCATCACTACACCTGTGCTGGGCACGATTCAAGCGGCCCGCATCAGTGCCAGGGTGCACAATCAATTGGTGCTTTTGTTAAGGCTCTTCACAGAGCCGTAGGTGCGATCTGGGCAATTGTCACCCTGGACACTTATACGCAGGCAGTCGATTTCATCAACTCAGAGCCCAGTGCAGCTGAATCCAATTAGAATGAATGGTTTTCTAGAAGCTTTCATTTTTGGACACGACGTAATGTTACGTTATTAATAGTTGTGTGATAATTTGCTGTGTTATTATAATTAAAATGCAGGATAATCACAGTAATACATGCAAAAATGTTAGATCGTGTTAGATTTACTTAATTTTTAACTAACTTTCTAGTTTCTTTTCTACATATTAGCAACTTATATCACACATCTAAAATGGCATGGTCCACAAATGCTGGACTGATTGCCTCATGCAATCATTCAAATAGATCAGACCCCAGAAATGACCAGCGTGATTGTGATTTGCTGATGCGCTGATCGTGAGCACGCTTAGCTTTTTAATGATGCTTCACCCTCACAAATGGAACAATCAACGGTGTGGGGACATGAGACAGTTCATTGATCTGTCAGTGCTGTAAATGAGATCTTGTCTATGCTGCCCCCTACAGGACTCACTGGTCAATGCATGACAATGGATGTGCTGCTGGGTCGTGCAAACAGTACAGCCTCCCTGAACAAGAGTGACCCCTTAGACATGTTCTCAGGCCTGCAATTGCTCTTACGCTTCAAGCCGGTCTTTGTGCCTCTCTACTGCCTCCTGGTGGTCGTGGCCTGCATGGGCAACGCCTTCCTGCTGGCCTGTATCCTCGGCGACAAGAAGCTGCACAACGCCACCAACTTCTTCATCGGCAACCTAGCGGCAGGCGACCTGCTGATGTGCCTGAGCTGCGTGCCCCTGACCGCCTCTTACGCCTTCGACGCCAAGGGCTGGGCATTCGGCCGGCCGCTCTGCCACCTGGTGCCCTTGCTGCAAGCGGCCACCGTCTTTGCCTCTGTGCTCTCCCTCACTGCCATCGCCGTGGACCGATACGTGGTGGTGGCCTACCCAGTCCGGCAGCGGATCTCTCTGCGGGCTTGTGGGGCTGTGGTGCTGGTAGTGTGGGCCCTGTCTCTGCTGCTCGCTGCTCCGCCCTCCCTACATACACGTTACGTGGATCTGAGGCCCAGCGGACTGGAGCTGGTGGTGTGTGAGGAGTTCTGGCCAGACCCCAGGCGACTGCGCTTCCTGTACTCCTGCCTCATGCTCTTGGCCTCCTACATGATCCCCCTGCTGTCCGTCTGCATCTCCTACTGCGCCATCACGGCCCGCCTCCGCCAGCGCTCCCTCCCTGGCGCCCCCATGCACAGCCAGCACCGCTGGAACCGCAAGCGCCGCAAGACCTTCTCCCTGCTGGTGGCCTCCGTGCTCGCCTTCGCCCTCTGCTGGCTGCCGCTGCAAGTGCTCAACCTCCTCCTGGACCTGGACAGCGAATTCCACATCGTGGGTAAGCGCTATGTGAATGTGCTGCAGGTGTGCTGCCACCTAGTGGCGATGAGCTCCACCTGCTACAACCCTTTCATCTACGCCTCGCTGCACAGCAAGGTCCGGCTGCACCTGCGAGCGCACCTCTGCCCGCGACGCCAGCCCGGTACCCTGGCCGCCCTGCGCACCTCCCACCACAATGCTACATGCCTCAGCCTTGTGTCTGAACCCCTTACCAAGGAGGGCCAGGAAATTCCCAGGCCATCCGCGGCCAAGTCCCTCTAGGACCCTGTAGCTTTCTTGTTGGCCCTGGAGTATAGGGCTGCACGATTTGGGGAAAATATCGAATCGAATTTTTCTGACAGAAATTGCGATTACGATTTGATTTGCGATTTATTTTTATGTCAAGCTTCAGTTCAATATTCAGTATGTAGTAATTTTAAAACATATGACGCAGCATGAGATACCATCAGTATTAACTCGTCTATATTCTAATGCAAGGATGAGAATTTAAACATGTGATGTGTCAAGTTAAATAAAGTAATAATGAAAACAATTGCAGCAAAAAGAAAAATAGCGATCTTGCAGGTAACGCTTATTACCCTCCCAATAACACTAGAACCGCCTTTTCCCACGCCAATAAACAAGCAAGAACTACTTTGGTGTATGCAGCCCTTTTGTTTGCGCTATTGTGTTGTTAGCTGCTGTTATTAACACTAATAACACTAAAAAAAACCGTAATGTTCATAACAGAGTGGCTGTTCTGTCCTGAAACCGTAAAGCTGGAAATTTTTAAACGTAGTATGCATTTTATAAAATGTTGAATAAATAGAAGTCGTTTATTGGTGATTTCATGTTGGTCGAAGTTTCCGCTTTTTAACAACTGTATACGGTTATTTTCTATACAAATCAATTCAGGTGAAACAAAAAATGTACGTGTTCATTCATGGTTGCAACAAGAAATCTTACGGCAAATCTATATTCCATTCTGAACTTAAAATTAGCTGCATCAAAAACGTTAAGGCAGTTTGCAAACCATACAGACTATTTACAAGGTAATAAAACTTACATACATGTAAATGTGTGTGCAGAACAGAGAACAGAAAATCTCACTCCATGCAGCTGACCAAAGTTGCCAACCCTGCATTTTATTTTAAATGAGAAGTAAAATGCAGTTTTCGACTGCAGCTTATCATTCTTTTGCTTTGTTATTCGGACAAATACAAAACGAATGATTAAATGATTATATGCGTCTCTTTTTGTATGTTTTCTAAATAAGACCGCGTTCCCATACCCAACTGTAATAGCGATTAAAGCGATCTATTATTTTAGTATTTATGTTAAAGCAAGACTTTTATTACTGGGGATTAATTTTTGGAAACACTTAAAATTTAATAAGCACAAAAACATATGACATAAACACAACTGTATTGTGGGTTTTACGGCTTTTTTGGAGGTCACCGACGCCGCTGCTGTGAGAATTACTGACGGTCTCATTGTTGTTTTGATGGGTTAGCGGTATACTAATGCTATTGCCTATTAACAAAAACCAAAGGTATGATACGCTGAAGTATATTGCAGCTGGTGTTGAAAAGGAGCATGCTGGTTCTATTGATGACAGGACCTTTCTGAAACAATCTCGGACCATGAATTCACTTATAGCTCAGTAGCGGAATCAATATTTTTTCCGCACCGCGAATGCAACATTTACTTCGGGTTTCACTTGTTTGCTGTTTGTGGGCGTGTACTCCGTCGCCTCGGGCCACTTCTGATTGGTGAGCATGACTGTCACGTAAGGAGCACGGCGCTTGTGATTGGTGAGAACGACTTTAACATAGGGAGCACGGTATGAGTTTGCTAAACTATTCTTAGAACAGTTTTAAAACCTGGGTGCTGTATAACGTATGTCCTAAATCACAGCCTTTGCGATTTGCTAATCGCGTTCTTTCAAATCGCGATTTCAATTTGAAATCGATAAATCGTTCAGCCCTACTGGAGTAGCCCCCAGAATGTAGTTGTGCTGTTGCTCAAACTAGAGACAGCATGCATAGGCTACCAGGATATTTTCTGTATTCTTCACGGCTATTTTGTTGTGTAGACCACAGCAGTGTTTTCGTTGTGTAGACCACAGCACAGGTTTTGTGTTGTGTGGACCACAGGCCGGTTTTGCCCATGGATTTTTTTCCCTTGATCCCGGCTGTTTTCTTTCCTTGGCCATTAAATGTTATCACAGGAAGGTGATCTCCATCTCACTTTTTTCTAAACCTCGAGAGACACTTAGGCTTAACCCCCCCCCCCCCCAGGATTATAAGCCGTGAATAAAATGCTTTTCCTCTCTCTCTGCCTGCAGTCACAGTCGGAGAACAGTTTGTAACAGAAATAGGCCACTATGCAAGCGGTGATTCTCAGAAGGAGGTGACAATTACCGTTTAGCACTGGGACTCAGATTGTTAGCAACAACAGCTTTCACAACCGGGCTATATTTGGAAATTAAAAATACCTTTGCAAAAGCTCCAAAGTACACAAGACCAAAATCCACATCAGTGATTTTTTTTTTTTTACACCAGATGTGACCTTGGCAATCAGGGATACACAGGGTTATAGGTTCTCCTCAATGCAATCCTGATTTTTGAGCTACTTTTGAGTTATTTTAAAAGCAGTTCACATATGTGGAAAATATATCATTATGTTTTTACATCAGTGAGGATTTCAGAATTGTGGGATGTGCTGGCTCAGTGGGTAGCACTGTGGCACACCTTTAGGTTGTGGGTTCAAATCCCATGTCTGCTTTGTGTGGGTCTGGAGTTTTCATGTCAACCCAGTAATCTGGTTTCAACTCGTAGTCCAAAACAAGCAGTTATTGAGCTGGCCTGTAGTGTATGATGCGTGAGTGCATGTCTGTGCAGTATCACGGCCTGGCACCCCATCCAAGGTGAACCACACACTACCCTAAGCTGCCTCAGATAGACTCCAGGTCCTCTGACCAGACCCCTGTCTGTAACAGAACATCATGAACTTTTTGTTCTTTTTTTATTATGTGTTAGACTGAAATTTAATTTATGTTAAGAGCATTTGAAGCCTCGTGTTAACCATCGTCTCTGTTAAGTATTACATAAGGAGGTGCCAGGGGAGGGAGGGAAGTTATGAAAGCACATTATTAAACCAAATGACAACAGTGGGAACTAAAAAGATGAATCAAAACAATCAAAACTGAGTCCACAGTCCCACTTTCGTCAATATCAGTGTTTTACCTGGAGCTCGTTTTGCTTGTTCTTCTTATCACAGTGTTCTCATGCTTAATTAGTTCCTGATCCCTGTGGGGCTGCAATTCTAAGATATGCACTGCAGGTAATTTTTCTACCAATTAAGTGGCCTCCACAGCATTATGCTCAAGTATATCTGCCCTCATGTTTAGCTTTAAAATCAAGATTTATACATGGGGAGCTACCGGAGAATATACCAAGACTGCTTTTCCAAAATCATGTTTCTGAAGAAGCTTTTGATTTAACTGTGACGCTTGTCTTCGGTCCTGGTCACGGAAACATAATTTACTCAAGAGCGGGGCTATAACATAGTTAATCTCATCAATTGAGCTTTAATAAAATATTTATCCTGCTGTCGCCACTTAAACTTTTTGTATATTTGTTCCCTGGAATAATACGAAACGACTGTCCTTTCTGAGAGGGAGTGACAATTAGTGACAAAAATGGCAACCACACTTTGAGTATACATACAATGAGTATTCAGATTTGCATTTGATTTAAAATATATGTACATAAAGCCTAGAATACACCTAGATTATAGTGTTTACTTATCACAGTAATAAACATGTTGCTAGTAAGATTGAAGACCAAGACAGAAGACAGAATGTTCTGGAGAAACACTGACTACTGAGAAACACTGACTACTGAGAAACACTGACTACTGAGAAACACTGACTACTGAGAAACACTGACTACACGGTTGCAGGGAGTTGACATTTTGTGATGGCAGCTAACAACAATAATAATGTTTATTGTGTTCTTTGTAAAGCATGGGCATTTATTTATATTTTCCTTCATCTGTACAATCGTGTTGTTTTGTTTCTGCAAACTGATGCATGCATGCTTTTCCGAAAGAAAAAAAAAACTTTTCTATTTCCATTCTACCTGGATTACGAGGGGCGTTTGTGTTTTAAAAAAAGTCTAAAAGGGAAAACCAGTCAGCAGTTCTGTCTGGTTCCAATGACATAAAAATGGGCTTTTGTAGGTGGAATTCTTAATGTGAAAAGTATTTTCAAATGCTTTGTCTGCCAGTCACTCACAGACTCACTCAAACATTTTGGATGGTGGAAAGAGGATTTTACAAAGTTTCAATACAGACATGTTGCAAAATAGAGTAGCTGTCTCACATTGCACAATGTTAGAGATGAAAGACTCAGAGTAGCCTTTTAATACCTTTCAACTGCACACAGAACCACTGGATCCATTAGATAAGGTTGGACACACAGATATTAACACACACACAAGTTGGCTTTCTCCACTTTTTGTCTCTATGCCATACTACTGTATATTTTTAGACTTGTATTAATATTAATTAGCATTTGTGAGATATGCTGTATTACGTGAGATTAGTACATATGTACAAATATAGCCTTGTTAAAGTGAATAAACTTGCTAAATTTAACCAATCATCGTGTCTTTTAATTACTGGAATGGAGTCAGCACATACATTTTCAAATGAAAGTTCATAAAAAATAACAACTAGCATTCATTTACATATATATATATTTATTTATATCTAAGTGACGAAAAAAATATATATGCATGCCAGACTGATGATGGATTATAATGGTTAAAGTATTTTGTAAGACAGAAGCTATTGCGACTACCTTTAATTAAGCACACTATTTTAAGACACTGTCATTTTGGGTAACTCCCACACCCTGCCTACGGTAATGTAACTCAAGACCACAAGTCATTTGACAAGGCGCCGGAATGAATATATTCTAATAAACTTGCAGCAGACAAAAGTTTAACCAATTAAAGCAACCAAAAGTCAGACTTTTACTCATGGTCATCATTGTCTTGTTTTGTCTGACTGGCTGCAACCAAACTATGTCCCTTGTTTCAGTGTCTTGGTTACACATATTGAATGTTTGCGAGAAAGTTGAGCAAATGATTTAGAAAAACATCCTTAAGAAATGAGCTCCTTGGTTTAATCTGGATTAGTCTGCCGTCTTAGTGGACTACAAACTCTAACATTGACTATAAAAATTACATCGACACATTTGGTAGCATTATGTACATTCTTGTACAATAACCAAGCCAGATGACAGCTATCATCACCATTATTGTTTACGTCTGAGGAACTGCATTGGTCCTCAGCAAAAACATACACACCTGTTTCTGCAAACGTGTTAAAACTGGGTGGCGAATGATGCATTCAGGGATGTCGATAATGTCGAGCAACGAGAAAAGGGATGGAGACACTTGTAGATGTAAATCATGCCCTCTCTCTTATCTGGTCCTTGAAACACTCCATATAACTGAAAACAAGGCCTCTTCTTTATGCAGCGATCTGCCAGTTTACGATACAAGTACCAAACATCGTATTTTAGATGCATTAGTGTATTTCTTTGCTTTGAAACTCTCCTTAATCAGCCATGCATATCGTAAATATTTAACAAAGCAGTTCAATTTTAAATTACAATATAATAATAATATATAATGGATACAAGTCTGCAATCTACTGGTTATATGTAAGAAAAGAACGTATCATAGTTTTGATTTTATAATTTAGTTTTTATAAGCAACTTATTTTCAATTTCCACTTGAAATTCAATTTTAAGTTAATTCAGTTTTAAGTTAGTTTTCAGTGCAGTTTTATTAGTTTTTACTTTTAAGATATATTTTTATTTTGTTTTTATACATTTTAGTTTTGGCTTAAGTTTTTGTAATTTTATTTCTAGTAATAGACTGAAAAATTAATGTTTCTAAGCTTCTAATCATCCTGCATTAATACACAGTGCACATTATGTACTAATGTCCTAAAATTTGGAAAAACATGTACCAGGTATTAGTAGTTCTAATTAAAGATTAACAGATCATTCATTTGGTTAAATAGTATTTTAAAACAAAACAGCTGTTTGTTGTTTTATTTCAATTAGTTTCGGAAGCAATATTTATAGTTTTCATTTAGTTGTAGTTGTTCATTTTATTTTCGGATCTTATTTTATTCGTTTACAAAAACATTATCCACTACTTTTAGTTTTCATTAACAATAATAACGCTGAAACTAATTACAAAAATAAGGAAGATCAATTGATCAAGGCACATGCGCTACATCTTTTAACACCTTCAGTTATATGATTCTCTTACAAAGATCTCATCTTATAGTTGTTGTAACCAAAATGGTGGATGCCAGTCTATCATTTTAATACGTTGATGGGATGTTACTTACATAATTAACTCAGGAACGACACTGATGTGGAAGTGCAGGCTTTTGAATAAATACGGTGTCCTTCATTCAGTCACACATTATGGGCTATTTACAGGCACTGATTGACCTGAATGACTTGTTTTTGCACTGTGAGAAGAACCCCCATGAACACAAGGAGAAAACGCTAAAAAAAAAAAAGCTAAAAAACGAAAAGTCTAGTTTTAAAATGAAAGAGCATTCTTGCGTTCCTCATTTTCCCCTCAACCCAAGCATATGACACAACATGGAGGAGTGTGTCTGATTCCAGGCAGGTCTGAATAGTCACTCAGTGCTCAATGAGGCCTGGCTTATAATCGTTCCTCTTTGACTGACTGCAATATCAACGCACCATTACGGGTTATCATCCCTCGGCAGAGGGTCAAAGACGAAAAGACTCACGTTCATCTTCATTTCCTTCAGCTAGACCGCATTAATTAAGCGCTTTGCAGACACCCATCCGTCGCACAAATGTCAGGAAGGTCCAGCAAACACTCCAGCTGTTTGCTTTAATGCTATTGTTGCCGTCAAGCTGTTGCCGCATTTTTAATATGGATTATCACCGAGGATCCAATTTAGTATTTATTAACACAGACAGATTTTAATTAGAACAGTCAATTTTCTGTATTTCAAGGTCGGAGAAGGAAAATTCTATTCAAAACAGAAAATTACAGCAGTGCTTGTTTGAGCTGCACGAGACCTTTGTGAGGGATCAACAATTATATTAATTTGATTATAAATAATACACAAACAGTATTACTTGCATGGTTGTCTCGTCTCAAATCTTCATTTTTGTGACTGTTCTTTGTCATTTGGTTGCGGGCGAGGGGTCTGTGTAACACAGCACAGACGTGGGGGGGGGGGGGAGGTATGATAAATTAGTTATTATGAATGATACAGAGACTCTGCAGGAAAGCAACCGCACGCTAGGGACAATCGTGAATCAAAAAATGTCAGACCTGATCATTCTGTATCAGATATTTTTGAAATCATAGTGCTCGGAATTCAACATAAGACCAACAAAATACAAATTAACACAGAGTATCAAAGACATAAAAATGTCCATTCACAAATACGAAGGAGGTGGACTAAATACCTGCATAACAAAAAAAAAACCACGTGGGAGATAATAATGAGTGAGTCTTTTCTTGTCGCAGTTGTCATGGTATCGCCTTTGGGTCTGATTGCATTTCGCGAAACACAGCAAAGACGGCTGAGTACTTGTGTGCTACAGTATGCGTGTAACGTGCTATTACACATCCAATAAAAAACGCAACAAAGACGGCAGAGTACTTGTGTGCTACAGTATGCGTGTAACATGCTATTACACATCCAATAAAAAACGCAACAAAGACGGCAGAGTACTTGTGTGCTACAGTATGCGTGTAACATGCTATTACACATCCAATAAAAAACGCAACAAAGACGGCAGAGTACTTGTGTGCTACAGTATGCGTGTAACGTGCTATTACACATCCAATAAAAAACGCAACAAAGACGGCAGAGTACTTGTGTGCTACAGTATGCGTGTAACATGCTATTACACATCCAATAAAAAACGCAACAAAGACGGCAGAGTACTTGTGTGCTACAGTATGCGTGTAACATGCTATTACACATCCAATAAAAAACGCAACAAAGACGGCAGAGTACTTGTGTGCTACAGTATGCGTGTAACATGCTATTACACATCCAATAAAAAACGCAACAAAGACGTCAGAGTACTTGTGTGCTACAGTATGCGTGTAACAAATGCTATTACACATCCAATAAAAAACGCAACAAAGACGGCAGAGTACTTGTGTGCTACAGTATGCGTGTAACATGCTATTACACATCCAATAAAAAACGCAACAAAGACGGCAGAGTACTTGTGTGCTACAGTATGCGTGTAACATGCTATTACACATCCAATAAAAAACGCAACAAAGACGGCAGAGTACTTGTGTGCTACAGTATGCGTGTAACAAATGCTATTACACATCCAATAAAAAACGCAACAAAGACGGCAGAGTACTTGTGTGCTACAGTATGCGTGTAACATGCTATTACACATCCAATAAAAAACGCAACAAAGACGTCAGAGTACTTGTGTGCTACAGTATGCGTGTAACAAATGCTATTACACATCCAATAAAAAACGCAACAAAGACGGCAGAGTACTTGTGTGCTACAGTATGCGTGTAACATGCTATTACACATCCAATAAAAAACGCAACAAAGACGGCAGAGTACTTGTGTGCTACAGTATGCGTGTAACATGCTATTACACATCCAATAAAAAACGCAACAAAGACGGCAGAGTACTTGTGTGCTACAGTATGCGTGTAACATGCTATTACACATCCAATAAAAAACGCAACAAAGACGTCAGAGTACTTGTGTGCTACAGTATGCGTGTAACAAATGCTATTACACATCCAATAAAAAACGCAACAAAGACGGCAGAGTACTTGTGTGCTACAGTATGCGTGTAACATGCTATTACACATCCAATAAAAAACGCAACAAAGACGGCAGAGTACTTGTGTGCTACAGTATGCGTGTAACAAATGCTATTACACATCCAATAAAAAACATAAGGAAAGACAAAAATAATCAACCGGTAAATGATGAATTATTTAAATTACTCTTTGCTAAACTATTGTGCTTTAAAATAGGAAAAATATTAAAATGTAAGCCTAAATTTGGACTAAACTCACCTATATACAAACCCTTCATTACTTTCTCTAGTGTAGTATAGTAGACTGGCATATATGTATGTTTTAGGTTTAAAAGGTATAGGCCTACTATTCATTTTTATAAAGGAAATAGTCATTGAAAAAGGTTAGAAATGATTATTTTGAAATTAAAATAATTATGTTCAAACTTTGCTTTTGTCAGAGTCCTCCATTTGCAGCAATTACAGCCCTGTAGACCTTGGGCATTCTAGATGATGGTTTGTTGAGGTAATCTGATGAGATTTCACCCTGTGCTTTATGAAGCAACCCCCACAAGCTGGATTGGCTTGATCGGCCAATCGGTGATCGGCACGTCTAACATATCATTTGGTCAAGCTGCTCCAATAACAGCTCAACAGAGTTGAGATGCGGTGACTGTGCTGGTCACTCCATTATACACAGAACACCAGCTGGCTGTTTCTTCCCTAAATAGTTTGGAGCTGTGTTTGGGTCATTGTGCTGTTGTAGGACCAAACTGGCTCCTATTAATTACTGATGCTCCAGACACTCAGCTAGTCCAAAGAAGGCCAGTTATATTGCTTTGTTAATCAGTACAACAATTTGCATCTGTGCCAGCATAATGGCAAAAGGGTTTTATAATGACCAATTAACCTTTTAAAACGGTAAACTTGCATTAGCGAACACAATATTCTACTGGAACACAGGACTAATTGTTGCAGATAATGGGCCTCTGTACACCTATGTAAATATTCTATTAAAAAACAGCAGTTTAGCTATTATAGTCATTTACAACATTAACGTGTGTGTGTGTGTGTGTGTGTGTGTGCGTGTGTGTACACCATGTAAACAAGCAATTTCTATGCACATTTTCATTTTAGTGTTGTGCAGATAACGTAGTGACAGTAGGTGGATAAAATAAAATGCCATTGAAATTGGCAAAATGCTACTTAATTAGTTATATTATTCAATTTTCACACACAAAACTGTGGCATGGGAAAGGTGTGCGCTGTTCTAGATATAAGGTATTAGGAAGTTAAAATTTAGTATGCAGTGTATGCGTTGCACGTTTATGCACATTGAGAGCCTTGATTGTTCCCTTTACATGGCTCAATTACAACTGCACCAGAGGCTGATTGTTATCAGATTGTTATACATAAACTCCATTTCTGACTGTAGCCCTCACTTGGATACCCAATTTGTATGTTTCTTTACTAATCAGCACATATTATGACGCCCGTGTACCATCTCCACTCTTCTAAAGGTATGAATTTGGGCTCTGAGGGGGGTTTTAGGCCAAATGAGATGTGCTGTATTTCCCAACCAACAGTGTTTGTACTTAATTAATGTTGTCTGTGAGAAAAGGTGGCTGTCATTGAGCATATGTTTTCCAAATGAAAAACAGCGTAAACCTGCAGAGACACGACCGCCACTCAAGCCTTCGGTGGAAATCAAATTTACATTCAGAAGAAAGTTTGCTTGTGAGCTTGTTACTTCAGCTCGGCAAGACACAGCAGAACGCCGTTGTCAGGACAGAGAACGTTTATTGATTAAGTATAGACACTGTCAGTTCATAATCCCAGCAGATGAAGAAATTCTCAAAGCGAAAATGAGCCAAGGTAACGGGATCAATGTCTTATTGTCCGTGGAAGCGGTTGTCATAGATAACAGAACCAAAATGACATCCTTCTGAACATTCAACCCTGACTTTTATCAGTAACAAAAGAAGTATTCATTTGGCTGAAAATCATTTTACATACATTATTTGGTAATATTTTATGTAACTGTACCTTCATAATGCATTCATAAGACATTCATAAGCAGCATGTAAGTATACATTAACAGCTTTAATATACATTAATAACAAACATTATATAGTAACAAGCAGTACAGTCATATAATCATACAATGTTTGTTATTGGAGTGTATAACAGCTACTAAGGCATGTTAGGATGTTAAGATATATATATATATATATATATATATATATATATATATATATATATATATATATGTTAAGAGATATATATATATATATATATATATATAAATACACACACATACACACACACACACACATATATATACATGCTGCTTATGAATGTTCTATGACTGCATTATAAAACCATTATGAAGGTGCAGTTAATGTGAAGTGTTACACATTTTAGAAACAAAATATATTTGTGATCTATCAAATTCTAATTAGGTCTATTCTTTTTTATACCTCTAAGTATTGATTATTTTTCAGTAAACCCCCTGCCCACAGATGCATGTTCATTATCCTAATGATTTATATTAAATCTATTAGGTGAAAATGATCAATTATACACAATTACCTATGCCTAATTTTCTAAAATGATGGTAGAAAATGCCACCTTTTATCCAAAAATAAAAGTATTAATGCGACAAAACCTTGCTTAAAAACATTTCACGTCATGGAAATGAAATAATGACATATAATTGTTCTACTTGTTCTCTGTACGTTTAAACACTTCATATGTTACATTAAAGTACTGTCAGCGAAAATACATTGAAATATGTGTTCTCAGACGAATGGAGAAGATATGATTTCACATAAAATTCTGCACATCAGTATTTTCTAGAAAAAGAGCAAATCTTTGGATAAAAATCAGGTTTGGCCAACAGATAATTTCATTAGATGAAATTCATACTGCAGTGCAAATAATTAAGGCATCTATTTGCATCAAACTCTGTGCATTTGTATAAGAGCAGCTGGGTTTGGATTAGCGTAGCCAGGCCTTGTACAATGGGGTGTCCAGACTAAACCCAGTGATTTTACTGAGGCAATATTTTGCTGATGGGAGGGGGACCTTGGTACATTTTGCGAATGGCAAGCATCTTCCATCAATAATCTCGCAATGGAGTTGGTGACACACCATGATTAATGCCCCCCCCCCCCGAAGGGCAGTCCTTTAATACCTTACGTCTCAAGCAATTCACGTGTTTCTGGGCACAAATCAAGAAATTCAGGGCTATTGTCAATGTCCACAGTGGCCGCAGGCAAAAGAATAAAGATTAACAAGCAATTCTGAGAGGTGAGTAATTCTATTCTGTATTTTCGTGAATATGTATGAAATTTACATAATTTACATAAGTCATAAATGTATGAGCATGTGTATATGCACAATTTACCATTATTTCCTCAGAAGCAAAAAAAATGTGCCAGACCAGGTACTGTACCAGCAGAGGCAAGACCTGCATAGACAAGGTGCAGACAAACCTCAGAAAAGGTCAGAGCTTGGTGATCATGAACACACATTAATCCGCTTGTTAAATCATGACTTTTGAATCACATGATAATACAGTTTCCAAGGCCAACCCACAATATTTTCATGTTTAGGGGTGTAATGATATACAAAATTCACAGTTTAGTACAAACCTCGGCTTTGGGTTCACGGTTTGAAACAATTTTCGTGCAGCAGGGTAACACAGTTGGGAAAAGTTGTAAACCAAAGGCCATGTTTCCATTGATGTCCGAATAATAATAAGAGATGCTGTTTAAAATTTTTTTTAGGTCATACTAATCATGATGAACTAAATCCCATGTTCTCTACTACCCAGTATGGTCACCTGTCTGTAGCTGAATTTCCGTAAATGCCACGGAGAGACTAACTGTTTCTGCCTATCTCCGGTGGTTCGCAAACTCAGATGACATCGTCTGAAACACATTAGCACTAACTGTAACCAACATTAACCGTAAAAAAAGCTCACAGTTACAATTAGCATTCAGGCTAGGACTCAGCAATCAGCATAGGTTTCCATGTTGAACATCTACTTGTGAATTTAGATTCTACCCATGTCAAAAAATTTGTTTCAATATACATACCAAATCGAAAATGATGTGCCGAGCGTGTACTGATGTACCCATAATTCCTCCAGGAAAAACAGCTACACTCATCATTCTGCTTGAATTAAAGGAATTTAGCCTCTTTTTCACCCATTTGGTTTTCGCTCCCCTTTAAAATTGAATTATAAACAATGCCTTGCAGAAAAAATAAGTAATGTAAAAAATGTTTTACCATTATTGTTTGTTTTACGTTATGCATTACGGCAGGCTTAACAATCGGATTTTACAAATGCTATTTGTCCCTGTAGCTTGTCTGCAGAATAGCAACATCACAAATGTTGTGGGGTTGGAGAAAGGTGCCGCCATTAGTCACCTTAGATTTTCAGCGGGCAAACTGTCACAACAGATCCCTATATCGACTTATTTATCTCCTATTAAAAAGGCTACGGTCTTTAGCTTACGTACAGCTCATTCAGCATGAATGCCAGCCGAAGCAAATTAGAGATCAGAGCCACAGCAGAGTCTGCGGCTAAGTGGCTGTGAAGCAGGCTGTGGGCGACCCGAGTGGAAAGCAGCTGCAGAGGCAATTAACAGTCAGGAGCAGGAAAACAAAATGGGACCAGATAGGGTGGCAGACTTACTTATAATCCTCTCATTCTGAGTTCTAGATCATCAACACTCGAGGGCCCTCGACAGGAATTTGGGTATCCGTCCCTGAGGGCCAAGGCTATTACACACATGAAAAACCTCCCTGCATGCATACAAGACTGATCGCCGCATGGCTTTTGTTCTGTGATGCTGTCTGACTATCTGTGTTTACAGCCTTTATGGTTTCTCTGGACGTCTCTTTTTCTGTCACCCCGCTGTGGCCTTGGATCTGTGCTTCGGGTCATTGTCATGCTAATTTTGATTTTCTGGCAGGGGACAGCAGGCTTTTAATAATCTGTCAGAGTCCGGTAATATCCGATCTGTCCTCACAAGTCCTCTAGGGCCAGAGGCAGAGGTGTGTCTCCATGGAAGGACGCCACATCCGCCAGACTCTGCTGTAGGTATGGTGCTCCTGTGATGTGCTGCACTTCGTCTTTTTTCCAGGATGTTCTGTGGTACTTTTATCACACACCAAACCTTTTTCCGCCAAGCTACAGAAGAACCAAGGTGTCATTCTTCAAATGGCAGAAGAGCGTCAATGTGGGCTTCTTTCAGTAGGTGATTTGTTCCATGATATATCAAAGTTCTTGACATAAAGAAAACATCTACAGATTTTACATACACTCACCTAAAGGATTATTAGGAACACCATACAAATATGGTGTTTGACCCCCTTTCGCCTTCAGAACTGCCTTAATTCTACCTGGCATTGATTCAACAAGGTGCTGAAAGCATTCTTTAGAAATGTTGGCCCATATTCATAGGATAGCATCTTGCAGTTGATGGAGATTTGTGGGATGCACATCCAGGGCACGAAGCTCCCGTTCCACCACATCCCAAAGATGCTCTATTGGGTTGAGATCTGGTGACTGTGGGGGCCATTTTAGTACAGTGAACTCATTGTCATGTTCAAGAAACCAATTTGAAATCATTCGAGCTTTGTGACATGGTGCATTATCCTGCTGGAAGTAGCCATCAGAGGATGGGTACATGGTGGTCATAAAGGGATGGACATGGTCAGAAACAATGCTCAGGTAGGCCGTGGCATTTAAACGATGCCCAATTGGCACTAAGGGGCCTAAAGTGTGCCAAGAAAACATCCCCCACACCATTACACCAGCACCACCAGCCTGCACAGTGGTAACAAGGCATGATGGATCCATGTTCTCATTCTGTTTATGCCAAATTCTGACTCTACCATTTGAATGTCTCAACAGAAATCGAGACTCATCAGACCAGGCAACATTTTTCCAGTCTTCAACTGTCCAATTTTGGTGAGCTCGTGCAAATTGTAGCCTCTTTTTCCTATTTGTAGTGGAGATGAGTGGTACCCGGTGGGGTCTTCTGCTGTTGTAGCCCATCCGCCTCAAAGTTGTGCGTGTTGTGGCTTCACAAATGCTTTGCTGCATACCTCGGTTGTAACGAGCGGTTATTTCAGTCAAAGTTGCTCTTCTATCAGCTTGAATCAGTCGGCCCATTCTCCTCTGACCTCTAGCATCAACAAAGCATTTTCGCCCACAGGACTGCCGCATACTGGATGTTTTTCCCTTTGCACACCATTCTTTGTAAACCCTAGAAATGGTTGTGCGTGAAAATCCCAGTAACTGAGCAGATTGTGAAATACTCAGACCGGCCCATCTGGCACCAACAACCATGCCACGCTCAAAATTGCTTAAATCACCTTTCTTTCCCATTCTGACATTCAGTTTGGAGTTCAGGAGATTGTCTTGACCAGGACCACACCCCTAAATGCATTGAAGCAACTGCCATGTGATTGGTTGATTAGATATTTGCATTAATGAGAAATTGAACAGGTGTTCCTAATAATCCTTTAGGTGAGTGTATATTTTATTGCTTACCATGTGTTAATAAAGACAAAAATAATATGAAGTAATATGTTTCAATGTCAGACTGTTAAATGCAACATGTTCCTGAATTAAAAATTGTTTATTTAACACAAGCACTATACATCGGTACAATTTACAAATACTTGCCATATTCCAGATCATTCAGAAACTGGCATCCCACACATTCAGATAAGTTTACCTTTTGTTTACATCACAAGCTCTCACTCTCTCTGTCAAGTGAGAGTTGAGGTTGGTCCATCCTCAGTAGAGTTAAGTTTTCGTTTCAATTGTGGCCTGCGACTTGAAGGTGCCCTTACTCTTTCCTCGAATAAAATATACCCTCAGTTCCTCCCTGACCCCATTGCTCACGAGCACGTAGAGCACAGGGTCCATCACGCTATTGAGGCTGGATATGGCCAATGCACCAGAGAAGTAGGAGTAGAGATGTTGCTCAAAAGCACAATACATTTCCGTATTCATCCACAAGTTGGTCATGGACCGCGCTATGAGCAGCAGGTGGTATGGAGCAAAGCAGACAGAGAAGATGATAATCACACCCATGGACAGAAGCTGGACCTTGCGTTTGCTTTGCTTGTCCAAACTTTCGCTGCGATGCACCTTGCCAAAGATCTGCCAGTAGCATGAGGCCAACACCAAAAGTGGCACAAGGAAGCCTAGACTTGCTCGAATGAGGTTCATGCGAGCCACTTCCAAAGGCATGGGGAGGTGTTCGTAACAGCGGGAGTTAACATCGAGGGGAGTGTTTTTTTTGTCCAGAGCAAGCATCAAGGCATGTATGATCATGACAACTAGGATGACAGAGCCGCAGACTGTCCAGGCATACCTCGGGCTCCGAAATGCCCTGGCCTGCAGAGGGTAGGTGATGGTGAGACAGCGGTCCACGGAGATGCAGCACAGCAGGTATGTGCTGATATACATGTTAGAGTAGAAGAAGAAACCAGCTAGCTGACAAGCCCTCGGGCCCATTTCCCAGCGATGATTATTGTAATAGTAATTGATCCACAGGGGCATGGTGAAGATGTAAAGCAGGTCCGAAATGGCAACGTTCAACAAGTAGATCCCCAGAACATTGTGGCTGCGTACCTGCTGCACGATGGGCCCCAAAGTGATGAAGTTGAGCACTACACCCACCACAAAGGCCACAATGTATATGGCCATTAGCAGATTACAGGTGGGGTTATTTGATATGTCAACACAGGTATTGTTGGTGGTGTTGTTCATAATGGGGTATCACTGTAACAGATGTACAATGAGCGTGGAATGGAAGGATTCAGCCCCCTGGAAAAAGCAAGAACAGATGTTTTACAAGAAATAGGGAAAATGATTTGTTGCGATTTTTCCATGCATTAACTTAGAATAGTGTTTCCCAATCCAGTCCTCAGGGACCCACAGACAGTCCACATTTTCGCTTCCTCCCAGCTCCCAGTAGGGGTGCAAAAATGTGGACTGCTTGGCAGGGAGCTGGGAGGGAGCAAAAATGTGAACTGTCTGGCGGTCCCCAAGGACTGGGTTGGGAAATGCTGCCTTAGAGTTCCTACTTATGTTACTTCACAGGCTCAGAAACTGTTGGGTTTCTAACTTTCCATAAACCAACATGGAATAATTCATATATATTGTTATTATAAACATACATATTTTGCATACATTATGTTATTATGATAATGCTTCTGGATTTTCAATGATTCTTCTTGGTTGATATTTCAAAGATATTATTAATTCATTGGGTTGGGTAAGGACTATTTTGGACAAACAAGAAATACAATAGATAAAAACAGAAGTATCAGTCAATGAAAAATCATCAGCTATGTCAGAGCATGTTGTGTTTGAAGTGATGCAATGCTGCAGGCCTCATGAAGGAGTCCCATGCTAATTAGCAGGAAAAGGCAAATGGCTACCAAAAAAAGCAATGGAACAGGGTACAACTGAAATGAAAACAAAAAGTGAGAGGTAGGAGAAAGAGGGACAACTGTGCCTGAGGTTAAGTCAGCAGCTGCTAAAGCTAAATAATTAGGTGTAAAGTTTGGTGCAACAGGATTAGTAGATAAATCTCGATTTAATCCAGTTTAAAGGTTAAACCATGTTGGTGCAACCCAGCCATAGTGTAGTACAGAGGCTCCCTGGGTTACGATGGAGTTACATTCCGATAAACGTACAGTATAGTAAGCCGAAAATATCGTAAGGTGAAAATGCATTTTAATACAGTACACCTAACCTAACAAAAATCACAGCCTAGCCTAACCTACCGTAAACATACTTAGTACACTTACATTAGCCTACAGCTGGGCAAAAACTTTTTCGATAAGGTCCTCCTAGGGTTAATATATTTCCCCTGATCACTATGCCCCTCCCCCCCCCTCCCCACACACACACACACATACACATACACACACACACAGACGCAACTCAGTATTCAGTACGTCGTCATATTTTGTGTTTCTGTTCGCTCTGCGATCACATTTCTTTTAACACTACTAGCAGCTAGAAATTTCTCCATGGCTCCTCCAAGTTGGTAAATATTAATTGAGCAACTCCCACCATTGTAAACTTTCATTATGTTACTAAGTCATAACAGGTTGATATTTTCAATATGTGGTGCCAGTCTACTGTACACATTTTAATTATTTGTTAGCGTCACGAAATGTGTACAGGCATATAATGTGTTCACGTTATTTTAAATATTTCTGAAGGTTGGGGACCTACCCCCCTACCCCCCGCCCCCCCAGCTCAAACTGCCCCACACAGTTCTACATCCTCGCTTCAATTCCTTAACATGATGTATAATAATTGTGTGTGTACGTATAATTATTATATTTCATGTATTTTCAGTTTCTAGGTGGAATTTCCAAAGTGACTTTCACAGTCAGACAGTCAGGTGCTTGTCTTTCTAGACAGATTAACAAGAGTGTGAGTGTGCATCTGCGCAGGCCTCTCTTCCTGCAAGTTTCCGGTCTGTGGTTTTTCGACATGAAGCATGCAAGGAGCTGACGTAGAGGCCGGGCCATGAACAGACTGTGCTGTCCAATAAAACGATGATTATCACCACCGTGCATGCTTGCTGACAGCCATCCCCCCCAACCAATGCATCGTCAGCAGGGTTAGGGGACATGGTAATGAGTCGGCAAGGGTTATATGAAATTAATTTTTAATTTTTTTTTCTCACTAGTCACCTTCATATATTGTAATTACACCACAATTTTACTTAAGTAATCCTCAAAAAATAAACAGTTTATTTAACTTATTTAAGCATGGTACTGAAAATACCCAAATACCCATAAAAAGCAATTCTATTATTATTATTTTTATTATTATTATTATTATTAATATTATTAAGAGACGTTATTCTATATACTCAGCCATCAGTCACAGCTGTTTTTGTTCCTCACAATCACCACATATTGCTTCTGGTTGTCTTGACAACCATTTCTTAGATCTCGGTTTTCTGCTTTCAGATTGACTCCTTTATGGTTACTTGTTTGAATGCTCAACTTTCTATCTCGTTATCAATTACGTTCGTACTGGGTGTGTACATTTCTGATGACGTACGTAGATCCTAAATATGTAGTGTAGACATAGTAACTATGCACTTCATCTGAAAACTTGCAACTTTCAGATACTAACTGCTGGAATCCAATATATATATATCTGTACTCTTAGGGGGATTTTGAGTTACTCACTAAAATGTTGGACCACTTCCTTTTCTTGTGCTTGGTGGAATTTTGCACAGCAGGAAAAGGAACAAATTCAGACAATCAAATTCATATTTTTCTATTTTAAAAGGGCATAATTTCAATGATACAGTAAAATCCCGTTATAACGGACTTCAAGGGACCTGGCAAAACAGTTATGTCCAAAGTCCGCTATATCCAGAGTTGCTGTTTGGCCAGAACACAACTACAGGACACCATTTACTCATGCCACACCTCAGCAGACACACTTGTGTTATAGATTATTATATTGTACATATGTAGTAACCCAACTTTACCTGACCAGATGCGTGACTATTATAATCCCGCCTACGTACAGTATCTGCGCTGGATATCACCGGCACGCCACGCACCTTGTAGGCGGACCCTGCATGTCCATTTCAGCCGAACAAAACTACAGCTAAAAGCGGCCCTGGGCACCAAATTGTTTGCTCGTTATAATAAAGTCCGCTATATCCGATGCTTTTCCTACATGTTCTTAAAGGCGCACGGCCGGGACCAGCGGACCTCATCCATTATAGCGAGTCCACTTTACTGTATACAATATATCCAGTTTTCCTGTAAATGTACTAAACATGTTTTGAAATAACTACGTTACGTATGTCTGTAAAAAAACGTGTTCCAGTTATTAAAAATAATCTCATTTGTATTTAGTTGCCCCAGAAAAATAGCAAAGATATGAAAAGAAATGTAGGATGCAAATGAAAATCAGGAATAATCAAACAGAAACTGTTCTCATTGAAAGTAGAGAAGTGTGTTTTTAGACTATCTGGCCTGTGGTCTCTAAAGTTATATATAGCTATAGAAGAAGCCCATTACTCAAACATTGGTATATGCAGTTAGTGTCACAAACCTACATGAGAGACTTTTCGTTCTGTTGACCAGATAGCAGAATTTAATATTTCTTTTTTTAATTTTACTTTTTAGTTTTAATTTGAATTTGCCTAATAAAATGTCTTTCGAAATCGTTCGGAGGTCCAAACTGGGACTATCATTCTCTTTAACAGACATCTTTAACAGTCATCTTTTGAAAATCTGTCGATAACTTAATAAAAACTCCTCAACTGGAGCTGTAACTAGAAGATGGATTAAAATTTGCATTTAATACAACTGCGGATTCAGAAAACCACGTGGAAGATGTAACAGGAGGATCGACAAGCGAGAAAAAAAAGTAGCAGCGCAGTTTTGCTAGTATATACCAACTTCATAATTTATAGTTATACTGATAACGAAATATAACCTCTATATATAATACGATATATAATCTAATCTCTCAAAATATCTAATCCGTGACCATCTAGTATGGAGAGTGTAAATTAATCTTTATAAAGATTCTTTAAAATAAATCAAAAGTCAGTGATGCTTTCTCTGTACCTGTAAGTTGTGTTTGGAAGAGAGTCACCTTCTTGTATGAACTTCAGTTGATCCCCAAAGCTGTGTAAAATGCAAATAATCCAGACCACACATACGGAGCCTGAAAGCGTTATCAGAAACAATTAAAGCGTTCTGTAACAAACCACATGTGCAATGCGAAAGATAAAATGAAAGTAAAACCAGATTCACAAGACCATGCCTTCAAGGCATGTATCATAAGACCAGACCTACAGACAAATGTGTGTTTTCTTTGTTTTACATCTTATGTTGCTTGACAATAAGATTTCCTGGTTAAACGTTCGAGATTAAATGTTGTACTTTAAAAAAATGTGTTAGAATGCAGTTCCTTTTGTAAATGAAAAATGCTTAGACTTGTAACGTGGTAGTGGTGAAATCCGGAGTTACAGCTTTGTGGGCACGTTTTACCTAAGATCAAGGGCATTTCAACAACTCGTCTCCTAAGAAACCTACCACTGAGCTTCTAACTTCCTCGTTCATTTAGAATTTATGATTGATATATATGCTGACAAAAATTCCTAATTTTGTTTTCCTTCTGTGGAATAAATTGGGTTAGGCTGGGCAGGACCTGTTATGGATCGTACGCGCCCGGAGCGCAGCCAAACAAGGCAGGAATCCAGGGATCAGGAACACGGGGTTTAATGGCAGCACAAAGCACGCAACGTTACAACATCAATGACCGGACTGGGGAAACAAACGGAAACGCGGACTAAATACAATGAACTAATGACAACAATCAGAAACAGCTGTAAAACACTGGGATTCCACATGAGGTTAACGAGGGGGCGTGGCACATGAGAGGAGCGGACGATCGGGGCATGACAGGACCACCCTATAGGCAACATTGGTGATCGCCTAAGGCACAAACGACAAAAAGAAGAAATAATTCTGGTTGTATTTTGTGACATTACACTCATTCTGATATTTCAGTACTTTTCCTGGGACGCAGACACGAGCTAGCTAATTGGCTAGGTAACTGGTTAGCTAGCTAGCCAGATGCCCTGTGATACTGAAATGTTTTTAATATTAATGAATTGACAAAATTAGTTTTCTGCTGCTCTGGGGCTGGGGTAGGGAGGTTCAACAGAATCTCACCTAGAGCAGCAGAATATCCAGCTGGTGATTCGAAGTACTTAGAGAATGGTTTGATATATCGCAAATCTTTCATTTAAACCATGATTCAGCAAATTGAAGAAACATTTATAACTTCTCTGGAAAAAAAAAATCACAAATAAGACCTTGGGAACAAGATTACACACTATTAATTGAATATAAAGTGGAATCTCAGATCATTCATTTTTGTTATTGTTAAACAGGGACAGTGAGATAGTGTTAAAAGTTAAAAACTACTGAATTATATAGAATAAAAAACATAACAGTAGTTACCTGATCGGCCACTTAAACCTAGAATATCTAGTGGTGCATTGATCTGGAAATTTGCTGACGGTGAAACTTGGTGATGCAAATTAGTGGAATGACATTACATGGATTTGTATCCTGTGGGGAAAAAAAAAAAAGTTTACCTGTTGGCCAGATGTAATAATGAACTATAAACGTGTTGCTCGCTCGTGCTTTGAAACCTCTTTTAAGTGATGAATGAGCAGATATCCCTCATCCTCCCACTGTGGAAAATGTTTGATTTTCCAATACAAACATCTCCATTTTCATAGTAGTTGTGTCTTTAGCTCTGGTGCTGGTAACTTTCAGTATGGATTAAGTTTAAATATCGGCCAGCAATATTGGCCATGATTGGCACGTGCTGTACTGACACGGCCAGAACTTTTATTTGGCAGGCAATCTAGTGGTGCAACGGAAGTTGTGAAAGTGCAGTGCGCAATGCAGCCGCAGGGTGCCAGCCAGGAGCGTGGGTTTTATATTAACATTGAGGGGGGAACGGGTATATCGGGGTCAGAGGTGTGGCGTCACGTCGCCTTATAAGGCGATTCAGTGGTCATGTGTACAGTTAGTTTTTTCCCGTAAACTATTGCTGTTATACGTACAATATATAAAGTGAACTGTTACTCATTTGTACTAATATGGTAGTTTAGGTGCGTTAAATTAGGCTACCTCAGTAACTCACTTTATGGCGTTTTCTAAATAAATGCCAGATCGATCTGCCCCGTTTTTAGATGGGCTTTTTACTCTTTCTTCCGCCCTAACAGCAAACACAGTGGGATGAGAATCGTGACTGACACAAACGCTGTATGTACCGCTGCGTTATAAGCCTTGCTATTTGTGTTATGCTGTTAACTAACCAAGCTCGAATAAGATAATCTTTATGAAACTTAATCAACATGAGACCATTACATTCCACCATTTCACACAGCCATTTATTAATTACAGTATTAAGGTTTTCAATAAGTTAAGTCTCATACAAATTGAAAGCGTACCGCACTTTTCCGCTCACCGCATGTCGTCGCTTTACTTGCGCGTCTGGAAGTGAGCGTCTGCAAGCCGGAGCGGGAGTTTAGAATAAACCATTTTAACGGAGGTTAGAGGTCCTCCAAATAAAAACTGTAAGAGAGAAACTTTAAGTTATGTAATGAGATATATTAATCCTAAGCGGTGTTTTGTAAATCATGCATTATATATGTGATCCCCCCTCCATCTCAACACTGGACCTCAAAATGATAAATAAAAAAAATAATAAACGATCCGTTAAGCTGTTTAGAATACTTGTGTTATTTAGGCATTATTCAGAATGTATCGTGATATGTATCGTATCGTGAGGTTGCTGGCAATAGCCAGCCCTAGCCAATACCCAGGGGCGCCGTAAGGGGGAGGAAAGCTAGGACGATTCCAAGGGCCCCTGAGTGACAGGGGCCCTACAAAATTAGGAAAATAACTGGATTGGTTTGGACTGGGGGGCCTAATATGATATGCTTTCATGGGGCCCAAAATCTCTATCAACGCCCCTGCCAATACCAATATGGTAACTGATATATCATGCATCTTTGAGGTTAACATTACTTTTTACTTAGTTAGCTAGTTAGTTACCTCAAAATTTTGACATTACTTCCTTAGCTAGTGTTTATAAAAGAAAGGCATTTCCCTAATGCATTGTAGCGTAAGGATTCTTAACCATTACATCACTGCAAAACAAGGGCGAGTGTCCCAAAAGCCTCATAGCACAAAGTAGCGCTTCTTTTATAAATTTTAAAGAGCCGTCGCATCATCATACGTTTGGCAAATTGGCACGCCGGTGCTTCTACTTTGCTCATGTACCTGCAGCAGGTGAGCATGCAACCCAAAAGTAGAAGTTTCATAAAGGAGGATGCTACCTCCAGAAATCGATAACTGATTCTGTCGTTCTGTAAATGCAGAATGATTAATGCTTAATAACTGATTCATCGCGATGCATCTATGCATCTTTACCGCCCTATCATCCATCGATCATGACTGGTACAGGGTTGAGTGAGTATGGATCCCATCTGAAGAAACATAGGAAGGAACCCTGGATGAGAAGCCAGTCCATAGCCTCACACTATAAGGCACCAGTTTACTCTGCATGCCTTTGGACCATGCAAGGACACTGACAAACCCAGAGGAAATCAAAGCAAACATGGAGAAAACATAGAAGGACTTCAAACTGCCCGCACCATTATCTTAAAATGGGAATCTGTAAACACAGAGTGCGACGAGCAGTGCGACCTGAATGTGCGAATCTATTGCCATAAATGTCACAGTAGAAGTGTACTTGCAAAATGTTTGCCTACAGGCAGTTACACATTTACAAATATGATTTCGGATTTGCAAGAAATTTATGACGTACGATCACTTACAGTAAGTGGTCCTGGGTGTGATGTTAAATTGCACCCACCCCTGCAAGTGGTCCTCCAACTTACAGGGAAAAATTTGGAGCCTGGACCGTTTTCTGCTCTCTGCAGGAGTAGCTCTGCTGCAGCCGCCCACAGAACGGCTGCATGTCTCATGAAGGGGATGTGGGAAAGCCCTCAGGAGCCTCAGCCCCAGAAGAGTCGAAACCACTGGAGAGCCAATGGAGTCGGGCCTGTTGGGGATCGCGATTGGTGTGGCACTGAGGCAGCACCCGCTGCACAGCAGCACCTCAGTCCTCATCTGATGTGGCATATGCGTGGAGCATGTGGAACGTCTTGTCTCTCTGACACGATGACCATTTTTCTCTGCTGTCGGAGGAGCTTTGTGAACTCTATGTTTCAATGGCAGCACTCTCTGAGGTACACAGTTCGGGGAGTGGCCAAACCTCAGCTTACCTATTATTGGTCTGCTTGCCCTGCTGGCTGCCATACTCAGGGAGCAGCTGTTGCTGTGGTGGATCAGCTCCTCCAGATGGTGTTCGATGTCACTCCTTTCAACGAGCGTGTTATGAGGCTCAAGCTAAGGCACTCTCTGGGTGTCTTGTGTGTTGTCTCAGCGTATGCTCTGACTGTGGTGAGTAATATCCCGCGAGGGAGACATCCCCACAGGTCTGGCAACCATGGTGAAAGTGGCTGCACGTTCCTTGACTTTGTGAAGGGTTAGGGGCTGTGGGTCTCCGGATCCTGCTTCCAGCTGGTTCCTGAGCCACATCATGTGACTTGGCACTCCAGTACTGGTGGCGCAGTGAAGGAGATCAATCACATCCTCATGGGCTGATGCTGGATCTTGACTTTGGATCGTGACTGATCTTGACTTTGCAGACGATGCGGAGTCAATGAAGGCTCCGATTAGGGCTCTTGAGAGACTGAGCAAGAGTCTGGGCTTGCAAGTGTCCTGGATAAAAGCTGAGATCCAGGCCTTTTTTTTTTCTGACCTTTTCATCAGCAATGTGTCTGTCTGCGGAGAGAGTGTTGACCACATTGAGAGGTTCGTTTACAGTACCTCGGAAGCACCTATCATGGCTCTGATGACCCAAATGAGGCACATTACCTGCATTACCTACTCTAAGGTCGATCCGGCTTGCAGGATCCTCATTGCTGAGGACCCAAAGGGCTGGACCAGGTCGAGGAGACGCCCACGTAACACCTGGCTGTGGCAGATAGATGGCTATTTCCGGAGAGTGGGACTGGACCCTGTGTTGGCCTGGGGGGGGTCGCCAACCGGAATCCCAAGGTGCTTTGTCGTGTGGTTGGTGCGGCAATGCGTTGTACCAGTCTACTTTCATAACCACTACAATGCCGTTTGCATACATATCATAACTGAATCATTCCAGATTTAATTTATACTCGGTCTACTTTCACATTACAAGCCTCATTGTTCAATTCCGATTTTCTGCTCAGATCGGTATTGCCTTTCTTGACAGTTCACATTTATAGATACAGTAGCCTGTATCTATATAATGTAAATGCATCTGTTCTCCAAAACGGCACAAATGCCCACTCTGGTATGATTTTGTACAAGTCATTTACGACACCAACAACAAGAAAAGCTCAGCCCATGCATTTATTTATCACATGGCCATGAATCGGCTACATATCTGATTTAGGACTACATATGATTTGAAATATCATATTTCTGTGTCCACACAGCCCAGAAATGTTTCACTCATTTCTCAATTTATAGGTGTGCTTCTGTGTAAACTATACATTTTTTTGTAAACTACAACCTGGTTCTTCCCTATATCTCATTAATGAAGGGCTTCTTCCTTGCTTTATGAGATCTCTGGCATTAGAAAGTTGCTTCTGCCCTCAACCTGGGTGGTTTTTGGTCATGCTCAGTGTTTCCTGCTTCACATTCTTCTTGTGCACTGCGGTCTTAGATATTTGGAGCCTGAAAGCAGTCTTCTGCCTAGCATAGCCTCCTCCCAGCAGAATCACGCTTACAGTTTTTCTCGGTTGCTTAAACACACTTCTTGAAACTATGCCTCGTATTCTCAAAACAGTAAACACAAATCCATAATGTCTTTCCCAAACATCGTATTTTCAGGTCAAAATGAAGCTCTACACTCAAAACCATTCACTGTTGCTGAAAAACCAAACTTTGCTCACAGACATCACACACAAGGCCTCAAAAACACACACACTACAACATAGTCTTACACATTGGTGCAATAAATTAAAAACAATATTGCCAAAACTGGCAAGTTATGTTGCTTGTGGTTCTTCCCCTCAAAAATCTTTTCACATGATGAACACAAAAGACGCAACCAATGTATATACAGTGACACATTTTTATTCATGTACTATACAGTACAACACTCACCAAAAACATTATTCCACCTCAGCATCCTGTCTTTGGTCTGGGTCAGGCCAGAGAATCTCATCCACATCACAGGCTATATTGGCCCTAGCCAGGCAGCGGGGGTAAAATCCTCATGCATGCCTGATCCACCCCTGGCATGCATCTACTGATATGTCTAGGCAGGCTTCTTCCATGGCCTGGAGGAGGTGAACACGGACATAAGGTTGTGTCGTACACTTTCCACCGCCATGCCGAAAATAACTCCTCTATCGGGTTTAGAAAGGGAGAGTATGCAGGCAGAAAGATGTTAGAAAACCTTGGGTTATTGGTAAACCAGTCATGAACCAGAGCAGCGCGATGGAAGCTGACGTTATCCAGCCTCACTACAACAACGTAGTGAGGCTGCTCTGGCTGTGCTGGTTCCCTGTAGTCCAGCTGGAACATATGCTGTCTTAGACCATCAAGAAAAGCAAGGAGAAGCATAGTGTTATAGGGTCCTAGAATGGCATGGCGGTGGAGTCCCCCTCATTGGCTGATGGCTGCACGCATAGTGACATTCCCTCCACGCTGACTAGGGACATTTACAATAGCCTGATGGCCAATTATGTTCCTCCACCTCCTCCTCCACCTCGTCCTCCCTGATGTCCTGGACCTCCTTCTACTCCTCTTCCTCGACCTCCTCCTTTGCATCTCTTTGGATCCATTGTTTCAAACCTGAATGAGCTGACTTTGGCCCTTTTATCTATCCATTAAAGTTTCTGATTGGTGTGTGATAAATTTTGACTCCTAGTGTTTCCACTTGGTTAATTGTGTGCTAACTGAGCTTAAACTCTGCTGACTTAAGTTAACATTATTGAATGCTAGTGCTTTCTAACTGACCACATGGTGTAAGCACTGAAAAATGTAGGGATTTGTGTGTAGAGTTTTGCAGTAACAGTTCACCAAATCTGACTCATGTGTTAAAGCAGGGGAATAGTGTTTATAGTTCAGGGAAATGGGTGTGCTTTTTGAAAAATAGCATTATGGTTTTGAAATTTTTGTTCAAAAGATTGGTTATAGTGTTTTAGCAATCGAGAAAAACTGTAACTAAGATTTAATGATGCAAATTCTTAAAAAAAATATATGGAGTGGACTCAATTTTTTGTTGTATTCTTATTCTTATTTTCATCAACAGCCATTCTGTGAAACTGCACGTAATCTCTTTTAACTTTTGTTAATTCTGCAAAGATAACTGCACGGTATCCCAGAAAGATCAGACTAAAACCGCAGAAAAATGTTTTTCAGCCCTAAAACTCTTACATTTGTCTTCAGGTGCAGTTAGCAGCTATGATGACAAAAAATATGCTTACATGTATAGTATTTTAACTACAGACTGACGACTTTAACAGATTTATAAAACAGTGACAAATAAGAAACAGGAAGTGAGGTGTATGCAGCCAAAAAGCAAGAGGTTTTATATAGACAGAAATAACAGCACACATCACAAACAAGCTATTCATGACGTCTAACATGTATCTGTATAAACCACATGGCTGTGAGGATGTAGGAACTCCAATTCGCTTGTTTACAGTCTTCTTTGCTTTCAGTTTGTGAGATAACACGCACCCACAAACTTGCCCATTGCATAGAGCGGAAAAACTTACCTCACGGTTATTTCACACACAATGCTTTCCACTGAACAGTAGATGCGACGGATAGATTCAGTGGGCTGACAGAAGATATTGTGTGGGGCCCTTAATTACAGCCATCAATCTAAGAATTGTAGCAAAGGTCCCTTTAAGAAAGGAAACCAAATTCACAGGAAAAATCTAATACCCTTTGCTGAGGAGCCTCGGTTGAACGACCCAGCTGATGTCATTTAACTAACAAAGTAATTAGCCCAGTTATGGCTATCTGGGGGAGGGGGGGGGGCATGGTGGTGCAGTGGTTTGCACCTCCACCTCACACCTCTGTGACCAGCTTTCAAGTCTCTGCTGGGGTTCCGTGTGTGCGGAGTTTGTTTGTTCTTGTGTCATCATGGAGTTTCCTGCAGTTCTCCGCCCCCGCCCCCCCAAAAACCCCCAGTTTAAAAACATGCTGAGGCTAACTGGAGTTACCAAATTGTCCATAGGTGTGTGTGTGTGTGTGTGAGCAGGTTTACCTATCCTTATGGGGACACAATGTCCCCATAAGGTGATAAATATTAGTTTTTTTTCCCTTATTTTTTTTTTCCTGGTCCCCATAAGGGAAAACTATATTTTATAAAAATTGGTGACTGCTATGAAAAAACTAAAAATGCAAAAACTCTTGTATTTTGTTAGGTTTCTTATGGTTATGATTAAGGCTGGGTGGGGGTTAAGGTTGTCATAGTTAGCGTTAGCATTTTTCCCATTTAAATGAATGAGCGGTCCCCATAAGGATATGTTTACCGTACATGGGTGTGTGTGAGTGGTAAATAAGATGTGTCCTGCAATTGGTTGCTCCCCGCCTTGTGCCTGTAGCCTCCAGGATGGCCTCTGGACCCCATGCAACCCTGAACAGGAAAGAAGTTTCAGAAAATGGATGGATGGCTATCTGGCTTCTCTTAATTTTGAAAACAAATACAAAAAAAACAAGACTCCAACCATTCAGCAGGTCTACCGGCTTAGTGAGGTGTGTTGAAGCTTGCTTCTGTGGTTTTGGCACTACGAATCGCAGCCAAGTTTTTAAACAGGGTATATTGCCATGGTAATTTAAGCTGCACGCCTAACCTTCTCGGAACAGGTTTAAGTGTAGGTTTTAGGATTAAAACAACCATATGTCCCATCCTTTCATCAAAAACATATATCTGTGCCGCTGTTTCATCAAAAATGTAATATTTCAGAGCCACTCATTCACTACATAGTTGGGATGAGCAATTTCGCTTATATTTTTTTAGGTACAATATCCAGCCTCTTCGATTTTTATCCCAGTGGCGATACTGGGAGCTGGGGAAATTAAATTTCCTGGGTGATGTTAATTCTGATCTGTTTAACTCTGGGTTTGTAAAACTTGCTTCACCGGGGAGCTGTGGAACAACTAACCAAGTGTGTTTCACAATATCAAAAATGCAGATATCGTATTTGTGCTTTTGCCAAGAGCGGTCTCGCTAACTTGCCTCCCAAGAACGAAGATGGGACACAATGAATCATGGGACTGGTCTTGTTTGGCGAGGGTGCAGCCGACAGGACAGGACAAGAATGACATCCGGGGATTTCTGTTGAGTATTGGAGCTGCTCTTCAGGAATGGAAGATGACGTAGAACGGGATTGCAAGAATACAAGTACGGTGTGCATATTGAGAAATATCCCTAATCCATGAAGCCAGGAACAAGACATTGGCTATCTAGCACTGTGAACCCTGAAAATAGACAGCAAATCAATCTGACAGCTGAGCCCTACACTCAAAAATGCTCCTGACACGGTCTAAACAGGGTTTGAAGCCATTTACTTCTGGGTAAAAGCAAGATGACACAGATCTTCCTCAATTTTGCAGTCTGAATGCAGGGCAAATGCAACAGATAAATCTCCATTTGCATACAAAATTAATATGACCAGGAGTCCTCTGCAGTGAAGGGGTGTTAAATAGCCTTTGAAGTGTAATACATAAACATAATAATGAAATGAATGAAAGATAAAATATAGAGAATAAGAGTGAGTCAGAACATACTGTATATTGTCAATTATTTTGAAAGAGGAGTTAAAAGCTGTTTATGATCCATATTGGTTAAAAGCATTTGAATAACACTGCTTTGTAATTTCACAATCATTGCAGATGTAATAAATAATGTATAATGAAAAAATCCCCATGAAACAAAGACCCGTGTATAGGGATGTGACTAAAATTTTTAAAAGGAATAAAATGACATTTTCTTTATGTCATTGGAAAGACCTTGAAGAGACATTTCCAATGATGTAAAGACCATTATTCTGTGACATAAAATAAGAAAGTTATCGAATTTTAAAAACAGTAATATTGCTCGCAATTTCTGTCAAGAATCACCATTAAAACAATAGAAAATCTGTGACCCGAAAACAAATGCACTCTTAACTGCTTGTAACTTTCTTATTTCTTGTCCTATCTTAATAAATTTGGTATCAATGGAAAGCTTGTAAAAAGATGAAGAAGGCAAGAGCATTTTTCATATTAATTAAATAAAATTTATTTAATTAATCAAAATAATTAATATTCAATCACATAAAACGAGAAATAAGATGGCGGCCAGGCCTCCAGTCATTACCCATTATGATTATCTTGCAAACCCAAAATCAGGACTGCTAATCCATAAAATTGGATGAAACTTGCCAGACATTGAAATAAGATCATAAAAAATCGACTCATTAAAGAATTATGCTTCTCATAACTTATCTTAAGAAATTGCAGACGTGTTTCCGTGACTGAAATTTTCACTTTAAAAACTGATCGCTTTGCTGCTGCATCTTCGGGAAAATTTTCAGTTCGTCTTGAAGGGGAAGGTGTAAACTACATCACAATTATTTGTGTTTCCAGAAAAAGCAACACATAAAACAATGACGAGCAACACAAGACACGCAGTGCACTGCAGCCCCATGCTCGGGTAGTATCACGGCTTTGGAAAAAATCCAGGTAGCGCGATATCGGGGATACGCGCATACCTACCGTGTAGCAGTGATATTAAGAAGTGCTGAATTAGCGTCACTTTGGTTCACTTTTCATTATGTGTGGTTTATGACCTGTGACAGAGCGCAATACGTCTGTCCCTGTAAATTAGCGGTTTCCCCGCTAGTTATGAATAGGCGATGTTAGGGCATGCGTTCATTTATAATAACTTACCGATGTTTGTGGCGGGTTGCTGGGATTGGTCTTACAGGTGTGCTCCAGGAAACCGGAATGACGGTCGGGAGAAGTTTTTCTGTGCTCGGGTCGCGCGTTACGGTGGGAGAGCTCATTAGAGCAGGGGGGTGAAGTATGGTATTTTGTTATTAAATTAATGTTGTGTTACTTGATGTTTTATGCTGTAATACAGTGGGTCGGGAAGGTATACTGTGCTGGCAAAATGTGGAAAATGGTAAGGTATGCGTTTGACAGCTGATTGATTAGGGAGCGATCAATGGTATTGCCTAATATTTTAAATGTGTCCTGCGCGGCTCAGTCGAGAGATTTTTGCCTCTGCAGGGAGCGGAGGTATGGGTATGCTGCGTTGTGTCCTGCTGGTAACGTAAAAAGGAAATTAATAAAGGAAATGTTTTTGTTTGAAGACCACTGTGCATCTGTCCATCATTCGGTGCTGACCCGCTTCTCCGCTCGGGCACACTCCGTTACATGACCTATGACCAAACAAAAATGCGAGAAATATCCAGCTTGCTTTAATCTTGTTATATCCACTAAGAGACAAACATGTCGAATGCTCTGAGTTCTGCTGTGAAATGCCATGCAAAATATTTCAATCGCTGCTTCTTCATGGAACGTACCAGATGTTACATAAATGGTTTTCACGGGACTGTATGCAGTGTAAATACTTGTGCGAATAATGTCTGTGATATCTAGTGAGATCAGAGCCTGTAAGTGTGTCACGCTCTCGTGCAGTGTTCCGCTATTGTGGTGTGTTTGTGATCCCCCCCGGTGACTTCCTATGTCTATGTCACTGCTGGTTCCCTCTGACAGTTGCGTGACAAAATGTGTTAACTTTCTGTATTTTAACATCTCTCACATTTACAAGTTCAAGTTGTGTGTGTGTGTGTGTGTGTGTGTGTGTGTGTGTGTGTGTGTTGGAGTAATTTGCTTTGGCACTAACTGATACATATTTGCACACACTTTCCCATAGCTTGCCAGATGTGTATTTCTATTTCCAAGGTCTTGCGGGATCAAAATATATCCGAATTTTACAGTAGCTCCTACTATTACATGTAGCAAACATCTTCTAGCAAATGTGCAGGATTCAGGCTCAGTCAATGTTTAAGTTTAGGTTAATTAGCTTGCATTGCCTCCCTCCTGCTCTGCTCTTGCTGACACACTTTCCATTTACTCTCCCCCCTTCCAGGATGACCGAGTTAGAGGTCCTGATACAAGGGAGCCCCCAGCCTGCCCAGCGGCCTCCCTGCGTTTCTGCCTGTGCTACCCCACCCCCTCGCCATCTACCCAAGGCACCTCATCTGCCCGTCTGCCTGCTGAACCGCCCGTCTGCCTGCTGAACCGCCCGTCTGCCTGCTGAACCGCCCGTCTGTCTGCAGAACCGCCCGTCTGTCTGCAGAACCGCCCGTCTGTCTGCAGAACCGCCCGTCTGTCTGTAGAACCGCCCGTCTGCCTGCTGAGCCGCCCGTCTGCCTGCTGAGCCGCCCGTCGGCCTGCTGAACCGCCCGTCTGCCTGCCTGTCAGTAGTGGATCTATGCGCAGGCTGTCATGGAGCCCAGCATAATCAGGGACCCCCCTCATTTGTTTTCTTTGTAATTCCTTTAGTTAGTTGCTAATAATCCTGATTTGCTTTTGACCCCCTGTGGTCCCTTTATTTTCTGTTTTCCCCTTTGAGTTCTGTGCTGTTTGTGAATAAACCCCTTTTCGTTGGAGTCACTGTGTGGATCGTCCTTCCCCTCGCCTTGCCATGCCCTACCGTAACAACAAACAGTTTTACCTCCATGCACAGTGTGATCTTGATAAGGGGTGGAGTATTCCCTACTCTAGAGTTCCCCATCATGAAGGAGGTCCTAGAGAGAAACTGTTGGTAGTCCCAAAGGTGTATAAGACAGTGTGACTTGGCACTTAGCCATCTCTCCGATTTGACTCTCCCTGCTGCCCCCTGGAGGATGGGCTCCCCCTCTGAGTCTGGTTAGGGTTAGGGCTTCCTCTGCTGCCCCCTGGAGGATGGTCTCCCCCTCTGAGCCTGGTTAGGGTTAGGGCTTCCTCTGCTGCCCCCTGGAGGATGGGCTCCCCCTCTGAGCCTGGTTAGGGTTTGGGCTCCCTCTGCTGCCCCCTGGAGGATGGGCTCCCCCTCTGAGCCTGGTTAGGGTTAGGGCTTCATCTGCTGCCCCCTGGAGGATGGGCTCCCCCTTTGAGTCTGGTCCCTCCTAAGGTTTCTTCCTTCTAGGGAGTTTTTCCTTTTCGTGGGCACTGAAGAGGTCTGTAATGGTCAAGCAGGATTTAAAAAGGATCACAGTTTACTGGTCAATTCATGCCCCTATGCAGGGGCGTTGCTAGAGATTTTGGGCCCCATGAAAGCATATCATATTAGGCCCCCCAGTCCAAACCAATCCAGTTATTTTCCTAATTTTTTAGGGCCCCTGTCACTCAGGGGCCCTTGGAATCATCTTAGCTTTCCTCCCCCTTACGGCGCCCCTGCCCCTATGCTCACCTATGTTCATGAGCTATGGATAATGATCAAGAGAACAAGGTCACAAGATCACACTGAAAAGGGTAAAATGACATTTCACTGCAGGACTGCTGGACTCGCTCTTCTTATTAGGGGGATGAGTGCAGAGATCCAGAAGGACCTTGAAACCACCAGGACATCTGCCAAGGGAGCGATTAAGACGGAGATCTCATCTGACCTGTTCGACATGCTGCCACTGAGATCCTCTCCAGGAAAATCAGGAAGATGAGACTATAGAAAGATGACAGACCGCATTGGCTGCTGTTGTCGTCATGCTGCATGAGTTATCGAAAGATCAGTCATTGATAATTGCACCAGGTTTTTGTGCATGTGATTCTCCTATGTATTAATGCACAAACATCCCAGTCGGAAGAAGACCCATTCACAAACTGGTCCATTCTGCACTATAAGAGGTTTACCTGTGATATTTGGCCTGATAGAACAGTCACTGTAGTTAAGTGAACATGTTTCTATAGAAAACATGAATCCTTCATCATATTCTTTACAGTAGTCACTTAGAAAATGGCAGGTTTGATATTTTGTTCAACAGAACCAGGTATCGGTTTTTCTTACCTATTTGGTTAATAGCATAGATGGTTCCAGCCAGTTCCATATTCATGCAAACTACTCAAAAGAAAAACTTACTATATAACTGATGACTTCTGCCACTTTGCAGATTTATGGAATTCCAACAAAAATAGAACCTCTTCTTAATTAAATACAGAATAAAGGCTTACAGATGTAAAAATCACTTCTGCTCATAGCACGTTAGGTATAATAAATCAGTACATATTATCTTATCTGCTACAGAAAGAAGCGACGTAGCCAGCACAATTAATGGTTCATTGATGTACCGTGACACACAGGCTTACAAGTTAGTTTATCATTTCTGGACTAATACTTCCATTGAAGAACCCTCTCGGGGAAACTGATCTTCGTTCACTTACATTTATCTCAGACTACCTTAAACCCAACGAGTTACCCTGACAGAAGGATGTGATGTTGGTGTCTAGATGTTGTGGACATGGAGATCATATGTTAGGGCTGCATGTTTATTTATCTTTATACACTGGGTCTAAGATTTTGTATGTATAATTGTACCATATCTGCTGTTAAGGAATGGACATAGAAACACACACATTGTACAACATTTACAAAGAATATAAAATGGTGTAATGGAAACAGACCTCAAGCTGGTTTTTATTGATTCTGTATATGTCTGCATGTGTGTACATGGGGGGGGGGGAGATTGGAGGGAACAAACTGCTCAGACAAACAGGCTCCTCTCTTCATGCCTCCCCCTGTGAGGCAATCAATACCAAGGGGGCATTACGCAAAATTCCACTTTTCAATTCAGAGATAATTTTTGTGGTTCAGACTGAGGAACTGGAGTCGGCTGAGCGCAATGACATGGGCTTGTGAAGGAGTGTGTGTGAATCAGCCTCTTTCACTGATGGAAATGTGTTACTAATTACATAAGTATATACATATATATGTATTTTTTTCTAAAAGGGATACCTGAAAACTAGTATCCATACTCATATTTAATTATAAATTCCTTGCAACATATATATATATATATATATCTATATATATATGTGTGTGTGTGTGTGTGTGTGTATATATATATATATATGTGTGTGTGTGTGTGTGTGTGTGTGTGTGTGTGTATATATATATATATATATATATATGTGTGTGTGTGTGTGTGTGTATATATATATATATATGTTTTGTAAACTAGGTTAGCAATCATACGCAGGGAGATATTTTTAGGTGATGTTATTGTTGTATTTGTGCTTGTTGGGATGTTCCACACAGGCATAAGGACATACACTACAACCAGCACTAGAACATTTAGATGTTTACTATATAAAAACTAATTAATGGTTATTTACTGTGCAACCTACTCTAGTTCACAAGACAAATAAAATTCTTGACAGAGTAATCATTTAAAAAAAAAAATCTACTTCATACAGACCCCAAAATAGTCCCTCAACCGAATGTTTGTGTCCATGAAATTTTCATTTCGTTAAATTGTGGCGTATCGCCCTCTGTTGTACTAAATGATAACTGCAGCCCTTTTTCCAAAGTCCAGGCGAAAAACAGCCCATGTGTCATTTAAAGAAGTGTCGTGACTTAATAGAAGAATATCTCTACTTTTGTCAGGACAGGATACCTTGCTTTTTTACAGCCCAACATGATTTAAAGTAAATAACTACTAGAGTATTGTTTTTTTCTTTCATAAAAAAATAATATAGTCAGACATGCCACAAGATCTCAGCAATGTTTGTAAGAATGACAGCGGTAAAAATAAGGAGTATAATTTGAGATTAATCTAGTGATGTGTTTATACAAGAAGAAGTAGACAGTGCAATTTGCGAGCAAATGATTCAAATGACTATGCACAGGTGGACTGAGATCTCAGCAGAGAGTTTCTGCTCTTACATACAGTGTGATGATCCACCTAGGATGAGCAAATGCTATGAAAGAGTTAGGATGTGACACGCATCACAATTCCAATTCATCTTCAATTCGTCACCCAGTTGAGATATTTCACAGACGAATATCATAAGGCGCCTACTCTCTTTTACATAAGCCCACTTTAAAAATCGTTCAGCTACTTATAGAAGGATCATCCTTCCTTTGTTGGTTTCATCTATTGGAAATCATTAATCAACATGATTCTCTGTATAGGAGACAAGTTTCAGCATAAAATTTAAATGACCCTTTTCATTCTTCGATCTCCTTCAGAAAAGAAAAATTGGCAAATACTGCCAGTCACTGAATTGACACAGACGTGACATTCACACTCTGATGGAGGCAGAGTTCTGACCCAGGGTGCCGGACACTTCAGTACACTTTAGGAACCAAGTCACATGACATGCTAAAGGAGCAGAGTGTGGGCTGCTTATGGGTGAAGGACACTTTGGTGGTTCCACTGCTGTTGACCTATAGGCTAAGGCTGGTCCGTATGGGTGGAGGAGGAGGACAAAGATAGGGGTGATTCAGGGCTGGGGGGGGGTGGAGAAGGATTGGTTAAATGTTGGGGTAGACGGGCTGTAGGTCCAAAAACAGGCCCAAGTCTTTCAATGGCCAATGGTGATGGAGCCCCAGTTCATAGGATGCTGACTCTCTCGGTCAGGCCTTGCATCTCAGGGTCGTCGTGGGCTTCCTCCTCATCGAACACGGCCTGCGGGGCCACCAGGTGGGCAGGGTAGGGCAGCATGTGCTGCTGGGCGTACTGCTGCCAACGGTTGTCGTCACTCTCGTGGGTGATGTAGCGCTCGGCCAGCTTGGTCTCCAGCTCCCGCAGGTCCAGCCACGTCTGGTAGTCCTGGGAGATGGACGGCGGGTGGGGTGGGGTGGTGGAGGAGGGCAGATTTGGTGTTAGTGGAGGAAATTAAGTGCATAGTAAAATGAGGCTGGATAGAAGGAAATACAATAAAGTACCAACGGGGCCAGCCAGTAATAGCGGGAAAATCCCAAATAATAATAATCCTTTATTTGGTATTTGCATGAGAACATTGGAACTCTACTCTTAGCCCATCCCACCTTGTGCTCCATGGCTTGGGGGTCACAGCACAGGCTCGGCCAATTGGCGGTACCCCGGGAGCTGAGATTTAAGGGCCTTGCTGAAGGGCCCACAGACACGTGGCTCAAACCGCCAATCTTCTGATCACAGGCACAGAGATTTATCCCGCTGAGCTAGATTACTAAGTAATTTTGCTAAGTAATCGTGGGAATGGTATATACAGGGGGATTATCAGGAAGAGACATCCAGGGCTTAGTCCAGAAACCTAATCTGTCCAAGGGGCATGATATTGAATTCACTCTCTCTGAAGTTATGATGACCGTAGGCTTTGGGAAATATAACCCTGGACCAGCCCTGCTGTGATGTATGGACTGCTGAAGCTGAGAGCATGCAGGGTCCATTCAGACCCCGGCTCGTGGGTATATACAGTCGTGGGTATATACGGTCGTGGGTATATAAGGTCGTGGGTATCTACGGTCGTGGGTATATAAGGTCGTGGGTATATACGGTACCTGCAGATAACTGTGGCTGAGGCTCTTATCCACACTGTAGCGCTTCCTCATCTTCACCTGCAGCAGGTTGTTGATCAGGTCAATGGCTGCAGAGGAAGCAGAAGTACATAGGCGGGGAAGATTAGAGGCACCAGCTTAAGGCGACCTTCAATTTCATAGATGTCAGACCAGATGCAAGGTATTAATTGGTACATGGCTTATTAGTATTATGATGGGTTTACATTCTTCTGTGTTAATTGGTATTGGCTCAGGTTTGATTTGATAAAAATGTTTCATTTTGTGACCAAATAAAGATACAAGAATTTTCAAGTAATCGTCTGTAAAGGTGCTTGAGATATAGCCGTTGCCCCCCCCCCCCCGACCAGACAAGTGGGGGCTGTACTTTCTACTGTTAATTTTTTATATCCAGATGTTTTTCAAAGTTTATTTTGGTGCTTAGTGTCATGGGGATTGTTTAGGCTTCTATGGGAAATCAGAGGGTGAAACTGACCAATATTTTTTGCTGAACCACTGAACAATTATTGCATTTCAATGGAGAATTTCAGTGAAATTTTTGAATGAAGGTATAGGTCGGCAAAACGAAATATACTTTAATTTTCACGAAAAAATGTTTAAATGTGACCTTCCTGGACAGGGAAATGATAAGTTGAATCTGAAGCATTTTGGGTCAGTTTTCTCACTCTCCTCCAGTTACTGTGCTTAACCTGCCGGTACCTTGGTTTAGGGCAACCGGTAGGAAAATGTCCAAAGTCTGGCAAACCTCAGGAGCATAAAACATGACAAACTCCCTCTTATAATCCAATTAAATTCTTTAATGTTGCCTGTGCCTCTGATAGCAAGCAAGCAAGGGTGGGGGGGGTCAACAGCCAGTTGACCTTTGACCCCCAGAGGTGTTTTCCTCCCTACTTGGGAGCTTTTCATTCCTCTCCTCCATTGTCATCTGGCTTTTTTTCTTTCATTTCTTTGTCTTCCTCTTTCCCTGTTTTTGAATAGTTATCTCTAAATGATATTGTAATATATCACAACACAATCATGTAAAACACCTTGGGGTGAGACTGCTGTGAAAGGCGCTACATAAAAAAGAGTTGAATTGAATTGAATTGAACCGAATTGAATTGAATTGAATTTCCATGAGTGAATGTGTTTGTGAGCATGACTTTCTGCACACTTCTGTAAAGGTTGTGTCTGGCAGTGCTAACACGCTTGTACATCCAGAAGTACGTACCTTCAGGTGAGATATGCTTCCAGGGGTTGGGAGGGTACATGAAAGCAGCGTTGTGGATCTGGTCATTGATGTCCTCATCCTCATTGAAGGGGAACGTGCCGCTGAGGCTGACGTACATGATGACACCCACTGACCACATGTCCAGGGAGCGATTGTATCCCTGGTTGAGCAGAACTTCAGGGGCTAGATAAGCAGGCGTCCCCACCACTGAGCGTCGAAACGACTTCTCGCCGATGATCCGGGCGAAACCAAAGTCACAAAGCTTCACCTGGAAGGCGACATGGGTTCGAATCGATGAGGACCATTGAGACATGATACCATATCCCCTGTACACTTCAGTTTGGACGTAAGTACACACACGCAGTGCAAATTTCCAAAATTCACCCAGCGCACGTTTCAGAAAATTTCTGTGGAAATTTAAGGAATGTTCTTTGTTGGCTTGCATGAGGGCTGAGTAAGTTTTGGTTTCAGATACCGTAACGTTTGATGAGGAAGCCTGACTTTAGGTCATTGGCCGTTTCATTTCGAAAACACAAAAAAATGGACTGAGTATGTTTTGGAAATTTCCCTGCAGTTAGTTTGACTCAACAAAGCAAAATGATTTAATCATACATCATTGACCTTGCTATCCTTTTGGTTGTAAGTCTACATCTTCATCCACTTCACAGAATGTAGCACAGTACTGTGTGTGTGTGGGGGGGGGCGTTTCAGACCAGGTGAGCATACCTGAGGGAAGGGATCAGCTGATGCCAGAAGCACATTCTCAGGTTTCAAGTCACAGTGCACAATGTTCTTAAAGTGCAGGTGCCTCAGTGCAGCCAGGATCTGAGGAGAGGGAACAGTTCCTTAATACTACAGCAAGCCTAACCTGGAAGAACTCAAGTGAGAGGATGCAGGGAACCAGTTTCACATCATAGGACGCTCCCTCAACCACAGGCAGACCTGCATGAGTGGAGAGGAGCACCAACCTGTGTGATGAGGAATTTTGTGAGCCTTTCAGGCAACCGGCCTTTCTCGCTGGACAAGATCATCTCCAGCATGTCACCGTGCAGCTTCTCCATGACCACAAACACCTTCTCTGGGGTCTCGAACATGCACTCCAGGTTGACGATGCCCAGGTGACGCAGACTCTGTCAGAGATGGCAAGGTGATGCAGGTGGAGGGCACGGGGGGAGCATTAAGGCTGTGCACATATTGTGGAAGAGGTCATGTCTGGAATAATTAAGTGGCACAGAAGAAGGTCGACACCAGTTTTGTGTGTTTCTACTAGTAATGGACAAAATGACGCTTCATGACCCATTTGCTGTATTTTTTGACCATCACTAGAAGGCGCTCTGAGTTTTTTTAACAAAAAAGGGCACAAAGCATGCCCCAAAAGCAAACGAAGAGCACCATCTAGTGGGGACAGAAAATATAGCAAACGGTTCACAGAGCACCATTTTGTCCATCACTAGTTTTTGCAATCGACTTCCAAGATAATGAGTTAGGCAGATATAACAAGCTAGACTAAGACTAGGGCTGCATGACATTGGAAAAAAAATGATAGTGAATGAAAGTGATATTTTTTGTAATTAATATTGCAATTATTTTTAATTGTACGTTTTTATATTTACATTAACATTATTATTGTGTTGTATTTTGCACCAAGGGAGTGGCAATCCAATTTCGTTGTACCTGGTACAATGACAATAAAGGCTATTCTATTCTAAAACAAAAAAATTGATAACATTTCGCTGAAATAAACCATAATCATATTTAACTTATCTACCAATAGAGTGTGTCAAATAAGTTGGTGTTGCTGCAAATTGTCAACGGGCAAAGCCATGCCAACAAATCACTTGCTCAATATCGACTCTATGGAATACAAAATATCTTCATACAGCGAAAGGCAAATGTTTTTTTGTGAATAGTTCTAGTTGGCTTTTGTCCTCCTCCCTCATTTTTTTTAATAGCTCAGAAATGCACCGCGGTATATGAGTGAGTCTCGCAGCAAGGGCAAAAATGATTATGATTGGCTCGAAGGGATCATGCTGAGTCCATGCAAAAAGAGAGTCAGGAAAGTTTAAGCTGAACATTGCATTGCATCTTGAATTGATCATAAAAATTGCGTCGTGAAAATCGCATGTGTATAATATGTAACGTCAGTATTAATATTGCACATATTCCTGCTCTATCAGGAATGATTGACGTCGGTTGTTCGCTGTGCATGCAGAGCTTGCATGTCACTCACTAACAACAAACTCTCTGTATCCAAAAATCCTAAAATCAGAGTAGAAATTATGTTATATCATGATGTGTTTGATTTAATTAGCCTTAATTGACGTTGCACATCCTGTGATGTGATTATTGCACATTACTGCGTATCTTGTTCTCAGCCAACACTCTGCTTTCAGACTGACCACACCGCCCGCACGCTAATCCCAGACCGCCCGCACGCTAATCCCAGACCGCCCGCACGCTAATCCCAGACCGCCCGCACGCTAATCCCAGACCGCCCACAAATAGCTCCCTGACGCCCACACGCTGCTGTCAGTCCACACACACGCTGCTCCCAGACTGCCTGCAAGCTACTCCCAGACTGCCCACATGCTGCTCCCAGACCATCTACTCGCTGCTCCCAGACCTCCTACACACTGCTCCCACGTGTTGCTCCCAGACCGCCCATTCGCTGCTCCCATGCACTGCTACCAGACCGCCCACATGCATCTCCCAGACCGCCCATTCGCTGCTCCCATGCACTGCTACCAGACCGCCCACATGCATCTCCCAGACCGCCCATTCACTGCTCCCAGACTGTTCTGACTTGTAGTGCTGCGTCCCTCTGCATCTCTCTGCTCAGTACCTGCAGGATGGCAACCTCATTCCTGAGCTGACTCTCCTGCTTGGTGGGGAAGCGCAGCTTGTCGATGACCTTGACGGCCACGTCCCGGCCTGACTTCCTGTGCTTTCCTGCAACAGGTCCAAAGAGTTAGAGAACACAAGACATTTAATCCACCAGAAATCGTGGCTTGCTCTCTGTGGACAGAAGACTCACCTCCATACACTACTCCAAACTGCCCAGAACCAAGTACCTCATCAGCAAAGATTTGATACACCATGCCAATATCCTTTAAAATAGATCACTACCATTAGTCCATCATTAATGATTTAATATTGTTGTGATTCACATAAATAAGTCAAGTAATTAAGTATTCAGATTCTTTAATTTAAATGAAATGTTTAAAGGCATATAGTCAGTGTGCGAAATACCTGTCAATATTCGGGGGGGTTCCCTTCTCCCTATTGTTGTGCAATACCGATCTTGAGACCCCCTTAAAATTTTGCTTTTGAGGCTTTCAGGGGGTCTCATGGGTTAATCGGGGGTGTCCCCCCCCCGGACCTATCCCCCCGTATTTCGCACACTGCATATAGTCATTGAGTGTAAAATTATTCTGGTATTCTATTGGGTAAATAACGTTTGTACAAATCACCTGCAACATCTGGCAACCCTATCGGTACCCAAAATCATAGGCAGCAAGACAGAATATGCCGCTTTGAGTTCAGGGGAAATTTACTCACCACATTTTCTTGGATCTGACTGTTGGAGACAGATATGCTGACGGACGCCTGCCCTGCAATCACAGCAAAGGACTGTGGGAATTCGGACGTGTCACAGAGAGGCTGGCTACTGATTTGTTTAGTATGTTCTTTGGAGCACTTAAGAGTAGCATGTGACTGAGAATGTTAGAAGAGAGGCTGGTTCTGAGCCAATAATAGAGACCTGAGAAGACAACACAGCTAGACCAAAAAAAACGCCACAATTTTATCTTCGAAAAGGAGAGTGTGGGGCTGCCCTTAAATCGCTCCATCTTGTGCATGGACATATATTTTGAATTACTTGTAAAGAAATTTTAGCAAACTATAATTAAACATCTATTTTAAACCCACTTGAAATATAGGCCACTTACTACGGGGGGCGTGTCCCTGGGCATTGGGCGCATCCTGGAAGATGACAGGCATGAGAGCCTGGCGAATAGCACTCTCCCACGCCTTGGCCACCTCCCTCCCCACCCCGCTGTTTGGCACAACACTGCTGGGGGATGGAGAGAAGGCCGGGGCATTGGGGGAGTTGGGGGAGAACGGGTGGTTGGCAGGAACTGGCGAGGGAGAGGGGTTGGGTTCTTCCCCCATGAAGTAGATCATAGTGCCGGTGACGATCTCAAAGCAGTGGGGGCTCATGCCTGGGGGAATGAGAGTGAAATCTCCCGCAGGACGCACCTCCAGGATCTCAGAAAGAGGGATTTCCTGAGAAGGGACACAGGATGCAGACATGACCCATCTCATGCAGACCTTTAACTGTACATACACTGTGGAAACACCTCCAACTTTTGGAGATTGCAGAACTTCATTCCAGTTACTCCAGTTACTAATTTAATCATCCAGTGTATGATATTTGTAAACAAACTTTGATTGTTTATCGTTATTACCGCCAATATCATGCAGTTCTTTTAAGGCATAATGGCAAAAATTATAGGTGTTTCCACAATTTTGCCCACTAGCGTACAGTATTGTGCAAAAGTCTTAGGCAGTCAAAGGAGATGTTTAAACCTATTTATCTGGATAGTATGTGCTCAGAATAAAAATACAATTTAACAATAGAACACGTGGAAATTAAGAATGACATAACAAAAACGAACAATTTCCTTTCTTCTCCAAAAAGTCGTTATCTTGTTGGACGGCGAGATGAACATTGCTTCAGTTCCCAAACCTCTCCTCTGGGACACTGCAGCCATTGCATGCCTTTGTTACATTTCTCCTCCAGCTCAGTTAATTGACTAATTTGATTTGGTAAATAACTCAAAGGGGTGTTGATTAGTCATACAAGGTGGGATAGTGGTCGAATAAAAAAAAAATACATGAGTTGAATTGAATGGTTGCTACAAATACTGGGGTGACTTTAGGAATGGTTTTGAAATGGCTAAGCTGACACACTTTGGCAGAGATAATATCAGTTTTACACTGATATGAAGATCATTTGAACGTCATTTTCTTAGACTGCTTAACCTTCTGCATAGTACTATATATAGAATCATAACTTTAACATGAGCAGACTTCTCTCACTACAAACAGTGTCTTTCAGTTTCAGTGCATTTGAGGGCTGTAATGGTTTGGTTTGTGGGCTTCAATGGCCTAGTTACACAGTTAGGAGCCCAATTCTAATCCTGTACTGTGGTCATTCAACAGAAGTATTCAGAATTCTTTTTTAAACTCAAGTCGAAGTTTTACGAAAAGATTAACTCTGCCTCTTATATTTTATCCCATTTACAACTGGAACATGCCATGTGACGTGTCTTAGCCATTTTGAGCCCATTATGTGCTTTGTGCAAGCGGAACAACATCGTAAACTAGTCTGGCCTGCCATGCCAATGTTGCACAGATAGCAAAGTGGCTGAAGAAATACTGAAATGACTAAGAATGCAAATGAAAAATAGAGCTTCTATAAAAGTAAATAGGTAGGCCTATTTAAATATACCCCATGTGAAATGAATTATGATTTAATCTCATATTAGGATTTCCTTCTATATTCCTGAGTGATTTCCTATAAAAACACAGGAGCCCAAAACAAAAAAATAGTTTTGCTTTTGTCATATTGACAATCTATTGAAATTCGAACTAGGCCCTGGATATGTAGACGTGCTGTTTGGTCAGGTAGACACAACCTACCTTGTAGTACTTGTTGGTGGTGTCGTTCTGGAAGAGGATGATGCACTTACAGTCCAGACGCCAGTAGTGTCGCTTCCTCTGTTCGGGTTGGGTAGGGGGAGAGAGGTCAAGGGTCAGAGGTCAGGATGGGGCTCATTCCAGGTTGAGAAAGGCCGGCGTCCCAGAAGAAGCGAGAAGGAGAAGGGCATACAGCAATAGCTGGGAGGAGGAAAGAACAGAGAGCAAGGAGAGAGAAAGAAGGAGGTGCGGAGAGTTAGAAAGACCAGCTGAAGAGTCGTGAAGTAAAGGCTTATTTACCTGAATTTCAGAATGCCGCCAGGAAAAGATGATACAACATCCTCTCATAACCACAGGGAAGGTGTTACCTTGAGTGTTTGCAACTAGTGCTGAAAAGCTCTGCAATGTTTGCCTTGTAAGATTAATAGAATTAGATCAGAATCTTACTTCACTGATGTGCAGCTTGAGTAGCGACAACAGGAGCAAGTGAAAAGTGCAGGGACAATAAGCCGAGCACGAGGTAGGTAGAGGACAGCTGGAGTGGAAGACGAAGCAGGACGTGGAGACAGAGCAGCGCTACAGGGAGGAGCAGCAATACCAGGGTGTCTTTGTTGCTGTAATGCACCATCCATCCCTCCTTGATGGCGGTACTGGAGCGGCGGGTAGTCTGTCGTACGGACTGGACCACCCTCATCAGGGGAATGTATCCCATCGTGCTGGACAAGACGACACCAGGGTCAGCACAAAGATACAATATTCTCCAAACCAAAGCTACCATATCCAAGCTCACATACTCATGGGCGCCCCCTAGTGGGCCACTGAAAGTCTTCCCTTTTCCACCCTCTTGTGGGTGGCCCTGGTTGTATACATGACGTAGAGATGACGATCATTTTTTAACTAAGTAGACGAGTCCGCAAATTATCCCGCCGGGATGTTGGTGCCAAGTGACGCGCCATGACTCAGTGCTGGATAAGCACATACCTAAGATGGAACTGAACCAAAACTGACCCCAAATAAAAAATACATTTCTCTCAGTAATATTAATAATACTGCTACTCCAGTAGAAATTTAATTGGGATCAAGTAGAATGTATAAATTGGTATAAACTGAGAGACAATCAAAATCATGTTTTATGAAGTCATGAAGTGCTGATAACAGTACAAGCTGAATTGTATAGAGCATATATGTGGTTCAGCATTAATATCCATTAATTATAAGGTAGGTAAGCACATAGGGTTTGCTATATTCACCTGATATTTATGAAACCTGACTTCAGATTCCTCCCTACAGCTGATAATTTAGTCAATTGTTTCTAACCAAAGTGAGTGGCTATAACGAAGACCAAATTAGCTGAATATAAAATTATAAATTAGAAAAATGTACTGTAGTTTCAACTGGGGTCACAGCTAGAGTTATGCTGTTTAGTTGGGTAAATGGTTACATTCGTCTTACATTTAACTTTAAGGGGAGAATGAGAAAATCCAGGAGAGCGAGGGCGGTGCACACCTCTGATCTTCGTTGGTTTCTCCCTGACTGTTGTCTTGGAAGGTGTTTGGAGAGAATGAGCCCGGAATGCTGCAGGCATCGTCTGGGTCGTCTATTAAAGAGGACTTCTCAGGGTCTCCAAACTCACTGGAATACTCCATGGGGACCTCCTGGTCCACGTTGGGACTCAGCATGTCTGGGGGAGGGCGGGGGGAGGCAGTCACACTGGCGTCGACATGCATAGACACACAGGCAAACTAAACAGTTCACATCATCTCACATATCCAAAGGATTATAAGACTCCCCATCCAGCTTTAGGCCTCAATCTGCATTCTATCTCATTCACATATACAAAGAGATACGCTGTACTGACCCCCCCCCCCCCCCCACCCTACCTCCAATGGTCTCTCCCAGGCAATCATTGGGCACCTTATATGCACAGCGCTTGTGACAGTTGAACTTGCAGTCTGCACAAAAGACACAGGGACAAAATCGTTCTTCACAGTCAAATGCATAAAAAAATGATAAACAGGATTTGGTCAACATTGGATTAAAAGTGCGCAGATGAAATATACATTTAATTGCTTTTATTTCTGGCTGCACTTCCATAAAATATAAATGAGAGAAAACTGTTGTTCTCGACGGCAGTGTGTAACCAGTCTCTTCGGCACTTGGATTTTCCACCTGGCATAGAGCGTTGTTTGCTGAAAGTGCTCTATTTAATACAGTGGCGGAGGCCTTGCCAGAGGTGAGCCAGCTCTTCCCCTTTTATCCGCCTCCTTTCCACCTCTTTCTCTTTCACTGTAACGGTAGCGCCCCCTGCTGGGCTTACCCTTGCACTGCAGACCCTGGCGGAACAGGCCTCTGAGCAGGCGTTTGCAGTACTGGCAGACGGTGGGCCGTGTGTAGGAGTGGATGGCGAATGTGTGCGGCACCTTCACTTTGCTCATCAGTATCTTGTCCAGTTCAACCGGACGCCCCGTGTAAAGGCGGCGGGCCTCGCTGGGGGTCCGGAGCTGCATAGTTGCAGGGTCAGCAAGAAGGGACAGGAAGTGAGGTCACAGATGTTACAGAGGACTTAGCCAGCTGAGTATGATAACATCAAAGGGTATGACCAGGTCTCGACTGTGAGTAAAATTCAGTCCTGGACTTTTACTCCCCGTAGTAAATTTTTCTGGGGGGGAGGTTTGACTGCATAATTATCAGCCCATCGGAAAAATGCCTGAAGTATGATAATAACAAAACAAAAAGTATGGCTAGAGTATGATAATAACAAAGGATATAACTAGAGTATGATATTAACAAAAGGTATAGCCACAGTATGATAATGACAAAGGGTATGGCTAGAGTTTGAAATAATAAAGGGTATATTTAGAGTTTGATAATAATAAAGGGTATGGCTAGAGTATGATAATAACAAAGGGTATGGCTAGAGTATGATAATAACAAAGGGTATGGCTAGAGTATGATAATAACAAAGGGTATGGCTAGAGTATGATAATAATAAAGGGTATGGCTAGAGTATGATAATAACAAAGGGTATGGCTAGAGTATGATAATAATAAAGGGTATATTTAGAGTTTGATAATAATAAAGGGTATGGCTAGAGTATGATAATAATAAAGGGTATGGCTAGAGTATGATAATAACAAAGGGTATGGCTAGAGTATGATAATAACAAAGGGTATGGCTAGAGTATGATAATAATAAAGGGTATGGCTAGAGTATGATAATAATAAAGGGTATGGCTAGAGTATGATAATAATAAAGGGTATGGCTAGAGTATGATAATAACAAAGGGTATGGCTAGAGTATGATAATAACAAAGGGTATGGCTAGAGTATGATAATAACAAAGGGTATGGCTAGAGTATGATAATAATAAAGGGTATGGCTAGAGTATGATAATAACAAAGGGTATGGCTAGAGTATGATAATAACAAAGGGTATGGCTAGAGTATGATAATAACAAAGGGTATGGCTAGAGTATGATAATAACAAAGGGTATGGCTAGAGTATGATAATAACAAAGGGTATGGCTAGAGTATGATAATAACAAAGGGTATGGCTAGAGTATGATAATAACAAAGGGTATGGCTAGAGTATGATAATAATAAAGGGTATGGCTAGAGTATGATAATAATAAAGGGTATGGCTAGAGTATGATAATAACAAAGGGTATGGCTAGAGTATGATAATAATAAAGGGTATGGCTAGAGTATGATAATAACAAAGGGTATGGCTAGAGTATGATAATAATAAAGGGTATGGCTAGCGTTTGATAATAATAAAGGGTATGGTTAGAGTATGATATAATAAAATGTATAGCTAAACTATGAAAAAACAAAAGGTATGCCTAGCGTAAACAGGTTTCAGAGAATTCCCAGCTGTCAGAAATTCCAAAATAGTGCCGTCATCGACCGGCATGAAAGGTAGGTCACATGATCGGTGAAAGCCGGCTGGACCTAGACCAGGGCGCGCGAGCTCACCAGCCCTATGTCTTCGGCCGACGTGCTGCTGCTGCTGATGGACTCGCTGGTGGAGAGCCGCAGCGACTGGCTGCTGGTCAAGGAAGTGGTGGAGAGCCGCCGCTTCCGCGCCCCGCTGCAGTTGTTGGGGATGCTGAAGGCACAGCGCTTGTGGTAGTTCAGGCCGCAGCCTGCAGAGGGACCGCAAGGGAGACACTTGAGATTTGAATTAACTGTTGAAGAAGCAGGATGACCTGGCGTTTAGGGAGGTCATATCATATCGTTTACCATTTCACCTCTTCTGTCACTTTGCTGCACTATCAATACGTTCTCAGATATTTATACTTTAAAGAAACCGTCTAAAAACATTGTTGTGGGACCATTTTCACTGGGTCAGGGAGTGTGTGGGTAAAAAAAATGCTGTGAAAATTTTTTTTCTAATGTCAGACTTTTTGTTTTTTGCACTGTGTTACTGTTACTGCACATTAAAGGGTACTTCTTTGTGAGCTAAATTTAATTTAGACTAGATAAAATTTAGTTTAGATAAAAGATTTTTTAAATCCAGGTCATGACCTGATTGACCAAGGAAAAACCTGGATCCTGAGGCTAAACCATCTAAGAACCACGGCTCTGAAGTAGGCAAACCCATAACAACAGAGCAACAGAACATGTAAATGACTGGACAGCAACCACTATTATATACCATACCGGGCAATATTTTGGACACTGCTACAAAGGAGAATGATAGTGTCGCATCACATGACCCAGCCACCTGACCTAAACACAGTAGAAAGTGTTTTGGAGGAGTCTGACCAGAGAATGGAGGAAAAGCAGCCAATGAGTGATCAGCATATGTGGGACCTCCTTCAGGAGAGCTGGAGAAGCATCCCAGGAGGCCACCTCATAGAACTGGTGTAGAAGAGACATTAGGTTCAGGCAGTCCTGGAACAATTTGGGTTATGGGCCTTGCTCAAGGGCCCAATGGTGGGATCATTCTGCAGATTCAGGGATTTGAACTAGCAACCTTCTGAGTCCCATCCCACAGAGCTGACCCCCCACCCCAACAAATTAATTTATTTTCTTTAATACGTTTTTTTTTTTTATCAGTACATAATTACAAATATGTTATTTTATATTTTTGATGTCTTTATAATTATTCTAAAATATCGAGAATAGTACAAATAAACTTTCTATGGGTGGTTGTGTCCAAACTTTTGACTGGTATAGCATATAAAAATGGACCATTTCAGCACAGAACCGGAGGAGCAGAAAAACAAAGAATGACAAGTAGAGTTCAGGAGAGGCGGCGTGGGGTTTTCCAGTGCATTTTACCCTCGCATTTCAGGCCCTGCCGCACCAGGCCAAACAGCATCTCGCCGCAGTGATCGCAGAAGGCCGGAGCACGGTACGAGTGCACGTTGAGGGCGTGTGGTCGGATCTGGAAGTCCTCGAACGTGGCGGAGGCTGCAGCCAACAGGGAGGGAAATGAGCGGGTCGATCAGGTGTGTGACGATCGATATGGACAGGAGGAGGGAGATGTGTAATGTTTTATTTAAAATTCACATTGCATGATTTTCAATTCGGCTATGTGTCCGTGTCTTATGCACATCACCCATGCAAAGATGATTTGCAAACACAAATTAGCTTCCTCACCATTACCTCACCAAGTCGGGAGCAAAAAGGAAGAGGTAAATGGATGTTCTGGTTGGATTCTAATGTTTTGCGTGTGAGTGTCTGCAAAGCAATCATAGCCAGATCCAAAGACAGCTGAGGACAGGCTAGCAATGCAGTGGGTTGGCATCAACACTCACTCATGGTGTCTTTGATCTCTGGCTCCACAATACCTCCACTCCTTCCTATGTCTATGATTCCCCAAAGTCTTCCATACAGATCCTATAATTTCTGATTTTGTCATCCAAGAAAACTGAGGTCTGGGGTTAGATGTAGAATAAATACTTCTTTGCATTGACCTTATTTAACTGAGTGCTGCACTGTGGTTTAGTGGTTGACTGTGCATCTGCACTAGTTTGGCAGAATAACGGAGAGGAGAGAGAAGAAAACATTCGCATGATATCTGTACTTCACAATGACTAGCTGAGAGACATAAGAAAGATAATGAGAGACAAAGGAGGCTATGGGTGTTCATAAATGCCAAGATCGCAAAGATCATGCTTGGGATCATGGCAAGAGCGTTCTTGCTAACTTGCCTTCCAGGAACAAACTTGGGAAGCAATGAACCATGGGATTGTAACTGATGCATTGTTAGTATTTAGATCTGGCCAAGAACGACATCCAGGGATTTTCACCATCCTCTATACCTATGTTCTTAATATTGAAACGGAAGATGACATCAAACGGGTACGCAAGAACACAAGACTGGTCAAGTAGGCATATCGATAAACACACTAAGAGACAGCATGCAGCACAGTCACTGTAACTGGCCAGAACATGATCATGCTCAAACAAAGTCTGACTATCAATTGGCCTTAGGGGGGTATTTGGGTCATCAATTACATCTTACATCAGAAAACTGTACCTCAATCACCTATTCTAAAACAATATAAATGAATAACCTATATTCCCTGCTTACTTTATTAAAGAAGCCACAGAAGTACTATGTGTGTTTAGGTGGCAGGGAGTTCGGGGTCTCTAACAATGTGAGACCAAACCTATAACCTTGGAGAAGGTGAAGTGACAGGATAAAACAGCCCTACTCATAGAGCCACCCAGTAGAAAAACTCATGTTGTTCCTGATAAATATGGGTGAACTTTTTCAGTGTCCCCTGCACATTCACATTCCCATATGCAGGTAACTGGCGTGTGAATAACATGTTTTGTGTGAAATGCAGTGCTAAGCTTTTGACTTTTTTTTTTAAGATACTCCCTCCAAGAAAAAAGAAACTTGACGTGTTACCAGCTGTCACCCTTGTAGCAATTGGTTAAAAAGAATGTATAAAATACGCTATAGTCACTGCTACAAAACAAAGTCTAAATTTCTTTGTGCGCCACACCCTGTACTGAATAAGCAGGTGCAGAAATGATTGATGGACTGAACTATTTGTGTGTATGTAGAATGATTTGAGACTCGTTACTTTGTTGTTTTTAGTCGTGTCACGTCAGACTGACGTTGAAAAATGACTGCTGGTTGCAGAGACGTTAGGTTACGTCCGGATTGAGTCTATACAATCAGAAAGCCATTAGGACCGTAATGTGCTGTAATGCAACGCCAGTCAAGATGCAAGTGGAGGGTAGGAGGCGGATATGGGTAAGGGTATCCACCCACCTGACAGCACAACCTCGATCAGGTCGCCCTCCTGGATGTCACCCGCACTCTTCATCATCTGAAGTATGTTGTTGGTGCCCGTGTCGTGCTTGAAGAGGAGAATCTTGTCGTAGATTCCATAGAATCCACATTCTGGGAACTGCCGGGCAGAAAGTATAGAGAAAACCATCATAACTCATCCAATGACAGGCAGAAATCCACATTCTCACAAAGTCCATCAGCCACCCACCAGCACACAGTCATCAAGGATCAATAGCAGTTCTTGGCATTAAAACAAGACATTTCTTTGCATTGAAGGTCAGCAATTACACTTAGAATTTGCATCATGGAGCAAGTAGCCCCAGTCTGTTATGAGACAGGGCAACGTTTTCAGTTCAATAATGGGTGTTTATTCACTTTTTCTTTTATGAGAATGATTCCAGGTGTACATTTACCATTTTCTGCTGCGCCTCACTTGAGAAATACAGCTGGGAGATATGGGGGGTGGGGGAGCGATTATCGTATAGAATGTATAGATAAATTCAGGGCAAAATTCCTCCCAATGATTATTTTAAAATGCTGAGAAAATGCATCTGTTTTTGCAGAGACTCTGCTACTTTTCTTGAAGTTCAATTCCCTGACAGCAACACAAGGGTAACTGTGACTCTCCACTTAAATACACTGCTAGGTTTTTCACTGAAGTGGGTCTCGAAGGAGAGTACAGCAGGGCTCCCCCCTGGGACCCAAATCATTTTCCTGCTGCCCCATTTCCTTAAGAAACAATAACTACATGCCTTTCTACAGGCTGGATTGAAAGACAAACCGAATCTGCACATTCAGAAGCCCCAGCTTCAGTGACACGTCGCTCATTATCCTCATTGTTTAAACTAATCGACAGATAGGAAATGAAGAGAAAGATCTAATATACAGTCAGAAGCACTAGACGATGCTGACCATAAGCTGCATGCTGCCCTGCCGGACCTGGCCCTGTACGATATTCAGATCCAATGAACAAGAGTTTAGCATCATGTGACGGTGTACTGTTACATACTGCGGAGCGCTGAACCTGATATGTCTCTCAGCAGAGGTCACAAGCAGCATGTTATGATAATGTCACTCAAAAGCACATAGACTTCCCTTGCTGGGAGGAGGCCTTCAATACTTAATGCTGTGCATTTAATGACTGCCTCCCCGCTCACCGAGGAAGAAAGAGTGTGGGACATTGGCCAACAATGGGTTTTTTCCCCTTGAGAGATTTGGTGGTGGGGGGGTGGGGGGTCAGATGAGTGTTAACGAGCTAAGCATCCATTTTATGAGACACTAAATTTTATGGATACAATCCATTAATAGCAAGGCAGGTAATATGAGTAAACAATTAGTTTTCCCTAGCATGGAGTTTAATGCTGCCTACCATACACTCATTACTGATACTGTTTTTTATGTGCGGATATTGAGACTGAATCTGGTTTGTGCTTGGGAATTAGTTGGAAACTGAGTGGGAGAAGTTCTCAATCGTTGACCCAGTATTCCAACACATGAAGGGATCCTGACCAAACGAGGAAGGAGCTCCAGGAAGCAAGATTTCTCAGTTAGCTGGGTTAACTTAAGCTTAGGTTATCCCAGCTAACTGAGAAATCTTGCTCTGTGGAGCACCCCCCACTTATATTATTCTAGGGGGTGCTCCACAAAGCAGGATTTTTCAGTTAGCTGGGTTAACCTAAGCTTAAGCTAGAAGTCATGATTGTCCAATAGGAGATTAAGTGATGATTATTGTAAGGATAATTCCTATTGGACAATCATGACTTATATCTTAAGTTAACCTAGCTACCTGAGAAATTCTGCTTCGTGGAACACCACCTAAAATTGGGTTTTTGTGTTTTTCTCTTAAACTAGGTCACATGGTCCTCAGTTTTTTAATAGAGCTGAAGATTCCTTCAGGGGTATAAGACATATGTACATTTTGTCATTTATCTGACAAAGCAGATCAGAGTGGAGGGAAAAGTTACAAATTATGCATGCTCCCCAGGATTTGAACCCATGACCTTTGCTTTGTCAGCACAATGTTCTACTTTCAGCTTCAGGGAATACAATGACAAGGGTCCACAATGCTTATGGCTGTTGGCAGCTCTGCTAATTCTGCTGTTGTCCAATTCACTCGCTATCCTTGTGACTTTCATGGCAGTAAATGTTGAGAAAGCTCCTATAGTAGCTCAATTGCTGTTCAGCTTTACGTTTCATCTCACACTTTACGATGTCTGACTCCTGATTATTGGTGGGTACACAAAATATACAGACCTTTGCTCCAACAAACCTCTATTGCATTTAAGCAGCCAATAGCAAAGTAGCTTGAATAAATGTCAGAAATGCATACACTGACCAAATGATTCTTAAACGATTCTTTATAATTTAAATTGATTCTTTGTAACATCTGAATTTTGTGTTGTCCTTAAGTTAGTGATGCAAAATTATATAACCATTCAGACAAAGTAGCTAAACAATTAAATTTGCTACAATCAACTTAATTGAAAATTATAAATTGTATGTATAAGCAGTTGTTAATAATAACACTTTTCATTATAGTACATTTCTATGAAAAAATGAACATTTTTGTTAAATAATTAATTCACGGTGCTTCTGGTTGGAATTTCATTAACTTGGGTTACATGGTTGTCAGCCATTATACTTCTAGAAAATACTACAAGGATGAAGTAACTGAAAGTGGTTTGGCTAAGACTGAGTGTTTCATATCTGAGTCTAAATCAGTCAAATCTCTTTCACTCGACAGTGAGCAATTTATAAACCATTTTAGTTCCTTTTATTCTCTTCCCCACATTCACACAGAGAAACCAGCAGTGGCCGCTTCTTCCCTTTTAGTCGCACTGAATTCCAACCTACAGTGGATGGTTCTGAGATCATTTTATTCTTAATCAGGGAAAGTATAAAGGAAACTGCTTTTTTTTCATACCGTGATTACGTAACTGGAACTGCGTTCGTTCTAAAAAAATTAAATCAACGGAGATTTCCGATCCAATTTGCATTGAATAGCAAAATGGATGCTCTGATATATCACATTACCGATCTTTTCAAATCTAAATATCTTCTCAATGAAGATGAGATTATTTTCCGTGGCATTTAATATTATGTAACAAGAAATCAAAAGGAATTTTGGCGGTTGCTCGCTGGGACTCAGATGGCATAATAACTACTGGCCACATGGCACACGGCAAGAAATAAAATAGCAATTGTCATTTTATTATTTACAAGCATAGTATAACCTTAACCTCTGATGGACCGGCTTACTGTCCAGCGTGTTCCTCTGCCTATAATCCTATGTGCGTCTTGGGGGACAGGATATAAACTCACATTGTCACCCAGTACTAGATAAGCACTATGCGAGTTGTATGGATATAATAATTATGTATTTTTATGAAGATTACTAGAACAGAAAACAACAGGGACGACCTATTAAAACCTAAATTCCATTTAATGGTAAATAATTAATCACAACATTCTAGAATTTTAAATAAAAAAACTGAGTAAACAGAGTTTATGGCTAAATATATAAAATGTATTTCAGTGTATCAGCCTGGAATTATTTACATTTTATAATGCAATATATTCAATTATTTTGATAATGATTTTGCAAATGGCTCCAGAAAACCACAATTATCGTTGGAGTATGCTTATTGTAGGTTAGGATATACTCACATCCTGTATATACATTAGTTATATGTAACACATATCTTATTTTTCACATCTACAGCAAGCGTAGTTACAGTTTTGAACCATTTCTGAAGGAGTCAATGTCAACAGGTATTGAATTCCCCATTCAAATCATTACTATGAATCCAATGAATTATACAGCTCCTCCTCCCCACGCTATGCTGACTACATCACAGGGCTAACGGGGTAATTCCGGCACTGTGAGTCGAGATGCCGGCCCGTCTCACAATGCGGCCGCATCCGGCGCTACGAACTCCCTCCCGCCAGCAGAGTTTGACGGCTTCCCCAAACCACCTGCTTTGATGCCCCAAGCTTCCCTGTGTAATGGAAGGATGAGGTGCAGCGCCTTTCGGTAAAAACACCACAGCTGACGTAGCAGGACGGATGAGCTAATAGTCTGTGTCCTTCTATTTCATCTTCATCGACATTTCTACGAAATAAATAAAAATGGATATACAGGTTATGTTTACACAATATTTAGGGGTCCGAGCACTAGTGGGGCTGGATGCCTATTGGTTTCTATTTCTATAATTTTTTATTTCATTTTATTTTATTAGCGGCACCATAGAATGTATAGAATAGAAATACCATTTTGGATAGCTACTCGACAAATATATTGCAAAAATATGCATAAGGATATGCGTTAACACTGTATCCCCAGCGTACATTTGCTCTTAAATAATCTGTTATGATGGCCCTCAATATCTACGCATCAGGTATTCTTACCGACCTGGGCTATGTCACCTGAGTGATGTTTCAGGTCATGGTTGAACCAAACCCCTACGGTTTTCAATGCCACATTCCCCTTGAGTTACTCATCACGCATCCAGATTGTGTCAAAAACAGAAGAACCCTTAAAGAGGTGATCGAACCACTAGCCATTACCGCGAACCCTAGTGATGAACTGCGTCAACGTTCCTGGATACACCAATCATACCGTGGTTCGTCGGCTGAAAATGAAGCGTGATTATGCTGCCGGTGATCCTGACTCACGTCCCGACAGAGTGCTGCACCCCCTCGAGTCAATTTTACTTCTCCGATGATCCAGAAACATCAAGAGTATTATGCGGCATCAGGTATTGTAACCCTCCCTGGACTTTGCGGACAACAGTCTCATTCTTAGTCAACATATACTACATAACTGTCATTCCCTTCCAGGGAAGGTTACCCAGCCAGTTCTTCTAGTTCAAGAGAAGCGATGCATCGCTAATAGCAGTTTAACAGTTTAAAAGTTGAGTTGGGTGCGACGTGTGATCAGGCTTCGAAAAAGCACGCTCCTTTTCACCAGGAGGAAAGATGGTAGACGCTCGGTCACGCTCTAGAGCAGACTATCTGTGTACACGCACATCACCTGCAGGCTGTGTTTATCGGAGCAAATCAGAGGCCAAAAGCAAAAAAAGACATAAAACACCGAACTAGTTCAACGGAGACACTAGCGACAGTCTGCACTATTCACCGCAGGCTGATTACCGACAGAACAGCAGCCTCAACAGGGCCACAGCACCTTTTCCCAAGGATGTTAATATTTTGTTGCAACAGTGACACTTCAAGAAGTGATAAAACAGTAGTGTTAGCTCCAAAAAACAAACTACAGCTCTCTCTAGGAGTATAAGACTTTTTCCAGATGATTCTAATCAAACTAACGAGCCTAAACTGCAGTCTAAATATTTTCATGGCCTTATTATATGGAGAGCAGAGCAGAGAGTTTGATATTGGAAGGGGGGACACAGCTTAATAATTTAAATGCAATGGTTTGTTTATTGGGGGGATGAATGAAGCCAAGTTACATATTGGGGGGGGGGGGGGGGGGTACACGTCTCCTACGCCCCCATGGTTCCTACGCCCCTGAGTAAATATGTATACCTGACATGTTAACAGCAGGGATGTTATAGATATCAGTCTGCCTGGATGCCATCCCACACCACGAGAAATAAAATTGAAACAACAGCAAAACAGGCAAGAATCCCTTGCTGACTCTGTGTTATTATGGGGAACTCGCCCCTTCTCCCTAAACGCCTGTTACCAGCACCGGTGGTTAATGGATGATGTGAACCTGGAGACTAAAGAGACCTCCAGTCCAGTGTCACATCGGCGTTGAGTGCAGTGACTTAGGAAACAGCTTCGAAGCTTTAAATCGCTGATTATAAAGAGAATCGATATATCGTGGTGCTATTAGAATGTCAAAAACAAACAAACAAAAAAAACACATGGAAAGGGAGTTGTGGTCTTTGCGGAGGCTCAGGAAGAAGAGGCTCAGGAAGAGGAGGCTCAGGAAGAAGAGGCTCAGCTTCCACGCAAGGGCCAGAGCATTAGAGCTGCGTGGAGCATGAATGATTTACACACACGGGGCACTCTGCCCTGCATTCGCCCGGCCAAAGCCGGACAAAGGGGGATTATTCTCCCTCCCAGTGGACCCGCCAGGTCCTGCTCCACCCTCGCTGCCGCCTCACCGGTTGGTTATTTGGTCAGAATGCTGGTCACAGTCCAATGCTGGGGGGTGGGGGGAGAGGTAGCAGGTCCTAAATATAAAACATCACTGCTGCACCTGCACACATACACAGGCACACACACAAACACGCTTAAGGCCCGATCCAACCACGAACAGACACAACTAGCCGATCACAGAGTGTCCGGCAAACCAGCAACAAAAAAGAATCTGCTACCAGGACAGACACACACACGCACACTTAGGCCCGGATATGCAGGAACAGTGGGCTGAAATGCAATCCTGTTGTCTGTTCTCACACACGGACGCCACACTCGGCTGCGCTGGCAGGGAAGTAGCCGGTGCCTTAGCCTGCCTTTTGTCTGCGCGTTTGCCGCGGCGGTCTAGCCTGAGGTATCACCTGACCGAACCTCCGTGTGAAGCAGCCTAGCCTGCACCCTCAGCTAAGCCGCTGAGACGTCTGACTAAGCTCACATGCCCTAATTACAGGGAAATGACACCATAAGCACCAAAGCTTAATTTTTTGCTTTTTTTTTGTTTGTTTTTTGTTTTTATTTGTTATTTGTTCTTTCACCAGTCCCTTCTCAGCAGTACAGTATCCTGGTGTTTCAATCATCCACAAAGTAGAAACACGGGAAAATGTGGATTTCGGGGGGGGGGGGGGGGGGGGGGGCGGGGGAGGACCCATGTGCTTTTTATTGTCCTTTTTTGGAAGTTACTTACTCACTCCCTTTTTAAGATTATTTGGCACGGTTCATCAAGCATACAAGAGCCACCATTCTCCAGCCAGGGCACATATTTTGTAGCCGCGTTTTCCAACCTAATTCCTGCCACAGCACACTTTTCATAAGGTAATTATCCCAGGGTGCACCATTGATGAACATAAACTACTAACTGGCTCTTACCAATAATACACACCATATTGCTCTTAACAAGTTGGTTCAGGAAAGTACATTTTTAATTCGGCACGATCCCAACAGGAGCTTGTGATTATTAGACGGCCATTATTTTCATCTATGGGGCATCCGCATGTCGTAATCCACGCACCCCGAGATGGACGCGGGTTTCTCAACACAGGAGTCAGCACAGAATGGAAATCACCACGGAAACATTTATGGAAAGCAAACAAATCACCAGATCTTTGCATGGATCACTGGGAAGGGGTGTTGAGGGAGGCAGCGTGATGTCATCGCTGTACGCAGCCTGAATTTCCAGTCGGTTGTATTCAAACACCGTCAGCTGACACACGATTTTGTGTGCTTCCATATTTCCGGAATGGCATAAATACGTACGTGCATACACACGGTGCGAATCAAGACCACACGCAACCAGAGAGTGGTCTTGTTTTAGTCACAAGCTTGGGGGAATCCTGGACCATTATGTTTACAGAAGTGATTGTGAATGAGGAAGCGTCCACTTTCAAGATAAGATCGCAGAAGTCGCACCCAAGCATTTGTCATGCAAAGGTTGACGCGGGGCTTACATTTCCCATAGTTCCAGATAACCTGCATTGAACATCCTCTACCAATGTATCCAGCCAAAGCCATCGGTGTGATTTGCATTTTTCATGATAAACTTGCAACAGCCAATGAATTCATTTCTATAAAAGACTCCAAAGCATACACTCTGCTCCGTAAAGATCAAAATTTACATATGGTGGCTGACTATTTCTGGGTTAAAAAAAATGTTGAGGTATTATTCCGGTGTTATTTCACTGCTCCTCATTTTACCACAGGTGTCAAAACCGTAGCAGTGATGTAGAAGGATGGAATGGGTGTGGAGAAGTAACTATAGAAACACTGACCCTGAGAGATGATCTAACAGATGCAGCTTGATGAAAACCAGAAGATCCCAAGAGGAGCTGCAGGGAGATTCTGAGAGTCCATCCCAGACACCAAGCCAGCGCTCGCTTGGGTCCTGGGCTTAATCACGGTTCCTCTGAGAAGAGGCTACTTGATGTCCTGTTGATGGCTTTCCTGAGCTGACAAGCCCCTCAGCCTGTTTCCTCTCATCCTAATGTGTGATGGCAGCACTCCTTAAACAACACGGGCCAACAAAATGTCCATCTGTTACCTGGCTTTTGAGCTCTGCTGTAGCAGAACCTGTCTGACAGAACGCGACCAAGCGTCCGGCCTGTGCCGTCCTTCAAAGCCAGCCAACTTGTTAGTGTCCAAACCGGCGTGACGTGTGAGATGTGGGCACCGCTGTCTGTCGATAGTACGATTCCTACCAGCAGACGCGTGATTTAGCAGCGCCCTACTCAGGAGAGACGAAAACAGCCAGTTATTTACTGTTATTTATCTCCCGGCCACATCTTAAGAATGATCCCTGCTTTGGTAGGTGAACACAAAACTCTGTAGAGACTCACTGATTTCACGGGAACGCCTTTAAGGGGGTTTCTTAAGACGTTGCCAAGGAGATCTTGGCAGGAAGTGAAAGCACTTGATTTGCGGGGTTCGAAGAGGGAGGTTGCAAAGACGTCAGAATGGTACCTTCATTAGCACATATCTGTGGCTGATTTCAGACCCTATTACGTGTTGCCCTCCCCAAAAGAAAAGGCCTTTCCCCAGAGCTGTTACTAATAGCTTAGTGAGACCCCAGCGACGGCAAAGAAGATAGTAGGAATGCGGGATATCTTCAACTGATTCCCTAAAGCATTTCTGGCGCATCGCAACCAAAAGAGTTGTGGGAGAAGGGCAGTCTCACTGACATCGACGAAAGTAAACATGAAGGTGCTCAAGCAATCACTTCACAGAAAAGCCGTAATGTTTAATTCCGTCAGCATGATCCAACCACTTAGGTAATGTACTCCAATCATGTAGGGCTGGCATGAATACGAATGATGAGCTGGACTCCTAAACTGTACAAATCTTGGGAGTGTCCCTCACCATACTGGAACTGCAAGGTAGAGTATAAGCAGCTCATTTGCCGTCATAGTTCACTGTCGGCTGCATGTTTTGGTTCCGGACTGGTTGTTCCCATGCCCCGATATCCAACAGGATCCTGCTATACTTGGCCACAGTGCTATTGTTAGCTAGCCGGGATGGCAAAAATCACATAGCACTTCTGCAATCATTATGAATATGCTTTCATTCAGCGAAGTGCTTCTATTTAATGGCACCGTGAGACTGTCATGTCATGAGAGCAGAACCTGGTAAAATGGGGGTCTGGGCAAAAAAATGTCAGATTTTTAAGGAAGAAAAACCTCTTTTTCAGGAAAAACAGGGATTGGCCAGCAATGTCAAAAGAAAAATACAACACAGTGGTACACATTAAAAATACAAGGGTCAAAACAAGAGACAGACATGGGGCGTGTAAAGTCGAGACAAAATACATCACAGTAGGAATTCTGTTGCTACAGGTTTGGACTTCACTCCAGGTTAATAATTGTGTTAAAAAGAAGTCTTAGCTATGAATGAGTTACAGAATGTAAGGATTTAAAGTTGGACCCCTTTTTAGCTAACCGCAATAAAGCTAAGCTTTGCCAAAGGCCTGTTTCTGTAGTGATAAAAACACCATGTTCGCATCAACAAGAATATTCCAGCAAGCAGGAAGCCTCCTGATTAGCTCCTGGAATTGGGAGGATAGTTAGGTGAGGGCCTTGGGGCCTGCGGGCTGACGGGAAGCGTTACGTCAGAGACAAACAGCAGGACGTGGAGGCACACAATGTCCGCAGAAGTGCCGTCACGCCGAGGGCCCAGAGAGGCCCGCAGCACCAGCCGTGCGCAGGGCTTCTGCGCGCCTTCCTGTTTGCATCGCTGTGGGTGCATCAAAAGCTCAAATTCACAGGAGGGTTGTGTTTGGCGGATGTTCCCTTTTACTGGCTGCTTTTTTGTCATTGTCTCTGTTTTCACAAAGGGGAAGTGAGAGCTTGTGTCTCTGGCTAAATTACAGTATGTTCAACTTTAGTTTGGGGCATATTACTTAGACGCTCCAGTCTAAATTCTGTAATATTCATTTGATACTCAGCTAGACTTTTAATTATGGTAAATATGACACTTTTCAGGCATTCTGTGGCAGTACATCTCCTAAAATTTGATCTACAAATCAATAACTAATGATAAAAAATGTGTGGGTGTGAAGATTAATTTGTCATCATTATGACATCATAATAGTCAAATTGATGTCGTGGGAGAAGAGCATGATGGGAGTGCTAGAAGCTAGACAAACTAAACCCTCCTCATCTTGAGGCTCCTAGCAAAGGCGTCATGTGCTCTGCAGCATCCTGCATGGCAACAGCGCTGACACACGCGCACAAGTATGTAAAGCTCGGTCACGCACAAACAGCTAACCAGCGTGCAGTGTATACGCACCATCAAACACACCCCGACTCATAATAGCACTAGAGAGCCTCAAAAAGCAGAACCATTTACAGATAAAATCTGCAACATTAACTAATATTAGCTTATGCTGTCATTTACTAATTGCTACGTATTAAAAGGCTAAACAGTATAGTAACACTTTACTGGAGAAGGTACAAGTACCTTAGTAACTCACTTATTACTGAAGTACAAATCATGACATATATACACTCAGAAAAAGGGTAGCAATTTGTACCTTTGCTTGTCACTGGGGCTGTACCCTGTAGGGTCTGCCAATTGTACCCTTAGCTGTAGGTAAATGTACCTTTTAAGGTACAGAAATGGACTCTGAGGAACATTTTTGTACCATCGGGGTACATTAATGTTGTTTGTACCTTGGGGAGTCCATTTCTGTACCTTTTCTGTACCACTTCTGTACACAATTGTAAGGTACTAACCACCCCAGTGGGAAACAAAGGCACAAACTGGTACCCTTTTTTCTGAGTGTAGTAACTGCATGATATACACAAGCCATTATGATTGATTAACGAAGAACGAACATGGAATCAGTACTTAACTAACAGTTTTTGGTTAATCAATACATTAAGTAAGAGTGTACTACTACATTATCCGTGTCCCCTCAAGAAAAGTGTTACCAACAATGACGCCTTTGCTAGGAGCTCTGTCAAGAATGATAGTTTTATAAGTTGGTAACACATGTAAGAGAAGGTTTGCCCGTCCGTTTCAATTCAACTCCCTCCCAGGCTGACAGAATGCCAAACTGCGGAGACCATGGAAAGCTCTAAGTGATCAGAGTGCTATTCCCGTTCTGCTCTTTTAACAGCAACATTCCACTGGCCGCTTAGAAAACTCCACAAGAAACTGGATTGTCGTGTGAAGCGACACAAAGAAGACACACCTATTCTCTGCATTCCAGCGTAACCCTGTCTAACCCCTGGGACAGGACACACACTGACATCCAGGCCACATTGGATGAAGCAGGCCAATCCTCCGGTAGTTAAAAAAAAACCTTTAGCTTAGTAGCACGTAAATGTAATATAAGAATTCCCTGTTAATATAACCCTGACCTGAGAGGAAGCAGTAGAATCATCAGTGTAACATAGGCAAGTAGCAATGTAGGAATTTTTAATCACTGTATGTTATCATTTTAGTACCAGTGTTACTTCTTTGAGTTTTAGCCACCCATTCTCTGTAACCACTTATCCTGTTTAGGGTCACAGGAGGTTTGGAGCCTGTGGGCACAAAGCAGGAAACAAACTAGGATGGGGTGCCAACCATCACAGAACACACTCACACACCGTTCACTCGCACATGCAACATGGTAACTCTAATCGGCCTCAGCATGTTTTTTGGACTGTGAGGGGAAATCGGAGCACCCAGAGGAAACCCCATGATGACACGGGAAGAACATGCAAACTCCATACGCATGGAGCCATGGTGGAGACTCGAACCCTGGTCCAGGGGAGTGAGGCAACATTACTAACCACTGCATCACCCCTTTTGAGGTTCAGTCCACTGTATTTCTTTACTGCCCTCCAACTGCAACCCTGTACTTAATAATAGGTATGGATGGATGGATGGATTACACTCCTGCCATAAATGAACCCTGTTCAGAGATAAAGAGCTGGACTTTTTCCAGAGTTTACTAAAAACCAGTCGCATCACAGGGGTCACTTGGGGACTCCATCTGAATTTTCAATCTGATTCAATTTATCAATAAATACCCACCTGAGTGGTTAATCTGAGGCTGTAGCAGAACAGGCTTAGCTGCCAGGGCACAGACGGGACCTCAGTCAAAGCAGGTTGTTTTTAACTTTTCCCATTTGCTAGCAGTAAAGTGGGGGCTTGGTTGGGCTTAAGGTGGGCCTGGGGGGCCCCGGATTGGAGACCAGGTGGCGTTAAAGCGACCGCTACAGTGGGGAGTGATAACAGGGCGTCTCTGTGGCTCCTAGCAACTTGATTCATCACTTGTGGAAGTGGGAGGGGAGGAGGCCGGGGCGGAAGGAAGGAGCAGAACTGCGTAAACACACCCCCCCTCCCCCACTGGCAGTAACACTGTGCTGCTGAATGGCCTCATTGTGACCTGGTGGACTCCTCCCTCCCGCTCCACCCACCTCCACGCATGTCTCTTCCCCACAGTCACTCTCCCGACTCCCTATTTCCGTCTTTTGTAGACTGAATGCTCTCCGTTTGCCCTATAAATCCGTCGGCCTCATTTACTCGCAAAGACGTCACTTTTGCGCAAGGCGCTACAATAACAAACCACACGCTGAAGTGGCTTCTTTGTCCAGCCGTGCTTCTGCAGCCGCTCTAGCAGTGCCATGTGTGTCCACTGACAAGCCATTCTTTTTCAAATCTTGTTTTCACCTTTTTTCATCTCTAACTGCCCTTGGTGTCTATGTTTCCCATCAGCTGGACTTCCTGGTCCTTTTTCTTCACAAATCACAAAGCGGTCTCTATATGGAGACGAAAAAGCCAGCCTCTCCTGTCGGGTCCCGAACTCACTGCCAGATGGGCTGGTTAACTACACACAGGTCAACCAGTAAGCGGGAAGTCCGAATAACTGAACCATAATCGTTGATCCTGCCTAGTCTCTGTCTGCGAAAATATTCATGAACAGGCATGAGGATGGACAACCCATATTATTGACATGGGCGGATTTTGCTTCTAAATATCATCTTAATATAGATAAGACAAGATAAATAAAGACATATATACATCCATCCATCCATCCATCCATTTCCTGTAACCGCTTGTCCTATTCAGGGTCGCGGGGAGTCTGGAGCCTATCCCGGAGGCTACGGACGCAAGGAAGGGAACAACCCAGGTGATATATATACATATAAACATATAAACAAAAAAATGAGAAAATGGTACATGTGTGGTTCAGCGGGTTAGGCTACTCTGCCTGTGATTCGCTGGTTTGAACCCCACCCTTGGCAGCTTAGTCACATGTCCATTAGGCCTTCGAGCGAGGCCCTTAACCCCTCAAAATGCTCCAGGGCCCACAGATAGTTGGCTGACCCTGGGCTCAGACCCCAGGCTTCACTCTCAGCTGTACATAAAAGGTTCCAGGGCCAGTCAATCCTATAGGTGACTGACAGCTGCCCAGGGTGCCAGCTTCTGAGGGGGCCTGTCTGGCCTGTCAGTTTCACTTTGCCTTGGACAGGGGGCGCCATCGCTGATGCTCGCCTAGGGCACCACGCTGGCTCCGACAGGTACTGTACAGTCTTACGCAGTCATTGAAAATGGTGTTTAAATGATCTTCATGTCGGTGTAAAATTATGATATTATGTCTGTCAAAGTGTGTCAGCTTAGCCATTTCAAAACCTCTCTTAAAATCACCGCAGTATTTGCAGCAACTGCCCAGTAAACCCATATATTTTTTGACTCAACCACTACACCACCTCATTTGGCTAATCAATACCTTATTGAGTTATTTAACAGATCAAATCAATTAATTGAGCTGAAGGAGAAATTTAATGCATTGATGGAATGGCTGAGGTGTCCCTGGGGAGAAGTGAAGTTTATCTAGCCGTCCAACACTGAGAACAGTCTTTTATTGCATGTATTGTTAATTTGTATATATTATAATGTTATATTGTGTTTTTCAAAGCAAATACATGCACACTTCCAAGATAAATAGTCATAAACATTTTCTTTGACTGCCTAAGACTTTTCCACAGTACTATATGTGTGTCTCTCAATAGAGATCAAGATGGAATTTGTGAAAATAAGCCCTAACGTGTCTGCAGTTGTGCAAATGATAAATAAAGCATTATTTCAAACACTGGAAATACAGTTCCACTTATTCATAAGTGATTGTGAGGGAAGGGCCTCTATATACAGAATCCATTTTAGCTAAATACCTATAACTCTAGGCTGAAATACTGTAGGTAACAGAGTTCCAGGCAGCTGGGTTGGTTACTTCCTGCTGGAATCATCAGAGGGCCGGCTGTCCCACTGGACGTCCACTTGCTCAAAAGTCATGTCGTCACCCCCTTTTACGTCAGCACCTGCAAAGAACTGCATTTTTTTCTAGCCACACCCAATCAGTCAGCAGGGCCACACCCACAAAAAATAAATCATTCTCATTCTTCTGTTGTTCCCTAGAAGGACAAGGCACGCAGTCAGATCCCAGTCAACGTGTCGTGCGTGTGTTTGCTTTTCCAGCATGTAAACACTTTCCATCGAGGCAAAACAGGCAGTAAGCTGGTTCTGAGAATCTGAACTCAAATGAACTGTAGCTTCTCCTTAAACCAAGATGATAGACTGAAAGCCACCCTCAGACTCAGTGTATTCTCCATTAAAAATTAACAAATGAAAGAATGAATGAATTGATGGATGGATGGATGGATGGATGGATAAAAATGGAATTTGTTTAGCTTTCTTCAAGTTGAACATTTTACGCCTTCCTATAATTCAGTCTATTGCCAGCACTATTGATATAATGTAATCCTTTGTTGTCTGAAATAGCTACCCAGTTGGAAGGATAATTGCATTTCGACACAATTGAAGGCTTCTGCCTTGCGACGGAAACTGGTTTATGGATGACAGGACAAACACACAACCTTTGGCTTTGTGCATTATCCTTTGTGTCGGCCTCCTGTCCATTCATTCTGCTCAGGCCTTTTCAGTCTTACATTTCTTATTACAGGGATCCCGCAGGACATGAACCACAGCCGTTCCCTAAGTCTCTCTTTATGTCAAACTTGTAGCTAAGTCAGAAAAACAATACAGTACATGATGATGATGATGATAATAGTTATAATAAAAGTAACGACATACAGTAATGTATGTCCAGCCACTGAAGCTGCACATTTTCACAAACGTCTCAAAGTAGTGCATGCATTTGTTATTATTATCCTTTGCAATTAACTCAGATTTTTTATATAAAAGGCTTGACGTGGTCCGTTCGTAAGAACGAGTTATCCGTAAGTCGGACCATCTTAACCGGGGGACTGACTGTATTTCTGGCGATGCGAGTTTAACAGTCTGTTTATCAATGACAAACTGCTCCGGGTATCCCAGTGCCTCTGTATGTCAGAGGACGCTCAGCCTATGAGTCACAGCAGAGAGACCGCGGCCCCTGACATTTCACATAAATAAAACCCAGCAAGACCAACCCGTGACCTCATAAAGACAAGCAGTATGACACAGAGGGCAAGGGCGGACATAAACATACGAGAAAGCGAACGAGAAATAAAGAGTAAACACCCTGATCGGACCCCTGTGTTCTGAAAGGCACAGGGATTGAGATGAGACACAGAGATCAGCAGTTCTGTGGCTCGCTGTTGCAGCTTTCTGCTGCGTGTGCAAGGGGATTCCTGTGTGTCAAATCCCTCATGAAAGTACATTTAAAATCAATTCAACTAGCTCTTATTGTAGGTACAGAAAAGTCCAAAAACTTTTTTTCTTAAGATCTATTTTTCCAAATATTTATTTATGGGACTTTCACACTAGCAGCCAACATAAGCACGTCCAATACAACCGTTGAAAGTTATATTAACTGACCCTGCTAAAAAATACCAACCAGCCCTCCCCACCGCCATACCGATATACATTTAAAGGAAGAAAAATATATACGCATAAAAAGATGCAAATAAAGAATTAAACAGGTAACAGACTGACAAACAAAAAACATATCAACAAATAATAGCTATACTGAGTCAGTAGGATTTTTGGTCTATTAATCATTAATCAAGACTATTAAGCTTTACTATGATCTATTTTTCTTACTTCATTGTTAATGAATTTCATGTTTTCAAAAATAAGTCTTGTCGCCTGGAGGCTCTAGATCATCGCTGGTTGTATTGGACTAGAGCCCTATTATTCAAATCAAGGTCTGAGCCCTGCTGATTTTCCAGCCTTCCTGTAAGCCAGGTGTGAAGCCTCTGACCAATCAGAATCAGTAATTATTAAACTAACTACCTTGGAGAACTGAAAACAAGGCCTGGATTTGGAATCGAGGTCCAGCTTTGAAGAACCCTGGACTAGAGTTTAAGCCACTGCTCAAAGGAAGAGTTAGCCACTGACTTCCATTGTAAGTCAGTGGCTAATTCTACATCCTGAAAGCATGGCTAGTCGAACCCTAGTGTATCACATTGGGCCTACAACCAAGGATGTTCTACGCACCTTATTTACAAAGGATATTGTTTTTCTGAACAGTGTTTTGTATCAGTAGAGGTTCTCCTGAAGTGTTCCTTGATGCAGAATGACTGCAGGAAGCACGTCGGCTGCAAGCAGAAAAAGGAACGACAAGCGCATGCAGAACGAACAGGGTTGGAAGACTTTTGACTTGAAAACCTCCTAAACACATCGAAATGGCACAGACCAAACAGTGTGAGCAGCAATAATCTTCTCAACCATATTAGACATCACTGACTGTAATGAGACAAGCAGGGTTTAAAACAACATGCTTGCCTTCAAAGGAAAATATAAATATTTAGTTTAAGCATTTTTGTGAAGACCATATTAATACATGAATACATATATGGACAGTTCATGGTTGGAAGGATCCATAAAATGGGCAAAATATGTGGGCTAGATCTTAAGAAAAAGTTGCGGAAAAAGTAAGCGGACAAAGACTGAGCGATCAGCATATCTCATATCTGACCAAATGTGCTGCACCCCAGCTCTGCCCTAATTGCACGACCTAAGCGACCTCTCTCCTGCCTTCCTCTTCCCGCTGGAACGCCGACATGATCAACAGCCGTTTTGACTAGTCAAATGTAATGCAGCGCCGTTGCTAATAGAGAACGCAAAGTCAGGAAATACGAACCTCTGTTCCGCTCTGATGCAAATTAGGAGCAACTGTTTGTGGAAGTGCATCGTGTTACGGGAGTGTTACTGTCTACTGCATGGAGGTGTGGTGCGAGTGGAGCAGGGTCGGGGAAGAAGGATCGGCTCACGTTTTTGGGCTTGGTAAAGATCACGTGCACCGGGGTAATGTGCAGAGCAGATGGCGTCGGTTCCGGTTCTGCCGTGTTTGGTGTTGTGTCACCACTGTTGTACGTGCTGACCACACAAAGACAGGTGAAGCAGTGGTTTCTCATTACTGCATTAAATGCACAAACGCCTAATACGCTAAACAAGCAAAGAATATCTGAGATAAATGCAAGTCTGCGAGGATCAATGAGGGAGATTAGCAAACTGGATTTGTCAGAATCATCCAACAAATAGCATCTAAAATTCAACCACAAATCCCAGTATCGGGTAATTCTTTAAGCATGTATCTTTTTCAAAGTGTGCCCATGATTACTGGTTGGTGTTTTCGGAAGGCGAAGTATTTCGATGTCACCCACTCCCGGAACACCAGAATCAGTTCCATCATTTAAACAAACTTTTACTTCCCTTGTATCGCCCCCAGTAGAACACGCTGGTCTGAATAAACAAATCGATGTGCTGTAAGCTATTTCAGTGCATTTTGGATGAAGGTGTCTACTATTATAATAACAACAATACCACTTTCAGGATGTGGTTTTATCAGAACCATCCGTCTAAACACACCCACGGTGCAGCCCTAATGTAACACTGCTGAGGTTAGTAAACAGGAGATCCGGAACGTTCTTGCTTTCTCAAGCATTCCAACACGGAGGTGGAAATCACACAGGGCTGTTTTTTTTTTTTTTTTGGTGGATAAGCTTGAGTGGGGTTATGCAAGAGAAGGGGGGTAAGTTAGCCTCCCCAACCCTGCCCCCACCCCTCCCCAACCCTGCCCCCATGCACCAGCAAGGCTCTCTCTCCCTAGCCATGAGGTGTAGTCCTTTCAGCCGGCACAGGGCGCAGGGGACAAGGGTACTTTTGTGACGTCACCTCCAGCGCAGCTAACGAGTTTGTCAGAAATTCAGTTACCGTCTGAAATTAAACCCATAAGACAGTGTTACCCAGCCCAGTCCTTGGGGACCTCCAGACGGTCCATGTTTTTGCTCCCTCCCAGACAGCACGCATTTCTGCTCCCTCTCAGCTCCCGGTAGTGGACTGTCCCCGAGGACCGGATTGGGAAGCACTGCCATAAGAGCAGCAGATGTCAGGTGGGTGAGTCTGAGGGGAAAGTCGTTTAGGGGGAGTAGGCACTGATGAAGAAAAATATCCGGGGGAAAAAAAAAGGGGCTTATTGATGTTCTTTTTAGTAACATCCAGTCCATGGAAATACAAAACAGCTTTTGGGAAAACCCGAAAATAACTACAAAAATAAATGTCGAAGGGGTCCAAGGATTCTGTGGGTGAGACTGTAGCCTGACACCTTCAGGACTGCAGAAACTCAGCTCCACTCCGTGTGAGTGGAATTTGCATGAATACCTTGTGCTGCACAGGTTCTTTCTGTGTGGCTTCCATCCCCTACTACAAAGACATATAATTAGACTAAATTGCATTGTAGCCTCAGTAGTTCAACAAGCAAGACATTGTACTAACTATGCAAAGGTTGTAGGTTCAAAAATTAGGGAACACGCAAACCACAGCCCGAGTGTGTCCGGTCTGGAACGCACGCCAGCCTTGCGACTGTGCTTCCTGGAATAGGCTCCAGGTTACCCTGTGCTAGAGAAATTGTTGCAAAAAAGACGACTTACCTGTTTCACACAAGACATTCCGATAGAGCTGTAATATATATATTGCTACCATTTCAATCATGACTGCAATCCTGAATGGAATTTTGATCAGCAAATCACCTATGTGACCTCATCTCCTAGCAACCAGTAACTGTAGCCACACAAGTTAAATGAGGTACATTTCTTCAGAAACAGTGTTTAAATTCGGAGTTTTTAGTCACTTAAAACGCCACAGAATAAAAATGTAGTTATCAAATGTTGTTTCGGAGTAATTTGTTCAGACATTATGAATCCTGCTCTAAAACTGAAAGGGTCATCTGATGAAAAGTTCATTTTCTGGTGAAGAATCTAGTGTCATTTTCCATCTTCCCAACATAATCAATGATTACATACTTCATTAATGCAAAGCAGGCTCGGCGTGTTTGTTGATAAATTAGCGAGGTACGGACAGTTCTTGACAGCAGAGATTATTAAGAAAGGTAATGTGGCCCCAATAGGACTGTAATCCCTCCACAGGCTTTGTGATATTTAACGATTGTTTAGCTCACTGTCCCCTATGGCCCCCAAAGGCACAGTGTTCCCCAGATATACTCCTGACCTGACCAATCAGCTTCTTTACATGCAGCTTCTGACAAGATGTCACAAAGGTGAGGTTTTGCTGATTGGAGAATCTGCACGTCTTTCGCTACCAGCAAACAGGCAAGCTACAAGAGCTTAAAAATCACGTAAAAGACAGCTGTCACTCTGATAGCACTGTGTCTTTTATCAGTGGTAATCATCGCAGATAACAAAAATCTGAGCCCTAAGTGTGGAAATAGAGCAATATTTACAGAGCTTCAGAACTGCTAAACACAATGAGCAGATGGCGCTTGGTGATATATATATATATATATATATACACAATGCAGGAAATATAAGGCAGCGGTCAAATTGTAAAAACATTTCAAGGGGGAGGGTGGCGAGGGAACCCTCTGGCAGAAGGCTGTCCCACCCAGGCTGTACCCCTCCATACATAATGTGCTTCTTGGGAAAAGCTCTAGATAACTTTGACCCTAATTAGATGATTGCGCAGATTGATTAAACAATAGGCTAAACCAGGATCTCGGCACGTCACCAGATTCTATGTGTTTAACAGTGTATAAGCCCAGAAAAACAAGCTGAGTGTCGAGGAACCAAATGGCGCAGCTGATGCTGAGCCTGTCTGCTGAGACGGGGGGGCGCGGTGGGGGGGGGGGCAGCCAAGCGAGCATTCTGCAGGGCTGAGAGGGTATTACATTAGCTGAACAAACACGAGGGGCATTGGGGGGCGGGGGGGGGGGATTCACAATAACATTATTCCTGTTTCGGTGCGCAGATTAGCTACCAAGGAACAAGGGTGAATAAGTAAATAATTAAAAATCAGAGGTGGATAGTTCAGGTCCAGAAAGTAAAAATCCAGAACAGGATTTTGTTTCAACCAACCAGTTGAGTACTCAGTGACTGTGACTCTTTCTGCTCAACTAGTTGGTTGAAGCAAAATCTTGGTCTGGATTTTTACTTTCTGGAACTGAGCTATCCACTTCTGATAAAAATACTGATGTGTGTACACCACAGTCTCCGACTCACAAATGAGCTGGAAGTGGCGAGACAAATCAAGTCTCATATGCTCTTCATAATCTTCCAGTCACACCTTCACCATGATGACTACGAACCTCGCTTCATCTGAACCATAAATCACCTCCAGGGTGTATTGCCGCTATTAGGAAACTCTTCATTTGCATTTTAGTTCCTTTTGCAGAAGTTTTTTTCCAAAAGCAACACACACAAGCGAGCCAGATAGTAATAAGCATACAGCTGTCAAGAAGCCAACTTAGGTACAAGGGCTAATTTGTGGCTATTTGTGTAAACAAATATGCATATAAATATATTCCATATTCACACAAAAAGTATCACACCTGTCTTGACATGTGATTGAGTGACTCAATAAGACTGGGGGAGTGGAAGGCTGGTGCTTTAAACTTACAATACAGTATCTTTTTCAATTACAATACTCTAGGAAGTAACAAATCTATGATTATATCTAAATTATCAACACATCAATCATTATAAGATTAGTAAACATTCTCAAAAGTTGAGAGAATGAGACATTGACAAGGACGTGAAAAAGTATCTAGAGAAGCACTGAGATGGATTTGATATATTTCTTAACTAATTTAGCACCGTGTTGCTGTTCTGCTCACTCTCAGTCTGTGAGCTGCCTGGCCATATATGGAGAAGTAACAACAGGCTAACACATGCCTGCCAATCGCTTTCGATGAAAATGCAAGATTCCTTTGCTCTGCTAAATGTTCTCACATTTTAACTCCCCATCATGTGCTTGATAACACCCAGTGCAGTGAGCACTTCAGCATGAAATTATATTAATATGTGTTTTTTTCACTTTTTAAATTTTCAATTCCAATTTTAAATTCCAGCATTCAGACCTCGACATAGTGTCTGAAATCTTCTGTTCATCCTGAAAACCCAACCAGCTTCCCAGAGTCTTTCAGGGCGTGAAGGTTGGGTGTGGTGATTAACTGATTTCAGGGATGTAGCCCTCAGGACCCTTTTCAGACACCAAAACAAACCCATGAGATTCACTTCAGGTTTAGCAAAGAATTAACATCACAAAACTCACTTCGACTAGCATGTCCGCACCAAAACAAGCTCGGAGTAGCCCCTCCCCCCCCAGGCACCCAAGCATAAAAACACAGAAGGGGACGTCCTCTGGTCACCCCCCCCCCCCACCGCTCTCCCAGTGCCGCCAGCAGGGGAGGTGAGATACTGCAGGGGACCAGAGCTGACCAAGTGGTTCACGTTAAGCAGACTCAGGCCGGATGTGGCCGTCATTTCCTACTCTTTATCTCCCAGACAATGGGCAGCTGACATGGCCCCCCAGCTCGCCGGGCCTGGAGGACGCTCTCCAGAAGGGTCCACAGATTAATGAATAAATTATTCAAATTCAAAAAAGGCCCAACAAGTGAAGAGAAAGGCTGGCCGCAGGTCCGCCGTAAGGGGATATGAGGAGCGGCACCAGCCACCAAATGAATGGAACAAAGTTTCAGCGGAGAACGACGGCCATTGAGTAAATATGGCGAGCCGTGACTCACCGCGCTTCAGCCGCTGGAACCGGCGACGACGCAAACAGCAGCACACCTCCAAAACCCAAAATCCCTGAAGCAAAAGTTCAGCTATTCCCGGTTCAGACTGTCAGTTAGCGTCAGACGCTGAAGGTGTCGGGGTAGAAGGGTTTATCTGGAGGGATTTCAGTTTACATGTCGTTTTCCTCTGCATATGAAGGTGACTCGAGTTCTGCTGTTATCTCCTCACCGGGAAACAGCACACGCCACCACCAGCATGACAACAGCTCTAAAGAGTAAATCGTCTGGTCACCAGTGTGACTCGCAGAAGAAATACCTCAGAACTGTGAGGGAAATGGCCAGTGTTAAACTGTCATAAGAGACACAACTTAATAGGGGGCGACTCAACTTAATGTTTATTGGAGGGCACCAAGTTAAAGCCAAATTTTTAAGAAAAATTTAATTGTGGGGGTAGACATCCCCCCCGATAATTAAGCCCCTGGTCAAAGGTGGTTTCTATATATTAATGATTGTTTTGCCAACAGATTAATATGAATGAAATTGCACAAGCGACTCCTTTTTGAAATGTTGATGCATAGGTACATTATTATTGTTGATGCTGTTGTGGATCAGTGCCAAGGTGTCTGAAGGGCAGCACTGTTAAAACCCAGCTCATCTGTGTGTGTGTGTGTGTGTCTGTGTGTTTGTGTGTGTGTGTGTTTGTGTGTGTGCGTGTGCGCAGTTTGTATGTTCTGCCCAGTTCGTGTTTGTTTCACGACATGCAGATAGATTAACTGCCACTTCTAAAATGCCCACGTTGTGTGTCTGTGTGCCCTGTGGCAGGCTGCCGTCTCAGCAGGGTGCACATGCCCTGTGCTGCCTGGGACAGATTTCTAGGCTGTGCATTAAATTACTGTTAACAGGGGTGTCGGTGGGGCATGGATACCCTGGCAGATTCAGGGTGCTTTTTGGGAGCCTGAAAAAAATCATTTAGGGGACCTGGTGAGCAAAATCTACCGACGGGGCCCGAGAATCTATAGCTACAGCGACTGTTAATAATAGCAAAACTTTTTCATGTTTCTTTTATGCTCCCAAAAAAACAATCGAAGGGATCATTCATTCCCCACCTACTCCTTCTGCCTTGCAGCATTTTCGTCACACCTCACCTGATTCGGGGTCTCTGAGCACTAACCCCGCTGTCTGCAGACAATTTTCAGGTGTGAAAGTTTCGACATCGCAGGGGTCACTGGGTGCATATTACTGTGGGCACGCTAGTCGCATGGATGCATACTGAGGCGCATGCACTCAGGATTTTTAAAATACACTCCACACGAGTTAGAGGTGCCGGGGCCAGTTAGAAAACGAGACGAATGAGGAACAACACAATGCCTTATATCCAAATTAGGAGGTAATTTTCGTAGACCACTCACCGCCCCCCAAGGATAACAAGCACAAACGCACACATTCTAGATACACTCAGTGCACAATGAAGTGTAACTTAAGGATGTCTCACGGTTTGGACTCACCTTCTGGTCCACAATAGAGCAGGCGATTTGCTTAACATAAGCCAGGTCTGCAGAATGAGGTAACAGCACCGACTCCCTTGTCAGCCCAATCTGGATGATGAAGGAGACCCCGGTAGGGGTGGCCGGCACCGGGGTTGCAGCCCCCCCGCCGGCTCCGGGAAACGATCCGAAGTCAGTCAGCAGTCCCAGCTGATTGGCTGGGGGCGTCATGGCGACTGGAGTTCCCGGCTGCATTACCATGGATCCCGAGGAAGAGGGGCTACCAGGTGCGAAGAAAGGGGAGAGCGGACCTGAGGGCATACAGGAGCTGGTGTGGGCCATCCTGCCGGCGCCCCTGTAACCGAGGAGGGGGCCCGGGAGGGGCGGAGGAGTCTGAGGAGGACCAGGTGCTGAGTGGTGCAGCCACACACTCACCCGGAGTCCTGGCTTTATCTGCCCTCCCTCCCCTGATCCTTCCAGAGAGTCAAAGCAGACAAGTTCTCTTTACCTCACCCTCCCTTCTGGCACTTGCCCCCCACCCCCCCACCCCCCCACACTCTTTTCTCTAATTAAAAAAATCAAAAAATCAGGAGTCACTTGAAGCAACAGCAGAAACAGATCAGGCTTGGAAGCTGTGCTGCTCCTTCTTCCTCCTGCCTTCTGATGCAGAGCTGATCCACAGAGAGGAAAGTCCAAACCTGTGCAGAGAAACTCAATCCAGAGGGGAACAAAAAGAGCGAGAGAGAGAGAGAGAAAAGCAAAGGGTGAGCTCTTCTGGCCTACAAAATGGCTTCCTTGCAGAGCAGGAAACTGTGAGAGCAGAGGAGACAGAAAGGGCTGGCTGGGCTTGCTTTACAAGTCGTGCTCTGTTTCAGTTTCTTGCCGTGAGTGCCTCAGAGTGTGTGTACGGGTCCCTCCCTCGACTCTTTCTAAACTTTACCAGACTCGAGGAGGAAGTGGAATGACAGACGGGCCGCTCAGCCAATGAGTAGCAGGCGTGGGTAAGTAGCTCCATTGTGATGTCACGAGCTCTCCACCCCTTCCTCTTGTCTCCGCCCCCTCTCCTTAATCCTGTCACCCCTCCCCTGCCCTTGCCCGTCTTTGCTTGTGTGTGCGAGCAGTTCGTCTTGTTTATTCCTCTTCTCCTTCCTGCCCCAAAGAGTGGCTGCTTTCCTGCTCCCTCAGCCTGAAGGCGGCACTGACAAATCCCCGTCTTTTTTTAAACTTACATGTCCCAACCCAACCCACGGGCGCCTTTCTACACCTCCTCCTCCACTTTCACACTTTATTTTTTTTTGTTTGTTGTTTTTATTTGGTTTTGATCTGGGCCAGATCTGCAGGGTTGGACACATACCTGACGATACCACACCTACACAGTTGAGGGATATATTTTTATTTTTTGGAGTGAGAGAGAATGACAAGCTATAAACAACACAAAGAAACAGCATTTGAAAGAATTCAGCTAAATTCATAAGCTGAAAGAAAGCGTGTTCAAACCCAGCTTTCCTGACACATGAAAAGTGTTAATTTGTTCGTGGGCATTTTGTGCTTAGATTCTGATTCTGCTTTAGTAAACTCACCGTGAACAGTGTACACCTAGAGTAATTAAAAAGAGTAACAACTCACCACATGTTGAAGTAAATATGGAGTGTATGTGTTTTGTTAAAAGACACACTAGGGGAAAAACATATCACCAGAAACTATGGTTACGGTCATGGTGTGTCAGTCACGGTCTTTCCAGAAACATTAACCATAAGAGGTGTTTTGAGTGGTGTGGGACAATGATTTCCCCTGAAAATCAACCATTCATTTCTGTTGCCCTGGATCCTTCTCTCAAAAAGCATGCAGAGTCATGTTGGGCTGCAGCTAGGATGAGACCATGGATACTCATCTCTCACACCTACACACACGAAAAATAATGTATACTCATTTTCATGCATTTAAGGAGCATAAATTTCACCCCAGCAAACTCAAAAGCTGAGATATTGCATATGACTGCTTATACGCCTTCGTCAAAGCGTCTATACCAGATAATTTATATAGTGCCTTTCACCAGATTTGCCCAAAGGAACTTGACAAGAATTGTGGCAATCTAAAGAATAACATGCTAGGACATAGTTCATCTTATTCGCTTATCTGAATTCCAATCTATATTAAGGTTATACTGTACTAAGCGATTCAAGAATCCTTCGATGATATAATTTTTGTCGTCATATTTATCTTGATGCAATAGTATTGTATCACATACATATACTTTAATTTTCAGAGTCTGATCCTGATGCCTTACTTGGAGAGCTTTGTCCCCTTGTGTTGAGGCTGTTAGCTTAGGTTACCATCATGAATTGAAAGTGAATGGGCCTTTTTCATCGGTCTAGCTAGGTATTGGTTTACTTAACAAGGCACCCATCTGAAAGACTTAATTCTGTAAAGGCAAAAAAGGAGACTTTCTGACTAAACCTCTATGCCTCAGGATCTGTTGTAGAGAAACACGGAAATATCTCGCTTCACGTGGATGCATACATTAGGGAGCTTCAGATCAAGGGTTGTAAGATAGTTGGGTAATCATGCTTACAGTTCAGAAGTGTATGTGAGAAAAACCACATTGCAAAGAGCCTCAAAAGGACAAAAGAAATTAAGATTAAAAACCACACGCAACTTTACACAAACACATAAAAAGGGCAAAGTTCTATGTACAAAATCTTTATTGTTACCGTTATGAAGCTTTTTCTGAATGACATACGAGACCCGCTAAGTAAACAAAACCAGAGAGTAAATGGAAAATATATAATTTGATACGAGCCTGAATGCATTACAAAAAAAGCCGGGGGGGGGGGGAAGGGTGGTATTTTAATAAATAAACAGCAAGTCTCTTGTCCCTTGTGGTTACAGAAAATCGTTTGGAATACCGCTTAATATGATGTACAAAATATCACACAGTGATAAGTTGCTATTAAAAAAAAAAAGACAAACCAGGAAGAAAATGAGCCCTTTTACTGTTACTTTCATTATTCGTCGTGTTACGTTTTCATTATATTATGAAAGTTGGACAACTGCAATTTATCATTCACAAGCAAGTTCTAAGCCTACTTTAAAAGAATGATGCACTTGATATACACTTAAACTACTGCATTGTTACATCTTAATAATAAGCTTAATTATTATAATAAAAAAAAATAAAGGAGAAAAATGAAATGACGGGACAAATACAACACGTAACACCAAATTGCGTTATCTGGTCTTTCGGTCAATGTTTTTCTTTTCCGTCTACATCTGCTTGTCCTCCTCCTGTTTGGAATTCTGCATTTGGACGCTGATTTGAAACACCGGATAGACCAAGCCAGGGTAAAATGTTTAAGGGGGGGAGAATGAAACAATATGTTTAAAATCCCCCAATAAAAACGTGATCCGGATATAAAAAAAAAACAAAAAAACTATTGCAAAAAAAAAAACAAAAAAACACAAGCATTAGAAACAATAAATGGTTCCTGAATCTTGAATCATACTGACCCATGAGGTGAATGACTGATAGATAAATGACAATTTATGTTAAAACTCGAGAGTAATTTGGGGGGGGGGGGCGCAATTAAACCATATAATGAATTAGTGATAGTGGCACAGTCACGTTCCTTTAGGGACATTACATCCAACATGGGGGGAAGGGGGTGACCTCATCGCAACCTCTGCCGCTCACGCGTGCTTCTCTCTGACCCCCCTAATGAAGCGGCCTGCATGCGAGCTCTCGTCCTTTCCGCAGACGGAAGGGCCCGGGGCAGCGAGGCCAGTCACTCATTCACCCGGGCCCTCGGGGGCCCGTGGCCCTGTGCTCCCAGCACACACTTTTATTGCCCCGTTTTGATGGCTTTCCACAAACTGCAGGAGCAGAGCCTCGGGCCCTTTCCGTTCCTACAGAGCAAACGAGGCTCAAAAACAGGAAAAACACAAAAAAAACAAAAATGGAAACAAGTTTATAAACTCAACAGGGGGGCATGGTCAGACACACAATTCCAAACGTTACACTTGGGACGTTAAAAAAATTAGTATACAACACCCCCTCCGTCGCACAACAAACAGCCAAACATCCTCCGATTTGCATATAGTGAAATTGCTTGCTGTGTTTTCTCACCCTGTAGTGATTTATTAAATGTCTTTTAAAGACTCCTCCAATTCTTCCATTTACTGTAGAGGCCTGCTTGTGTAACTCAAGCCGACCCAGCCCTGCCCTTCCTTCAGAAAGCATCTGACCAAAGTGTTTATATTTTATTTCCTAGCATGGGAATTAAACTACAGCACCGTATCTCGTCTCTCCTCCCCTGTCCTTCTTTATCATGGATCTTTGACATAAAATAAAACACAAACAAAAACAGAAAACTTGGCCAATATACCTCTGGATAATATAGTGGCGCTACATTGACAATGACAGAAATTGCAGTAGTTGTGTTACTATTGTACTGTACTACAAAGGTTCCTCTGATCTACTGCTTATTAAACCGGATTACCAACGCCTATTGTGTGACCTGCAGCAAGCGTAACCAGCTGAAAGCGCAAAGCATCATGGACCGTGAAACTCGAGGGCTACATTCACAAGATTACCCTCGATATCCCCACCACCAATTAAAAAAAGATAATTAGGTGATTATAAAAGGCTTCAGACAAAGGAAAACATAATACCTGGGGGGGGGGGGGGGGGGGAACAGCCACTTAAAAACCATGAGCTATTTCTAACATCACGTGGGACAGCCTGTGGCTTGTCATAGATATGGACCCTTGTTGACAAGAAGCCATAGTGCTCATTTGGTGCCTGAGCGACTAGAGGGAACAGGCCCAACATCAAAGGAAAATGTCCCTGATTCAGACATGATTTTAGCACCGAGATTAACCAAAAACACACTATATACAGTCGATGATAGAAGATCATATATATACAGACAAATCCATCATCTAGCCCCGCCCACCCTTCACTCCCCTTTTACCTTATTCTGACAGAGGACACAGATAATTGGCTAAATAACGAGGACACGCCCAGAATATCCAATCGACAGGCACCTCAGTGTCTAAGGGAGGGGGCGTGGCTTCAGGGACAAGCCGCCAAAGGAGGGAGAGAGAGTGGCTTCCAATGGAGAGAGAGGAGGTGTGTGGCTCCTCCCCTTCCTGCACCTTGCCAATCACTCATAGCACCCCCCTGGGCAGCCGGGGACCAGTCCACTCATTTTATGGCACAATTCAGAGGTGCCACTGAGGTGTTTTTTTGTTTTTTTTGTTTTTTTTAAATCATGGTGACGATAAAAATGACGACTCTCAGTTCATATCTTACAAATATATTCAGCAAAATAAGGGACTATGATATTTGGCAAAAAAAACACATTCATGTTTATCTTTGACAGAGGCAGCCGTGAAGGCTTCTTGTTTGCCGGTGCGGGCAAAAAAAGTTAGTATTCTGGAAATGTGCTATTCATCTGTTAATCCAGCAAACGCCTTAAGCCGTCATTGGTATTTTTTTTTTTAAAGATGAACATTTGTACTATACACAGAGCATACTTATCGACTCAACCTAGTGGTTTAGATGTTTTCATGGTTTACATGTGGTATAAACAAACAATTACAATTCGAAATATGTCCATCATAAATTCTACTTCATTTTCCCCACCTTGTCCAGCTCCAAGGTGAAGATTTGTGTAGTTTAAATATCAGCAGGTAGGACATATACCGCTTAAGGTTAATAAAACTGGGAGAAAAAAAAAACGTTACAGGTCTTTTAGTGAACAGTTTACCGATAGTAAGAGCAGCAACACTATGCGATTATAAAAGCAAAACCGTCTCAGTAAAAACATCCCCGAATGCAAGCGGCACTTTGCCGACCTGCCAGACGGGTGTTTGGAGTGTGTGTGTGTGTGTGTGTGTGAGAGTGAGAGAGTGTGTGTGTGTTCACGCATATGCCCACATCTCTGATTACGCACGCGCAAATGTCCGTGCAAGCGAGGAATAATTTTTCCGTGTTTTTAAGTCCGGCAGTGTCTGGGACGAGCCGCCGGGTCCTCGGGACCCCCGGCCCCCAACCGGGGCTTTCAGACGAAGATCTTGGCGAGGGCGTCGGCGCCGGCACTGGCGATGAAAGGCTGGCAGGGGTGGAAGGCCACGTCGTGGATCGCCTCGTCGTGCTTCTTCCTGTGCGCCGTTATCTCCTGCACGCACGTCCGGTTGTCCAGGGTCCACAGCCGCACCGAGCAGTCGTGGCCTGAGAGGAGGCAGCGACCCGGAAGGCACGTTAGCACCGCCAGGAGCTTATCCAGCCGCGGAAACATGGCAATGGAGGTACGTCAGACTTACTGCCGGAGATGAGATAAGTGCCTTTGGGGTCTGTGGTCAGACAGGTGACTGCATCCAGGTGAGCCACCATGGAATGGAGGACTTTACCTGTCGGGGAGGCAGCCACAGGGGGGGAAGACCCTCAAAAAACTGTCAGTACTACTCATTCATACTTATATATATTAAAAAAAAAAAAACAGCAAATGGTACTCTCCCCCCTTCCTACGTGACAAGCAGAGACCACGACCGTATCGCTATTTAAAGCATCTGCGCTCGGATGTAAATCATGTGGTCGTAAACAGCGCGGAGGACGTGGGCTGAGACGCGGGGGCGGCCCGCCAGACGCGACACTGACCACTCTTGTTGTCCAGGAAGCGGATGGTGCGGTTCTCGTGGGCGGTGATGGAGATCGGCTGCGCCGGGTGGCTGGCGACACAGTTGATCAGCTCGCTCCCTGTCGATGGAGGGAGGGAGAGAACGAGAGCGTGGGATCACTTCAGGTTCCCTTGCCAGTAGCTATTATTATTCCGTAATAAGCGTTCCTAAAAATCGCATTATGAAGAACAGATGACTTCCATTGATCTATCACATCCTAATTAAAACAGACACGGGGAACGGAGTAACACTAATTAAAACGGCCGGTTAATATGGTTATCGCCAAGTTTTTCCCCTTTGCCTCGAGGAGTCTCGGATTAACCCCGAAATCGCATCGGTGCTGCGGGGGGGACAGCTAATCGCATCACTCAGACACGCAAGCAGTTAAGGTCCCGTACAGCTTTCCACACAAACAGTCCCTCTGCAAATGCCAGAAGTTATAGTGCATTAATGCTGGCAGATACAGACCTGGATTTTTTTTATGGAGATGCCAGAACATCAGACATTTCCTTTACTGCTGCTACAGAACCGGCACTAGATGAAAGCAGCTATACCTTAAATTATTGCTAAGAACAGCAATTTGATGTGATCTACTAAATTACTCAAGTGTAACAGAAATTGTAAGCATCTCAGGAAGAAAAATGCATATGACAACAGTCCATCAATTGTCTGCAACTGCTTGGCCAGTACAGCGTCACGGTGAGGGAACCAGGAAATACAAAGAATATGAAGATTTAGGGTCAGAAATCAAGTCCACAAGCCAAGAGGCATGAGGTCACTCTGCTGTCTACTCAGTCGTCCAGTAAATAAATAGACGCTGACGATGATACATACTAGATTAATAGTCGGGTGCTTTCACAATGGAGGTCTGTGCAGTTCTCGTCTGTAAAAAAAGGTAGTTGGGCTTTGCACTGCAGCTCGCCAGTGCTCACTGATCAACACAGGCTCTTTGTTCAACTGATTTGCACAAAGCGGCAGACAACGCCCTCTAGAGGCAAACCCTGGCCAGCAGGCTAAGGTCCAGACACTGATCGGATCCTCCAGCCATTTCAACGTACAAAATGTAAAACATGTAGCATACGTGATGGATTCTGAGGCATCCGTCTCAAAGCAATGTTATGGTACACCTCATCTGCCTTAACCACACCAGGAAAGGGCTACTGTGATTTTTGGGGATTGATTCTGTACTTTTTAACCAGACGACAAAGACCGTTTCATATCCTCTTAAAATTTGTAATAGCTAATACCAAAACACTATACCCTGGATTGTAGAATCCACAAACATTTCCTCTAATGTAGCACAGATTAATGACAATGTTTTTTTGTGACTGCAGTCTCTCAGTATAAAGTTCATGATGAGGGCTATTTCAAAACAAAACTTACTATCATTTTATTTATCTCCCCAGGTCAGGCTAAGTAAAATAAATTCCATACAAGTGATAAGAAATATATACTGTTAGAAATAAATCCTACATAAACCTCACAACTGATTCACCCAGCAGAAGCTCCCATAAAACATCTTAATAAATTGGTACGGCACCTTTTTTTTTCATTCCTAAATTTTTCAATTTTATTTGTATAGCACATTTTCACAACATTACATCGTCTCTAAGCGCTTTACAGCATCCCCACCCAAAGCCCCCAGTGAGTAAGCCAGAGGCGACAGTGGCAAGGAAAAACTCCCTAGAAGGAAGAAACCTTAGGAGGAACCAGACTCAAAGGGGGAGCCCATCCTCCAGGGGGCAGCAGAGGGAGTCCTAACCCTAACCAGACTCAGAGGGGGGCCCATCCTCCAGGGGGCAGCAGAGGGTGTCCTAACCCTAACCAGACTCAGAGGGGGAGCCCATCCTCCAGGGGGCAGCAGAGGGAGTCCTAACCCTAACCAGACTCAGAGGGGGAGCCCATCCTCCAGGGGGCAGCAGAGGAAGCCCTAACCCTAACCAGGCTCAGAGGGGGAGCCCGTCCTCCAGGGGCTGGCAGCGTAAGCCAAAAGATTTATTTCATCACAAAATGACCGACACCACATGAACCTGAGTGGTGTCCCCCTTTCCAGGCACGAAGAGAGCGAGGCAGAGGAACATTCCAGTGCAGAGGAACAGCCCTCTCATACGTACCGTCCTTAGTGTGCGTCTCCAGGACCATGATGCTCTGCTCCGTGTTGAGGTCATATAGCAGCGTCTCACCGCGGTCGAAAGACACCACCACCTGGGAGGGGTCGGAGTTCACGAAGGCCACAGAGGTCGGAGTCCCATGCTCTGAGGAATGGGAAGATGCAACCAGAAGGTCATGGGTTCGAATCCCAGGGAGCACACATAAATTGTGCCCCTTCCCTCTACTCTAAGTAGCTTCGGATAAAAGCGTTATTTAAATGTAAAATTCACATGAACTGCTAGTGCAAAGCTAGTAAAAAAAATTTAAAAAAAAATACAAAATTCCTTTCTGTTATGGTTCACCTTTTGCCTTGTTGAACACAGACAGGCAGGGGCTAGAGTTCTGGGGGTCCCAAATGCGCACTGTTCCATCAGCAGAGCAGGAAGCCAAACGCTGGAGCACGCTGGAGAAAGTCAGGCCCCACACGGCATCCTCGTGTCCTTCCAGCACGCTACACTCTATCCCTGGGTCTATAAAATAGATCAAGCGTAAAACTGACCCATTAGCATCACAGGTACTGCACTGAAGCGCTTACCTGTCATTCAAATTTTGTGAATCTAGCACCACCTAGTGGCTGGATGTACTACAAGAAACTGTCACCAGTCTCAGGTTACAACTGGCAGGTCAGCCTTGCCCAGTGCTGTTTGCTTTGTGGGCATGAGCAGTAATATCACCAGTTTATCGCAGCACAGCTGACTAGTTTAAGCAGAAACGCAAACTAAAATGTCTGATGAGAAATTACTAGACTTGCAGGCTATAACTGCTTAAATACATTTGCATTTACTTTGGAGACACATTTGTCCAAAGCAATGTACAAATGAGAGGACTGTCAGCCAGTCCCTGGACCGACTGGGGTTAAGGGCTTTGCTCAAGGGCCCAATGGTGATATCACTCTGCCAGCCATGGGATTGGAACAGACAGACTTCTGATCACAGGCACAGAGTCCTAACCCACAGAGCTACACATTATCCCATTTCATTTATAAATTGATGAATGAGACATTGGGGGAAAAAAATCTATCAATACGATCTGTGAAATGTTGGTCCGATATTGGACGGGAGGGTCAAAGGGGTTTCCGATCTCACCGTAGTTGTCGTACGGGTCGACATTGAGGTCAGGGATCTTCCAGCAGCGCACGGTGCCATCCAGGCCACCACTGTAACACGACTCGCCATTCTGCCCCATAGTCAGAGACAGCACCGCCCCACTGCAGAGAAAAGACCAATCAGTGAGCGACGCATCATTTGACGAGTAGCTGGAAGACCCAATCATGGCTCACCTATAGAAAAGAAGGGATGAAATGAGCCTCATCTTACCTGTGGGCTCTGAAGGTGTAGATGGGTTCAACATCCAGTGCTGCATTTCTGAGAATAAGAATATATACATTAGAGAGCCTTATAATATTTATTGTACATCACATACAGAGATCCAAACACAGACAAGGGTTACTATCATTAACGAAAACTAGCACTACAAGAAAACATTTTGCAAACTGAAATAAATAAAACAATTACACCTAAATGAAAACAATGGTTACTGCTTCCAAAACTAATTGAAACAAAACAAAAACCTTCCCTTACCATTTTAATATTATGTAGCTAAAGCAAAGATTTGTTTATCCGTAATGACCATTAATAATACCTGAAACATGTATTGCCAAACTTGAGAACATTATTGCTTAATGTTCACTGTGTTCAACTTTCAGTCTATCCAAAGAAATAAAGTATCGAAAACGTAAACTAGAATACAGAATAACTAATTAAAATCTTTAAAATACAAACAACTAAAACTACCAAAACTACCCTGAAAACTAAACTAGATTTCCAATGAAAATGGGAGATGTAAAAAAAATAACCGAATTAGTCAAATAAGTAAACTCAGCATTTTTGTCAATGCGCTTTAAAAATTACTACATGAATATTGGCGGTAATCTAAGAATGTTTACAAATGTCATTTGGCTAATAGTGTAACTGTAATCTGAATGACTGTCTCTGCTTTTTCTCTGTAAGCAAAGACGGAGCCGTTACTTTTTGGAGTGCATGGCCTTGTTGAGGTTCCACAGCTTCAGCGTTCCGTCCTCGGAAGCCGACAGCAGGACGGCCTGGCTGGGGTGGAAGGTCAAAGCCCGGATGGCGTCGAAGTGGCTGCGCAGCGTGAAGCGCGGGTTCCACGTCTTCTTGAACTCCTCGCGGCAGTCCTGCAGCTGAACACACGCGAGGACGGGTCAGCGCACGGGCGATACCCCGACGGCAGGGCCTCAGGGCGCGGCGGCCGCCCGACTCACGTCGATGGTGAGGTCATTGTCGTTGGCGACGGTGAGGTCAGCGAGTTCACCCAGGTTCATATCCCCACCCGCGACCGCATCCAGGATGAAGACATCCGAGGAGAAGCCCAAAGCGCCCCCTACAGGCAGGGTAAATCATAATCACAATTAATTTGTATTAATCTCAATTGTGATAAAGTCAACCTGACAAGAATTTTATGGGGGGGGGGTGTGTACCTTCAGTTGCACGAGACTGTCCTGGGACTGAGGGGGGTGGAGAAGGTTTGGGTGGGAAATCTGAGATGATGCCCTGAAGCTTGTTCCTGCGGTTCTCTGTCCAGTGCAGAGCAGACATCAGTCAGCAGGTGGAGACAGAGAGGCTGGCAGACACGACGACGCGATACAGGCACTAAGACCCAGGAGAGCCTACCTAACTCCCGACCGTCTCCAGATATGCGTGCCTCTCCTGCTCCCTCACCCTCCTCGCCCGACCCCAGGAAGTCAAACTCTCCCAGGGCGTCCTCCGAGTCATCTTCATCCTCTTCATCCTCTGGGTCTAGGTCTGCCGTGATGGGCTCCGCTCCCAGCTGTGCATTCATGCGCGTGTACCCACACACATACACACACACACACACACACACACACACACACACACACACACACACACACACAAAGACAAAGCACATTAGCATCATGTCTGCAAAGCTTTCACAAATAACACGGTCATTGCGGGATGTAACACTGCTTAAGACAACAGTATTCAAACATTTTTAACTGGGCCTTAGAATTCTTTAACTATAAATATTTATTATTTAAACATTTATTTGTTTGCATCAAATAATGTGTACAGGCATATGGAGTGTTTACTTTCAACATTTCTGAAAGTTAAATTTTGCCCCCCCACCGCAATCCCCTCATTCTCCACTAGAGGGCTCCGCCCTACAGTTCAAATACCTTTGGCCCAAGACCAGACAGAAATAGTAGAGTATAGTGTAGGTTGCAGGTTGGATGTTCAGGCCAAACACCCCAGGGCGGTTCTGGAGGAGGGTGCGGCTCAGCCTCCACACTGCAGAACCACGGTGCTCACCTTCACCCGGGCCTTCCGGCTCTTACGCGGCCCGTCGATGCAGTCGGCGGCCACGCCCTGAAAGTCATCGTCCTCGTCGCTGTCGTCCTCGTCGTCGTCGTCCTCGCAACGGAGGAACGGCAGCTTGTCCAGCACCGAGGCGCCCAGGTGCTCCTTCGAACTCTCCTTCCCAGCATTCCTGGCGGTTACGTCCACGACACGGCCAAGTCAACGAATGAAGCCATCCATCCTCAAACTGTCCACTGCAGGCAGCTCAGGACGAGCAGGGGACACCCAACACAGACTGCCGGGGGTGTTTCTCAGTACCAAGAATGCAAAGATCATATTTGCGGTCTTGGCAAGACCGGTCTTGCTCACTTGCCTTCCAAGAACAAACCTGGGGCACAATGAATCATGGGATTGATCTCGTTCAGCGAGGATGCAACCGATGTATCCTTGACATTTGGGGCAGAGCAAGACCAACATCCAGGGATTTTTTTACTGTCCTCTGTATTTCTGTTCTTAGGACTGGTCATCGGCAATGGAAGGTGAGAATAAAGTACGGTCGAGTACGCATATGGAGAAACACCACATGTCTGCAAGCCAGGGCGGGGTGGGGGGGGGGGGGCACCGGTGGATCAATCAGCAATGTCAAAACTTTAACCATTTCCATTTAAAAAAATAATAATAAAAATTGGAATTGGAAAAAATGGAAATTAACCCCCCCCCTCCCCACAAAACCCTCAGTATTCTGCTGCGCTGTGGAATACTGACTGGGGGTTAGGAACCGCTCACTGAGAAGAAGAAATTCAGGGAGACTAAGTTACCCGACTTTTCACACCCAAAACCACCAATCGCTGTCAGCTGGGTTCTACCCACAATAAATGACACAGAATCAGCAAATAATACTAGGCTATTAATTATATATCTATGAAAATATTCTCTGCAATGCAATACTTATTTATATATAAGCCATTAAGTTAATTTGCTATTTATTACACTTTATATAGACACACAGGATTATATTTAATCGGTGTTATTCTAGTCTGTCTAAGCATTTGTGCACCTCACCTTTTGATCTGCTCCTCGATCTGGCGGACGAGCCGAGACTCTGCCCCGTGAGCCTGTGGCTCTGGCGGGGGCTCCGCTGGCGGGGGGCCGTTCACCTCAGGGCTGCCGCGGTCCAGCAGCGAGCGCACCCGCTTGGAACGCATGTCCAGGATGGTGTCGGAGTAGCCAACGTCCTCTAGGTACCTGGGGAGAGGGGTCATGTGACATTGTGGGAACCGTCCTTCATACCAATACGACATCGGACACGCAGACATGCGTCTGAACTATTACCACGAGGTATGAACCCATTATACAAGAGGAGAGGGGGACCCAAACTTTCCACCTCTGCAAAACAGTAGCCACAGAGCTATTGTCTCTCTCTCTCACACACACACACACACACACACACACACACACACAGCTACATAATTTTTCTCCCCACTGCCTTCCTTTATTTCCAGCATAACCCCAAATCCCAGAAGAGAATGTGCTCTGGTACCATCAGGAAGGTACTTAAACTAAATTGCTAAATGAAAAAAAATATATTAAAAACTCACTTTAATTAATTCACTGTAAGCCAATTACACAACTGAACGCAACTCTTCAAATGCTCACAAAGACGACATACAGAATTACTGTTTTGGGTGCGTGCCATATAATTCCTATGTAATTATTAATCATTTTTCTGTGCTGTGATTATCAAATCAATCCTGATCAATGAGTACCCACAATAACCCTAAAATCACATGGTCTGGGAAAAAATGCCCCATGTGAAATCACAGACTGAGATCTGATATGGTATAGAATATTCTGACTGTTTATGATAAAGATAAGTCACTCATATTCTTCACTTCACTATATGCACAAGAACAGTGTTCACTGATCAGTGCTAAACTGCTTACCAGAACTAAATCAGTATCAAACTAGTATGCTAATGTAAGTTACCTGACAGAACTGTCCTTTGGACCTGGACTTCGTCATACCAGTCTATTTTTGCATATGTCACACTGCACCACAGACCCCCACTTGTTTGAGAAAACGCCAGACCTCTGACCATTTTGGATAGGTCTTTTTGCCCGGACGACGTGCCGCTGTGTGTCACTATTGGCAGTCTGGTAATACAGACCGAAAACAGGAAGTCCTGCAATTCTGCCATATGCCAAGTAACAGTTGTACTTTATGCAGATCCATGTTTCTTATTTGAATTGATTTTCATTTTCAAATTTAAATGATTGAATATTTGTTTCAGCTCTGATCATAAATACGAAGCATTTTTTAAAAGTTGCATCAAGATATTATGCAGTCTAAGCACCACCCGAAATAATACACAATGTACAGTTGGCTTGTACAAGCAAACTTCAGACAAACCTATGATATAATAAATAAATAAAACGAGCATTTGTTTGTATGTATGTGTGTGTGTGTGTGTGTGTGTGTGTGTGTGTGTATATATATTTATTTATTTTTTTTTACTTGCGCAGCAGTTGACGCCCCTCCTTCCAGGACATCTGATTGGCCGGTTCAGCATCAGGCTCGCCTGGGCCATTGGGAACTGTCCAGACGAAAGAGGACAACAGGAAGTCCGTATGACTCACTCATAGGCATGTTCAGCAGAAGGCCTGCCCTCACCCACCACTTCACGGTCTCGAACGTCCCACCCTGCACGCACACACACACACACACACACACACCCATCTCTCCCACCTTGTTCAGCTTCCGCTTCCACTTTCTTCTCTCCGGTGCTCTGCTCGGTTCCTGCCTTGAGCTTCTGGTGTTTAGCCCTGAGGACACGCAAGCCATGCGGAGGATAGAGAATCAGCCCAAATTTCTCCCCCCCCCCGAATTCCTTCCCACCAGCAACACCCTCCACATCCTCCTGTTTATCGCAAACGAAAGCCATTTCGTTTGTTCCTTCCTGCCCCAGTTAAAAAAAAAAAAATCCCTCCCCTGTTCTTCTTCATCCCTTTTCCTGGCTCTCGCACCCTCACGCATCCTCACACACACCTTCTCACCTCTCCTGTTTGAGCGCGTACTCCAGCATCTTGATCCTCCGCACCAGGTCCTGTTTCATGTTCTCCTGACCTTTCCTCTCGCCCTGCAGGAAAGCCACCTGCGCCTGCATTCGCACCGGAAAGGCCATCAGATCACTGCGCAGCTGCAGCCGCGACCCCATTCTCTCAATGCGAGGGTCTGTTACGCAACAGAGCTTCACGCTGAATGAATATGCAGCATAAAACACAGAGCAGCGTTTAACAGTTTAGTCGCGATGCTGCCAAGAGACAATTATGCAACGGCGCATCTTAAAAGCATATTAGATCTGAACAAGTGCAGCGTTTTAATATATTCAGAAAAAGTAAACTGATAATACAGCGACTTCAACCTTAGTTTGTAACACAGGCTTGAGTTTCTTTACTGCCCTCTAGTGGCTGCAATAGGCTTTCCAAAATTTTGGAACCAGGCCACAGTGCCTACATTGAGTATATACCAGACAGACATTTGTTAGGAGCTACTGAAGAAATCTTCTTGCCAGTCTCTACTGGGCCTTCCTCGTACCACTGAAGTACCACGCAACTGCCCAGCCCCGCATTTCCAGGGTTTTCTGACGCTGACCTTATCCGAATCACTCTTCTGTTGTTTGCCACCCTGCACGAACTACTCAGGAAACATAAAAGTTTACAGAGCAATAACTCAAACACAAGGGCTTCCATTATGATATTCAAACACAACACGACTCCACTGCAGCCGGCCGCACAAGCCGCACAGCACAGAGCAGCGGGAAAATCATCCTAAACGGTGCTGTCCAAGAGAAAGAGATGTTGAAATTGGAAACCACAAAGCAGGTCTTTGCTCCACCATTGAATTAATATTTGCAGGACAAAAGCTCTGAATTAATCATGCTTGTTAATTAAATATGATAGAGGTTAGGTAAATACTTCCGTAGGCATTGTATGTTTATGTGCTGTGTTACGGGTCTGTGTTTGTGTTACGGGTCTGTGTTTGTGTTACGGGTCTGTGTTTGTGTTACGGGTCTGTGTTTGTGTTACGGGTCTGTGTTTGTGTTACGGGTCTGTGTTTGTGGCGGCATCTTTTCTACATTCCATGTTCTAGGAATCCGGTGCCGGGTTTTACCTCCCGCCTTCTGCCGCTTCCTTGATGAACAGAATGAACACCACCTGTGCCTCGCTTTGGTCCTGGTCAACACCTGAATAAAACGACTATTTGCCTGCAGTTCACAGAGGGTTTGTGTGTGTAGGAGAGCTTGTTGGTGCGCTAGCCTTGTGGTACATTTATGGTAAATGCTGCTCTTGGATCTGACCATCTCTCTTTGTATCGCGATTTGGCGTCGGTGTACGATCTTATAGTTTGTGCATTTCGTGTTTTGTCGCTTGTTAATTCTGCATACACCAAGAGTAGGGAGTGGCTGCCCTTTTGGTTCCTGTATTTGTGTTTTTGGCTCGTGAGGGAATTGTTGTTTGTCTTATTTTGGTTTTCTTTTGGTTTTGGGTAAGAAGGTTTTGTGTACCTAGTCAGTCACCTGTTTTGTTTGTTTTGGCCTCAGCCGCTCCCGGCGTTCACACTGGCGTTTCTGTTCTGCATTAAGTGTTATACACTTTGGTGAAAAGTTAGTGCTTTGTGGTTCTGGTTATTTGTGTTCCCTATGTTCCTTTTGCCCCTTTTCCTCATACCTGATATATCTCAACCCTAAACTGGGGTGTAGCAACTGTCATATTTAACGATTTAGCGTTTAGACAAACAGAAACTTCACTCGGTTGTTAAAAGCCAATAAAAAGTAGAAATGTTCATTCTCATGCATACAAAGGTTTTAGAAGCGTCAAGCTGCAATTTTGCAGCTCAGCTAAGCCGACTCCCAAAAAAACCAACGGCCCATCTATTAAAGTATGCATGCGGAGGGCTGACCCGACCCGAGACGGAGACCAGAAAATTGCAGGTTCACATTTCAGTGGACTTCTTGAGGAAAAACACACTCAGAGGTGGAGAGTTCAGACCCAGAAAGTAAAAATACAGACCAAAATTTTGTTTCATCCAACCAGTTGAGTGCATTGGCTGTGACTCTGTATACTGGCTGGTTGAAGCAAAATACTGATCTGGACTTTGACTTTTTGCACCTGAACCATCCAACTCTGCTCATTCTACACTGTTGTTCTATGGAACGATTGAACTTGTGCTACATCTCCCGATGAAGCCAAATCAACGTCGGAACTGCAGAAATAATACCTGTAATTGCTGCTTCAGATACTGCATAAATATAAATGTGTTGCTGAAGGAATGAAAAGGGCAGGTGGCAGAGGCGATATGAAGCCAGGCTAGGAGTGGGAGGATTGGAATGCCGTTTTTGTTTGTTTTTTTTATAAACGAGAGGAATGGTGGACATCTTCTTGCCGGCACCAAGAGACACATGCAGATACCTGCCTCAATCCGCCCTGCTGTTCAGGCCTGAATATATCGAGACTATGAGGGGCTGCCCGTTCAGAAAGTCACACCTAATACTGCAACTGGAGTTAAACTTCTATGCCTAACCACCAGAACTCTCGCTGCTCCACCAATCAGGTGGGAGCTTGCACGCGTACAAATCCAAGCCAGCGTCACATCTCTCAGCTTTGCAACGAGGTCATGGACGCTTATCCAGACACCACTGCATACCATCTATTCCCCAAAGACCCAGCCAAGTCCAATAGGGTACTTTTCTGGGACATGGGCTTTGCCTTGGTGAGAGAGGGTTCGGCAAGACCAGCACACACACACGATCCTGCCTGATGCTGTAAACCCATCTTCCAGCAGCAGTCAAATGCTGTGTTTCCATGCCTGTATAAAGGGGAATTAAGGCCCTCGTGCTACATCAAGGTCATTTCATTACCCTCCAAGAACACCCTAAGCCAGGGATATTCAAATCAGAGTCCTCAAGGTCTAAGCACTGCTTGTTTTCCAGCCTACTTTTACCCGTGAGCCAGATGTGAAGCCTCTGACCAATCAGAATCAGTAATTACTAAACTAACTACTCAGGAGAACTGAAAACAAGGCCTGGATTTGGAATCGAAGTCCAGCTTTGAAGAGCCCCGCAGTAAACTAATACAGTTGGATTTTTTCCCCTACCTTTACACACTAATACTCATAATACCTTAAACCTTTGTTTTCATTCCCTGGTTTCCTCTGTGTGTTATTTACAGTTCGGCCGCAGTCTTGGCCAGGGACAGTGAACTCCTGCCTCCAAGACCTTACAAATGACAATCGGTACATTTCTGATCCTCAGAGTCTCCTCTGTAACGTAGATCCCGCAATAAGCACCCAGCTGAAACACGTGACTAGATGTCTGCACAAGATCTTCCCAGGCCTGTTTAAAACTGCCTTATTACAGAATTAACATAAAATTCAAATAACTGTAGTCTAGGGATACCGGTAAATGAGGCCAACTACCACACTAAATTTGAAAACTAAAATTGTACTGAAATACGGCAGCCTGTTATATCTACCGATTAACATTTCATTCAAATTACAGGCCCTTTTTGACCTTTATTTGCCCAAGGAAGATCAAAGTTGGGGTGGAGAAGTGGGCAGTGTTTCCCAAACACACCTCCCTGCTTGTTCCTCTCCAGCACAAAGGGCCGTCTAAGAACATTACAGTGATCTGCTTCATGCTGTCTATCCGACACCGAATCAACCTGTTCTGCTTCAGCTTAAACTAGAAGCTCTGTGAAAGTTGCGCCTTCTTTGGTAAAGGTAGAAGCATGAGTAATGAACCTTTGAAACGCGCAGAGAAACCAAAGTCGGTCTGATCAAGCACCTGCCAGGCCACGATTTCCCAGAGATGGATTTCATCACGAAAACGGAGAAAAGGCGGACGGGACATCAATGACTTTTCTAGCAAATATCTTGCATTTTATGGAGAGGTCAGGTAGAGTATCAGGTAAAGACAAGCGCCAGAAGACCAAAGCAAAAAAAAGCAATGAACTGCATCAGGTATCCTGCATATAACAAGGACATATCCTTACCAGCCTTATGTAACCAGTGTCAACCTGCAAATAGACTTAAGTGTTCACTCTGTGATGCTTTTTCTCTTTGTCAGTAACATCATATAGGAGTATAATAGTCTACCATTGACAAACAACATCACAGACTCCTTGCATTCAATAGTTAGCTACTGGAATAGCTCAAATCAATAGCCTATTAAGTGAGACATAAATTTTCTTCTTAGTATAGCAAGATGATTACATCTATCTCCCATGCCAGCGTAGTGCTATAGTGCTATTAAGCTTTTCGACTCACCTGTATATGAAGTAGCCAGTTATCTATGATGTTTAATTTTAAAATATGCCGTATTTTCCAAGAAATTAATACTATTACTACTACAACTATAACAAATAATAATAATAATAATAATAATAATAATAATAATAATAATAATAATAATTGCATGATGTGGCGCCGGGATTAACCGTACTACTAAATGTAGCCGAATCTATGTCACGTGACAGTCGGTATCCTCAGACCAGGGTCTGAAAATGGGACCAGCAGACGGTACCTGTATCAAACCCCGATCAGCCACATTCCTAGTACTGGTGCTCCTCTCCATCTGCCTAATCCTAAGGCAACGCGAATGAACACTGCTTGCCGGACTGTCCGAGTTGTAACACTTAAACAGGGAGTGATCAACGTTGCCAATCCAAAAAAAAAAAGATAGCATTCCGATAGGAAATGGGGGGGGGTGGTTGCTACTGTATGTCCAGTTCACGCTTGTATTCTGACTGCGATCCAGTGCCATTTCCACAACAGGAAGCCACACACTATAAACAACCTACATCATGAAAGATATTCATCGTTGCAATTATTATTCAGACGCAAGTGACTCTCACAGGCGAATGCTTCATAGGGGCAGACAAAAACAAAGACTTTGGTATAAATAAACTGTTGCCTGCACTCACGTTTGACAGTGATTTTTCCAATCATGCTGAAATGTGTGCACCATGGAATGTTGTTGATCGCAATTATTTTGGTGTCCTGCTTTGCAAGTCTCACCAAGCGCCCCGAAATGATCACACGGCAAAACAATGTTGCGGCCGGAGATCGCCACTTATCCCGTTTATCATGCAGACCTCAGCCTCCTTGACTCCAACCACGTTAGTCTTATACTGACCTACTGAGAAACAACCGACTGTCGCGACTCGAGAGATTTCCTTAAAAATCATAATGAAATAAGAAAAATCACAGTTACCCGGAGTTCGTCTCTCTCGGCTTCCCAGCGGTATTTTTCTGCCTGGAAACGTCCCCATTCGAACTGGATGAAATGCAAAATGCCAGGCAAGGAGAGGCCCTCCTGCGGGTCCCGCGGCTGAGAGGTGCCGGCCATCGCCCCCGCTACTGCCGCCGCCGTTGTCGTCGTCACCGCCGCCGCCGCCGCCGCTGCTGCTGCAGTCCCCGGCCCTGGCACTGGTTTCGGCCCGTTCGGATTGCGCCCCGCGCCGCTCCCTCCAGGATTCGCATTCGTGCCGCCCGTTCCTCCGGACCTTTCCGCCTCCATTACGCCGCGCGATCAGCCTCCAGGACAAGGCGGTGGGGGGGGAGAAAAAAAACGGGAGAATGCCGATAAGATCCCCTTTCCCCAGAATAGCCACCGCTCGGTTTTCCCTCTTTCTTTCTCACTCTCTCAATCGCGAAAGGGAACTGCAAGCAGTCATAGGGAAACGGCTGCGAAATAGTGATCTGGCCTCAGCGGAGCGCAGCGCTTCACAGCCGTAACCGGGGCGGCAGCTTCCTGCCACATTATGATCTCACGGCTTCTCTGCGCTCATTTCCGAAGTGGCCATGCAGAGGCTACGGCGCTGCACCTTCTGGAGAGAGAGGGGGGGAGAATAACGACGATACAAACATAATGGATTTATGGATTAATGAATGCATGCGACTTATCGGTCCTCTCCGCTGCAATGTACGTTCCGATTTCTTATTCGATTGCGTTAAAATGTCCGCATGTGTTTTTTCATTAGGTATATTTGCAAGGTATTGTGTACGAACTGTTTTCGTACGGGCTGTTAGCCATTTTAATGGGAATAAAACACGTATTTACTGTTCAGCAGGTTTGTATTCATGCGATCGCTGTTGCATGTGCGATGAGAAAAAAAATCCCACAGTCAAACCTGTCGGTTAATTTCACTTCTCCGGAGTCCGTGTATTAAAGGTTCATTGTAGAAAATGCTAATTAAGGAACTCAATGACTGCTTTATTTCTAGGGTTATCACGTTTGAAAAGTCACGTCTTAGACATTTGATCTACATTTTTTTTAAAGATACAAAATTGCCTGTGTATGTTGTCATTTAAATGCCATGTTTTTAATGCTAAATTAACGGTTTGTAATAATTAGGTACATAAAAACAGACAGCAAACGAGTGAATGGGGGAAAAAAAATTGGATGCACAAAAATGTTAAGAAATATGATTTCCATGACAATTGCCGTTCAAATATCGTCTTTAATTGTGTGACTAGTAACGTTTGATACGTGATACCCGACAGCATATTTCGCAAATATTTTTGCTGAGAAAAAAACACGTTCAGAAATCACCAGATAAATCCGAAATTTATTATGATTAAAGTGGAGAAGACAAATTTGTTATGGCTGAAATTAAGCACCTGAGATCCAAAGTGCAAGTTTGCATGTACATCAAACCCAAAGTGGAGCTGTGCCTGAAGGAAATCCATAGATGACGACGTAAAGTTCACTCAACTTCGGTGTCTTAACTCAGTGCGGATGATCATTTTAATGTGCCACACATTTGCTGGCTTCATCTAAAAGGAGCATAATATCTTGGTACATGTGTTTGGATTTGTCCTACATTTAATTTAAGTTTGACTGTCTTGGGTCAAGACAAGTTAGCACCACAGAGCAGATGGAGTCTAAGTGCGTGACCGTCTGTTACCCAGCAAATTTTCAAGAGGACTTGGGCTGGTGTAATACTGAAGTTATGACTGGTTACCTCCTATACCTCAATTAAGCAGGGGAGAGGGTTGCTGTAGTCCATACAGACGTATCAATATTTGCCTGTGTATGACTCCAAAGTGCAGTTTATGCTGTGAAGCACAATAAAAAGCAAACAATTATATACAGCATTTGCTTTCACCTTTGAATTATTTTTCTATTTCAGATGTCGCCGTAACTGGCTGAAGACATTACTTCATGGCTTTTCGGCTGAAGAAGACCAGAAGCTTTCCCTGTCCGTCTCAGGCCCTGAGTGTATGTGAAACTGTGGTATCTTCTGTCTTCAGATTTTAAGGCGAAACGCTTGCTAGCAACAAATTCTGTTTCCTTGGAATAAAGAAACCAGCGTTGCAGCTCAATACGATGGCCCCGATTGGTACTGTGACCATCCCCACCTTACCGAGCATACCTTCTGCCGTTAACACCTTGAGAGGTGACACCTCGCGTGACCTTGGTGTAATTTTATAGTTTTGTAGTTTTATCAGTCATCTAAGCTAACCTTGGCATAGCATTGATTCAAAAACCGCAGCACAAATGTTGCTACTTTCGTTTTGGACTATGCTCACTGGAGGTGACTGTGGACCACTGAAACTGAGATAAGCTCTGTCCCGGAAAATATTAATTGTGCGCACATCCTTCGATTATATCTGGTGCCGTGTTGAGAACCCGGAAGTACAATGCGGATCAGCTTCTGCCAGGGCCTCCTGACTGGGGCTATCGCTTTGAACCTCCTGATTCTGTACTATGTATCCCGGGCCCAACAGCAAATGATGGAGAAGCGGCGGGATTCTGGGAAGCCGCCTCCCAAAAAAACCCCCCTTCCGGTGTCGGGGCTCGGGGCCGCCGGAGGACTGGCTGGGCCTGTGGGGGGTGGGGCCGGTGGGGCCGGAAACGGGCGTAACCCCCGGGTGACAGTGCTGGTGCGCGAGTTTGAGGACTTCGAGAACTATGTGGGTGACGTGGCCCGCTCGTTCCTGCAGCGGAGACCCGAGGTGCCCTTCCTGGCGGTGGCCGACCTTGTGCCCTACCCGCCGCTGGCTCTGCCGGAGTCGGCTCGCCTCCTGGTGCTGTCCCCCAGCCCCGATCAGCCCCCACAGGCTCACCGGCCGGAGTTCCACGTTCAGACCGAGTACGTGCTGCTGGTGCCAGATGGCGTGGAGCTGGAGCAGGGCCGGCAGCTGGAGCGGCTCATCCGAGAGCTGGAGGGAGAAGGGGGTGGCCCTGTGCGCCTAGTGGCCACCCCGGTACTGGCCCGCTCTGCCGTGCAGTGCCTGCACCTCCGAGTCAGCTTAAGGGAGTGGACAGTGACCTACACCCCAGCCGCCTCGGGCAGCAGCGGCAGCGTCTGCACGGCCCTGCGGGGGGACGCGGTGATCCTGATGCGCTCCGAGGATCTCTTCAACTTGTCGAGCCCGCTAGCCCGCCCCCTGCTGGCTTCCCTCTTTATACAGACCTCCCTGCGCGGCTGGAAGGTGAAGCTCTTGGAGGGGCCCTGCTTCGCCGCCAGTCACCGCCCCCTCTTCAGCTCTGCCCACAACCAATGGAAAGCGGACAGCAGGCAGCGGGAGGCGACCGGCCGACTCATGCGCGACTTCGGCATCAAGCGCCTCGTCCAGCCGGATGGGAAGGAGCAGTGGTTCGGCTGTGGCAAGGAGACCGCCCGCTGCTTCGGCACGGTCAAAGACGACACGCCCGAGTACCTCTACTTGGAGCGCTGGACGCCGCCCTGCTGCTTGCGTGCCCTGCGCGAGACCACCAAGTACGTCATCAACATCTTGGAGACGGCGGGGGTGCGCTATTGGCTGGAAGGCGGAAGCCTCCTGGGAGCGGCCCGCCACCAGGATGTCATCCCGTGGGACTACGACGTTGACCTCGGCATCTACCTGGAGGACGTGCCCAACTGCGAGTACCTAAAAAACCTGGACGCCGGCTCGTTGGTGGACGCCAACGGGTACGTGTGGGAGCGGGCGGTAGAGGGGGATTTTTACCGGGTGCAGTACAGTGAGTCCAACCACCTGCATGTGGACCTCTGGCCTTTCTACGCCCGCAACGGTATCATGACCAAGGATACCTGGACGGAGCACAGGCAAGATGTTGAGTTCCCCGAACACTTCCTCCAGCCCCTGGTACCCATGCAGTTTGCGGGCATCACTGCCTATGGCCCTAACAACCACCGTGCTTTCCTGGAGCTCAAATTTGGCGAGGGGGTCGTTGAGAACCCTCAATACCCCAACCCAACGAAAAAGCGACTGGACAGAAGTCGACTTTAAAGGGAGAAATGGATGATGGGGACTTAAGTTGTGCCAAGATAACAGTCCATCATAAATAATGAACATCATGCGACTTTTAAAGCTTGTTTATTGATTTATCAACTAGAACAGCTTAGCCTGACGCTGGGGAACAATTCACGTCATCGCTGCAGCCCCCACAGAGTAATTCCATAGATCTTGCACTCATGCGAATATGCATCAGCCGGTCCTCCGACTCTCAGTTCTGCTATTATGGTCACACATATTGTAGGATACTGCCACTGTATTTATTGTCTGAAGAATAACAGCCATATGATTTGCAGCTCCCTAAAGGACCATTTCTCAATGTATGGCAAGGCTGGGCTTTCACATATGATCATGTACTCTGTCCATGACTGGAGTATACGATAGACAGGATAGCATAGCCACAACTCAATTATGTGCTCACAGTACAAGGGAATGGAGCCGTCGGCTTATATTTATATTTATTTTATATAGCTACACGTGTAGCTACCTGTGGATCCCAAACACCTTTGCTTATGAACTGGAACTGCAGAATTATTTACCTGAAATAAGAAGTAGCAACATTTGTGTATGAACTGACTTGGTAGTTCCAATAATGCCACTTACATGTACCGCCCAAAAGCAAAGAATACTGTGTTTGCGTTGTTGCACTGCTTCACTTTATTGTTCGGTGTCGCACAATCGAAACATGTACTGTATGTATATTTGCACAGTAGGCTAGTTCCCAGTTGCTGGAAACTTAGCTGCCATCTGTCAGATGCAAAACTTGAACTGTTTTCATAGCATGTCCTTGAACCAGTGTTAGATGTAAAATAATAATGGCAGGCTCTGATTGGCCACACAGCCAGTAAAGGTACCACACATATGAAATACTGTAGTTCCTTTTTTTGCTTTTCCTGAAGTGGCAGATGTAGATACCTGTCTGGTACATATTTTCCACAGCCAAGTCTCATTCTCACTGTGGGGTGAATGTGGTGAAGCGCTAATTGTGCCACGTTGCACAATGCCACACGTGTAGATGTTTTAAGACGATTCTCCTTCGACCACTGTCGTCTTACACCCCTTTCAAATAAAAATAATTGCCTCTGTCGTTGTGTTTTCCGAGCGCGTTGTCCAGCTACGATGATCACCAAAAGATCTTATTGCAGTACATCGGTGTCCCTATTTAGATGTTACAATTCCCTATTTTTTATTGTATTGTTACAATCTTTTGACTTTTAGATGTTAAAACTTCTAAATTATGGGGTGACATAGTGGTATCTGCGGGATTGTGGGCTGGCTTCCTGCCCCCAGCTCTGTGTACAGTTTGTTTATATTATTTCTGCATTATATTCCCCCCAATTAGTTGAATTGATCTCTCCATATTTACAGTAGTGTGCTATGGTGAGACTGCACTGTGAAAGACTGGCATTCCGTCTAGGGCACAGGTGTCAGACTCCAGTCCTGGGGGGCCAGAGTCCTGCAAATTTTTGGGTTTCCCCTCGTTTAACACACCTGATTCAACTTCTTGTGCTAATTACCACACAGCTGTTGAGCTGAACCATTTGTGGTGGAACAGGGAAAGAACTAAGCTACACAGGGCTGCGGCCCCCCAGGACTGCAGTTTGACACCCCTGGTCTAGGGTGTAATTCACCGGCTTCCAGCAGGTGGCAGAGGAGCCACATATATTAAACATTCACTCCGGCTCATGTTCCACTATAAAATCAGAACCAAACAAAACAGAAATATGGAAACAATTTTTATTTCAAGTATGCAGACAATATGATTTCCAAACAGCTTTTTTTTGTAAAATAAAATAAAAATGTGTTTCATGTGAAATGGTCTATAATAGATAGACCTAGATAAATAATAGACCTGTGAGAAAATGACTCGAATATGAATAGCCGGATTACAAGTGCATATTTTGGTTGAACAATGTTGGTATTTAGAAAATCATACCAAGAAACAGTAAAGCAGGATTGATTTGACGTTTGTTTATAACAGTCATACTATTTAGTCAAACACGTACATCAATTCTGACTAGGAGTAGCTGTTAGAATGACTAAGTGACATTCCAGATATGAATGATAAAATAAAACCCCATTCACGACATCTATATTAAATAGATCAAATCATAAGGAAGTCATGGATTGATGGTTATGAAAAAGAAACTGAAGAATTTACAAAACTGAGTAAATAACGATTTTATTTACAGTAAAAACGGAGCACAATTCGGACAGCAAGTTCTCTTTGGCCGTGGCTTATGAAGCCATCAAACAGAAAACGTACGGAATGTTCTTAAAGCTTCTCCTCAGACCGACCTTTCACTTCAAAATGTATTCACTATATCGGACAAACTACATGGCAAACGCGCTCATGAACACACATGGTACCGCGGACGTTAACTAACGTGACAACGCATGAGCAACATACACAGACACGTCATAATTATCACACACATGCAAACACGTGCGGACAATTAACTGAAATAACTTAAAAGATCACGTATTATCAAGGCTGCGGGAAAACAACATTAAATGTTCTTAAAAGTTCATTAACGAATTCTATAACATTGATTTTAAAAACCTTTGGAAATATTTTTTAAAATATAAAGGAGTCACCCAATTTGGCAAGCAGAACATTGCACAGATATCAGGTTCCAAAACCAACCTTACGTCTGTGAAACCCTGACCCCCCCTTTTAGAAAGAGTGGTAGGTATCATATCGCAGAGTGCAGAAGTCTGATCTAGCTTATTCTGGTTTGAACCGACTCAGGCGATATGAATAAACGGATGCAGGAGGTGCTAGAGAAAAATAAATCATCCAGACTAAATTAATATAAAGCACCACCATGCATTTTTATTCAGGGGCGCGGTAAAATGGTGGGGGGAGGGGGATGTAGGACATTTCAAGGCCCCTTGAAGAACAGGGACCCTAAAAAAAAATTGGAACACAGTGGGGTTGGTCTGGGTTGGGGACCCAATATGATATGATTTCATGAGGCCCAAACATTGGAGCAGGTGCCTCTGTGTCTACTCTACTGGCCTTCAATGTCACCCTTGCTTGCCATGCCAGGCAACTAATTTGGTTGGAAATAACCCAATAACCTCTTCCAGTGTCACATGACAAAGCCCCATATATAGCCCCTGTGGAACAGATGACGACTGAGCTTCGGAAAAGGGTTAGTTCATCTATTCCTCTTTTTTGAATGTATAACCACCATCCAAATAATATGGAGGAGCTTAGCTTAGAGCCTGCTATTAGCTTTTGCAATCTTACCTGTCACACCTGACCAGGGCCGAGTGATATCACATGGCGATTTATTTGTGATTACTGATGTTCTTTTAAAAATAGAAGTATTCAAGTTGATATGTGCTTTCATAATTTGGTCAAAAGTAAGGAGTGAATGTCCTAGCTGAGTGACACTCTCTTTGGGTCAGGTGAAGCAAGTCAGACCTGCCTACATGACAGACTCTTCCACATTGAGTCGGACTGGCGCCCCGTCTTCAGTCTCGCCCCTGCTCTTGATGATGAGGGGCGAGTCCTCGTGCCTGACTGACACGACCTCAACCAGCGCTTTCGGCCCGTCTTTGCGGGCGCTGCGATCTACAAAGTGCTGCAGCAGCCCCGCTCCAAAGGCATCGCCCTCCACGTTGAGGATGGTACATGTGCGGTCGCTGTATCAAAGGGTGGAGAGACACCATGATGTCATAAAGGATTAAGACTGAACGAGACACGCTGTATCTACACTGCTACTAGACAAAGACTCCTTCCATTTAAAACTTCAAATCCCTTTCCGTGATTGCTCCTTCTCCCACTCAGCCAACTCTGTTGCCCAAACTTACACTAGCCAATCCACGGCAAGAATGAGGGAGATGTCGCTGGTGGGTAGGTTGATCGCTTCCAAGATAATGGCCAAGGTGAGCACACCTCCGGCAGGGATCCCAGCAGCTCCCACACTGGATGCCGTCGCTGTCACTCTGATGGAAGGGGACGCAGGACAAATTCAACGTGCAGTACCAAGATGCCTATCAAAATATCACCAGAGATCATTCACAATTCAAGAAACAAGAGTTTCACACTCACAGGATTGTGATGACCTGGATGAAGTTCAAGGAAACGGAGTTGAGCTGGGCGATGAAGACAGCGGCCACGCACTGGAAGAGAGCAGCTCCATCCATGTTGACGGTGGCCCCGATGGGCAGGATGAAGCGGCTGATGTGCTTGGACACGCCATTGTTCTCCTCCACGCACTTCATCATCAGGGGCAACGTCGCCGAGCTGGGTAGGGAATAGGAGGGCAGAGAATGTGTCAGAGGGAAGGCAGAACGGACGAGGCAAAGAAGGGGAAGTCAGGGGGAGAGGGCAAGGACATTATGAAGACAGAGAATGGAATGGAGTGTGTTAAGATGAATCTTTTTAGAACGTGCAGAGAATGAAGGAGAAGAAACTATGTGGACAGAAATGGACCCTCTACAAGAACAGGGCATGAAACAAGGAGGAAAATCAGGCAAGATGGTCTACAGGTTTAGAGGAAATCCACTCTGACTTGAGAGCCCAAAAGAGATGCAACAACAATGCTTCCTAGACACATTAAACCAATAGCGACAGAAGCTGGACTTTCTACCTAGATGAGGTCCCAAATGCGGTGGCCAGGGCAGTGAAGATCCCCCAGAGGAAGCGGTACGGATTCTTGCGGGTGATGACGAAGTAGATGAGTGGTAGGACCAGCAGTCCGTGCAATGCATGCCCGATCATGCAGCATGCGATGTACTTTCCCAGACTGGTGAACAGCATGGCAACATCTTCCATCTCCACGATCTTTGCTGCAACCAGGAACATGATACCAAAAGGAGCATACCTGGGGGGGGGGGGGGGAATTGGTCAACAGGGGCAAGATTCATCATGCGATCATCAAATCAATTCATGCGGCATCTACGGAATTCTTATTTTCGAAGAATTTAAACAGGAGAGCATTCATATACTCTGGTATCCCATTCACAAAGAACGTCCAGCAACACAAAGCTCCATGCGTCCACTCACCACATGATCCAGGATACCAGCACCATGGTGGCCTCATTGAAGGAGTTGAAGAATTTGATGAGGATCTCGCCCTCCTGTCCAAGCTTGCGCAGTGCCACACCAAACACGATGGCAAACACCACCAGGCCCAAGATGTTCATGCCGTCCACATCCTTGCCGACTGGCACCTAGTGGCACCAGGAAGAAGAAACTTAAATATAACTACTGCCAACCTATGTACTAAAAAGGGCTTGCTTCTATATAAATGATATTGAGCACCAGAGTTGGGTAATTCACATCTAAAGAGTTAAATGTCCAGACCGGGATTTTGTTTCAACCAACCAGTTGAATACTCTGATTGTGACTCTTTATGCTCAACTGGTTGGTTGAAACAAAATCTTGGTCTGAACTTATATTCTCTGGACCTGAACTACTCAAGTCTGCTGAGCACACTACACATATTCATTCATAGAAAGGCACCCATTTGCAGCATTTCAGATGCACACTAAACAAAATTAGACAAAAGCTAATCAAACAAAACACCATTGAAACAAGGCAGGAACATCACTAACAAAACACCCTGAGATAAAGGTACAGCTAAAATTAGCACATAAACAATGGTGCTGCTAAACCTTTTTTTTTTTTAATCGACCATATATATACACACACACACACACACACACACATACACCATCATTTGAACACAAAATATGGATTTAGGTTATTTGAATTCTATTTTCCGAAAGAGTCTGCACTACAGAGAGCACTACAGGTTGACGTGTATGATACTCCAACTTTACACATCAGTTATTTTGAGGACTGTTTGGTTGTACGTTTAATATGCAGTTTCTGACTAAGCTATGTTGAATTCCGACTGAATACAAGATAGCCCCCCAAGGCTGAACACATAAATAAATAAACTGGAGAAACACACAGTTTTTTTTTTATTCAAATAATGCAACTAAACAGACAAGCAGACACACAGAGATGTCCTACACAAATACATGTATACCATCGGACACGCAAGAAGCATCGTTCAGGACACAACTACAGTGTATGGAGTGACTCACCCGATCGAAGGTGGTGCTTAGCACAAAGCCTGTTTCATTCATTTTGTTTGTGGTGACATTTTTGTAGCTGGTTGCATACTGAAAGGCAGAAAGAACATCTAATCATTAGTTATTCTATATTTCCTCAGGAAAGCATTCCAATTTCCATAGCTCTTAGTTTATAGATCCAACTATACCAGCGATTCTCAACCCATGGGTTGAGACCCAAATTAGAGTTGTGGCAAGTTCTGAAGGGTCCTGAGCTTTTTAAAACCAGCAAGCTCCATATGCTGATCCACGATCAGATTTCCCAGCCCAGTCGTAGAATTAACCTATGTAAACGGGTCTTGGGTCTACAAATACTTAGCGCAAAACTAGTGAACACTCAACCAATCCAAAAAGCCAAACCATAGATGATTAATTTAAAATTGACTGGCACATCCAATCAGATTTGTTCCATAGGCATTTATTGGTGCAAATTGTAGAGTGCACTGCATGCTTAATTTGAACCTGTACTTGATATAGAGTCGTGACTGAGCTGGGATGGTAAAAATTGGATCGCGGTGCAAAAAAGGTTGAGAACCACTGATGTATACTTATTCCATGGTAACAAACAACACATAGGGCAGATTAAACTTAGGTCAGGTTGGATTGGGGAGCATGCACTAGTGCAGTGCGTTGCCGCACCCAACCCCAAAACAAAACACCTTGGACATATTTCGAAATTATTAATACTAACAAGATAGTTGTGTACCTTTTTAAATGTTTGGCAAGAAGGACAGCAAGACTGTGTATAAAAGGCTCCTTGCTGGTGTGAATTAGGCGACTCACCGATTGAAAGGCTGCTGCCACCAGGTTGGATGGGAAAATGTTCCTGAAGAACAAAAACACGGGATGAGACTTTAGCGTCAATCTAACTAATACATCGACTAGTGAAGTGCAGAAAGGAACACGAGGGAACTCATATTATGGGTAGGACGTCACAGTCTTCTAAAAAATAGCAAGCAAATAGATCACACTTCCACTTCTACAATCCTGAAGACAGCCTGGCCCAATGGATAGAGACAACCCTCGGTGAGAGATTCTCTGCCCTCCACGGCTTCTGCCCTACAGTCCTGGGTTTTTACGTAGCAGACATGGTGGAAAACAGCTACCCAAGCCTTATCACTACAAATACATGCACTGCTGGAAGCTTCTGACGTTACCTTGTTCAAACCTAAGCCACTATGAACTATAATCCATTTGCCTTTGTGTCCTGGAGGATCTACCACTCCACATCTCCATGCCGTCTCTCGGTTTGCGTTTTTTCCAGCTGAACCAAAACCCAAATTATAAGCCAAAATGAGAAAACACTGAAGCCATGTCTACACTTGGGTTTTAAAACGCATCTTGGGCGATCAGATGACAAGTGGATAGTCGAGGCACATCGCCATTTACACCTGTGCCTATCATGCATCTCCATGGTGTCCAGCTGACCGCTTGTGTTCAGATTTCATTACTGCCTATGTCAATTCCACCTGAAGGTCAAATGGCTCCATGCACAGTTATCGTGATGCCCTTGTCGGGGACGCATCAGGACGCATTTGCATTTTCACTATTAAAGAAATGTGGTCAAATGCATTCCAGACCACTTCAACCAGTGGTTTGAGTGATCGGGTCACAACAGGTCTTGATGGTCATTTACACTTGTATTTAGTGCTTTCCACTTATGAACAGATCGGCCTACTCACCCCATCGGCCATGATGCATTTTAAAACCAAGTGTAAACAGGCCCTCAGAAGCCTAAAACAGATGCTGGAATATAATCCACAGGATACATTTTTTTTGCTAGTCATTTTATCACAAGCCCTTCCTGTTTCACCGGAAGGTGTAAATACAGAGTATTTTTGGACGTTCCGAGTGACCGTGCACAAGACGTTAGGCTGCAAGACTTGCAAGCTAGTATGAATGAGTCAGTGACTCAGTATGTAGAAGGGGGTCCATACTATATTTAGCGAAAGCATTGGGAAAGTCTGCCTGTACATTTCAGTAAAGCTATTCGCACATGTCAGGGTGGGAACTTTGTGTCCATGGAAACACATATCCCTGGCAGCACATGGAGCCTTGGGTAAGCGCTCCACGTTTCAAGCACTGTAGCAAATTTCATCAGGTGAGCCAACACCTGCAGTACTCAGAGTGCTACTGTTATCAGCTTGAGCAAATGAACCCTGCCAGTTATCAGAGTACACTGCATGTTTGTCTACACCCCGTGCCAGATGACTACAGCCCCATTCACAGTGCACCTTCCTTGTGTCTGTGTCAGGAAGAGCAGCAGGAAGAGCGACGGAATCCCATTACTGTCAGGAACTGGAGATCTGGGAGAAGTCCTAGCTAATGTAACACTGCAGACTCAAATATGGCTTGCAAGAAGACAGCTGAATGATCTTATAAGGTCATCCTATTTGGCAGGCCTGTTGCGCGATAGTCCAAGAGAGTAATAACCAGAGTGAGATCTGCCCAACAATCAGCTAGAGTGAAAAGGCTTGTTTTGGCCAATGCTGAAGTCTGTATCATACCCCATAATTGAATTCTATTGATTTGTACAGTTTTAGTCAATACTTGAGCCTCAACTGGATGGTGTGAGGAGGCATTGCGGATTGTTACGTGAAACTCAGAACATCATTAACAGCTTACCTTAGTTTTTAATAGGGTATAGACCAGGGGTGGGCAATCTTATCTGCAAAGGGCCGGTGTGTATGTGGGTTTTCGCTACAACTCCCTAATTAGATTACTAGATTACTAATTAGAGGACTGATTGGCTGAAGTGTCCTCACACCTGGGTTTGAACAGCTGACCTACAGGTTATCCTAAAAACCTGCATACACACCAGCCCTTTGTGGATAAGATTGGACACCCCTGGTACAGACTCTTGGTAGCCTCACCAAAACATCAATTAGTAAAAAAAACATTTTCCAATATGGCAGATCCGTCTTGGACACTAGTCTCACAAGATGTACCCATTAAGACATCCAGGCCTCGTTTAAAGACGTGCATGTGCACAGCACATGTGTCACGTGGGGCCTACGGTTCATAAAAAGTTCTGCCTGTGCAAGACGGTCAGTTTCATTGTAAACTGTGTCACTCATTAACTGCACAGTCAGAAAAGTACTGGTTTCCAAGGAAGAGGAGTATGACTTCAAAAGAAGACAACTGAAAAAGAAAGACATTGACACACTCACATAGACACTACATCTACACAGACACTACATCTACTCAGTAATGTCACAATGCTCCATTTTGTGAATCCTAATAAGTCAAACAACTTCTGATATCATGCATCTTTTCCCTACATGACAGCCTTGCGGAAAGTTACTATAACCAACAAACAATACAATGACCAATGGATGAGGAGGGTGGGAGCAAGAGTCATATGACCACTGGCATATTCACTGGCCAGCCAAATCAAGACATACAGTAAATGCTGGAGTTTCCTTTACTAAGTTCCACTCATCAAAATTCCATCCTTTGTGATGAAATGTGTAACGCACAGGATGTCCTGCCAGTTAGAGGAATTGCCCATAATTAGTGTCCAAGCAACTGGTCCACATGGTGTAAAAGTTACTTTTCTGGGTAGGCAGTTCCCCCCACCCCAACTTACTCTGAGGGGAAAAAAAAGCAAACTGGCATCACACTGACACAATGCTAAAGTCGGCAGTTCCAGTTTGACTAATTTAGATTTGATACTAAATTTGATACTCTCTCTTCCTCCTATACACAACACAACTGTTTACAATACACAAGGAATAAGGTAGTAATTCGTCAAGAGTATGTGTCATACACGACCTTTCAGGTATGACGTAGGGGTTTAACTCGCGAATCTCCCCCTTTGCGCGGAATTCCGCAGACTGGCGATACCACACACGTGCTCACAGTAACCTTTTAAATGAATATGAAGCTGTGAAGTTGGTTACTTACTAAAAAAATGGGGGGAAGAAAAATACAGTACAAAAAACGGCAGTCGGTTAACTTGGATTGAATTGGATTTTGTGCGTGATATTATTAGTTTATTAATTCGGGAAGCGCATACGTGTGACGGCGGTGCTGTTTATTTCCTGGTTTCACAGCCAAGCCGGATGTCCCTTATATTAGTGTCTGTACTCTGAATTAACTCTCGATTGGAGTAACAACTTAATTCAAATACGTATTAAGAATGTAGCCTAACGCTCAGCAATGACTCAATATCGGTAGCGCTCTTGAAACGCTAAAAATTGTTGTGTTATCAACTTACCTAAAATAGACAACAAACTACATTTCGCAATTAGTCGCACAAATGCGGATAGCCAGGAGAGAAAGTGAACAAATGGTCTACGATGTTTACTCAGCTCGATTGGAATCGTACGTTGTCTTTGATCGCAATCCAAGGTCATAATTAAGAGAACAGATGGTATAAAATTTAACAAAATGTATGGTCCACCCGTGCGGGGAAATTTCTGGGTTTGGTTTAAATGATAAACTGATTTTTAAAATGACTTTAATGGTGTACACAGAACCGCAAAATATATAACTCCGCCCTGCTTGACGATTTATATCCTTATGAGGTCTATTATAATCAACTACAAATTGTTACAGCTTACTCATACACGAGTGTTGAGTCATAATTACCAAAATATACAGTATTCCTCCAATCATCTATATAAACTGATGTATATAAGTATATCTATATCTGTTTTCTGAAGAACAATTACAGGTACTGCTTTGGTGCGGTCTATTTTAAAATCATACTCCATCTGTCCCTAAAGGCAACAAGAAAGGACAACCACATGTGTAACCAGCACTCAGATGATGCAACACTCCAGCACTATTAGCTATAACTAACCCCATGCCTAACTGCGACCGGGTCAGTTATTTCACACAGAATCGGTAAAATAAAATAATCTTATATTCAGGTAACTAACCCGAATACGGGGGGTGGTGACCGAATATATATAATAATATATAGGCATAATTAGTTTGTATCACAACTGAGAATTAAGTATTTAACCGCCCATATGCTAACAACGGTAATGGCATCGTATTAATTAAGAAATTACACTATAAATACTAAAAGACAAAAAAATGCGACTAATTTGAACTAATTTAAACCATTGTTCCTTTGACGAAAAGTATCTTGTTTTATTGTCCTGGCCACATTAAACACCTAAGCATTATTATTAATTAATTAAAATCGCTTAATTGAAATTAATCATAGGTATTTCATGGTTGTTATATAAAAACAACGGACGTCCGAAATAAATAATACTGAAGATACACATGCCGAGGGAGTACATATAAAGCCGGACGCTGAAAGCGTCCACGTGTCTCCCAGCTTGTACACTGCGTACTCCACGTGTAAATTACGTAGACATCTGTCAAGCTTAGACTTGGCAGTCTGTCCCTAAATGTGCCCCGCTTGACGATTTATTACCTTATGAGGTCCAAGAAGGAGTCTATCACATCTTTAGCCTGTGGCACTTCATCGGATGCCGAGATCATGGGTTTGGAGACGGAACCAGGCTGAATGATAAACGCCATCACTACCCCGATGGCTGATGCAATTAAAGTTGTCACTAAAAAGAAGAGCATCGCCCAGCCGCCTACTTTGCCCAGTGCTTGGGGATCAATGCTGGCCGCTCCAGAGATGAGACTGCACACAACCAAGGGAATGATGATCATCTTCAACATGCGTATCAGAAGTTCGCCTGGGAACCCGAAGTAGATCACTTGCGCCTTATTAAGTTCTGCGCTGCGGACGCATAGTCCAATTATCACGCCGATTATAACACCGGTTACAGTCAATATCACCAGCAAGTTCGCCAAAACAATCCTTTTCACTCTGGCCGACGGTGACTTCGGTTTTCCTGTCTCATTGCCTTGTATCATTCCGTTTGCCATTGCTGGCTCTTTATCATTTGCCGCCTTTTCCTCTTCCATTGCGACAATTTCTGCCATTCCGAGTTCTGTCAGTAAAACTTAAAAGCAAAAGTGATGAATCCCGAATCAGATTTCAGTGTTGCTAGGTCTATTGCACGGATCAAAAAAACCTTCTGTGCCTGGGTTTGCACAAACGTCCTCCTGTCTCCTCCGGAGTAGTGCACAATGTAACCTTCGCCGAGCGACTGCTCCGTTCTGTGACAGACCACAAGCAAATAGGGCTGCCCCCGTGACGTCAGAGGGCGGTCTTACAATTCAATAAGGCTGACCTATTCAAATAGCAGCCCGGGCAACACGCGGCCCAAAAGTAACCTCTGTGTGGCCCCGCGCAAAGCAAAGCTTCCAAAAATTACTAAATAAATAACTACAGTAGAACAGATTAATTAATTTATTCCAAGAAAAATTAATTTCATCCGAGAGTGGCGTTAGAGCCAATCAATTCTGAATTCATAAATATAACATTCCGCGCTGCATAGCAAGTTAACCGACAATCCAGCGTCTTGACGTGTTGAACGTCGGTAGTGAGCTAACATGTCTCACTCAAGCCTGTCCGAAAAACGTGAAATTGACACTGAAAACCGACGGTTTAACCCCTCCTGGACAGATAAATACTTGTTTATTTTACCGCCAAATCCGAACGCCAAACCGCTTTGTTTAATTTGTAATTAGTGCGTTGCGGTAATTAAAGACTACAATGTGCGAAAGCACCACTTTGAGAAACACCCCACCGTCTGCACCAACTTTCCCGAGGGGCAAAATGTAATTGCATCTTACAACTGGAGCTGTACTACCATGGTGCGCTCATGCACAGTCCAAGCCAGAGCTACAGCAGCCTCTTTACGTATTTCCTGGATCTTGGCAAAGAATAAAAAGCCATTCACAGACTCCGAAACTGTGAAAGATTGTATGCTGGCTGTCGTGGATGAGGTGATAAATGATGAGGAAATTTAAACGAGTGTGGTATCTGCTATTAAAAACGTACCCCTGTCAGACACTACAAACATTCGCATAATTGAAATTCTGGCGACAGACGTGTTTGAAACGTTGTTAGAAGCCCTGAAAAAAGCTGATGTTATGTCTACAGCAGTAGATGAGTCCACAGACAAAACGGATACCGCGCAATTTTGGTTATATGTCCGTTTTTTGACGAAAAATGCTTCCGGGAGTAACTACTCGGCTTACTGCCGTTAGAAGGACACACAACTGGCGCAATCGTCTTTGAGAAAATTTCAGCCTTTTTCAGAGACAATGGCCTGGATATGAAGCGCGTGTGCATGCTTGTGACGGATGGAGCTCCATCCATGGCAGGAAAAGTGAGTGGTTTAGCAGCACGTCGGTCCGCTGTTGCACCTCAGATGACATCTTTAAATGTAGGACTTAAAGGCAGAGACAAAACGGTCATCGAACTTGTGGAAGAGATGCGCGCATTTCAAGTTAAACTGGACCTTTTTGCTACTGACTTGGGCACAGGTCGAATGCTGCATTTTCTGACGCTCCGCAAATGCATTGCATCCCCGGTACAAATCACGAAGGTGATGACGGGCTTCATTGCGAAGTTGAAAGATAACTTTGCTAGTAGATTAGACGGACTTACTCTGGCCACAGAGGTGATGTGTTTTACAGAGATCAATTTTCTGTAGCAACAGGTGGGGATTTATCCGCCAAAGCAAAGGAAACGGTCCCCTCCATTGAAGAGGGTAAATTCATTCTCGAACTTGTTGACATGCGGTCATCCGTAACCATGGTACAGGAGCTTCACACTTAGGGCGCTGCAAGGTTTTGGGCTGACGTCAACGTACATCAGTTCCCTAACATTAAGAAATTGGCACTTCTCATGCACAGCATGTTTGGATCAACATACACGTGTGATTCAAGCTTTTCGCACATGAACTCAGTTAAGAGCAGCTCTCGTTCGTCCCTGAGCGACAGTACTCTTCACCAATACCTGAAATCTAACGAACCAAAAGTTACTGCCCTGGTTCAGAACAAAAAATGTCACTTTTCTCACTAGGAAATACAACAGGGTGAGTGTAACGTACATATTAACATAATGTTGCATGTCTAATAAAGCCAGGATTAAAAACTAATTCCTGTACCCTCAGTGTGCAGTATTCACATGTTAAAGTTTGTAAGTTAACACTGTACTTATGGGTAGTGCATGGATAGCTTGGACAGCATTAATAGTTCTGTTTGATTTTGTTAAATGCATGTTTTGAGTGCCTGTGCTGTTTCAAATGTTATTTCTAATGCTGTGCACTAATTTGTTTCAATGCTCTTTGACCAAAATGTTTTTTTTTAAGTAAAGAAAAAAGAATAGCTTTTGTATTGTTTTGTGCACATTTTGGTGTGCCTGTGTCATGTGACCAAATTCAAAAATGAAAAACAATAAATAAACATTACTTGTTTTTCAGTATATTCAAGGCAGTGTCATTACCTGGCCCAGTTAAATTTATTGGTTTGAAAATCTGGCCCAGCTGAATTTGTAATTGAATAGCCCTGCTATAGATTGTATGTATACATATTAGAGTATTTAAAATGGCTTTGACTGTCATTATAAACACGTGAAAAGGACGCTTAATATGCACACTTATATAAACACGTTGTAAATTTTGATGTTGGTGCCGGTGTTCTGATGAGATGAGCTACCTATCGAGACGTACTATCGAGCCTTTCTGCACATGTTCAGTTCCACCGTCTTGGGATTAGGGTTAGGTTTTAGGGGTTTGGGTTAGGTTAAGGGTTTTAGGGGTTTTTGGGGGGTTAGGGTAAGGGCCAGGGTTAAGGCTATCGATTAGCACTACGTTAGCCTAACTCGACAAAGTAGTTCAACTTGACAGAACACCACCTCTTATGTATCCAGGTTCAGGCTATTACGCAACATGTTGCAAGCATAGGAGACTGCAGAGCCGATTTTCCACCTGTTGAACATTGTTGGCTTTGAACAAACACCACACAAACTGGGTCCTTAGAGTTATGGCTCATTCATTTAACGTATCAATTGTTTCAAGTGGTATGAGAATTAGGTCATTCAAATCCTCAGCGGCTATTTTGGACTGTAAAAGTAACGCGGGCCCTTAGCTAGTGGAGGAGCTGAGTACCACAGATGTAATGTACGGGGGATGAGGGCATGAGGCTGTTAAGGCTGAAACAAAAAAATTCTCATAAATAACAGGAGATGTACTTTTAAGGTTGGCCAGTGATGCTTGGAAAAATCAAGGCGATGTTAATAAGTATTCTAAAGAATCTTATTTTTAATATATCCTACATCATAAACCTGGGCCGTTGTGAGACATAAACGGGCACAGCCACCCCAGCCCCCATTACCCGTATGATTTGGTCGTGAGATTTTACTGTGGCACATGCTCCAGTAAAAGGGGTCTAGTGACACCCATGTCATGAACCATAAGATCAATGAAAAAAAAGTACTGGTGGTTAGAGGAATAAATGTGACTAATCCGTATCTGAGAGACTGGGCGTTAAAGGAAATCATTTGAATGGCTAAGGTGGAGTAACTCGTTCAACAACAAAGCCCCTCTTAGAAACATTAACTGACAAACTTGTCTCACGCAGGGGTTGGGCAGCCTTGTATATTTCAGAATTTGGGACATTAGTAGCACTGACTTGCATACTCAGAAACACGTAATCTGATTTACATATAAAATGGATTCCGTTATATGTTAAATTCGTTTTAGCTGAAAGGGTGGATGAAAACAAAAGGAGCCAATTTTCCAAGCGTTCAACGCCTTTGACCCCTTTGTTAGCTCTCTTTGTTATTTAAGGTGTTGATTTATAATACCTTCATATCACCTTTTCCACACACCCCTCAAGCCACACAAGCTCATCCGAAGTTAAAGGGTAGCATAGTGAACACATTAGCCTCACTGCTCAGGACTATTTACCTAAAGTGTGTGACGTTCTGGTGCTCAGTATGATTGCCTGTGGGATTAGAATTGACTTATATCATGAAAAAAACATGATGCCATGGTGTATAACTGCTTTTATGGGATACCCTTCTTATGGATATATTTTTACTAAATACGCAAGGGCCCATTTCTAAGCACCACGCTCGTGTTTTCACAGAATTGTTGTTTATCCAGTCCTCCTGCATGACTGACATTTCACAGAGGCACAAACTAGTGCCAAGGCAGCAGCAGAAATCTGAGCTTCCTGCCACGAGGGCCGATCACGGAGCTGTAAACGTGTCCGACTTCGTGAAAACATTGAGTCCAACCATGGCGACCCCCCCTCAAAACTCTGTCATGTTGTTCTTGATGCAGTTTACTACTTCCCCAAACACCTAGACTTTGTCAATTTCATAATCTGTCAAGATATGTGGAAAACATTGCAAAATTCTGTCATACAAAAACACATTTCTCTATTTGAAGCAGGAGATATTGCAAAATATCAGATATAGCACAGTTATAATTTTTGCCAGCAAAAATCCATCTTATATTATTAGCCTGTCCGACGCAGAACCAGAAGGATGTTTTTCACATTCAAGCCATAAAAATAGTCTGTAATATTATTGTGCAGTGCTGGTAAAGTTATTTTATCGGTAATTAAATGCTCTTTGCGTGATAACATTCAAATCATAAAAAGATGGGTCTTATTAACAAGGCTTGGCCGATGGTTGGAGGCATTTAGGTGGAGCCTAGACTGGTTTAAATTCCATAATCAGATCTAGTAGCAGTTTAAATCTTCAATAATACTTCCCTCTGGCAGACAATTAGTTAAAAAAAAATAAGGTAATGAATATTGGATTACTCTGGAGTTTGGCGAGAAGGCCTTTTTTGCATGTAAATAAAATTCTCCAGTAATGAAAGTAAGAGGACTTTCACACGAGAGTGTACAGGCATGAAGGATAAGAAAATAGAGAGTGCATTCATCAAACGATCTGCTTTGTGAGTTGTGAGAGTCTGCCTCTGTACAGTGGCATTGTGGCTACTCAGGCCCCTCTGCCGACCCGGTAAATCGATAGGGCATCATGTGACCTCGATAAATGGGACTCAAGAATGGCCTGCCACAATGCCCCACGGTGTTCGGTGTCGTGAGAAACAGAGGCCATGGACGGAGGAGGCGAAGGAGGAGGCGCTACAGCAGTCAGGAATGGGCAGGAGGGGCTGATATCATCTCTCTGCACCTGGCCATTTCCACTCCCCCTCCATATCTCCTAGTCCAGTCACCCCCCCCCCCCCCCCAAAGCACAGAACCACAGAGCCCATGAAGAAACTGTTGTGTCATCTTGTGATTTAACAGTGAGGATGCCAAAAGAATGGTGTGCCTCAGTCTCTCTCTGTACTAAGTTTTCTTGTCATTTACTTATTGACATGCACAACTGATATAGCATTTGAGATGACAATCGCATAAAATATGCCAAATAACACACTATATGTTTTGGTGTTGACTGGTGCTCTGACTCTTCAACTGGCACGTCCGCATTTGTCCTGAAGTCTAACCAGTGTGTGAAATGCTGGTGTGTAACGTTACGTAGCAATTGATCCCTCCCTCGAGCCAGCAAGGTCGGCCTCTGTGTTTGATGACTTTGCCTTTTAACGTCTCCGGTGTAAACTGTGAGCTCCTTTGATGTTAGAAGAAAAGCATCATCATTCTTTTGAGCTGTAAGTTTGGGATGCTGTGACTCCATGAGCAGCATTGGTTTGATTTCGCTCACAGCCCTGGGCATGTCCAGTTTGTATGCTCTCATTGTGTTTGCATACTCTGTAATGGGTGGGTGCTCCATTGCTTAGTGCCCTTTGCTTACTGGAATAGATTCCAGCCTCACCATGACTGTGCAATGGTTAACGATGACAGATGGATTATACCTACAGGCCTACCTGATTTCTTGCTACGATACTTGAAAAAGGATCAGTAGACAGCTTTGTTTTACTTGAGATGTTGAAGGTCTAAATACAATGTGTTCAACTGGCTGCAATCTGACCTGAATAAAAAGGAAGTTTACTTTCAACGTACCAGAGATACGATTTAAAACAGAGTTCAGCTGTATGAATTAAGATGAATATCTTCTTTTATCCTTTTTTTGATGATGTAATCTTAGCATAATTTCAAAACCGCAGAACATGCAAAATGCTGCCTGGTCAGAACCACATTTTACAGGTGAAAACACGAGTCAGAGTGAAAGTGAATGTCATAAATGTCATGAAGCCGCAAAGACACGTTTTGTTGTTTGTGTCATGGGAAGCATGTGATTGCCGAGAAACATGGGGGGGTGGCCTGATTACTGAACTGGATATTGTGTTTCCAGCGACACAGATACCTCCGTTGCGCGTTGCGGAACCTGAAAATATTAACTTATTTTAAAGATATATTGCACGTTTAATAACGAGGTCCTGTGACAACTTTTCCGCACTATTGGAAATTGCTATTGGAAATTTTGATTTTTTCACCCCACCCTAACCCATAGGCTCCAGACCCCCCCCCCCCCGCAACCCTGAATAATGGTTACAGAAAATGGACAGATGGATAGAGATTCCATGCTAAATTTTATCATCTGGGGGGGGCAGAAGCAATTTTCAAGGGGGTTCCAACTCTCCAATTTTGATGGTGGGGGGTGGGCAGAATTTCACCGACCAATTTTGCTTGGTTAAGAGCGCTTTGAAACAATGAAATGTTGTGATAACGCACTATACAAAAATAAATTTGTTGTTGTTGTTTTGTAGTTTTGCTAATTAATTTTACACTTCATTGCTAACTCATGGGGGGGGGGGGCGTTGCCACCCTCCCTGGTGTTTACCACATCAGGGTGTGTTCCTCTACATTGAGCAACAGAAGGTCCCTCTAAGCATTTACACATTAGCACACCGTAACCTGATGCCACTGCCGCTGTTAAAAGCAGGAGGCCGGGCCAGGAGAGACGGCCTCGTGGGATCAACATCTAAGCTGCTAAAACAGCTTAAACAGCAGACCTACAAGAACGTGCAACCTGCCCATGTTCACCAGGACACAGATAAATCATCATCACATGGGTGTTGAAGCACGTGCAAGGTTGTATAAGATCGAGCCCCCTGCCCCTGAATCACATGTATGGAAGTGTCTACTGAAAATGAGAAAACATGTCAACACTAGAGGATTATGGGAAAAGACTGGCCTTTTCGTTCAAGCATGTCTGCTAAAATGACCTCTGTGCAGTTAGTCCTGGCACCCAGGCAGTGAGGGTGGCGAGCGGAAACCTCAAGGGACTTCAGAAAGGGAGATGTCAGCTTTAGCTTGTGATTTCCAGCTTGTGCTGTAATAACAGGGCCAGATTCTATATAAAGGCAGCACAGAAATATATGAGACACAGCAGGGCTGCTGGTCAGCTGTGCTGATGACGGCCAACACATGGGGTGGTAAATGGCTAATGCTTTTTCCCCTTTACTGTACAGGGTTAATTAATGAGAAACGAAGGGAGGGTGTCTATCTGCATAGGAGAGCAGTTTTTCTCGACTGGTATAGGACAGACCAATATAAAGCAGGGCTGGTTTGTTTTTTTCTAGTTAATGGTTTATGGGGTGAGAATGCTGACAGAAGAGGTTAGTAAGTACAGACAATGAGCACTTGCAGACCCTACAAAATTTATTAGCAAACAATTAAAAATCCACCCCCCAATCTACGACATGGAAAAAATGCCTAGTTAATACATCACAATGTTAGCTTGATAAATGTGCTGTTATCAACTATAATGATTTAGTTCGCTTCCCTGAGGCTGAACTGTTCAGTGAAACCTGTTACAGTTTTACTCAATCCTACCATGTGATTCTAGATTTTTTTGTTAGCCGTGCAACTTCATACCCTCTATAAAAACACAAAGTACAAAGGAGGGCATAGCATGAGGCCACAATTACCAGAGGCTCGAAGTGAGCTGACCTAAAATAACCTCTGTAATTAATTTAATTGGTGGACTTTCACTCGTGTGCATTAACTCCAGAGATGTCGCTTTATCGATATCGATAACCCTGATACTCAAAATCATTTTCTTTACCCCATGCACCCATTTCATGGTTGCTCTCTGCTGATCAAGGTCATTCCCTGATTTTAAGGTTGACTATAAATAGAAATTTACGTCATTAATTGAGATCAATGACTGAAGAGATGGGTTCTGGACCTTGGCTGACGCATTGATCCGCTGAGAATGATTGATGACGATGTGGCAATGAACGGACTGGTGTTTGTGTGTCTGCTATCTTACGCAGCCACCTGAGCCACATGAGATAGTGTATCTGTATGTATGTTTACATATTTTTTTGGAGAAGGATAGTAAACTATAAATATAGTCCTCGTCAGGCTTAGCTCCCGGTCTCGATGTTGTCCTGTGGTTGGGACACAGGATTCTCTGCAGAGGCTACAGTGGTGTTTAGGTGGACAAATACTTTTTGTTTTTGCTTCCTTCATATTTGAAATCTCCATAAAACTCCACAACATATGCAAATGTTTGGAATTTGCCTCGTCGTGGAGTAGCCTAAGCTTATGATTGGATGGACCTTACCATATCTGCAATAAAAGCTCCTCTCATAGCCACCCACAGGAAGGCTGCATGCATCAGGAAGGGGATGGGGGGAATGCCTTTAGGAGACTGATCCCCGCAAGAGTCGAAATCACCGGAGAGCCAATGGGGTCAGGCCTGCACGGCAGCAATTGGACCCCACAGGGATCTGTGGTGTCCAGGGTGAACTTCTTGCAAAGCAATCTTTAGAAAACTAACATCGATTGCATCCTGGCACTGAGGGTTCTCATCGAGCACAAACACGAATATCGGTTTCTTTGCAGCCTTTGTTTATTTTCATAAAGCATTTGACTCAGTTGATCGAGTTGCCCTGTGGGACTTCCTGAGACTTTACGGGATCCCTCCGAAGTCACTGGATGTCATGGCTGGTCTGTACACTGGTACCCTGTACACTGGTACTGTGAGTGCTGTGCAGAGTGGAGGGAAAACCTCCGCGTTCTTCTCAGTGGATTCTGGGGTTTGTCAGGGGTGAGTTCTTGCTCCAACTCTGTTCAGTGCTTGCATGGACTGGGTGTTGGGCAGGGTCATGGAGTCCAGCAGCTGTGGGGCATCTGTTGATGAAGAAAGATTTACTGATCTTGACTTTGCCGACGACGCTGTGATCTTCGCGGAGTCAATGGAGGCTGTGATCGGGGCTCTCGAGAGACTGAGCGAGGAGTCTGAGTGTCTGGGCTTGCGAGTGTCCTGGATAAAAACCAAGATCCAGGCCTTTAATGACCCCCTGGGCACAGCCATCAGCAGTCTGTCTGTTTGGAGAGAATGTCGGCCGCATCGAGAGGTTCACTTACCTCGGCAGCAATATCCATGTCTCTGGTGACTGTTCCTATGAAGTCAGCAGATGGATTGGGAGAGCATGGGGGGTCATGAGGTCGCTGGAAAGCAGTGTGTGGCTCACAATATCTTTGTAAGAGGACGAATGTCCAAGTCTTTAGAGTCCTGGTGCTCCCTGTCTTGCTGTATGGCTGTGAGATACCAACGCTGTCCAGTGACCTGAAACTAAGACCGAACTCCTTTGGTACTGTGTCTCTTTGGAGAATCCTTGGGTGCCGCTGGTTTCACACGCCCAAATTAACGCCTGTTTGCATTTTTGGTATTTTTTTCCCCCCACAGTTGCTAAGTCATGTAATGTTATGTTAAGTTATGCAACTCACCATGAATTGTACACTAATGAATTTTGACCTTTATTATAAATTCAAGATAAGGTTTTCTACATGCTGGTCTAAGTCATAGCGGCTCAGCATGGTCACATCACAGCTGCAGGACTGTGGGGTTTGGATCGCTCTGTCAGTGTAGAGTTTTTCACTCGGTTTCCTCCGACTGGCGACTCTATAGTTACCTCCCTCAGTCCACAAACATGTAGTTAGGCTAATTGTCATCTCTAAATTGCCTGTAATACATGAGTAGGTGAGTGTATATGCCCTGAAATAGACTGGCATCCCATCCAAGGTTCACTCTACATCAAGAATACATTTATTCCTTTGGCAGATGTATTTTTCTAAAGCGACCTACAAGTGAGGCAGAGATCGCTTCACAAGCATGTAGCTGTCAAGGAGCCAAGTTAAGTACAAGCGCTGCTAGGCTGAGTTTCCAATGAGGAACCAGAATCAAGTACAAGTTAGTAGAGGAGCAAGAGCGATACGACACATTACAAGACATTGTTGGATCCTAACATCCATGGAATTAGACGAATCAAAACACCATGACGATTAAGTTCTTACAAGACAAGTGAAAATACAATGGTGTCCATCGTGGCCAAGACAACATAAACAAAGTATAGCCATAATGCAAATGGATGAGTTAGCTGAGGTCTTCCTAGAAAATCTGGGTCCTGAGGGATTTCTGGAGAAAGGCTCTGCTGCCCAGATGTGGATAGTCTAGCCCTGTGCTACCTGCTCCGGGAAAACTGTCATAAAATCGATGGTCTAAAATTGTGATGTGGTAATGACTGACCTCATTTTGGCTAACATTTGATAGTTGACAGTGCACCGAAATCAACGAGTATGAGCTGAGAACTTCTTGGCACCACCTACGCTGATTTGAACTTTAGGGACATGGAATTTATAATTGGAGGAGTCGGATACCAACGCACACCTATAAACTCTCTGACGCACGCACGCACGCACACGCACACACACACACACACACACACACACACACACACACAAGCTCCTGCCATTAGTTTACCACAGCGGGCAGATAGACAAAAATACGAACCCCAACTAGACATGCAGGGATCTTTGGGAACTTTGCATGTTGCATTATTTAAACTAGAAATGACAGATGTTAAAATGTGTGGCAAAGAAGATGGGACATGTGAAAAGACTGTCGGGAAAAAGGGAATGTCTCCTTAAAGAATGTGAGGGAATAAGAAGCACAAAGAGGCCAGGGATTGGCTAAAAGGAGCACACCCCCTGTAATAACCACCTTCTCAGTCTCCAACCCCAAATGATATAACACTCGTTCATAAGCAAGTCTCCCGTCCAATTTCATTTCCCATATTTTTCCGTCCAACAGTTTACAGCTTTTCTCTCAGACCTGCACATACCAGCGATCTCTGCCTCGCTCACTGAAATGCTATGAGTGAGTTCCACGACTCCCATGATTCTGGTCCACAAGAAAAATGTCAGCCAGAATCGCTCGCCATGCTCGGACCACAATCGGCAAGCAATCTTTTGCCGTTGCCGACAGCCAACCAAATGTGCCACAACTCGGCCAGAATCGGCCCAAATGTGTTTGCTAACTGGGCACTTTCCTTTTAAGTAGAAGGGATTAATGCTTAACATTTGAAATTACACATATTTTAATTAAACCACTATATAAAGAAGAGTGATTATGTTGCAGCAATATAGATAATGATTCTGTGCTGTAGTCGTGTGCTGTGTAAGTGGGTGATAAATGTCACTGGTCTGGACTTTCATGTCAGAGGTGGTGCTAGATTAGATTCAAGTAAGTAAACAATAATTTTGAGAAAGCGGTATAGTGCTATAATCCCTAAGTTTGGCAGCATAGGGAATGTTTCATAGCTTTCTGAAATGCACTCGTTTCTGTACCAGACACCATGAAAGGCAGATCATATCAGAATGGCTGTAGAGGCTATAATAATCTCTTAAACTTATTGACATTCTCCAAGGTCGAACCTACTGGAAAAGGTCGGTGTCACTACGACACCAGCAAGACCAATATTTCACCTCAGTGTATGACTTCTCACATAATATATCTGAAGCTGACAATAAAAGATACTTTGGCTTGACCTTGTGACACTCTGTGAAGTATTGTTGCTGTGTTATGACCACATAGGTTTGGTCTTTGCTTTGGAATTTTGTTTGATAATCATCATTGTGGTCATCATTCATTAGCTTGGCAGATGCTTTATCTAACTGAACTTTTGGTTTGTTTGTTTGTTTAAATGCTTCCCCAATGTGTTTTAAGTACAGTGTTGACTTTCTGTAACATTCCCATGGCAGAAAATATAGCTACTGCCCAACAAATAAGCAGCTGGACTGAAGCTGCAGAATGAAGCATGATTCACGTCCAGGACAACATTTACCCATCAAAAGACCAGAGAGAAAGTTTGAGCCAGCAGTCCATTACTTGTAATCTGAGAATAAAGATCAAATGAAAAGATTTAGTGAGGCCTGAAGATATCAGGGAAAAAAGTAAAGTCAGTGCAGAGGTCAATGCCATTACTGTAACGTTCTGTGAGCCGAGAGAAACAAGAAGAAGTGCAGGAATTCCAACCCTTTCCACTTTCACAGTATATCTAATGCATTCTATGCCCGAAATGTCTCTGCACTGCTCGTGATTCTTTTGGCCCGGATACTAACCTTAATGGCCATGGGTCTCAGATTTCTTGGAGTATTTGAGTATTTAGCCATGTCTGTCTGTATATCCCAATAAGGGTTTTTTTTTGTGGGGGTGGGAAGGGTAAACAGCAAGGTCACAGAGAGCATTTGAGAATAATCACAATGGCAATCATTGTGTAAAGTGTTTATGCAATGCACAGCAGATGTAACAAGGCATGAAATATGCAAGTTGGTCATTTTGATTGCTACAACAATATTATAGCGTAATGTTGGCATGCAAACATTAACATGTCAGGTGAGAACATTTTAAAATGGCTTATGCTAGCTGGTTGTACATCCAAGTAGTCTTGGGCTTTGACTGTAACCATAACAGCAACCACTGCCAATATTGCTATGGCAACATGCATCACCTATTCATATATTTGTCAGTCTGTGGATCTGTGGATTATGATTTATAACTTTGGTTATATTCACATGAACTGTGTTGTGTAATGAGAGTGTCAAGTTGCACAGACTTAGAGGTTCATCCCCCCCCCCCCCCCACCCTCCACCATCACCACCTCAAAGCCTGATGGGAAACGTAGTCTTGGAAACTGAGCATTAAACTCTTAATTTCGCTCCCAGATCCATGGGATCAAGGTCTCCAAGTTTCATTAAACTAAATGTCAGCTACGGAGGGAAGGTGGCTGAATTTGTTCCGATAGCCTCTTGCTGATGTTGGATGGACAGTCAGTCCTGTCAGTGCTGTCACTCTGACACCCACCCTGCTTTCTTGCATTGCCTCTCTCCTGTTCTGCTCAGGCTGACACACTTTCCATTTACTCTGCCGCCTTCCAGGGTGAATCAGTCAGAGGTCCAGACACAAGGGAGCCTCCAGCCTGCCCAGCGGCCTCCCTGCCTGCCTGCTGTCTGCCTGTGCCGGCCCACCTTCCTGCTGTCTGCCTGTGCCGGCCCACCTGCAGGCCTACCTGCTTGCCTGCTGTCTGCCTGTGCCGGCCCACCTTCCTGCTGTCTGCCTGTGCCGGCCCACCTTCCTGCTGTCTGCCTGTGCCGGCCCACCTGCAGGCCTACCTTCCTGCTGTCTGCCTGTGCCGGCCCACCTGCAGGCCTACCTTCCTGCTGTCTGCCTGTGCCAGCCCACCTGCAGGCCTACCTGCCTGCTCCAAAAGGCGCCTGCTGTCCTGTGCTCTCCTGCTACTCGCCTGAATACATGTTTTTGCTTATTTCTGCTAACTTGCACTGCCCAGTGCAGGCCAGAGGGGCATGGACTTCCCCTTAGAGCCTCTGGGGACCTTGTGTCTCTCTAAATGCTTTGTGATAATGCCCCATGTCGAAAGTGCATTTGAATTCAACTAACTGAATTGATGAGGAGTAACAGGTTTTCATCTTTTTCTGTCTGATCTGTAAACATCGCTAAGTGTGATTCCTCAGGTCAATAGGCCAGTCATTCTAGTACATTCTCAGGTGGAGCTGGCCAGACAGTGGTAACCAAGGCATCGCCAGCGGTCATTATCGGTGTTTCAAGGGTACTTTCAGGGGGTACTAGACCAGGGATTATTATTTCTGACTGCTTCCGGTAACAGGACCTGGGAATAAGCCACAGATGGATTATCAACAAAAACTGGCCATAATCCCCTGTTGCAAACTACATTACATATTATCATTTAGCCTGAACCCAAGCATCTGCCTGAAGTTTTGTAGAGCTTTAAAATATATTTGCATTTATTGCTTGTATATTGAAACTGACCATTTTGATTAAATGCCGATCTATTCGTATTTTTCATGGATTAACTGGCCACTGCAAAAACAAACCACCTTTAAATGATGTGCGTGCAGTGCAGAGCTGTGGGAAATCTGAAGCCCATATAACACAGTGCAAACCGGGGAATACCCTGGATGGGACAGTCTGTGGGCAATTTATAAACACTAATTCACCTAAATGCATGTCTCTGGGTCACGGGAGAGGGCTGATGGGTTTGCGGGCTGGCAAAATTTATCGTGGAGGAATTTATCTTGTGGTGAGCCTGTCTGGCTCAAGGCCAGTTCTTAATCCCACAGTCCCGCAGAGCATTAGGCCAGGACCTCACCTCCCATCCCTTGACCTGCGCCACGGAGCCAGCATGCAATTAATAATAGACAGAACGCAGTGAAACGTAGGCTGGGTTCATACACATATCTGTGGCTTGGCCGTGCTCCTGTGGCTCAGCCTCGGATTCACCTGCCAGCATAATCCCAGTGTCAGCATCACTAGTGCAGTCACAGGCTGCTTTTCATGCTGGCCTACTTTCCTGCCTAATCCACACACTGCATCACAGCAACAAAGGCAGGGCCACTGTGCAGATTATTCCAATCCCAGTCTGGGGTGGGGGGGGGCTGAAAACACAATTTGTTACTAAAATTTTGGATACACTTAGTTATCTGTTAGATTACTTCCTTGGTAATCTGTATTTAATGTGTGCTGTTTGTATATTCTAACCATGTTTAAAGAGGTTTCCTCTTGGTTAGAGGCATAGATAATTATTTTATTTTATGCCTTTTATTATGCATTATTCAACAATTTCATGTCTGTCTTATTTTTGCATACTTACTATTAAATATTTCATTGAGGTTATAGTAATATCTGTTTCTGTTAGCAATAATGTCTAAATGGAGACCCCTATGTTGATAGTAACCAGTCTGTGCATTTGGCTGGAAGAAGAAAGTTGGATGGAAGGAAGGATTATAGAAGCATGGAGCAATGCAGTTTTTTGCAGTGAACCCTTTTTATTTCTAGATGATTCTGTAAAGTGTATTCTACTTGCGTTTATAGATAAACATTTTTTATTGTATTTGCACACATCCATTACTATACTCAAACGCTTTACGGAATTGCATAGATGTTGGATCTGTCGCCATAATGCTCTGGTTACAGCCTGAACAAGATTCCGGGCCACTGCAGAGCACATACACAATCATGCCTTCAGGCAGCTCAGTGACACCTAATGGCACGTTTTCAAACTGTAGGAGGAAACCTGCAAAACACAGGGTGAACATAGAAATTCCACAAATATCTGTGGGAGTCAAACCTCTAATCCTGGGGGTAACAGTACTACCTACTGTCTCACCCTATGTGGCGAATGAGTATTTCAAAATCATCTGAGATTAATATTGCTATGTGTCGTTAATATTTCGTTTTATTGCGTTTGAGATCAGAAGGGAGGAGCGATTTTATTGGAAAGGTGGAAGACATCAGAAGAGAATAGGTGGAAAGTCCTTTTGGAAAGACTAAGGGAGAAATATGGAGGAGATAAACTTCTGAAAGTCGAGAAAGAGCAAACAGGTGTGTCTGGGTCTCTGCAGTGTCTGCAGCCCAGTATGTGAAAGGAAGCAAGTAGTTAAGGGTACTGAGCTGGCAGGTGACCTATGAGGATGACCTGGAAGTGGCACATAGCCAACCCCCACCCCCATCCACAGGCCACAGCAGAGTTACTGAATCACATATCCCCAGCACTGTGGGAACACCCCCCTACACACAAAGATCTCTGGTAGGGAGTTAGGAGGGTCCCTGAGGACCAAACCGAAAGACACTGCCGTTGAGAGTAACACCCACAAATGCTCTCTTGTCATTCAGGCCTACAAATTTACAAGCACACACATGCTATTGGCTGAACAAATTCATCCTTTAGCTGAGAAAGCAAGCCTCTGCAAGACTGAAGATACGTCTGCAGGTATTAGTTAAAGTCTAATTTACCCCCCTCCATCAAAGACACAGACAGAACACATAACAGACCAGACAGAGTGAAATGACAATCTGATGCAGATTCCATGAAATCCAGCACTGGCTTACGCAAAGATAACAAAACAGAGATAGCTGACAAAGTCCAACTTCTCAAGAGGTTAGCCAAATAAATAGTATTTAAGTTAAGTGATACAAGCAACTCAATAATTCAACAACAATATATTAAGAAAATAGCATAAGATAACCGTAAACATGTTGCGATATCTCTTCGAACTTTGATACAAGTTTGCGATTCTAGAACTGGTTCTGAAGGGTCCTCTTGCTATGGAAGATCCTTAAAGGGTTCCGCCCTGTTACACTGTTTGTTTCTCACCCAACCTTAACTGTCATGACCTGCCCTGTTACTGTAGAGTGGCAAGCGTGGGCCATCTACTAATAGTATTAATAATAATATGTGTAGATTATAAGTATCTCCACCTGGGGGCAATTTATTTAGGTCTTGTGCCTCCATACCCAAATCCTGAATCTGACCCGAGAGTAAGCCACTTTATGGCAAGCTGGGGGTCAGTGGTTTGTCTGTTCACGACCTTATAGCTTTTGTTCTGGTGAGTTCTTACACAATAAACCCTAGGAAATATCCCTAACCCTTCATCTGCCTGCTACTACTGCCTGCAGCTGCGTCTGCACCCAGTGCCTGCAAATTGTCAGAATAACACAGAGTTATCTTCAGAGTTACTTATCACTCATCTTGTTCCCACTGAAACACCGACCTTGGCTGGAACAAACTTGTTCTCCGGAGGAACCTCAGCACGCCGCCATCCAATGGCCTCTGGGCTAGTCTGTCTTTTAGCATCACTTTGCAGGCCTGGCATTTTATAATTACTTCTTTATCCTTTAGGCTGCTCGCTGTAAATAACTCCTGTCAGCCAAAATGTTTCCTTCCTGCTAAGATCACAGGACTCGTATTCTGATAGTGAAGTGGATCCATTTATGGTTACTGTTCTTGGACACAGTTCCCCTGACATTAAGAGGCATAAGTGTAAAGACATAGCAGCATGTCAACACTCAAAATCCTGGCCCAACTGCATGACCCTCTCATCTCTCTACACCTAGATCTTCAAGGATAATGCTAACTTAGTAAGCCATTAGTGGAGTGAACTTAAATATGACCACATTGATCTGACACCCTCACTCTTCACTCTCTTTTTTGTGCTTTTATTTCATTTTTCTACTAAGGTTTCACAATATTTTCTTTTTATTATATCCGTCTTACTTCTACGCTGAGTTTGAGCTAAAGAAGTAATGTGATTTTGATGCAATTGGTTCTAAGGGTTGGTCATGTATTCATTTTTGGATGGCAGGCCTATATCAGAACTGTGGGGATGTATGAAACAAATGGGATGTGACTGAAATTGCACCAAGCTGCACTGGAGATTTTCGGGCAATGTCCTGCCTCTCTTTGGCCTGGACATGTTATCATTTACAGCCATGCTGACAGATGGAGCTCCTCTGATGGAATGTTAGTGTTCCATTGAGTCTCCTGTAGACAACACATTTTGGAGACTCAGAGATACTGCACATCCATCAAAGATTTTATCCTCTGTGAACGGCTAATGCCTGCAGTATACAGACAATACAAAGTTAGGTTTGGACACATTTGGTTGGAGTTTACTTTTTATATAATTTTGAATAATGTTGGTTTGTTTAAATTATACACATTCACCAATTAGTTCGGGAATGATGAAGGATTTTAGTTACGGTACGTGCAAAAATTTGAATCTAAAAATCAATCTCCCCTATAACTGTTTTTACAATAAAATTCACCTGAAAGCAACGTTTTTTACAAAAAGGAATGAGCAACACATCAAACATGTTATCTTTTTAAAGATTAACATTAAAAAGCCATCATAAAAATACAATGCCATATAAAAGACAAAACTCATATAAAAGATGACAAAATGTAATAACTAACACATACTACAGATAGTCCAGAGACGATGGGAAAACATCTTTAAAAGGCAGGCATTTCATTACAGGCCTTTATGACACTGAACTGTTTCCTTTCATAAACAAACGAAAATAGTGAACTGCCGTCATCGATTCCCACTGAAGTTTATCTGACATGATCTTGGATCTGACCGACTCATGGAAAGAAGATACACCACCACCTGATGTAGCATCGAACCAGCCATTTATCCAGGAGAGGACTGTGGTGAGTTTGGAGCCTATCCCAAGAACAGGAGAGCTGGGGAAGACTGAGGAACACCTCAGATGGAATTCCAGTCAATCATAATGTTTCACTGCACAGTAATTCAAAGATCCCTGGATTTTTCAAGGAGGTAAAATTATATATGGCTTTTCCTTCTTTTCTCTTCTCATCTCTTTAATGAATGTGCTTTAATCCCTTGCTTCCTTCCTTATTTAATCTACCTTTGTCTATTCCAAACCATGGCAGGCAGAAACACTCCCCTCTGGCATAAGAAGAGCTGAAATAGACCCCACTGCCTGAATGGCACACAATCCAAGGCAGACCCTCTCACCACTGCCTTCACAGGCCCTCACACACAATCCAAGGCAGACCCCCTCACCACTGCCTTTCCAGACCCCCACACACAAACCAAGGCAGACCCCCTCACCACTGCCTTCACAGGCCCTCACACACAAACCAAGGCAGACCCCCTCACCACTGCCTTCACAGGCCCTCACACACAATCCAAGGCAGACCCCCTCACCACTGCCTTCACAGGCCCTCACACACAATCCAAGGCAGACCCCCTCACCACTGCCTTTCCAGACCCCCACACACAAACCAAGGCAGACCCCCTCACCACTGCCTTCACAGGCCCTCACACACAAACCAAGGCAGACCCCCTCACCACTGCCTTCACAGGCCCTCACACACAATCCAAGGCAGACCCCCTCACCACTGCCTTTCCAGACCCCCACACACAAACCAAGGCAGACCCCCTCACCACTGCCTTCACAGGCCCTCACACACAAACCAAGGCAGACCCCCTCACCACTGCCTTCACAGGCCCTCACACACAATCCAAGGCAGACCCCCTCACCACTGCCTTTCCAGACCCCCACACACAAACCAAGGCAGACCCCCTCACCACTGCCTTTCCAGGCCCTCACACACAATCCAAGGCAGACCCCCTCACCACTGCCTTCACAGGCCCTCACACACAATCCAAGGCAGACCCCCTCACCACTGCCTTTCCAGACCCCCACACACAAACCAAGGCAGACCCCCTCACCACTGCCTTTCCAGGCCCTCACACACAATCCAAGGCAGACCCCCTCACCACTGCCTTCCCTAGCTCTCACATGGTCCCACGTTTCTTCGAAAGTGGCTGCATCTGTTCCACCTTTGGCCAACATACCTTTCCATGGGCGGCAAATGGGATGGAGAGCAGTACACATTTACAGCAGCCTTCTGCTCTTTCGGCATTTAACAAAGAATCAGTCCTGACTGTAACTACTGTGTATGAATTACCTTTGATGTTATGACAAATCGCATGAGTTTCTCATCAAGGGATTTGGAGCTATTTGCTACTAGTTTGATTGTTACTGTGCTACAGTGAGAAACCCAAGAAAAATAAAGGATTAAAGTGGCGTTGTCTGTTTGCCAAGGCACTTGAGCCTGTTAATGCATGCTGTACTTTCATTAACATCAGACTCTATTTTCTGAGGGAACATCAATGATCCAAGAAATGCCAGTGAACCAGTGAAACCAGGCACAGATAACAGGCCTAAATGCAACATTTATGAGGGAACTGATTGGACTGGGAGATGAATCAACAAGAGATCGATGCAGCGTGTTCCAAAAGCAACACAGTGGTAAATGACTAACCTTCATCCTAAAATTAAATTCACAAAAGTAAATATTCACCAAACTTCTCTATTTATACATTCCATGTGTAAAAAATAGCTAAAGGAGCCAATAAGAAGCTTATATTTTCATCCTATAGTATTTATCATTATCTGTTTGCAGTGTAATTAATATTCATTATTTCACTGGGATAACCATCCAGTCACTGTGCTGCTTCGTGTCATGGGTTGAGAATGGTAATACTCAAAGTAATCTAGTGCTTAAACACTTGAAAGTTTGCCAGAGAAACCTGTTTGACTTGTTTTTGTAAACAAAATTGTGCAGTTTGTGATACCATTGGTTATAAGGGAACTGATAGATTTTGAGGGACAGTATATAAAACAAATTATATAACATAAACATCCCATGTGCACAACAGTGAAACATTCCAAATCATCCAATTCAGCCAGTACAGTTCACACTGACGCAATTATTGACACACACACCTTGTTTGGTTTATTAACACAGCATAACTTTCCACACCTTAGGTCACCAAAGCATGCATCTATATTTGATCTTTTGTTATCCACAGGACAAAATATTTTGTCTGGCCAGTCCCACTGGGAAAAGGTTTTTTTTTTTCTTTGAATTTCATCTGTATGACAAACTACATTTAGTTACGTAGCTGATGCGCTTGCACTGTAAACTGTTTATATAGCTGAATATTTTTATGGCAATTCTAGTATAGTAATGGGCACAGACAAACATGTTTCTGCTTGAGCTCTGCTTTCACATTTCAAGCACTAAGAAAGATGGTTGGAGGAAATACACACTTTAAAAACTGTGTGTTATTACAGAAAAGTGTGAATTTGGTTCACACACTAAAACCAATATATAACCAATATATTTTCTAATTCCATCCCAGATTATAACAAGGAGATCAATTTTCATTGAATCAAGGATCATGGATTTTTTTTTGTCATTGAGCACGTGAGTTAAACAACTACAATGAAATTAAGTAACATCAGATACTTAAATAACTGCCTACGCAGGGGCATTGCCAGAGATATTGGGCTCCCCAGTCCAGACCAATCCAGTAATTTTCCAAAATTTTTAGGCCCCCTGTCACTTAGGGGCCCTTAGAATCATTCTAACTTCCCCCCCTTATGATGCCCCTGTTCCTACGTAATAACTTTAATAACATTAAATAACTATACTACACTACAGTATACTATTCTAAACAAGTACAGAAGTTTATATTACCATACTATACTATACTATATATACTAGACTATACTATGCATGGTAACATAAGAATATATAAATATACACAATGCAACAATTCTTTAAAACGGAAATTTATGGTCACGTTATTCTAAGCAGTATGTCCTGGGATCGCAAGAAAATCTCCAAATTTAAAAAAGTGATTTTTTATTTGGCGGGATACTAAAATGGCTGCAATTCGCTTAAAAGAACAAGACACAGCCCCACTAACTGATGTTAAAATGAAGGCACTCAGCTCATGCTTTATTTGAAAGGACAGATCAATGGCTTAACACCATCACCTACTAGTCAGGGGAAGCTTGCAGAAGAACTGAATCCCTGGTTGTAAATTTCAGCTAATTATATGACAGCAAAAGTGAGGAGGTTGTAAAACAGACCTGACCGTCTGTGTTAGTATGTTTTTACTGAAGATAAATCTCAAATATTATGCAACAGTCTGTCCAACCACCCAGGTTCATTAACCACATATTCATTTTTGGATTGCAGGGATCACCAAGCATAAGGCATAAGGGCACCAAGGACAAGATGCCATCTGCTTCACTGCAGCATTTAATGGGGGGGGGCGCAAGATGTACCCCACACACAATGAGTGAATAATAAATCATCTCAAATTAAAAATCAACTTGTGTTCACTAATCTATCGATTTTACACAACATGAAACATATTGTAACTGAAAATAGCTACTAAAAAGGCATTTCAGCACATTGGCTGACCTACTATTTATGTTGATCACAAACTATTTGTCCATTGATTGATTTGAAAATCTTGTCACAGAGGGTGGGATTTGACAATAATATATCCACTATGGTAAACATTACAGGCTTAAATCTGCATTGACTTGTGGAGATCTTATTTTCCACAAAAATCTATTTCCACATAAATCATACAGCAAATACCAAATCATATTTAAATGATTTTTTTTGTATAAAAGAAAAGCATAGAGGAACAGAAAATTGTTTCCAAAATTCTGTATGGAAATGTAACTTTCTCAGTGTTACATTAAGTCTCACACACCTTTCTGGAGTCACATCGATAGCATCACACTCCAGAGCAGGTACTCTAGGCTTTCACAGGAAATAATCTGCGATTCAGCTCCTATGGGGAACAGGCTTCTAATTCTAATGAATATGATGTCATTGCATGTTTTTTTTTACATTTTGAGTGTATCTCCCTGTGCCACCTGTATCTACATGCACTCCAGCCAAAATACTGCAATAGCATATAGAAGATGAAGAATGAAGATGAATTATTACCTTGACAGTTTATTAACTGTGTGAGCCTTAAAGAAACATTAACTGCTGTCTGTAAATAATGAATGGCACCTTGTAAAACAACAGGAAGTATGCACTAATAACAAAGAAAAGGAACGTTTCGTTAAATGGCTCACTGATTTATTTCATACTTCTTCTACAATTATAGCAAGCATCTTTAAACAAACTACTGTATATTTTAGTTACAGGCATTCAACGAGTGCTACACAGCTGTACTGCTGCATATAAACTTAAAGAGTTGTTTTAAATAATGGCGCCATCTACTGGACACATGGAAAAGTCACCAGTCGTAAACCATCCATCCGTCTCCTAAGTGCTTATGAGAAGGGAAAACTATCTCAGGAAACACAGGGAATAAAGAAGAGGATATCCTGGATTGAATTCCAGAGGCTGCAGGCCAACACACACAGAGAATCACACGCATATGGGCAATGTAGAGAACACTGTTTACTTAACTGCAATTTTTTTGACTGTAGAAGCAAACCAGTTTCAGAAGAAATCCCATAAGAGAGAAAAAACAAACTGTTGCAACGGTTATCATATGCTTTACTGCTTTGAAAAGGTTGTCAGATTGCAATCCAGACTCACATTCAACGCTACATAAATAAAAGTTACTGAATGAATGCATGACTATGCATAAGGCTATGACTGTTACAAATTAGTTCATGAGACACTTTTGAATGTTACACATTGGCAAAGCAGCGGAGAACACATTCCCATAAGAACAGTTTTGTCCCCGTGGCTATCCAGACTCCAAACCTATTGCTGCACTCCTCCCAGGATTTGGACTTTACATTAACTCTGTTGTCAAACAGCACTGTCACTCTATATTGTTATACCTTGATTGTTTTGTTTTCTGTTTTTGCACTTGTATTGTCTATCTCTGCACTTCATACAGTGCCCACAAAGTCTCGGGATTCTTGCTTCATTCAGTAAAATTTTAGCAAATTTACTGATTTTATAACAAAATCATTATTTTATTCTTTTGTTTATGAAAATATGTCACATTAGAAACAATCGTTAGATTTAAGTAAAACATTCATTTAAAGTAGTAATAAATTGAGTCCAAAATTATAGTTTTAAAAGCTGTTCTGAGTTTAAAAGTTCATTGCCAAGCGATCTCATTGGTTGCTTTTTAGTTAGCAACACCTTTGCAGTAAGATAAATATGACAAACATTTGTCTTTAGTACCCCTTAGGGAGCCAATGAATACAATTTCAACTTACAGCATTATGGCTACAAAAGAACTGAATGAGTCTGCAAAAAAATGTCTGTGTGGAAGATATGTGTAGATAAGTTAAACCTTACTGGTCAATTGACTTTTGTTATTAAACCAAGGATTTTGCAACACTGATACAGAATTAAGCAAGTGTTCCCAAGACGTTCTGTGAAATACACTATAATAAACACTCCTGGGCAAAAATAAATCGATGGGCCAGGTCCATCAGATGCAGAGCCTCTCCTCAGGTTACAATGGAGTTACATTTCGACAGTCTATCTTAAGGCGAAAATATCGTAAGGTGAAAATGCATTTTAATACAGTACACCTAACCTAACAAAAAATCATAGCTTAGACTAATCTACATGCTTAGAACAGTTAGATTACCCTACAGTTGAGCAAAATCATTAACACAAATCCCAATTTATATTTAAAAAAACTGGTGGATATCTTATGCAATTGATTGAATTATGTGCTGCAAGTGAAAAACATTTACTTATTATAAAATCAAAATATCGTAATATGGACCATCATAACCCAGAGAGCGTCTGTAAATATAGAGTAACTGCAGTGTGCAGAATGCGATTTCCTGCCACCGTACACTGTGTATGGTTGGTGTGACAAAACCCCACTTGTCTTGATTTGATAATTCAGTAAAGAGCTCCCACGTTTGTGGAAAACCCACTACCCTGTTCAGGATAAATGGATGGATGGATGGATGATTGAGGGCTGCTGTGTTTACCTCAGATACACATACAAGCAAGTGCCTTCATTGTTCTACTGAATCTGGCAGGTAACTGATGACCATCATCATCCACTATATTTAAAGTACCATGCTGATGCAGGCAGGTTTTATGTAGCACTAGGGTTCATTACAGGATTCATAAATATTTGGCTCTCTGCGCTCTCTGCAACAGGAACTGTTGGTCTTGATGCCAAATTCTGACAGTTGTATTTGGAAGGCCACAAGGTGCAATATAACTCTGCCAGAACACACCCTATTTCACTTTTGTTGTGGGCAGTAGTGGAAGAAATCTTCCACTGTGTTTAAGGCCAGTTAAATAAATGTAGTTGGTGATGGTCAATTGATAATAAATGCTCCTGCCATAGTTTTAATGCCTAGAGTAGGTAAAAACATACCAAAGAGTTTTTAGGAAGATGCTACCACAGCCTGAATGAGTTTATTTTATTATTATTATTTTTTTACTCAGGTTGTCGCCTATACTAAACTACATAATGATTAAATAAGGGCAGCTAACATGCCAATCTTCTGCATGTTACACTATTCCTCACTCTTTTACATTTCACATCTTCCTGACAAACACTGCCGTACATTGCTGATGTCATTGCTGTTTATCATTATTGTCCTCTCTCGTTTTATTTAATTTTTCTTTATTTTAATTTCTACTTATATATTTTTCTTTGTTATTACTTACATTTCGACCACAATCCACGAAGCAGGCGAAAAATGCATTTCACTACACACACGAACAGGACATGTTTATGTATGGAACAGTTAAAGTCTATGGGAAGCCTACAGACTATATTTTTATATTAATTTAATTTCCAGATACTACTGTCCAAATAGACATACAAGCGAGGATCAGACAGTAGGGTCAGCCAGTTGCAGCGACACTTGGGGTTAAGGCCCTTGCTTCAGGGCCCATTTCTGAAATCACAGGACTTAAATCCGCGACCTTCCAATTATTAGCAGAGTCTTAACCTGCAGAGCCAGACAAATTAGGGAAGAGAGTCAAAACACTTCACCACCTGTACACGGCGTTTTGCAGAACACATGAGGTATTTACCATTGCGAAGAATTTAAGGAGAAGTCATTTCTTTGAATGGGGGATTCCCTTTTTCTGTCACTTCACTTTATGTCCAGAAGATGGTGCTAAAGTATTCTTAATTTACGTGACAACGAAACATTTAAAGTGACACCAGTGTTGACGACTTACGACGAATCACAGTCAACAAAAAGAAGCCTTCCCGCATGACTATAACATTCTTGCTACATAAAGAAGAGCTGGAAAGCACCTCCTGTCTGGCCGTGTTACACAGTTCCCAAAATGCCATAGATCAAGAGTGATGGTTCAAGGAGACGACTGGGAGTAGGGGAGGACGTGTGTGATTCAGGGCCCAGAGAGTGCTCTTAGTAATATTAATAACTCTCCAAGTGAATCATCCATATATGACTTTTTCCAGATAATCTAAGAGAAAGGGGAGGGAAAGGTCAACACACAGAGCACATAAATAAACATCCAGTCATACACAAGAGATCTGTATATAAGTCTGACTATATACCCAGTACAGTTTATTTATACAGTTCATATTTACAATGATAGGAATGTACAACATATTAATTATTTCCTTTCTTTTGATGAATTTAGATTTTTCAATTTTGTTTCCTGCTATGCAAATCACAGGCTTTCTCAGGTCATTTCCGGTGAACCATTTCGCCACACAGATTGATGTATTTTTACCCAGCAACACAGATTCATAGTAAACTGAGAGGCATAATGTGAAAATGACTGGGCAGTGTCTTGTTAAATGGAAACATGAGGATTGCCAAGGACAAGATAAATCTCTTTCTTTTGCTCCTTTGGTACAATTTCTCTCTCATACTCCTTCGGTCGTTTCGCGTCATATATTGTCTATTCATTATGTGTCTCTTAGTAACTAATGTTTATTGGGAAGACCAGCCATTTCAGATGTACTGTAAGTGCTATATTTAGGCCGTTCATAGAATCTTTCTTTCCTGCTGCTCCCTCTGTGAATCTTCGGTCCCTCCCTCACTGACTGAAAACACTGCCCTCACGACTATTTATATCCATTATTCTGATATCTTCCCCAACAAATGCGCAGCTACGCATACGGCTGCACTCCTCCTTTTTCAGCAGATAGCATTACTTTTCCCATGAAGGCATCTTCTTACATAAACATCTCTAAAATTCAAACATAGTACCCAAAAATGCTAAATCAGTTTCTAAACTTAATTCTTTAAAGACATGTGTATTGGCCACTATTGCAGATCTTTTCATGAGGAGGAATATACCCTTGTAGCATCTAAAGTGTATTTACTGCCACCAAAGGGAAAAAAACCCCACAGTATTTGTATCGTTCAATGGAATTTTTACTATCTTTATTTTTGCTTTAACAATGTTCAATAGATATACTGTCATCTTAATAGTGCTGTAAAATGCACATTCAAATTTTAACACATAAAAAGAATGGGACAGATTTTCCCAGTTTTAGTCGCTAGTATATCATACAAACACACACACACTTACAATCCCAAAGAGAAGTATTTTGCATGCTGATCACATTCAAATGCCTAACATTTTAATGCCGTAGTTAAATACAATTATGTTACCATAAAAGGATTCAATGACTTGTACTCATATTTTCCCCTGTATTGTTCTTTTGTCCTGGTCTCTCCTCATTGGTTATCTACATGCAAGTACCAGCACTGACACAGTTGTCCTACACTGGAATGAAGGTCATAAAAACTTGACCTATGTTATAATTTTTAAAATATATACTCTTAGAATGCATATTACCACTCACTTTGTCCTTTTGTTCAGTGTCTCTTCTTCTGTGCCTGGTCTCCTTCCATATCAATATGATTCCAAATTTCAGGTTACCTTAACTATTTATAGGTTTTCTGGTCTGTCCTGTCCATATGTTATCAGTTGTCATTCCGCAGACAAACACAAGCACACATGAAACTTTCCCTGCTTTGATCAAGAACTATAGTCTTAATACTTTCTTCTGTTTTAGATCAGTGCTCTCTTCCTCATCTTCCTCAGCTTGAGCTGAGTAGATATCTGCAGTGAAGAGAGAGCATCCTTCCAGATGGTTTGAATTTATGATTGCAGATTCTGTTCCTCGGCATGTAAGCACGCATTTAACGCATGTCTGCTCTATTCTGTTTCGCAATTTATTCTTTATGAGAGACACTTGGGAAAATGATTGCTCAACAGCAGAATTACTGAAATGCAAAGCAAGAAGAGATAGGGCAAAACTGCTGAGTTCCTCAAAATCCCTATCACCTGCAGCATCTGGGTGCCCTGCAATTTCTATCCAGAAGTTCTCAATTTTGCTGTCTTCCTTATTTTTCCAATTCAAAGTATGTAGGATTCTCCACTGTTGCTCTGCTTTTCCTAGATCTCCTTTTAAAAGAAAAAAATAAAGTAAGATCATCTCTTTGCTGCACATAAAGCATGGCTTGGTGACAGAAATCTGAGAGCCTCTAGTTGTTTCATGTTATCTGGAAGCCTCGTTCTCATTTCTGACCAACATCAGCATGTAGTTCTTAATCCAGCCTTTCAAAACCAACAGCTTTTCATCATTTATCCCCATTGATGCACCTCAAACTCTACAGCATCAAGAGGTGGAAGATGCTCATCAGAGAAAGTAAATTCCCTGATGTCATGCCAACTTTGAAACAGCTGAGGAAGTGTTATGCACTCAAGAAGAGATTGATAGAATGTTATGATTTCTTCAAGAAGTTGGGCAGGGTTGTGCGTCTCAAGTTTATTAATCTTGTTTAATTATGACACAATGGGTTGGAGAAATTTGAGGTGGATTAGCAGGGGTGCCAATTTTGGTCAGCTGGTTGGAGTGAGATTTTCAATTTCAGACAAGTCTGCACATACATGCACACGCATTAACATGTATGCAAGTTGTATTACAGTGTATATAGTCCGTAGGGACTGCAAACTGCCCAGACGCTTCTGATGTAACTAATCTTAGGTTTACAATGGAATAATATAGATTTGCCATAATATTTCTTGCGTGAGCGTGAATCTGAAAGTCTGAGTGTCACACCAGATGCATGACAGTTGGCAGCCCTGGATTACATTTACGCTGTCATTGTACATTTAGTAGGTAAATTCAGCTGCAAATTATTTCCACTATCTTTTGTCAGCTGTAAATGTAGCTTTAACTCATACTGTGCAAGGATGCAGTTTATGCACTCACTGATTGCAAACTACCTAGTCAGACAACTGCAGTATCTTCAGGGGATTTTCACCTACATTTATGGTCTTGTGCAACTAACTGCATATTTTTGAAAAAGCTGAGTAGCATTTGAAAACAATCTTTAGGTCTGAGAAGCCATATACTCCACATTTAGGGGTAGCATTCACTGCTTTAGATGCACATAGCAGTAGGGAATGGTGGACCCACTGGATACAGGTAACATGAGAATTCCGCCCCTTTAATTTCTGTATCACTGACAAGTAACGTTATATAAGCTAACCTAACTCTTTCACCTTGCAACGTGTGTATGTTTGCCTCTCATTCTTTCTCTTGTTATCTCGCTCACTTCTCCTTGTCCTTCTTTCCCTTGTGTTTTTATATGATGCCACAGCAAATTAGTCACACCTTGATCTCAGTCTAGTCGCGTGCAGAAAGCGACGGTTTTTGCTCGTCTTTATAAGCGTAGCTACCAGTAAAGACGTGCACTATGATTGACGTCACGTAAACGTACTCTCCTCCTCGTGTGCGTCTGACTTTCCCTGACTGGCGATTCAGTATTATTCAGTATTACGAGCCACTTGCATCCATAATAATTAATTTCTTTTTTTCCCTTAGTCTGCTGCCGCGTAACATTATAAAAACACCCCCAACAATCTGCAACCCCTGACCTCTTAATATGTACCCGCAACTGTATTTTCAAAATGCCCAATTGGGCGGGAAAACCGCGGAGTGGGCAACTCTGCGCACGGACACAGAGAATGAGCGTGCCCGCGCTCGCGCGCGGACGCGACAGAGGTATACGTGCGGAGCGGCACTCTTCCACGAGGTGCATTCTGGGGGACCTCAGCCCAGCTGCTCAGGGAGCAACGACCTTGGCAATGGTTTATATGTTTTCAGCTTCAGCAGAAAAATAAATAAATAAACGGAAAGATGAGAATATTTGTCAGAACATCAACAACCAATTTAACGTTGTACATTATTATAGTGTTACTCAAAATAGATCCATTTACACCTACGTGTCACAACTGCAACGACGGAAAGCGTTCATCATTCGTAATGTTGCCATAGATACAGCAAAAGAGGGTGGGATTTACGTAGAGCATTAGCATTTATTATTGATTTCCCAAAAAGCGTTATTACTTATTAATCATTTTGTAATTAAAGTGTTTTGTTAATGTTATGTGAATGTATTGTTTTTTTCAGTGGTTTCTTTTAAGTAATACAAACTAAATTAAATCTTGTAGCCAGTGAAACAAAAATCCTGTTTGGGTGTTCTTTTATGTTTTTTTATGGTTATATGGTGACGAAATCACAACAACAGCAGCAAATTGTAACTGTTTCTGGCTATACCAACAGCTGCACTTTGCAGTCATTTTACTATATATGTACAATGAATATTTATTAACGTGATATACATGTATCAGTATGCATACGATGAAACATAATTATCGCGCCTGAATGGGTGGTACCGGGGGTGATTTGTTAGCGCGTGTGAAATGGCTTCCACTGTAAACGGCCAGATCATCATGAAGTTGTCGCAAAGAGTTAACGGTTCCCGGACCTACAACGAGGAGCTTTGCTGAGGCTGCGGGAGCGCAGCGGGATACAGGAAGCTGGCCATGGGCTGTGAGCAGACGTGAGCCCCGGTGTTTACGAGCGCGTCGCACTGTTGTGTGTGTTTACAGGTGTGTGTCTGCATGTTCCCCTTTTTGTCTTTACGGAAATATTGTGTCCTTTTGTTTTTTTCTTCTTATGCGTCATTTAAAATGTATTTATATCTGTTTTTCTGGACTGTTTTATTTTTTGGTTGATGGATGTTTGGTTTGTTTTTCAAGTAAGATTAAGTAAATGCAGAGTAAATGGTTGATTAAGTAAATGCAGACTTCTAAGAGTTTTGACATACTTTCATATAATGGGATCAGCCCATTAAAATCTGATTTTCGTTTTCATGATACTATTACATTTAAAATATACAATAGGCACAAGATATTTTATAATAAATGTATTCAGCATTGTCTTCCCGTCTTTACAAAAACATTCATCTGATCTGATCAATTTACACACTGTTATTAAAAGGTTAACCATCAGACTGCTTCGTAGGAAGCCATAAAAGTGTAAAAAAAAAGTCCTGGTCATAGATCACTACAATTCACCTAGTGATAACACAGTCTGCAATAAACATTGCAAGCGAACACAGATATAAACATGATTTTGCATGATATTCACAAAGCCGATTGCCTCATACTTATTGCAGGTCTGCTGTGTGCTGTCAGTTAGTCACCCATTTTGATTTGTGACTCCCTCTGTCCATCGCTACTGAAATGCATCACATTCTGACAAAGGTGTCACACTACTCATTGTGTCCTGCACTTATATAAGTGGCTACAGATATTTGGGAAAAAGTGGGAGGGGGTGGGTTTAGCCAGATTTTGCGGTGACGATGGTTGTTGGAATGGATGCTTGGGGTGCCAGACCCGCTCAGGAACGAATGCGCCCTCCCCATCCAGGTTGGAGTGTGTTACTTATTAACTGCTGTCTGTACAGAGAAAGCAAGCAATGTTCCTAGGCAGAGGATTAAGGGCAGGTCACATTCATACAATGTCTGTGCACTTAAAGGGGCACTCCACTACAAACGCAATGATTACGTACATTGCACGTTTTGAGTGCAAAAATAGAGTATCCTTGTATTTCCACTGATCACAATCCATTAGCACAAAGGTATGGGTAACGCTACAAATGTCCATGGGTCATGCTGTCCTCAAGTCTCAGTGTAAGGTCCACAAAGATTAGTAAATGTTGGATCCATCACAGCCCCATCTACCGAAGTTACAATGACCAACTTTATTTTTTTGTCACAACTGATTCTGAACAGTAAAATATCATGAAAAGCCCTGCACGGATATGCACATTGCATGTTGCATGAGTATATCAGAAAATGTTATGGAACCCCAACATTTAAAAATGTTTTTAGTAATGTAAACAGTGGCAGTTGTGTTCTGAATATGCACATATGCAATAAAAGCATCCTTGCAGTAACATATGCAGTAACAAAATAATTAAAATATACAATGAAACAATACAAGGCACTACTTACTGATCATCAGTATTATATGTTGTAATATATGTTGTTGAATATTATGTTAGATATGTCATAGTAGTGTTTTGTAATTGAGTTTTGTGGCATTGCACTGCTCTGTTAATAGTCTGTAGTCTGTGGAGAAGGTATTCAAGTAAGAATTTCATTGCACTTTGCACACTATACATATGACAATAAAACTTTGAATCTTTAATCTTGACGAGTAGGAAGGCTTCCACAGACTACTTTCAACATAATGCACCATATTCCAGGATTATCTATTAACCATAGTAAATGTACTGCTATTACTAATACATAGTACCTAACAGATAAGACTAATAAAAAAAAATCTATGCTTAATCTATGGTCACAGTGACACTGTTTTCATCCCGAAGTATGTTTCATTAGTTGTTCCATCAAGTGAGCATAGGAGGGATCATTTTTGATGAAGATTGATTGTTACTAATAGAACAAATAAGAAAAATACAGAAAGGTAGAAAATCCAGTAGATTCATCACAATTTGGGACCTACATAGTGCTGCTCTAGTAAAATAAAATTGGCCAATACAAAGTTGAATATTGTCAGGTTTTCTTAATATATAGTTTTCTGAAGAAAATTGAAATGTCTTTTATGAATACCGTGGTTACCGGTGTGTTAAATGTTGTTATTCTCAGTGAAATATCCAGTGTTAGTGACATGTTTGTCTGCCCGACCAACAGCTTACGGTGATCTCTGTGTCTGCCCTGCACTTTCATGCAGTTGATCAGTTAAATGACCCGCTTTTACAAATTCTTCAGCTTCCTTTCCTGCTCTTTCACCTAATTCTGCCACTTTTCACCCATGCCTTTCTGGACTTTGTAAAGAAGTATCCCAAAAATCACTTAATCACAATTAATGTTTTGAATACAAGGTAACAGGAAAAAGGCTGACGTTATGATGAACAGCAAAAACAGTCACGTCCTGCTTCGTTTCTACTTTAGGGACTGGCGTTTATTAATTTTATTTCAACCATAGAAATGTTTAGATAGAAAATCATCTAACGTGCAGTAACAGCTCTTCAAGTACGCTTTTAAGTTTATACATATATATTGCTTTATATATAGTGCCCCCACGTCTAGTATACTGCTGTATTTTGGGATGTTTAACAACAACGGGAAATTCCAATGGCACTAATAAAATATTCTTAATTTAATTTACATTGTGATATTGACATATTGTGGCACACAGGAAATTCATCCACAATTTGGCTATTTCGCTTCCGACAATTTGAACAGTACCAACAATTTCCTGTCGTCAAGAATCGTGTTTATTATCATTGTTATTTTTTTTGTTTTCGAAGCAACCCCGGCGTCACGTGACCACAGTGTGTGCACGTGTAATTGACAGAGTAGCTCATGGAGAGTAGAGCGGGAGGGACTGAGTGCGCGAGCGAGAGAGAAAGAGAGCGAGACGCCGGAGTGAGTCGCGAGCGAGGGACTGGAGCTTAAGCGAAGCTCGCTCTCCCCGAACGCGAGGGGACTCTCGCGGTGGCTTCATCATCGCGGTGGTCCCTCTCGTGCTCGTTGTGTGTTGTGTGTGTTTTTGTGTTATTTTGGAAACACGGCAAAAACACATTAATTAATCGGAAGAAATTCCACCGAAAAGGGGGAGCAGATAAGATATCAGAGACACTATCCCGGAAATCATATCTACCCGCGATTGGTCACGTACAGTATCTCTGCCTGCTACAGGGGGTAAGAATTTAATGTATTTTCTACTGTATGGGAGTGTGCACGTTTAGAAACATACCACGTATTTCATTTAATGGGATTTATAAGACAAATAATTTAAGAGGTTAAATTACCCGTATAGTTAATTTAATACATTTATAGCAACATGGTGGATTGGTTTTCTCGGAAGCCTTATGGTATCAGCACCGATTTTCTCGTCGTCGCCTACGTTCACTTTTGTCGCGGCAAAGGTAAAACGAACGTATCATTGTTTTGTATTTTTTTTTGTAACTTAAACTATGTATGTTTAATTTTTTACTTTACAATAGATATTTTAAGGTGATTGATATGGGGGTTTCTGTTATCGCGTAGCCAATTATGTATAAAACTGGCACTAGTCGTTTATTGTAAATGGCATTAGCCGGCATCCTGAGTGTGAAACACACCAGTGACCGGGCTGTTGTAAATCGGCTTATGAAAGGCAAATAGTTGGTGTTTTATTATATCCCAGGACATTTTTCATTGTAAATTTGAATCTTGAATGTAAAAAAAGTTGAGCGGCTTCGTCACCGTATGACCATGACGAGCAGTTCATGTGAGGCACTGGATGGCTTTATCAGTGGTATAACGTCTAAAAGGTTATTTTACAAAGTACTACGCAGAAAAAAATCCCTCATCGCAACCCAGAACATAACAAGTGTAACGGTTTCAAACTGCACACATGACATGTGCATTAAAACATTTGAAGCTGGCGAAGTCATGAAGCAGAAAACATCGCATATGTTAAAAGTTAGTCCAGGACTTGTCAAAGACCGCTGAGGGGAATACTCCAAGTGGATCTGCGCATCACCAATTAAAAAAACATGCGGGTGATGAAGATTTAATTCTAGCTGTTGGCGCCCTTATACAATTTGCCTTAAATGCAGCACAAATATCTGTATCTGTATTTTAAATTTCTTTTTCATGCAAATTGTTCAGCTAAGGCAGACATGTCTGGTTAGGCAGCTACTTATTGTGCAAACGTTCTTGCTTTCTGATGTAGAGGATTAATTGCTGTTTTTTCCAGCCTCTAGACTCTCACCTGGGCGATAAGAGATGCAGAGGGGGGCTGTACGTGAATCATCCCGGAGAGGTTACTTTTAATATGAAACTTTCCACCACTGCAGTGCCTCTCTCTGCTTGTCTGGCTGCCAGCTGTGCTGCACTCTCCCTTTTCCAAGGAGGATCCTGCAGAAAATGGGGAGAGGTGTGCTACACGTGTATCTAGGACTTGACGAGATGAAATGGAGAGCTTGGGATGCTCTGACCTTTTGAACGAAAGCTCTTTGTCAGAAGTCGGTAGCCCCTCACCCAAGCAGGACAAGATAGGACACAGGGACTCGGTCCGGGAAGCTGAACCAAAACTGAAGGAGGTCATGGGTCTAAACGGTTACGTGGGCTCTGGTACGAAGGCGGAGCTGTTGGCAGATCTGGCCTCGAGATCGGTCTCGCCAGGCGTGGCAGTTTCAAAGAAACAGGCAAAGAGTGGCCTTCCAGCATACATCGATGGGGTGGCGCCCCCTACAGCGAGCAGCGGTGGCGACGCTTTGGCCCAGGTTCCCAATGGCCACCCGGAGAAGGGGGAGGCTGCGGAAGGAACCAACTGTTTGAGGCTGGTTGAGAACGGGGATGATAAAGCAGCGCACCTCAAAGGACCAAACTGTGACTCGCCATCCCCCCCTCATCGGCGGATCCGCGACCCCATGGTGGGAGGAGCCAGTACGGGAACAGCCAAGGCTGGAGTTGAGCAGTCGTCCGCGGAGCGCAAAAGGAGGCGGGTCGAAACCGACGAAAGCGAATCAGAAACGGGCACGACGAAGTTGCCCGTCACGGACAAGCATCCCCACGGTGCAGGTCACAGGGATCACTCCGTAGGCTGCAGAGCTGCCGAGGCTTTGGCCACAGCTAACCCAGCCCCGGGTGCAAGACCACATGCCACGCCAGTGCAGGGCACATCCCCGCTGTCTGCGGTGGCGGGCTGGTCGCCGGAGCGCATAGCGCAACAGTACATCGTGCCCTGCATGCGTTACTATGGCATATGTGTGAAGGATGGCTTCCTCGGGCCGCCGCTGAGTGACCGCGTCCTAGAGGAGGTGGAGACGCTACAGCAGAGCGGCAAGTTCTGTGGCGGCCAGCTCGTGAGCCAGAGGGCCATCCCGTCACGCGACATTCGGGGCGACCAGATCACTTGGGTGGAGGGTCGCGAGCCGGGTTGTGAGAGCATCGGGACCCTCATGGCTCACATCGACGAGGCTGTTATGTACAGCGCCATGAACGGCCAGTTGGGAAACCGCGTCATCAATGGTCGCACCAAGGTAACCGAACTTTGGTGTCCGGGGGGGGGGGTGGTAAGGACAGATTGTCACTGGGTTTTCTGCTCACTTAGAAGTTTCACCGTGGTTTCAGTGTATCATAAAGCAGCCTCAGAGATGACAAACTGCAAAATTTTGAGCCATTTCATACACGGAGTGGTGTTCTTTTTCATTAAAAATGGCTTCTGCAGTCGATTTCTTTTTGCCATGACTCACATGGGAGGGAATCTGTACCATGTCTGCCTTTAGTGAAGCTTCGCTTCTTCCCTGTTCACGCTCCCATCTCTCCAGTAGTGAAAGCATGGCCTTGATATCAGCCCCCTGCATCAGTCCCGCTCTCTTTGAAGGCTGCTCTTTCGATCTTGCTATCTTGCTCGTACGCAAACAATGCATTCTTTGCCATAAGTTTGTGTGCGTATATTTGCCTGAAGTGCTGAATGTCGCAGTTCAGCAAATAACTCGGGACGCTAGGTGAAGGGAGCTCAAGAAAGTAAATTGATGACCAGCCCATTTCAGTGCCCCAAAATGGGATGCCTGTATTTGGACCTCTCAACAAGTCACTGCACATAAACTGGTTCAGGAGGAACCTAGGTGAAAGAGGAGATGGATCTGCCTGTATCAATCAAAGGTGCTGGCCAGGATGAAACAAGAATGTAATTCTCATTTATTTTCTTCGGAGGATCACAGATATGAAATCAACATGAGTAAGTCTAGTTTAGCTGGGATTGGTCCAAATTGCAGTCACATGTCGTGGACAAATTGGGTCACTCCTAGTAAACAGCTGCACTCTGTATTGATGTGTGAATGTGGTGGGATTGGCTCCCAGTCAGCCTGTGTATCCCAGCCTGGCACTCTTACGATACCTGTCGTGGCCTGTCAGGGCAGGTCAGTGCCATCTCACCCCAAACGTGTCACGTTCCCCTGTTTACTATCAATACTTACGAGTGTCCATCAACTTTTTGGAGTGTTTCCTTAGCTCTTACCTATTTTCTCCACTCTCACCTGAGAGCCGATCTGCTCACTCGAGTTCCCCCCATTTCTCCTCCCCCCTGAAATGTTGGCAGAACTTTAAAGATGTTCCACCTTTAAGAGGACACTTTTTGAGTATGTGAATCTGACACATGACCGTGCTACATTTGGGAATATGTTATACTCCTCGCCCCGGGCTCTGCTGTTCATTGAGGGAACGTTGTTGACCCCACCCGCCCCCCCTAAGAAGTAGGGGACAGTGGGGCATGTGGCTTGGAGGTGGGGGGTGGGGGGGGTAGTGGGTGAGGATTGTCACATTTCATTATATCAAAGATAAGTGCATAGCTTGCCATCAGCTGCAAACCTACTCCCGCCCTGCAAAGGCGCTGATCTCTCTCTGCTGTGCCTGAATTAATCATCAGTAAACGGTGAACCTGCAGCTTGGAAGGATCATTGTGGTGCTTTTCCAGACTCACCGCTGGTGTATGTGGCTCGGCTGACTTTTAAATTTAACAGCGTTTCTGGACGGGAGAAATATGTGCGAGGTTTTCTTGTTTTTTGTTAGGGAAAAACTCTTCTGAAGCCTCACCCTGCGGTGGAAGCATAAGAACTCCTAAATCACAAGGGCCAGTGACCTGCTGAAGCCTTGGATCGAGGTCTCGTGTGCCAGGGTCTTCACCACAGCGTTTAATTTTTTTGTCTGTTTTTTTATTTTTTGTCAACTGGGCCAACTCAGGCACTGCTGCAGGCGACTGTGATTGGTCAGGGACCCGGGAACTGCTGGTGTCCTCACAGGATTGGTTTCTGGGAAAGGGAAGGGGCGGGCACTGCCAGGCAGCAAGGTCACTGCACCAGGCCACATTGTGAGGGGGGGGGGGGGTGTCTTCCATTCTGCATGCTCTTTTTTGTCTTTCTTTTGCACACCTTCTATACATCTCGCTCGCTTTTCCCCTCTTGCTCCGCCCCTCCCATCCCCCCCTTTCTGCAGCATGTTATTGGCCCTCCACTTACATATTTGCCAAAATCCCTCCATCCCGCCTCCCCCCACCCCCATCACCACCACCACCACCACCTTTGGTTTCCCTGGCAACAGGACACAGAGTATTGCAGAGCTGGGGTATCTCAGCGCCAGACCTCGAAACGCAGTGCTGCCAGCGTCTGTGTCTAGGCCTGAGTTTGCTGTTCAACCCCCACCCCCACCCCCACCCCCCCAAAGCACGGAAATACGAGTTGTGCTTCGGGAATCATCCAAGTCCCTGGCTCCTTTTATAAAGGAGTGACGTGTGCTCAAACTTTTTTGGTGTTATATGTCACAAGCGGCCACCCTTCACTTTTGAAGGCATGCTTCCTGGTTTTTATGGCCCAGCCTGGGGGGGGTCATGTTCTCAGCCAGCCCGGGTGGCCCCAGGAATACTGCCAGCTACCGGAATACCACAGCATCCCGATGCTGGGAGACGCCGAACCCCTTTCTGCTTGAAAGGGAAACGGGCGACACATCATGTGTAAAACAATAGCGGTAATCATAGTACTGGGTACACCTTGTTCTTTAGGGGGAGCTCTAACAGGCCCGTTCCGTCACAGAGTGTGCCGTCACTGAGATCCGAGTGCTATATTTATAACCTATGGGCAGCAAAGTGGTACAGGCCAAAAATCGACCGTACCACCTGACATTTGACACTGTTGTACTGTGTTATGATCATGGATGCGAGCCCAGCGGTACGTTATTTGGATTAGCACTTGTTGTGGGGTCAGCAGAGGGGGGCGCAGGATAGTAGAAGGGTATGGCCGTGTCGACTAGGGCGGGGTCATGGGAGAGGTGAGTCACCCAAGTTTGTGGTTTTAGCTCCTGGGAACAGCCCACACGGATCCTGGCACCCCGAGAGGAACTCGCTACAGTGTGTAGCCGCAAGGAAACAGCAGCAGAGTGGTACCATGTGATCCCAGAGCTATGATGTCAGGTCCAGATCCTGGGGCTTTGGGGTTCACTGCATCCTGAGTTTGCTTTGTATTGGTGTATTGGGACTGCAGGTGACACCATGGTTTGTTGGTTTGTTTTTTGTGCACAATGTGATGAAAACCTGTTATTTTGACTCTTTTCGGACTCTACAAGGGGATGGTCAATTTTTGTAAATTTTGTGAACATCTGTGCAATCAAAAAACTAGAAATGCCAGAAGTCATGTATTTTTGGTATTTTGTTCGGCTACTTATGGTTAAGGTTAGGGCTGGGATGGGGTTAAGGTTGTCATAGCTGGAATTTGGGTGTTGCCCATAGAAATGGAGAGGTCACACAAAGACACGCCTTGTGTGTGTGTGTTTCTCGTGATCTGTAGCACTTTAGGGAACTAGGGCAGCTCCACAGCACATATCCACCCGAAGAACCAATGCTAGCTTGACAGCCCTAACCGCAGCCATTCCCTGGCCACCATTAGGTCTTGGGGGCGTCCGTCACCCCCTGTGTGCTGGAGGAGACGTTCAAGCAGCATAGGTACCCCACAAATGGACGCTCCAGCCAGCAGGGACCTAAAGATGCACATAGTTATAGGCAAGGGCCTTTGGTTAATGTACAACATGCTGACAGGGATTAGACCTGTCACAGTACAAAATATTACAGTAAATATTTATTGTTTATAATTATGACTCTATTTCACATTATTCTGCTTTAGATGTTTCCGTTAGTCGCATTTGTCCCGATTTCCGGTGCTCCTTAGGGACAAGCCGCTACGGCGTAATCGGTTGATGCGCGGTCAAGTGCATCGAGACTCTAACACTGCAGTCAGCATGACTCAGCTTTAGGCCCCGGTGCTGACTCATCCGTGCTGATCTATGGACCCAGAGCTTGTCCTCCCCTCAACCCATCTGCTCACATGGCCTGAGAAGAATCTGTATTGGGGGGGGGGGGATAGGCGGAGGAAGGGAAAAGGAAACTGATTTATTATTTTTTTTTTTTTAAAGAAAGATTCTGGGTTGTGGGGATCTGGGGGTCGGACAATCTGGCCAGGGGTCGCTGAGGGGTGGGCAGCCAGAGAAATGGGGGGTGGCTTTGACGAGAAGTGAAGTAGGAGGCCGAGAAGGAGAGGGAATGAGACCCCCCACCATCTACCCAGGGCTCGATCTACTGCAGCTCCTCTCAGCCGCTAGGCTAACGGCCTCGCGCTGCGGCCTAGTCCAGTCCGTCCGCTGGCTGCTTTTCCTGTATTTGTTTGCTCTTATCTCACTTCTCCGTCCTCCTGTCTGTCTCCCTGCAACATAATCACAGCAGCTTTGCTTTTTCTCACCTCACCTCACCCTCTTTTTTTTCTTTTTTTTTTTTTTTTGGTAAGGTCTCGGAACATTTCGTTCAGAGCGTCGCCTTAGCTGGGAAAATAAACCGGCCCATATCCAGCCTTCCCCTCTTGTTCTGTTGCAGCTGGCCAGGTCCACGGGCCTGGGGGAGGCGGCCTAAGCACAGATCACCACGCTCTGCTATGGTCTGCTAGGATACACCTGTCCTTTAGCCCGAATGCCACCACTGTGTTAGCCACAGCCGTGCTAGCTGGAGCTGAGCCGCCTTGATCAGAACACCATTGTGTATTGTGTCGGCACCCCCGGCGCTGCACGAACATGGATATGTACGCATCCAGTCCAGGGAGGGTGGGGGGACAGCGGGGGAGGCTTACACAGAGCTGAAGTCTTATTTACTGATAGCCTGGAGCAGCTGCTGGTTTGTCTTTCTGATATTTCAGCTCTGTGTGTTGGGGAAACTAAAGGCTGTAGAGGTATAAATCCAGTCGGAGGTGATCCAGACCCATTTCTTCTGCTCCCGGTGGCTTTGTAAATACTGCTTTCTTCCAATGTAAACTCTCAAGTAGGGTTTCTCGTTAAAATGAGGATGTTGCTGATGGAAGATGAAGCTTGTTATTAGAGTTTGAGAGATAAACGAGGCTCATGGCTCAGCCTGCTCACTTTCTTCCTCCGTCATACTCATAGGCTAGGTTTTGATCAGACTTTCACATGTTTGCACCAGCACTAGTTTGGATCAAAGCTCTGATCTTAGTAGAAGCTTCTGAGCCGTTTCCTAAGGCAGTGGAAGGCCCAAAGGATGGGGGAGGGGGTTGTACTTTGTTGACAGGATAGCAGAGTGAGGGTTAATTGGGAATGATGTAGGGATCGTGGACTAACAGGTCCGGACATGGCTGTGATGACGAACAGCCAGTTTGATGACGGCAGTTGGGTTAAAGATGTTTCGTTTTCTTGAGTTATCGCCCTGAAACGATGCTCACAGAGTCCAAGAGCAGCCCCTGGTGGCGGGCTTGTCTTCTAACGTTTGCGACGGGTGGGCTGCTGGGCCACTCAAGGGATCCAAGTACCCAAAAAAAGAATTCTTCATTTCTCATCACTAACAGGTTGCATTTTCCAAATATCCCGGTGCAAGTTTTGAGTCCTGGGTCTCTATGGGGATGGATTGGAGCCCCTCCCTGTGGAATCATCACCATGTTGAACAGGTTACTGTTTGCGGTTTGGTGCATAAACAGATTTTTTTCTTGTATCATTTAAGACTAAGTGTTAGGAGGTGTTTTCAGGTAGCACTAGGTGGTTTTATTGAAATATCTTCAGTTCTGAAAGACAGAGCTCGACTCGTGGTGTCCCGGGCCCATCCATAGCAGTCGTCAGACCCGGCTCTGCTCCTGCAGCTGTGGCCCTCAGCGAGTCAGGCCCGGCCCAGTACGAACAGGCCGGGTCGCGTGACCGCTCTGTTTAATCCCCTGCTCCCCCGTGCAGAGATCAGAGCCGCGATAACAAGGAAGAAAGCAGCCAGTTGTTTAGGCGGCTAGGAGATGAAGTGTTCCCTCCTGGGCCTGATAAGGCCATGAGAGTATCACGGTATTGCCGAACAACATGGGATGGGAGGGGGGGGCACGATGATTTGTATGTATCCCCCCCCAAACACTCAAAACTCCCTAGCCGGGCAGGGTATTCTCGAGTGCCCCCCCTCCTTGTGTTATTGCCTTGATCGAATGGGGGTAGACAGATAGTAAAAACAGGGGGGTTAAGCTTTTCAGCCATACTTTTCTGCTAAAGGCATCTATTGTTTTGCATCATCAAATAGATGTGAACTAAGTTACGTTCTCACTACTGGGCCAGTACAGTTTTAGGTCAGTCACAACATTACCAGGATGTATTTGTGTAACCTAACAGCTGCCAGTTTACATAATTAGTGTAATTAGGCTCTATTAGCATTTGAGTTTGCTTGGGTGATGCAAGATGGCTGTCCTTCCACCAAAGGTAGCCCACTGTGACTGAATGCCAGCAGTGTGCATCGGGTTGTGTTGGTGTGAGCCAGATATTGCTGTGTCCTGAAATGGGGAACCTTTTCTGAGAGTGTGTTTCTAACATGCGCTGCTTATGCTCAAAAGCCAGAGGAGTAGTGTCACCCGATCAGGTGACAGAGTAGGCGTGTTCTTTGGTCTCCTGCAGAAAAGTGCCCCGCCCGCCATGGGGACCCATGTCCATGTTGGCACTGAGAGGGATAGACATGCAAGAACATGAGGGGGCAGTGATAGTAGGTGGGCTCGTACCTAGCTCACCGTGCCCGAGTGGTGAGAAAGTCTCCGCCCACTAATGGCACAACGCTTCCTGCTGCTCTTATTGGGCATCTGTGCACAGGGGGGAACATTTCAGAGGCCGCGGCCGAATGCGCCAACGCCGGCGGATGTCCCGGTGTCCCGGTGCTTAACTCTGCCGTCCATTCAGCCAGATACCAGGCGTGACTCTGCAGCCGTCTGCTTTAGGGGGCCATATCTAGCCTAAGTCCGACCCCAGATATCCAGTGTTTTCTTTGAAGATACAGTGCTGATTCTGTCATTTGCCAGGGGTTGTGTATTTGGGAGTTACGCAGTTGCGCAAACACACACACAAACAAATGTAAAGGACAAATTGAAGTCTTACGGCTTCTCTGGACTTTGACCCAAGTGCATGTGCTCTTGCACGGCCTCTCTCTCTCAAGCAGGTACAGGAAAAGCCTCAGGATATAATCCCACCCCCCCCCCACCCCAACCCCCCACTGGTGTTCACAAACAGCAGCCTGGAGTAAACAGCTAGCTTCAATGATGACAGGAAGGAAATAGCTGGGATATAAAAAAGGCCTGAGTGAGACGGTGGCTCTTCTGAAACCCTGCCATGCTGCTTTTTATAGTGCAGCTCAGGGAAGGTGCACAGGGTTTTCAGTGGGTTAGCACTTAGTTTCTGATGTTCTCAGATATTGGGACCCAACTTGGAGTCTGGTGGAGTCCCAGCGGCAGCTCTGTACTAGTCCCCTCAAACATGATACTTAACCTCACTTAATCTTACCACCGAAACACCCAGCTATGACGATAGGGGAAGATTAAATGTAAGCTTGCATGTAGTATTTGCCAAGGAACTATATGTAAATGTTCCTTTTTTGGAGGGTGGGGGGGGGGTGGTAAATGATGAGTGTTGCAGTTAAATCATCCCCATGTCCTCAAAGGAAGCACACTGACCATTTGAGAGAATTTGGCCCCCTCCCCCATTATTTTTTAGTTTACCATGAATATAATTCATGGGAACAGTTGAATAAAAAAGTATAATAAACTCAAACATGGAGTTAAGCTTGATTTTTGAAGCCATTTTTCTCACCTCCGTCACTACTCTACTCTTACTCCTCCTTAGGCAATGGTGGCCTGTTACCCCGGCAACGGTACCGGATACGTGCGTCATGTGGACAACCCGAATGGAGACGGCCGCTGTATTACCTGCATCTACTATCTCAACAAGGACTGGGACATTAAGGTGTGCCCCCCTCCACACACATCCTCATCCACCCACACTCACTGCACCCCATGTGCGACATTGTATCCAACATCATTTCTACTACAGTGATGTGTGTTGTTTTTCCTCAACTGTGTCTGTTATTCTGCTGGCATTCCAGTGCTATCAGGAATCTAGATTATCAGGTGGACACCAATGAATTATATTATTAGCTTTAGTCCAAAAGTAACATACAAGTGAGGATCATATATCAGCATTCCTGGAGCAGGTGGGGTTAAGGGACAAATAGTGATATTAATTAAACAGCCAGGCATGGGATTTGAACCCGTGATCTTCTGGACATTAGCACAGGACCAGTTGAGCAATCCTGTTATGCACCGTTAGACAGTTTGTGATGTTTGTCTAGAAGGAGTCCTATACTGTATGTGTGTGTGTGTGCGTGTGTGTGTGTGTGTATAAAGATGTAATGATTATGGCAAATTAATTTTTAAAACCTGTGACCCTATAATGGAGAAGCAGTTGGAAGATGGATGGATGGTTTAAAAAAAACTAGGAGTGGCACAAACTAGCTTAAAATTAGCACTAGGATTTACTACATCAAATAAGGAGGAAAAGCCCGCAGACAGATAAGTGCTGTTGTAACACTTAATTTCTGTTTTCAGCACTTCCCATTGTCATCGCTTAGGATATAAGCCCCTTGAGCTTAACGCAGCAGTGATGTTGCATGAGTCACAAATTGCATCCACAAATTACGTGAACGTCATGCAAGTTGGTTCACAGACTCGATTCACAAATTACATCCGCTGCTTTATGCTTCCTGGGACAGGCTCCCGACTCACTGTAGATGGATGGAATGTTATTCTATTTTGAATTTATTTATACATTTTTTTAAATAATGAAAAACACAAAACAGAGATAACATACTGTACGGCCTTCCTCCACCTCTCTCTTGAATTTTAGTTTGCCTATTTTGCTTTCATCGTCACCCAAAAAGCCGAGTTTCTGAGTACTAGCAAACGGCTAAAAGCAGCCGCTGCTAAAACAGCTGAGAGCTCGCGGATCAGTGTGTTCCCGGCTTGGCTTGCTTACGTCGATAGAGGGAGAGCACCAGTATCCAGGCCTTTTTCTCACAAAGCCAGCATGGAACTGGCTCGTCAAGCTAGTGGAAAATCTGCATGAATCGGTCAAGTGTGTTTAAAATGTTTTTTTTCTCCCCCCCCCGTAACATAGCAACGTCCTTCACATTGTCTGCTCATGTCTTGGAAATAGCTCGTGGTATATTCCAGGCCATTGCAGGCTTTGCTGACCACGTGTGCTGGCACGTGTGACCCTCAGGTTCACGGGGGCATCCTGCAAATCTACCCCGAAGGACGCAGCATGGTGGCCAACATCGAGCCAATCTTCGACCGCCTGCTCATCTTCTGGTCCGACCGGAGGAACCCACACGAAGTCAGGCCCGCCTACGCCATGCGGTGAGTATTTAGCCGCTGGGTCAGGGCCCCTAGACTAGCCACGCCCCCTTTCTGCTAATTATCAAGACATTTTTATATCATCACTGTCCAGTGAAAAACACGGATCTCCAAAATTCCTTTATTTCAGGAGCATTAAAAAAATGTATTTTCTCAGAAACTACAAAATAAACCTAAAACAATGTGATGAAACACTCTTAGCACCACAGATCTTTACATACCCATCAGTTAACATTGTAATGTTTTCATTGGATTTATGTGGATTGTTGTCAGCGAGGCAAATATGTCAGTGTCAACAAGATACAAACTAATCTCATAATCAGAATTAATAAAAATCTTAGCTATCTAGCTATCGACGTTAAGTTGTTATTATTAACAATATAGAGTAATCCATACAAATTACCATCATAAACACAAATGCTAACTAGTACAAACATAAATGATAGTCAAATGAATGACTTCGTAAAACGTTTTTTCATTAGTCGACTACATGTGAAATGCTATCAGTAGACAGAACGGGCATATATTCCATCTACAGTAGAAAGTCACTGTCATCAAAAAGTGGACATACATGGTTTTCATCAGACAGCGATGATATGATGGTTACTATGTGCTTGATGCTGCTTAAAATCACCTCTTCACCCAGAATCATGTTTGCGCGGGGATCAGACACGGTGATCCGCGTTGTTAGCATTTACCACACCTTGTAGCGTAGCTTTTTCATCACTGTGCGTCGTCGTCTTTTCTAAATATTAAGCCACGACAAAATAGTAAGAGTGCTGGCCCTCCTGCTAGCTAAGCCGAGGCCGTCGCATGTGAGGACGTGCCTCTGACACCTTGCTGAATTGCCTTTGCCAGGCAGGTCTCCGGATCTTATTTTATTTCTTCCTAACTGTGGTACGTTCCGTGTCAAGTAAGTGTGCGGAGTCTCCCATCACCACAAGAAGCACCATGAGGCACACTGACGACGTTTGGCGATAACCGCAAAGCGCGGACTCCTCCCTCCCCCTTCCCCTTACTGCGAGTCAGTCAGAACGCCCTCAAACGCGGCCCTCCATGTTGACGGCAAAGCTTATCTCGCCGAAACTGGCTTTTTGCTCTTGCAGCGGGACAGTGACGCTTATAAGGGACAGCTGGTCTATGAGCTTTACCTGAGAGGGCAGACGTATTGCCGTTTATTTTGATTCAAGGATGGAAGTGAAACAAGGGTGGGTAAGGGGCCGTTTCGCAGAGAAAGATGGAGATCGCATGCACTCAGAGTGCCATTGCATTCACTTTTATGACACAATGCAAGAAATTCAGGATAAGGTAAAAGGTTATGATACGAGGAAGCAGGATGGAGTAGGGGTGGTGAAGGGGGCGTGGTATCTGGTGGGGGGGTGCTGACAGCTGGGGGCCGAGGTGGGGCACAGGAAATAAGCGCTTCCTGAATGCATTTTGCCCAGCGCTTCAGTGGCTGGGGGAGGGGCAGGAATAAACAGACAGACACAGACACGCTGCCTACTGTGTCCATGTGGATGCAGTCATGCAGCACTTCACACCTCTGCCACCTCTGTCTCCCCGTCTCTCCCCCCCTCCACCTCTGTCTCCCCGTCTCTCCCCCCCTCCACCTCTGTCTCCCCGTCTCCCCCCTCCACCTCTGTCTCCCCGTCTCTCCCCCCTCCACTTCTGTCTCCCCGTCTCTCCCCCCTCCACCTCTGTCTCCCCGTCTCTCCCCCCCTCCACCTCTGTCTCCCCGTCTCTCCCCCCCCCTCCACCTCTGTCTCCCCGTCTCTCCCCCCCCTCCACCTCTGTCTCCCCGTCTCTCCCCCCTCCACCTCTGTCTTTCCGTCTCTCCCCCCCTCCACCTCTGTCTTTCCGTCTCTCCCCCCCTCCACCTCTGTCTCCCCGTCTCTGCCCCCCCTCCACCTTTGTCTTTCCGTCTCTCCCCCCCCTCCACCTCTGTCTTTCCGTCTCTCCCCCCCCTCCACCTCTGTCTTTCCGTCTCCCCCCCCCCTCCACCTCTGTCTTTCCGTCTCTCCCCCCCCTCCACCTCTGTCTTTCCGTCTCTCCCCCCCCTCCACCTCTGTCTCCCAGAGTCTCTGCCCTACTTGTGCAGCTCCTTGTGTGGTTTGATGTCATGTATTGTAATATATTTTTTTTGTTTGGTCCGACTGCCCAGTACCCTTGAAAGAAGGTCCTTTTTTAAGCTGCATTCCCTCTTGTGCCTGTAGCTATGCCATCACAGTCTGGTACTTTGATGCGAAGGAGCGGGCAGAGGCCAAGGAGAAGTACCGACTGGGTGAGTCACTAGAACCCGAGACTCTGTCTTCTAATGCTGGCATGCAGGAGGTGACGCTACCCCAGGGCTCCATATACGGACCAGCCCTTGAATAGGTCAACTTTGTGCATGTAGAGTGTGTGATCTCCTGCTTACTGTCCCCCCCATGACAGCTTCCATTGTACTTCAATCTGGCTCTCTATGTTCTCACAGCAACTGGGCAGAAAGGTGTTCAAGTGCCTGTCACACAGAACAGCAAGACCTAACCCTGGAACAGCCGGCGCAGGGGAAGAAAAAAAAGCTCAACAGTGCACTTCAGACAAAGGCGCACCTACCTGCCCTGTTATTGGACTAATTTGTGGGGGAGGGGGGAGGGACAGTCAGACCCTACACCCATGCCCACACACTCATGGCATTCAATGCCTCACCCTTTTCCACTTGGCTTCTCCAGAAGAGATCTTATTGGCTGGCCGGCTCAGTGGGCGATGTCTGCGTGTGTGGTTGGGGGCAGGGAACCGGAGGCAGAACAATCTGCAGAACTACTGCAGTAACACGGGCAGAAGACCTCCTCGCTGAGGCCAAAGGAACACGGCAACCGACCCACAAAAGCAGCAGAAAGGACCAATGTGTTCTGGGTATAACCCTCTAAGTCTTGCTTTAAATTGGAGTCAGACTACACTGCAATGCCTTTTTTGCTTCTGCACAAGCTGTCCTTCCTCATCGGCAGCCCTGGTCCCTCGAGGCTGCTGCCTGCACCATCAAAGGCGCCATCGTCTTCTGCCCTGTGGTGCGGTACAGCGCAAGAAGCCCCCTAACCTGTCCTTCAAGGATAAACGTTAGGTTCTTTGGATCTTTTCACAATGCTGAAGCAATTTTTATTTTTTTTATTTTATTTTATTTTTTGCTGACCTTTCCTTTTATCAGGCATGCTGTGCATGGTGCTCGCCACAGCACGCCGAAACCACACGTTCCCCGCTCGCTGCCTGCCGTGGGCGTGGTGGTCTACTGTAGATCAGTGGTTCCCATCCCAGGGTGCTGGAGAATCCAGCGCACGGGGACTCGCTGGGTTCCTGCATCCTCACGCTTACCGGAGACGCCGACCAGAATCCCGGTGTTCATTACATGGTTCGTAACGTTAACTGAGTTCCCTGTAAACTTAATTGTTGGTGTGTTTGTACCGATAAAGAAACCCAGTTTTATTCAAGAATGTTTGGTATTTTGTTTATTTGCTTCAGTGACTGTTCATTTGTGCCCCACAAGTGTTAACGTTTAATGGTCAGTGATTTGAGTTATGATGATGCACAGTATAGTAGGATTAATTAATCATTCACCTAATTAAGTTGTCAGGGGGCAGAAATTAACCATGCCAGACTAGACAGTATGAACCAGTAAAATGTTTTTTTCACAAACAAGCACACAATAGGTGTAATATGTGGTGTATTTCTGTTTTATGTATATAATAGAGATTTATGGAAGCACTCACCAGCAGATCTTCTGGGTCCCCGTGAGCAGGGTTGAGAATTGCTGGGCTAAATTAGTTGTTTCTTTCACACTTTCTAGATGTTTGTCCTTGGAAGGGGTCTGTAGGGCCTTAGTCTGACCTTCAGCAGGGCACACTGCTGAGTTACAAGTGTCCTACACGTGATGCTATGGGTCGACTTCCTGTCTGACATCAGCTGCTCAGGAAGTGACATCATTGGGGAAGTTCCTTTGCAGCTTGCAGCCCTCAAATGGACATGATGAGACCACTGGTCCCTCTGCTTCACCACATCAACTGTATGGAGCCACAGCTCCTGAGAGTCAGATCCAGCAAGAACAGTTACTGCTACTCAAACTCAGGACAGAATGTCCTACATATATGCTGATGCTCAGAGATCTAACAGACAAGCAAGTTAAAAAAAAAAAAACTCTCAGACAGTCTAACAGTCTCGACGTACAGTTATTGCACGGCAGTGTCCAAACTACTTTCATGATCCTGCTTTTGAGACATGGAGCTGCCAGAGTTCATTCAGATGTGTTTTCTATTATAAAACTTTCACACAAATATGGTCAATGAAGCATTCATTGGAACAGTCTGAAAACGGCACAGTTGAGATGTGTGATAACCAATTATCTTGTGTGTTCTGTACAAAAAGGGCAGAAGCTTCCCTTTACCGCCTGTTCAAACACTATGTTGCCTTTCTTCCATTGAAGTTATTTTGTTTGCATTTCCTTTCTTGATAAACAGATTTTGTTGTGTAGTTTAAAAATGTTTCTAAATTTAAGATGTTTAGTTTTTTGTACCTATAACTGTGGTTTTACAACAATGCCTCAAACCCTAACTTGATCTTGTATTGTTATCCTGCAGTGATTTCTGCTGCTGGAAGCCACAGTCAGTTCAGGTAACAGGTGGCATAAACCAGTTCAGAGTGAAAATTTCAATCAGCCTCCTTACTCCTTGAGTACTTGAGCTTACAGGAGGGGTAACTGGATTTGTTGGAGGGATGTCCCAGTGCTGAGAATATGGGTCACCCAAAGTACTTGAGTAAGTGTACATGTCTGTGTGTAAGTACTCTGGAAATACCTACGTGAGCATGCAGGTATCCAGTATTCACTATGTCTACATCCAGAGCTGCCGGTGCTGTTCGGCCGATACACTCATGCTGATTTCGCAGCACAGCGTTGAGCAGAGCGAAGGAGGCCACGAGTTCTGCTGGGTTCCTGCATGTGCTTTCCTTGAAGCAAGAACATCAGTGGCCATGCAGAGCTCCAACTTCAGACCAGATCTCGTTATCATGGCCTTTACTTTAAGGTTCACGTCTCTCACGCTGTTAAATTTTTTACCCGGTTTGCTTACATCCACCCCACCTTCCCTGACCTGCTAAAGGCCACCCAGTCCAATCACACTGACGTTACGCCACGGCGGGCCGGATCCCCCAAGCTTCCCTCCATCAGCTCTTGGGAATTGGACACTCGATGCAGGGGAGGGCATGACAGAGGCGGCGGCACGGCAAGATTGGGCGGGGCTGAGAGGAGCTGCTCTTTCAAGAAGAAACTTATCTCAATGTACCAGAGGGCAACGATTTTGGGGAGGAGCCACCTGCAATGGCTAAGCAGGCTGTCAGAGAAGGAAAAATGCACTTTATTGTTGGACACATAAAAACGAGAGAAATTTAAAACATGCTTTAAGCTGTGGACATTATTTCGATGCAATAGAAATTTCAAGTCGTCGAAAAGTTTGCTTAATTTTTTTCTGAATTTTGCAGTATTTAATTAAACTGTTTTTGTACAATCTCACTGCAGTTTGCTGTTTTCTCCGTGATGTTTTTTCTCCCCTTTCTGTGCATTTGAATATACTCTCCTATGACATTAAATGTGGGGGGACTGAGCCGATTGAAGGAGATAAAGGCAGCTTTAGTGTGTTCTGTCCCTCCAGCGGGGGCTTCTGTTAAAGGGTAGTGTCTCCGTATGCTCTGGCAGCTCACTGGCAATCCACTCGCTTTCTTAACATTCTTGTGGGTTTTTGCTAACCAGAGGAAATGCACAGAGTTGACATCACACACATTTCCTCCAGTAATGCCTGCAGGCCTATAGGCAAACGAATGTGCTTCCACGAGAGTTAGAGAACGCGCCTGTAATGCTGCCCACTGTCAGCCCTGAAGTCTCTGATATTTGTTTTAATTTGGAACTGGAGCTCTGCTGCCCTCCTGACTATAGGCTGAAGGCCTGATTACCATAAACTTATTTAGATTCATGTGAGCCTCACAGGAATGACTGCCGAAGACAAGGTGGCCACCTATTCAGGGTTACCGTCCATGTCGAAATGAGATAATTCCTTGGGTTTGGCCCGTTGTATAATATCATCTCCCTCTGTTTTCGTCATTTCCAACTCATGTTTCCACTATGACTATATCCACTGTTACAGCTGCAAATGCTAATTCATTTCCTTTTACTTTGGACGAGGTGTATTCTTCTCCTCATTTCGAGTTCCCTATGAACAAAAGGAAATTACAATTCTCTTTTGATTGCTTCATTGCCTACTGTCTGATTCCTATCCCGGCTGAAGACAATATGGCCTTTGAAAAATGTTCCTGACTGTTTTGTTTTCAGCTGCTTTTAAAGGCCAGTGGTATTAGATCATTGCAAAACAATTTAACTGTTGCCCAAAGAAGAACATCTCCTTCTGCCAAAACCCCAAACCAGTCTGTGTCAAAAGGACAAATTGAGGACAGAACCAGATATCCATTACATTTGGGAACATTAACCATTACTTTGCAGTGTTTTTTAAATTATATTTGCATGAACAGGCTTTAACATGGAAGGCAAGAGAAACCGCAAGAAAAAAATGGAATCAAGAAAGGTGAACCTGTTGCCGTGGAGACACTATTATGTGGACAACAAGGAGAACCCTTGGTAAGAATTGCTGAATATTAATATTCACAGCCGCCAAAGCCTACAACAGGTTGTTTGGAAAAACACCTTTAAGAAAGACATTCCAATGCCTCTTTTCCTGGAAGCAAGCCAGAATCTGTAAAAAATAATATATTTAGTTTATTTTGATGAACTACATTAGCCACAGCTCTTAAAGGGGAACTTCATGGAAATTTGATCATTGTTTCTATTTCATAGTTACCGTTAATGTCAATTTTATTGGCAAGTAAAATTATTGAATTTTGTTTAATTTTGTTTTGCTCCTAAATAGAATTCCCATGATCAGTTATACCATCATCCAGATGTATGGCACAGAGGTGGATAGTTCAGGTCCGGAAAGATAAAATCCAGACCAAGATTTTGTTCCAACCGACCAATTGAATGTAAAGAGTCACAGTCACAGAGTACTCTACTGGTTGGGTGAGACAAACTCTTGGACTGCATCTATACTTTCTGGACTTGAACTATCCACTTCCGTGTACATGTACAATGAGCAGGGTGGCAACTAACTTTAGGGAAATGTGAGCAAATGGTTAAGCTTAGATTTTACATTCCATAGACTCTTCATACAAACAATGGATAATATGTATCTTGGTGACATCAGAGGGTGATCTTTTTTCTGGAAAACACAGAGTGAGTTCTCTGTTCAAAGTTCATCTCAAAATCAGGCCCACCGCTTTACAAAGGCCTTCGAGCCAATGACTGAAGAGAAAATGTACTGGTCAGTGTCAGATTTTTGCTACAATCTCATATTATTGACAGTATGATTACTTTTCAACTGAAACAAAACAGTAGTTAGCTGAGTGCTCCTGTAAGTCCCTTTATGTCATTTGTATAAACAGCAATCTGAGACAACAGCTCTGTAACAGGTGTGGGCAAATACGATTATACAGTAATGGAACACAAGGTAGTTCTGGTGAAAGTTGAATATATTATATACAAACACAAATACAAGACATATACAATACCGTAGACACACAGTAGACAACAAACCACAAAAATGTAGCATTGCACATTGTTGTCCAAACATTAGGCCAACACTAGAAAAAATGTTTTAAAGTCTTTTATTGATGAGGTGACACATAATGAGAAGGTCCAGGTAGAATGACAATTCAAGTGGTATGGAAGAGGCAAATGATGACAACATGCACAAATAATGGAACAAAATGCAAGGTATAAACACTGGAAAAATTCCGTTACAACATCCTCTCCTCCAACCTTTCCTTTGATTTCTTTTCACTTTCCCATCTTATCCAACTCCTTCCTATTAAGCATAACCTTTAAAGGAACATGCACCTTAACAGCATATGGCCTAACCTGGTATATAGAAATACATGAGCGCCACCAAGCATTTTGGCTGACAAATTACACCACAGGGAATTGAGAATACCAAGGAGGTTTCTTTTTTTTTCCAGCGCTAATAAGAAATCAATGAAGTCACACTGTTGCATGACAGGAGGTCTGCTGTGGGGGTGGCTACTATTCACATCAAAGGCCCCCCTTCCACTGAGCCCCTCCCCTGGCTCAGCGAGGGGAGCTTTTCCTCCCTGGGCTTCGCACGGCAAACTATCATCAGGTAGCGCAGCCGCGGCCCGAGCGAAATCCTTGGGGAACCCGGCAAGACAAAGGGGCTGAAGCAAACAGAGGAAGGGGAGACACCCACAATTCATCTGGCTGTGGCCATTTAGAAGCACAGACACGACCAGAAAAAGGCATAAACTGGAGCACGCTAAACTTGCAAAATCTGTATTTCACACACTTCCATCAAAATATTTTTCAAATAGCTGTTCAAGGAAATAAATCACAATAAAGTTTTCATATGAGGAAGAAATGATCAGCTGATCCAAATTAAAAACCACCATTTCTGGGAACAGAACAGCAGAGAGAATGCTTCATGTTTGATTTACTATTATTATTATTATTGTTTTTGTTGCTACTTATGAGAGGATGGCATAATGATGCAGTGGTTAGCACTGTTGTCTCGCACCTCTTGGACCAGGGTTCGAGTCTCCACCATGGCTCCATGTGTTTGGAGTTTCTTCTGGGTGCTCTGGATTCCCTCCGCAGTCCAAAAACATGCTGAGGTTAATTGGAGTTGCCAAATTGCCCTTAGGTGTGTATGAGTGCACCCTGCAATGGGTTGGTGCCCTGTCCTGGGTTGTTCCCTGCCTTGCACATGTAGCCTCCGGGATAGGCTCTGGACAACCTGCATAGGACAAGTGGTTACAGAAAATGAATGGATGGATTACCTATGAGAGCTGAGGGACCATTGCCTGTCAAAGTTATTGCCTGTGCAAGTTACTTAACTATAAATGCCATAACGTATATAAATGGGCAATAATCACTGGTCGTGCACTGCAAGTAAAAAGTAATAACGTTAAAGTGACCTTTAGATTACACCAGCAAACAAGGATTTCAACACATCATGAAATGTTAGTGTATGCTGCCATCTATGGTTTCTTGAAATAATTGACCGTTGTCATCTTCAATCCCGAATTAAAGTGTATAAAACAAATATATAATTGAAATATTATCAAAGAATTAAAAGTGGAAAAATGAACTAACATATTGCTTTGTTTTTCATAATTAAGAAAGTGGTGAAATAGCGGGAAAGCAGCTAGAACGGGACTCCTAGTAGACGTTAGATGGCGCTGTGATGACGCGGCCCGTTAAAATCCGTAGCGAGCGCTTTCTTTGCACACTCCTGTCTGTGTCGTTTGCAGTGTGAAAGGTCACGGGTCACCGGGGGTCGTGTTTTCTTTCCGAGCAGATTATGGCGGCCTTTAGCTGGTTTGCGTGCGGGCGGCTGTCCCGGGCTGTTTTGCATGTGGGCCGCCGGGTCGCGCACAGTCAGCCGCCGTGCCCCCGGGCTCCCCGGCGCTGGGTGAGCGAATCGCCCCGGGTCCGAGTCGGGGAGAAGGGTGCCCTGGGCAAAGCTCGCGCTGCGGAGCAGCCGCATTTCACAGAGCTGGACAAGGCAGATGCTTTGGTGAGTTATTGGAAATGAATGACTTTAATGGAAAATAAAGAACTAAAACTGATCCCAGATCAGCTATTCATCAGGTTGAAAGGTGTCCGCACTGCGCCGTTTCTCAGGTACTTGTAAAAGGCTTAATTACATAAAAAAGAAAAGAAAAAAAAACACGAAGAAATAAATTGCAAACGTCCACCAGACAATAACCATAAGGGCATACTTTAATCGACTTTGTTTTATCGCGATGAATTTAGAATGATGTTTACATAGACTGTCACGTTATTTGCACGTCCTTGACCTGACACGTATTGGCTATGTTGACAGTTTTGTTGGATCTGCTTGATCAACATAATGTCTGATTGTTATTTCTTTCCTAGATGCTGAGAAAGTCCCACGAAACAGGTAAACGTTTGTCCGTCTGGAAACTTCATGACCGCCATAAAGATGCATGTGTACCGCGCTAGTTAAGAAGCCCGTTATAAACATGCCATTTTCAATCACCTTGCAGTAAAACCCGTTTTTTTTTTATTGCTACTTTGTCTAGATCTGTCCTGTATGCACAGGACCTCCTCATCGGGAATAATCTCGATTAGCTCATTGCCATCTGTTATGCAAAAAAAAAATATAGATATGGGTTTACATCTGTTAAGAGCAGGATTACAGTACTGTACAAAGAGGCTTCTGTGCACCTATTCACAGTAAGTTTTAGTACTTGCTATCACCATGCTCCTCTGCTTACTCATCTCTGCTCTTTTATATTTTAGGATTCCTCTCCTGGTTTCGTAATGGTCTACTGGCCACAGGGGTTGGTGTAATCGCTTTTGTACAGAGTGACGTAGGCCGAGAGGCTGGATACGGTAAGAGACCAGTAACCCCTGTACTTTTGCCTACTCTTTAGGACACAAGGCAGGGTGCTACTGTAATACAGGACGCATAAACACACACAGGCACACATTGCAGGCAATTTAAAGACATCAGGCACCTTAACTGTGTAGTGACTGTGTGACTGTTAGTGAGTAGGACATGCAGGCACAGAGTGGGAGGGCGTCTGCCGTCTGTGCATGGCCGCCTATGAGTGTGCGTGTTCTTGTGCGCAGCCTTTTTCATCCTGGGCGGAGTGTGCGTGTCGTTCGGCGCTGCTTCCTACGTGGCGAACCTCTTCAGCCTGCGGCGCATCATGTTGCTCTCCATGCCGGCCGTGCTGATCAACAGCATGGTGGTGGGAAGCATGGGGCTGCTCTGGCTCTCCGCCGTCTCCCTCTACATCGGCCGGCTGGAGGTGGAGATCATCCACGAGGAGGACGAGGAGGCGAGGCCCCCCAGGGACTGCGACGAGTGCGGGGACCGGCGGGACGAGCGCCACCCGGAGGATAAGGGACGGGACAAGTGAACGACGGTGCTGCTTCGCGTTTAGGCAACTGCGGGGGGAGGGGGGTTGAATTAGGGTCACTGCCGTGGAAAACATTACAACCAGCAGATCTTAAATGTGAGATTCTGGTGAGAACTAATTTTTGGGTGTGTTTTGCGTTACATAAGGGGTGTGTGTGTTTGTGTAGACCATGGACAACAGAGTGGTTGTATGCTGTCTTGGGTTTCCACTAGGTATGACATATTCTGGAAACTATGAAAAGACCATTTACATAAAATAAGGTTAGTCAAAGGCTTTTGCTGTTGTTTTTTTATTTGAATATAACTGATTATTTTTCCTCAGGTCCTATCCAAGATTTAAATAGGCTAAAAGTTTCTTTTCATTTAATGTACAAGCTTGTGATTGAATTCTCTTCTTTCCAGTTCTGGTATGTCTGCAGTAAGTCTGTTTTTTTTGGGGGGGGGTCATCATGAAATCAGTGTAACCTGTGTGCATGCTCTGGCTGTACTCTTCCACTGTCACGTCCCCTGGGCGGTTACGTTTTCATGTGGCGTTGTGGGAGGAGCCACAGTCATGCCCCCAGGTGACGTTACACATGCACGTTAGTTTTATTTCTATTCTGAAGTTGATTTTATCTTAATTTTGCCTTTTAGGTGTCTGTGTCTGTGTTTATGCATGAATGAATGAGGTTTTCTCCATGAGTGAGGTCAGGCCAGTGTTTGCCAAACCTGTCCGCAGGGCGCACTGGATGGATCCACGTTTTTGTGTTCACAGTACATCTGTAAAGTATTTAAGAACTTCTGGGTCAGGTGTTCTGGGAACTGGAATAAAACAAAAATGTACATCTGTCCAGTGTGTGCCCATGACTGGTTTGAGCTGCCGTGATGCGCAGTGTCGGCGGAGGTGAACCTTATATCCCCTGTGTCCGTTCGCATGGGCATTTCTCACCGTGTCGGAGTCGGATGTCCTATCGCACCAGGGATTTATCGTCATGGTAACAATTATGGATGGCACCTTTTAAATCCATCTGTCTTCTTGTAGAAGCATAAAGAAAGCTGAAAAATGACTGTACAAACACAAAAAACTAAGATAAATGATGTCTCTTATTGTTGCCTGTCACATGCATCCGATTGCATCTATTATTTTCTCAGCCCATGAGGAAAAGCTGAAATTTAATACCTGGTGCCCAAGTCAATAAACATATACATGTTTAGAACAGAATCAAGGATGTAGTGATTGGTAACTACTCAATTCTGTGTTAATATTTAACCGTTAATGATGTTGTCACTTCAGGTTATGATGTTTCTTTATTGTGATTCGTTAATATGTAGTAGTTTGTATTTTTTGTGCATAAATTCTTGATATATTCACACCCAAATGCTATTTTTTTTATATGTCAGTCAAGACTGGTTTGTAAGTCATTTTATCGCAATCTGGTGTATGCACCTTATGAATATTACTTTTTTCTTTTCCATCAGTTACCAAGATGACCCTTTAGGATTATTAATATGAATTTAATTTTAATTTGCCTCTATGAGACCTCATACAATCTAAGGTAAATGGATTTACCTGACGTTTCTTACTCATGCTGGTTTGTTCTTATACAGTGGGAGATTGGCTGCGAGTTGATAAAATATATGTATATTCTGGAGCTGAGTGGTGCGAGGCTCTAAGTTATTGCATGTGTGTGTGTGTGTGTGTGTCCTTGACCTTTCACTGTAAATATATCGCATGAACGTGGAGTCTCTTGTCATAGTTTTTCTTTCCTTTTTATGGGTGAGGAGTGAATCCTATTTGCTGCTTAGGGCTGGATAACCAGCCATTGCCATGGGAAAGCGAGCGAAGAGGCAGCTCAGATGTATATCAAAGTCAAAATAATTAGTAGTTTGACTTTAATAATCGGTATTTCCAGCAGTATCCAACTATCCATCCATCCATCCATTTTCCATACCTACTTGCGGCTGTACAGAGCCTATTCCGCAAGCATGGAATAACTCCGGATGGGTATATATGTTAGAATAATTGTAATTATTGGTTAGAGTAATTGTAATATGCATTGCCGACGAATAGAACTCGGGGCTGATAAAATCATCTCCTTAGGCCACAAGGCTGTCGTACACCCTGGACGTGGATGTAAATGGCTCATTTATGAGGAAGATGCATCATTGTTGTTGAAAGTGGTGTTTTGCAGGGTTGCCTTAACCTAAGAGGCAAAATATCTAAATGTCAGTGGCAGCTCAACCTTTAGCAAACTGATTGTTTAAAATTAAGTGGCATGTGAAAATAGAACGGAAGCATCCTTCGGCTTTCCAAAACCGCTGATTGAGCCTGGAACTTATCCCAGGAAGCACAAGACTGAATGGGATAGGACAGTGTTTCTCAACCCGCTCCTCAGGGACCCCCAGACAGTGCACATTTTTGCTCCCTCCCAGCTCCCTACTGACTGGAGTCCTGAGGAAATGCCTGCTCACGGCTGGGAACGATAAAGCATGAATGTTTCTTGAAGTTGAACGACAAAGCCGGGGCAGGTGGATCGTTATCAGTGCAGGGAGGTGTGGAGTCAGGTGTCGAAGACAGTGTTTCTCATACCGGTCCTCGGGGACCCCAAGAGAGTCCGCGTTTTTGCTCCCTCCCAACTTTCAGGGAACTGGGAGAGAACAAATACCTCTGGGGGTCCCAGGGGACTGGTTTGAGAAACACTGGTTCTTCAACTTCTTCAAAGCTGAGAGGCGGAGCCACATTCCTCTGGAACGAGATTCAGAAGCACAGGGGATCAGCTCTGTGTTCACCACTCGGTAGTGTTTCCCAACCTGGTCCCCAGGGATCCCCTGACAGTCCACGTTTTTGCTCCCTACAAGCTTCCTATCAGGAGCTTGGGAGGGAGCAAAAATGTGCACTGTCTGGGGGTCCCTGTAGACCGGGTTGGAAATCACTGGGATAGACGATCATACATTAGAGTCCTTGATTTAGAGTAGGGGTCTCAAAATCAGATTATGTGTGAACCACTAGACAGGTGAGCTTGTCAGACGATTCCAGAATGTTTTATTTTTACTAAACCATTTATAGCACATTTTGGTGAATGCTGGCACAGTGCTCACTACCAGAAATGTTTAGACACTTCTGCTGAGACAAATAAACCGTGAGAATATTGGCAGTCGCAGTTTTCCAGAAACCGTCTGCTTTGTAATGTCTTCCTCGTCTCCGCCCCAGACTTCCTCGCCGCATAGCTACGCTTCTGCTGCTGCATTGCATTCTCTCCTCGCTGGCTGAAAACAAATTTTGCCGCACAGACTTCTTCAAAGCTGGATGACTCATTCTCTCTCTCTCTCTCTCCCTCCCTTTTACCCTGCAAACTGCTCTGCCTGTTTAGCAATTTGAGGTTGTACTTTTTAAGGGTTGATACTTTTTCTTTGCAGGTAGGCAGTTGTCTGCCTCAACTGTCAAACTGTGAAGTTTTTTTTATTTATTATTGATTTTAAGAGACATTTCGACAAGGATATGCATGTTTGCTGGCAATTATGAGCTAGCGCACGCATGGCACATGAAAGATTGTCGGCTATTTGGCTGCTTATATGTGTTTAAGTCTACAATCAGTTAGGGAAAAGGCCTGTTTTATGATTCTGTTATGCAAATCTTTTAGGCAATCAAAATGCAGGATAGGAAAATTTGATTGTGATTTTAAGGACATGAGATGACCGTTCATCTGAACTACGTTTTTGGAAACGGTTGTAGATGGAAAAAACCGACAGTACCACTCAAAAGTTTGGACACGCCTACCCATAGAAAGGTTTATTTGTACTACTTTCTACATTTTAGAATAATTATAAACTCATTATAAAATAACATACATGGAATTACGCACTAACCATAAATTAACAAAAATAACAAAAACCATAATTTATTTGGGGGAGAGAACAGCTCTGTGGGTTGGAACTCAGAAGATTGTCAGTTCAAATCTCGTGGTCGGCAGCATGATCCCACCATTGGGCCCCTGAATAAGGCCCTTAACCCCAATTGCTCCAGGGACTGGCTGACCCAATGGGATGCTTTTCCAGCTGTCCTGAAGGAGGCCCTACAAATGCTGAGCCTTCATTGGCTGCTTTTCCTTCACACTCTAGTTAAACTCCTCCAAAGCCATTTCTGCTGTGTTTAGGCCAGGTGGCCAGGTCATGTGATGCGACACAATCACTCTCCTTTCTAGGTGGCTTGGCGTGTCCAAACTTTGGACTGGCACTTTACATAAACACAGGTAACTGATCCCTGAACTACAGCGGTGTGAGAATCATCGCTGCATGGACATTTTTGGCTTTCTCATGGGCTGTGTGGTCGTGGGTGACATTCAGTGCTCTCTGCTAAACGCATGAGATGTAATCGTGTAAATAAACTGGGAATATTAAATGGCCGACTTGAGACAAACGTAAGCGTTCAGAGGTGGTTTGTGGGCAGATTGTGCCCAGCTTGTACTGGTTTGGCATCTTCAGGGCCAAGGGACTGGAAGACCAAACAGGTGTAGGTGCAAACGAGGCGGAAGACGAAATGGGATGAAGTTGGGTCGCCTTGCCCTGACATTCACCTGAGCAGCTGCCAGCGCAAAGCTGCCTTACATCTTTATCTAGCGTAGGGTCATGGTGATACCAGAAAGCCGGGGGCACCCTGGACAGGATGCTGGTCCTCTCTACACGCAATCGCAATCTGCCGGCAATTTTAGATACACCTGGTCCCCTAACTGCATGTACTTTGGACTGTGAAAGAAAACCAACGTACTGAGAAAATTGCCTTTACGCAGGGAGAACACACACACACACACACACACAGACACAGAGCTGGGGGTAGGAATTTAATTTATCAAGCTAGCAGATTAGTTAACTTTATTGATCCCAGGGGGAAATTGTTGAATTCGATGAACCAATGGACCTTATTTTTGAACAAAATTGATGGTTTGTAACAATAGAAAGGGCCATGATTCTCAGTCTGTGGTCATTTCAAGCAGGGATGCTCAACCTGTCCATATATGGACAGATGTGTCCGTGGCAAGACTTATCTTTGTCTGTGGTAGAAAACTATGCAGACTAAGTGTTTTTTAAATACCATGTCTGTGGTAAAAATTGCATTTTGATCAGAGTGTCTGTCAGAATTCCACAATAAGCCGACCGCCGATTCCCAGCACTGATCCTGTGACACCTGTTTGCTTCTCTGTATAGTCTGCAGTTTACAGGAAGTGCCCAAATAAGAATCTCATTATACTATGGACACATGACAATCAAGCCTTGAAACTTGTATCCACCCTAAACATGCTACAGCGCTAAAGGTGAAAATTCCCACGTACAGAGAAATGCTGGTATGATATCCACCTTCTCCACAAAAAAACACTTTCAGATGGTAGATCAACCGTTTCTGTTTTAAAGGGTCCCTGTGCTCCTGCAAACCTACATTTATATACAGTCATCTGCTTTCCCCAGTCTGTTACCTCGAAAGTTTTTACGACGACGATGCCATCACCTGTTTTCTGCTGCCGCTGCCATGGCAACAGGAGACGCAGGACGCACGTCCCAAAAGGCTTTGGCGGCTCATCACAGAGCCTCGACTGGGGGTGCTCACATAGCTTTTGTTTACGGCTGCTCTCTTCAGGCCCCGCCCCCGCGCATTTGGCGCAGTTCGGTTCTTTATTCCAGGCGTGTTCCAGTGCAGGGGGTCTGCCGGTTCCCCGTGGCTGAGTTTGACTGCGCAGCTCTGTTTTGCATGCAGGTGGCCTGCAGGGCCACGCCTGTTTAAAGGGCAGATGAGCCAATTGGCATTCTCGCTGACAGGCAATCCAGGCAGCGCCCCGAATGCACAACGCCGTGGAACCTCAGCGATAGGCAGGGCAGATTTAAGCCCTGGACATCATGCCATGCTAGCTGAAGAGCCTTTTTACTGTTCCTGCATTTTATTTATTTATCTGACACTTTTATCCAAAATGACACAGTAGAGAGTAGGGTTACAACGTATGCATGCTCCTTGGGATTCGAACCCACAACCATTGCATCATTACTGTAATGCTTTACTAGTTGAGGTACCGGAGCAGCAGCTTCAACCCAGATAACTAGCTAGACAGTGCACTGCAAGCAAGACGTCCAGCACGACTCAGTGCTTTGAGCCCGTCCTCTGTAAGGACATCTTTACAAAAGGAGAAATTATCATTCAAGCCAGAGGGTCACTCCAAATACTCAATCCTGTCTGTGCAAACAACACACAGCCCCCCCCATCCCTGCACGCACTAAACGAGCCCCGCCCAGCCCCAACCTCAATTGCGTTGCTCGTGTTTAGTATGCGGTTCCTTGGTTGACGGGGAGACTGATTCTCACACTAATGAACTCGGCCCTGCCACTTGAATGTAAAGCAGGATTTAACCTGCCTTCAATGTCACGGGCTCCTGTCGTCCCTCCCGTGTGGCTGCAGCACCGCAGCAAGCTGCTAGCTCCGTCGCAATTTGATACCAGTCTTGTTTCTGTGCAGAAGCAGCTGACACCTACATGCATCAGACGGCCCGTGTTTTTTTTTTATACACAGAAAAAGAATACTTTTGAAATGATTTTCGAGTTCCCCCCTGGCCCCTCTGTCATTCCAGGGTGAATCACAATGACACTGAAAAAAAATCCCAGCATGCACCATGCTGTCACCCACAGAAGCGCAGCTTAGATTGTAGCATTGACCAGACATTTTTATAAAGTACATTACATCATAAGTGGATCACACAGCTACAAATATCAAGCATGCTATCATAAAATTCTTATTGGTTCGTTTTTAAAGAAAAATACTTCACGGCAAATTTAAAAACACCTAAAAACCATATTACAAGCAATTTTTAAATGAGACCTTGGAATTTTAATGGAATAAAACTTTATTTTATTGTAGTTTCTTTTTTTTTTACAGCATTTCAATTTAATTCAGGGTTGGGAGTTGGGATATATTCACAAACGATTAAAAAAAAGTTGTCACAGTGATGGCGAAGGCTAAGACGTTATTGTTTCATCGACTAAACTAACATGAGAAAAAAAACATTTAATTCGGGCTTCTTGGGTTACAATACACAGTGAATTCATCCCTACCTTCAGTGGTCCTTCAATAGCATATAACGATCTAGAAAAACGTTACCAGTAATTCCCAATCATTTTTAGACCTTCACCAAAAACAAAAAATATAAATTACATCTCATCGTGTTCAAACATTAGTTCTCATATGCCCACCTACAAAATTTTATTTGGATTCACGTTCTTTTCCCAGGTTACAAGCTTTTCAGCTCAAGCTGTAATGACTAGATGCGATATTGTTCTATACTTACACTAAACATATCAGTGGACTCAAGAAACTTGGTTACAAATTACCTTCTTATCCTGAAGTGACTTTTAAGCACTCCAAAACACCCGCTGGTGTTGCTTACACGCACAAAAGTACTCGTGAATCTGTGGGCATGGATTTACAAGTGCTACATGTTTACATAGTTCTGTACAAGGAACCCTACCAGATAATGCAGTAAGTGCTCAGACAGATAATGTAGATGAAAATCTCCTCCAAACCATCCAGGAGGGTTATACTGTAAAGTGACCAAAAGTTTGCTATGAATCAGCCTTTCCAAATAGACAGTTCTCCCCCATCTTCAGGACCTACCCAAAATTCAATACCCTTTCTCCAGGGACACAAAGATAGTTGGAGGAATATGGCTGAAACCTGGCTCGTGATCGTAGCTCCGGTACAGCGGTTTGCTTTAAGCTCTCGCAGAATCTCCGAGCGGGAGGGACAGCGGGTGACTCGAGTGAAATGGCTTCTACGCACACTGGCCGAAAAAATGTCTGCAGGAATCGGGCCATCCGTAGAGTGAGGGCGAGGGGGCATCTCGAAAGCCAGATGCAGAGATGGTGTTACTGAAAGACGGGGAGATACAGAGTACAAATGGCCAAAGCCAAAGCAGACAGAGAAACCGTATTCAACATGGAGTCAAACCCGAACTGTGCGCAGTATAACTTAAAGAAGGTTTCAGCAAGACAGTCCCCTCTGTTTATATTCAGCACTTAGCCTTGTGCCCATTGCTAATGTGTCTGAATGCTACTATTGGCTTATACATGGCTCTGTCACAGGAACAGGCCCACCCACCCAGGCTTACCCTGCACACGAGGGTGTATATGGCAGTGACAGTACAGAGAGTACACAGTACAGGGTGTGTATGGCTTTTCCAATGTCAGGGAAGATGTTGATGCAAGAGCAGGGCTGGGAGATGCCAGAGGAGGGGGGTGCAGGTGCTACAGAGATGGAGGCCACCTCTCCCATAATCCTTTGCAAGCTCGATGAGGCTCTTACAGAGACTCTGGGTTAGATCAAACATCCCATTCCAGCTTTCCCTCTCTCTGTGCCCTGCTGAGGCTCTCTCAGTCCTCTTCTGAGGCTGCCGTCCCTCGCAGCCCGTTGATGCAGAACGGCAGCCCGGGTGGGAAGCTGGGCTCGGATGAGGAAAACCCGCTGAAAGGGGGAAGGGCAGCGATCCTCTGGAGATGGGGGAAGAAGGCAGGAGGCTTGGAGTGGTCTGACGGGAGAGCCTCTGGGGCAGGGTGGCCGGGACCCAGCTCGGCTGGGGCGTATCGAATGGTGCTGGGGGCGTATAGGCTCTGGGTCCCTTGGGGGCCGAGTGCCAGGGGGTGGAAAAGGACCCGGCCGGCAGCGCTTCCCACAGCCAGCCTCTGTAGTAGTTCAAAGTCTGGGCCTCGCCCTCCAGCTAAGCCTCGCTCCTCCCTGGGCAGTGGGGAGCCTGCCACAGGCGGGGACAGTGTGGGGGAGGGGGGTGCGAGGAGCCCCCTGTGTGGGGTTTCCCCACTGGGCGGGGTCATGGCAGAGTCTGGCATGGACAGTGCAGGGCCGTCGCCATTTTGGGCTCCCGCAGGGGTGTGCAAAGGGGGTTTCACATGCCCCCAGCGCCCCCCTGTGGCCTGGAGGTTCTGTTCGGTTTTGATGCAGGGGGCGGCTGAGGTGACCCCGCTCTTCAGCTGCTGGATGACGGCGCGGCCGTTGTGCGGCATGTCGGCTCCACTGCGCGCGGCCTCCTTCCCGTGTTTCGACGCGCCTTCCTCACACTTCACCCTCCCACCATCAGCGTGGCACCGTCTCTCCGCTCCTCCTTCCCCCTCACTGTCGCTCCCTTGATCAGAAGATGCAGACGGGCTCCCCTCCCTCTTTTCAAGAAACTCCTTTCTCTGCCTCTTTTCCAGGGGACTGCTTTTGGGGTTGGACTGCTGTGCTCTCTTCCTCTTCTCCTCTGATTGGCCATTTGGAGGCAGGGAATACGCCTCCCTCACCTTTGACCCTGAGCCATTTTTGCCACTAGAGCATTTTATATGTTGTGTGGCAGCTGTGCCTAAAAAGGATGAAATACCATTCAAGGAAAAATTTGAGTATTTTGCCCTCAACTGGCAGTCTATATACTTTAAGCTTGTTAAAACCTTGAACTCAATTAAGTTACTCAATGAGATCATGATCCTGCAGTTCATATTTTGCACCACTTGGTGACATAAGTGAGCAACATAAAGCAACTTCTTATTCTCTTGATAAGCTGACATTAATGTTACTTTACTAAAGGGCATCACCAACATGAAAACCTCAACCGAAACTCAACTGAGCCAAAATCTCATCCTGATTGAAACATGCCACCTAAATCCACTCTTCAGCTTCCGCTCACACAAATCGTTCTGTCTGACTCAGGACTGAGAGAGAGTTCCACACTCAGCATTAACCCTAACCCTAACCCTAACCCTAACTTCCTTCACACAAACTGGACACACCATTTCTCTAGTCAAAAAGTCATAAAATATTTTAGTATCCGAATCCACTTAATTTAGACGTAATTCTGTTAGTGACAGCTCTGTCATGAAGTGCCATAAGAAGTATTACTTGTCGGAATGATCAATGAACTAATACGATATCAACTTCTGGCACATTTTCATAGGTATACAGGGAAATCAAATGGAATTATATACTACGTGATCACAGAGAAGATCAGGAAGATCTACTCTAGAAAACAACGACGTCATCCTCTTGTATTTGAGTGGGATGGAGTGGAGATGAGCAGAGTGTGGAAGGAAACCTAACAGGGATTTCGCGACTCAAACAGGGAGACGCACACGCCTCTCGTACCCTGAGCCTGTGACGAGGCATCCTTGTGGGCGGAGCTCACTCGCATGTGGCCGTCTCGAAGGCTCTCCGGCAGCTGAAGCAAGTCCAGAGGGGTGTCCGGAAACTCCGTGCGGCTGAGAGGAGACGAGAGACATGGGCGACATTGGTCATGTGGCAGAGGGGACACCTGGTTTTCCCCTTGATGGGTGGAGACAAAACTAGGAAGCACCTAGAGTTTGGGAGCATATTGCCATTGTCTCAACATGCAAACACCCAAGACAGGCTATCAGTCAAAGTTGAACTGTCCTGTCAATTATCTTTTATTTATCTACTAATATTTATATATATGAGAGAGTGAGATAGAGAGAGAGAGACGACGTAATGAATACAACACTCCTATGTCATTAAATGCCAGTATAACACAACTTAAACACTCACAGACACTACATTGTAGCTAAACTTCTACTGAATTTGCATGATGTTGTATTTGTGTACCGTGGTGTACACACAAAATCATGTGCAAAACTCCACACATTCGGCCAAATACAGGACAAACTGACCCTAATTATGTTCTTATATAAAACACTAAAACTGGTCTTGTCTAAGTACAGCTAATTAAGCAATGCATAATTAGAAAGATCAGGGCAGCAGGCTAAAAGACTCTCAGACTGGGTTCACCATAGGCTACGGCTAGCATTCAGCATCTGACTATGTGGAATATGTCGCTCCAGGAACGTGATGCATTCCTGCTGTCAGTATACTCATCCACTGGTGCCACACCACAGTAAAAATGTCTTGTTATAAGTTCACGTTTAGTTACACAGTCACAATTTTGTATTTTTTTCTTTTTTTTTTTTTTGCAAAGAAATCCTTTCATCTCTAAACACAAACACCTGTGATTAAAAAGCTGTTTGAAAGTTTGTCTACAGGCAAGATGAAATTCCTGTTTTTGAAGAAAACAACACACACCGGCTGACAAGTAATATGAGTGTTTTTTTACTCAACTCACAATAAACGGGGCGACACGGTGCGGATTCACCCTGCCTGTGCTCCTGCCCCCCGCAACAACCCCCTGTTAGTGCCATAGAGCTGAGCTCTAGGAGGGGCCGGAGAAGTTAATTAGCTCTCGTAATTACAGCGTTAATTAACTAAAACACTATTCAGCCAGAAAATTTCCACATCCATTTGGTGTAATTATACATTGCAGGTCCAATTAGCATTGTAATGCCAAATGCTTCCCTTGTTTTCATCTGCCTCTTTTCACTGGCTGAGTGTGTGTGTGTGTGTGTGTGTGTGTGTGTGTGTGTGCACTCGTTTATATGGGAGCGTGTCAATGACAGGGTGTGTCTCCTTCCGTGTGTGTGTGTGGGTGTAGGGGGAAGAGTGCATGTAGTTCACCCAGTCTTGTAATCCTGCTTAAACAAGTTTGGGCGGCATCATAATGGACACATATTTAATGTTTTTGGTCCTATAAACAAGCCACCAGCTAAAAGTAAAAGGCTCCATTCCCAGTTCTCTAGCCCCATAGCCGGTCTGTAATGAACCCGTGATCAGATCGATCAGACGTCTGAACCTGATGTATGTACAGAAAGTCTGTGATTTTTGTGGATTTTCACTGGGTCGGGGCACGAAATTCTGCTTGGCTTAATTGGCTTCCATGATTAAAAACAGCGGCTCGGGACTAAACAGGCACCCACCTGAGCACATAGTTGACCCAGATGACGTTGCGCTCATGCGGCGCCTTGTGGTTGACAGAGACAGTGGCGCAGGACTGCACCCACAGGAAGCCCCCCCGCCGCTGCAACCAGCGGTAGTAGTTGGTCACTACCTGGCCCTTCCGCAGCACTGCGGGGGCACAGAAGATACCGTCCATCACTATAAACAATGCGCCCATATTTTTAAAGAACAAGCAAATACTTAAACAAGTAAAGTTTTAGATTAAGGTAACCTGAATTTTGGGAACAGGGAACAGAAAGTTAGGGTTATTTTAAGTGCCTGAACCACAGGCCATAACAACCACAACATCACCGAAATGTAACCAGAAGACTCATGTCCATCAAAGTTATACATCTACTACAAGTAAAATATTAACTTACATATATCTGTCATTTGATGCTTATAAACAACTAGTACATTATTCAAATCAAATGACTGTTATGCTATTATATCTGTAATAGTGTGAATTACATTCTCCCTGTCAGTCAATGTCATATTAAAAGGGGGTTCTGGCAAGAATGTACCACAGAGCAAATACTCCGAATTGTAAATGAGCATATATATCTTGGTGTGTGCGTGTGTGTGTATGTGTATGTATACACACACACACACACACACACACACACACACACGCACACACACCCCTACCAAAATGCAGCTCTAGGTGCTTACACTCTTACACAAACCATTCATATTTTAAAGTGTAAGACGTTTTGAAAAACTGTTTACTTAAAATATAAAGTACATTGAAATATATTGTTAATGCTCAAGGATGGATAGTATTTTTCTTTCCTGAGGTGAATATTTACACATTTTTAAATATTTAACAATTAAATTAATGTTTCCATTAAAATTCATTGTCACTGTGCAACAGAGATAGAACTATTCGCGTCAAAGACAGAATCTTAATAACACATTACAAATTCAAGATATATCAGATGAAAGACGCTTTTGTCTATATATGCATTATGGAATTCAGTTTTGCCACATTTGTCAAGTGACAATGTCTGTTCACAATGATATGAAAAAGGGAAATTTGTATATATTTGAATTAATTCTAAAATCCTCAATACTGATAACAAAAAACACAATAGTCTTTTAGAGGAATTCGGAATACAAACACTCAAACATGGACACGTGTCTTACAAGCTTCTTCTTGAGAGTCGCTGCAATGGAACATGATGTTTAATTTCCAACACAAAAAATTCAAAAATATGCCAGTTGATGAGAGGGTCTTTCAACTTTAAAATGAATGTAAATTAAGTAAAACAATTCAGTTTTTTTCTGCATTTTCCCACAAACTGGTGAACTCATTCACACGCGCGCGCACACACGCATACACGCACGCAGAAGGACGCTTTGCGCTCACGGTCTTCATGGCTCTGCCGCAGGCTCTCCAGATCCTCCGCGTAGATGAACTGGTAACACGTGTGTCCCACCACCTCAGCTGGGCTCAGGTCCATGTACTCAGAGATCCTGCAGGTAGCACACGCAACATGTCACGCGTGACAAACCGTACTGATCGTATGCACATATATGTGGAGGATGTCTGCAGGTAGAAAAGCAGGCGCCACAAATTTACCACTAAAAGTACGAGAGAGTAGCAGCAATGCATAACAATGAAAAACAGTACAGGGCCACAGTATAGTTGGCCTAGACCACCCCCCCTCCCCCCTGCTGTCTTGTAGCATATTCTGCCTGGAATAGGCTTCAGCCCACAAATCCTGTACTGCGTAAGCAGCTGGAAGATGGGTTGATGGATGGATGTATGGATGGATGGGCAGATGGATGGACGGACGGATGGAAAGATGAACTGCATACTGTGCAGCACGGTTTCTCAACTGCTGGGGATGCCCTGTTATTAGGTCGCAGAGTGTGTGGTTAAAAAAATCATTTGGAATTTTTTTCTAATGTCGGACTTATTTTTTAACAATGCACGGTGCCGCTGTCACTGCACTATGTCGTGTTTGCCGTTACTGTTGCATGAGAAATCAGCTTTGATTGCGAAATCAATTTGGTTCAAATTAAAAACTTGAGTGTGACTTATTGACCAAGGAACGTGGGTCCCGAGACTAAACCAGTCGAGAACCACTGGTGTATTACAGAGTATAGTACACAGTATACTGTTCATGTGTTCTGTTAAACAGAGCATGTCCATAAACGTAGCAGAAGGGCAATACTGATTGATAAAGTAACGCTGCATCTCTCAGATCGGGTGCTGAAGAGCCTCAATTTTACTCTAGCCCTCGTAGTGAAGGAGTCATGGAATCAAACACGTTTCACGAAGCATATAATCATTTTGGATAAAAATGTGAAAAAAATACAAATGGCAATCACTTCAGATCACTTGCACAAAACACTTTTATGTTCACAGGAGTAGATCTTCCAATTATTTTCTTTGTGAAATTGATGAGTATATAATAGGCTGTTCATTAGAACAGAAGCCTGAATAAGCTGAAGCCCACAGGAACAGGATTTAAGATGAGTTATGTTTTTTCATATATATATATATATATATATATATATATATATATATATAAACATGGTATCCATATCATACCTGTTTTCACAGTAGGTGACCTGCAGGTCCATGTTCATTCGAAAGACAAACATCTGGCTTTCCATGCGGACCTCGTTGAGGGTGGAGGGGGGGAGGGTGTGTGCCAAAGCCACCAATCCCAGCGGGCGCTGCAATGAGCGGGTGTGGCCTGGTGCCAGGGTGAGGCGGAAGCGGATCCGCCCGGTGATATGGATTACCTGGAAACAAATCAAAAACAGAGGACAGCTGAATAGACCAGTGTTTCCCAATCCGGTCCTCGGGGGGGACACAGTCAGTCCGTGTTTTTGCTCCCTCTGAGCTCCCTGCCAGTCAGTCCACATTATTGCTCAGTAGGGAGCTGGGAGGGAACAAAAATGTGGATTATCTGTGGGTCCCCAAGGACCAGACTGGGAAACACTGGGACAGACAATGGAAAAGGTATTCAGTGAAAATAAGCTGAATTTATATTCAATTGAAAGGTAATGGTTTAATACAAGCAGTGGAGAAATCATCGATAGGTAGATGACCTAGAAGACTAAAGACTTTAAAATATTAAAGACTTTTTTCTGTTTTGTTCTGCATGTTAACATGTGACCGTATGGACATCTGTGCACATGATACATGTTTGTGTGTCCAACTAGACTCTAACTGCACCCAGATAGTTTCTGGACTCTGTTTTAACAGTATTTATTAATTGTAGCAGGGTTATGCTAAGAGTTGTGCTCTAGCACCACAATTTCCCATGGGATAAATAAAGTTTTGTCGTATTGTACGGCATGTGTGTGTTAGCTACGGCTGTCTTCGCCAGCGCCCCCCCCACGGCATGCCTGACCTTGTACCCAGAAGATTTGACATGCAATCCCCGCTTCGTCAGGGTGGACTTCATGCGGATGAAGAAGCCCCGATCCCAGGACTCATCTTCTGGTTTCAGATGGTTGGTGGGAGCTGGCACAAAGGTGGCAGTGGGTGTCAGAGCTTTTGTTTATCAGTGATGAATATATGCAAACAACTCACCATAGGCACATATTAGTTATGTGCCTAAATCTGGGTCATTGGGTTAGGCCTGTGCCTGCGATCAGAGGGTTGTGGGTTTAAATACCATCCCTGACAGGGTAATCACATCTCCTGGAGTTGTACTAAAGTCAAATAAAAGCTTAATTTCCTTATGCTTGCAGTGTGTCGTTTGCCTCATTTGTACCTGCTAAACAAAAAAATAAAATAAACAAATATTCATAGAACGAAGTGGCCGAATAGGAATGAAAATTGCAGCGTTGGCTTTAAGAAACCTCTAGACATTCAAAAGCTCCAGTCATTTCCATAGACCATTCTTATACTGGCAAGATGTTCCCAAACTGTTTGCAAATACAAGCAAAAAGAAGACATTGTTCCCTCTGACAATCTGCAAGACATATCATGGCTGAACCTAGTCCACCATGTATATTGATTCATAAAGTAATAACACTTGGTATTAATGTGTGATTCATTAATCATTCGACAATGCTCACATTGTCACACGATACTTTTTTATCGTGACATTACGTCTGCATGAACCCCCCCCCAGAGATGATGAGTATGTCAAACCGTCGATGGAGGGATAGCAAAGTAGGAGAGAGTGAATGTAGCGTTCCATAGGTGTCATTTTCTTTAGCCAATGTTAATATAACCAATTCGGCAATATTAGTATATTATACGATTTTTTCCATTGAACACCAAGATTCCATGGGGCGCCGGACAGTAGGGCTGGCTCCGAGTTCCGCTCACACCCACCGGGTTCCGGCGTCTCGGCCAGTGAGGAGGTGGAGCTGGAGGTGCTCTCGTGCGTCCCCTGGCACCCGACCTCCGCCCTCAGGTGTGGCCTTATGCCCAGGCAGTCGGCCATCTCCAGGTGGTCCGCAGGGTGGATGTAGTCGAAGATGCTGCTCCCCGTCAGCTCCACCTGTCAAAACACGTCGACCCCCGTGAAAAGGCGCGCCCTGCTGGGTCAGCTACACACTCAGGCGCGCGCTTGACAGCGTCGCCGAGACCACAGAGAGCGTGGGGGGGACACCCTCTCACCTCAGCCCCCCCCCCCCGTGTTATAGCTCTCAAACAGACGGCTAGTGCGTCACCCTCTATCTGAATAACTGACCTTCCCGGAAGCATCCATTGAGGTGCTTTGGTCCGAAGCTAGAAAGAAACCCATTGTCTGAGCTACATCAATTGACTCCCCCATAAATATGACCTGTTTGTCCTACGCTCAGATTAAATACCTTGAACAGAAGATATTCATGGCATTTCTATTGCATTCTATATAAAAAAAACTTCTAATCTATAATCTCTAAGTCACGCCCATGACAGATGAGGTGGCGCCAATATGTAATATTAGTATTCGTTTTTTTTGACATGTGTTATAGTAAATTTTATGCGGGAAGATACAGGAGAGTTTTAAGCATTATGAAAACAAGGCTGAGGGTGAAGTGGACAAAGTGGCAGGTAAAAAGTATCCCTTTTTAATCAGCGTGGCGAGGGCGTGTCAGCGGCGTGATTTATGCCCGGCTCAGGTCTTAATCACAGTGTCGCCGCTTCCCTGCGCTGTCTGAGGGATGGAGCAGAGGGATTCCACCTGCCGTCAGAGCAAATGCGGCCCTGTGGGGCGCCAGCGATGGTCTTGGGCGGGGGGGTGGGAGGATGGGGGCACACAAAGACGGGCCTGCGGACGTCCGGTCCACATCTATCAGAGACGGCGACTATGTGGGGGGGGGGGGGGGAGACAGAATATAAATAATAGCAGGGCCATTTAATATGTATGAGGCGACTGGGCAGTCGTCCACAACGCATAGCCGGCCCAGCGTTGACTGATGGTAGAGGAGAGGAGGGGGCGGGAGGGCGGTGGGTGATGGGGGCGGGACGGAGGGGGCCGGCGAACGGGGTCTGCATGTTAACCAGGCCGGGATCAATCCGCAGGCTGCCAGAGAGGGAGGGAAGTCACGGAGTTTGGGACCTGAGACCCAGTAGTGACGAGCCCCAGCCAGAGGTAGCCAGGGAGGGGGCTGTGGCTCCTGTACAGTGGATGGGACGTCTAACCTGGTCTGACCGGCCTCCTTTGAAAAGTAGACACCCGACTCTATTATGGGGGCAGTAAACACAGGTGGGTGGGATAAATAACCCGCAGCCCCGATCCGTCCCTTACAATACTATTAAAACTTCATTCTAGACAGTCTCGATGATGATGATGATGAATTCGTCTCCCTTCCTTAAAACGTGAGTTGAAATCTCGATCACCATCATTTGGATCAACACGTCCAGCGAAAACGGGATCATCTGAGTGCGTTTCGTTTTTATCTGAGCGGCTGGCGAGCCAGCCTGGATGGAGAAACAAAGGAACAGCAACAGAAGTGGGGCCGCAGGGCTGGGACTGGGTGCTGGCTGCAGCGGGGGTGAGCTGCTCGATAATCGAACCATCAGGGAAGCGACACATGTCCCCGGAACGTCAGGAGAGGGATAGACACACCCGTGGCACCGTCAAAATAAAAGTCCTTCTCTTTATCTACTCGACTGTAATTACAAAGTCCTCAGTCCCTGCCTTTCATGTTCTGCTCTGTCCTCTCACCAAACATCTCTCTCTTCTGTCTTTCTTTCTTCCCACCCCTTCCCTGTTTTTTTTTTTTTTTTTTTTTTTAACTCTTCCCCAATCAATGTGGCTTTTAAGATGCCTATCGATTTGCTCTCTAGACAGACCCTGTAGGCCGGGGCGACACTTTGATTGCCGTGCGAGTAATTACTGTTATTATTTATGCATCTGGGCGAAATGGCAGGACTTAACATTCACAGTACAAGAGGCCACGGGCAATCAGCAGAGGTGAGCACCTGGAGAGTGAGCCCAGAGCCCAAGGGGCACCCTAGAGACACCGTCACTGAGACACACACGCGGGCACACGCACGCACACACACATTACACTCACAGAGATACTAACTCGCGCACACACATAAGCCACAATAAAAGCACAACCAAAGATGATTTACATGCAGGGTAAATAAGATTACACCTACACCCACAGCCATAAAAATGATCATGATTAAGCATACAGACATGCCAAAATACAGAGACACATACAGACAAATTACACAGAGAGAGAAATTAAAACAGACACAATCCATAGACATTACAGGCCGCTAATTATAAACTGCGAGACAAAGAAATTGCGTTTTTTTTTTTTTTTAAACAAAATTTCGTCACCATGTGAACGCCCACCCGAATACAGAAAGTGTGAATGATCAGTAAAACACAGGTACACAGACAACTGCACAAATACGCGTGCATTTATAAATGAGACAGATACACACATCAAACACGGCAGAGGTGAACCAGGGCAGGGGTGCCAACATTGGTAAAATGGCTGGCGTGAAATTTTCAATTCGAGACAAGTGTGCATATGCATTTGCATGCAAGCAGGTTTATTACATTGTACACAGTCTACATGCATAGGGTTTGCAAACTACCCCAACGCTTTTGATCAAGGGTGTAACCAAAGGCTGGAACATGGGGGGGGGGGGGGGGCGTTGAGGTCTCCACCCATTACGGGGGAAACATGATTATTAGGGGGGTTGTATTAGCTGGTTTTGATTTATTGGGGGGGGGGGGGGTACAACCGCCCCTAATTTACGCCCATGCTTTTAATGTAGATTATTTTAGGTTTACAGTGGAATAATATAGACTTGCATGAGCGTGAGAATCTGAAAGCGTGAGGGTCACGTGATGCTAGATGCGCGAGTTGGCAACCCTGGCGGGGCGGGCGCGGGCATGACTCACCTGCGAGAGGCCCAAGTAGATGGACACAGTTTCGGATATGTAGAGAAAGCGACCCTCGTGACTGACCACGAACACGAAACCATCCAGCGACTGGAGGAAAGGACACGGAGACGCCCATTAAAATCAACAAATCACTCTAATTAACTTCTCACTGTCATCACTTATATGACGGCGGATATCAAAATGGGTAAGGTTAATGGACGTGTGCTGCTGATGATCTGTGACCGCCCTGGGGGGGCGGCATTACAAAGGTTACTAATTCCGCTACCTTCCCCCAGAAACGCCCGAAGGACGACAAACAGCGTGGGCAGTGCGAGTAGCCAACCACCACGGTAGGTTTTATAGTATATATACCTTCAAAATATAAACAGAAGAGATGTGGTGAGCGACGACACTGTCAGAATAGTTTTTTGGGGAAAAAGCACATTAATGATAATAGCAAGCACCCACCAAGAGAGGGGTGAAGAGAGGTAGTCGCTTTGGCGGGGGGGAATGATTGCTATTTTTGCGGAGACGCTTAAAGTGGCGATAATTTATGCAACCACACATTCGGTATGCAAATTCAAGTGGACGGGTTGCGGGAGCCACAAGCCGCCTGAATCACCGGGAAATAAAGTGTAATTATCTAGTTATTACTGACAGAGCACGCGGGGAACGAAAGAGGCGCGCCGCTTTCCAGAGCCGTAATTTGACGTCCGTCCGCGCGCTCCTTCCACCCGCGCGCCACTCCTGTCTCGCGCACACACGCACGCTCCCCCCCTCCATTACCGGGTTTTCCACATTTGCCGCATTCCGTTTGTGCCCACTGAGAATTTGACGGGTCACGATTAAAAGACGTACGTCTCCGCGCCTACCTTGCCAGACTACCTTCAGAAACATGCCACTTTCATTCCGAAGAAATAAGGGACACCACCACCCCCCACCCCCGCCGGGTCACCGACGATATGATTTGCCGAGAGAAGTGGTCCCCTACGATTAAAAAAAAATTAAAATCGATGGGGCTGCAATGCAGGGCGTATTGCACACGAAAAATATGGGACAGGCTGCAACTCTGATCTGATGGGGGAATTTCTCAGTGTCCTCAACATTTAAAGACCGTTTGTGCATCTTCTTTAAGTTATACTAGTGTTTCTCAAGCCAGTCCTTGGGGCACACTGGACAGATCCACATTTTTGTTTTATCCCGTTCCCAGAACATCTGACCAAAACAATCAGGAGCATTTTAATACCTTACAGGTGTGCTGGGAACTGTGGATCTGTCCAGTGTTCCCCAAAGACTGGTTTGGGAAACACTGGGTTAGGAAAATCAAATAATGACATTAAAAATGAAACCAAAAATAAGCCATCTATCACTACAAACTGTTGTGTTCAGAGATGGTAGCTGGGAGGGGGTTAGTGTTTCAGGGATGGGGTGTCCTTCATTACCTGCAGCACGTGGGCTCCTAGGTGTTGTTCAAACATGTCAGTGGCCAGGGAGCGTGAACTGCGGTGCACTGGGGAAAGAGACACAAAGGAATGCACAGGTTAGGGAGGTTAGGGAAACATGTGACTTTTGACCTGTTAGCATCCCACACAGACTTGGTACTAATTGGTACTAATCAGGACTTCAATGCTAGTCTATAGAGCCTACATGTTTTGGAAACCCAGCACCGAGTTTTGCCTTGATATAGCGCCCTACGTTAAGGTTTCCCAACCCCCGGTACCGGTCTGCGGCCAGTTTTGCGGAATGCTGCAGAATGCTTGGGGTATATAGAGGGGTTGGTTAATTTACAAAAAATAACGAGACTTACATATTTTCAGTTTTTTACGACACCTCACGTTAACATTTTGCTTACATCTGATAAAAATTGGAACAAACTAATGAAATCACCAATCGTCCCCCTGCCCCCCCCTGAGCTGTTTTACCACAGATGAGGGTTTCTACCGAATAAATGCACAAAACCCTCGTCTCTTCTGCAACGCCCCCATTTCAACATTTCAGGCAACATCAACAGGCATCTGCCCAATTAGCAAAAATGGACTGAGGTTTCTCGCAACGGGAGAGGCACACTATCACGGCCTTGGCGTTTCAGTCTGTTTCAAAACGTTAGACCTTGGCTCGTTAAACCATTGACACGCTTTTCCAACAGCGTGCTGGAACTGTAAGGCGTCAAAAGGGGCATCTTTTTGGGCGTCCGTCGCTGGCAGGGCTTAGGAACCCAGCAAACTCCCATTTGTTTGAAATAAAAAAAAAAAAGGCAGTAAGGAAGGCGCCGGGCGGAAGGACCTCTCTGTCGCTCATTGTGTCTCGCTTCTGTATGCGTGTCGAGCCGGGGTCTGCTAGTCCGGACCCGCACAAACAACACGCACAGCTGTGTGACAAAGCCCACTGCCTTTGTGCACTGGGGGTCCCCTCACCAACCGGCCCCAACCTCCCCACAGGAACCGTGCGTGAATATAAATGAGCCCCTCCATTCAAAGACCTCAAAGGGGGTCTGGAAAGGGACTGGAGCTGTGACTTGGGGAGCAGGGGGGGGGGGGGGTGGGGGCAGCCATCCTCTGAGGTCACGTAGGCTGGCTCAGCGGGTGACTGACGAGCCCCTGTAACCCCTCTCCTCTGCCACCAGAGCAGTGCACTATATATGTTTCCTGCCCGTGTTGAGATGAATACCGTCACACAGGTATAGGCGACAGCCTAAACGACATTCAACTATGGCTCCCGATTGGTGGATCGTGGGGCTTTCTGAGCTTTCGGATAGGCTGCTGCAAAAGGGCAGCCGTGTAGGCAGCAACAAGGGCAAATGGGCACGCACCGCTATGCCAGTTTGGAAGAGAAAATGAAGAGTCACTGTTAATGGAAGTGCTGGGGTCACATGATGGTGATTTCAGTCATACGCAGTTGCACCAGGGCATCTTCTCAATTAAATCTGAGCTTCTACTGTCTCTGTTTCCCAATCGTACTTCAGTTTTTATCCGAGTTAATGTTATTCCAGAGGTAGATAGGAGAAAGTATAAGTCACACTCTAATGGCAGGCTTTATCTGTAAGTTTTGTCAACTTAGTTGTCTTTTTCAAATTAAAGCCTGATTGCAGCACCTCTCATTAACTGGAATGCAGCACCAGTGACCCCACCCCCACCGTACAGCTGCTGCTACAGAAATGGACAGGGTTGAACCACATTGACAGAGAGAGAACGACCCTAATCGCCATGTCCTTCTCCCCCTGCAATTATCCTTTCACTCCACTCCCCTTCCACCCCCCCCCACCCCCCCGCCCCAATCTCATCCCACCACCCCCAGCTCCTTCTGCGGTCGAACATAATTTGAGTGCAATTAACGTCCCTTAAAAGCCCTCGCCACTTTAAACGGCAGGGAATTATCATGAGGCAGACGTCGAATGGGAGAGAGGAAGACAGGGGAAGGAGTGCCTAAAAGAGAGAGGAAGATGGACAAGGAGAGGGAGAGGAAGCTGTGAGGTGGGGTGGGGTGGGGTGAGGGGGGGTTTGGGCTGACCAGAACGAGGTGACAGGAACTGGAGAATTAAAGGGGGTTCCGTCTGTAACACCTGTAAATGATATTCATGTTTCCAAACTGCAGCCGGACTGGTGTAGAGCGCAGTCTAATCCGGTGTCGCTTCCAGCCAGACGCAAAGTGGATTTAAATAAGACAGGTGCTCTAACAAGCCAGGCCGGTGGTGGAAGTGGGACAGAATAAATGAAACTCATCGCCGTGGCTCATCCGAAATTATCCCGTCATTTTGCGAAGATCGACATAAGTCTGGGTTGCTCATATAGTAATATAAAGCCATCTCTGCAACCAAGCTGAGCAAGATTCCAGCACGGTGATGATTCCCATCCTCTGCCTGATACATGTTGAATATGTTTGGCTACTATCTATCCTGGATTAATGGTGGGAATTTTGCTTGTTTGTGATTCATGATGTAAGAACTGGCCGGCTTTTTTTCATTCAGGGATATTTCTAGATGCCTCACACTTCTGGTGCACATGTGAATCTGTCTGTACTTGTTTCCTTACATCTTTTTTAGTGCTGATATCCTAGCTGGTTTAGTCACCCTCATTATGTGTGCTAACCGCCCGCCCCCCAGTCCTCACCCCTTCCCCCTCTCCACAAACACATAGAGAGAATAAAAATGCCATAAAGTGCCTCTGTGCCATTCTACACCCCCATCTTCCCCCCGCCCCCCTCCCTCCTCCCGCTCCATGTCTCTCTCTCTATCTCTCGCCATGTGAAGGTCATACAATTGATTTTCCTCTGTCTATTCATTTTTCAAGACTGGCCTTAAAACGTGCAAAGCAGACAAAAGGCAGACTGCACCCCCCACCTCCGCCAATCTCATGCTCCCCCCCCCCCCCCCCGTCTCCACACCCCCTAGAGACAGAGGGTTTGGGGGTGTCCACTGCGAGTCTTTCAGATTTCTTCAGTGTCGCTGCCGAACTTGAGGCTGAATTCCGCCAGTGTTGGCAAAATGACATACCGCATAATTATCAATGGCAAATAAAACTTGCCAATAAACTGAGCGCAATAGTGGATCTTGGAAAATATTTTTGGAGAATGTTTGACCCAATCTCTGTTTGACAAGACAATAAAGAAACAAAAACATAATTGGACAGTAAATTATCTACACTACAGTTTCAAAATGGCTGCTAACTTAAATATTATTATTGTGAAATTTAGCAATCAAAAATAAAGTTTAAACAGCAAAGAAAAGCAAGCCAATGCTTGATGTACCTTTTATTTAAATTACTTTTAGTTTTAATATTGGCGTGAAGAAGAACTACTTGCTTAACTTACTGGAATGAAGGTACTCAGCATTACAGGAGTAACTGAATTCTTTTCTCAAATAATGTCTATAGTTAGATTATTCAGGTTTAAATAAGCGTATAGGTTTGATTTCTTCAGTACCTACAGCATAGATGCAATGAGACTATTCTGGTTTTCCAAAAGCATAGTTGCTAACAACGTTAGCAACTTACATAGTTGGAACCATACAGCTAAACAATACCATGAAAGATGCTAATGAGAGCTTTTGGGGAAGCACACTTCTGGTTGCTTTATTACGGAGCTTTAAAAAAAAAAAAGCCTGTGAAGTAAAATGGCCCTTCTTCTCCGTAAGCTGTCCTGCTTCTTCCAAGTATAGTGAGTGTTGCGTATTTTGGCCCATATTTTTGGACATATATTGTGTGTGTACATTACATCATTCCGCTGTCATTTACTCCTTCATCTGACACTTTTATCCACAGTGGTTTACAGTAGCGGGAAGGGCTATAGTTTACACGCGCATCCTGGCATTTGATCCCATGGCTTTTGTATTAATAGCACAATACGCTACTTGTTGAGCTACAGTATGCCAGACACACTAGCACATTTAGTTAAACAATCCCCTGTTTCTACAAATCTGTGTTAGACTGCCATGGCGCTCCTTCATAAAACACACACTCACACACCTGCAGAATGATGGATTTCTCCTAGAGGTGTCCGTTTTGTGCTGTGCATACACTCTAGTCCAGGGTTATTCAACTCACGGTCCTTCGAAGGTCCGAGCACTGCTGGTTTTCCAGCCTTCCTTTACCTGTCAGTCAGGCGTGAAGCCTCTGACCAATCAGAATCAGTAATTATTAAACAACTACCTGGGAGAACTGAAAACACGGCCTGGATTTGGAATCGAGGTCCAGAGTTGAAGAACCCTGCTCTAGTCGCTGCTCAATTGTTTCTCCTCAGTAATAATAGCAATTAGACAACCCTTGTAATTATGCTCTCCTTGTTATGTCGTTAATTTCTGTAATTACAAATTGGGAAGATTATATTCTCTCTCTAGCTACAACATCCCTTGGATTTGAATGTTGAAAAACAATCCATGGGTGTACTTGTGGTAAAGTAGAATGCGTGGGCAGTGTTTGTTTGTGTAAAGGGACTCAATTGGGAAATAATGAGCTGAATTCAGCAGTGAGTGATGCCAGCTTAAGTTGAAGCAAAAAACTTCACATTGAATGTAAACCATTTCCTGTACATGTGCATGTAGCTTTTTACAATGAACTCTAAAAGTAAAGTGCACTTAAAAGCAAACCTACCCTTGGTGCAGTTTGATCCTCCTTCCAGTAGGGGTCCCCAGGGTGGGTCACCATGGTTGGCGAAGTGGCGCATGTGCAGGTAACTGATGGTGAGCCGGATGACAGATGCCTTGTCCAGCTGACTGGTGATGGCACCAGGCAGGGGCAGCAACTTAGCAAGTTCAAAGAATTCAAAGTTCTCCTTCCCACGTCTGGAGCGTGCGGCATTCCGAGATTTCTCTTTCCGCAGGTTCTGTAAGCTGAATAATTACAGAGAAAATGAAGAGTAAGAGAAAACAAGAAGGACAGAGTTTTTATTAATAACAAAAAAAAAAACTAGCCATTTACGCAATAAGATGAAAAACGAGATGAGATTTTCTTTCACTGTTTATCAAATCCAGGGTTGCAGTGACTTTGAAGCCTATCCCAGGACACACCCTGGATAAGATGTCAGTCTGTCACTGTTCACCAACACACTTAAACACTTAATCACAATTTAAGGGCAATTTAAGAACACCAATCCACATGTCTTGGAAGGAAGCCAGAGTCCCAACAGGATTCAGAGAGGATAGGAACCCCTCCCCCCCCCCACACACAGAGCCAAGGACAGAAACCGACCTATAAGGCAAAAGCAGTGAGGCCACAGTGAAACCCGCTCAGTCACAAAGCCTGATAAAATAATAAATTACTGAGTATCTAACAGAAATGTTTCACGTGTCATTTTAAAGGTTCAACAGCAATCTAAAACAGAAGTAGAAGGTTATTGTTGATTCTCTCTTTCAGAGATAATTATTCAATTAATTACAGCACTTTACTCTGGAGGTATTCTAATGTTACAAACAGTAAGGTGTCTCAAATTTACATACACACAGAAAATAATATCCTGTAATCACAGCAGCACCTTCACTACAAATGGGAATTTCATCAAAATGATCTTTTCCACTATGCTTACTTTCCATAGATAGGAGTCCAGTAATTCTATTTCTATGCCTTCATTCCCTGTGCGACACTCCGTATCCGTGATTGAGGGATCAATGGAAGGGTGTCTGTGATACAGCATGATAGTCTGACACAGTGATTGGACATCGACTTCTCTCAACATGGCTTCAGAGTGGCAGAATTATGTTGTCGTGGTGACTATACAATTTGTGTCCCTTTAGAACAAAGAAACGACGTCTCCAAATGCTTGTATCATTGATTTTGATTCAAGGGCCGGAGGAGAGCGATGACAGATTACATGTGTATATATTTCTGCATTTTCCTGAGTGTGTGTATACATGCTTGTGAGGGCTTTTTAAAGCCTGAACTTGGTCGGTCCATATGTATCAGTCTGTAATTTTTTTTTTTTTTTCTCGAAATATTGACTTCACTGCTTCATATAACAGGCTCTTAAAGAACATTTCAATATAATATGGACTTGGCTCATGGAGAGTACAATCAATGGCTTCCCATTGACTTTAAACAGTATTTATATCCTCCTATAAATGACGGGATGTTAATAATTCCAGGCAAATGCAGTTAATCTCCTGCTAATAAAATGGATCTCATTGCCAAGATGAGAGCAGAACACAAAAGCTTGTAATCCTAGCCAATCCTGAGAGAGCAGAAACCCCACCATTGAACCGGTGGGCAGCCCACACAGTTCAGGCAAAGCAGTTTGTCCATATCAGTAAGTAATGGGCCTGCATGATATGTCATGTTAATATTGTTAATATCATATGATACGCACATGTAGTTGTCACATTGCAAAGACCGCAGAAGTCAACTGGGTTGAGACCATCATCGATAAGTGCCCCAAAACATTTTCACTCTGTCGTAGGAGGCAAAAACTGCGATTTTAATGATTGCTCCTTATCAAGATTATCTAGTGTATGTTTTTAACAAATCAGTCTAAAGTTTACTGTCACTGCGTTTGCATGAGCTCTCCAAGCCATTCGTAATCATTTTCATCCTTGCTGTTGGTGAACAAGAACTGGTAAACGGACATGAAAATATTTTGGATTCCTTAGTCGATATCCAGCAAAAGTGAGTGATTTGTCAGCACTGCTTTCTGTCTATTGGCAATGCCACCAACTCATTTGTCAGATTCTATTGGTAGATAAGTTCTTTTTGGCTATAGTTCATTTTTACCTTTTTTGTTTGATAAATATCGCAATATTATCACAGAAATTTGAAATATCACAATGTGAATTTCATTCAATACCATTCAGGTCCACTAGGTAAGGTGAGGCAGAGGCGTACTGGTCGCTCTCACCATGGTAAGGTTGGCGGCTTGGCCAGAAGCCCCTGCAGGAAGTCCCACTCCACGCTGACACACTTCCCCTCGCCGACAAACGGCATGGTGGCCATCCCAGGACACTCTGGCTGCCACCCTTAGCGTGACGTGGGAGCGAGCGGCACTGTGCTGTGGCCAGACCTCCTGCGGGGGGGGGGGGGACAGAGAGTTAGGTGAAGGGAGAAGGAAGATGGGTGAGAATAAGACAAGGAACAAAGGATGTGAATGTGAAGAGCACTTCCTGAACGTTGACTCCCAAGGACTTAGGTTTGGTTTCAACATCAGCCCCGAACCCCCGCCCCCCTGAACACACACGGTACTTCCAAAGTACTGGTAGAGACCATACTGTCTATACCGAAATCTACACCCTTGTTGGCTCATCCTGTCCTATTAACCCTTCTGTTGATGTTTCAACTTTCTCCCCTACCGTCTTAAAATTAAGTGACATTAGAACAGTTGTGGAACCACATTTCTAGGGGAAGTAAAGATAGATTAACATGGCTGCCAATGGTTCCTGGGTCCCAGTCTGTGTAATTTGTGCCTAGAGTGGGCACCCGCACATTCCCACACCTCCCAGTGCCAGCTGGACGGCCTCCCTGTCCCACCTCCCATCTCCTCAGCCCGGCTGACCTTTAAAGGGCCAGCGCAGCCCCCGGCATCCTGGTGGCCGGCTGCGGGCGAGAACTGCCCTCTCGCCAGGTCTGGGTCAGTGGTATTAGCGTGGCCACGCCCCCTGCACCCCTCCCATTTAGGTCATGCTGAGGGCCACACCCACAATAACAGCAGCAACAAAACATGAGAAAACAACATAATTTAGAAGGAAAAACTCCATGTGATTAAATAGAAACAAATTTCTGCCTTGACCTCCATATCTAATCTACATCTCTCGGCTTGTCCTCCGCTGTTATCTATATAAACGTCCCGCGGTCACTCACTGTAATTGTTCACTTGATTTCTCAGCCCTTGCTCAGTTTTTAGGAACCATTTGGCATGATGGGAATCACTCGCACCGTCCACCAGAACGGCCAATGGCAGCAGCATTTTTTTTTTAAACTTTCACAAAAAGATCTTTTCCCCCTATTTTCTATGGTGAGAAGGAGGGGCCTGATCTATCATAGAAGATCTCTATCTTCTATCTTGATAGGAAACTGTAAACAGATAGAATAGATAGTCTTGAGAGGAGAAGTGATCAGGCTTTACCTATAATGTCCTCCCTGCCTGCTCTTGAGTCCCTGTGCAGCTTCCTCCGGCTAATAAGATGCGGTACCTCAGCTAATAAAAATGTCACAAGTTCCCTGGCACCGGCGCGGGGACCGTGTGTCTGGGTCGCCCGCTCGGCTCGCTGCCAGGCCCTCCCTCCGTCCGCCACGCCGCCGCGCTCCCCGTCATTTAAATAGGCGCATCGCGATTTGGCTCAATTACCGCTTGTTTTCAAGGGGGAATTGTTAATTAGGGCCTCCAGCTGTCGGAGCTTCGTTAGCAAGCCACGCCCCCCCCACTCCCCCCTTCCAGCCAGCCCTGGATTGGGAAATGCAACCTGGGGACGTAAACACGTCTGAAACGGCCGGGTCCCCCTCATCCGCATCCCGGGAACAATGTTTCTGCGTTCCGCCGTTTCCGTACATCTCTGCTGAAGCCAGCAGGCGCATCGACTGATGTCCAAAATCGGATTTCCATCCTCTAAATGACACATTCAGTGGATCCGCCGTGCACCCTGATCTTCAGGAACTACAGGATGCAACAGACAGCAAGCAATCCATCCATTTTCTGAACATCCTATACAGGGTCAAAGGAGCTCAGAGTCTATCCTGGATGCTACCTGTTTCGGAAAAACCCAGGACGGGACGCCAAAAACTCAATCCAAAGATCTCCTAGCAGACTGGGTTGCCTTTGCACGGCATTCACAGACATTAACAAGTAGTAAAGCTATGATGTCAGTAACCCTGTAGGCAACAAAAGCCCCTATAATTGTACTATATTGATGTTCTAACATATGCGATTTGCATGTATTACATATAATCTAAATCTGGTTGCTCTGGACCTACTGAGTGAATATATTTAAATTTGAATTGGCTGTAGATGTTTAGTCTAAATTGGCACTGGTACTGAAAATGATATCTTACTATAGTTCTTTGGTTTGTGCCATTTAATAGACTTTATTTTTAATCCGTTTTAAATACATTTCTGAAAGACAGTTTGGTCTGAAACTGAGAAAATGCTCCTAGCTTTGGACCCAGCCAAAATTGGTTCAGCGACGTAAATCGGACCCAAGGATCCTTAGAATCCGAGGTCCGGCACGCCTGTGAATGCAGAGAGGACTGGAGCAGAGCGAAAGGGGACCAGGGATCTGCTCGGTGGATCCCAACACTGGGGGATTGCCGCTTTTAAATCACTGATCAGCAAAAGCACACGCATCTCACTTGCACGAAATTAAAGCAGAACCTCTCGGACTGCAAATAGAAACAGCGCGCACGTATACATGAACTGGACTGAAGCACATCAGACTTAACAGCATGGTTGAGGAATTTAAACACAGATACGCTTTTGGGACAAATATTTTTAGAAGCTTCTGTCCAAAATATACAATGTGACTCCTGGATTGTCTGATTCTGCTCCAGCGCAGCAGCATGACTGAAGCCCTTATTTGGGAGCAGGAATGTAGAAAACGCTCCACCTCAACCGAGGCGCGCCCCGCTTTTCCATCCAGCCACGCTATTCATTATCCGCCCGAATCAATAAAAGGCGCGATTAAATCCGCATTAACCTCTTCCTTCCAAAAAAGGGAAGCCGGAGAACTATAAAACTTGATGGAGATCTCGACTGTTCCTCAACCTCCCCGGCCGGGAGAAAATGAGATAGAGCCACTGATTGATTTGCACATAAATGGAAAGAGATGAACTGTTGCCTAAGATGTTGGATTTCGGTGATTATTATCGCTGGTAATGATTCATAACGTGAACGCTGAATGCGGGGTGTTTTGCTCATGTAGCCAGCGGATAGCGTTCGAGTTTCGAGACACACTGAGCCGCATTTAGCATCTGTCCGGAGGAAGAGCGACGGCTCGTTCGTGCATGAAAATGCAAACGTGACAGTGAGCATCCTTCTGGCTGATTACGGCTGACAAATTGATACCAACCTATCGACTGGGGAAAATAACATGTATACAGGTCGTTGTGTGTAGGCACAGGGCAGGAGATGGGTGTCATCACACTGGGGAGACACTGTTGTTCAAGAACAGGCCGTATCCCCCCACCCCCCAACAACATCACCTTCAGCCTGTTTTCAACCAATAACATCACAGCCCTCGTTCACTTCGATGTACAGTACACGAGCAGAGATGCCTAAGGAGTTGAAGTTGCCGTTACCTAAGTCCTATGTGTGTGTGTGTGTGTGTGTGTGTGCGAGTGTGTGTGTGCGCGCATGTCCTCTACCTGACAGCTCTGTGAGTGGCAGCAGAGGTTACATAAGGAGCCACAGTGGGTCAGAGTGGACAGGCAGAGTGGAGACGGGGTCAGCGGGCTGTGAAACGGAGCAGGCTGGCGCTGACACTCACGATCAACCTCCTATCTGTCTATCTGCCGGCTGCTGGAGCCGTTGGTCTGGATCACACCGGTCTGCGTTCTCCTGTCCTGCCTCTGATCCTGACCTTCACCCATGCATTTTTTCCCCCTAGTACATTCAACACATGTACACCTCACGGCTAACGTCAGCCCTGTCAAACTCACTGTAAGAAATCCAACGGACACATCAAACATACAGATATCTCCCGGGTCCCCAAAATAATGGGAGCACCAAAGATAGAGGTGGCTCCATACTCGGCAAGCGAAAACACACCCAGCCTAAAAGTCATACGTGATCTCAGATCCTGACTCAGGACCTACGCAGCAAGTTTTAACATCAAAGAACCTGTAGATCGGTTGCCTCTCCTGCATCCGTATTCACGTACTTTGATGGTTCGCAGTCTGTCAGCTCATTAACCTTTGCCTTCTACCTGCAGCCATTTAATTCCGATAAAGACGCCATCAATTTCAAGATAAATAGAAACACGCATGTGCTCATCGAATCCCGATGTCCCGTCAGCTTGTTCTAAAGCTTTTCTGCTTAAAAGATGAATGACCAACTCATGCAGTAATATATTAAGCGCTTTCCTCTTGTCTCTCTCTACAGGCATTGGTAAAAGCTAGTGGTTGCTTGTCACCCCCTACTTGGAACCACCTGTTAGTGCCACAAAAGAGATTTAGATTGTATCATCTCATAGGTTTGCTAGATTATCACAGCTGTCATATGAGTTTGATGTGTGACATGTAGATTGTGCAGAACTTACGAGTAGGGGTTTGCCTCCAGAAGGAACATCTCGGACCTGCAAGGGCGGTGATGTATCAGTCCCACAGAATGCTCTGATCTTTGACCACGACCTGCTCCACTCAAGTTGCCGTCTGCTCAGAGCTTATCAAAGTCACATTGTAGCTTGCAGCTACGAGAATAAGGGACGCCCGGAATTTTCAGTCACGGGTCGAGAAAGAAAGACGCCGACTTGGCGAAATTGAGGCGGCACTGGGCAACATCAGACTAAAGCAGGAAAGAATATTCCGGGCCACAGATGCTAACGTTTAAGGTTTCCCCTCTTTCACCCAAGAGCAAACTCGAGAAAACAAAATCTGACAACGGGAGCTGGTATTTTTAAAAAATTCCACCTTAGTTTGCAAAAAAGTGTCTAGTGAAGTTACATCTTTGCTTATATTTTCCTTCGGTCAACAGAGAAAATGAAAAGACATTATGAAGGAAAATAAAAATCGGAGTAATGAAGTTTTCATGGGAGGCGTGTGAATGAATGACTTTTAATAGTGATTTGCCAAGTCTCATATAAATAACCATCATTTTGATTTCACACTGACTGTACGATAAACAACCTCTGGTCCCATTTTCGCTCTGTTCTGGCATAACGAAACCTTTTACCCAAAGACTGAACGGAAAGCTAAAAACATGTCCTGCTACCAGGCAGTGAAACATGGAACGGCCAGCATGCACTGTCACTTTGTGGATGGCACTCGCTTTACTAAGCTGCTGCTTTAGAAAAACACAAAAACACACTTAAACACAAAAAGGGCTCTGAGTGCAGTCCTACATTAGCTGCTGCAGCCCATGTCTGGTGCAGCGAGGTGTCAAAGCATCAGAATAATACGTAAATGCTTCTGGCCCTGTAAAATCCCTCAACACTGAGGTAGTTACACTGAAATGTTTACTGACACGACGTTAATTACTGAAATGCTCCATAAACAATGCAGCACTCTGGGATACCCCAATTAAAACTGCAGCATGGGAGATGTCAAAGTGTTTTGCATGAGAGAGCCATGCAGGGGACTGAAAGTCGGCGTATCCGGGTGTGAACTCACCTGCCGGGCATGTCCAGCGCCGAGCTCCTGCTGCTCTGAGGTGTCCCCCCCCCTCCCTAGGACACTGCTAGTGGCCCACCCCTCCCCACCCACCCACCCCAAGATACCCCGTGCGGCCGATCGCTGCCCCAGTCCCAGACCGCGGACACGTGCTCACTCGGGGCACGGTCACGGACCGTGACCCCACCCCCCGCCCCCCCCCCCACACCTCCACCCCCCCCCCCCTCCCTCCACACCAGTCTCAAGAAAGTGGCGACTGGGCTGGCGCACGCTGCATGTGTGTGAGCGTGTGTCTGCGTGAGAGCGTCTGCGTGTCCTCTGCCTGCTGAGAATGTCCGGCGCGGGAGGTCCTCGTGCGCCTGAGCCCGGGTTCGGCAGGCGCCCGCTGTGACAGTGTCCCTCCTGCAGCTGCCCTCACTCCCAGGAGACCCCGCTGCTCGTCATGTCTCCCTGGGAAAGCGCTGGCCGTCTGTCTGCTCTCCCTCCCTCTCTCCACAATCACTAGTAAATATAAAAGGCATGTTTGTACTGCTCCTGCCTAGGTCTCTCTCTCTCTCTCGCTCTGTCTCTCTCTTCCCCTCTCTCTCTCTCATTTACCCCTCCTCCTCCAGCCTCTTGCTCTCTCTTTCTCACTGTCAAAGCTGCCTTTCAAATGCTGATTAGCACCCTGGGTAAAAGAGAGAAGGAGAGGTGGAGAGAGGGAGGGGCAACGTGACTGAAAACAGGAGAAGATTCCATCACATCCAAACATATTCGACACTGTTTCCACTTCCCTCTCCCTCTCTCTCTTTATCTCTCTCTCTCTCTCTCTCTCTCCCTCTCTCTGTTACACACACTCACACATCATACGCACTTCAGCACTTTTAGCAAGCGCAAACAGCAAGTGAACTGGCAAAAAAAATTAATAAATAAACTAATAAATTAAAGCAGGAGACTCCACGTTCGAGGAAACCAAATATGATCACAAATGCCGTTCCATCCTTCCGATCCCCCTTGTTCATCCTTTTCTCCTTCCCTCCCTCCCCCTCTCCTTCATTCATTCCCCTTGCCCTCAAACACTACTCAGAATATTGATACACCCCCCTCCCCCCTCCTCCCCCTATCATTCACTCTCTCCGCTGAATACTGATGGGTCGTCTCCTCCGTGTCTTGGGTTCCAAGTTCTCTTTATTTCGGCTGTCGCAGAAAATAATAAGAAATAAACGACATGAAGGGAAATAAGCAAAGCCGAGGTGATGAGCTGTGGTTAAGTGCAGCTTCAGGTCGTTCGAAGCCGGTGGCAGCTGAACCAAACCTGGAAAAGTTGCAGATACAGTCGTGCTCCTGGATCTGCACGACTTTGGGGAATGAGAACAGGCCGAGGTTATTAAGGGAGGATGAAAAGCCGCAATCTAGTCGTGTCGCGGCCGCGTGCCGGAGAAGCAGCGGGTATTCGACCCCAACACCGGGGTCAGGATGCCCAGGCAGCATCCCGCTGTGGGGGCTGATTCTCAGGGAAGGGGTTCACACATGCTGGATGTTAGACTTTTTCGCTCAGATACTCTGTCTGGATCGTTGACAAAAGGTGGGATAAAATGACAGGGATGAAATATTTACACTCCATATAGACGAAATATCACCAGGACAATTTAAAATCAATCCTAGAAAAAAAATGACATCCATCTTCCATAACTGTTCTCCCAGTATAGGATAGTGGTGAGACTGGAGTCTGTGCCAGAAAACACCAGATGCACACACACACACCCCAGAAGCAAAATGAAGGTCCCAGTCCATCTAAAGTTGGGACACCGAGAGCCTGCAAACTCAGCCCTAGGAATCCCACCCCTGATACAAGCCACAATACAAGCCACTGAGTCACCCAAATTTACAGATGATGTATGGAAAAAATACATATGTATGACAACATATTACACAGACTGTATTACAAATCAGTTCAATTTGTCTACAACGTCATAATAGCCTTATTTATATACAAATTATGTAACGCTATATATTAGGAAATGTAATATATACACAATTATATAAAGGCACATGTAATTTATGGCTTGTATAATGAGACCCCTTTTGTCATGTTTGGTGTGAAGGACAGGCCACGCTCTGCTTTTCCCGCTACCAGCCCATCAGGCTCACGCGTGCTGGGCCTCATCTGTCACCTGGTCTGCGGGGCTAAGGCTGTAATTACAGCTTTCAGAGCTGCTGGGTTGTGCGTGCGTAGCGTGGCAGTTCAACGGAAGCACGCCGGCTAATGCTAACCTCTGCTCTGCCTGTGTGCGCAGGGTGTCTGAGCAGGGTGTCTGCGCGCCGCCTGGGTTTCCATGGTTGAATCCCGTTTGCTGTCACGGTACCAAAAACATGCGGTCAGGCAAACTGGCATCTCTAATCAGCGTGGCCAGAAATGGACTGGCATCCCGCCCAGGGTGTCCCCTGCCCCGGGTCCTTAGCGTCCGGGGGATGGACTCCACACTCTCTGTGACTCTGGACTGGATAAGCTGTTATAGAAAATGGGGGAATAGATGGATTTTTTTTTTCTTTTTTTTGCACAAAGCCGGCCTCCATTATTGTTAACCCCGAGTCTCTGCCCTTAACATTCACCCCACTGGGCATCCACCATGGCAACCAGCAGAGGTACCCTAAACCTCCCAAAGCAGACAGCAGAGAGCAGCCCTGGCTGGCACCCTTTCTGCACTCCAGGAGAGCTGCTGACACACGCTGTGGGACCCGCTGCTGGTCGATACCTGTGTGTTTAACAAGGCCGTAACACCTCGGGGTCTCATGTCAGACACGTAAGCAGTCCCCTCACTGCTGGCCCCCTTCCTGCGTGGGCTACAGATGTGTGAGCCCCCTTCCTGCATGGGCTACAGATGTGTGAGCCCCCTTTCTGCATGGGCTACAGATGTGTGAGCCCCCTTCCTGCATGGGCTACAGATGTGAGCCCCCTTCCTGCGTGGGCTACAGATGTGTGAGCCCCCTTCCTGCGTGGGCTACAGATGTGTGAGCCCCTTTCCTGCGTGGGCTACAGATGTGTGAGCCCCCTTCCTGCGTGGGCTACAGATGTGTGAGCCCCTTTCCTGCGTGGGTTACAGATGTGTGAGCCCCCTTCCTGCATGGGCTACAGATGTGTGAGCCCCTTTCCTGCGTGGGCTACAGATGTGTGAGCCCCCTTCCTGCGTGGGCTACAGATGTGTGAGCCCCTTTCCTGCGTGGGCTACAGATGTGTGAACCCCCTTCCTGCGTGGGCTACAGATGTGTGACCCCCCTTCCTGCATGGGTTACAGGGCTACAGATGTGTGACCCCCCCCCTTCCTGCGTGGGTTACAGGGCTACATGTGTGAGCCCCCTTAGCATTTCCTAAGGCTCAAACAAGAAAGGGAATAAACCAGGGTGTATTTATAGCATAGCTAAAAACTCTGGGCCCCCAGACAAAATATGTACGTGTGTGTGTGTGTATATATATATTTATGTTATGATCTTACGTGTTACGAGGGCCCCTATAAAGTGCTGTGCCCCACCCCAATCTCCTGGGTATCCATGTCTCTACTGCACACCTGCTTTGGGTCAGGGGTCCCACAACACAGAGGCCACATGGGGGCATCAGAGTCCGAGTCTGGAGTCCGATAGAATGAGATAGAAATTAAGTTAATTTTACAGAGTTTCTGGTGTTTATTACAACTCAACTTAAAATGACAGATGCAGAGGACAGATGTACATCTGGGACTCTTTTTCCTATTTTCGCATGAAGGAGGTATCCCTCTCTCTCTCTCTCTCTCTCTCTCACACACAGTCTGAAGCCTGCCCTCCCTCTCCCCCATTCTCTCTCTTTCTCTCTCTCTCTCTCTCTCGCTCTCCCTCCCTCCCACCTATTCGATATTCCAGCCTTGTCCTCCTGCGGTCTCCAGCACAACTTTTCTGTCCTGGGTTCCCGATTTCCCACCCCAGTGCTGTGATCAAAGCCCGCAGGCCGGCACCGCCCCAGGCTAGGGAGAGAGGGACAAAGGGGATGAAGAGGTGGTAGGAAAAAAAAATGTAAAGAGAAAAGGCAGAGTAATGCAGGTGCGAATGGAGGGAGCAAGGAAGGAGGAGGCAGTGGCACTCGTCACTTTCACACTCGTCACTTTCACACTCGATGCTTTCATGCTGAGCGCCAAGCAGTCAGGTCCTATCTGAAGGCAACATGGCTATGTCCTTGAAGCCTGGTTTCGCTCACTACTTTCTGAAAGAATTGACTCAGCAGGTAGTAGAATTACACTTGATAATAATCCAGGGGGGAATAAACTAAACCATTGGCAGTTCAAACGTCTGATTTTGTCTAGTTGCTGCCATTGTTCCTGTTTTCAGCCTTAATAATCTATTTCCTGGTGATACACTTAGAGTCTCTCTTTACGTTTAGCTGAGAGAGGTTGGAGCTGAATCCTGGTATCGATTTGGCCCACTATCCAAAAAGTATAGCAGGTTGCTGGCTAATTATCAAAAAAATATTTGGTGGGATATTACTGTGACCACTCATTCAGCCAAGGCTGAAGCAAACTAGAACCTATTGAGGAAAGGTCTAAGGTAGGATTCAACCTCGATGGGACACCTGTCTCATCAAAGTAATCACCTGTAAAGGTGAATTAGAATTACAGTTTACTTATTTATCAGACACTGTTACCCCAAGCGACGTACATTTGATGAAGCAGGGCCAGACAATCCAGGGAGTAATTGAGGATTAGGGGCCGAACGGTAAAATCACTGCCGATTCTGGGATTTGAACTGGCGACTTTTGGACCACAAACACAGCGGCCTAACCTGTTGCACGTCACGCCAACCCCCCCAGTGACAGAAAAGGAGGGGTGTCTGTAAAACCCGGACACAGGCACGGGGGGGTGTATCATCCCTGCAGGGCTGAGGCCAGAAATGACAGTAGCACCCAATCAGCTAACACATCCCACCAATTATCCCAGGCAACTTTAATGCAAGAGCTTGTTTTTATCTGCATATCACAGTAGGTACTAACAATTAAAAACCATGGCACATGATGATTATACTTGATCGGTCTGTGCTAGAACCCAATCCCAAGTCATCTACACCAGAAACCGAAACTCTAATGGCGCTTTTCCACTGGCATGCAGGAACCAGGCCGTACCCAATCTGGGTCATGAAGGGACACTAGTTACGGCACGGTTCCAGCTTGCATCGATTTTTCACTGCAGACAGGTCGGCTCGGTAAAACCGTTTGAGTATTCGGAAATGCTCCTTGACTAATCAGATGCTGGTAACACAACCCGCTCATTTTGGTCACACTTTCACGCATGTCAGCACGGGTACGGATCAGGTACGCCTCGGGTACGGCTCACATACTCTGCAATAGAAACCCGTCCTTTCACGCTTTGGCTTTGGTACGGCTTGGTTCTTGGTGACAGTGGAAAAGCACCATAAGTGCATCACCCACTTGCCAAAGCCTGTGGGCAAAGCTACTAGCGTCACTGCCTAATACATGAACCACAGCTAGCGATCGGACTGATTCCTCATATGAGCAAAAACCTCGCATATCAATCCAAGCCTACTGAGACCCCTCAAAGGCAAAGCAGGTGAGTTTTCAAATGACGGTTTCAAAAGAGGGCTACAGGCAGCTGGGATGGGGAGGTGCAGGGACCGGGGGACGACAGACCCAGACTTAAAACAAAGGCACAGGCCTGTAGCCTTAGGGATTTATAATGACAGGTGAGCAGGCCCAATCAGACAGCAGACGTCACTTTGGCAAAATCTGTATACACCTGTTATAAACTGGGGGAGGGGGAATATTTTGGCACTAATTTGTGTAGTGAATAATGCAAACAAGATAAATTTTTTACTTTAAATACATAATTTGTATATTTCTGGCATTGAAATATTAGTAGTTAGTGAAGATGCTTTGCTATAATTCTAAGAAAGTGAGGCTGACAAGTCTTTAATGGGGAAAAGTCATTCGACTTTCTCTGGGCAGGAGGGCGGACAGAAGCGCGTGACAGAGAGACGGAGGGATGAAATGGGGATGACGAATTTGGATGGATGTGGAGACAGGATTAACAAAATGAGTGGGAAAGAGGGAAGACAAAAGATGGCAAATATGGGGAAAAACACGAGAGCCGTCAGGCATGGGAAAGCCATCGGAAGACGGGTCTCTGGCATTAGGTGCCGGCCTGGTGAAATAGAGCTCAGTTTTATATAATAATTGAGAATAAGGCACAGCTGATCTGAAAGGAGTGGAGCCTCACTTTGCCCTGCCAACCTCTATCATGTCCTGTATAGTAAACAATCAACTCCACTGCTTGGCAATTTCCAAAGTTCTTGGGTGGAGCTCTGGTGAGGGAAGATCCATCTGTCTCCCACATGCGCTCTACCAGCACAGGACCGCGGTGAGCAGACCGCCTCCCTCAGGGTGCTCAGGGCAGGAATCCATCACAGGGCACACAATCTGCCAGTACAAGTCATTTAGAAACAAGTCAACTGGAGGCACATTTTTGGAGGAAACCCAGGGAGAATATTCAAGCTCCAGACGGGATTTGAACCCCTAACTTTGGAGGGATGGGTTAACACTGCCACTAATTATACCACAGTATGGAGATATGATGTAAATGACCTCACATTGTCCACAGCAGTAGCCATCATGCTAGAATGATACAAAGATACATTACAATGTAGAGGCACCTTTTTCCAAATGACAGATCCTCTAAAACCTCATATAAATTTAAATACACTTAACATATTGTGTGTTTGGATTACTTCTTCTCCCTGGATACAGTATCCAGGTGGTGCCACAATGCTTCTCAGAAGTTTTATCAAGGCTTGGCTCTCATCCTGGCTAAAGCAAAGACAGAAATAAAGGACGGCAGTTGTCAGTTTTACAGTTAGTCAGTTACGCCTGCATTAAACGAGCTTCCAAGGCTCATTTTGTCTGTTTGAGAGGATTTTTGTTCTGTTTCATAAGCAGCGATTTGGTGAGCCGAGAGGAAGCCTCATGGTGTGATTTTGGGAAGCCCTGCAGCGAGCGAGCCCCAGTAGCCTCAACTCCAAACACCTGGGGGTGATGACACTTACTGTGGGTTAGCCTGACTGGGTGTGCAGGTCAATCCATTTACAGACAAGACTATGGTAATGAAACAACGCCTGACAAATACTTTTTTCATATAATAAAATAAAGCCCTCTTTCGTTATAATGACCTATTGCCGTGAGTGTGCTGTATCCAGAGGTCAACACCGTGGGGAATTCTGACGGACAATTTTAATCAAAATGCAATTTTTACCACGGACATGGTATTTAAAAACATAGCCGACATCGTTTTTTTCCCCTCAATCAAAGCATTTTGCCACGGACACGGTTATCCGTAACCAGATAGGATGCCGATCACTGGCTGAAGCTCCCCCAGACAGACTACCATACTCTATGTAGTAGCACCATAATAGGAGTGGTGTAGTGGTTACCATACTCTATGTAGTAGCACCGTAATAGGAGTGGTGTAGTGAAACTGTGGCGAATATCTGAATTGAAACTGTAGAGATTATCTGGATTCTTTTGGGTTGGCAGCTCCCACTGTTACAGATAAGCCTATTCTGACATGAGCAGACCGACTAACAGAGGAAAATTTACTGTATAGAGATACACAAATAGATATAAGTGCCGACAAAGTACAGAGGTGGAAAACTCGACTAAACGCAGAGTTTTCATCTGTCAGATCCTCCGTGCCAGTTGTTTTCTGACTTGTAGTGTAGCGTCCGTGTATCAAAAGTGAATCTGCAGCATAATCCCATTGCTGCTTTACAGCGTGCCCACATCTCTGTAACACTATCATTCAAATGGCAACTGCTCAGGTTTCATTTAAGCCTCCGAATAGGTTGAGAGGAGCAATGTCTGCAGTAGGCGGGGGGGGGTGGTGGGGGGGGGGGGATTTGCAAGATGGGCAGGGCTGTAACCATGCCCCCCACCCTAGGGCCTCTGGAGGAATTGGGGTCTATTTGTATCCAGACGTGACTGCCTGGTATTACAATACCCCCCCACCCTCCCCCGTTCTGACAAAGACCACTAATTATAAATAAATTAAAAACACGACAGGATAGGATAGGGGGGAGGGAGGCTGTAAGAGAGAGAGAGAGAGAGAGATCGAAGGGGTGAGGAGGTACTGGGGGCGGGGGGGGGGGGGGGGTGAGGAAAACAGATAAGAAATAAAGAGGCAAGTGGCAGAGGACAAAAATGAAGGGAATGCAAGAGACAGAAAGAGAGGAAGAGAAGAGACCTGAGACTAAACGAGTGGAACGTAAAGATGCTGCAAAAACTGTGGCCACCGTGCCGATTGGGGCAATTTTCGGATCAAGACAGACAGAAGGAACCGGAAGCTGGAAAACCTGCTTGGGTTTTGAGCGCCAGTTCGCATGCATGAATGGACAGTTTAGGCAAAAACAGCCTTATACTAATTGCACAACACATGTAGTACTAGAAGCTGGTTTAGTTATTTGAATAGAAGATTAGTTGAAAGTTAGTTGAATATATACAAGAATTTTATTTAGGGAACTGTAACTTTAATTATAAATAATTAAGGACAAAGTCTGTGTACAACTTTTTCTCGTGATGGATTAGGATACGACCCAGGGAGGTTCCCAACTTGCGTACTTGACCGTACTTGTGTTCTCATGTACCATTTTACATCATCTTCCATTGCCCAAGACCAGTTCCAATAGTCATGAACAGAAGTACGGAGGACGGTAAAAATCCCTGGATTACTTCTTGCCCTAAATGTCAAGGATACATCGGTTGCATCCTTATCAAACGAGTCCAATCCCATGATTCACTGCACCCCAAGTTGACAAAAACGCTCTTGCCAAGACCACAATTATAATCTTTGTGTTCTTGGTATTGAGAGACACTCCCAGAGTGTCCCTTGCCCTATGTGTACTGCTCCCAGGGACGGGCTCCTGGCTCTCTGCGCCCCTGACCTCCATAAGCCGCTGAGGACGATGGAAGGATGACAAGTAATGAATATAAACATCAAATATTTAATCACAAAAAGTCCAATGGAAGGGGGCAGGGGAGGCCAAAACTGAGCTGGCCAATTGGGATTATCTGTATAGACTAATAAACAGAGGGCCTAGGACCCCTGAGTAGGCGCTCTTAGTAAGAGCCTGATTAAAAAAACATCCACATGCAGATCTCCGCTCACATCATTCCTCAGGGGAACACAGACGGCTCTGGCTTTTACTCGACTTACCTCTGAAACAGAGTCAGGATTGGGGGAACTGGTCATTCCAGGAAGGGTTCTGTGTGCAAATCAGTTCATAAATAATAACCGTCCGATACCACAAGCCTGGTGCTTTCCAGAAACCACAGAGATGCCAGTTCATCACCGGGAACACACTCACACTATGGGAAATTTACAGACATCAACCTAAATGTGATTCTGGACGGTGAGCGCCCAGGGGAACCCAGAAGAACAGGGTAATATGCAGACTCCATACGCAGAACCAGGGCTGGGAATTACACTCGCAGCCCTTGAGGTACGAGGATAAAGTGCTTCCCACTGAACCATCGCGCCACCCGACTTAAAACCTATTGGTGAAATGAGAAGTGTGTTTTAGGGATGTGGAATTTATAGGACTTATTCAGGCAAGCTGTTTTCATAAAAAAAAGAGTATGTCATATTTCATCACAGCCCAAGCAGCAATTCGGTAATATACATTTCATTTTTAAACAAACAGATTGGCTACAGTAAATGAATCAGCACTGGCGAACAAACAGAAAACGGCACTAAGTAATGTATTCTTTATTGAAACATACGGAGGTTATGCAAAAGGGATCTGAGAAGCTGTACTGACACTGAAGACCAGAGCAGGAGGGACTGAAGTCCATTCATCCAGCTTCCAACTGCATATCCAGTACAGGGCTGTGGGGGGGGAGGGAGGGAGGGGTGGAGGCTATTACAGATGCTATAGGTCACAAGCCAGCAGGAAAAAAGGGGATACACTGTGTGGCCATATGGGGCGGCGTGTGGCTCAGCCGGTTAGGCCTGTGGTCGGAAGGTCGTCAGTTTGAGCCCCGACCATGTCTGTGGAGCCCTTGTGCGAGGCCCTTAACCCCCTGAAATGCACCACTGGCTTCGGATGAATGGTCAGACCCCAGGCTTCAGTCTCAACTGTAACAAAAAAAATGACAAAGAATTAAGAGACCACAGCACAATTTTTTTTTGTTTCACTCATTTAACAGATATTTTACAAACTGCAGCCTGGTCCTTCTCCGTTTCTCATTAATGAAGGGCTTCTTCACTGCTTTATGGGACTTCAATCTTGCTTCTTTGAGCCTGTTATAAACTGTCCTAGCAGTGCACTTCACACCTGTACTTAATGTTGCCCATTCCTTTTGAAGGTCACTTGAGGTCATCCTCCAATTTATGAGAAACTGTCGGATAAGTTGATGGTCCTCTCTGGCATTAGAAAGTTGCTTCTGCCCTTTACCTGGCTGTTTTCCGGTCATTTCCAGTTTCTCCTGCTTCACCTTATTCTTGTGCACTGCTGCCTTAGAAATGTTGAACCTGGAAGCATTCTGCTGGTCAGCGCAGCCTTCAACCAGCAGAACCAGGATTAAACCAGGATTTAAAAATGCAGACTTGTTTAAAAACATAGAGAGTTCTCTTAATTTTTTCCCCGGCTGTATGTGTGTGTGTCCAAGGAGTGCAAAATGGGACACGTGAAAATAAGCATTCCAACGTATTTGTGCAAATGGAAAATAAAGCATCATTTCAATGAAGCCCATCACAAGAGCACATGCATGCACGCATCTAGGCGTACTATAAGAAAGATATGAGCTCATCCCAGGGAGCACACATGAATCATAATCATAAAAGCATCAGATAAATGATTTCATGTAAATGTAGCTATCACCACATGCCTTTGGACTGAGAGGAAAAGTAATCCAGAGGAAACTCGCATAAAACGAAGGGAACGTGCATGCAGGGCTGAGCTGGATTGCCCAACAGGTCCAAATAACCCACAGTAAATTATATTATATCAAAACACAGTGGATGCAAGCTTGAATAACAATGAATAGCAGCATAAAACGGCGTCAAATACAGAAACATAACAGAACCGTTAACCACGCTCAATAAATACCATAGGGAAATAAAACATTACAGTAAATAGGTCGCAGATTGCCACAGGTGCAGAAGCAGCACAGTGATAAAGCAGGATCTGTCAATTTAAACTTAAATACTTAAGGAGACCTGAGTATGAATGAGAATTATTTGAGGTGCATTCTAATCATCGGCAGCAGGAAATGGCAGAACGCATTGGCCTTGGGATTATTGACATAATCTTAATTTGTAGTGTCTGACAATAAATTGTTTTATAAATTAAAATGCAGTAACACAACGAGGGATGTTTTGAAGCTGTTCCATGAATTACATCCCCATAACTGCACAGCTAAAGTCATCTGAGCCACAGTGCACATTTTCTGCATCAGAATGACTAAACCAGACCGTATGAGACCTTGAACGTGAGTCGGAAAAGTCTGGGAGGAGCAGAGTCTCCGTGGTCAATTAACAAACTCGATATCATTGCCATTATGTACTGCGATTTGCCTATTTGCTAATATCCTGCGTCATTCCGTGTGTCTGTGATCAGAAGGTTGTTGGTTTGAATCCCAGGGTCAGCAGAATAATGTCACCATTTGGCCCCAAAACTAAGCTATTAATTCACCCCCCCCCCCCCCACCAATTGCTCTAGAGACTGTCCAACTCTGCTCTCTGAACTGCACCTAACTTTGGATACAAGTGTCTGTTCTAAATAAACAAATACGGACAGCCACTGAGCTACACGGTAGAGACACCTGAGTTCAAGTCACTCACAAAGAGAACTGTGTTATCAGCACATAGAAATCTCAGGCTGCATTGCAGCATAATTTATGGAGATAAAGAAGCATGTGGGACCTAAGATGGGGCTCTGAGGTATGCCTCTATGACTAAGTAAAGATCCAGATAAAGCATATTCAAACTTAACATTCCAAACAGTAGCCACACCAAGCCAATAGTTTGGAGTTTGTGCAGAAGAGTAGAATGAACTATGGGAGCCAAAAGCCTTTAGAAGATCAATATAAGCAACACAAACCGTGTCATTGTCAGTACTGCTTATGATCTATTTTGAAGGCTGATGCAGTGGTTAGCACTGTTGCCTCATACCTCTGGGACCAGGGTTTGAGTTTGCGTATTCTCCCCGTGTCATCGTGGGGTCCCCTCTGGGTACTCCACTTTCCCCCACAGCCCAAAAACATGCTGAGGCTAACTGGAGTTACCAAATTGCCCGTAGGTGCGCGTGGTGTGTATGAATGGTGTGTGAGTGTTCCTTGAGATGGGTTGGTGCCCCATCCTGAGTTAATTCCCTGCTTTGTGCCTGTGGTTTCCAGGATAGCCTCTGAAACCCCTGCAACCCAGAATAGGACAAGCAATTACAGAAAATGAATGGATGGACCTTCTTTGAAGCCGTGACTGCAGCATTGCACTCATAACCAGGACTCAAGCCGGACTGCAAATCCAAAAGAATGATGCTCATGTACATCGATCGCCTCTGAAATAAGCATCCATCCATTCTATACTGCTCATCTGGGTCCTGGTTGCAGGGACAGTGGTCTGAGCAGGAATGTCCTCAGATCTCCAGCCATCTCCTCCAGCTCCTTCAAAGGGATACCAAAGCGATGCGATCCATCCAATGCCTGTCAAATACCAGGATGAGCTCATGAAAAATACATTTAAATGTTTTTCTGTCGAGAATGGATACATGGAAGAGCCATCTAATGGGACAGCAACAATATCACAAATAAAGATCCTCAGATCCTCAAGAGTAGATGTAAGGCTTCTGCATTATCAAATGGGCCACCTCTGGTGCAGCTGATTTGTCTGTTACTTATGAACATTTCAAATGTTTAAAAAAGCTTTGTATACAGAATCGTTTTCCACTCTCCCATATGTTTCTCGTTTTTGTTTAAAAGTTAGCCAGTCTAATCCAGACCTTTCTCTTTGTCGTAAAATGTTTTCATGGCTGGGGGTAGAGCAGTCAACGACTGAAGGGTTTAAATAACTCTTTGTTCCACACTTTCTCGAGGCAACATGTTTCCTTATAACCACCCTAAAAGAAGGCGTAATGAAGTTCCGAATCTTTTTCATAGAGGGGATTAGATTTCTTCAGCAGAAAGCGCAGGTCATTGAGAAAAGCCAGTTCTTCAAACACTTTCAGTGCGTTTGATGGGAAGTAATAACCAGGCGCTTTTGATCATAACAACCAGTACAGAAAATACTTGGTCTTGGGTAATATGAAAATATAAGAATATAAAATGATCTGCTGCAGAGTAAAGCCATTTTTGATTGCATAAAGTGGATTCATTTATAACTGGAGTATTTGGAGTGTCAAATATTTGGAATGTCAAACAGCAGGGGGGATGGGATCTGGGGCATTGGTCGCACCCCGATTCATATCGGCCATTAAGAAAACGTCTGGAGTATAACAAGCAGTATAGCATCACTGAGTACAGCTAGCGCTCATGGTGTGACCGAAAGGACCTGCGACAGCCAGAAATAGCTACTAATCACATTCACATATAGGCAAAAGCCATGCACCAACTGATATCCAAAAATAGAATTCTAAATATTTTAAGAGTATATCTGTGTGTATCTTGGTGCAGAACATGTGCACAGATATCGTTAAATGATTTAAATACCTCTGAAGATGAATTCATTATCTTTAACTGGGCAAGTGGCTATTGAAAATAAATTATCTTATTTTTCTGCCTGTTTAAAGATATCTGGAAATGTCTTTATGTCTAAAAATGTAAAATATATTTTTAATAAGTCAGGAAGTGGTTCTCCATATATCTTTAGACAGTTTAAAGATATCTTTAAATAAAGATAAATACATTACAATGTCAGAATATTTCTATGTCTTTCTGTCGTTAAAATACCTTATGTAACTTACAAGTATTACATAAACACATGAGCAGGTATATTTAAATATGGCAAGATACAGGTATATTTTAAAGGGAATGAGTCTGGCACGACTCGTGAGATACAGATATCCTAAATATGTATAATACTTTGTTTTATATAAGTCTAAATATCTAAATAACTTCAAGAAACATTGAGGTGGATTAACCATAATTTGGCCATATGAACAAATATATAGTAGCTACTTGAGATGAAAGAAGCGTCACTATTCATTAATGATTCACAAAGATGACAGCAGTATTTCACTTGTGTTATTCATTACTTGTTCCTTCAATAGTTCCTCCAGTAGTTCCTTCAGTAGTTCACTCAGATTTACAGAACTAACAGATACAGTAAGAAATATAACTGCCTGTGATAAATGATGCGTCACGATTCAGCAAACATAACATACCATCAGTAACGTAACATCAGTCATTCTTTATTTGCTCCTACAGAAATTCCTTCAGTAGTTCCTTCAGTAGTTCATAAATGATTACATGGATGCATCATGGTTCATTACTGATGAATGAACATGAGATCAGTTTGTAACTAACACTTAGTTTATGGTTAACTACTGTAATACACAAGTAATAGCATAATACTACATTATTTGTGTCCCTTCAAGTAAAGTGCTACTATATTATCTTAGTTGTTTTTAGAAATTAAGTTATATGTTGTGTTTGACATTGAATTGTATTTGTATATAGTTTAGAATGACATCTAATTCTGCATTTTGCATGGATTCAGTTGTTCCTCTTCTCTTTCTTTGGAGAGAGTGTAGAGGTGCGGGCCTCAGGCCCACAGTGGAGAGAATATAGATGTGCGGGCCTCAGGCCCACAGTGGAGAGCGTATAGAGGTGCGGGCCTCAGACCCACAGTGGAGAGAGTGTAGAGGTGCGGGCCTCAGACCCACAGTGGAGAGAGTATAGAGGTCAGGGCCTCAGACCCACAATGGAGAGCGTATAGAGGTGCGGGCCTCAGACCCACAATGGAGAGAGTATAGAGGTGAGGGCCTCAGACCCACAGTGGAGAGAGTATAGAGGTGAGGGCCTAAGGCCCACAGTGTAACACAGACTGCAGAGGTCGGCACACTGACCTCAAATTGCTCTCCCGGACTTTGTCCTTCCTCCCCGCCCTCTTTTAAGCATCACCATGGTCACTAAGTTGCAGACACACAGAATGCCAGAGCGGGAAAAGGGGGAGGGGCTTTCTCTCCACCCTGAACCTGACTGTACCGGCAGCCTGGGTTCGAGCAGGTGATCGATAGCCCCGCGACGGGCCTCTATGTGCCGGAGATGCGGTCCAAGAGATCTACTGCGGCTGTTGGAGTCTGCGTCTGCATCCAGAATGGGCTATGCGCCCCCCCCAAAACCCACCCCCCTTGAGAGAAGGGGATGAAAGAAGCAGAACCCCCACCCGTATTAGCATTCCCCCCGGCGCAGAGCGCTCGGTTCGCCTCTGGCGCTGCGCAGTGGAGGACGCTCCTGAATTTGGCTGAGGGGGCCCGACGCTGCATCTGCAGGCAGCTGTGGCCATCAGGATCACGGAGAACAGATGGACCTTTAGGACACAGGTGTGCCCAGCCGCTGCCGGGGCTATAAATGAGTCATTATACACAGCCTGCGCTGGGCTGGCATGGTGATTAAGTGGCTAGCTCTGTAGCACGTCCAGGGCTTTGGGTTTGATTCCTGTTCCTGCACCATCGAAGATGCTCCCCTGAATTGTTCTCCATGCATCATAGGATAGGCTCCAGGCTGACCACAGCCCTGCAGTACCGGGGGGGACAGATGGATGGAACAAGGGTGGATTTATGCAAAGGCTGTAGCCCGAGGCCCCAAGGTGTAAGGGGCCCCAAAATAAAAAAAAAAAGAATTTTTTTTATTATTATTTATGGATATTACAGCTGCATTTTATGCTGTAGGTAGGGGCTCCAACAATAACTTTAGGCCAGTGGGCCCCACCCCCCTAAATTTGGGATAAACGTACCCATTTGCATGTAAAAGGGACCAGACAGGCACCGTACTGTAACTTAGGTTCTAACACTTCACACTAGCAAAGGCAGGAAGTCACACAGCTAAAGAAAAAAACACATCTGTTACTCAAACAGCTGCAAAGCGGAGTGGTCGAGAGACTGCACTAATAAAACGGGAAGAAATTGCATTTAAACAAAAATTAGTCGTGCAAGATTTAGAACCAAAATGTCTGCTAAATTCGCAAAAGTAAACTTCATAAACATTTGTCAAGAATGTATAAGAACATTTTCTTCCCTGAATGCTACAGCCTTTCATCGGAAGATTAATTATACATCAAAACCCTGACTGAACATTTTTGCAGCTCCACAGAACCCCACCCCACTCCTACCTCACAAACTCCCTCACAAATCCCCCTCTAACAGCAAGACCGGGGGCTCGGCCTTCTCCAGCCCTGGAAAAAGGGCTCGTTTAGCAGACAGTAATTGCTGGTCTTTTAAATATCTAACCCAAGCAATCCAGAAAAGAATCCTTCACTCATAAAAACTTCTTTAATTATGAGAAGGGCGGGTGTGTCACAGTGGCTCATTGGGGGGCAGCGTGGCCCCCACTCGCAGGGTCATGCGTGTCTCCCATAGCCAGCTCTGTGTGCAAGGAGCTTGCAGCCTTTTTGTGGGAACTTCAGCTTCCCCTCAAAGGCCAAAGACATCTGATTATTCAGTAAAGAAGCCGAGGAATGTGGCCATAGTGTGTGTGCAGTCATGGAGTACCATCCCCTCCACAGCACCCCCTACCGAGTATCAGGCGTATCCTGGGATAGGCTCCAGGCACACTGAGAGTATGCAGTGAGTAAATCATCATGGAAGATGGATGGATGGATGGATGGATGGTAAGGAGATAACCAGTACTTGGTAATGCTTTACATTAACTGCACCTTCATAAGGCCTTTATAGTAATTTGTAGAACATTCAGTGCCCCTTCATAATGCATTCATAAAACATTCATAAGCAACATGTAAGGATACCTTAACATCCTAACATACCTTAACAGCTCTAATATACATGAATAACAAACAATATGTGATAATAACAGGCATTTTAAGTATTCGATGTTTAATATTAGTGAATATTAAAGCGGTTAAGGCATGTTATGATGTTAAGGCAAATTTAAAAGCAGCTCATGAATGTTCTATGAATGCATTATAAAGGCATTATAGGCGCAGTTAATGTAAAGCATTACCCAACAGTTATATATCTTAATTCATTCATTTCCTACAGCACTTGTCGTGGGGATCTGGAGCCAATCCTATAAATTAATTTATTATACATCTTCTTTTATCCCCTCTATGTTATGCTGTTTCTCCCATGACGTTCTGCCCAAGGAAATTCAACACAATAACAAGGAAAAGTAAAGTAAGTCTGATCAGGGCCGAAGAACTGCCTGGCAATTGCTACCTTGTTCAATCCGATGCTGATCTCCTTCTGAACTCCTCTTTTCTTGGACCGGGGAGAGAAGCAATGCCCACTTAAGAGAAAGGAGCAGGAGACCTCCAGGAGGTGCAGAGGGAAACTCCTTCAAATCTCTTGAATGTTTGAAGCTTTTTTTCCTCTATCTAACCATTGTACCAAAACTCAACAGTGGATAAAGATGCACAAAGAGGACTTTCGCAGGAAGGGAATAGATTACATGTTGTATAAATAAGAAAATACAGCACACATACCATATATGGCAAAAGGCAACAAGCCCAGCCTCGACTGGGGAATTACTCCGTCAACTACAAAATGAATTCCTTGAAATTTCACACATCACCTTTAAAACAACTGGACTGCTCACAGCTAACCCCAAAGAATCATTCAAACATCCGCAGCCAGGATTACCCTTTACATCACTGTTCCAGAACATTCCCATGGGAATGCATGTATCGATCACGCTACCCTTGTAGCCTGGGCCTTGGACCCCTAAAACAGCATGAACATTTTGCCCCCTCGAGCTCAGTCCTGGAAAAGCCCTCAACGACTGAGCATTTCATAAACGTCAAAAGATCCCCAGCTGTTGGCAATCTAGCTCCTTTCGGGTGCCTATCCCATAAAAAAAAAACTAATAATATGTTATTCTGCTGATGTTCTTATTTCGTAATGCTTAGTCGCCTGCAAAACTGTAAAACCTATTCGGGAGGACAGCGACTTTTAATATCTCACATGTACAGGTCGTGTGTGCCACTGAACATTCCGGGTAAATTTTCCCAGACCAGAACCACCCTAAAAACAGAAGACCAATCAATAAAATCATGTTTTTGAAAAGTACTATAATATAGTACCGCTCATATCTCATCCCAACCCCTGACTGTGCAGCGTGGGCTGAAATTCTTAGGCCACAAATTCCCCTTTTACTCAAAGTCGGGGGGGAAGAAAGTCCATTATATGGGGGAAAACAGAGGTCTGCTGTGTTCTATCAGCCCTGCGTCTCTATCTGCCTACCGCCACCCCCCCCCCCCCCTTTGTCTGATTTGGGAGGTAAGCTGCTCCCTTTTGTTCACCCGCTTGTGCGATTCTCAGCGGAGAGACTCTTCAGTCGTTGCCTCCCGCCACCACAAACGTCTCCGCCCCGGTGCTGGCCCGGGTGCGACCAGCTCTAATCCCCCTGCTGATGGAGGTCTAGCTGAGGTCTCGTCCCGGATTAGAGGGTCAGGCAGTCAAGTCTCCGGGGGACCGGAGGATAGAGGGGCGACAGGGGCTGAGAAAGAGGATGTGGGGCTTGGGGGGGAGGGGGGTTTGGGTGCTGAGGGGCTTAGGGAATTGGGGAGTTTCAGAATCATGCTTGTCACAACGCACCTCCTTCTGGGGGGAGTGGGGGGGTGGGTAGGGAGAAGGGCGGTGATGACATTCAAACGGACCCGCCCACACGCATGGTAATTGGGCGGTGCGACCACTTCATCCACCCCTCTCTCTGTCTTAGTCAACAGGCTGGCTCTAGACCACCTAAATAACCACTCCCCCCCACCCTCATCACCGCTCCTAGTGAGATTATGTGTGGGCGGGGGGGGTGGCATTGATAAGCTCATGATGGCCTGTTCCCACCGACCCAACGGCGCGACACGAGGGAACACAGTCACGGCGCCATCTGTCTCGCCGTGACATCGGTCCGGCCTCGCCGCCCCCCCCCGCTGCGCTCCCCCCGCCCACATGCACCTCCCTGCACACTTCCCCGACAGCCCACTGGCAGCAGGTGACACCACAGTCCCAACACCCCCTAATCTTTGCTTAGCTCAGCCGCTGGATCAAAGAGGCACCAACATCCTCAGACCCGTGGCCGAGACTGAACAGAGAGCAGAGCAAGGGTGGAGACAAGGAGGGAATTTATCTTCCAGAGCTTTCCGGGAAAGCCTGCCCTGCGTTTTAAATGGACCCCCCCCCCCCAATCTCCCTCCATCCTCCCACTGTCAGTCCGTCCCTTTCCTGAATTAAAAGTGGAGTGTCATCAGAGAGAGGCATCTCTAATTCCAATCAGATCACCCCCCTCCCCCCTCCCCCTGCCCCCGCCCCCGCCCCGCCAGCCTTCTCCCTACTCCTCCCCTGATGGCCTGCAACCTGACAGACGGAGATGGGATCTGACAGCATACAGCCATCCGGATGCCTCCCGTGTGATTGACACGCTGCCGGGTCCTGCTGCTCCGGACCTGCACCTAATCCTGCCCTGTCAGTTCTAATTGGAGAGGTGCAGCCCCCAGTGTCACCGGGGCAACTGATTGGCAGGACCCCGGCTTTGCATAGATATGAGCCCGAGATGAAGGCTGGGCCATGCTGCTAGTGCTAATAGACACACGGAGACACACAGGAAACCTCAGGCATGCAGCAAGGCATAGACAGGCATGTTAATGTCCTCACGCACACACACCGGATAGCAAAGAAACATGGATAGCGATAGACACACACCGGATAGCAAAGAAACATGGATAGCGATAGACACACACCGGATAGCAAAGAAACATGGATAGCGATAGACACACCGGATAGCAAAGAAACATGGATAGCGATAGACACACACCGGATAGCAAAGAAACATGGATAGTGATAGACGACACAAAAACTGCAAATACATACGGATGCGAGTCCTCCACGATGCACGGCCGGCAGGTTGCCCTCTTGTTGGAATCGGGTGCACGTGAAGGGATGGGGGGGTGGGGGTAAAGGTGGCACCTGATTGGCAGGTGCCACTGACCCATGCGAGCGAGGGCGACCCCTGCAGGCCAGACATCAGATTGTCCAGGGCAGTGTGGGACACTGACCACGATGGCCCATCTGCATGCGTGCGTTCATTAGCGGCAGTGATGCTTTGTGGGGGGGGAGGCAGGGAATAATGACAGAACAGATAAACTGAGAAGGAAATAGGCAGGTAGGAGTTATAAGTGACAGCTGTGATTGTACAAATCCAGGATTGTAAAACCTACGCATGAAGCAGACAAATACTTTTTATTTTACAGCACTGGAAAAAAATAAGAGACCACAGCAAAAAATTTTTGTTTCACTCATTTCTCAATTCATGGGGCTGCATCTGTGATTAATGTATATTTTCTTGCAAATTGCAGCCTGGTCCTTCTCCGTTTCTCATTAATGAAGGGCTTCTTCTTTGCTTTATGGGACTTCAGCCCTGCTTCTAGGAACCTGTTTTGACCTGTCCTATCAGTGCACTTCACATCTACACTTAATGTTTCCCATTCCTTTTGAAGGTCACTTGAGGTCATCCTCCGATTCATTAAAATCTGTCGGATAAGTTGATGGTCATCTCTGGCATTAGAAAGTCGCTTCTGCTCTCTACCTGTCTGGTTGCTGGTCATTCCCAGTGTCTCCTGCTTCACCTTGTTCTTCTGAGCTGCCGTCTTATAATCTTTGAACCTGGAAGTGACTTGCTGCTCAGCCAGCAGATCCGAGATTAAACCAGGATTTTTAAATGCAGACTTTTATATAGAGTGGTCTCCTATTTTTTCCATTGCTGTATTATGTTCCAGTTTTGTTCTTCTCCTCCATCCAGCCATCTAGGGGTGTAGCTAGAAATTCTGAGCCCTCTGACAAAACGGTAACTTGGGCCCCCATGGTAAAATGTGCTGAGGAAAGGTAACCTGAGCATATAAATTATTTTATTTTATATCCAGGAGCCCCTATACAATGCTGCCCCCCCTGAATCTGTCAGGGTATCCATGTTCCTCAAACACCCCTGCATCCATTCATACATAACCATATATTCAGTATAGATTTAGAGTCTAGATCCTAACAGAAACAGAAGGCATGACGTAGGGATATTGTAAATGGGACGACAGTCCATTGGGGGACACCCTCACACAGCTTACCGGGGGGGGGATTACAATTTGTTTTCTAACGAGTTAATTTTCTAAATGAAAATGAATAAGTTGTGCCTCTTTGCAGTTGCAGCGGTCCCTACATGGAGAACGGTACACGTCACAAATGCAAATTATTTAATAATCGATTGACTAATCGATTAGTTGGTTGCTTGATTGACCGTCCAGTTTATCAGGTTCTCAGATGCGACCTTCATCGACCACAAACATGTTCAAGTCGGGGAGCAGGAATGTGAAAATCCACTGAACAACCTCCCTCCCCCTGAAAATTGCATGAAACAGAATAAAATCGCAGCAGGAACAGAAACCTGCAATTTATCGGCGGCACGAGAGGCAGACTGAGTGCTTTGCAGCCCCGCGACCATTGAGAAATTTTATACTCATGATTGTTGCACTGATTGATTCATGTAAAAGTTTTTTTTTTTTTTACGTCTTTGTAGCAGAACAACAGCGCAGGGCTGGGCGATTGGGGGGGGGGCTTTTCTGCAGCTGCCTGCCGCATGAGGATGGAAGTTCTCAGGACGATCGATGCAGCAGATTATCACTGGGCTTTGGGGTTCAAACGCCTGGATCTGAGTGTAGCTCTCAGCGGAGCCAGAGAAGAGAGGATAGATACTAACCTGAAACTGTCAGACACGCACGACGGGCTTGCGAGCCAGCTCTCCCCCTCCCACACCGCCCCCCCAGCCCCATCGGCATGTCTTACCTCATGCGCTCAACACCAGACTGCAAAACCTAGCCCCCTGGACTGCAGGACTGAGGTGACGCCTGCCACAGTACTGTCTGATACTGGCTGAGAAACAAGAAGCAAAAAACATAAGTGCATAAGTGCCCTCCCCCCTCCCCCGCTGACACCTCCCTCCTTCCAAGTCTCACACCATCGATCGGGGCCCGACTCGTCACCTGTCAGTCGAGACCTGGAGCTCCTCAGGGATGGAACACATATACCTGCCCTCATTTCAAAGTTTCTGCTCCTTGAGTGCACCAAGATGTCCTCCGTTTGCCAGTGGTAAGAAACTAGACCTTCAGGTCAGGTTTAGCTCAGTCTCTGACCTGTAATGCACCAATGAGCAGAGCCGACTTGGTGAGAAGTGGAACTAAGGGGCGTGGCCCCGTTTTTGGGACACAGCGGCAGCTGGCGGTGGCAGCAAAGACCAAAGAGTCCACAACAAAACCAGAAGCAATATAATTTCAGGGTGAAAATAATCAGGAAACGCTTCTGTGCACGTCAAGGGACTCCCAGCTCTGTGCTACGTGTTTCTCTGCTATTCTTTTATACAGCAGGATAAATGATTCATTTCCAGGGCCGGCTAGTTATAAGCGGAACAGGCAGCTGCCTGGGGTCCCAGCACTGTGGAGGAAGTGAAATCATCATCAATCTTCTTTGTAGGGAGCCTCCTTAGTAAAGCTTTGCCTTGCTAATTGTCTCAAATATATTTGCAACAAAAATAAATAAATCATGAAAAGTATGCTTGTAAAAAAAACAACAAAAAAAAAAACAAACAACAACAGACAGACAAGAACAGGCGCACGATATTTCTGCCAAAGGGTGCAGGCTTGTTTGTTTAAAAACTTGCACTTGCATTCGGTATGTTGTTGGTTCAAGTCCTCATAAATAGCTTGCCATTATGTGAGCGATGTGACTGGTCCCAATAGATTGACAGTGACTCATTCCAGTAGCTGAGTCACTGGGGCGTCAGTGCACGCATCAAGGGCATGCAGCCTCATCGACGACTAGGCGGGATCGTGCGCTTTCCTGGGGAAAAATTCACTTTGCTTAGGCAGCATGCTAGCCCTGCTGTGTGTGTGTACATATTGTCTCTGGCTTCCCCCAAATCTGTTGCTTTCCCTCTGCAGTCTAAAAGCATGCAGTTAGGTGGATGGTGGATTCTAGTTGCCGTGGTGAGTGCTGTAACAGACTGCTGCCCTGTGCTTACTAGGGTAAGCAGCTGCAATATGGGTGGATGGAAAGTTCATATGAATTTCAACTTGTTTAGTCTTTATGGCAACTGAAAACTTAGACTCCCAAATATACCGATAATCAAAAACAGGAAACAACAAAAAAAAAGATTGCCTTAAACCTGGGTTTCCTCCCAAAGTCAAACTCAGCTCTCCGTTTGGTGAATTAGCGTCTTTAAGTAGCCCGCTGGGACGGTGTACACCCTCCAGTCGGCTGCCATACTGTCCAGAGTTTCCACGGCCTTGTGCCTCCAAGCTCACTCTGTCCTTGCAACTGATGCGCGAAGTTTTTCACCAACTATATACAGAACTTTATTTTTCAATAGATGTGAACGCAATTTTGCCAGAAGGGGAGAATGTAATACCTAGAGCCCTCTAAAGTTCTGGAAAGGTTCGTATTTACGTAGTCTGTGTGTGGATTTATCGGCAGATCCCAGCGCAGGCATCTTCTGAGGGGGCATCGGCTAATCGTCGGTATCCTTTTGAACATTAGATTCTGATATTTCTGCCATCAGATGTTATAGTGACAGTTCGCCGCTGTCGGGTCGTTGGTTTCAGTTTGATGCGTTTTCCATTCGAAGAAGTTGCACCATGATGACAAAGACGGCCCACTACGTATTTGTCCTTCTTACTTTCGTAGTGTTGGTACGTCACTGTCGGAGTTTATAAAACGATTGTCCTTCTGAAAAATCTTCTATTAGTATTGAAATACCAGGAGGTAAAATTATAAAGGACTATTACAGTAAACTCCATTCAGATGATTTAATTGGGTCTCGTGGATATGCGACAAATCAGAGGATTGTTTTTTGAGAGGGTATTAAGAACAGACAGCATACACACACAAATACACCGCTGTATGACAAAATGATCTTATCAAACATAATACTTCGCAATATTACCCATAATCCTTACAGTATTTACTGGAGACAGACTAAGGAATACAGCGATTAATTACAGGCAAGAACGGTGTGGAATCTAGGCTATAATTTCCGTATGATACAGCAAATAAATATATCTTTTTGCAAATTAGTGTAAAGTATAGCAGGATTTTGTTAGAAAAAAAAACAGAATAGCTTATAAGCGTTTTCAATGTCGATTAATTAAAAAAATTTCAATATATGTTAAATAAAAGCGACGCAAGATTTTAGAAAAAGAAAAGGCTAAAAAAAATTCAAACCCAATCGTCGACTGCGTAATTAGCTAAGAAAGTGTCGTCACCTGTTATATTAAACAGGGAAAAGCCAGCTCTGAAGTATACCCAGAACTAGTGTGTGTGACAGCCGATTTAAACGCGCATTCATCATTCACTCAGGATGGTGACTTTCACTTAACACCAACTTTATGCCTGCGCTCTACAGGCAGGAAGGAACTTAGTGAAAATAACCAGAAAAATTAACATTTACTTGGTTTTTATTCCCTCATTCCACTTATCTAGGACTTGGCCTATCTACATTACTTTGGCTTCTCGAAACTTTTAAGCAGTTCCTTATCACAGGTATTATTACTTACGGGACAAGTGCACTATTGAGGACAAATGCGCCTAAAATTCAGCTCTGGGCAGCATTTGCCTTGAAGAGGTAAGACTAACTAGGTGACCAGCAAGAACACTTACATAGTTCTCTACTATATGAAGTACTTGGCCTTCAAACATTCTTTTTATTAAATTATAATAAAATAATTTGGTAGTAAAGTGTGGAATTCGTACATTATATACATAATTAGGTTATGTCTTACCCAGTTTAACGTAAATCAACCCGGCTCAGTGCAGTCAATGCCTTGGACGAACACACCAGCTTCCCCTTTCTGTGCCTCAGCCTGTTTGTCAATGTCCCTATGGACTGTTAATTAATTTACAAAAACGCATGTAAACTGCTCAGACATTAAACAATGACACTTTTTCGCGATTTACGGCTGTTGATTCAAAGTCATTTGAAAAACGACTAGGCCTACCCGAATTAATATCTATCTAGCCTACATCTTGTTAAACAGACGTATTTACCAATTCACGGTATTTGATTTTTACTACCAAATCATTTAATCGTAAAGATAAATGTGATGTTGCAAGACATTAACAAATTAATGAAAAAAAAAACGTTAATTCACAGACCTATCAGTGATTTATCTCTGAGATCGGGCAAAACAACATATTGCTTTTTTGTTTTTATTATGATTTCGTTTTTATGATGTCGGTGAAAAAAAGTTTTTAACAAGTATAGAAATATATTAGTTAGTCATAAACAAAAACTCGGATGTTATAACTTTTGAAATTAACTGTCTCCAGCCTTTACACTGGTGCAATAGAGGAATGCGTATGTAATACAAAATTTCAAGACGAACGGAGTCTGACTTTCATTCAGTGTGTTTCGTAATTTGACAGTTTTTGCCACGCACAACAAAGATTTGTTTTTCTTGTCACGGATGTGTTCTGAAAATCAACAATCACGGTAAGTCACCATGCAGTCCGTAACCCTGGTTAACACATGCGTGACACTGTGGTAATTTACCTCACGACAGAGGCGGGGAAAAATCAGGGATCATAAAGCTATTATAAAAACCAGTCGCCCCGAGTCTTAAGGATATATCGATGGAAATGTCTCTGCGTGTGGGGATAATATCCGCATTCATTCCGTCTTCTGTGAATAGTAACAGGAACATCTTACAAAATATAACCTATTACTATAACCTTGAAACTTCAAAATCTGACATCCAGCGCGTTTATGTATGGGCATGTGAGTTTACACAGTTGCACAGATTTCGCCATAGCATCTGGGATCATTATTATATGCCAACGTTCGCTATTGAGACTATTACTGTTCAGTGTTACTCAGTACCCCTAAATGCTCACATTTAAACCCTAGGTTGGATTAGAATGTAGTCCACGAAGATTAACGAACCCAGTAAAACGTGACAAGAGCGCCGCCTACTGGTGACACTGCGTATCAGTATAAGACGCTACGTAAAGTTTGTGGACCGATATCCTTGCCATCGGTATTTAAAGAATAAATACCACGGGAAGATTTTCATTTCCAGGACCTACATACAATAAAACGATATACTACGCAGGACCTGAAACAAAACAACAACCGATTGTTGCATCCGCACAGAAATGAAGCCAAATAACTCGACCTAGAAAGCGTATTACGTATTTACTTCATACAGTGCTGGTCGAAGCCAATGTGGCGCCCCGTCACCACCGGGAAATTTCACCATCCAGTTTCACTTTGTCAGTAGTTTGCGAAGTCGGCATCAGAAGACGGCGCCCTGGGCGGCCGCCAATATGTCGCCTGTAGAATTGACCAGCCCTGAATTTATGTAACGTTTTATGACGTCCCAAATGTTTAATCTTTTAATTAATCTGTATTATTTTTTAGTTCATGAACCTTTTCAGTGTATTAATAAACATAACACGTATTTTAAAAACAACTCTTCAGAAAAGGGGAAGCGATGGAAACCTCATTTCCCGCTGGTCACCCGCGGTGGTTTGGCCCATTGTCTTGTTTGCGGTGCGATTTGCCTTATATCATGTACTTCCTGCATTAGGTTTACACCGTTCAGAACCCTGTACAGATAAGCAGTTACTAACAAAGTAAGTATGCGCATTGCTCAAATCTTGCATTATAATTCAACTGGTTTTATCATTCATGATTGCGGAGAATCGGGACAACCAGGTCTTTTTTTGCAGCACGGAACCCAAAACTATGAGGTCTTCAGTCAGGACGTGAGCAGAAAGGCTTTCTTTCAGTGTGGAGTCCAGGCTGGTCATGTGATATCTGGCCAACCAATCAAAATTTATCCAATACCCTGGCAGAAACCACGAGGCTGTGAGCCAAGGTCTCTGAGGCTGCCACGCCCTCTCGGCTGCATCGGATCAATGGCGTACAGTGCAGTAAACATCTCTCAGGCTGACCCTGGCAGTTTTAAAGGTTATAGTTCAAAGGTCACATAAGCTGCCAGAGCTTTCTGTCACACATTATCTATCGTCTATTATGTCCTAAAAGATCAAAAATAAGATTAGACAGAACAAAGGTCAGTTAAAGAGATTTTCTTTACAAAACAGGAGGGCAGCACCCTTCAAAACAAGTCAGATGACAAAATTCATCGTTTTTCATAAGCCAGGACCATATTTCACAGAAAACCCTTATATCTATTTTTTCCCCTTAACCAGCTTAATACCAGTTAGCTTTTTTTTACCATTTCAGGTTGGAAAGCCGAATTTTAGATTGTCAGACACTGAATACTTTGTTTGTGCATGGGTGCATACACCAGTAATAGCAGAACAAACACAGCTCTGGTAAAGATGGACGAAATAGAATCCATATCAGAGCAGCTCCTTAAAGGCAATGAGTGAATTTTTAATCTTTGAGCTGAACGTAAGGAAAAAAAAAAGCAGGCGAGTTGAATATCCTTTTACTCCATAGTCCGTTTATGGTGACATCATTAAAAGTGTCCACAGCGAGCAAATTTAACTGTGACTGCAGCTGCAGCTGCTGCTGCTCCGGCTGGAAAAGCTCAATCCCAAAAGTGGATGCGGAGCTCAGTAGTGCAAAGAAAGAGAAGCCAAACCTGTTATTAAACAGTTACGTCTGGAACCACAAAGTGTTACAAAACAACTGAGTATATTGAGCATAGCCCCACTGTGGGATACAAGCTTAATATGACCTTTGTGAAAATAAAAACAAAAGAAGAGACTGACAGGAGGCAGATTTTACAAGATTGATTTATTTAGTATTATACAGATCACGTAAGGCCTTAATGTTTGTACACCATTCCCATTGAGACAAATTACCATACTTTTAGCAAATAATATGATTTTGTTGTTGATGTGTTTTCACTTTACTTCATTTTGATTTTTTTAACTATTTTTTTTTTTTTGTTTTAAATACTGAGAGTGGTAGGGCTCCCCTCCCTGGCTTGGTTTAAATCATGCACTATACTGAACTGGCCTTAACACCATTCACAAAATTGTTAAAAAACGTCTTTTTTTTTTTAATTATTAAAATAAAACATAAAAAGAAATGCCTGCTATCACCATCAACTAAAGGGCAAAGTGTTAGACCCCTAACATACAAATAAACAGCCATTTGAATATAGTTTGCTTGTTTTCATTTAACTTAACAGACAATGTCTCCATTGTTTGCAAAAATAAAGAAAAACATGAGGCAGCCACAGAAGATTGCTGAACCATTGTCACATTTTTTTTAACAACCGTTTTCCTGGTTTTCCTAAACCTCAGGCCTATCCCGCTCTCTTTCCCCCCCTGTAGCTGTGCCCTCGCCTGTGCTCACAGTTCACTGTAGTGTTAAGTCGTCAATTAGCGCGAAGAGAATCGCCACAGCGGCATCCAAAAAGTACCAGAGGGGTTTCCGCGCTCTCCCCGCTTTTCCTTCAAACCCCCCATCTCCCAAAATGCCACTTCAACTCACCCTCTGGAGAACAAAAATCAAAACAAACTGAACCGATCTTCGTAAAATGGGATTTTTGCGATTTCGTTACAAGCAGAGTTCTTCAAGTAAGAGCCACAGTAGAGAATGCAGGAGGGGGCCGGCGTATGTGACACGGGCAGCGTGGGTGGATGACGAGGCATGGGTGGGACGCTCTGCTGCACTGATTGGCTGGGCGTTCCCCATGTACCCGTCCTAGGGACAGAGAATTTTAATGCGTGCTGGCATTCGCCTGTATGGTGATGGGCAGACAGGATAAACTGAAATGCCTATGTTACGCAACTGGGCTCCAACTGTAGAGCCACAAAAAAACCAAACAAACGAACACAACCCCCCTCTCCCCGTTGGCCTCCTTGTGGACTGGACTGTACATGACCATGTTTAAAACAGCCTTGGTTTTTTTCTGCCTGGCAAAACACTCAACACCAGGAAATGACAGGTGACCTAGATGGGCTTTCAATTTGAGGGGAGGACAGATTTGAGTAAGAAAACCACCACCAATCAACGCCCTGCATCATGAACGCTCTCAGCTTTAGTTCCAGGTAGACTGGTCAACTCCGCTAAGTTAGCGATTAGCGAAACGCACACGGCAGAGGGGTTTGGAAGGAACCGGGCGGCTCCACGTTTCCAACCCTCACATCCACAGACAGTCATCCGCCACATGTTTGCTTGCCTGGCTGAAAGGATGCCAAAGAGACTTAGTGTTACTACCAGAAATGATCAAGCTTCGAATTCCCCATTGAGTAATGTGTGTCTCAGTCCCTTGATGGACCCAGAATTTCGTTCCCTAATATTGTGGACTATAAAGAGAGCGAATTTACATAGCAGGCATGCAGTCGTCAATCAATTATGCAATACTTGGTTCCTGGAAGGCCACATTTTGTAGGGGTTTAAAAGACACCAGCCCTGCCTTTAAAACGCTTCACTTTTGAAGATCTGGACCTTGGAAGACGGTGGTAGCTAGGCAACAGAGGTTAATCCCCCTTACAGCAAGTGATCTCACCGCTTTCCTTCATGCTAAAGCTAAATCTCCAGCAGGCGCTAACAACCAATTCTATCAACATCAATGCAGTGAAAACATCAAATCTAAAGGGCGCATGTTTGACTGGATATTGGTTGTTTAACTGCAGTTGTGGACGGGGGCCGTATAAAATCAAAGCTAATGATGTGGCAGTGCAGAAGCATTGGGGTGGGGAAGGAATGAACATGGAATAACATGAAGGTTTAAGTATAGGATTGAGGAATTTGATGGCCATTTGGGCCTGGTCCACGTTCCAGAGCTCAACAGCGCACTGCCGTTAAGATTGGGGCCTCTACCCCAGCTCCCACACACTCCTGGACAGAGAAATTCAGGTTACTCTCTAAAATAGCTGCCAGATTGAATGTAGCAATTTACTAAACAGAATATTTGCGATAATAAGAACAGCCTACATTCTGATACTGGGCCCAAACTGCACAACCAAGGACATGAACATAGAGAACAGAACAGGCCAGTAGCACGACCCACATGATCGCCCGGAAAACATGTCGGCACAAAACAACCTTAACCTGCTCAACGTCAAAGTGAATAACCCACTAAAAAAACAGTTAACGATCCACTGGACGTCAGATGCCGCGGATGCACAGCTCATGCCGCCTTGGGTGGGTTACCCTATAGAATATCTCTTTGTGGTGACTTCACGAAAACAGCATGGTGAATTTAATGGCACGCCCCAATAACTGCTTCAGTCCCACGCGTGCAACACCTCAGTGGCAAATGCGAACAGCGGTGTTCACCTTGAAGGTGGCCCGATCCCTTTGTTCCAAGTGCTTTGGAAAATCTAAACCCGACGCAATGTGCGTTTCTGTCCAGCAGGTGGCAGCAGCTCGCTCGCGTGTACGGCGCAACCAGCTCGATGGCTGATGAAAGACTTGCACGGGGGAGGGAGTGAAGGGGCTGAATCGAGCCACGGGCCGTCGCCCATTCTTTGTGCCAAGCAGACACCGGGAGCGGACTGGTCTCTCCTCCCTGGAAACCCCAATATTGCAAACTTAAATCGACCTGGACAACATTCTGTTCTTCTCATCAGTAATTCTGCTGCAAGTCAGCTCTGACCCAAGGGTTAGGTTTTAATTGGCACTCTTAAAATGAAAACGGCAGCCTGCACCCCCCCCCCCCCCCCCTTACTGGGACATACATCCGCTGGACTGGCCTGTCACCTCACCCCAATCAATTCTGCTGCAGATTTTCCCTCCTTTTTTCTCTTACATCCCTCTTTCTCTCTCTCTCTCTTCTCTCGTTCAAATCAGTCTTTCAATCGTCATTCAGCTGTGGATCACCGTAGCACTACCCACAATGCTATGCTATGAGGGGCAAACGTACACACACACACACACAGTCCAGCCCCTCCACTCCCCTGACCTCCTCCCTGGGGAGGGGGTCTCCATGGCGACCAGGTGACGCTCCATTCCTCGGCGAGTGGAAAGCGCTCGGGGATAAACGCCACCCCCCGCAGCCACAAAGATGAGTTGCCACGGGCGTCCACAGCCAAGGAACGAATCTGTGGGTCACTTTGCATGCTACAGCAATGGATTGTGGGATGTCCAAGGGGATCTCTCTGAGCACTACAAAATAAAAGCGGCAAGAACCGCGTGGTAATTGGACTTAATGTAATTTGTGCAGCTGCCCCACCAAACTGACACAACCGTGGAGGGTGTTTTAGGAAGGAACCAAAATCGTTGCACGTAGTTAGAATTGAGATGTGGGTCAAAATCCATGTCATCCCCGATCATCATGCAGAAACCTCCCTCGATGACAATCTCAGGTGCCTTGCGAGCCCTTCACCACCTCCCAGCCCCGGCATCCACTGGCTCTGATCTACCCCCGTTTTAGGGCCGCTGATCAACATCTGCCCTCCCCAGTCCATCAAACACGCATACATGTACAGGGAATGCCGTGTCCACAGCGGGCCGGAATAACTCAGAATAAAAACATGAACGCAAATCCCAGTTCCTCCACATGCATTTCGGCCACACAATCGCAGTCTCTCCTAAACTTGCGGCCACCCATTTTATTTCACAGATGGGATAACAGCAATTGGCTGCCCTGACAGGGTGAGTATGAATAAAAACTCCTTTTAAAAAATTAAAAAAAAAAAAAAGGAAAGAAATGAACTCAGGAACCTGCCAGGATGCGAAAGTCTCACCCATGCAAACAGTCCCGGTTCCACATAAGCATCTCTGCAGGGTCGCATTTCTATGTGCAATAAAGTGCTTCCCTAGGCTCATTCTCGTGCCCCCCTCCTCCTCTGGCCGGCCCTCAGCATTCCACCCCCAGCCCAGGAAGTGCAAAGCCTTTGGGAATCAACGCAGGCCCCTCCCCCTTCCCCAGAGAGGTGGGACTTCCTGTGTCACTCGGTCACGTGTCTCCGTCAAGTCCCTGACATCTGCAAGTGATCAGAGAATGGCTACAGGTGCGAGGAGGCTGACAGGATGGCAAACTGCACCACACTGATCCAAACAGATTTTTTTTTTTGGGGGGGGGGAGGGGGGGATAAAGCAGAGTGAATGGAAACAGAAAAACAAAAACCCACACAATTCAGCCTGTTAAATCTGTGTGTTCCAGCTTGACATGTAGAGATGCGCTTGTAGTGTTTTCAGTGTCAGGAGGGAGCAACTTTAAGGTTCTGTTCGCCTGGAATGTTCTGCTGAAGTCCTCCCCACGGGGGAACCCGAGCATCCCGACTGAATGGGGTGTTTGGGCTTTCCTTTCCTTTTTCTTTTTCTTTCTTTTTTAAACATACATGTGACAGGTTTGGGGTCTCCATCCATATACAAGGATCAGAGAGGACAGTCCTTTCGAATCCCCTAAAACGAGGTGTCAGAAGCAACCTGCCATTCTCACCTGGGCCTCACTCCCTCACAGAAGATCAATTCATGGTTGTGGTGCTGGGGGGGGGGGGCGCTGGGGGGGGGAAGCTCAAGGGAAGGATGGCGAGGAGCTGGAGGGAGCAAATGGGAGAAAAGGGGGGGGGGGGGGGACTTAGAGAGTGTCCGGCGAGACGTCCGAATTCCACCGCTGACCCCCCCGCTGTCCTCTCAGAGCACAGCGCTCACACCGAATAAGAGGGGAGCTACGCTCTCTGCTGACACCTGCAGGCCAGATCCTAAATAACAGCCTTGGGGAGGGGGGGGGGGGTCCCAAGCAGCAGAAAGTCAGCTGAGGGAGTGGGATACGCACATTTACTAGTCTGCATTTCTGCAGAGGGGGTGGGGCCGGAAGAAACTGGGGATGAACAAAAAGAAAGAATGAGTGCAAGGGAAAGGGTAGAAGAAATATAAGTGGCATGTTACTTAAGTGGCTCAAAAGTCTCTTGTTCCTTGTGGCAAAAGGGGAAGAAAGGACTCTGGTCTTGCTGCCTATCCCCTTCCCTCTCGCTCTCTCATTCTCACAGAGTCTGTTGCTCGGCCGTAGTGTGGTGGGGGTGCAGGGGCAACAGGGACTGCAGAGGGGACTGCGGAGTGGGGGGAGGGGAATGGGAGGGGGATGGATGTGACTGGGGGGTGAAGGGTGTGGCCAGGGGGGGCGTGGACTGGCAGGGGTAGGTGGCGCCCCCGGAGGAGATGAGGGTGGCGGTGGGGGAGGCGGGTAGCCCTGGCAGACCGCTGGGCGTCTCCACCAAGGGCTGGCCGTAGAAGAAGAAGCCGCACTGGTGGATGAAGCTCTCGATGATTGTCTGGTAGGTGCGTGTGGCCGTCAGCGCGTCCATGGTGGTGAAGTCAGGCCGCATGAGCGTGGGCCAGAAGCAGATGGAGAGGTTCTCGCTGGTCATCAGGTTCAACCGGTTGTTCTGGCTCACCCTGGAAAGGAAGCACGATGAGAAACACGCCCCCTGCTGGCCAAAACACTCGGCGTCGGCGAGACGTGGAACACTCCCCGGAACGAGACCTTAGCAAACATCTCGCCCTACAACTAAAGAGCAAATTTCTGAAGCTCACTCAGTCCACGGCATATGTTTGAGAAAATTTCTGTGGATTTAGTGAGTTTTGGAAATGCAACCAAAGTTCTTCACTGGATTACATGAGGACAGAGTGACTTTACATCCCAGTACTGTAACTCATCTCAGAAACAGCGAAAACAGACCAAGCAAAGTGTGGCAGATTTTCACTTCAACTGAACTGAAGAGGATATCTGAAACTTTAAGCGGTTGCATTCCTGACGCGTATTTACACCTCCGGTTTACATTTTCTCACCCACCCCCCCCCCCCCCCCGGCACCCCTCCACAGGCCTCGCAGGAAAGCAGGAATCAGACTTACTTGTTCAGGTGGGTGATGACGTACTTGAAGACCTCGTAGTTCTCACGGGGGAACCTACGCAGTATGTCCTTCATGGTGTGCAGTCTTTGCTCCCGGTCGTTGATTTCTGGAGAGAGAGCAAATAGAGATTGATGCCACCTCTAACCTCTGTCTTTGTGGCCATTTCTGAGTCAGTGACTATCATCATATTAATGACTCAGACAGAGGCGGAACATAACATTAACTGATCATCAGATGTTGTACACCGGGGTAACGTTATAGGGACTTGTGCGCGACACGTTTTTCAAGATTTACTGCTTTTCTGCATTGTATCTCAAATGTCACGCGCAGACACGCGCAGACCGGTGCAGCTTCGCGGAGGCATGCGCAGACTCATGCAGCCTCGCGGAGGAATGCGCAGACTCATGCAGGTATGGCCAAATGGAGATGGGAGATGACAAGTCAGGACCGTGCAGTGCATGGCTGCCCGATTCCAGCACTCACGCCATACTGCGACGCTCTGCTACCAGGTCGCCGTTCGCCGAACATGCCACAGAGGCACGGGGTACAGTTTGTCTCCTCGGCCACTGCCTGATCGCCAAATGCGATGCAAAAAATTACCCTACAGTGGCGCCCAGACAGACACAACGCTGCCATTGTTCCCTCCTCTGGGGACTCACATAAAGATACAACCACGCCAACTTCCTTTTTTACGAAATACAAAGTGTGCATCCATCCCTTTGATGCGCCCTCAGACTTCCCTATGGGGCTTGGAAAAAGCATACAGGCCATACATGCAAAAATATGTGACCCCCCCCCCCAGGAGATCCCAATCTACATGGCAGAAGCCTGGTTTCTTCTACATCATCCCGCTCTGCACTGGACTTTAGGGGTTGCACCGTCTAGTTCATAAGTCAAACTTAACCGCTCTGCCATGACGCTTTAAGCTTGACATAGGTTTTCTTGATCGTGTGACTGTGACATTAACGACGTGGACGTATGATCCCAATAACTAAGAAATAATTAACAGAAGACTTGCTTATGCTCCGTTGTTTTGGGGTGGTGGTGTACTGCTCGTTTAGCGTAAAAGGTCACAGTTCCTGTCGCGGGGTGGGAAAGCGCCTTAGGACAGCGACGTCCAGGCTTACAGGCTGCATGGTACGTGGTTTTGTTTTCCTCCCCAAGTGTTACACCGACATTTCAGTCTGCTTTCACACTTAAATGGAAGTTGTAGCACACAAGTGTTACTGATATATAAATTGTTGCTGCCGAGTTGCAGTCTGTCGTCGTTTCTGTTCCCCGTAAAAGATATTTGTGTGAGCTGTCTGTCGTCAGCATATGCAACGAGTTTTGTCAATACAGATCATCGCTTGTCGCAAAGCGTTTCCTTCTCCTGCAGTTTTATTAATGATGTCATCAGCGACTAGTCGTCGATTCGACTTTCATGACGTAACTGTCTACTTTTAAGATCTGAAGCTGTGCGACCCCTACTGGACATGAGCCTAGTCCAGGCCGCTGCGCTAGGCCAGGCTGACATCCGTGGGGCCCCACCCTGGCCTTAGCACCCCCGAACTAGGGCCCGCCATTCGTACAGCTCCAGACCGTCAACCCAGGATGGTTTCTGCATGGTGACCTTAACTGTAGCCTTCACAATTAGAAAAAAACAATCCCTGGCACTTAACGACAGAGCTTCCCCATGACAGCTTAGCTGCGATCTTGACACCAGATCTGACTGCCAATTCATCATTGGTCTGATGGGGAGAAGCTTCATCTATAATAAATTTGTCACAGTACTTCAGAAAGGTTATTTATACGGCTTGTGTAAGCGGCAAAACGTTTAAACAATAAGTTTATTTCTAGTCTTTGTTTACTTTATACTGTGCCCACTGGATTAGTGGTGGATTTGGGGGCAGGGAGGGGGGAGAGGAATCTGAAGGGCTCTGATTGTGTTTCATCATTTCTAACTGGTGACATGTTGTCTTATCCGCAAAGGGCCGGTGTGTATGCAGGTTTTTGGGACAACCTTTAGGTCAGCTATTCAAACCCAGGACTCTTCAGCCAATCAGTCCTCTAATTAGTAATCTAATTAGCTAATTAGTAATCTAATTAGGGAGTTGCAGCGAAAACCCGCACACACCGGCCCTTTCTGGATAAGATTGTCCACCTCGATTCTAAATCTCAGAGTTGAACCGGCGCAGCCATCAGAGTCAATTCCCATGTTTTTATAAATGCCAAAACCTTCAGAATGGCTAGTTAAAGCAGGAAGGGTGAGAGCTGAAATGCTAAAAGATAATCCTTTGTTAGGGTGGATATACAGGCCGGGCACATTTAAATTAGTCAGGCCCCTAGTTTCAACTGTCTTTTAAATTGTGAATAGAAAAGTTCCTCCGTTTTCATTACGGCGATCTCCAGCTCGTCGGAGCTTCTCCCCGGCTGGGGGGGGGGGCAGGTTCTGCCGTCAGGCAACGCGGGCGAAACGTCCACGGAACCCGTCAGGCGGCCAGCGCAGGGAGTGAGAAAGCCAGGCACGGTTTGCGGGCGTGTGCATGTGACTGTGTGCGCGCTTGTGTGCTGGGTACTGCACTGTTCCGACTGCAGTCTCCCACACGAAACCGCCCCCCCCCCACCCCCCACCCCCGCGGGACACTTACTGTGAGCTTCCACCAGCTCGGTCTGCATGCTGTACGGCACCAGGGGCTCGGGCAGCTCCGAGAAGAAGCTCTTCATGGCTCCGGCCACCGTGTTCACAGTGAAGTCCTTCTCCACCAGATCCAGGTTGTGGTCTACAAGGCAGGCAGGAGAGAAAAAAATAAGCGGAAAAAAGAGGCATAAGTCACACTCACCATGGCCCTCTGTGCAGGAGCCACCCCACCCGCCAACTGACCAGCTGCTCCCGCTTCAGACAGCAAGGGACACCATCATGCTCTTTTTATAACTGCCTCCTGCCCCCTACAGACCGAGAACCGTCAGCGCCAGCTGACATCACAGGCCCCAGGCCCATCGAACCCGTCCGGAGATCCAAAGGGCTCTGGTTCTCCCCACTACGTTCACTCCCTTTGTCCTCCCTTTAGGATACTTCCGCTGCCTTCCATCAGAACGGTAACGGAACCTTACACAAGCCACCGTGACCTAACAAATGAGTAGTTCCGGACGTTCCGTGTCTCCGACAGGGATTGTTATGGATTAACAGGCAGGTCTTTGATGCACTCGGTACTCCTGTTTCACTGTGTAAATCAAAGATATAATTTCTCAATCATTGCAGGGGGGGGGGGGGTTGACAGAGGCTAGGACGAGAAAGAAATCAAACACTGGGAGGCATTCATGTACACGGCAAGACAACTGTAATTACCGAGCCCGCCTTTGCACTAAGCATTTGTTTTCAATTAAAAGAAAGAAGCGGGAAAAATGAGACAGAGATGTGACGAGTGTCTGCAGAAAAAAATGGGATGAAGTTAATTAAAGGGAGCTCACTCGTGATTAATTTCTGCAGATTAGAAAAGGCATCAGGATCCCGGGGGGGGCAGGGGGGGGGGGGGGTACCCATTGTTCCCGGTAAAACAATACCGGCCTGCTCACATGTAAGCATCCCGCTGCAGAAGGGGCTTCTGGAAGCAGTGTAACAAAGGGAGGTCAAAGGTCACCTGGATGTGAGCGGATGCCCAGTGTTGCCAGCTAGGGGCGGGGGGGGCACTGTAACACCTCTTTAACTCTTACATCACTCCCCTCTCTGAGTCCCTCATTGACTGAGGTGCGGAATTGTACCTAGGAAGGTCCCAGCCCGACCGGATCAGTCTCTCGTATGCGTCATTAGTCAATCCTATTCGGGGCTTATAAACTGTCCGCCCAATCACACCCCCTAACAGGTTGGAGGCTGCGCCATGCTCTAATGCATTTTTCAACCAGCACAGACCCCCCCCCCCCCCCAAGTCGAGATCGATGCCTCCAGGCAGCCACAAGTTCATTAAACGGACCCATTACTGAGACACAGTATACGTAGAAATTGAAAATGAACAAGAGTGCCATGGTTGTCCACACACAGCTGCCAGATGTGCGACAAGGCGTGGCACAGCTGCAAGAGGCAGGACCTATGCCTGAATCCACAACTACATTTACCAAAGTCCAGGCCACTCACAGTCATTATTTTTACATTTCAAATCAGATCTTAAGTACTTGAACCAAGTTATACACCTGAATTTCAAACAAAAACACACACTGACTAATCAAATTGCAAGCAATACAAGACTCTGAGGGACATTCTGAACATGCTCACTTTTCAGTATAAATCCAGTCTCGCTATTAATTTGGGCAATACGGTGTCTGCCTCACTATTAATTTGGGCAATACGGTGTCTTTCTCACTATTAATTTGGGCAATACGGTGTCTGTCTTCCCAAAAGCTGGCATTGGTGGATTTTAGGTGGAGTATGTGGGCTTTGCATGTTCTCGCTGTGTCACTGGGGCTTCCTCCCGCAGTCCAATAACGTGCAAACTGCCATTTCTAGATTGTATGTGATTTCGCCTGTGTTTTCTGCAACTGTGTGTGCATGACTAGTATATCCTGTCCAGGGTGTTTCCCCTTCCACACACCTCAGGTTTTCTGGGCCCGGCACCATTCCAACCCCATGACACCATACTGGATATGCGGCTGGAATTGGCTACATGGATTATTTGCTCTTTGCTGAGCAAGCATTTCCATGGGCGGATCAGCGTTACCATACTTATATTTAGGGGATCTGAAAATAAAAATCAATATCTGTAATCTATCCCCTTTGAACTCAAGGAGTCCCGCGCCGCTGGTGAGACGTAGAAGTTGTGAGATAGGGGGCGCTGTGCGGCTCAGCAGGTTAGGAGGTCGTGCCTGTGATCAGAAGGTTGCCAGTTCAAATCCAAGGCTCAGCTGAGTGATGTCACCATTGAGCCCTTCAGCAAGGTCCTTAACAGACGTAGGTATTTCAGGTCCAGAAAGTAAAAATCCAGACCGAGATTTTGTTTCAACCCACCAGTTGAGTACTCTGTGACTGTGACTCTTTATGCTCAACTGGTTGGTTGAACCAAAATCTTGGTGTGGATTTTTACTTTCTGGACCTGAAATGTCCACCTCTGCTCCTTAATCCCTAATTGCTGCAGGGACTGGCTAACCCTGCCTTCTCAAAGAAGTATATCGCTAAATATGTTAGCGTCTGCTAAACAAATGAGATGGGGCAGCTGCAGCAACCAACTTGCACTGCAAAATGATCAGCCACACATCATCTGACCTACTGGTTAGTTACTCACCCTGGTCAAACTGTCTCTGCATGCTCTCCATCTCGGCCTTGTTCCCGCTGACTCGATAGATGCCCTCTGTGCTCAGCCCTGGGAGAAAAAGGAGGTGGTTATGACTTATACCGCCCTGTGCCAAACTCTGCTAGTCCAGCGAGAAGGGTGGGTCGACCAAGGGGAACACGTTTATCTGAGAGATCCGTTAAGATCCACATCGTGTCGGTCCCTCCAAGAAAAACAAACCTCACTGGGTGTCCCGGCAACACGAAGGTTACGTCGGCCGTTCCAAGACAAGCAAATGTCATCAACTGCTCCACTTCGACCCAAGCGGGACTGAAACGTGCAGCTCAGAAGCTCAGGAAGCCCCCGGCCCATATCCCATCTGCCCGAGGATGAGGGCGGGGTGACCCCGAGACCAGCGAACGCCTGCCCTCATTCCCGTACCACAACACTTTAAACCAAGATCGCCAGCTCCAAACCTCCTCATGGTACCCTAGGTATAGATTTTCTGCCCCGGGGGGGCAGGGCATTTAGTGCTGCAGCACCGAAACTCCGGAACACGCTGCCACGGAGTCTGCGAGATGCGCAACCTATTTCAATGTCTATGCTCCAGCGAGAATATCTACACATAAAATATTTATATATGATATACAAATATCTATTCCAGGAATGTTATAATACAGTTCGTAAGGCTTCCCTTGTTTTTGTTGCCGCAGTTCTGCGGTTTTTGGTTTTCGCGTCGGATTATATGTGTTGCTTGTAAAGCTTTCCGGAGTGTGAGAAAGCAATGATATAAATAAAATGCATCGCTATTATATTTTTAAGGAAGGATTGGTAACAAAAAAATAGAAGACGCACCATGAACTGCATGGTTGGCACACACAGCGGTATGGTGACTCATCGAGGGGTAAAACTGATAAACAGGCCAAGCGGTGGCTAGAAAAAGTGGGGGGGAGGAGGAGAGAATGGACACCCCCCTCACTCCAGCACGGCCTGCCGGACACCCCCCCAGTGCTTGCATGAAAGACCCGGGTGCCGCGGAAACGGCAGCGCTCGCAGGGGAGGGGCAGCGTGCTGCTGGTGAAAATGAGGAGCCCCAGCAGCGGAGACAGGCCGCATTGATTCCCCCCGCCCCACCGATCAATTACCCACAAAAGCATTAACAGGCACCGGGGAAGAGGGTGTGGTGGGGCGGCTGCAGGAGCAAGGGGGCGAGCAAGGGGGCGATCGGGGGGGCGGGAGGAGGGCTAAGGATGTGGGGGGGGGGCGTGCGCACTGTCTCTCATATACAAGACTTAAGGTCACATACTAATTCAATTCACTTTCAAACACCGTAAAAAAATGCTAACAAAGTCAAACGATCAGGCCCTAAGGGACTGAAATGGCTCACAAAAAATATTAAAGAAGTAATTAAAATATGTAACTGTTAAATGCATTTGACCTGGGTTTTGCACTGAGCTACGGATCGTTTTACTGACATTTCGGGTCCGTAGCTGCAGCTCGTACGAATACTAACACATTCTGCCTAAAGTTGAACTGATCGGCTCACGTAGAAATATTTCGGCATGGAACCGGAACATAACCGTAAGTGTGAACTAGTTGGTCAGTAGCTGGTCCGTGATGGAGAAATCTCGAAAACGAGCTTAGCAGGGTAACGGCGCTGACCCACCCCGGCGGTTGGACCACGGTGTGGATCTATACGCTCCCCACCCACCGGATAGCGCGGGTGAAGCGGCGGCAGGAACAAACGAGGCAGGGCCCCGATGCGTGAGAATCGCATTCCGAAAGAGGCCCCCGGGTGCTTTTAACACAATCTCCCACTCCATCGCTCGCCCATCTAGGCCAAACGGAGACAGGTACCCACCCTTCCGGCATCCCCAGCCAAGAGAGACCAGGCAGGAGCGGCCGGCAACGTAGCCTCAGCGAAATGACCGTGCTGAAGTCTCACGAACAAAACACGTGGGAAGCAAGGAACAAAGAACAAAGCAGCCTGGCTCACAGGTTAAATAAAGGGAGGGGGGGTTAAGGAAATTAATTCTTGACTGTGAGGTTGCAGGTTCCTGTCCCATGAGGTACCTTGGTGTAACTGCTCTAGGCAAGGTATGTAACCTGAATTACAACGGTGAAATACTCAGCTCAGCAGTAAGCCTAATACTGCATGTCACCTCTATAAAAGTAGCATTTAAGCAAAAAATATAGTAATACATTAATCGCCGGTTATTTAATAAAACTCATCCATCCATCCTGCAACCACTTATGAAGTATGGGGAGTGCAGGGGCTTGTGTAGAGGTCGACAAATATTAAACTGACATCCATTCATTCTTCCTGCATCTATGAATCCTTCCATCTCTCTCTTTCACACACATGAACGAAAAATGGCAGCCATTTTCAAAAGATGCCCCGCCCACCCTCCCCCCGCGGCCTCTCGGGTGTCAGCGGCGGCCCGGCATATCCGCTCGGCACCTGCACCGCTGAAAAGGATTCTCGAGAGCGGCTCGGGGGAAGGACGCGGGGGACAGAGAGGGAGACCGTATATGCATACAAATGGCGGGGTGGCAAACAAAAGACAAAAAGGCAGGAAAGTGATGCGGAACAGGATATAAGCGGCTCAAACGATGCCGAAGAGGCACATGTAAGGGTGGAAGGGAAAGGGAAACCCAAGTTTAAAAGAGTCATGCATTATGTTTAATAACACTGGCATGTGCTAATCCCCGAACATGCTCCTATATGGTTGGACCAGTGTGCTATATTTGTGCTTATATATGTGCTGTAAATATAATATTACGCAGTGATCACACAGTGGCGGAAGGCTGGGTACTGGGCAAGGCAAGCTGTGCTATACAAAGCAGCACCAAGCTTTTGCCGATGAGAGAGGAAACAGTACTGGAAATTTAAAAAAAAAAAAAGTGTTATCTTCAAAATGCTAATGTTAAAAAAAAGTAACGTTACACGGATCGTGACGTGCAGGCGGGCTGACACGAGCAGCGCCCTGGCCCAGCCGCGGAGGGCGTCATGCCTGGGAGCCGTTTCGGAGGCCTGCTCCCGGCGACAATCAGCGACGAGCTCCAGAGGACCGCCCTCATTTCCTCTCCGCCGATATCGATCTGAGCGAGGGAGCTCTCAGGCAGGAGACGGCGGCACACGTGGCTCGCCAATCTGCCGGCTCCGCGGAGATGGAGGAATGGGGCAAAGAGGGGGGGGAGGGAGTCAGCAGGAGTGAGGGATGCTGCGGCATGGAGTAAGACGGAGGACCAGGGGTGGGGGGGGGAGAGGACACAAGCCTAAAATATTAATATGATAAACGGGATGAGAGAGAGTCTGGAGACGTATTTAACTTGGCCAAAGGTGCAGCTTCTTTTCCAGGCTCCCAATTTCTGGACATGTGCAAATGTCCATATAGGCTTCAGGGTTTCACACACAGTCACTCGCTAAGCCAGTCCTCAGTGTGGGAATGCACAGTCGAGACAGATGAAGCGTTAATACTTTCGTAAATGTACTGCACTGTGAATTACCTTCACCTTTTCGAACGGCCGCCGGCCCATTCTTTCTGGAGACTTGCGTTTGAGCTTCTCGCACGGTCAACGTGATATTCAAACCCCCTAAGCACTCCTCATTGGCCCCTGTTCATACAATGACGACGACAGTTACCGAGACGGGTTCAAACCTCGCCTTCTAATCAAAGACCAAAGATTCACGATTAAAACTTGTTCACCAAACAACCAAAAGCTCTTTTAGAAGAGGCTTACAGCAGAAAAACAGATTCGGATCAGCATGTGTCACTGAGATCATTACACCACCATCCGGGGTAAAATCCCCCCCCCCATCCAATACACAATGCATTCTCCAGGGATCATGAGGGCGAGTTAGATCCTCACACAGAAGAATTCTACTTTGTTGACTCATAATCATAACCACCACACTAGGCAGTGAGGCATACATAAGGCGAGGACATTGTAACAGTTATTGTGTTTATCCATACAACAAAGACTAATAAACCGCGCTCCCTAACGGAGTCCACACAAGCCTGCCACCAGGATTACTTCTCCACAAAGACTCAGTGAAAGAATGACACTGCGGCTCGGGACTCCAATGGAACTGATGTGGAAGGAAATCCCACTGGAGATGACGAATCAAAGATTTGCTGTGGATTACAAAGTTTGGATATACAGCTCTAGAAAAAAAATTAAGGGACTACGCCGTAGCATTTATTTTTTTTTAAATCTGCGTTTTTAAATCCTGGTTTAATCCTGGTTCTGCTGGCTGAAGGTACGCTGAGCAGCAGGTCACATCCAGGCTCAAAGTTTCTAAGAGAGCAGCTCAGAAGAACAAGGTGAAGCAGGAGACAACCACAAACCAGTCGAGGTAAATGGTGAAAGTGACTTTCTAATGCCAAAGATGACTGTCAACGCTGACAGTGCCTGCTTCATGAACTGGAGGATGACACCAAGTGACCTTCAGAAGTAATGGGAAACATTAGGTGCAGGTGTGAAGTGCACTGCTAGGGCAGTTCATATCAGGCTCCAAGAAGCAAGACTGAAGGCCCATAAAGCAAGGAAGAAGGCCTTCATCAGTGAGAAACGGAGACGGAGAACAGCCCAGGTGGAGTTTATTTTACCCAGTAGCTTGCCTTTAAATTCAGAAATTAGTTGAACAAAAAATTTTACTGCTGTCTCAATTAGCAAAACAATGAAATATACGCTTGCATGACCGACTGACAACTGGGCAATGGCTTGCAATTCAGCAGGAAGAAATGATAGAGGAGAGGTAAAGAAAAAAAGTGGGGAATGGGGGAGGCATTAAAACAACAGGAAGAGAAAAGAGGACTATGTAAAGCAGCAGACAATCCCTGACCAAACTACGAGCCAGGGTGTGGGTCGCAAAAACAACACAGTCAGCAGTCCTTCCTTAACCCTTAACTGTGGGTAGACATTGGCAACTGATCCACCTCCAAGATAGGAGTCCCCTACAATATGGACGGTCTCAGGCAGCTTACCAGTGGCGTCGATGTACCGGATGCACTTCTCAATGAAGACTGGGATGGGCCTCTCCAGCGACACCACACTGACCAGCGGCACCCCGAAATAGTTGCTCTCCATTGGCTTGGAGATGGACGGCCGGGACTTCATCCTTTTCTGCTGCTGAGAGAGCGGCAGGCGTTGATCACAAGCACTACAAGGCTGCGAGCGCATTCTGTACCGGTATCCGGCCGAGGTCGTCGAGTCGCACAAAAGTTGGAGACTCGTTGGCCAACAGGCAGGACTTCTACCGCCACAAGCCGACACATAGGCTGTTGTATAAAGGAAATTGCAGATTCTTGGAAAGCCGGCGCCTTTAGATTTTCCCTCGCTCCTTAATTACCCCCCCCTCATTCCACCATCCCCCCCACTGGGTCACACAGTACTCCCAACTCTTAGGGCTCACGGCACCATCAGCACCTATCAGCAGGTCGGTACTCGTGACACCATGCCGCAGCAGGAACGCCACGGATGGCTGGGAGCAGCTTCTGAAGCGCTGTCAGAAGTAGAAGCTGCAAGAAACTCATTAGCAAAGCAAAACCCCCCCCCCCCCCCCCCCCGCTTGCCCTCTGCTACAAATCCAGCACCCATTTCTTTTATGAGACTCTTGGCATCCACCTCCTTGTATCAGTCATCTTCTAAGTAGTTCATTTGCAGCGTACCTCTCTCCCTGGTCTCTCCTTGCTTCCTATCCAGACTTTTAGCTAACTAGCTAACACACTTTTGATAAAACAGTACCGCTAAAGATAGCAGCTCAGCCTGATATTAGCATTATACGCTATGCTAAGGGCTTTATATTTGTATTACTAAGCTCTAACTTCTAAGAGAAGAGTGAGCATTGCCCACATTCCGTGGGCAACAGCAACACAATGTATCTCTTCAAATACTTATTCCACTATTCCTTTCTTCAAATTTTCGGACCGGCTGTGTAGTCAAAACATTCACAATAAAAACAAGAATCTACTCACCGATTCTGAGCCCAGTACTTCTTTAACTGGCACATTTTTTAGTTTTTTTTTCCATTTCTCATTCTCCACGCCCACACAGAAGACAAACAGAAATAATTGCACCTGCCTGCTTCCTCCCCGCCTCTCAAACACAACATGCTGCAATACCAGCGGGAGGTTCTATAACGTACCTAAACTGAGGCAAGAATCTGAGCAATTCTACTTGTTAGACCAGAATCATTAACAGAGTCACAATTGTATTAGAACAATATTTCACATTCCTGAAATTCATATGTCTATGAGATGGACTAGCATCCCATCCTGGGTGTTCCCCTCCCTCCTGCCCTATGCTCTCTGGGATCGGCTCCTGGTTCTCAATGACTGGATGAATGGTGTGGAAGATAGATAGATGTAATTCATGCAACTCACAAGGAACTGGCAGATGGGAGTTCAGACTTTGGGAATGCAATGATATAATGCTTAAATGTATATTTTATTCATTACATGTTTATTCATTACGTCTACTCAAACAGTCGATGTTGGTGTCACAGTATTTATCCATTACTGGACCACAGTGAGCCAGGAGCCTATGTGAGGAAGTATGGCAAATGACGCAGGGGACACTCTGAAAGGGGCAGCCGTGCATCCCAGCTATTCAGAACCACAAAAAAAATCTTTCTACAGGAATCAACCTAAAGATCCAAAATTTTTACTGTCAGGGCTCAACTGCTGTAGTCCCTGATGGCTCGTTGGCTACACTAGTTTTTATTGCTTTTATAAGATCCTTTCAATCAAGAGCTGCCCATTCAGGCTTTGAAAGTAGATTGTGGAGTTGGTTCCTGGTCCCATAATGACTCCAATTAAGTAATAAAAGACCCCAAAGTGTAGCAAAAAGCCAGAGCCTCTAAACTCCTGCTGCAGCTGAATGGAGCAGCCCAATGTTAGCCAACATCAGCCAGCAAGCTCCACAATTTTGGGAACAACAACAAAGCTTAAAAATAAAGACCAGGACCTTAACACCATACATCAAGGCACCAGAGGTCAGAACTCTGGCCTCGCCATAGCAAACATGACTCTGCCCCCAACCAATACAGAACGATAAGATTGTTTAAATTCCTCTGCATGCTGCACAGCATAGACGGCTTCCTCTTCAGTACAGTGGCTGTAGGTAACAGGAGATGGAGCATCTGCACTCCAGGCCTGTGGAACATTCTGCAGCCCTACAAGCTCCGGTCAACCGGGACCAAGTGCTAGAAAAACCAGAGCCTAAGAATCTCTCCCCCCCACCCCCCCTTTCTTTAAACACACTGCGGCAGCTCGCTGTCTCCTGCAGACAAGTGCCAGTGCAGCACAGCACAGCACAGCGCTGATTCAACGTCAACGCGTCTGCTGCTGAGGGCCCGACTCCAACGCGATGACTCGGCCAAGAAGCCTGCAGCTCTGATACATAGGCACAGGCTGCTGGATTAATATGAAGTCCAATTCTGGGCTGGACTTCTCTAAATGCTCAAGGTTTTGGGCGTATCTAATCCAAAAAGCAAGTCAATAAAAAAAGGTGGAGTGGCAAAGAGGAGCTTTTAGATCTCACCATCAGGCTTGCATTTTGTGATCAGAGCATGGGCAAAAGCTCTGATTTAATCCAGGATAAAGTGGAGCAGGACAGAGAGCGAGCGAGAGAGAGGGGCAAATAGGCTGAAAATGAGACAGCAGCCATCTCTTCCTTCACCACCTTTCCTTTTGTGCCCGACTACAAATGATACCTGATTGTGAGTTTTATACGGAATTCGTGCAACATGAAAAAACAGACATTGTCCGTGCCTATACATTAGACCAAAGGTAAGAGGAGCGGGAAGAAGCAGAATAACAGCACAACATGATGTTAATCCTACTTGTACTTCTCAAAGCATAAATAAAAGGAAACCTAATTAAATCTCGGCTGCAAGAAAAAGCTGATCTTCAGGGACTCCAGAATACAAGAGTAAGACTAAACAAAAAAAAAAAAAAACTATGACAAAATAAAACAAAGAATGAAGTTTAGGAAGGAGGTGGTTTGCTCACAAATAACAGCCTTAGATAACAGGGAAAAATTGGACCTTAGGGTATTTCTTGGAATCCGTTTAATTCCATTCTCAAATGAGATCAGTATCACTAAATTACTTGACATTTAATAGCTTTTCCCTTTTTAAATCTGTGCATGTCAATTTGACTACAAAAATGGCCTACGATCCAAATCCTGCTCTCTCCTTCGTAGTGCAGAACTACGCATAGATAGTGGTAAAAAAAAAAAAAAAAAACACAATATGTAATCACATACCTTGCCAGGCCTGCGGAGGCTCCTTAAGATGTTCCTCCGTTTAGGGTCCTCCCCTTCATCAGCGAGAGAGTTGTCTCCTTTCAGGGCACCCACTTCATCCTCTTTGGCCTTCGGAGGGCCTCCGAGCTCGTCGTCGCTGCAGATGGAAAAGCTGGTACGGAATGTGCTGAACTTGCCCAAGCGCTTGGATCGGTCGCGATACAGCCGCGGCTTGACTCCCAAGGAAGAGAGCTTTCGGCGGCGTTCCAGAGAGCTGCTGTCCGCCTCGCTATCCGAACCGTTGCCTCCACCATTGGAGTGCGTTTTGTTGGCATTCCGTATGGTGATGATCTTACCCTGTGTGCTGTCGTGGGGCACGGAGTAGATGTTCTCTTCTTCAGTGGGCCGGGGCTTAGCGACTGCGTCCATGGGCTCGGCATAGTCTGAGGGGTCGTAGCCACCATCCCCTCCCTGTGCCCATGTAACGGAAGGAGGTAATGAGCGCCTGTTGGTCCCGGGGTCCACGTAAGGACCTAGGCTAACTTTGCGGAGAGAAGGTTTGGTCCGCGTTGAGGGTGGCACTTTGTTGTTTAGCTTGTTCTCAAAGGAGCTGATATCAGAGATGACAGACAGGGTGTCGCTTGTGTCCAAGTCGGACAGCTTGAAGCCATGAGGGGCAAGAGTGCCATCATCCCTAAGGGTGTGGTATGGAGGTGAAGGCTCTACATCATCTTCTGAGTCTACCAAAGCTGTAACGGGACTTGGTGAACAGCGTGGTGAATGGATGCTTTCATTGGTGCTGCATGCCTCGGCCACATTATCATACATATGTGTGGCCTCCACAATGTTCCGCTTATCTACAACTTCCTTGAAGAACTGCTGGAAGAGGTCTATCCGATGCAGTCCACCAACCACTCCACTAGGCCCGCACACTATACTGTTAAAGCGGGCCTCTATCTCATGCGCCAGGTCCTGCCCCTGGAAGATCTGCTCCTGGGCAGTCTCACAGTCTGTCAGTTCTGCCTGACTCTCCCCCACTGCTAGCAGCTGCACTGGGATGATGTCCTGGACCTCACACAAGAAGGCGCACAGTGTCTCCAAGGAGGCCTTACGGCTGACTGAATAGGCTGCAATGTAGCCATGGACCAGCCTGGTCTTACGTAAGGAAAAGGACGAGTGATAGGAAAGAATGGAGAATTCAATGTTCTGCCTCTGGCCACCAATCATCAGTTCCAGAAGCACTGATGTGCCGCTGCTCAGGCTGGACATGGGCCGACAATGTTGTGGCAACAGGAATGGTGCAAGGAGCTGGTCTACATCATAGGAGTCACCGCACATCAGGCACATAACAATCCGAATGTCCCCCTCTGAGTTGTGTTGATGGTGTGAATCTCTGAAACCCAGTGGTGGGAGCGGCAGGGGTGGCGAGCTGCTACCTAGACTTATACTCCTCCGTGATTCAAGCAGGGTTTTCAGAACCTGGTTGATTTGCTTCTCGTTTACATTGCGCCCATAGCCTATGCCAGAAGCAGCAGGTTCTAAATAAACACACTGTAGTTTGCTGGCTACTTGTTGCCCCTGTGCAATCAAGCTGTGTGTCGTCTCCCCCCCAATGTCCCCCACAGATCCCACTCCCCGTTTGGTAATTAAAAGGAGCGACATAGGAAGCTGAGCCAGATGGTTGTCTCTACGACCCAGAGTAGACTCCCGAACCTTCTCAATGCTCTCTACAACATATGAAAGAGACTCCTTTGAGTTATAGAGACAAAGGCAGCCATGTGGGGAAAAGGTAGGGGTGTGGAAGGAATTTACTGGCAATCGAACATTGCCCTCAATGGGTCGCAGTGCTAGCTCGTACATTTTCCCATCCAAAACGTACCGGTCATCATTTGTGCACAATGCCCGAATCTCATTAGCTAATTCCCGAGCAAGACCGTCTTTTCCCAGGATGACTAAGTTGATCCTGTCAGCTTTACTGTCACCAAAATGGGACTTCTGGTTGCCATCAAAAAAGGGGTAACGAGTTGGAAAACGAGTGGCCAGGATGTGTTCAATCTTGCTGTCACCACAATGTGGGCTGCTAGGGCAGGTGTCTTTAGTGGGGTGATAAACAAAGTGGATATGTTTGAGCACCAGGGCATCCCTTTCGGCTTGAAGTTTCTGAAGAGCTTTAAATCTCTGCTCTTCCCCTAATACCTCCTGAATTGCACCCATTTTTTCTTTGCTGGGCTTGGCATCCACCTCTAGCTCATAGAAAAGCTCTGAGTATTCGAGCAAGAGTTCCTGAAAGTCCTCCTTGGCATGGTCAATGATCTCCTTCTGATGCCTGTTGTAAATGTCTAGGTATTCCGGCTCTTCTAGCCACTGGTAGAAGTCTTCATTCATAATGAAGCTACGCGCCTCCTCCCAAGGTTTCCCTGCTGTAACAAAAGGTGAAGATTTTAGTTTCTCCTTAAACTCCCATCGCATCTCAGCCCGCTTTCGCTCATTGCGCAGGTGCTCCAGGTGCTCTTCAAAGATGGCTTCTGCTTCTGGCGTCTCAAGAAGGTCCTGTGGAATCCGATCATCTGCTATGTTGTCAATATGGTCAGTGGCATCCCAGGGAGTGTCCTCCAAAACCACAAACCACTGACTAAACTCCCGTTTAGTCTCAAGGACCTTCTGTACCCCTGACCAACTCAAAAGGTCAATTTCATCAAGGTCAGGGACAAGCGACATAAGGGCTTGTGGTAGGGTGCTTAGATACATCTTGCGCCGTTTCTCTATATGCTCCTGCTTGAGTCGATGCACATGTTGCTGGAATAGCTTTTTGGCCTTGACTGTGCCCTCCAGGAAGACATAATCCTTATACTCAGGAGATGACTGCATGCGGCAGCTATTGTTATTCCAGGTTTCTTTGTAGTCCTTTACAAGGCGGCTGACCAGCCACTCATAGCGATCCTTTGCTGTAGCGATCTGCTGACTTTGCTGCTTCAGGGCCTCAAAATAAGGGATGATTTTAGGTTTGCCTCGACTCTTGTCAATCAGCTGCGCTAATGTGAGAAATGCAAGGTCTACATTGACATTAGAACGAGCAGAAGTCTCTACCACTTGCAGGTTCTTCTTGGTCAAAGCAAACGTGTGCGAGTCCTTAATGTAACGTTCCACACCCTCGTCGCACTTAGTGAGAACCAGCACCACTGGCTTCTTGGTCTTAGCCAGCTGATTATAGAGATTGGTGACAAACTTCATCTGGTCATCGAAGTTACGGTTCATACCCCTGCTTACATCCACGCAGAGCAGAAACCCATCCACCATGAGCTTGCCCTCAGGCATCTGCTTCTGCTCAAAGTCCTGTTCCAGGCCCAGCTGATCTGTGCAGAAGTACATGAGTTTCTCCGCAGAGGCTAACTTAGCGGAGGCTGCCCTCTTGATGTACGGCTGCAGGGCCGTGCTGCGATGCGGCTGGAAGGTCTGGTCATCTATGAACTCAGTCTGCTCCACAACACGCAACCGGCACTCCGGCCCTTCCTCGAGTGCTCGGGTAACTTCCCCCCAGAACAGGAAATGATCATTGTTCACCACCCGGCCACCAAAGTCGCTGGTGCTCAGCACAGACGTGTGGTCCAGGTAGAAGTCATCGGCACTAGGGCGGACGAACCTATTGCACAAGCAGGACTTGCCCACTCCACATTGTCCCTTTTCCTTCTCGGTCCCGGACAAACCGACCACAACTAAGTTGTAGATAAGTGCCCGGGCATCTTGTTTTTTTGCCATCATCATCGCATGCAGACACTCATCCTGCAAGGCCCAGATGCTCGGGAGAGGAGACGGACAAGGTGCTTTTCCATGCAACTGTTCTCGATTCTTGGAAGCAAATTACTGAAATTAGGTTCTCATCTGTGTCTGGTTTCTTTATCCACGAGAAATTCAGTCTTCGTTTCTTCGTGGATACTTCAGATGAAAATCGGGTAAGGACTGGGTAAGGGTAGGAAGGAAAGAAGGATGGCAGGAAAGAAGGATGGAAGGAGGAGAGAAGGGGATGGGGAGTCAGCGTAAGATTTAGATGGATAGGCAGTAATTAGCCTGACCCATCTGTGCTCCTCAGTTTTGTTGTAATGCAGAATAAGTGGAAGCAGGTTTCACAGCCTTCCAGCCTAGGGGGAAAAAGAAAGAAATAAAAATTAGGAAAATGACATCATACATGACACATCAATGTCTTAGGCTGGGCAACAGAAATGGCTTTAAAGCGATTAAGTGAGGACAGGTAAGCAATTGCCATGATCTGCAATACATAATATCTGCTCCAAAACAAAAAAATCTCCATATATGAATACTGAAGAAAAAAATACAAAAAACGTATGTACAAGCAGAAGGTGGGGGGTGTTTTTGTTAAAGTCTTCCCATGGAAGGAAGAAAAAAATGAATTAGGTGACCCAGCCCCCATAAACAGAGCACTACCATTTGGCAGCAATCCACAGAGTGAGAGACATGTTTAAGAGGCCTCTCTGCGGGCAGGAACAAAAATAAGGACCACTCATTTTGGCTGATGCACCACAGCTAATCACATATGCAAATGAGCTATATTAACAGCAACACGTTTCCTTCTCTGTAACATATAGCATCATTCAAAGGTCCGGGTAGCCATTATGGGGTGAAAAACATAAGCTTAATAGCGGGCAAATGCCTATGCTGGTTGAAAGTGTTTTTGAGGCAAGGCTACATCGGCATCGTAATGAACATAAAACCCCAAGAGGGGAACACAGGAGCAGCATGCTTAGTACTAGCATTAGCATACAGCTAGGGGGCCATCTTGGGATGGGGGCGAGTATGGCAGGCGAGAAGTCAAATTAACAGCCTTTGCTCAACAATTTGTTTAGCAAACATCCATTAAACAATTATTAACGATGAACAGATCCAGGTGCTTAGAAAGCTGTGAGTCAGCTTATAAAGCACTCGGCAAGTATTCATTTGATTCTTAGTCACTGGTCCTGTTTACGGGCAGGGCAAGGGCTAAACCTGGTGTTCTGTTAACCAAGTTAAGGTTGTTTACAAATCCTGAAAAGAATTAATCATCCTATTTCAGAAGGAAATGTTTATGCCGCATGTACACTGATGACAATCAGAGTTGACGAGCACTAGGAGAGTAGGCACTGGCACAGTAAGACAAAGACGAAACAGAACGAGATGAACATTTCACCATCTTTAAAAGACAGGTTGGAGCAGAACGCTATTAACGATCTTCGGTACATAGCGTGTTGTGAGTAAGGGAGCTGCGAGACAAACATCTTGAACTGACAGGTCCTAATCAACATGTCAATATGGGGTAGATATTAAGACTGGGGTTGTCATGGTTTATTCATGTGCGCTTCCCTGTAAGTCCATTTCCAAACCACTGTTGTTTGCCTTCATGCAATTAGTATGTAATCAATAAGCACTTCCCACAGAGGCAACACCCAGCTGGTTTGCCCGCGTCGTTGACCCCGTTTTAACCCGTTTCTTTGTCGCCCTTAAAGACACGATGTGTGGCAGACTTTGAGGGGAGCATTTCGGGACACAGGGAAGCAGATGGAGAGGTGACCACATCCATGACTTCCCAAAGACAATACTATAGATTTTGTGTGCGACATGCCTTTCAAGCAAATCAAGTGTTAATGGTTTTATAATTCAGCGATATACGAGCGTAGAGCTAGACAAACGCAGGATTTTACCAAAAGGTACAACAGCAGCTTTCCTATGGGAAGTTCATTGTACATCAATGGGTTTGCATTTGCAAATCCAGTGATTTCCAAAACAGCTGAAAATGTGAGGTGTTGAAGCTTCGTCAGGAAATGGACGACTCCATAAACTTCAATGGCCGACATGACACGTGTTAGGCCTAGCAAATAAAAATCGTCAAAAACATGATGATAAAGTAATTGTCGTCTTAAATTATACCTAACAAAAATTAAACAGTTGTCCTATGGCCTAAAAGAAGCCTCCCAAGCTGTAGGTTTAACTCACGTTCAACAACATGTGCTACAGCCGAAACTCTGCGTACACAACTTCCTGTGTTCAGGTTATGTACGGTAGTTTACTTCAGCAGATGACAAGTATCCAAATGTAAAATCATTAGCTAGTTAGAATGCGTGGTGATGCCGTAACGCGTCTGTGGCTCCGTGCCTCCAGACTGCGGCTTAAATTCCAGCCCTGGGTTGTGCATGTGTGGAATTCACATGTTCTATCCGTGTTTCTGCAAGTTTTCTCCTTCGGTCGAAGAAAATGTGGCTTTGGCGAACCGGTGTCTCTAAATCGCCCCCGATTCCATGTGTCAGAATGTGTGGCCTGCAATAAAAAGACATTCTGGATAGCCTGTGCTACCGAGGGTAAGCTTGAGACTCACAGCGACATGGACTCCAGACAATTCCCTTCTGAAACAAAGAACTGGGGGGTGGGGAGTGGGGGGGACAATAAAGGCCACACGTTAGTTCCTGGTATCCCGCGACACAGCATGAGTGAAGGTGAAAGCGATTAAGCCTCGATTAAGCCCAAGGGCACGTCGGACTGAACGGGTGCAACACGAGCTCTCCGGAGAATTCCGAAGCAGCGGATATAAAGGATTCCGTCTCCGACAAACCCCATTCCCTTTGGGGATCCCAGACTTGACAGTTCATCGCCGTACCCTTAAGTCATACAAGGGCCTCGGCGATGGAATGGGCTTTTTTTCCTGCCTCTTTTTAAAAACATGCTAGAAATCTCAGAAGGTCCTGCCACTAGTACCGGGGGCAGAGGAACGGAATGTACCATAAGAGGCTCAAGGGGGGGGGGGGGGGGGGTCCTTTGACTCAGAATTCACCTCCATTGGATGGGGTGGGAGTGACACAGATTTTACCTTCACCCACGTGGGATTTCATTCATCCTGCAAACACAATATGGCTTACAATGAAAACCCACAGTGAGTAGAGAGACTGCAATGCAGTCCTGTGTTCCGTGATTCAGAATTTTAGGCAACCGAGGAGAATGATTGCGCCAGGAACCAAAAGACTAAAAGCGATATCCATGCAAACTGAAAACGCTTAAATAAAATTCACATTATACTTGAGTTAAAAAAAAAAACTGTTTTACAGTTCAATAAAAGTATCATGATGACGATGATTATGATGATGATGTAAGCCAGAACTGCGAAAATCCCAGTGGTCAGTCTGGTGTCTTCTCTCTTACACACATCAGCACAAATGTGTCCAAAGGATCCACACCTCTCGCTACACCTTCTTCACACACCCGTCAGCCCGGTTCACCCTCGCTCCCTCTCCAGAGAGCTGCACTGCATTAATGTGGATACAAGGAAACAGGGCGGACAGCACCTCTGCAGAGACAGACCTGCATAACGGCGTTCTCACCGGGCACCAGCAATCGGAGGCACCTACTGAGGATCTAACCCCGTGCCAGCAGCTAGTTCCCTGATGGATTACCGCGGCTCTGGATTTAACCCAGCCCTCCCCACCTCCCACTTTTTGGGGACTGCTCGGGTATTAGTAGGTTTTAATGCCGTTACACAAACATGGCACACCGCAGATTTATGTTGAGACTCGCGGGTGCATTTATACCAGCTTACGGTGTAAAATTCCGTTAAAAATATGCATGGCTCAGGACAACTACGGGCCGGTTCTGCATCATCCACCTCCTGCTGCATCCTGCAGCATCAGGGAACAAAATAAAGTGACTGATCTGCAGTATATGCCCCCCCCCCCCCCCCTGGTTATCATTTTGACACCGTGCTCTGCTCGGCGCTAAGCAGACGGCCCGGCCTGGAGGAAGGCCATTTTGAGACAGCGCCGACGCTCACAGTAGCACAGAGGCGTCGCCGTAGGACACTTCCTCTTCCTGCCGGAGCCGGAGCCAACAAGCTGCCAGGCGCAGCCACGTGACGGAGGGAGGCAGGGAGGGAAGGAGAGAGAGGGAAGGATGGGGGGATGAAAAGCGACAGGGAAATACGCAGAGTCACACTCGGACGGGAGGGAGAGGAGGGAGGAGGATAGTTTGGGGGGGGGGGGGGGTGGTGGGTAGGGACAAGCTGTGTGGTCTGTAATCCGATGAATCGTACAAAGCAGGGCGGGATCTGGCCGAGGCTGCAGGGAAGAGGGGGGGCGGAGGGGGGGGCGAGCTCGGCCATCCATTGCAGTGGGCCGATATGGAGGCTAAAAATAATGTGCCAGGGAACACAGCCGATGGCAGATATTAATCCGGCAGACTGAAGCGCTGCAGCAGCGGTAGCAGTCAGCATGGAGATAAGCTCCTCACTGGGGTCCGCGGAGATCAGGAGGCACGCCGAGAGTTGTCACGGAGACAAGTATGCTGGGGCAGGGGGGAGTATATAGAAACCCCAGTGACCCTGGACACCTCAACCTGCCCGAGAGACTCCACCGCGCGTGTGCGTAACGAGCCCTGGGGGAGAGCGGGGGCCGGTTCAGCTTTTCCCACCGAAAGCTGTAGAGCATTCATGCACCAGCAGCTCCTGAAAGCAATTAAAATGAGATATGACAAGTGTGGGGGGGGGGGGGAACGACACCGGCCCGCAAACACACGCGGCGCTAAACAAGCAACCGCACGCGGACATTTCCAGGCCCTGGCAATGGCCGCTTCCCACATCAGCGCCCAGTTCAACTCGCACACCCAAAGCATCAAACCATAGCACTCCGGCAACACTGTCCTGTCCACGTGAGCGGACAATAAATACGAGACGGCACTTTAAAAGCTTTCTGATATTAAAGCAGAAAACACAGAAAGCGCTTGGAAGGGACTGCTAGAACAAGAGCGGGGGAGAGGCGGGGTTGTAATAATGATAGCACAGGTCAATGGGTGGGGGGGTGGGGGGGGCGGCGCTCCACCCGTGCCGGACAGAGAAACGAGAAACGGCCCAATGGCGTGTTTTAACATAAGGATCGGAAACAGGGTACATACCGTCTCGGAAAGGCACCGTGGCAGGGAGCAGCAAAGGGCTGAGTCACTCTTGGCAGAGAGAAAAAAAAAAAAAAAGACAGAACAACAAACCAAAGGCACCTGAACACGCCGCATCGTCAATTAGAGGTAATGCCAGGTTGCCCTGGTAACCAGCCCCAGGGAGGTCAAAGGCAAGTTCTCTCTCTTCTTTTTTCCTTCTGCAGGAGGCTTTTCTTTTCTTCTCTTCACTCGGCTCTTTTTCTTTAACAAGGTGTGGTTTGTGTTCCGCGTGCGGCAGAAATACCACAGGATAATGCCGCTTCCAACGCGCGGCCATTCTCCTGCGAGGGTCGGCGAATCACGCCCGGGGATACGGGCGTGGCCGACGCGGCCCCACAGCTGGGCACGCGCCAAAGCCGTACCAGAAGAGGAGGCGCTGGGGGCCTCTCCCGCAGCCCCCTCCCAGCGACCCCCCGGCGACCGCATGCCCAAAGCACCTCCGCTTGGAGATTCATTTTAATTGAGTCCTCAGACAATAGGATACCATTCATTAATAGTGGGGGGCCGGTTCTGTCCCCTTCTGCTGCGAGAGCGGGGTATGAGCTAAGAGTGTTGCGTGAAAACGGCGATGAATACGGCCACTGTGCAACGGGACTCGTACACACCACCGGCCGTTACATACGGCTCTGCTGGACAGATGACACCAGTGCGTACGAGGCCCCCTAGGGGCTGAGCGGGGAACATACGCTCCCGCCGTCTCCAGTCAGCAATACGGGGCCACCCCCCACCCCCACCCGTGCCCGTGCCCGTGCCCGTGCCATCCTACTTTCTGCGTCAGAGGCGGATACACCCACGCCGTTGGTCGCGAATCAAGTACTGGGGTCGCAGTCTGACGCCTGGCAAGGGGGAGGGTGGGGCCCGTTTCCGTGAGTGTACCGTTTCCAGGGCCGGGCGGGGAAATTACGGGGAAGCAGGGTCACGGGCACACCGCCCACACGGCCGTCCGGAAAGTCCAGCCAGCTAACGTTCATTCGGTCATCTTCTCTAACAGTTCAGTGAGGGCAGCCTTTACCTTCTCAGTGATCTGAGGGCTGTCCTTCATTCCACCTTGAGATTGGCACGGGTCCTCATCAATACCACCCTCCCCCAAGACCACACCCACCCACCCACAAGAAAAACACTGCCACGCACATCACACACCACCTTAACAGCACCTGTGCTTGGTAAAGGCGAGGCATGAGGTTGGTCCAGCAAGAAAAGCTCACGGTTCTGTGGGAAACGTAATGGATCGTATCGTAACGATTACAGCTGGCGGTTTTGGGTATAATTACCTATTTAATGGCTCAATGCATTAATTTAACAGTATTAAGTAAATACATAGTAGTTACTTATCAGTAGGTCAATGCTATTATTATAAGTATATTAGTCACGGAAGAAAAGTTTCATCATTCTTTAATTTTATTAAATAAAAATGACTTCCTATACATCTTGTTAGTTAAGTACTGCTTACACTTGAAGTCTGGTGCAGGTAACGCTGGAATGAACTTACAGTGTTTGCTCTCACAAATCCGGGTCCATCTCCACACCACCAGTTCCCTCACCTGACAACGTTTACCATAGTTACCACTAAGACAACATGAGTATTGCCTGCATTTAGCAAACTAACCACAATGCAGAGGTGGATAGTTCAGGTGCAACCACCCAGTTGAGTACTCTGTGACTGTGACTCTTCCTACTCAACTGGTTAGTCGAAACAAAATCTTGCTCTGGATATTTACTTTCTAGACATGAAATATCCACCACAGCCACAATAAATTACCCTCGCCGATACCTTGCCAGTCCTCTTCCGCAATGCCAGACGTGCCGGAAAATAAATAATGTCCCATCAACACAATATGCCAAATAAAATTATCAGGAATGCAAATAATAATAAATCATTCAGATTTAAGATGGGTGATTTACCGCATCGATTCATGTTAAATCGTTTGTGTCTTAGTGCCACAGCATGCCAACCATAGCTGTATCAGACACCTGCAAGTCCGCATCACTAACAGTTTTATGAAATACACTTTCGTTTTTTTTATGTTGGTTTATTCTAATGTTGTCATAGTTGCATTTCTCAATAAATTTTCATTGTTTAAATTTCCCCTTGTTTTACAATGAGGTTGATTGATGACTCATACAACCAAACAAAGCATATATAGTGGACAATTAAGCACTGCCTTGTCATTGTGTAATTGACTGTCACGCAAACCCCGGCTTCTTTCCTACTCCTCTTACTCATCTCAGAACAGTTACTTCTCTCACATCTTGCATCTGGGCAGCTATTAGCTCGTGTACAGTGCCATGATAGTCGCAGATTGCCATCTCGCTGTCATAATGTCCATAGCGGGCAAAGGCTAACCCAAGACACAACCTCGCAGCCGACTAATTTGATTAATCCTCAGCTACTCTCCTGCAACACATTATCTTTTTAGCATTATGTAGCTTTTGTACAGTGGTTTATTTTCTGAGAGAAAAAAAGATTAAGTTGGTGTCTAATCTCCACGTGGCTGGTTCCTGATATCTCGATGGCCTCCAGTGGGATTTCCGAAGACGGATGGAGACAAAAGCAAGTCAGCAAGCTGGAGATTGTTGTGTGAGATAAAAAAAAAAAAGGGGGGGGGGGCAATCTCTCATGACTCTGTGCCTATGAACTGACCAAACAACCTTAAGAGCGTTTATTCATAACGTCAAATTAGGAGAACAAGCACAGCTCGATAAAATCTGCTCAGAGAAAATGACCGGAAAAAAACGAATATACAATTTGGGCAAGATAAACATTTCGCTCACACATGGGAGTGTGGCGTGTGCCGGAAAGGGAAGAGCGAGAAAAGCGGCATCAATTGAACCTCTTGGAACAAGAGGCACTGGTTGGAAAAAAAAAACTCCCAAAACACAGCTGGAAAAAAATGTAGTCTAAACTACCTCCAGACATCTTGACCGAAATGACTTAAAACCCCCTGGCCAGGGGGGGGGGGGGGGGACGGGATACCTGTCACGACAAGCTGAATAAAGCCATTTTGATGCATGATGCAGTAATTCCAGAGTTTCAGTCTGACATTACAGAGATGCTACGATAGGCGTAGTGGTTCGGTGGAGCACTGCCGATGGACGAGATCCTGGGAAGGAGAAGCCCAAAGCAGTCGGAGGGGCTATCCATAGTCTCCAATGCCAACGGAGAGGGCAACCATCGGCTTACAGTTTCTCATGTATGGCAAGAACAAACCAATAAGAAGTAACTGTAGGTTTATCTGATATCACACTGTGGGAACAGGAATGATTTCACTAATTTGGGGAAGATGGTGGCACAGGAGGTAGTGCTATCGTTCAGCAACTGGAAGGTTGCAGGTTCGAGCCCTGGTTCTTCCTGACCCCATCAAAGTGTCCTTGAGCAAGACACTGAACCCCAAATTGCTCCCAGTGTGCAGGTTGGCGCCTTGCATGGGAGCCTCCGCCACTGGTGTATGAATGTGAGTGTGGATGGGTGAATGTGAGGCATAAATTGTAAAGCGCTTGTGTACTTGTAGGAGTAGAAAAGCGCTATATAAATGCAGTCCATTTACCATTTACTAATTTAAAGCTGGTTGAGATATTAACAGAATTTTCCACCGAATGCATTTTGCAGTGCAACAGTATTACTCCACTGCTCGTATTTAATAAAAAAGCCCACGCTTGCCATTTCCAGACACCGGCCAGTCCATTCCACTTAGAGCTTGTATGCTTCTGCTCACTGTGGTTTAATACATGTAGTTGCCCACTGGGATGCGTATCCCAGATCTAAATCAAATCGCAAGGGAAGAGTCTATGGTGGCAACTGACCCTACAGGACCTACAGGGATCATATAGGGCAAGGAGCTTTGACAAGCAGCCTCTTTATGATAGTAATCCAGGATGGTGGGGCTGAGAGGGACCCTACAGTCTAACCTAACCCTACTGTAACTCATTTCCCCTGCAGTGAGGTGCAAAGCGGGGGCACGCGTAGGTTATGTTTCAACACTGGTAAGGACCGAAATCAGCCCCAAGTCCCTACCCCCCTGAACACACACCCGGGGCTCCCACAATATTGGTAGGAATGTGTCCGTACCATCTATACCGTCGTCCATACTGTCTATACCGTCCATACCGTCGTCCATACTGTCTATACCGTCCATACCGTCGTCCATACTGTCGTCCATACTGTCTATACCGTCGTCCATACTGTCGTCCATACTGTCCATACCGTCGTCCATACTGTCGTCCATACTGTCTATACCGTCATCCATACTGTCCATACCGTCGTCCATACTGTCGTCCATACTGTCTATACCGTCGTCCATACTGTCCATACCGTCGTCCATACTGTCGTCCATACTGTCTATACCGTCGTCCATACTGTCGTCCATACTGTCCATACCGTCGTCCATACTGTCGTCCATACTGTCCATACCGTCGTCCATACTGTCGTCCATACTGTCTATACCGTCGTCCATACTGTCTATACCATCCATACACACATCCGCACCCTTGATTGCAGGGTTCAGGTTCCCTGTTCTGTGTGTTTGCTGCTGTCTATCCAGCACACAAGGCAGCAGGACTCAGGGGACGGAGGCATGCTTTACACCTGGGGGTCAGTTACAATCATGCCTCATGAGGAATTTGACAGAGGGTGGTGCTGGGAGGCAGCTTAGGTTGCTAAGGATTGTGGGGTGGGGGCTGTCAAAATGTACTACCCTCACGGAGCTAGTGTGACGCTAGCCGGCCAGCGAAGGTGTTCAATCGGTGCTGAAAGATGCTGTTGCCATTCACGGAAATTTGCATCAGCCAATCTCAGGAAAAAGGACCAACCAAGATGCAACAACACACTTCCTATGATGTTAGTCTGTTTATATATGGGTTACTTAATAAATTGCATTACAGCTGGAGCACATCCCATTTGTCATGTTTATCTGGCTGTGCATTTCTGCCATTTACAACCTCGAGGCTTTAGAGTAGGTACAGGGGGGCAATAAAGAGCCTCTGGCTGGAGGGGGGGTACGAGGGGTCAGACAGCTGCACGCCCCGCAGAGCCAGCGCATCCATCATCCCAGCAGCACCGCCGCGGCCAGCGGGTCGCGCCGAATATAACGACCGCCATCTGCATTCTGCAAACTTGCTGATAGCGGACAAACATGGGAACCCGACCCGGTACCTCTACCTGTGGAGGCGGGGTTCGAGATGCTGCGATAACTTGGGCACGGATGCTTTACAGCGTAAGAGACGGCAGCCCTCAGCATTTCCCCGCCCTTAACATGGCCTCCTTCCCGGAATACAGACACTCGTGACAAACACTCACGCTCATTTACCAAACCAGTCCCACTCACTTCCCTCCCACTTTAGCACAAGTCATCTCATCCTCCCCCTCGCTTCTCCACTCCCCCATCCTGTCTGATCTGCCAGACCCCCCCCCCACCGCATACCTCAGCATGCACCCACCCCCCAACCTGCCAGTAGTCGGCTACTTCTGTCTCATACACTGTGACTAAAGTCCTCCCCACTACGGCCGAGCAGATTAAACATTGACTAGACGGCTCACATAAACACCATGGGAGTGATGCAGGGGAATCGAGCGCCAGTGACGTGACCAGGACCATGAAAATCGGGCAGCTAACAGCTGATCCTCACTGTCACTGCGGCTTGACCTCACTGCGACCACCGTCAGCCAACCATAAGCCTAAGTCACCCCACCCCTCCCCCAACACCCAGCATTATGAAAGGCCACCAGTGAACAACAATAAAACATACATCAGAGAGCGTACTAAATTCATAGGCAGCCTGGACTAATTTAGCCAATGCTAACGAAGACTAAACACAAATTTACGTTTTGCCGTTAAATTTTTGTCATTTTATTTTAATTTAATGATAATATCGTAGAGGTCAGAATCCGCTAGCAAAGTTAAAGTATGCAGAGGCACAACATATTAATATATTTACTTTTAACTTTATTTATTTGGCAGGCGCTTTTATCCAAAGTGACACTTTGGGTCATACAGTCCCTCAAGTATCAGGAATTACCTATTGTCAGAGCTCAAGCTGTTTTTGGGCATTAAAGTCCCAGCCAGTTAACAGTGCTTAGCCCCTCTTGTGGAATTTACTGCAGCGTTCAGGTTCCCTTCTCCGTGTGGGACGGCTCTCTGGGGACACTACGACCTCCTGTAGCTGCAGGTGCTGCAGTTGACTGTGGTTCCCCGGCAGTCTGTATGCGAGTACCCTACCCAGAGTTCCTCGCCTGCCACAGTGTGTTTGCTGCGTCTCCATGCCCTGTTTGTCTTGTTTTGACTGGTTTGAGGTTAGAACAATGACACGGTTCAGCACAATGTTTAACTTCCTAGTTATTCCTCCCCCCCCCCCCCCCCCACCACCCCGCACCCCTTCCCTGACTCATCTCCTCGTGCTACAAAGAAACCATCTGCAAGTGACAGGACTATTAGATGCTCGTCCTCCGCTAGGGTCCTCTTGCAGCGAGCTCTGTCATATCGCCACATTGGAGGATATATGCCTCAGAAAACAGGAATAGGGGCGTAACGGCCAGGAATAAAAATAAACATCGGGACAAACATATGGCGGCATGACACGGACGTAAGGCAAAAGCTGGGGGGTCACATGGGCACGCAAGGAGGTCAGGCAAGCCTTCATTACAGGCAAGCCTGCTACAGGACCATCAGAGCAGGGGTCACCCATAAAACACCCAGGCCAAGCAGCCCCAGGCCAACGTAAAAGCGGGAGGGGAGAGCTATTATACTTTAGACCACATGGCTACATGCAACATGCACACCAATACAAAACGAAGATGTGACCACAGGAAACGGGTCAGTTTCTTGCAGGAAAAGGAGTCGCCGTTGCCTGTCGGCTCGCCACGGGAGGTCTGGCGTAAAGACGATCCTTGATATGCGTTTCGCAGGAAGCAATTAAGCTCAATGTGTATTTATTAAAGAGGTACAGTACAGGGAAGTGTGTGTGTGCAGGGGGGGTATCACTGATTATGCAAGTCTGATTTTCAGCAATAGTTTAAATACCCAGTATGTTTAAAACACTGAAAGCTAAGCAGGACATAAGCAGCTGCTGGAAGGAAAATGGGACTAGTTATAAGGAAGCCTGGTGCAGTAAAATGCCCCCTCCCTACCCCCCACAAAAAAAATCCCATCGTTCCTTGAAAGCTGCGAGTTCCCCCCGAAGATTCAGCTACTGTCCACCCCGGCGTGTCTAAGCCCCAGCACAAATACACTCTTTCATGCTGATATGGGGAAGAAGCCTTCGCACCCCCCCCCCTCGTCTTGAGACCAGCCTTCCACATGTTTAATTCAGGAGGATCGCTAGGGGAGCGCGGGTCGAGCCCGGAGGCTTCCGCGAAATCAGGGCTGCGGCTATTCAGGGTTCGGGCTGAAAGTCCACTTTGTTTATGAAGCATTTAAAAAAAAAAAAAAGAAAAAGAAGAAGAAAAAAAAAAAAACACGCATGACCACAGCGGCACGGGCTAGCGAGGCTGGGGGGGGCGGGGGGGTGGTGCGGCCAGCCCTATTGTGCGGACATGTGCCGTGGCACGAGCCAGAGAAGCTGAGGGTGGGAGCCGACACTCGCTGTGCCACAGTCTGTCCCTCTCAACGCAAACCAGCAAAGGGAGAAAAAAATACACATATGAGGTGAAAATGAAGTAAAGCTCAGGAAGATGGCAGAGCCACGCCCTGGAGAAGCGGGACTCACAGTGACCGCATCACGGCTCTCTCAGGCAGCCAGGAATATCTCCACCTTTATCGCCCTTTTCTGTTGCATATTGATTGCAATGCACAAAAAAAAAACTGCTCTGTCAGACGGGCATCTTAATCAGACAGGATGGGGTCGCGATGGCGGGGCTTTGGAGATTGACGTGTGAGCTGGGGAAGGGGACCGGGCACGGGTGGGGGGGGGGAGAAGTAATATTTACTAATGAGCCTTGTGACAAGCTCAGGGGGGTAAGTCCGGACAGGAAGTGGGGGCCTTGTATCACCAGGAAGCACGTTGGACGGGTGAGGATTGGGGCAGCCCGGGGAGGGCGGACAGACGGAGCCGGCAGCAGGGGGAATGAGCTTCCGCACCGACAGACATGCGCGCGGGTGCAGGCACGCACACACACCGTGGGCACGCTAAACGCAGCAGCAACACAAATATCCAGGAGAGCACGCTGCAGTGGAAGGGGCTCCCCCGACAACGCTGCGGTACACGGGGGACCCCCCAGCACAGCTGTGAAGTACAAGCTGGGAAGAGGGGGGGGGGGGGGGAAGCCAAATTAATATAGAAGCGGGAATATCAGGACTGCAAGCTATTCTTCAATTGGGTGTGTGTTTCTGATAAGAAAATACAAGCAAATCAACTTTGTCTAGAAAAGTCAATTATCTAGTTACAAATTACAACAGAATCATTCTGCAGGTGACTGGACCTCCAGCAAACAAAGGGACGCCGGAATGAGTGAGGAGGACGGACCTTAACCAGGGGCCACACGGGAGGAGCGGCCAACCACCATTTTACGGTCCACTGCTGTCACTGTCAACTCAAAAGGCTCATCAGATCACGAGCTTGAAGAAAAGCACAGAACCTGATTCCTTATTGTCCTTTATGGCGGCAAGGAGACAGTCCTGACCTCTGACCTTTTGGGGGGGGTTCTGAAACAGGATGGTGCATGGAATGCCGCCTTGAGGAGCAGTAGCCAGTCATTGGCGGTTTGGAGCATTGCTACCCAACCCTGTTTTTGGCCGTGCTATCAGACCGAGCAGAAAACCCGAAGTCCGTCTCCTGGAAGCCTGAACATTACCGTGTTCCACACCGACAATCGCTCAAGGCCCATCATGAGAATTTGTTGAAATCTTGATAGAATAATCTGACATCCTGGCACAGACAAAGAACAAATAAAGCCAGAGGACCACAAAGAGCCATGAAGGCGTTTGGATTCGGCATTGCTGCACCGATATGACACGCATCACTAATGCATATAGTCACATGACATCATTAGGCCAATGCAAATCCTTTAATAAAGCATCTGAAAATGTGTGCGCCGTCAAATAATAACATATTGTCCACCCAATACAAAGCCTCATTCTGCTCAGAAGCAGGGAGGATTCTCATCTCCCCATTTGCAGTTGAAGCATCTTTCAGGTAAACACCTTCCTTTATCAAACTCCCATGTCGTAAGGGACCAACTACATCAGACGCAGCGAAAGCCAGTTCCATGACGGATATTGTTGCAGAATCCAGTGTCATCATCTTTTTGGACAATGGCTGCCACGTATAAGCTTCCACACTTCAGTCATAATGGATCACAGAGCGCTCCCGCACGAAGGATGTCATCCCAGCGGAAATCGAGAAGAACAAAATCCATTTGTCACGAGGTGCACGTCTGATTGCCCTGCCTCCCCGTCTGCTCGCAGCTACTGGATGTACTGAGACAAGCAGTCCATTAACGGTGAGCCTGGGCACGGCGCAGTCAAAGTCAATATGAAGTCCAGGATCCAATCAGCATCCCCTGGGTCCTCCAGACCGCCGCCCCAACACTCCTTTACAGCAACCCAAGGACCAAGCCACTCACACGGCCAAAGAGAGGCACGCTTCGCCGGCTTTTCCCATAATCCCCCTCAATACCAGAAATTAATTATTCATTCAAAGATTTCTGCAAACCCAACAGAACCCTGTCAAGCCCCAGGGACTATAACAGGACACATCCAGTCAAAGGAGTCTTTTGTCATTTAGACTGAAGTGGGGGGGGGATGGATGGATGAGAAATTACACATGATACTTGCAACAATTTTGCAGCAGTTCTACAAACACATCTTCCCCGAACTGCAATACGTAATGTTTAATGACTCAGTAGTGGAACAAATAGAACTTTCATTCTCCACTTTTAGGCAAAGTTACAGCAGTATTAATAGCAATCATCAGCATCATCAAAAACGCTACTTATTGAAACACATCAAATAAGTGTTTTGAATTCTCATTACGCGGATGACTACTGGCAGTGGACTTGTGGTTACAAATACAGTCATCAGTGTCCAACCAAGAAAAAATCTGCTTCGCGCTGGCTCACGAAGGAGCGACCGATTGTCAAATTCAACTGGCTGTAAATTTAAATCCCAGCCGGGAAGCGAGGAAGGAATCAAGAGGCTTTACTGCATGTGAACGCGAGTTTCACACAAACATTTTCAAATCCCATTTCCCCTCCTCTTATACGTCATTTTCTGCCTCCGGCCTTCCAGCACTATCTATGCAGGGGGAAAGAAATTAAAGAATAGCCAGCCGGCCCTTCAATCATGTCCAATTCTATAGAGTGGGATGGGATTTGTCTGTTTAACTTCATTAGTTACGCCTCAGTCTGGGGCCTGTAGATTATGTCTAATTAAGCAGCTTAACGTAGCTTAAACCGGCATACAAAAAGAAGAGTTATCTGTCAACCTGCTAAAAAGATTATTTTATTCCTTCTCCTTCTACCGGTAAACTATGCACACGTACTTTGCGAGTCCTTTCGGCTTCCGAGATTAACTAACGTGTTTATGTGCCGGCTCACGAAGTCCAGCTCAGGAACCGAGCAGGAAGCAGAAAACTTGGACGGTATCAGAGGGACACCTTCCGTCGCATTTCCTCTAGACCTTAACTGAAGGGTGGTGGCGCTACAGCGGACAAGGGTCCATGTGCTGAGCGTGTGGTTCACCTCGGCATAGCGAACTCCTGATATGGTTCTCCGGGGGCCCGTCTCCAGTCCAGATATTAAATCAATAAAGAAAAAAGCAATAGAGGCAATAAAAATTAAAAATGACCTAACAAGAGGCGTTAAAACCAATAAATTACCAGCAACTCCACCATTAACAGAAATCTACCATAACCTGCACATGCCACAGATCACTGCTACCTATATTACAAAGAGTGTGGTAAGTCCAGAGTGGGGATATGATGCCAATTATCATTTGTCTTAGAATCCTCAGCAAAGAATTCCATGCCACATAGCAGTGCACACATTTAGCAACAAATGATTTTAACCCATTTAAACGGGAAAGCTGTGTTTAACTTCAGAAAATCCCCGAGCTTCATATCTGCCCTATTTCTTTTCCATATCCTCTGAACAGGTTCAGAGCCCCATACACATGACAGACCAACGCAAGCACCCAGCGAAGCAAGAACTTGCATTTGCCATCAATAAATCAAGCTGTTAATTAACAAGCAGCAAGACAAGAGGAGCTTTGCATCAGTATTTCCTTAATTCAACAAAACTTGCCGGGTGAACGAAAAGGGGACCCTCAAGCGGCGGAGAATACAGGCCTGCGGGTCGCTGATGGATGTTAAAATGCTTCATTCTGGGGGAAAAAATAAATTTAACATTTGGGTATTTGTTGAGTGCGTGGGTGTTATGCCTTTCTGGCCTGAACAAACTGGATGAGTCTCTGTGAGCATGTTTGCCATGCCGGGCGAGATTCCTTCGGTCATTGGGGTCCAGCTATCTAAACATTTCATCAGCACAACATTTGTGGTTCCACAAGATACCACATAACAACCCCCGATCCAGAACTGGTTTTTCCTGTTAACCGTCAGCTAGATTTACAGCTTGGACAACAGAAACTTCCACCACCTCCCCCATTACCATTGAGAACTGCAGCCGCAGACAGGAACGGGCCTCCAGAACTACAAATCCCATGATTCTTTGCCAACCCACCACCCAAAAAAAACCCAAAACGGTGGACCGGGTGTGTTTCCTGTTCGGCAATAAGAACAGAAGGCTTGAGGGCATTTACAAAGACATTTCAGCTTAGCCAGCAAAAAAAAAAAGGGGGGGTGGAGAGGAGACAGGAGAAGAAGAGAGGCGCCTATAAAAAGGAATTTTTAAAAAGCAAAGCCCAACACTAATCTGTTTAAATTGCATCAAGACGACTGGCAGCACTAAACCTCAGGGCACAGAGCGGCTTTTGTCTCTATCAGTAAGTAATGCGGCGCATCGTGCTTCCTCAAAAAAAAAAAAATATAAAAATCCTTTCCTGGCACGGTCCCTGAGAGCAGAAAAACCTCCGTAAGTGCTGGCGACAGGACATCATCTGCACAAGGCCGCAAGTCCTCAGTCAGAGAAATTCCATGAAAGCTGACAAGATGGCTGACAGGCCTCTGAGCTCTCCCTCTGCCGAGCCGAGAGCCATCGCTGGCTCTCTCACCTCGGCCACCTATCAGCTTTGTACACCTGCTCCAGAAAGCCGCCTCCCCATCGCGGGCAGAAATTTACCAGACTCCCCTCTTCCACAGCGCGTCAAAGGCCTTTCATTCAAACAAAAGGAGAATCACCATGAGGCCAGGAATGCCTGTTAAAGCTAAACACTGGGAATACAGTGGAAGCAGAGAAACAGGCCTCATTGTGCTGTTATTAGACAGATATAGACTTCATTGATCCCAAGTGGGAAATATGAGCAGATCTTATATGAGGAGAAGATACGACCTGTACATGGAGACAGTGACAGGAATCAAACTCAATCCCATAAGCTTGGAAGACTGCAGCCACTGAACCAAGGGGCCATTTGATGACCAACACCAGGAGATTGATGCGGTGCAGGTGCCGAAATACCCAGAGTCCATAATAACTTGTCACGCTCTCTCTTTTTTGCAGTTTGGCCCAGCCCTACAGGCCCTTACTCCCTCTCTGTCCCTCCCTCCCACCCTCCTCCTCCTCTTTCCACCCCTAGATCTCCCTCCTCCTCCTCCGGCAGGAAGCCGTCACCCAAACGTCTGCGTCCGATGACTACGGTCCAACGCTCCCCATGCAGATCCGGAGGATTGCGGACGGAATGCGATAATGCACAGATGACAGTTATGAAAAGTCATGAAAGTCCCACATAAAACAAAACAAAAAAAAAAAAAAAAAGAGCAACAGCAGCAAAAGTCAACATATAAAAGTCATGTTTTGGAAGGTCTAGGTAGCGAAATGCTGAGCAAAGGAGAAAAAGAAAAACTTTTCGGAAAGAATGACGGGGAGGAAAAGGACCCCAGAGACCGACAGACAACACAGACAAAGCAAAGCCCCAAAATTGTCCCTTTTACACATGAAAAGTTCACAAACACTGACTTTTTCCCTCCTCTCCTTCCTCTGTTGCCCAGAACTGGATCTCAGCTCCAGAGATTTCGTACATCTGCAGAAGGTCCCCTGACAGAGCTCCGCCCCAGTAATTCCTCAGCGCGGCTACGGTGCCAGAGCGCGCAGCACACTTCCTCTCCTCCGCGGGCCCGTGTCGGAGTTGCACAATCGGCCAGCTGCCCCGTCCCGCTCCCTCTCCCATCGCATTCTCCAGAATGCAACACAACAGGAAGTGGCAGGAGGGCCCAGAGATTACTGCGTGCAGCGTATCCATATATCCGCTGGCGCACAAACAGAGCAAACAAACAGATCGAAAACAGCAGTTGAAATTTAGCCGGAATAATTAACGCGAGATGCCAGCCAGCGGTCGATATTTCGTGAGCCCCCCCCCCCCCAAAATCACACTGCCATGGACACCACTTTAACGCCACGCTGCCATCTCCTCCGCCTGCCACTTCGTATAGCCTCACCACTTAGGCGCCCAGTCAGAAAATGACTCGAGCCACAAGTGAACCAGCCACACAGGATAAACTTCATTTCCCAACGCCTCCTGCCATCTCTGCGAGGGGAAGAATTACTCGCCTCACGTTCTCTTTTACCAGAGGCCTGTCCTGTTCGAGCCCAGCCCAAGTGTCATCCAGAAATTTTAACCCGTACACCATTTCCTAAGGCAGGATACTAGTATGCCCGCATTCTTTAGCGGATGCCAGGAATTAATATACTGGCATATTTTATTTTATTGTTTTCCAAATGATTATTACAGGCTTTGTTTTAATCTATTTTTTCAGAAGGGATCCCTCGACAAGTCTATTAATTCATATATGGTTCCTAGTTGCATAAAGCTAATTTTTCTTGAAAGTCCCAGAGAAGCAAAAAAATGCCCCCCCCCCCTCCCTTTTCATAGCCCAACTTGTTTTCACAATCATATTTGCACTCTGTAAAAGCGCTAAATTGGATAAGCAAGCGTCGTTCAGATTCAAGGTATGATAATGGAGCCTTTTTCTAAGAATTTCTGGAAGCATGAGAACATAAGCGTAAGGGTGCCTGTTTACAACAAGCATTACGGTACAGAAGCTTCACAAAAATGACCAATAACTGATCAAAGACCATGCATGTGGCAGAAACCAGTGCTGAGGTGAGAACCGGCAAGTTCCACAGACTAATAAACACATTTAAAAAACTACTCATCACACGAAGCGGAGGAAAAAGTGTTACAAGATGATGCAAGCATGCTGACTGTACTCCCAAGGTCCGTAGGTATCTCTGTGTTCAAGGAACAAGCAAATCCATTTCCATCTGGACACTCAAGATCAGCTGGTGCCTGATCAATTGCGTGTAGGAGAGGGACTAATAGTTTTGGGGGAAAATTCCTATTTTAAAAAGTCATACAGCTTAAGACAACAAATATTCAACTGGGTTTTAAACCTTCCCTTGATGTGTTGCTGTAGGGTTTGCTACTCTTGGGTTGAACTTCCACAGCAAATTTTTGTGGAAAATTTCATTTAAATTTAGAAGCAAATAATTGGAATTTTCTTGTCAGTGGATACAGTTCAACAGTTTTTTTGAGCTGATGCTGTACTTCAATACATTAATTAAACTACAATAAACAACAAGAATAGGTCCAACTTATTTTCACTAATTATATATAGGTTTTGTTAAATATCCCGTTTGTCCTCAATATTTTGTTAAGGGTTAGCTTCAGCCTGGATGTTATTAACACTAATCAAACTGCATGAGGGCAGGTGCATTGCGCTGGTGCAACACTGCAATACAGTGTGATGCTTTTCTTACAGTACTGTTCTTTAAAAAGTTCCTTACAGCATTGGTTCTTTAAAAGAATGAAAAGCATTGATACCGACGCCCATTTTAACAGGCACTTGGGTTCTGCAAATTTTGCAGGGAATGCTGAGATATTCCACTGGATTTAAATAGCCTAGTCCACCCCCATAACACTAACAGAAAGGGATGACTTCTGTAAGTGATTTAGTCCTTTGGAGTGGTGTAGCCCAGCCCCCTGACCCTGACCCCTTATCCTGAGTCATTCCCCCTCCAGCTCATCCATCTGCAGCGGGCTTCTGGCGCGTGACATAAATTAGCCCATAGCGCTCAGTTGTGTGGCACGAACGACAAGCGCACCAACGTCACTTACAATGGCGTCACGCAATAAAAGCGGAATGCCTTTTCAAATATCAAATTCATCAAGTTCTGCTTTTGCAGGAGCAATGTGTGAGGGCGAAAACACAGACCGGCCACTGAAACGATATCCTCAATCATTATCTCTAATGACGCTGGTATTTATTGAAAGCTGTCACCCCAGCCTGCTTCCTTTTATGTTAAGAAAGTAAAATATTGCTCTCAAACATTGTGCGGAACGTAATGCCAAGTAACTGCATAAAAATCCTGACAGCAAGTTTCTGTACAGCAGAGGCAAGTTATGTAAAAACTCCCAGGCTAAATGAGGGTATTAAAAAAAAAAAAAAAGTTGTCTATTATGACAACACAATCACATCTTTCACCATTCAAAGACAAAAGGAAATGGGTGGTTTTGCTCAGTTTGTTTCAACACCCCCAACCGTGTCTATCAAAAAAATGACTAAGCCCTAAGGTTTCATTCAGCTGAAAGCAATCAAGGGCCAAGAGAACAGACCTAATATGAGGGTCAGGAGACGGAAGGAAAAGGAAAACTGTGTCAAGCCAGTGGCACTAGACCACTGTCATTTATGAACACCACCCGTCTGTCACGGTGGGAGTGCATCACGGGGCCCTCAGCAATGGCACAATCAGCGAAATGGCAGGTCGGAACATGGCAATCGATGTGTGCATCTGGTCCTTGGGACCAGACAGTCCACGTTTTTGCCCTTTCCCAACTCCCTCCCAGACAGTCCATATTTTTACTCCGTCTCAGGTCCTGGAGCTGAAGCATGGATTATCTGAGGTTCCCCAAGGATCGTTCTGAGAAACGCTGCTGTAGACTTTACAACGCTTGGTCATGAAAACCTCCTCACTACTGTGGCTCAAAGGGGACTGACAGTCCGTACGTCTTCCATGCAAATCAGCACCCAGAAATACCATTATTAATAGTGAAGACTCTGGTTGAGTTCCTTGAAGGTTCTCCAGTTGAGTCAACACCATCTTCAGGAAAGGGAACCAGAGGGTTACGGCCGACCATGGCGGATTAGACCAGGTACCTCTGACTTTGTGTCCGCACCGCAGCGGCATTCGATGAAACCAATGACATGCCAACGAGGCCACATCACCTCCAGAGTTTCATCCTGCTTATTCATGTCGCTTTCTGTCGAAGGCGACTCAGTTACTTCATAAAAGGATACCAAAAATACTAGACATGGGTGTGATCGTGAAATTCCAAAAAGGAGCAGTACAGGTCCAGAAATTCGGTCTGCATGGGGAGGAACTCGTATTCCTAATCTTAGTTATTAGCTAGTTTCAGCTTTTGAGACGTGGAAGTCATTGACAGAATAGCAGACAGTGCGGGTAGAGGGCAGCTCTAAAATCTCAGCCACTTGCACTTCCAAATTCCTGCTGCAAGATCAAAACCCAACAGTACTGCATGACAGAGACACTAATGTAACATTATATCATAACCACAACTCTCACTCTCACAAGCGGACTGAAAAAAGCGGACGGATGGGCATCGAAGGGCGAGGAATAGCACCTCCGCCATCTGTATCCCGTCCTGCTTGCTTCTTTTTTGTCAAAATCTACTAGCAGAGATTTCACGCCTTATCCCACTTATGCCTTCCATTTAAATCCGCTCGTCTCTGAGAGGTGGAAGAAAAAAAAATGATGATAATAAAGAGCGAGTGGCAGTGAAGGCTGGAAGGAGATGCAGCGATACTCCTTCAGGCCCTCTGAGTGACGTCAAGCTGCTGCAGGCTTCAGAAACCAGCCCGGGAATCAGAAAGGTGTCGGCACCTGGCACCCGAAACAGCCACATTCCAGCATAGCAGAACTGTTTCGGTATCTTAAGTGGCTTAACGCTAAACAGGAAGGGGAGGATATGCCTGGCACTAAGTGTATTTTAGGTTATGCCCCCCCTCCGACGCCACTGTTTATCTTACAGTTATTTAAGCTGTCAGCCAATACAAAACTGAGGCACAGGTATATCCTGTAACAGCTACAGAGACACAGATGGTACCGGTGCAATTCTCATCCAATCAAAAGGGAATGGGAAGACCCACCTACAGGGCAATACCAGTCTCCCCAGTATTTAAGGCCAATCAGGTGCTATAAAGCAAATCCTCAGTGCAAGTTAGTGTCAAAAGAATGACAACCATCAAACTTGACCAAATACTGACACCTACTAGGTCTGTAACAGCTCCAGTTCCCACTGGTTTACCCAGCTGTTGGCCAAGTTGTACATCAGCTCAGAAACAGCGCAGACCATTACGAGATCCACCGGCCTGCCATCTGAGGGCAACTGACCTGTGAACCCGCTACCCCAATAATGCCATCTCCCCATGTCATTTGGGGTAGGGGGCTGATAAGGACAACACAGCAATCAAGATGGCAGTAGGGGGAGATGAATGAGACAGAGAAAGTCACCAGCAGGAAGCCCACCACACCCAGGACCCTCGGGGAGGGCATCGGCGACCCCCTGCCCCGATATCGATTCGGAGGATCTGACTTCAAAACCAAACCATCCAGCCCCATTTCACAGCTACAGAGGAAAATCAAACCGTCAATCAACAAACGAGATCGAAATAAACCTCACAGCTGGGACAGAGGACAGGACACCGCCGCCCCAACGCGCCAAAGGCGCAGCACGAGCTGCAGGCACGCAGACCAACACGAGATGTACTGCAGACACAAGATAACACACCCCACCAGCCCTCAATGTTACTATTGTTTTCGCCATTTCATACCTCCTAAGGCCCGATTCCTTCCTCTTTTCATCAGTCAGCTTCTCAAGGAAAAAGTGCTGAGTCACGCAGACGCCCAAGCGCGGAGGTCAGTCGCTGCGACGCAATTGGTAATTGGCAGAAGCCGCCGATTGTAACCCATTACATCATTAAGCTGCTGGACAGGCGAGTTGTGAAACAACCCCCCCCCCCCCACGCGCCCCGACCCCCAAACTACCCCAAGGCAGTTTTTCCAGTGGGTAACAGCCGGCTCCACAGTAGGCCATTTTAAAACACACACACACACACAGTCACCTGTCACTGCCTCGCACGTTCACAATGCCGCCGCAGCAAGCGGAGAGCGCGCCGTTGCATACAAAACGCCAGGCTTTCTGGAAAACTGTGGCCGGTGTTCCGCAGTCTCCGCCAGTTCCAAAGGGCGGACGGAACTCGGTATTGATAGGGCATGAAAGCACAAGTCGAACGATAATAGCAAAGTGGAGGGATGATATTTAAACATGTAAGAAGAACGGAAACACAAATCCGTCCAGAGTCATTCACAGAAAATAACGTCAACCCCCCCCCCCACCAGCAGAAACTGAGGCACAGCATTTTTAGCTAACAGAATGTAAGGTCAATGAGGGGGAGGGTGTGTATGTGTGTGGGGGGGGAGGGGGTCCAGTTACAACCTCTGACGTGGACAGTAACCACTTTCTGATCGATTTACACCCTCGGCCATTTCAAAATGCGGAACAAGGACTTGGGATTCTCAGGCAGGGTGTCGAGTTTCAGCAAGTAGAGACTCTCGCACCCTCTGCCAGGGGATGGGGGGGCAGCCATTGTCTGCTCCAGCCCCTGTTCCCCCATCTCTCTCCACAATAAGCCTCTAACTGGCACCAAGAGTTGGGCCCAGGAGACAGTCAGCAGCGCCAGTGCAGTTCCAGTACACTTTCAAAACGGGATTTAAAATATAAGAAAATGCTTCTCCCTACAGCCCCCCCCCCCCCCCCCAATCCTGTTTAACACAAGGCTACCATTCAGAGCTCAACATCATAATCTCAGCTCCACATTCTAAAGCTGCTATAACTGGCTGCAGATAAACTCATTTTCCTCACCGTAAAATAAAAACAGTACCGAACTCTATTAGACTAACTAATCCATGCCAGCAAACTCAACACTACAACATATTACAGTTACAACCCTTGAAAATGAAGTTGCTCTCAATCTTGCTGTTCCAGCAGATCATAACAATTCCTTCAACACTGATTTTATAATGAAACGGCGTGCTAAATCACATACCATCCTGGCATAGTCAGCCTTGATGAGGCTCGAGATTAAATTTCTGCTGTGGCAGTAATCAAAGAGCCACATCTTGTTTACTGGCATCTGTTGCACTGAGAGGTCAGGTGCACGCATGCCAAATAGTGAACAGGAGAGCGCGGCAACACACTCATGTCATATCGGGGAGTCAATTCTCCACCACTTTAAGTGTTACACTTAAGTGTAAGTAGGTGACAGATACCAGCTCCCTCAACTTTTCCGATCACAGCACACAAGACCATTCACCCAACCATAGTATCAACGTCCTGAGGAGCTGACCTGAACTTTCCAGGCAAGGCAAATACAACTCCCCCTCCCCCAACTGGAGAGCTGCAGATTATGGTACACAAGAACCCAACAGAAAGGTTAGACTTCTCAAAATATAAAGCTAATTCCCAAATGCAAGAGAATTTGGGGAACAAATGTGAAGGAAGGCAGTCTGAAGCAGCAACGGGATCAGGTTCTCCATGGCGGAGAACCTGCGGAAAGCTCTGCAGCCCTACAGATAACATCAAGCAACCCTGGCACACTGGATACGTGTATGCTCTGCTAGTGAGCAATAGTAAGAAGTCCTGTCCTTCAACGGAGCAGACTTTATATGTCATAAACTGACAGCAGGGACGCTGGCTATCAAATGTCACCGATCAATCTTGAATCTGGCTTCACAGGTATCATTAACTCGCTTCAGAAAATAGCCATGACAACGTCGATGCACCTTTGACTCTGATAAAAGAGGACAGGGTCTTATAACAGTCAAATGAGCCATAAGAAAGGCACCTTGAAGCAGCACTGATCCTTCTCACACACTGGGCTGGAAGGGGGGGGGGGGGGGTGAATGAGGCAGGCGCATTACGCTTCAGGTTAAATCAGATGACCAGAGAGCTCGAAGAATCGTTCCAAGATGAGAACATAAACTGTCAGAGAAGGGGAGGAGGAGCAAGTGGGATGGTCCATCACTGCAGGTAAATATGCTGCATGGGGGTGCATGGGGGCGCTCCGGGTTATACCAGCACAGAAAAACGTGTGGGGGGGGGGGGTGAACTGTGGATGCTGAGGGACTGGTCCTGATAAAGATGAACTAAAGGTGTGTTCTGGACTCAAACCCAGGGCCGAACAACCACCTCTGGGACTGGGTTATGCTTCATTTCCGTTTAGAGGAAGGACTGGGAGAGAACCAGAGCAAGGTCGACACGCTACAGGGTGGTCATGGGTTCCGACCCACCTCCATGTAAGAGACCACAGTTTCTCTCCCAGAACACTACCCTCAGGATTGTGTTCTAGGTTTATGGTTTGTGGAGATGAAGATCTGGTTAGGGGTATGGCTCAGGGCCATATTTATGCTAGAAAAATCTCCTTGAGCAATGTGAAGTTACCCCCCACAATAGAAGTCTAAGCACCACAGCCCAAATAGTAGCTTAAGTCTGGCACGGCTTGCCTACCATCGGCGGTGGAGAAGAGCAAAACACGTACCGTTCTTCTGCTTTTGGCCCCGGACCTGCTTGCTTGTCGTGGAAGCGTGTAAATAAAGCGAAAGGGAGGACATCTGACAAGCGCAGCCGCTGCCATGGCGACGTTCGGTTTGATGTAAGCGGAGATACTAACAGGCCGACACAAAACTACAAAGTGTTTCTCTTTTTTTAATGGAGAAATAAGATAAATACACAAAATCTCGATCAACCATCTGCTACAGCAATACACCCAGTTCAGGCTCAAGGTAAATTCTTCAAAATTATTCACAGATACTGCAAGCAAGCTTCTACTTGAACATGACAGAATTGCTACTGTTCCTTCAACAGTAGGCAAAAAACTTCTGCATGTGATAAAAACTAAAGAATTCTGTATATGGGGAAAAACATACTTCCTCCTGTTTCTAAAGTGATATTTGCATATTAATCCATGACTGGTTGTACTTTCCCGCAACTTCAGCAATTTAACGTTTATTCATTCTCATATGACGGAGATATGAAAACTGTGCTAGTATTTTAAACTGTGGTTTCCTGAAAATTGGAATCTTAAAAAAAGAACAATACTTCAGTCAATATCACCACAGCGTGTTGCCTGTCAGGAAACTATATTTTGGCAGAATGTTTAGTGTGCATTAAACACTAAAACCAGATGGCACGCTACGATAAGTGCCAATAAAAAGGATGTGAACATCCAGGACGGCACCAGCCACATTCCGTGTTTAATATCTCCTTTAAAGTTTATTTTCACAGCGTCAATGAGGTGTTAATCGCGTCCGATTCTGTCATAACCTGTAACAAATTATTCCAGCCACGGATCTTAATAAAAATCCCTTGAAACTCGGCTACCATTATAAATTTCTGAAGCGAATCTGCGTGTTACAAGAACACCGGGGGGAAGGAGACAAGCGGAACCAAAGAAATGTAAATGGAAGCCGAGCAGCAAGGCAGCCAGGCTCGGGCTGAAAAGACACCTAAAATCTACAGGAATGTGTTTACCATTACCAATCAAAAACAGGAGAAAAAGCAGACCGTGACAATTATTAACACACCAGAGCACAGCCAGGCCTGCCAAGTAACGGGTCAAAAGGGGGGACGGAGGAAAATTAAACAAACTGCGTTATTTATGTGACACGCATGCAGAGCCATTGACACCTACCGGACGGGCACCCAGCAAACTTTATACAACCGCAGGTGTTTCAGCACTTCATTAAAAGCCCCCAACCCCGACGCACCGATTCAGAGTAAACTTTACAGAAAAACACAAAATCCAAAAAAACGCGGAATCTGAAGTTTTTTTTTTTTTTTTTTAAAAAACGCCTTTTAAAGTGTTTCTGTCAAGGTGTCACGTTTGAATTATGGGTCTCCTATTAAAAAGCCGGACTGATTTGGGACAAGCCCCCACGCCCTGGTTTAAAAAAATGTGGCCGGCAGGATATGCACCAGAGCAAAGTAGCAAGAGACGGGAGAAAACACCCCCCCCCCCCCATCTGCCCTTTTCTTCATAGAGGCGAGAGTGCTAGTGCTGTATTGGGTGTCTATGTGATTGAACCCGGGGCTGTCCTCAGCATCCCCAATTTACAGAGACTTCATTTTCTACGGTTATTGTCTATTCGTGTCTTTTCGACTCCGATCCAAGTCTGTACGGAATTGCTATTACAGCCGTGACAAGTAACTTAAACACACAGACACACACTAGGCAGCTACTTGAAGACTGAAGTGCACCGGGGATATGCGAATATACATGTAAACTCACGAATTAATATAAACATAATCGTATGTACAAAATACCATCTAACAGCGGGGCCTAGCCAGACTTACCAGTACTCAGAATATACCCAGTACTCTAACAGAATAAAACGCCAGCTGCTACCATCAGGATTAAACAATGTCCAATAAGCATCAATACTCCGATTACATTTAGAATTCTTTTTAACCCGGAGAAATATCAAGAATAATTCACTGATAAAACCTCGGGTTGGGCATAACGTCCAATCAAGATACCGGAATCGGCGCAATTAAAGGTGCGATTTTTTATTTCGATATTACCAAATAAATAAGGGGAAGGACAACAAATAAAATGTTAGGTCCTCGCTTCACTGAGATTTTCATCAAAGTGCCGAGCCTATAAAGAAATACACGCGGGGAAACGTTTGATCATCTGAATGTGACAAAAACTAAACGGATATAATCTATCGCGCATCAAAACAAGAAAACTAACCAGGGGATATTTGCTGGACGCAAGAGGGAGGGAGAGAAATAACAGCCATCGCATCAGCAGGCCTTTCGTCCACAGAATGAAATTGCGGACTCGAATTCGCCGCACATTTCCCCTCCTGCGAGATCCACTTTTTATTGCTCTGTTCATTGCGATCCTATCACTTAATTTCGACAGTTTACATTAATCTCCACGAAAGTGCAAGCCCTGCCTTTGCTCGAGCTGCGTCCTTTGACAAAAGCCCCGTTTAGCTCCTTTTGGTGGATTAAAATGAAAGCAGAAAGACTGATACATACCATAGCATTCCTCGCCTCTCTGCCCTTCTCGTTTCTCTCGGGTTCGCGCAGGCAGCAGCCCCAACCGGCTCGGAAAATAAATTAATAAAGAGAACAAGAAAAAAAAAATACACCTCCAACAGGCGCAGAGATTTCTATATTTTCCTTTTTCGGTCGGTTGACAGATTCTTTTTCTTCAAGTCTCCATTATTATAAGCACGAAGTTTTTAGTACCATTTTCTGTTTTTCGATCTTTTTTTTCCTTCTGACAAAGCAAAGCAGCCCACAAAAAAATCTTCAGAATCTCGATGCCTCGCTCAGAGGAAATCTGTCTTCTCGTAAGAAAAAAGGGCGTTAAAAAAAAGCTTGTTTCACTGTGTCTTCCTCGGGACTCACCACGTTGTTTTTTGGCCAATTATTATTCCCTTTGTTATACCCATAATATGCTGAGTTGCTCATGTATATTCACGGAATTTGCTGCAGTTCGCGGCGCACTATTTCGTCGCTGAATGATGCAACCTCCCAATATTTTGTTTTCAGATACGTGCGTTTGACATGAGACTGCGTATGTATGTGAGTATGTGTAAGTGTGTGTTTTTTCAGCTTCCCAATAATGGCGGCCCTTCTTCCGAATCCAGATTTCCCCTCCTTCTGTTCCGAGAGAAAAAGGGAGATAGAAAGGCGACTAGGACTCGCCCAGTGGCGCATGGACACAATTGCAACACACATTCACAAAACAATATATGCATTCGCTAAGGGAGCGAAAAGGACTCGAAATGTCTGCAACCACTAGCATTGACTCTGTATTTCTAGTGAATTTTTATATTGATAACTTTTCTGAGGATCGTTAATTGGCAATTGTTTGTAATGGCTATTTGTGTGGTCACTAAAGGAAATAATGAACTATTTGCGTGGCTTGCATAAGTAAACACCCTTAAAATAATGGCACATGTACTATGCTTAAGTATGATACCCATTTTATGTCTATATTTGCATTTCGCGTCTGTCTGTCGTATGCCTTAAAACTTCCATTCTCAGTGTGCTGTTTCGGCTGCGTTGCGTTCGATACACTTCCATGGGCTGCCAAGGCTTCTCTATCTCAAGTCGGCATTACTTAGATGCCCTGTCCACGTTTCGCACCACCATAACCACAGCGGTGAACATATTTATTGAGAGATGCAATGCTTGACGTCCATTTATTACAGTGTATCACACGCAACGCTGAATCACTTATCACTGTCTCTCACATCAGTGCACAAAGAATTTATGTAGGAGACAAGCAGATACCCTTTGGAACGTTCGCTTATCGACGTCAGAAACTATGTATAGACAACGTTGGCAAACTATACGTCACAGTCTATGAGAAAATCAATAATGTCAATGTTGTTTTTCTCCGCTTTATCGCAATAAATTTTATTTGGAAAAACTACATTTTCTCTTTTCCGTGGAACATATATATTTTTTTCAAATAAATATATTCAGTGTTGTTAAGACATGATTAATACATTATATAGCTGTGCATTTAAAGACAACGAAAAACAACTGATATACTGAATGACCATCCTATAATCCTTGTATATTAAGCAAAAATTTGGACAACACAAACATTTGATTAGACGTCTCAGAACCCAGTTAGAACATTGATGTTCAGTATATGCTCATTATATATTGACATAATTGTTGTCTAACAAAGCCAACTTATTAATAGGAAATTTGTCAGACCTGACTTTAGACTACTTATTGATCTCACTCACACACGTTGCCGGTAATGACTTTTAAAAATGTGTTGTAATTATGTATCTTTTCTGAAAAACAAATAAGTCCATCCATGTGTTCATTCATCCATATTTCTACCCATTTTTTATAATCAGTTATTTGGTCATGGTGACCAAACAAAAAAAAAATCACATCTTATCAATACAGTGTTTTTTTCCATTTTAGAAAAATACACTCTGCAAATCAATCACTGCTAAGATAAGAAAATTTGACTCAAAATTTTAAACCCTCAATGGCTGCTGTGATCAAAAAAACTTACAGTGTCTGATTACTAATATGTCCAGGGTTTTTGCAACAGGGTAAATATTTGGTCTGTGTAAAGGGTCAAAGATTAAACTTTACAGCTTGCCTTTTGTACATTTTCTCATTTCAGTGCTTTGCAATTAAAAGACACATGTATATAAGAAGCAAAAAGATCTGATCTATAATCAAGGGAAATGCTGAGTTATATTCATTACGTTCCCCAGTTCACTCCATAAAGGTTACTTTACCCCTGGTTGTTCACTATTAGTTGGTCAGTTTTCAGCCAAGCTATGTTACCGAAGTAAATAATGCTGCAGATTGTCCACATTTCCAGAGGGCCGTCCTCACAGTTCAGCTGACCCCCTCTATCCCCCCACAGTACTCCAGCAGAAATTTCCCAAGGGGGGCTGCACATTCTTCTCACTCACAGTTTTGCAATCCCTGACAATCAGTGAGACCTCCACCACCACCACCCCCACCCCCCCAAAAAAAGCACAGAAGAGCTATGCAGGCTGTCTGGATAATGTTCAGTTGTGGGTGTTTCCTGCTAAACAATCCAACAGACCGACTGAAACTTTATTTTCTCTGTTATGGAAACAGTTGGTGATGTAATGAAAAGCTGACTTTAATTACATGTGTTTATGTATGTATGGTAGCACACCGTTTAACCTTTTCTCATATACACTACAATTATTTAATTCTCCTTAAATCTCTGCAGACTGCATGTATGCAAGTTGGATCTAAGTCTTACATTGACTTTAACAGGAAAAATTAATAACATTACTAAATATTAATAAAATCACTTTGTTTTGATTGTACTGCAACGCTACATTAGTGGGCCTTAAAATTGCGACGCTATATCACACGGATAATGTTCTTAACTTTCTTTTACTCGCGTAAAAAAAATCACACGGTTTAAAAGACCACGTTTTCTATTAGACATGTGACGTAGTAAACTTTTTTTCGGGCGAGGACGATAGGACACGGATTTGACACTGATATTTCAGCAAGCGAAAACGTATTTTAGGCAAAATAATACTGTAAGAACGATTAAAGTTTAATAAATACATTTAAGTGTAATCGATGACAAAATGAACTTTAAAGCATCGGGTAAAACATCCAAGATTCAAAATTCACGAGACTTTTGCTTCCACCGCATCATATCAGAATAACTGATCTAGCAGATCGACTTAATTGCCGAATACAGCGCTTAGGCAGCAAACTAGTAGACCGTGTATCCTTGTAATTGCAGTACAATATAAAAGGATATCCCTTCGGAATTTGACAACGCGTGCCTTAAACTAAACTACATTACCCAGAATGCCGCCCGAACGTCGTTTCAGGACATCCGGTGAAGAGGAGACGGCGGAGATAAGCAAGAAAGGTCTTCTCATAGCGAATACATAATTACCAAATTTTATGCTAATTTGATATATAGGTTACGGCATATAGTTGTTTTATACTTCTTGAACTAACTGTCACCAGAGAAGTACAATGGTAAGTGTCTTTTTTTGGTATTTTCGTTAAGGCTAAAGCTGACTAGCTAGGTAGCTAAATGAATGGAGGGAAGGCCGACGCGCAGCGCGTGACACTAATGAAATGTAGCTACTTAATTTTACGTTGTATAAGGTGCAGATATGCTTAACTAGCCAGTGAATAATTTGTACTGAAAGTATAAATCGTTATTGACTAGACAACGTTAGTAAAATGACACTGAGAAATTGGGACTCAGGGTGCGGTTCGTCTTCTGTCACTTACGCTTTAAATGCATTGATGTTTTGTAATTTAGCTAAATCGAAATAATCTAATTTTCCAGAATACAACATTTGAGTTAAGACTAAAGATGTGGGAACACTCCGCCGGGTTATAGGTTATTCCCGTTCTGTGTTTTGTCGCTTAACTTCGTTATCTGCAGCAACATTTGCTTATCAAGGATCGGGCATATGGTTAATTATTATCGGCTTTTTTTCTGAATGTGGGTGGTCGTGCAGTAGAGTTTTAACTAGAATTATATGAGGAATTCGGAATTGCATGTTGTGAGGCGACTTTTATCCTTTTGACAGATTTTCCCATACATCCGGCGCGTCTAAACGTAAACATCAACTGACTTTTCGGAAAATAGTCGGCCATTGCACTTTTTCTCAAAGTAGGCCTAATGGATGTTTAACTACATTCTCTCTCCTTCATGATAACTGCCCCATGGCTTCCAGGAAACCTTTGGGATTGGAGACAATGCCAAAAATAATTAAATAACTACACAGATCCAGGATTTTTTTCCCACCCAAAATTACGTACATTGCAAGGCTTTTGTGTGGTAAACGATTTACCTGTCCGTTAGTTTGGTGAAAACAGTACTTCAGCTTCTGAGCATAGGCAGTTATTATGCATTTTGTGAACTAATATCAATTTTTAAAGAATTTTGACATTTTAAGGTATTTTCCCCAAACTTCAACTAGGTAAATGTTAATCTGAAATGATTTCTTACTTTATGTATTCCAGCTGTTGGTGTAGTTTAAGAAAGCGCTTTCTTTTTTGTTAGTTTTATGTAGAGTGTAATCCAGAGGGCCACCAGCATGATCAGGGATCCATCCCACCTCTCCCACACCTTCTTTGCCCCTCTGCCATCTAGTAGAAGGTTCTCGAGCATCAATGCCAGAACAGCGAGGCTTAAAAACAGCTTTTCCCAAAACCAGTTCAACTGCTGAACAGTCTGACTTCTACCAGTCTAAGACTGGATCTCCTGAATTGACTGTGTACCGGAATCATAACCGTAACATAAATTTAAACTGTGCACATTCAGTACTATAACAATAATCTGTTATTGCACATTCTGGCCATTATAGCTCATGCCCATTTGCACACCTTTATATGTAAAATATTTTAAACTTTCCCATTGTATTTATCTGTTGACATCTTCATCCATGCCTCAGCAGACCATGTTTAAAATGTCGTTTATATTCCATTTATCCATTTCCATTTATCACTGTTTTTCTTGCACTATGACCGATGAGACTAATTTCATCTCAGCATATGACCGATGGATCATACAGCTGAAGATGACAATAAAGATACTTTGACGTGAAGGCAATCATAAATTTCAGTGTAGGTGTTTCTACTTTAAAAAAAAAAAAAAAAAAAAACTAGGATTTTAACTGCCATTCTTGATTATCACTTATTAAAGAACCATGGAGAAGCTCGTTCCTTGAGCTGAATGACATATTGTAATCTAATTTTTATGATTGATTAAGGTCATTAGGAAGGAGGTGCCCTTGTTTAGGGTTGGCCAGGAGTTTATTAACTGGTAATTAAGTGATTAAAAAACCGATTACAATGCTGTGTTTTTCTTTTTGGGGGGCAGGGATTCTCCCCCCAAGTTGAAGCCACCTCTGATGTCAGAAATTAAGCAATTTAGCAGTTAGATTTAATTCTCAAACAAAACCACCTTGTTTGTTCTCCATCTGCTTTTGATTCATGACCTGCTTGAGAGAACAGATGGCTTTTCATTGCTGCAATCTGTATTAATGTACAGTATACTGACCCCTCCATCTCTTCCGCTCTCCCTCTTCCCCTCCCTCTCCCACCCCTTTCTGTAGATCCGCTTCATTCTGATCCAGAACCGTGCAGGCAAGACCAGACTGGCCAAGTGGTACATGCAGTTTGACGACGACGAGAAGCAGAAGCTCATCGAGGAGGTTCACGCTGTGGTCACGGTCCGTGACGCCAAGCACACCAACTTCGTGGAGGTACTGTGCCTGTGTAGCTGTTTTGTGTGAGAATGTGGCCGTGGAGTGCATCTGTGATAAAATGGAAAGTTAGATGTGCCCATTGTTTACACATTGCCAGTTTGAAATCAGAAATTGTTCACTGCTTAAGTGACTCCTAAATAATTCCAAGATATTGAACTGTGACCTTTGGAATCGGTTCACTCATGCCAATCAGGTCCTCATTCAGTAGAAAGTACTTGGTTTACCCAAGCACTCTGTAGGAATGTGGGAAAAATGGTTCCTTGGAAAATGTGCCATGGCAGCAAGAAACTTTCTCTAATCCATATTCTGATTTCTACTAATATAAGCCACATTACAATATAAACAGTTTATTTCAAGGTTACATAAATACAATAGTCTGTGGTAATGTTGGGCCAATTGTCCCCAGCATGATTCTCAGAATAAAATGGTGATATTTCTGTCACTCCACCCAATCCTCTGTCAGGGCACATTTTTGATCACTCTTCAGTGTACACTTTTCAGCATTCATCAGATATCGATGAATACTCAACATTTTCGCTGTACTACAAAGATCGTTTTTTAAAACAAAAAAACATGACTGTTAAGAGCATAAGGTTTGGAGTGCAGAATGACCGGTGGTGCTGTCTAATGACTCTGTGACCCCTTATTTTTGTTGTTTTATAGAATCTCACAAAGGTTTATTGCTCTTTTACCCTTACATTCTAAGACCCCTTAAGTTCCTCAAGCACATATCCAGCTATATAAATGTGAGATAAGGTTTTCTTTTTATCTTTTTCACACTGCTTTTCTCGGTGAGAGTCATGGTGGCAGCATACCAAGCAGGTAAGACCAGACCTCGCTCACACGGTCTCAGGTTCCCCAGACACTCTTAAGCCAGGTAGGATATATCATTTGTTCAGCATGTCCTGGGTCTGCTCTGAGGCATCTGCCCAGTGGGATGCCCCCGGAACAGCTTACCTGTCAGCCAAACTGGTGCCATCCTTCCCAGTCTGAATCACCACAGTTGGCTTCTCTTGAACCAAAGGAGCAGTGGCTCTTTTATGAGGTCCTTCAATGTCTCCTGACTCCTCACACTGTCAATGAAAGGGAACCTGCAACCCTGTGGATAAAGTAGTACTTGGGTCCTTGTTTGTTCAGTCATTAAACACAAATCAAAAGAATGGGTGATGAAACAGTGACCAAACTGGTTTGCTTCTCGATCTCACGTTCCCTCTTACCATCACTTAACAAGATCTCGGGATAATTAAATTTCTACACTAAGGGAATACTCTTCCTGTTCACATGAAAGGAGCCATCTACTCTTGTCCAAAAGAATGCCTTGATCTTCAAGCAGAAGGCATGTTAGTTCTAACTCTCTACACCGGATACCTTTTCAGGCACAGGTACGCCTGATATCCTGTTCATGAAAATCACAAACTGCAGCGGAGATGAGTTGTACCCTTGCCGGAGGCCAGTACCCTTTATAAATTACTTCACTTTTGTGCCAAGTATGCAGACACAACTCCTGCTACATTCATACAGGGGCCAAATACAGGCAGTAGCAGTCCCAGTATCACATGATCCTGCAGAGGTTCCCATAGTATGTACCCGGGCATGTGGAACACACCTAGTCCCCCTGTTTAAAACTGAGGATGCCCACCCTGGTTTGCCAGATCAGAGATTCTTTACCCGCTTTCAGTGCAAAATTGAAGAGGTGTTTCAGTCACGTCACCTCAAAATCTGGTGCTTTCAACCTCTTAGGATGGGTTCTTATATACTCCTGCAGCCTTTCCTCCATGGAGGTCCCCAACCACCCAAGCAACTTCCAGCTACCTTTTGGCGAGAATGTATATCCATCCATTGAAGTTTCTCAAAGTGTCTTTTCCACTAATTCACAATATTCCCCAGTAAGTCAGCACTTCCCCACTCCTGCTGAACGCGGCCTGAAAAGGGTCCTTGCCTGTTCCTTCTACGGCTTTGCCGCAACATCTTCGTGGTCACCTGACATGGCCTCTCTGCATGGCCTCTTCAAGCTCCTCATGTACGAGCTTTGGCCTACACAACCGCCTTCCCTGTAGCCTTTCTGGCTTCTCAGGACCGTTCAACTGTCTCTGGAGACGCCCCAAGGAAGTATTGCCCTGACAGCCTCCTCCTTCAGCTTGACTGCTTCCTTCACCATTGGTTTCCAGGGCTTTAGGTAACGGGTGTATTAATCTGACTGGACACTGGCTTTTCAGTGCCGTACAGGTGTTTACACTCACAATTTGATAAGCAGATTTAGTAGTATGCCTAAATTATCAATGAGGTGTATTGTGATGCCCAAAAGTTAGTAATCAGTATAAAATCAGTGTATCCTGTTTATTAAATTCATTTAGCGGAGCACACCACATGCTCCTGTTTTGGTATATTATGGAAGCGGTAAGCACTGAATTGGCGGTGAAGAAAGGGACAGATTAGCAGCCATAACATGATTTAAAGTGGCTTGCACCCGTTATCTGACGCCCTGAGTGTCCACTGGTGGGTCCTAGGGTTACCACCACAACAGATACCATCTGCCTTTTGGCCACAGCTCTTTGAGGCTTCTGAAATTTTTGGCCTCGAACATGGTCTATTCCAGGGGTCTCCAACTCCGGTCCTGGAGAGCTACCGTCCAGTAGGTTTTCTCTCATACCCAGCTTCTGATGAGCCACACCTGTTCTCAGATAAATACCAGGAACAGGTGTGGCTCATCAGAAGCGAAGTGGGACAGAAAACCTACTGGATAGTAGCTCTCCAGGACCGGAGTTGGAGACCCCTAGTCTATTCAGTGTCGCCTTCCACACTCGGCACATGGGAGAAGTTTTGCTAGAGTTGTGTGCTAAATTTATCCCAGCGCGGGGGCTTCGGTCAGACATCCCCAGCAAACCCCGATTGCTCATTTAGGCCGTCCTGGTCCATCTGCCCTCCCCAGGCATTGAATCCAGATCGCTGCCGAGTGCTGATCGGTTCATAATTCTGCCCTTTCAAGCACCTCTGCTCTGCTCAGACTGCATACTGAAACTGCACTTAGATACATACACACAAACTGAGTGCCCCCCAGAACTTGCAGTCTGATAGGTGACCCTCTTGTCCACTGGGAAAAACACCAGTTACACAGCCCTTAGCCTGGAACTTGTTTCCTCATACCCACCAAGTCTTTCCCCGTGGGGAGCTTCAGAGCAGGAGATGCAACAGTGGGTCCTGGTAAGCTTATTCCATGCAGGGTACTCTGCTTAATTTCAGGAGGGTCTTTGTTTTTGATCTTTAGTCTGGGTTCTCCTCACATACCTGTTCAACAAATGAAGCCCTAGGAGGAGATCAAGCTCTGGACAGATTGCTAAACCATGCAAAGCTCTCTACCACACCAAGGTCATGATCCTCAGAGCGGTCAATATGGTATAAACAAATTCCTTAAAATATTATCTATATGTACAGTCTGGTGCTGCTATTCTAAGTAGAATATTGCAATTTGGCTTTGAGCATGAAGACTGCTGACATACAGAAACTAGACAGCTAGACAGACCGCCTCACTAGTAAAGCCGTCAACCACCATGCCTTCTACCATCTGCGTTGACCTCATGTGATGCTTGATGAAGACTGTCTGGAATGCAATAATTCATTGAAATCCCAGTTGCTTAGCCATGCAAAAGTGTTGTTTTTTTCTGTCACTTGTGCACATGTCCTTATTTTCTCTCTCTCTCTCACACATTCTACAGTTCAGAAACTTCAAGATCATCTACAGGCGCTATGCCGGCTTGTACTTCTGTATTTGCGTGGATGTGACAGACAACAACCTGGCGTACCTGGAAGGCATTCACAACTTTGTAGAGGTAACAGACACGCTCATACACAAGCACACTTGTCCCCAGCATCCTTCTGTTTTTGTATAGATAATATTGTTTCAGTAGCAATGTTTGCTCTGGTCCAAAATTCATTGTGCCAAATCCAAATTTGCCTTTTGCTTTTAGAGATGAGTCGAGAGGTTTAAAAGGCCACCAGCCACTTGAATCAGTCCTCCTGTAACCATTATCGGTGAACATGAATGCAGCTCATTCCTGAAGCACCAAGGACAAGGTTTATAGCAACATGCAATTTGGCAAATTTGGCCCAAAAGTATCCCAAAGCATGAACACTGACGTTTTTGACGTCAAACCTCAGCTGACATTCGACTGATGTGACCAGTTAAAAGGAGCACGGCGTTTCAGTAGGGTGCTGTGGCATTCGCGTTAAGCTCCCACTGTGCGAGAGGACAGCAGGAGGAATGCAGAGTGAAGGGGAAACTGCAGGAGTCTAAACTAGAAGGGCGCATGAGTTCAAGAGCTCTGGAACCTGGAATCTCATTACCCTCTCTCCACACTCATACACAAGCACACACACCGTATTCCGATGATTCTGGCGAGTAACGATTCTGCTAACCCAAAACCAGTTTATTTTCCAGTGTAGGAGACTTCTACAACACAGGGCAGACAATTTCGCTCTGCAATATCTTTTAGGGAGTATTTAATGTTGTTTACTGAAGGTTAGGTAAAGGCCAAGGGATTTTCCACTTAGCCACGTTGCAGATACAGGCACATGGGCCGTATGCTCCCCAGTTCGGTTCAAGCTGCGTTTAACGGATTATTCGTGGGTTTATCTCCCACGAACATATGAATGTACAGATGTGGGAATGATTGAGATGGTTACAGGTATCTGCAATGTGCACACACACAGCACAGGAAGCTTTCTGGTATTTATTTTGAAATTTTTGTTTTCAGGTTTTGAACGAGTATTTCCACAATGTGTGTGAATTGGATCTGGTGTTTAACTTCTACAAGGTAGGATATCTCACTGAAATGTATCCAACCTAGTTCTTTATTATTTTTTTTATATATATATATATATATATAAAATTATTTATTTTAAAAACATTCCCTAGTGGTGAGACAGAATGATCATTACGCAAGCAACTCTGTACCGAAGGGAGTTAAAGTAACTGTAGGTGGACACGAATATTTCTTTTGTATTACTTCAGTGGTGCCATGGCAACAAAGAAGCACTGCAGAATTATGAAAATCTGACAATTAAGTTTTAAATATGTTGCAGTAACAGTCAGTAATTAAGAGAGTCGCTATTGATGATTATTAATCACTGCTTCTGGTTTAATTGCTGGAGATATTTTGGAAGCCACCTACACACTAAACCCTAATAAAATGCTGCCGACATTAAAAAAAAAAGAACCTGCAGATTTGTTAGACTCCTGTGAGATATTTAAACACGACAGAAGCTGCCACTGCATTAAACATAAATTAATCTAAGTTGATTGTACTAATCAAACCATGTTTCCCACTAGCTAAATGGTTTGTTCCAGCCAGCTACTGAATATTGTTGCCTCATATGCTTTTAATTAGTTAAATTTTTTATGTATATGGATCGTTTAAAGGACAAATATATGTACGGCCTGTTGCTTTGGAGACTGATACAGCAGTATTTACATACCATTACAGAAATTATCATTAAGCCTTTTGAAAGCATGAAAATTAATAATGTAAAATTAACATATAACGCATTTGAAATTACAATTTTAAATTACTGTGAATTAATATGAATAATCCCTAATGATACCATTTGTGGACATTTTCAGCGGCATTCGCAAATAATCATGCAGTTTTCCTCATTACATGGCTGTGTAATTAGCTATACATTAAATGACCGATTCCCATTAAATGACTATTATTGAGTAGCCAGTGATGTACTATAAAACTGTCATTAGGTTCTTTACCATCCAGAAAGACTTGAATAAATATGTACAAGATGTACTTGTGGTGTACTGACCCCACCCTCACTGCATCTCAGGTGTACACCGTAGTGGATGAGATGTTCCTGGCAGGAGAGATCCGGGAGACGAGCCAGACCAAGGTGCTGAAGCAGCTTCTCATGCTGCAGTCCCTGGAGTAGGCGTTCTGCTCGGACAGCCCCTCCCCCTCCACGGTCCCCAATCAGCTGATAGCCCAGGAAGGCCCCTCCTTAAATCGACACTGAGGGACAGGCCTTGTGACCCGAACCACCCACTTTAGCAGAGTCCGTGTCCTGCCTTCCCAGAACCCAGTTAGATTCAGGAGTTCTTGTGCTTTTTTTTTTTCCTTCTTTTGTGCAGTGTCATGCTATACAGTTGAATGGAGCAGCAGTGTCCCCCCCCCCCCCCCCTCCGAAACACTACTACAGCTAATGAGCACCACATTGGCCAAGAGCTGCCTGCCTACCTGCGTCTCGCTGCCCAATCGTAGGAACGGGTCTGCTGACAGACATGGAAGTTTACAGCATTTACAATTTCAAAGTTTAAATTTAAAGCTTAATGTTACATAAACAATTACCACCCTTAATTCTCCCAGCCAGGTCGATGCTAAATATTTTTACTCGCTGGCTGTGTTGACTGGATGAAGGCTGTGCAGTTTCATGCTATTGCCGGTGTTCATTAGTTTGGTCCAACATAACACCTTCACCCCTCAAAGAAAAGGGGGGGGGGATGCCACTAAGTGGGAAAACCAGTTGCTGGGATGTGCCCTGCTTTATTCCATGGGACACATGCTGTGTTTGTTGTGTAATTCAGACTCAGTGTATCAGCCAATAAGGGACCAGGGATAGACTGGAGGGATGGTGCTGAGGCTGGGCCTTAAAGATCGAACACCAATCACCTGTAGCCATTTTTCTTTCTGTATTGTTTTTTTCTCCCTTTGAGTAATCTATAATCTCACTGCTTGACCTGAGCTTGTATATATCAGGTGAAATCATGGTGGGCTAGATCTGACTCGTACTTCCTTAGCCACACCACCCTGCACAGATGTGAAATAATCAAATACCTGAATAATGAAACTGCAAATGAACGATATATTTATGGCCTGCAACTGAAAAACGTGGCAGTCAATTAAAGTAGCTTAGAATGAGGGATAGAGTGAATCGCCCAGCAGGTGTGCCTGAAACCAGGTCCGGGCAGATTGTAGAATATGTCGGTCGTTAGTGCGACCTGAGCACTTTTGATTAAAAACAAATAAAAAGATCGGTGGCACTTGACTGAGTTACGACGTTTGTGCCGCAGCTCTCCAAGCCGTCCGTGGCTGTCGGGCTCAAGGCCGGTGCTGTAGGGGATCTGTGCTTGGAACCATGAGACAGACATCGCCGGTCCACTGGGTTTGACCTTATGCTTGGCCAGGTCTGTTAGTAGCGTGTTGAAGGATGCTGCCTCGACTGCCACCGGTTGGCGAAGATCAACAGCATGTCTTCACCAATTCTGGTCGCTCCATATAATTGCTCATCCCTTCTGCCAGCACACTTTAATAAACCACTAATCAGTCCCCTGATTAGTTTACTGAAGCATGCTTGGTGGTGAACCAGAAGTCGATGGCTAGGGGCCTGTTCAGGAATGGGTCGGAACAGGCTGGTCTGGACTTCAGCCAAATGACAAAAAAAAAAATCACCTTTTCTGCCCGCTATGGTGAAGAGGACCAAACTGTTTCGCCATACTGTCTGTTTAGGTGCAGCCAGCTACACACAGCAAGTTTTCCATGTTGCTTTTAGTATTATTTTTTTTTTGGTATTGAATGGGTCATGTACATGTAATGTTACACATGGCTAGTGATTCCCAGTACTACTCGTTTCCCCACCACCAGCGAGTGTGAGTGTTGCAAGGTGCTATTGTCATTATCCTGTTGCTGAAGTCTAATGCTATTCTCTTCTGTTGAACATGTATATATACAGTAAAAGTAAATGTAAAAGAATTTGCCTTAAGTATGCCGTTTGATTCAAGTAGCGATGTATGTTGTCTGAATTAATGGTATGAACAAAAACATTTATCCACCATTTCTAAGCATCGAATAACACTAACACAATATCAACAACAAAGTCAGCATAAAACATTGACGTGAGACATTTTGTAATCATGAATTTGATTTATTCTCGGTCTTGTTACAGTGGATTGCCAAGGAAAGTGGAAATTTCATTTTCCAAAATGTTATTAATGAAGTGCCTGGCAGATGATGACAGAGGTTACACAAGACAGCAGGTTTAATCGCCAGTGTGTGGGATGTCAGTTTGTTCTCAAAACCACTCAGCTGGGTAGAGTAGTGCCTGGTTCAGGGTATTGGTTTGTTTTTTAATCAAGTCTGCTGTTTCTAAATACCCGTCCCGTGGTCAGACATTATCAATGGCACATACTAATTATAACTAACCATTTTCTGTCATGAGCAACATACACCGTTAATAGACATCAGTAACAAAGAAAATATGTATTGCACCTATTGTTCTGTTGTATAAATCTGCCATCTAGTGGTCATGATAGATTTGCTCACAGTGAAATTTTGGGACTGTGAGAGATGAGTGAATCCACTTATCTATCCTGATCCACCGCTTATTCTCCCAATCCGTGGCAATGGACAAACATCCATAAAGGCGGATTACCGCAAATACCCACATAAAACGATCAGCCTTCCTTCATGATCGCTCTTCCCCTTTTCTGCGCCAGTTCCACAAGGCTCCTAGCGTAAAGGCCATCCCCAACGGCGCGTCCGGGAGATCCGGCGTCTTTCCTGATTGGACGAATCGGTATGGGAATGGGCTGGCGCTGGGTCTCCCACTGCGCGATGCTACGACAAAATCCTTAACCAAAGGGCATTCACAACCCTGCGGATCTCCTCAACGAGGCGAAGGGAAGGGCATGCTCACACGGACAGACGGGACATTGAGAGCGGACGAAGCACGCACATCTTCACGCCGTCAGAACTGAAGATCACGGCGAACGGTGAAGGAGCAAACGCAAAAACGTACAGCTCACACGAACAACCCCGAATGGAAATTACTTCCGTATACCAGCAAACACACAGATGAAACTGTACCAACATAAATATAAATAATCATTACCCAAAAGTGGTAATAAGACAAACATAAAAGCATTTTAGTTATAACCTGCAATCTTTAAAATTCACAAGCAACCCACAAAAACACTTTATATACATTATAGATGATTCTGATATATAGCAGTGATAAGATTACACTGGTTACTAAGTAACAATAGAGCATTTATCTGCAGGGTAAAGTGGGTAACTTCTGTCAAACAACAGACCAGGGAATTGGGGGGTGGGGTCCTATTTGAACCCAATACCACACGCACTTCAGTGGACGGATATGCATACGCTTTCTGCTACTGTGTGTCAGGTTTACAATCCACACAGTCTAATCCAGTTATTCCACAACCAACCACACTGTGCACACAGAGTAATGGCAAATTGCAAAAATGTCCTCTGGAGCAGAGCAATAAGATTCAGCAAAGTGCTGGTTAGAAGGTGTTTTCAATGTGTCTGCAGTAACACAGAACAAAACTCTTCTGGAATGTTCCAAGTCCACTGGCTCTTATAATTATACGTTTACTCTTTTTCAAATCCAATTTGGGATATTATTAGCTGCTTTACAAATTCTTAAAACAATAATACTACTGCACAAAAAGAGCTGGGGGAAAAAGAAATATTCTTTATAAATAATGCTACACAGTCACAGTATTAAGACACAGTTGCACAGTAATTTTATTTCCCAGTTAACTGGTTCACCAAATCTTCACAAACACTTAGACCTCCAGTATAACCATTTCACCTTGAAATGGGGTGGAGAATGCAAGAACTGGGAGTGTTATCTTAAGTGAAACATGGCTGAATCTTACCACCTTAATACCAAGGAATTCTCAGTTTCACCAGTTCACAGGAATTATTTAAAAGCGTAAGCACGTTCATTCAGTCAGACGTATTTTACACTTTATATATATATATATATATATATATATATATATATATAATTAACCTTTTTTTTTTGCATATACCCCTAATATATGTTATATTCCAGGCAAAAAAATTTAAAACGCCTTTAAACCAAAGACCATAATTAGACAGGAGAAAGACTTGTTTTCCTACAAACAATGCAGCCGTGAATGTAAAACTCGCAGTAGTACACCCCTCAAATAACAGCAGGACAACGAAAATTACTATGGTGTGGGGGTGGTGAGGGGTGGATGCAGCCAGTAAATTTCCTTTTGTCACGTTAAGGTGTGTATAGAAAAAAAAGAGCAAAATCGCCAATTAATGACAAACTAAACTTGAGTGGAGCCATTCAA